>NC_136072.1:746898678-748311178 GCF_964261635.1 Lissotriton helveticus | reverse complement strand
CGGAATTTCGTCTATGAGGTTGGAGCGTCAAGGGGACACAAGGGAGCCTGGGGTCACCATTCCAACCTGAGTGGCCCTCCCTTTCACAACGCGCCTTTTTCCCTGCAGCCATCCCCATCCAGCGCTTCACCGGAAACACTGCATTATGGGTGTTGTAGTTGGCCATGTTACCGCAGTGGCAGTGCGGCCACGTGACTTGGGGCGGAACATTCCCTCCTACGAGGGTTCAGCAGGACACCTTAAAGGCGGGGTTTGGGCTGCATCTCAGGTAACAGCGGCGTCTGAAGAAGGCTACAACGCCGAAATGCATCATGCCTATGCTGTTTTCTATTAAAGGTTCCTGTGTTTTCCCCGAAGTGGCCTCGTATCTTTTCTTGACTGGAGAGGATTTGATTATCTATTTCTACACGCCGGCCAGTGGCGCGCAAGAGGCCCCGCTCTTTCAAGTGGCAGGAGGATTGCTGGCATCAGCTGTTTCAGCGCGCTTGTTTCCTCCGAGGTATGGGTTTCCCTCCTGCTCACCTCCGCTCCTGACTACGCCCTGATTTGCTGCCTGCATTGGCTCGTGACTTCACGAGGAGCCTAGTGCACCTTCACTTTGGCTCACAGCCCAACGGAATTTCGTCTAGGAGGTTGGAGCGTCAAGGGGACACAAGGGAGCCTGGGGTCACCATTCCAAACTGAGTGGCCCTCCCTTTCACAACGCGCCTTTTTCACTGCAGCCATCCCCATCCAGCACATCACCGGAAACACTGCATTCTGGGTGTTGTAGTTGGCCATGTTACCGCAGTGGCAGTGCGGCCACGTGACTTGGGGGCGGAACATTCCCTCCTACGAGGGTTCAGCAGGACACCTTAAAGGCGGGGGTTGGGCTGCATCTCAGGTAACAGCGGCGTCTGAAGAAGGCTACAACGCCGAAATGCATCATGCCTATGCTGTTTTCTATTAAAGGTTCCTGTGTTTTCCCCGAAGTGGCCTCGTATCTTTTCTTGACTGGAGAGGATTTGATTATCCATTTCTACATGCCGGCCAGTGGCGCGCAAGAGCCCCCGCTCTTTCAAGTGGCAGGAGGATTGCTGGCATCAGCTGTTTCAGCGCGCTTGTTTCCTCCGAGGTATCGGTCTCCCTCCTGCTCACCTCCGCTCCTGACTACGCCCTGATTTGCTGCCTGCATTGGCTCGTGACTTCACGAGGAGCCTAGTGCACCTTCACTTTGGCTCACAGCCCAACGGAATTTCGTCTAGGAGGTTGGAGCGTCAAGGGGACACAAGGGAGCCTGGGGTCACCATTCCAACCTGAGTGGCCCTCCCTTTCACAACGCGCCTTTTTCCCTGCAGCCATCCCCATCCAGCACATCACCGGAAACACTGCATTCTGGGTGTTGTAGTTGGCCATGTTACCGCAGTGGCATTGCGGCCACGTGACTTGGGGGCGGAACATTCCCTCCTACGAGGGTTCAGCAGGACACCTTAAAGGCGGGGGTTGGGCTGCATCTCAGGTAACAGCAGCGTCTGAAGAAGGCTACAACGCCGAAATGCATCATGCCTATGCTGTTTTATATTAAAGGTTCCTGTGTTTTCCCCGAAGTGGCCTCGTATCTTTTCTTGACTGGAGAGGATTTGATTATCTATTTCTACACGCCGGCCAGTGGCGCGCAAGAGGCCCCGCTCTTTAAAGTGGCAGGAGGATTGCTGGCATCAGCTGTTTCAGCGCGCTTGTTTCCTCCGAGGTATCGGTCTCCCTCCTGCTCACCTACGCTCCTGACTACGCCCTGATTTGCTGCCTGCATTGGCTCGTGACTTCACGAGGAGCCTAGTGCACCTTCACTTTGGCTCACAGCCCAACGGAATTTCAACTAGGAGTTTGGAGCGTCAAGGGGACACAAGGGAGCCTGGGGTCACCATTCCAACCTGAGTAGCCCTCCCTTTCACAACGCGCCTTTTTCCCTGCAGCCATCCCCATCCAGCACATCACCGGAAACACTGCATTCTGGGTGTTGTAGTTGGCCATGTTACCACAGTGGCAGTGCGGCCACGTGACTTGGGGGCGGAACATTCCCTCCTACGAGGGTTCAGCAGGACACCTTAAAGGCGGGGGTTGGGCTGCATCTCAGGTAACAGCAGCGTCTGAAGAAGGCTACAGTGCCGAAATGTATCATGCCTATGCTGTTTTATATTAAAAGTTCCTGTGTTTTCCCCGAAGTGGCCTCGTATCTTTTCTTGACTGGAGAGGATTTGATTATCTATTTCTACACGCCGGCCAGTGGCGCGCAAGAGGCCCCGCTCTTTCAAGTGGCAGGAGGATTGCTGGCATCAGCTGTTTCAGCGCGCTTGTTTCCTCCGAGGTATCGGTCTCCCTCCTGCTCACCTACGCTCCTGACTACGCCCTGATTTGCTGCCTGCATTGGCTCGTGACTTCACGAGGAGCCTAGTGCACCTTCACTTTGGCTCACAGCCCAACGGAATTTCGTCTAGGAAGTTGGAGCGTCAAGGGGACACAAGGGAGCCTGGGGTCACCATTCCAACCTGAGTAGCCCTCCCTTTCACAACGCGCCTTTTTCCCTGCAGCCATCCCCATCCAGCACATCACCGGAAACACTGCATTCTGGGTGTTGTAGTTGGCCATGTTACCGCAGTGGCAGTGCGGCCACGTGACTTGGGGGCGGAACATTCCCTCCTACGAGGGTTCAGCAGGACACCTTAAAGGCGGGGGTTGGGCTGCATCTCAGGTAACAGCGGCGTCTGAAGAAGGCTACAACGCCGAAATGCATCATGCCTATGCTGTTTTCTAATAAAGGTTCCTGTGTTTTCCCCGAACTGGGCTCGTATCTTTCTTGACTGGAGAGGATTTGATTATCTATTTCTACACGCCGGCCAGAGGCGCGCAAGAGGCGCCGCTCTTTCAAGTGGCAGGAGGATTGCTGGCATCAGCTGTTTCAGCGCGCTTGTTTCCTCCGAGGTATCGGTCTCCCTCCTGCTCACCTCCACTCCTGACTACGCCCTGATTTGCTGTCTGCATTGGCTCGTGACTTCACGAGGAGCCTAGTGCACCTTCACTTTGGCTCAAAGCCCAACGGAATTTCGTCTAGGAGGTTGGAGCGTCAAGGGGACACAAGGGAGCCTGGGGTCACCATTCCAACCTGAGTGGCCCTCCCTTTCACAACGCGCCTTTTTCCCTGCAGCCATCCCCATCCAGCACATCACCGGAAACACTGCATTCTGGGTGTTGTAGTTGGCCATGTTACCGCAGTGGCAGTGCGGCCACGTGACTTGGGGGCGGAACATTCCCTCCTACGAGGGTTCAGCAGGACACCTTAAAGGCGGGGGTTGGACTGCATCTCAGGTAACAGCGGCGTCTGAAGAAGGCTACAACGCCGAAATGCATCATGCCTATGCTGTTTTCTATTAAAGGTTCCTGTGTTTTCCCCGAAGTGGCCTCGTATCTTTTCTTGACTGGAGAGGATTTGATTATCTATTTCTACACGCCGGCCAGTGGCTAGCAAGAGGCCCCGCTCTTTCAAGTGGCAGGAGGATTGCTGGCATCAGCTGTTTCAGCGCGCTTGTTTCCTCCGAGGTATCGGTCTCCCTCCTGCTCACCTCCGCTCCTGACTACGCCCTGATTTGCTGCCTGCAATGGCTCGTGACTTCACGAGGAGCCTAGTGCACCTTCACTTTGGCTCACAGCCCAACGGAATTTCGTCTAGGAGGTTGGAGCGTCAAGGGGACGCAAGGGAGCCTGGGGTCACCATTCCAACCTGAGTGGCCCTCCCTTTCACAACGCGCCTTTTTCCCTGCAGCCATCCCCATCCAGCACATCACCGGAAACACTGCATTCTGGGTGTTGTAGTTGGCCATGTTACCGCAGTGTCAGTGCGGCCACGTGACTTGGGGGGCGGAACATTCCCTCCTACGAGGGTTCAGCAGGACACCTTAAAGGCGGGGGTTGGGCTGCATCTCAGGTAACAGCGGCGTCTGAAGAAGGCTACAACGCCGAAATGCATCATGCCTATGCTGTTTTCTATTAAAGGTTCCTGTGTTTTCCCCGAAGTGGCCTCGTATCTTTTCTTGACTGGAGAGGATTTGATTATCTATTTCTACACGCCGGCCAGTGGCGCGCAAGAGCCCCCGCTCTTTCAAGTGGCAGGAGGATTGCTGGCATCAGCTGTTTCAGCGCGCTTGTTTCCTCCGAGGTATCGGTCTCCCTCCTGCTCACCTCCGCTCCTGACTACGCCCTGATTTGCTGCCTGCATTGGCTCGTGACTTCACGAGGAGCCTAGTGCACCTTCACTTTGGCTCACAGCCCAACGGAATTTCGTCTAGGAGGTTGGAGCGTCAAGGGGACACAAGGGAGCCTGGGGTCACCATTCCAACCTGAGTGGCCCTCCCTTTCACAACGCGCCTTTTTCCCTGCAGCCATCCCCATCCAGCACATCACCGGAAACACTGCATTCTGGGTGTTGTAGTTGGCCATGTTACCGCAGTGGCATTGCGGCCACGTGACTTGGGGGCGGAACATTCCCTCCTACGAGGGTTCAGCAGGACACCTTAAAGGCGGGGGTTGGGCTGCATCTCAGGTAACAGCAGCGTCTGAAGAAGGCTACAACGCCGAAATGCATCATGCCTATGCTGTTTTATATTAAAGGTTCCTGTGTTTTCCCCGAAGTGGCCTCGTATCTTTTCTTGACTGGAGAGGATTTGATTATCTATTTCTACACGCCGGCCAGTGGCGCGCAAGAGGCCCCGCTCTTTAAAGTGGCAGGAGGATTGCTGGCATCAGCTGTTTCAGCGCGCTTGTTTCCTCCGAGGTATCGGTCTCCCTCCTGCTCACCTACGCTCCTGACTATGCCCTGATTTGCTGCCTGCATTGGCTCGTGACTTCACGAGGAGCCTAGTGCACCTTCACTTTGGCTCACAGCCCAACGGAATTTCGTCTAGGAGTTTGGAGCGTCAAGGGGACACAAGGGAGCCTGGGGTCACCATTCCAACCTGAGTAGCCCTCCCTTTCACAACGCGCCTTTTTCCCTGCAGCCATCCCCATCCAGCACATCACCGGAAACACTGCATTCTGGGTGTTGTAGTTGGCCATGTTACCGCAGTGGCAGTGCGGCCACGTGACTTGGGGGCGGAACATTCCCTCCTACGAGGGTTCAGCAGGACACCTTAAAGGCGGGGGTTGGGCTGCATCTCAGGTAACAGCAGCGTCTGAAGAAGGCTACAGTGCCGAAATGCATCATGCCTATGCTGTTTTATATTAAAAGTTCCTGTGTTTTCCCCGAAGTGGCCTCGTATCTTTTCTTGACTGGAGAGGATTTGATTATCTATTTCTACACGCCGGCCAGTGGCGCGCAAGAGGCCCCGCTCTTTCAAGTGGCAGGAGGATTGCTGGCATCAGCTGTTTCAGCGCGCTTGTTTCCTCCGAGGTATCGGTCTCCCTCCTGCTCACCTACGCTCCTGACTACGCCCTGATTTGCTGCCTGCATTGGCTCGTGACTTCACGAGGAGCCTAGTGCACCTTCACTTTGGCTCACAGCCCAACGGAATTTCGTCTAGGAAGTTGGAGCGTCAAGGGGACACAAGGGAGCCTGGGGTCACCATTCCAACCTGAGTAGCCCTCCCTTTCACAACGCGCCTTTTTCCCTGCAGCCATCCCCATCCAGCACATCACCGGAAACACTGCATTCTGGGTGTTGTAGTTGGCCATGTTACCGCAGTGGCAGTGCGGCCACGTGACTTGGGGGCGGAACATTCCCTCCTACCAGGGTTCAGCAGGACACCTTAAAGGCGGGGGTTGGGCTGCATCTCAGGTAACAGCGGCGTCTGAAGAAGGCTACAACGCCGAAATGCATCATGCCTATGCTGTTTTCTATTAAAGGTTCCTGTGTTTTCCCCGAAGTGGCCTCGTATCTTTTCTTGACTGGAGAGGATTTGATTATCTATTTCTACACGCCGGCCAGTGGCTAGCAAGAGGCCCCGCTCTTTCAAGTGGCAGGAGGATTGCTGGCATCAGCTGTTTCAGCGCGCTTGTTTCCTCCGAGGTATCGGTCTCCCTCCTGCTCACCTCCGCTCCTGACTACGCCCTGATTTGCTGCCTGCAATGGCTCGTGACTTCACGAGGAGCCTAGTGCACCTTCACTTTGGCTCACAGCCCAACGGAATTTCGTCTAGGAGGTTGGAGCGTCAAGGGGACGCAAGGGAGCCTGGGGTCACCATTCCAACCTGAGTGGCCCTCCCTTTCACAACGCGCCTTTTTCCCTGCAGCCATCCCCATCCAGCACATCACCGAAAACACTGCATTCTGGGTGTTGTAGTTGGCCATGTTACCGCAGTGTCAGTGCGGCCACGTGACTTGGGGGGCGGAACATTCCCTCCTACGAGGGTTCAGCAGGACACCTTAAAGGCGGGGGTTGGGCTGCATCTCAGGTAACAGCGGCGTCTGAAGAAGGCTACAACGCCGAAATGCATCATGCCGATGCTGTTTTCTATTAAAGGTTCCTGTGTTTTCCCCGAAGTGGCCTCGTATCTTTTCTTGACTGGAGAGGATTTGATTATCTATTTCTACACGCCGGCCAGTGGCGCGCAAGAGGCCCCGCTCTTTCAAGTGGCAGGAGGATTGCTGGCATCAGCTGTTTCAGTGCGCTTGTTTCCTCCGAGGTATCGGTCTCCCTCCTGCTCACCTACGCTCCTGACTACGCCCTGATTTGCTGCCTGCATTGGCTCGTGACTTCACAAGGAGCCTAGTGCACCTTCACTTTGGCTCACAGCCCAACGGAATTTCGTCTAGGAGGTTGGAGCGTCAAGGGGACACAAGGGAGCCTGGGGTCACCATTCCAACCTGAGTGGCCCTCCCTTTCACAACGCGCCTTTTTCCCTGCAGCCATCCCCATCCAGCACATCACCGGAAACACTGCATTCTGGGTGTTGTAGTTGGCCATGTTACCGCAGTGGCAGTGCGGCCACGTGACTTGGGGGCGGAACATTCCCTCCTACGAGGGTTCAGCAGGACACCTTAAAGGCGGGGGTTGGGCTGCATCTCAGGTAACAGCGGCGTCTGAAGAAGGCTACAACGCCGAAATGCATCATGCCTATGCTGTTTTCTATTAAAGGTTCCTGTGTTTTCCCCGAAGTGGCCTCGTATCTTTTCTTGACTGGAGAGGATTTGATTATCTATTTCTACACGCCGGCCAGTGGCGCGCAAGAGGCCCCGCTCTTTCAAGTGGCAGGAGGATTGCTGGCATCAGCTGTTTCAGCGCGCTTGTTTCCTCCGCGGTATCGGTCTCCCTTCTGCTCACCTCCGCTCCTGACTACGCCCTGATTTGCTGCCTGCATTGGCTCGTGACTACACGAGGAGCCTAGTGCACCTTCATTTTGGCTCACAGCCCAACGGAATTTCGTCTAGGAGGTTGGAGCGTCAAGGGGACACAAGGGAGCCTGGGGGTCACCATTCCAACCTGAGTGGCCCTCCCTTTCACAACGCGCCTTTTTCCCTGCAGCCATCCCCATCCAGCACATCACCGGAAACACTGCATTCTGGGTGTTGTAGTTGGCCATGTTACCGCAGTGGCAGTGCGGCCACGTGACTTGGGGGCGGAACATTCCCTCCTACGAGGGTTCAGCAGGACATCTTAAAGGCGGGGGTTGGGCTGCATCTCAGGTAACAGCGGCGTCTGAAGAAGGCTACAACGCCGAAATGCATCATGCCTATGCTGTTTTCTATTAAAGGTTCCTGTGTTTTCCCCGAAGTGGCCTCGTATCTTTTCTTGACTGGAGAGGATTTGATTATCTATATATATATATATATATACATATATATCGCACCCGATCCTTCTGCGTCGCTTAGAGGAAGTCGGTGTCACCGGCATCGCTCTCCAGTGGTTCCGGTCGTTTTTAGCCAATCGGGCCTTTAGCGTGACCGTCCCGCCGTACCAGTCCAAATACCATCCTTTGGACCTGGGGGTTCCTCAAGGCTCCTCGCTGAGTCCTACGTTGTTCAATCTTTACGTAAGGCCGCTAGCTGAGGTTGTCAGGCAATGGGGTATGACAATGGTGTCATACGCCGATGACACCCAGCTAGCGGTTACGATCAGCGGGGATGCCGATGTTGATGCCCCCAGGCTCCAGCAAGGACTGCGGGCGGTCGCCGGCTGGATGACGTCCAACTGTCTCCAGTTGAACGCTAGTAAGACCGAGGTCATGATTTTTGGCAAACAACCGGAATGCTGGGGAGAGAGGTGGTGGCCAGGGGATCTGGGTCCGATTCCCATCCCGGTTGCCGAGCTTAAAAACCTCGGGGTCTGGCTGGACCCTTCCCTAACGTTTGCTTGCCATACCAAGCGTACGGCTGCCTGCTGCTTTGGTATCCTGCGCGGGCTCCGTCCAGTGCTCAAGTTCTTTGACGCCTCCACTAGGCAGCTCATGATCCAAGCTACCGTCATCTCTAGGCTGGATTATGCGAGCTCCCTGTTGGTAGGTTTGAACCAGGCTGAGATTGGACGCCTGCAACGGATCCAGAACGCTGCAGCAAGATCGGTGGTAGGATTACCTAGATCTTGCCCCACTTCCAGTACTTTGCGCTCATTGCACTGGCTCCCGGTGGCCCAGCGGATCCAGTTTAAGGTCCTCTGTGTCGCATATAAGATTCTGAAGGGATCCCCAGCTGTGATTCTGTCGACACTTTTGGCCCATTACATTCCAGCCCGAGCTTTAAGATCTGCTGATCTAGAACTGGCTATTGTCCCGCGCTTTAAGCGGAGTAGAGCTGGCGGGCGCTCCTTTAAAGTTCGGGCAGCGGTGCTTTGGAACTCCCTTCCCCCGGCCATTCGTGCCCTTGGGGATCTTCTTTCTTTTCGCCGGGCGGTGAAAACCTTTTTATTCCCTTAGTTTAAGTGTGCTTGATTATTGTTTCGTTGTGTTGTGCAGCTGCCTTGTCGGGCGCCAGGACGCTCCTTGGCTGGAGCATCTGTGCGCCTAATAAAAACGCATAACATAACATAACATAACATAACATACACACACACACATATATATATTACCTACTGGCGGTCGCCAGTAGGTATATATAGTTAGGATTTTTTCTCTATGGGATTTTTGAAAATTCTATGTCTAATAACTTTGGCGTTTGTGGACGGAATTGGCTGAAATTTTCAGGAAAATGGCACATTTTGTTTCTGAGCAGCCCTTGGAAATTTGGGGGGGGTTCGTCAAGGGGGGGCCGAGAAAAAAGGGGGGTCCCAAAACGTGTTTTTAACATTGAGTTTTCCATAGGGCGGTTGGCCTCACTTTTAGCCCGAACGGCTGAATGGATTTGCACGAAACTTGGCAAAATTGTAGGGACTGGTAGCCCGATGTGCCTTTTGTAGGTCTCAATATATGTGCTACAGTGGATTTTGAGAAATTAACGTTTAAAAAAAGATATATATCTGTAACAGCGGACCGGGCAGCACTCCAGTACGCGTACTTTTCGCGCAACGGAGCTTTGTGAAGCGAAGCTGATTGGTTCTCCGGCGTCCGTAAACATTCCAAACAGTCCGTAGCGGCCGCCATCTTGTCTGTCGGTAGGATCGAGAGACAAGAGGAGGCCAAAGCGAAGGGGCAAATGACCATAAGGGGGCATAGTAGATCCTCGCTGACCCCCTAGGTTTGATGTGGAGGTTTTAAAAGGGCCCCGCGGGGCAAAAAAAATAAATAATAATAATAATCGAACGGCTGAATGGATTTGCACGAAACATGGCAAAATATTAGGGACTGGTAGCCCGATGTGCCTTTGCTAGGTCTCAATATATGTGCTCCAGTGGATTTTGAGAAATTAACGTTCAAAAAAAGATATATATCTGTAACAGCGCTCCGCTTCGCGTACTTTTCGCGTTACGGAGCTTTGCGAAGCTGATTGGTTCTCCTGCGTATGTCAACATTCCAAACAGTCCGTAGCGGCCGCCATCTTGTCTCTCGGTAGGATTGAGAGACAAGAGGAGGCCAAAGCGAAGGGGGAAATGACCATAAGGGGGCATAGTAGATCCTTCCTGACCTCTTGGGTTTGATGTACCATTTTGCCAAGTTTGGTGTAATTCCGTTCAGCCATTCAGGCTGTAGACGTATGTAAATGTCCTATGGAAAATTGCATGGGGAAAACACATTTGAAAGTGTTGAAATTTAGAACCAATTAAAATGTTACTTTGGTTTTGTATTTGTGTGTGATGAAAGTTAATTGGTTATGTATATATGTCAAATGAGAGGAAACCACAGCCATTTTGTGATACTACTGTCTGAGGTACATTTGTGAGGAATTTTTGGTGGTGAATTTCTGATGTTTGATTTACACAGTACTAACACTTCTCCTACTTTTAAAAAGGTGAGTTGTTAATTTGTAAGGGGAACTATGTTGTACACTTGAAGATAATTTGAAAAATGTTTTCTGTTATTTATTTGCAGTCCTTCTGTTATACTAAATACTTGATAAAGTTAGTTTTATATTATGTATTACTAAAAACGATAAATGAAAGTGATTATTTTTTTCTGCAATTTACAGCAAGCAATTTCAACATAAAATGGCTCACAATGAAGAGACCGTGGCAATTTCTTTTGAATTGTCCACTACATTGATTGAAATTGAGAGCACCAATAATGAAATATTGTCACAAGGAGGAGATGACTTGTATGATTCCATTAGATTGATTGAAATGGACAGCACCAATAATGAAATATTGTCACAAGGAGATGACTTGAATGATTCCACTACATTGATTGAAATTGAGAGCACCAACAATGAAATATTGTCACAAGGAGGAGATGACTTGTATGATTCCATTAGATTGATTGAAATGGACAGCACCAATAATGAAATATTGTCACAAGGAGGAGATGACTTGAATGATTCCTATACATTGATTAAAATTGAGAGCACCAATAATGAAATATTGTCACGAGGAGATGACTTGAATGATTCCACTACATTGATTGAAATTGACAGCACCAATAATGAAATATTGTCACAAGGAGGAGATGACTTGAATGATTTTTTTGATCAATCTGTTGATGGCGAATTTATCGAATGTTTGGAGACCATAGAGTTACAAGAATCATCATTGCAGACTTTTCATGAGGAAATTGCTGATGAGGACATGTTACTAGTTCTTTCAAATTTAGAAAATTCTGAAGAATAAATTTATATTTAGAAATCAAAAATTGTTTGAGACATTATTCATTTTTATTTTTAATTGATGAGGTTGTAGCGAAGTGATTGTAGTATAAAATGAGACTTATAGTATAGAGTGCAACATTTTTATGTTACATGGTAAGTTTACTCATATTTACTTCCCTTCTGCCACTATATTATCTCCAATGTGTATTTGACATCTCTTCTTCATCTCCGGCCTCCTTTCTCTCACTGTGTGTCTCCGATGCATCTTATCGCTGCTATTTTGTGTAATTACAGAAGAGAGTAAAATAAAATAGTTCGGAACGTGAAAAGGGGGCAAAGTAGAGTACCCCTCACCCCCTAGGCCTTTTTAGGCGGTCCCAAAAGGATCAGTTTCTGCTTTCCTGAGAGATTATGGTATGAGTTCCATATACCACAATAATTTGCATTACAACATGCAAGATATCTATCTCCTATTACCAACTTTTGGAGATATTCGCGCTAAGCGCGATTATCTCCAAAAGCTAACACCTGCCCTGAGCAGTTCTTAGCCATGTTATCCAATGGGAGGTGGATAACATGGCTAAGAGCATTAGCTCGGTAATGCATGAATATCGCTGACTTTTTAGCGATATTCATGCATTGCGGCCGTTTATTATCGCATTTGCGATAAACCTTGATAATAGCAAGGTTTATCTTCGATAATTTCTGACGATGCTTAGCGGTAAAAAATTCGTTGGTAAGCATCGTTAGCGATAAATATCGCTTAACTTTGGTAATATGCACCAACGTCTGTTAACGTTCGATTTGAAGGAAATGAGGAAGTGTTGAAAAACATTGTCTGCGCCATCTTGCCTTTTTTGAAATGCCACACTTTTGTCGTGCACGGCAGCCATTTTAGATGCCTTGACCAGACCCACTCTCTGCACGGTGTCGATTCGTAGCATGGCTCCCCACCCTCGCAAGCATCTTCCCCAGGCACTGGTCACCCCCGCTCTCGGTCTTATGCATCGGCAATAAACCTCCCCCCATCTGCGCTGCTCTTCCCTGAAAATCACACTCTGTGCCCGCCCGACACCTCCCTTTCGCCCTATTCACTACCGCACCCTCTGACACTCCTCTTCCTCTGTGTCCGATTGTCCAGGCTATCACCTAGCCCTGCAGATGTAGTTTATGGCTCCAGCTGTAAAGAATCACCCCTCTTTAAAGGAGTTATAGTAGATCAAGGCCCACACCCGATGAGATCCGTCACACCACACGTGTTCCTACTATCTGAAAACCATCCTGTATTGTGATTGGGGAGGGGACCGAGCCTGAAGCGGAAGATTCCAGGAATGACTCTTTGTACATCAAAGTTTTTACAATTATGTGTCACATTAAAAATATATAGCACTCCAACAAAGTAGTAGGAATATAAAACTTTAATAACATATAAATATATACAACAAAACAAAAACAGTAAAAACATTTAAACAACGAAGAGACCGTGGCAATTTCTTTTGAATTCCTGATGAGGACATGTTACTAGTTCTTTCAAATTATGAAAATTCAGAAGATGTTGCCTGGGGGTGGGTCGTCAGTAGCAGTCTGTTGTGCGAATAGTTCCAAGGCAGCAGAACGCGCTGAAATCTAGATGGCACGAAAGTGATGTCTAGCAAGTTGCCGCGCAGCAAATAACGGCGTGGGGCGCCGCGGGGGTGAGTGAGTCCAGTAGGCACCACATCTATTCTTACCGGCATTGCAGAATTACTGCTGGGGACAATGCCTGTGCTGTAGCAGGGTCACAGCAGAAACAAAAAGGATTCTGTTGAAGATGTTGTTGGTTTTCAATTTGAAAACAGTTCTGGTGTCAACTGCTATGCTAATGTAGTGGTTAATGTTTTGTTTTCTCTAGAAAATGTAAAAGAGGGGGAGGCAGTCCAAAGTTCCGTTAAAAGGGCAAAGGAAAGGATCGCTGGTTTGAACTATCAGTCAAAAAGGGGAGGGGGTGCAACAATTTTTCCTACCGGGTCACACTGTGCTTTCACCGGAACTGAGGTCTGCAGGATTCTAGTAATTCAAAGTGAGGCTGGCGCCAGCATTGGAGCGCCGACATCCCGCGGATACAGTTTCGTCACTCCACGGGCGATCATGGCAGTCATTCCCCATCGGGGGTCGGAGACTCCCGCGGCTCCTCTAGAATCTTCAAGGTCGTGGAGGACTACGGTGGTGGAGTCAACCAGTGACCGGGCCATTTCTTTATGCTGGGCCCGCTCTTGCCAGGTCGACCGCCATTTTGAGAGTTCGGTAGCTACTGGCGATCGCGGGGTCAAATGAGCGGACGGGCTCCACCCTGCCGGGCGAGACGTTGCAGCATGGCCACAGTGGAAGAACCCTTTTCCGGGTGCCTGGAGCGCTGAGGGTGCAGCTGGGAAGCCTTCACCTGGGGAGGCGGGAGAGGCCTGTTCGCATCGTCTCTCCCTCCCAGTGCACCCCACGGCGTCTCGCTTGAGATTTGTTATGGCCGGACCAGGCGATGAGGACGGGGGGGGGGGTCGGAGGCATGTGCAAGACATCCCCCCCCAGTGTTGTCGCAGCCATTATTCAAGACAGAAGAAGTGTCCCGTCCGTCTTCGGGCCGGGCTTCCGGTGGATGTCGGCCGGACGCCCCTGGCTCTGGCCCCATGAACGGGTTCCTTGGTTTATCGGCTGCAGCCGGATCCCGTCGGCCTCGGCCCCCCGACCGTTGGTGGCCGGACCGGAAGAGCATGTGGCGGGACTACCTGAAACTGTCAAGGGCCACCGCGGCCGGACTGGGAGAGAGAGGGGAGGGTCGAGGAGATATTCCCCCCCCTGCAACTCTTCAGCGTTGTAAAGGCAATCCCCTGGCCGGGTCCCGCTGGCCTCGGCCTCTCCTCCGGCTACACCCTACGTTAGGATCTCCTGGCCGAGGCGTGGCAGCAGGACCCGCCTTATATGGGCTGCTCCCGGCTGGGCGTAGCCGCAACCCTGCCCCACCTTGGAAGTTTCCAGAGTGGGGGCGGATGTTCTACTGACTTGCATTTTCCCTAGTCTATCGATTTTTTTGGCGTGGCAGGCGGTGGGACAGCGAGGGGTGATTTGGTTTCTCTTACTGTTTTTCTGGTCTCTCACCACTGGCATATTTTAACGTTTTCTTGTTTCTAGGACATTAATAGGTTTTATCATTACGTTATGTTATCGTTTCTTTGTTCGTTGTTTAATAAAAGTTCATGTTCATCAGTGGCCTACTGATTTTCGTTTTCCTATTCTTTTCTTTCCAGGTTGTTTCATGCTAAAGTTTCTGTTAACAGGATACAGTGATCACTTCGTTATTATTGCATATGTCCTTTTCACTAGGGGTGCTCTCTGGTCGGGCCAGATGACGTATCTCTAGTAAATGGTCCGGGTGAAACAGGTGCATCAATCAGTGGGGAGTAGATAGGCATGACAGATTACAACGGGGGAGAAAGGTCCGCATTACGTACCCTTTCACTATTTGCAAAGATTTTCCTACGTATATTTGCAAACAGGGAATACCTCCAAAAAGAACCAATTCCCAAACAGTCAATGTTTGGGGAAACAATCAATCAATGAGGAACGAAATAGGCACGACGTGTTAAAGGTTTGCGTTACCTACCCTTCACTATCTGCAAAGGGAGAGAGAATATTCCTATTCTTCCTCGTTTGCAGGCAGAGAAGATTCTTAAGAGAATCAACTTCAAACAATTCAATGCTCGATTCAAACAATCAACAAGGGGTACTGTGAACACAAATGAACGCCGCTTATGTACATACACATTGGTATTATCAACAGGTTGTTCCTAATGTTTCTATTTTAGGGAGGTCAAAAAGAGATCCCATTAGTGGCCTGCTGATTTTGCTCGATTCCTTTTGTTTTTTTACACGATTTTTCGCAATCTGCAAAGACTAAACAGAGTATTGCGACTCTGTGCTTGTTTGTAAATAGAGAATGAACCAAAGAGAACAATCAATCAAATGGAGAGAGAAGCAGGCACGACGGATTACAACGGGGGCAACGGGGGCAAAGGCCTGCGTTAACTACCCTTCACTATCTGCAAAGAGAGAGTACTCCTAATAGAAATGAGGGGTGGGGGGCAGCATTCAAAGCAGATCAGTGTGCATAAACACGAAAATGTTTTTACTTACCACGTACTTGACATTCGACAGCTTATGATATTTGCTATTAAAAAACCATTGAAATTCACTGAAAAAACCATAGGTTATAGACCATATATAGTTAGGAATTAGCATTTAAAAAACCTTATTTTACTCACACAAAACCATTGAAATTCCATATATAGTTAGTTGCACTAACTATATATCGCGCACCCCCAATCCACTGCTGATCATGTCACATATTACATCATTCATGACATGGTCAGTGACATCACTGATGACATCACTGATGACATCTCAAATGACATCACTGATGACATCACTGATGACATCTCATTTGACATCCTTCTTGTGCTAATACGATAAACCTCTTCAGACTCTAATATAACCTTAGATACACTCAGTGTATACAGACACTCACACACTGCCACTCATCCATGGAGTTACTCACACACCCAGTCAGTCATGCAAAGAAACAATCTCACCTCCATTTCTTCAACTATACAGTTAAACACACCTTACTTATTGAAACATATACTAACACATATTTACTCTCTTATACAATCCCTGATACAAGTTCACAATGATCGATACAACCACTCACTCATTCAGTGGCTCTCATGCACAGTTATTTATATATGCCAACTCTCACATGTACTGTGTTTAACATATGTACTTACTATGACATGTAGCATTGAGATATCCATTCACTCATCAATACACTCATGCACACAGTCAACTGCCCATGTAGCTGTTTCCACATGCAGTCTTGAACTCATACACCTAGTGAATAAACTGCTCACACATCTATGCATAGAGTCACACACCTTCCAGCCACCCCCACACAAACTCAATCTCTCATAGAAATACTTGGGCAACCAATTAATAACACATATAGCCTCTCGTATAGCTAATGATCAACACATGCAGCAGTTTACATCACAACAGACATAATGATGCACAAATTAAGACAGTTTAGTCACTAACCCATGCATTCAGTGAGACACATTTAATCACTCACTCATACAGTCAGTCACGCACCTACTAAATCCTTCATCCAGACACTTATACATCCACTCATTCTTCAATATGTAAGACATATTTTAACTTTACAGAAACATACAGTCACTGGATGTTGTCATCAGTGATGTCATCAGTGATGTCATTTGAGATGTCATCAGTGATGTCATCAGTGATGTCACTGACCATGTCATGAATGATGTAATATGTGACATGATCAGCAGTGGATTGCGGGTGCGCGATATATAGTTAGTGCAACTAACTATATATGGAATTTCAATGGTTTTGTGTGAGTAAAATAAGGTTTTTTAAATGCTAATTCCTAACTATATATGGTCTATAACCTATGGTTTTTTCAGTGAATATATATATATATATATATGGGAGACTTCAATACACATGTTGATCTACCCACACACTCTGATGCCACTGCCCTGATTACAGACCTTGCCAACTTAGGTCTGGAATTACAGAATCACGGACCCACCCATAAAGGAGGACACACGTTAGATCTACTCTTTTGCAATTGTGCTAATGTTAATTGTTCCCCGGCAAAAGAAATAGCATGGACAGATCACTCCATGCTTGAATTCCTTTTGGTTACCCCTGTAAACACTGTTAAGAGTGTTCCTCTTCCCCCTATTTGGCGACGAGAGTGGCATAAAGTCACGGCCAATAAAATCCAGGAATTCTGGATAAATCCAGAAATCTCAGCAACCGACACCGCTGATATGGCCTTAACTAAGCTTAATGTCTCAATTAAGCAAGCTATTGACATTGTAGCCCCATTAAAAAAGCACAAACAATATCCAGTGTCTAAACAAGACAGCTGGTATACCCATGAATTGAGGGTAGCTAAGCAAAACTGCAGACGAGCTGAGAAAGCTTGGAGGAAAGGGAAGACCGAGAGCAGTAGAGTAGCTTTCTTAGATACTCAATCCAAGTACTACAAAAATATCAAGCAAGCCAGGAAGCAACATTTAACACAGCAGATTGCACAGGCCGGCAACTGCTCTAAGGAGCTTTTTAACATTTTGCAGAATTTTATTAAGCCGACTGCCTGTGACAGCTCTGAGGACTTTTCACAAGACCTATGTGATGAAGTCTCGAGATATTTTGAGGATAAAATAAAGAACATCTACGAAAAAATAGTGGCAGCCAATGATGCTATAAAAATCTCCAATATAGGCCATCCCCATCCTCAAATATCGCTATCTGGTAATAAACCCACCCTTCCATTTTTTCCTCCGATTACCAACACAGAGCTCCTTTCCCTCTGCAGCCACATTAAATCTGGGTCGCCTAATGACCTTATTCCAACTAAAATGGTCGGCCCCATGATTCCCATTTTCGGCCCGCACATGCTGGATGTGATTAACATCTCCCTAACTAAAGGCCAGGTCCCTGCAGATTGGAAAAGGGCGGTGGTGAACCCGATCAGGAAAAAGGCATCCTCTCCTTGGACAGACCTCTCCAATTTACGACCTATCTCCCTCCTGCCTCACCTGGGTAAGGTTACAGAGAGACACGTGAACACCTATCTCTCTCAACATCTGGAAGCGACGGAAGGCCTGGACTACTCACAATCTGGTTTCAGGCCTAACCACAGCACAGAATCAGCCCTTCAAACAGTGACCAACAACATCAGAATGGCACTGGATGAGGGCAGCTCCCTGATTCTGGTGCTGTTGGACCTTTCCGCCGCTTTCGATACGGTGTCTCACACGGTGCTCCTTGACCGCCTAGGTGAGGTGGGTGTGGAGGGAGAGGCTCTGACTTGGTTGAAGAGCTTTCTGACTGGCCGTGTCCAAGAAGTTAGGCTGGGCTCCCACAAATCCACGCTAAGGGAGCTCAATAAGGGAGTGCCACAAGGCTCATGCCTCAGCCCAACACTTTTCAATGTGTATGTGGCACCCCTAGCCAACTTAGCTAGATCTTTTGGGTTCACCCCGGTGTCGTATGCTGACGACACCCAACTCCTTTTCCCTTTTAAAACTCTCACATCTGCAATAAAAAGATCTTTTGCAGATGGCATGAGAGCCATTGCAGACTGGATGTCAACTAACTGTCTGCAGTGCAATGTGGGGAAAACGGAGGTCATGTGTTTTGGACAAGCGGCAACATATTGGTCATCTGACTGGTGGCCCGTGGAGCTTGGCCCTGTCCCCACCCCCAAGAGTTCTGTTAGGAACCTGGGAGTGCTCTTTGATCAGCAACTTACTTTCAGGGGACATGTCAATCAGGTTGCTGGTACCTGCTTCCGGGCTATCGGGATGTTGAGACGAGTCTTCCCCTATATACCAGACCATCATAGAAAGACGCTTGTGCAGGCTTTGGTCATCAGCAGGGTGGATTACTGCAATGGGCTGCTCCTCGGAGCTAACGAGGAGCAGCTCAGTAAATTGCAAGTAATCCAAAACACTGCAGCAAGGATTGTCCTGAATGTTCCAGCTAGGACTCCTTCCAGTCCCCTGCTGAAGAGACTCCACTGGCTTCCAGTGAGGAAGCGAGTCCAATTTAAGACTCTATGCACTATTCATAAGAGCATGATAGGGGAGGGCCCGAAGTACATGATTAAGATCTTTCAGCCCTACATCCCGGGGCGATCTCTGCGCTCCAGTCATCAGCAGCTCCTGCAGATACCAAGAGTAAAAAAGACCAGACAGGGTGGCCGTGCATTAGCCTATGCCGGCCCAACACTCTGGAATTCCCTGCCTCCAGAACTCAGATCAATATCCAGTCATCTGTGTTTCCGGAAGAATTTAAAGACTTATTTGTATCCCGATAAATAAATTACTATTCAGTTTCTGCACCCTATATTAGTCATGCTCTCGTAACTAGCACAATCTCGTGGTACAGCAATAGCGCAGAGATACCCCTTCGGGAGTCTAGTCTGGCGCTTTATAAGAATATAAAATAAATAAATAAATAAATATATATATACACACACACATATATAAACATACATATAATGTGTATATATGTGTGTGTTTCTCTTTCTCTCTCTCTCTCTCTCTCTCTCTCTCTCTCTCTCTCTCTTTCCCACTCTCTCTCTCTCTCTATATATATATCTATAACCAAATTTTTTTTCCTATTTGGAGATGAATTATATACCCAATCAAAAGGGACTGCCATGGGATTTCTTTTAGTCCCAGTTATGCCTGCCTGATGGATCAAGCCCTGATCTTTGGACTGGGTAAGAGTGGTCTGCTTAATTCAGACACTCTGTTCTTCACCACCCCCTTTTCTGTATCGTTTTTGGCCACTATAGGTGTGGCAGGGTATACTCAGACATGAGTCCCTTTCTCACTGCTCCATCAGGATTCAAGCAAGCCGGGCCGAAGAGGCTGAAATGTCCGAAACCGGTCCCCGGTAGCTTGTCTCCTTTCTGGTGAAGAATTGGCTTGGTAGTTTGGTCTGCCCTGTTCCCATGATGCACTGGGCCAGGGACAGACTAATTTGCATATAGCCAGGTTCTGAGCTGGGATGGGGCAGTGAGATAAATAACGGTGATGGATCAAGCCCTGATCTTTGGACTGGGTAAGAGTGGTCTGCTTAATTCAGACACTCTGTTCATCACCACCCCCTTTTCTGTATCGTGTTTGGCCACTATAGGTGTGGCAGGGTATACTCAGACATGAGTCCCTTTCTCACTGCTCCATCAGGATTCAAGCAAGCCGGGCCGAAGAGGCTGAAATGCCAGAAACCGGTCCCCGGTAGCTTGTCTCCTTTCTGGTGAAGAATTGGCTTGGTAGTTTGGTCTGCCCTGTTCCCATGATGCACTGGGCCAGGGACAGACTAATTTGCATATAGCCAGGTTCTGAGCTGGGATGGGGCAGTGAGATAAATAACGGTGATGGATCAAGCCCTGATCTTTGGACTGGGTAAGAGTGGTCTGCTTAATTCAGACACTCTGTTCATCACCACCCCCTTTTCTGTATCGTTTTTGGCCACTATAGGTGTGGCAGGGTATACTCAGACATGAGTCCCTTTCTAACTGCTCCATCAGGATTCAAGCAAGCCGGGCCGAAGAGGCTGAAATGCCAGAAACCGGTCCCCGGTAGCTTGTCTCCTTTCTGGTGAAGAATTGGCTTGGTAGTTTGGTCTGCCCTGTTCCCATGATGCACTGGGCCAGGGACAGACTAATTTGCATATAGCCAGGTTCTGAGCTGGGATGGGGCAGTGAGATAAATAACGGTGATGGATCAATCCCTGATCTTTGGACTGGGTAAGAGTGGTCTGCTTAATTCAGACACTCTGTTCATCACCACCCCCTTTTCTGTATCGTTTTTGGCCACTATAGGTGTGGCAGGGTATACTCAGACATGAGTCCCTTTCTCACTGCTCCATCAGGATTCAAGCAAGCCGGGCCGAAGAGGCTGAAATGCCAGAAACCGGTCCCCGGTAGCTTGTCTCCTTTCTGGTGAAGAATTGGCTTGGTAGTTTGGTCTGCCCTGTTCCCATGATGCACTGGGCCAGGGACAGACTAATTTGCATATAGCCAGGTTCTGAGCTGGGATGGGGCAGTGAGATAAATAACGGTGATGGATCAAGCCCTGATCTTTGGACTGGGTAAGAGTGGTCTGCTTAATTCAGACACTCTGTTCATCACCACCCCCTTTTCTGTATCGTGGCAATGGGCTGGTGGGAGCAGCACCTTGCCTGGCACCCACATCATGACAAGCATGTGAATAACATTGTAAGCTGACTAAGATTCATAGATGATCTTTTCAAAATCTTTGACACACAGAACAAGAGTTCAAGCAGTATTTTGAGATTTTAAACAAAACAGAGGCAAATCTACACTTCACTTACGACATCAGCCAAGAAAAAGTAATCTTTTTAGATACAGAAATCTATGTCAAAAATGGAAAACTACACACAACATTACATCGAAAAAAGACAGCCACAAACGCTGTCTTACATGCACAAATCTTCCATCAGACCTCATTAATTCAGAATATCCCATATGGAGAATTTTTGCGCATAAAGAGAATAGGCTCAGAGCAAGAGGAGTGGCAAACACTTTGAGACCAAACAGTTAAGAGATTCAGAATTAGGGGATACAAAGAGGAAATAATCACAGGATGTTGCAAAAGAGCGGAATTAAAATCAAGGGATGAAATAATCAAAGAAAAACAGAAATTGCAAGAAAAGAATGAAATTAGACTTATTACCACACTGTCTCAAGAAACAAAACAGTTAAAAAATATTTTGAAAAAACATTGGAAAATTCTAAATTTGGATCCAACGGTAGCTTCCATCATAGGGGATAATCCAAGTGTGGCAGTCCGCAGAGCTCCAAATTTAAAAGACACTTTGGTACAAAGTCATTTTTGGAAGAAGAAAAATAAATCATCTCAATGGTTACAAATAACGGGCTTCAATAAAAGCCATGACTGTAAAGTATGCCAGATTGCACGCAATATGAAATATGTAGTCTGGGCAAACAAGAAAGTTTGGAAAAAACAGAAACTAATAACGTGTAAAACACAGTTTGTGGTATATGTAATAGAATGTCCGTGTCATCTCAAATACGTTGGAAGTACAATTTGTGAGCTCAAAAAACAAATTTTGGAACATGTCAGAGCCACCATTGCTAAAGACAGGAGTAAGGCTGTGGCAAAGCTTATGGAACAAGCACACAACAGTGATTGGAAGAAATTGAGATTTTATGGTATAGAATTAGTAGAGCCACATGTGAGAGGTGGTAACCGGGAGAAGTATTTGCGGCAAAAAGAATTAAGGCAAATACTTGCACTTCGAACATACAGGCCACACGGTCTTAGCCAGGATGAGGAACTTTATGTACATTTGTAAATAACATTCAATCAACAAGTTTTCGCTGACTGTGTATTTGAGGCAATGCCCTTAATTTTAACCAATTTCATTTTTTATTTTGAATTTTGGCCAATGACAAAACTGGAACAATGTATTTTCTATAAATATTGCATACAGTCATAAGAATAATCCCACCGGAGGGTTAAAAGGACAGAGTAATACAATTCTGAAAGAATATTGTTTTAGTAAAAATGTGAATAGTTTTGTCCAAATTCCACGCTAGTAATCCCACCAGAGGGTTATATTATATGCACAAACGTAGTCGTGTAACAACGTGGAGTTTGAACTTTTTGAATTTCACAAGTATAAAAAGTTGAACATTACCAGATGCTGTATAACCTCACTAGAGGGGAGAAATATCATTCACAAAAAGTATGGGGTAATTATGACTGATGCAATATGCTAAATACTGATTATTTCTGTCACTATTACGTTGTGCACTACATTTACCAGAATGCCAAGAGCCCATTTTGAGATTGTCAGTTTTACAAAAATGTTTTTTCTGGGGCAGGAAGTTATGTGACTATGTTCAAAATAAAGAGCCCAGTAATGCGCTACCAATCCAACTGTGACCAAGGTTTCAAGGAGACCGAAACGCGTTGGTAGAGACTGTGGATTAAACCCGTGTAAACTAATTTGGGAACAATAAATACCCTTTGAAAAACCTTTTGAGAGTGCGTCCTTTCGACAAGGAAGGATTCTTTATTGTGGATATATATATATATATTAGACATTTAACAATTAACATAAAACTCATGGCTTTGCACTGAAATTATCAGCTCCCATTTTACTATTAATATTTCTTCTGTGGAATGTCACCTTGTGAAAGCCTGTAAAATGTAAACAATATTCACAACTATCTCAAAAGTATACAGTGACATGCATGACTCTCCTTTATGAAGACATAATTTGTCCATATTCTTGCAGTTTGTCAGTATTTGTAAGCATGAATTTCATTGGGTTTTATTGGTTGCTGCTATCTATATTGTCTGATCTTTACATCTGTATTTATCATCCCCCAGAGATACCTCTTATTCGGAGCTGTTTTAATTAAAAGTCACGATTTATGAGCCATGCACCTGTTTTCAATCGGCGGCTCTAACTCAATTGTAAAATTACAACATGAAACACTAAACATGAATAACATAATTCGAAAATCAGTCTTTTGGTCTCTGTCCTCTTCCCCAACCGCCCTTGAATGCCTGCTCTTGAGGTACATGATCTACATATAATTAGTCCCCCTCAATAAGTTTAGGCAAGAAATATTTTTAAAGAATAGTGTGTGTTTGGCTTATGCATGATAGATGGTTTACAGCTACACATATAAAACCATTTTTTAAGCTGTGCCTTGAAATATATCATATTTCCAGAGCCTATTCTGCTTAGAGTCTAAAATGGTATTTAGCCCCCTATGCATAACTGTGACCAGTTTGTGGTCTGACTTTGAGCTTGTGCAAGCCAAAGGTGCCACAAAATCCACCACAGCAAAAAAATTAGTATGTAAATAAAACCAATTTTAGAACCGGATGATGGCATTTCATCGTTCTAAAGTCAATAGTAGACCTGGGTGAACTTCTTGGGGATGGTTGCAAAATCTGCTGCCTGACACAGCCACAAAAATTCCTTTGTGAGCAAATTACAAACGATCATTTTCCCAGGTGATAGGCTGAATTACATTATAATCGACTAAAACGAAAACTTGTTCTAGTGGCCACTGTAGCAATTGACAGAAGGAAAGATAGATATGTAAATCCTGTATACAAAATATACCACTATGACTGTATATGTTAAAAATATGATAAGGTCCAATACACAAACTGTAAATTAGAAAATAAATATATAATACTTAAAAATAATTACTGAGCACTTATCATGCCTGCGTATATCATATGTAAAAAATGCTAATATTTATAATAATGATTATTACAATATTTGTTTGAAATGTTAGTAACATATTAATTATTCTACTGATGACATACGCTAAAAAATATTGTAATTAAAGTGATAGATTTAAAAATATGGCTCATAATATAATGAAAATATGTATAATTCGAATTTATTTCAATATGCTTACTGAAATTATTAAATGACATGACACAAGCATTCTGTTACTTGATCTATAAAGAACTCTGTATACATCATGAGCATTTTATCTCTTTCGAGATTAATACATTTTTCCTGACAATAACTTCCTATCATTTTCCTGATCAGCTTATTTGGTCTTACTCGGTGGGCGCACTATGCTGCCTATATGCGAGTGGTCGCATGTTTCAGTCCCTGCAGGTCCTACGTACTTTGTCCAGTATTTACATTCTTAGACCTATTATTCCAGTGTATTCATTGTAGGAGTGTATGCACATCACTTACAGGGTGCAAAACAATACAGACTAACTCAGCACCATTGGTGATATTTGCATTTCTTTGCATTTATTTTTGCAATGCAACTCTGTTGCACAAAGGGGCATATTCATCAGGAGCTAATGGCACTTTATCACAGCCAAAGTAATGATAAATTTACCTCCCAATTCACAAGCTGGTGTTAATAGCTGGTGTTAATAGCTCACAGCACCAGTTAACCCGCGATCGCAGCCACAACAAACATCACCACAGAGTACCTACACAACTATTGCTAATGAGATGCAGAGTAGGCGTTCCCGTGCAAAAAAGCCACAAAAACACGACACCTCAACATTCATAACGACCAGATAGATCTGCGATAAGAACACAAAACACACGATATGGCGCGTTAGCAACAGGAAATTAACACCTGCTCTGACCTGGTGTAAAGTCGGACGGCACCACAAAAGGGAGCCCAGCCCAGGACATCATCGGAAGGGCAACAGATGCCTTGGGACCACTCATCATGCAGCCCGGACACCCAAGAGAGCCACAACACCGACCCGGCACCCCCCCAGACCACCACAGAGGCAGCGCAGACAAAGACAGCGGCCCCCCAGGAAACGCACCTGCCTCACAGGCCCAACATCTGACAAAGTCACTGTCCAATACAGGCTGAAAGGGACACCCATCCTACGCATCCTGGTCGTCATCGCCTAACAGGCCTACGGTGCCAACACAGCGGACAACCAAAATCCCACCCCACACCAAGCTGCTGGCTGTGCGGCACCTGTTGGCACCTGGCACATCCCAACCAACATCTGCCAGAGTTGGCGGAGTCTCCCAGCAACCACATCCAAGTCCCCCACACCTGTCCTGGACATCACCATCACCCTGGCACCCCAGTCCCCAAACGTCCAACACAAAGTGCAGGAACCGCTGGAGACCAAGCAAGGACCATACGCTATAGCAGGAAGTACACATGTGTTGGGGGCAATCCACTGCACACATGTCCCACCTGTGCCCCCTAGTAACACAGCACACAATCAGCACAACAGGAAGCACACATCACACATCAATGTGCAGGCAAACCAGAACACCTTGGGACCTTACCAATGTCGCCCCCAAATACACAGCCAGTGCGCATGATACCTTCACCCTCCAACAGTCTATTAGCAACCAGCGTTCCCAGGATGGCACCAAGGGAAATGCACAGCCCCTTGGCAAGTGCCAAATTAACACCCACTCACCTCAACTCCACAACCATGCAATCCACAACTCTGGCAATGCACACGTCACAAAATCACAACCAACATGCACAACAACATGCCCGCCCACCAGACATGATGAACAACTTACAATGGTAACCTGGGCAAGCCGTGAACATGACCAATCAACGGCATGGGACCTCAGCCACACAATAGCTGAATGTGGGGAGAGGTGACAACCAGGCATCTGTGAAGGAAGCAATAGAACCATAATTGGGAAAGTACACAATGCCAAGAGTGGCGGAAATGTGCTGGACAGACCGCAGTATGCAGACACACCCATATCCACGGCGACATACACCTCTGGTGTATGGAGTGTGGTGGACAGTGGACACAACCATGTCACCCCAGCCAGTGGGGGTCCTCGTGGAAATGTTGCCTGTTATGCCCCCCGTAAGCGTGAGCGGAGTGGGATGGCCCGAATTACACCAGGCCAGCATAGAGGTGTGAATAAAAAGCAAGTAGTGCTGGGCGTGGTCCTCTTCTGGAAAGCCCAACATCTCTGCCAGGGCAGTGCCTCCCACCCAGCCACGAGGCCGATGGTGTCCTTGTTACCTGAGTTGCCTGCGATCCTGTGCGTGTGCCATCCCCCGGCCCGCTAGACCATGAACCCGTCAGGCCTGACCCTGCGCAACCAGGCAACACTGATCACCAGCCGACACCGGGTTGTGTCAAGGAGGGCCCACCACGTGCCTGTGTAAGCTCCAAGCCCAAGGCCCACGACCCTGCCAGCCTCTCAGACCATCACTGGCCGACATTACTCCTTCCTCATTTACATATTCTACTGGCGTCCTCTGCGGCCCCATAGGTCCCATATGTGAAATTGTGTCCTGGCTCCTGAATATTAGTAACCCCAAATCCGGGCCAGCGGCCACAGCACCAGACCCCCGATCAGTGAGGCATAGTTCCATATGGGCGTCTTGCGGCACGTGGTGCCACTAATCCTGTTCAATGCCATCCGGCAGCACATGCTGCCACAAACCCTGTTCAACGCCAGCCGGCAACACTTGCTACCACAAACCCTGTTCAGCGCGAGCCGGCGACACATGCTGCCACAAACCTTATTCAACGCCAGCCAGCGACACGTGCTGCCACAAACCCTGTCCAATGCCAGCCAGCGACACGTGCTGCCACAAACCCTGTACAATGCCAGCCAGCGACATGTGGATGAGGGACCGGAACTACCCTGCGGACCAGTAGGTCTCACATCCAGCACCTAGTCGTGAATCATAAATGGCAGAGTCCACACCAGTGGTCGCACAGAGAGGAGTAAGAGGAAGATGTGGCTCAGTCCGGACGAAAGCTGGGTCACAGTCACGGAGGTGACCGAACACATGTTGCCACTGAACCTGAACTACGCAGGCCAGTGGGGCCACCAACCTATGCCGGCGACACTCAGTGAATGGCCTGTGCTGACCGCTGCCCAAGGCCGGACTGGGAACCAAAAGCAGCCCTGGAAATTTTTGCCAGACCAGCCCCCATACTGCATGCAGCAAGTAAACACAATGAGCGAGCTCAACTCTCCCAGGTTTCTCTTGGGAGAAATACTTCCCAAACCCCACGAAACAATGTGGGGTTTGGGGAGTATTTCTACCAAGAAATGTTGGGAAAAAATTGTGAAAATGGTGTACCAGGCCACAAGGGAAAAGGTCAGTTCTGCTCAAGGGAAAAGAAGAAAGCCCTGAGATCTGTCTGCTCAGAGACCGCCACACAGCTGAGAGGCCTGTTTCCATTGTGGAGTGGCCTTTCATACAAGTGGGAGAAAGGCTGCACAAATGTGCCTGAACCAACATGGGCTGCCGGTGTATTTTTGCTGTACAGACAGCTAGCTGGTAGTATGCACCTGCGGCTCTCAAAGCGCTCTCATAGCCCTTAGTGAGACCACCAGGCCAGCAGTGAGAGCCTCTTCTGCTGCGCTGTGGGAGGCTGGAGCAGTCAGAGCCTACTGCGACTGACCGCATGTGCTTCAAATCAAAGGATTTTTATTTCGTTTTAAAGCTCGGCTCGCATGCACTCTTCACTGTACTGGCAGGCAAACCTGCCCAAGCACCCCCAACGCCCTGAGTCCCCCCCAGACAGGAATGTGCTAGCACTAATGCCTGCCTATATGCTTGAGTCACATACCTAACTGAGGCACAATGAGTGCCGGAGTCGGACTGTTTTACCTGCCATCTGCTTTTTGTCGTAATTTTTCTGTTTCCGGATCTCATATTTAATGAAGAGAAGCGCCAAGGTAGCTGTTTTTGGAGCACATGTGCAGAATGTTTGTGCTTCCTAAAACAACTCCAAACAAATAAAACAGGCAGCAATTGAAAGATGCTATTGGACCGCATAAGCCGCACTACAACTTCCGAAGACCAGAACGGACTCCCGGGTGCCGAAACCGGCCTCCGTGCGTCAAAACCGACCTCCAGGAGCTCCGGCCTCCCGGGGGATTGCCCGCTTGCCCGGCTGGCCAGTCCGGCCCTGCCGCTGCCTCCGGCCTACACTGCTCTCTGCCTATGCTGCGCTCGAGTAGGTCACAGATTTGGAACTAAACATCGAGTATGCAAAGGCAGAGTACATATCATTGCACACAAGGAGAGGCGTAAGAGGATGCCACCTTGCATCTTGGTGGACAGAAATAGATCATAGTTACGGAGGTGTTCGTACACTACAGACAACTGCCCTGGTGTCACTAGTGCTGTGCATCACAAGCCAACGACGCATGGCTGTGGGCCACTGCTGACCGCTGCCTCTGGCCAACACTGCAGTCCAATAGGACACAGAGTCATGATTTAGCAATGGCGGAGTTCATATCAGTGTACCGGCATCATCGCAGACTGCATCACCTCTCAGCCCCGTTGCCACTAAGTCTGTTCCCCGACATTCATGGACACTCTCTGGTCGAACTTTGGTGGTTTCTGAGTCTATGGTCTAGGGGGTAGTTTTCATCCTCATGTAGCTGATACCAAATTGGTGGTGGCAACAAGACTGTCGCATTCCACTCCTCCATTTGCTGCGGCCAGACAAAGTCAAACCTTTTGGCGTCTTGCCCTGGAGGACACCTTCCACTGTGTCCCACAACCCTCTGCAACATACATCTCGGACATTGATGGTGACCCGCTCAGGTAGCATGGCCCACCTGACTGCAAAGTAAGTCACTGTCCAGTCTCTGGGTGCCTGTCCCGGCCGCAGTGCATCCAGGGCAACTAAGTCTGTGCTGGTCCGGGATCCCTTGTCCGGAGACATCGGATGGCCCCTGAAGCGTAGGCCTGGGGTCATCAATGTAATTTCTCTGTGGCCTTGCACTGTACGCAGCCTCCGGGCCCAAATGCTTCCCACCAGG
This sequence comes from Lissotriton helveticus, assembly GCF_964261635.1. NCBI lineage: Eukaryota > Metazoa > Chordata > Amphibia > Caudata > Salamandridae > Lissotriton > Lissotriton helveticus. The sequence continues at coordinate 748,282,117 of NC_136072.1, read as the reverse complement.
GCTCACACACCCAAGTGAATCTAGACTGGCCCAGACGTCGCATCACCGCGAAAGGCACACGCCACCACCGCAAGGACCATCTCCAAACGCCATCTGCCAGAGTCGAAACGGTGGTACTGACAGAATTACGGAGTTGCTCAGACCTGTAGTGGATGCCATCATTGGCCTGATACCCTGCTCAGCACCCCAGGGTGCCAGTGACTCAGTGCACCGCAGGCCATTGTCCGGTGCTGATTGTGTCTTGTGTTGTGGAGCGGTTGCACAGCTAAGTCACCTCGAACAGTGTGGTGGCCCTGGGACATTGATGGGGAAGATGATGGAGGTCTAACACACCCCACTGCATCTGCATCAGGAATATATCGAAGGGACACAATCAGAGACTTTTTCTTCACATGAGTGTGCTCTTCTCCAGTGTCCCAACCCCAGTGCACTGCAATTCACCGACTCTTCTGTTTGCATGTTGGCTGTCCTCTGGACTTTCTCCGGCTCACTCCATGTTGCTCAGCAGTTGACTCTGTTATGCACATGTCACCACAGGCAGCGGGTTGGAGCTTGGACATGTAGGTTTATCATCACCCACTCTAAGGGGAGTGGCCAGGGCCGTCGTACACAGAGCCAACATGGGTGTGTGACTGCTATTTGAGCGCCCCTGGGCCTGGTTCTGTACTGTGAATGTGCATCTGCATGTGTCTCTATGGCAGTGTGGGTCTCCTTAGTGGGGTGTGGGTGGGCCCTGAAGGGTGATAGACACCTACGTATGTGTCTTGGTTTGCATTCCATGGGTTCGGCCCCCACCCACACCTGTTGGGCCACCTCCTATTGGCATGCTGACACATGGCATTGGGGTGCCATGTGTGGGTGGGTGAAGTGTGTGAGCCAGCTGTGCGTGCAGGTGCTTTCTGCTGTGTGGTCTGTTGCAGGCTCGGTGTTCCCCCGAGTAGCTTGGCTGGCAGGGTCCTGGTGGGGGGTTGCATGAGATATCCATGGGCTGTTGTAGGGCGTTGGTGTCGACGATGGGGTGGTCCTCTCCGGCATCACTGATGTGTTGTATTCTGTGCTCTGCTGAAGGTCTTGTATGCCGCTCTGTGATGTGAAGGAGAGGTGCATTTTGACTTTGTGTTGACATGTATTTTGGCACTTTGTGCTGGTTTGCATGCAGACTGTATGACTATGTACATTGTGACTGTTTGGGGGTCCTGGATTCTTCTGCGGGACAGAATACATTAGAACTACATGACGGATGTGAGGTCGTATGCGTATATTTCCATTTCACCGTTTCCGGCTCTGTCAGATGTAGTAGGCATGTTTCTGCGCATGTGCAGAGCCAGTTGTGTCCTATGTTCTGCAGTGTTGGCTATGCACTTTGTTCCACGTTGCCGTTAATGTGGGTGTGCTGTTCATGCTATGTGTGTGTGCTGCAGTGTGCCAAGGGTATCTGGGACATGATCCTGGGTGATTGTGGGTGTGCAGTGTGCTACACCTCATTGTGCATGTATGCCATTGTGCCCATCTCCCCCGTCACCCCAGTCCCTATTCGTTGCACTCCCTGTTGATATTGTGTCAGGTCCTCTCGAGCTATGTCCATACTCCCTACTCCTTGCGCTGTCTAAACACTGATGACGGTGGCCTGGGTTTCCTCCAGCTCCTCCGGTGGCGCTGGACTGCCACCTCCTGTCGCCATTGCTGCCTTCCTGTTGGTAGTGGGTTGGTGCCTGGTTTAGGTAGTCATGCCATGCCGGTGCCTACTGGCCTCCAGGATTGGCCTCCTTGGTACTCCGACTGCAATCCAGGTGGTCTGCTAGTGGGTAAGTTGCTGGTAGTGTTCTGTCACCTACGCAACGCTGGTCTTGTTTTCCTGCAGTCTGCACCCTGTCTTCCTCTCTCTCTTCTCCTTGTCCTTCCCCGACCCCATTGTTCCTTGCTGGTAGTCTGTGGGTTTGTGGGGTTCGAGTTGGCCCCTGCACTGGGTCAGGGTGCATCCATGTTGCTACGTGCTTTGGCTTGTTACTGTTGTACTTTTTCTGTGGTTTTTATAGTGCATTGTCCCGCCAGTTGCGTGGGATTTGCAGGCCTGTGGCTGTTTTTCGCTTCTTTTTGTACCACAGTTGACCTCATCGCATGTTTTTTTGCATTTGCGTATCGCATTTTTGCGGTGTGGCGTTGATTTTCACGTCGACATTCAAGCGTTATCTGTTGTCTATCGCATGCTACCGCCGCTTTGTGAATTCCACGTTGACACAGGGTTATTTTCCTGCGATAGACTGCAATGTTGAAAGTTGCATTACGCTACTCTTGCGATAGTTATCATACGTTCTTGTGAATATACCCCAAAGTGTACAGTATAGACAATTTTGTAAGATATTTTTTCCCGTAATTTGCTGCAATTTTGCTTTTACGTAGGTTTGGAAACTGTGCTAAATCTGGCTCATGCCTTCCCTTTCTTTCTTTTCTAAAATCTCTCTCAGTGGTAATAATCCACCACATTTCCATGAATCCAATGTTGAATTTAGACAACTGTGTTAGTGTAATATTTCTTTAACTCTAAAAACAGGGTGCAATTGCTAAAATGAGCGATCCCTGACTGTCAGGAACGGTGCCACATTGCCCAGTGCGGGAGATGTTTATCGGTTTTTATTTCACCGCCACACCAACACGAATGCGATGTTTCTAACACAACGAATCTGGAAGCGCAATGCACAATGTTTACAGAACTGGAATAAACTCGTCGCTTATGGGCCAATAGTTTTGTTGTGTATCGCTACCAAGACCCAAGCCAGTTTCCTGCTGTTTATTGCAGCTAGGTGTGCCAGAGCATAAGCGCATAGGGAAGAACGCTCAAAAAGTCTATAATCTACGGATTAGTCATCATCTTTAAACTACTTGCTAAGACATATTGTAAGGGAAAAGAAAACCATTGTTATACATTGGCCCTGTTAATTTACCAAAACAAAAACCTGATCATTGTAAACTTAAGTGTATCAGGTGGGCTCATTGCAGTGAATTTGTCATTTATCACTTCGGTTCTTTTGATTGTTTGGCTATATATGTATATATATATATATATATATATATATATATATATATATTCTCTCCACCACCGCTGGTTAGGAGATAAGCTGGCGTGGGCAGTCCCGTTGCAGCCACCAGCTGGCTGTGTCCATTCACTCCACAAACCATCAAAGATTTTCGATGAAAAACGGGACACCCAGGGCTGCAGTGTACGAAATGTTTATTCAGCAGATGAAGAAAGTACAGCGACGCGTTTCGCCATTACGGCTTGGTCACGCTCGTCATATGGCGTTCATCATCATTATTTAAACACCACCCTAGTGCACATAGTTAACATTCTGTGAAATGGCGGCGGCCATTTTGTAACATGCACGAAACCATCATATAAGTATCATTTTTAGAGTTTACACTTGTATTGTACTGTTTGGTTGTGTGCCTTGTTGTTAAATAAGAATTAAATCATATAAAAACGTATATTCTGTTATTTGCAATGGGTAACCACAAAAACCAAAAGTGTGCGTATATTATATTGCAATGTACCATTATGTACCCAATACTTTTATACAATGTTGTGTTCATAAAAACGCAAACCCCAGTCCTTGTGTTATAATACAGTATCATGTATCAAATATCAAACAGGGGCTGTAACATGATTGGTCCGCCAATCCAGGCGTCATAGTATGTTTACAATGCATCACGATCATACGTCTCCTAGTTTATGTTGGAATGTGGCCAAAAAAAACACACATTATCTCTATGCCGGCCTGCAACCATGTAAATCATAACGCCCCAGTGGGCCCACAAATAAAAATGCTCTTTAATCGAACAATCCTAGTGGATATAAATTTCCAAATTAAATTAAAACAATTTCATACTCCTGTCATAGAGTGGTTGCATAGCATCTCATTCATATATCTCCACGCTATTAATTGATATGTGGCCAGAAGAAAACATTTCAAATATGCCGGCCTGAATCATAAATCATCTCGCCCCAGTGGGCACAAAGTTAGAGAGACTCTGTAAACGTATAGTCCATGTCGTCAAGAATTCAAAAAATAAATTAAGAGTGATTTAAAGTCTCACAACCAAAATCAGTATTCCATGTTCAGCTCTGAATATGTTGTTCCTTAGGTTCAACAACGTGCAGTTCAATTGGATCAAAATCCATATAGTGCCGCCCCCACGTGAAGTATCAATTCCTGAAAATAAAATGAATTACATTAAAAACAAGGAAGCTGCGGATATCTGTCTGCAATTACTCATATAGGTGGATTGCCAATTCTTCAGTCACATTCAATCCTTTCGGAATTAGACATTCAAAATCCACAATATATTTCGACTCAAGTTTTCTAAGGGACAGTTCTTGATTGCCACCCCTTGGTCCCAATTCCACACTGTCTATAACAACCAATTGCACCAACTGTTCGTTTTGCATATGCATTTCCGAAAAATGTCTAGCCACAGGGTAAAGTTTGTTGTTATTGTGAATGGCTCGGAGATGTTCAAGTACCCTTTTCTTTGCCGTATGTTTGGTACTGCCCACATACCATTTGTTGCATGGACAGATCAAAATGTATATGCTATAGGTGGTATTGCATGTCAGATGTTTACGGATTGTGAACGTCCTTTTGCTATTTGGTACACATAATGTTTGGACATCTCTGCTGAATTTGCAGGCCTTGCATTTTCTGCAGCACCTGAAACCCACATCACTTTTTCTGGAGTCGGTTTTGGAAGTCACATAATTGTGGCTGAGTTCGTCTCTTAGTGATTTACCTTTCCTAAAAGTAATTTGTGGATTGTCTGAAAGATATTTCTTCAAATGTGCATCCGTTTGTCCTACAAATGCCACATGCCACATATCAATTAATAGCGTGGAGATATATGAATGAGATGCTATGCAACCACTCTATGACAGGAGTATGAAATTGTTTTAATTTAATTTTGAAATTTATATCCACTAGGATTGTTCGATTAAAGAGCATTTTTATTTGTGGGCCCACTGGGGCGTTATGATTTACATGGTTGCAGGCCGGCATAGAGATAATGTGTGTTTTTTTTGGCCACATTCCAACATAAACTAGGAGACGTATGATCGTGATGCATTGTAAACATACTATGACGCCTGGATTGGCGGACCAATCATGTTACAGCCCCTGTTTGATATTTGATACATGATACTGTATTATAACACAAGGACTGGGGTTTGCGTTTTTATGAACACAACATTGTATAAAAGTATTGGGTACATAATGGTACATTGCAATATAATATACGCACACTTTTGGTTTTTGTGGTTACCCATTGCAAATAACAGAATATACGTTTTTATATGATTTAATTCGTATTTAACAACAAGGCACACAACCAAACAGTACAATACAAGTGTAAACTCTAAAAATGATACTTATATGATGGTTTCGTGCATGTTACAAAATGGCCGCCGCCATTTCACAGAATGTTAACTATGTGCACTAGGGTGGTGTTTAAATAATGATGATGAACGCCATATGACGAGCGTGACCAAGCCGTAATGGCGAAACGCGTCGCTGTACTTTCTTCATCTGCTGAATAAACTTTTTGTACACTGCAGCCCTGGGTGTCCCGTTTTTCATCGAAAATCTTTGATGGTTTGTGGAGTGAATATATATATATATATATATATATATATATATATATATATATATATATATATATATATATATATTTATATATGTCTTTTTTTATTCTGGAACAAGTAAAAGGGAAACGTAGGAGCGGACGTGTGAGCAGCCCAATTGACTGAGGCGACAGGGCAATGTGATCATTGGCGCCAGTGCCTGTTTTTAGTCCTATAATATGTCAAGTTAGGTTGCTAACACAGTGTTCGACTTCCCATCAATGTAAACAACTTTCATTAAACATACTGTTGGTGGATTATGCATCCATTCTTGAAAACATTCCACAGTATAAAATAGACAAATGTGTTAAACCTTGCAAAATATTCACTGCACATTAACTACAAATCTGGCAAAAACTAAATTATTGAAGTTCTTCTAAAGGGAGTACACAACTAATTATAAATGACCTTAGAAGAACAAAGCGGTGGAGTTTACAGAATATTTCCTGTATTTGTGTTCTTGTTTATGTACAAACACACACACACATAGTTATTTTTAAGTCAAAGTCGACGATCCAAGGACTCAAGGCAGAATATATTTCGAATGGATATTTATTTTCCTAAAAGTTAAAATGCCAAGATTTGTATGCTCTGGAACAGGGCCAGTTCCAGGGTATTTGGGGCCCTGAAACGAAAGGTAATGTGCAAGAACCCTCTAATTTGCATAAATGACACCTTCTGGTCTCGGGAAGCTTCTTTGTGGAGACTCTTCCTGGGCTCCAGCTCCTCCCCTCAGCCACCTACAAGCACCTCTTTTACAGCCCATTTCGGGCTGAAGGTGTGAGAATTGCTTGGGGGCTGAGAGTTTAACCTGTGGGGTGCTAAAGTGCTGACAATTGGCACCCCACAGAGTCTCCGAATGGGCAACCAGGCAGGAGGCCTAATTTCAGGACAAACCTGCGAAATGCGTTTCCTTGCAATTGGGATACCATCCCTAAGAGGCTGAGGGGGCCCCCTCCCCACCCTCCATGGGCCCCTTTGCAAAGAGACACATTTCTTTCAATTCAATTGGCCGGAGTATATGAGGGCTGGTGGTGTGTGTTAAACTGGTGCGGTGCCCCATGCGGGTGGGCTGAGTGCAAGGCACTGGACAGCTGCCCACACTTCCCATGCCTAGCGTGGGCCCTGCTCTGGAACTTCTCCGCTATTTAGCTGGGGATGCAAGAAAGCTCAATGTGTATGCAGAGTGATGTTGAAAATAATTTTCGGCCGGAACTTCCTACAGTTTTTCATTAGAACAGAGATCTCATTTTTCCTAGGTCCATTTGTAAATTGCTCAGTGAGTCCAGGTGTGGAGCTTTGCATTATGGCCCTCTTTCACTCATTATGTCGTAGACTAGCATAGAGTATATTAAAGTGTTGCAGAGTGGAGTGTCATACAGAGGCTTAAAGTGGGGTAAAGTGTCTTACAGTGGAGTAGCGTAGCATAGCGTAGCATAAAGTAGACTAAAGTCTCATACAGTGGAGTGGCGTGTCTTATACTACAGTCCTGTGGAGTGGAGTACATTGTAGTGGCATAGCATAGGCTAGAGCAAAGTGTTATGGAGTGGAGTGGCGTGGAGTGGCGTGTTGTACAGTGGAGTGGTATGTCATGTTGTTGAGTGTAGGAAACTGTTGTAAAGTGGAATAAAATTGAGTGGTGCGGAGTGGAGTACAGGATTGTAGAGTGGAGTAAGGTTGAGTAGAGTGTTGTAGAGTGGAGTGGAGTGGAGTGGCAAACAGTAGAGTAGAGTAAATTGTGGTAGAGTGGTATGGGGGAGTTGCATAGAGTGTGGTAGAGTGGAGTAGAGTGTGGTAGAGTGGCATAGAGTGGACTACAGTGTTATACAGTGACATACAGGAGTACAGTGTTGTACAGTGGAGTAGTATATAGCGGAGTAGAGTCTGGTTGAGTGGAGGGGTGTAGAGTGGAGTAGAGTGCCAGTGTGGAGTAGACTCGAGTAGACTTGAATGTATAGACTAAAATGGTGCACAGTGCAGGGTCATATAGTGTCATCGTGTAGAGTGTGATATCATCGAGAATTATGGCATAGAGTGCTGTGGCATACAGTGGAGTGGCATAGAGTGCAGTGGTATGCAGTCGAATAGCATAGAGTGGAATGGCATACAGTGGAGAAGCGTACGATAGAGGGACATACAATGGAATACCGTAAAGAGTGGAGTGGCATAAAGTGTCATAACGTGGACTGGAGTGGTGTACAGTGGTGTGGGGCAGAATGGAATAGCATAGAGTGGAGTGCGACAGTGGAATAGCGTAGATTGTATTGACATAGAATGGAGTGGCATAGAATGGAGTGACGTACAGTGCAGTGGCATACTGTGGAATAGAGTGCTGTGGTGTAGAGTGGAGTGGCGTAGAGTGGATTGGCAGCACATTTACAAAAGAAGTGGTGCCCTTCTTTGCCAGGAATTACTAAGTGTACTTTTTGAGAACACAAAATACTTTTGTTTTTAGCCAATGTTTATTATTTTTATGTTGGTGGAGGCTCCACAGACTGCTAACAATAACGTTTTACAAAATTACAAAAACCATAGCAATACAAACCAAGCATTGGTGAAGTCAAAAGCTGGCAGGCAACACCACAGCTATTGGCTTTTCCACTGCTTATAGAGGAATGTAGCTCTGTAGCAAAATTGAAGTAAGTGGTTTGCAATGTAGCGGATTTGCAGGGCCAGATAAGAAAGTGCATAGCGCTTATATATAAAAAATAATATGCCATGTAATTGTTCATGTAAACTTATAAGGAGTAAGCCAAAACAATAATCAGAATGGAAAATAAATATGTACATTTAGCCTGCAAACACAGACACATCAGCATTAAACTGTATCAAATGAGACTATAGCAAAACCCCGAAAAGCTGTTTCACTTCCGATGAGGGTCCACATAAAAGAAAACATTTGTCCTATTTTCTCTTTTAGGGTGCTGCAACATTTATTAAATATGCACCCACATGTTACAGGAAAGTACCATAAATGTTCCAATAGATAGCATCCTTTGTATCCACCTCCTCCTCAGATGCCCATTTTCCTTTACCCATGCATGCATTGAATTTAGAGACTTGTGCAGTGAATCAAGAATATTGTAGCATCAGGCAAACCTAGGTACTTCAGACTTAGGCAGAACACCATGGCTGCTGAGTAATTACTCACACAATACTACTAGTGATGGTTATCAATAGATCCATTGGATCAATCAGTCAATCAATCACCCATTGCCAACAGAGAAAGGCCTTAAGTGCTGATCAATTACCTTTCACTTAACAGAGACCTAATCAAGCTGAGTGATTTCCCAGAGAATTTAGTATAGGATGTTGTCATTTCCACCTGTGCTCAGATCCTTTTCCCACCTACAGTGGAAACCAGCAGCGATTGGTGAAAGAGTCTATGTCAATTGCATGTCTACTGAGTTGACTGTTTACCTAAATAATCACTTGGAGGTACATTACTGCAATGCCATCACCCAGCTCAATGTCACTAAATGTATTACATTTAAAAGTCTGAGGAAGTCCAGCATACTGCATGGATTTAAATTAATGATCGGCATGCAAAGCACAGATGTGTGCAGTGGCCATTCGACCCGGAGAACTATCTTCAAGTTTGTGATAATGTCATAATCATTGAGAAGAGCAAGCTTCTACAATGTGCTTCAACACATTTATTACTACAGTGGAAGGGGACACATATGAGCATATTTACAAGGAAAGGAAAAATTGACATGGCCAACACCATTTTTACTGCCCCACAGTTTGTATGTAACAATTAATTTAAAAAGGGAAACAGCCCTGTGATTAAAACAGGATAGAAAATAAAGGGGCCTATTCACAAACTGTATTTAGCAGTATCTCAGGTAGTACTACAGTAGTACTATGGGCTCAAATCTCCACCATGCCTATTTCTGTGTAGCAAACTCCTCCTTGTTTGCAGAAATCTCTGCACTCGTAATCCTACATTTCACATTTTAGTAGTAAATGTGGAAGGGACAAGGATGGGTGCCTTGAGAAATGGAAACACTTACTACAAAATGGGAGGAGTTTAAGGAAATGGGAGGATGTTAAGGAAATGTAAGGAAGGGTTACGGAATGAAAGGCTACTACAAATACACACCCACAAAACAAATTGTCCAATGATATTCATGAATTAGAGTTCTAAATTTACTCCAGCTCAGTCTTGGACTAAAGTATCACAAATGTCTACAGGTACTGCAAAACACTCCGCAGTAAAACAAATTGTTGGAGACTTAAAATACCACCTTTAGGAAGTATTCTCAAATTAATACAATTATTTCGACCTTTAAAATATTTATACCTAGGACTATGTGCAGAAAGTGGTGGCATTGCTCCACATTCTCTGCCACTTTGATGATTGCACAGTAAAACAAAATGAATTTGGTCCCGGGTCCTTATGAATTATTTTAATATTTTTAAATTTCATATTAAACTTAAGTTATAAATAAAATAAAATGTGTAAATATTTGTTAAAAAGTTTAAAATAATTAACATTATTTCTACAGATGATTTTCAACAAAATTCAATGCACATTAAATGCAAATGTATGGGTTACTGCAGTTGGGATTTTTTTAATTATTCGATAAGAAATAGTATTGATAAATTATACAAAATATTTTAAATAATTAAAACATATTTAGTGGAAATGTTTTCTTTAATATTAATTTTTTAAAGAATAGAAAACTTTAATAAAGCAGCATCTCCACTGTGATGAGAGAGGTCTCCATCTACACGTGAAAAGTCACTGATAGTAACATCACATTCAGAATTCCTGTTATTGGAGGCTCCTTCAGGGGTTGATGATACGTAAGTCTGCACTTAGGTTTAAATCTACACTTGGAAAAAATGAACATAAAAAAAGTGTAGCTTTACATATAGGTGTAGTAGTAGATATACACATCAGTAAACCTACGTGTGCAAATTTACCTTTGTGAATCGGTCTCATAATACATAGAAATATGGACAGTTACCATTTTATCTTTGTGCAGCAGTCTTGGGAATATGTTTAACTTGTTCCTACTTTGAATGCAATCTGCCTTCTTAATTAATGTATGTTTTATAAGTCTGATACCACCAAGTTAGCTGTCATTGAACAGTTATATATAGCAAAGGTTTTGAGAATTTTAAAAGTATTTCTCTTAATTCAAAAACCGAGAAGCAAAAGTTCATGCCAGGATTTTGTTTGACCAAACCACACACTAAGTTTTTGAGAGATATTTCTTTTTCTCACTGTGATGCTTTACATTCATTTGAACAGCTTAAAGTGCATTTATCCCTGACTGAAGAAAGCATTGTTGCCAAAATGCTATCAAAGACATCCCAAACAAGGAGGAGGAAACAACATGCCAATACAAATTACAGTGCCAGCACAATTACTGCCAAGTGTGTTTACTTTTCAGGCTGGCCAATCAGACAAAAAGAGGAACACAGCATGGAGGCTGGCAGAGAGCAGAGATCCAGTGTGTCCTGCCAAGCGAGACCTTGAGAAATGAGGACATGAACAGTGCCCCGAGTCTGGAACTTACCGCCTTCTTCAATCTGTCCGTCTGCTTTCATTCTGTTCTGTCTGGCTTTTATCTTTATTTTTTAATTATGTTGCACTCATGCTTTGGGTTCCTGCAATAGTTTCAGGTATAGGACATAAAGAACACAAGTCCAAGTGGGCTTTAAGGGGGCAATCCATGTCTGAAAGGAACAGGGGGGTTAAGTCCAGTTAAATATGTAAAAAATTTAAATAAATCCAGTACTTGTATAGCGCACGAATCACCCCCGAAGGGGTCTCAAGGCACTGGGGGCCATTGGAAAGATTAAGAGAGCAATTGCCCAGAGTCGCATGGTGCTGGGCAGACCCCTGCAGCTGGATCCGGGGATCGAACCGTGATTCCCAGCATCCAGTGTCAGTCGCCCTGGCCGTGGCGCCACACCTCTCCCCACGTAATATGTAAATGACTTTCTTGAATACAGGAGTCTCCGAATCCACAATTCCTAGCCACAGGTAGCACACGCATTGAATGCTTTCTGATCTACTGCTGGTGGGAGGCTAGATGCAAACTTTATGCAGGAATTATTGTGGTGCAAATAGGGGAATTTCTGATTAGAAGGACTGCCCATTGGGTGTGTCTGTAGGGTGATTACCTATAGATGTGACCTGGAGTGTGGCATTCTTCTATGGCAGATGACTAGAGATTCTGTATCCTCCAGCAACTGAGTTTTAATCCTAAAGTGAAGTATGGAGTGGCGCAGTTCTCAACTGGTCAAACTTGTAATGAGCGCACTCTGACTTGGAAATACAAAAACTGGATGAGATTGACAGCAGGAAACCGTTCTTTTAGTGCTTAGGTTTATCCGTGGATGAGCAATGGACTGACAAAAGTAAAGCAACTGGAGACCTATGGCGTTTGTCGATTGGAGGCTGTAGTGTTGGGTATCGCTGGGGCCATGCTACAGCTGATCGCATTGCTTATTGTTTCAAAGCAAAGACGTTTTGCTCCTCTGCTTGAGAAAGATGAATTTGCTGTTGCCTCAATTTACTTTGAAGAGAGCAGAAGTAGTTATATAATCCAAGAAACGCTTGTATGAGTAAATTCTGAAAATTATAGATTTAAGAAATTATAATCTCATACTGGAAGGACTTGTGTTATAGACTATTGTACAAGCAGTGTATAGTATGTTCATCAATTGTATTGTATTGTAGCATACATATAGCCTTTCATACCCCTATGTCTGTTGTGAATTATAATTTCATACATGCAGTATACTAAACCACGTAGATATTGTGGTTGGAAGAGTGTTGTATATTTTGTGGATGTACTTGTGTAGTGTTTTGGTGGTACACATTTGTGACCATGGAGGTGCTCCAATCTAGTTTTGGGGCATAGCTCCTAGCAGTATGATAGTGGAGGAGGTGCAAGAGAAGATAATCCACCTTATCGAAGCAGAAAAACAGGAGACACATTCTGGTACAGTTTTACACAACTTTCAGTGAAGAACACTGGGGCATATTACCAACAAGTAGCGATATTTATCGCTAAATAGGCTTAGCGACGATTTTTTTATCGCTGAGCATCGCCGGAATTTATCGCTGAGATAACGTGCTATTAGCAACGTTTCTCTCCAAAGCGATAAATTTTCCGGCGATAGCGGCGAAATGCTTGAATATTGCTGAGAATACAGCGATATTCATGCATTAGCGATGAAATGCTCTTAGCCATGTTATCCACCTCCCATTGGATAACATGGCTAAGAACTGGTCTGAGCAGGCGTTAGTTTCTAGCGATATTCGCTCGTAGCGCACATTTTTTTATCGCTTCGCCTATCTCGCTAATAGGCGATAGCGAGGTTAGCGACTGCTTTCAGTCGCTAACAGTTCGGAACCCCCACTTTGCATGTAATTAGCGATAAATATCGCTAACATGCAAAGCGGGCCCCAAACCACTCTATATCGCCTACAAGCTATCGCTAACTGCTGTTAGCGACAGCTTGCTAATAGAGAGATAACATTTTCACCGCTAAGCGGCTGAAAACGGCCGCTAAAGCGGCAAAAATTGCCTATCGCCCCCTTGATAATATGCCCCACCCACTTCTATTTCACTGCCCTGTTCCTATACCTGCAATGGGGCCATTATAAGCAGAGGTTTATCGGCTCCGGAAAGACTGGATTTGCAGACAGAACAGAGGTCAGGGGTGCATATTGTGCTGCTGAAACACAAATATCAGTGTTATCCAAGTACCTATTAGAGATATAACTGAAGATAAAGCTAGTCATCATTTACTTCTCTTGAGCTGAGGAAAACTGGAGGGGCTGTATTTGGTACCGCCTCCTTTGCTACAAAGAGAAACTGTACATTGAGAAAATATGAACATTTATACAATTGAATTGGGAAGTTTACAAGAATTAAAGCTGTTTTCATTTATGAAGGACTATTCCAGTTACTATTCATGTAAAAAGACCATCACAAATATGTACAGGTCCAAAAATAAGTTTTCTAAAAGTAGGAATATTTAGTTTAAAAAAAAATATTTAATACATGTAAATGCTGCGAATTGATTAATATAAACTTGCCTGAATCTGAAATATTGAGCATAAAGACAAAAATACGTAACCATGTGGAGGAACACCACCGAGACATCACATTGAATTTCTGCTCAATCTTTTGTATTTAGTCGTTCTTCTACTCACGGATGTGCTGTAGTAAGATAACTTAACTTACACAGGAAATCCAGCCTTGGACCAGCCATCTGCTGTGCTGACTGTAAACAAAACATCCTTCATAAGTGCATGCAGGACTTTAACAAGCATTAGAATAGCCAATAGGTCTCGCTTTTTGGATATAATGTGTGTGTATTCATGTAGCACATTTTCTTGGGTGCTGTACCGCAAGGGATTGACAAGCTATCAAATTAGTACACCCTGCTTTTTTTGGATGTGTGTTGAATGTGACAACCCTCCCTCCCCCCCCAATCTTGCTGACCAGGCACCCCTGACTTTATGACTTAAAGAAAATCCCATTCCGAAATGATTTTCTCCAATAGACATCAGACACACAACACATAGGAAGAAGAGAGAGGAGGTGAGGAGGAACTGGACAAAAGGATCTAGGGTTGTGGCAGACCGCCACATTTTAAAATGTAAAAATATGCAAACAATACATGAACCATAAAATTATTTTAACATAGATTTATCTTCATTTTATTTTTATTTCTAGCGATTTACACAGATATTCTTTGATATCTCGGGTTGTTTGATCTCCACCAATTTTAATATTTGTTTTTCCAAACTTTGTAAATGGGATCCAAGTGCCATATCTGATCATCACTAGATGGTGCTAAAGCTTTGGCCATCAGGGAAAGTGGTAGCAGTTGCAAATACAATTTGAAGAAAAAAAGCACTGATCATGTAAATACAACCTAGCCAACAGAAGCCCCCCCCCTTTCAGCAGTTAGACCCACACAAGTGCTGTAGATATACAATGATAGTGCCTCCATGTATGCACTTTTTTTGCAGAACAGGGCTTCCCCATACTTTTATGCCAAGATGTGAACATTAAGCTGCACAACTCTGATCGAACACCTGCACAACATCACCTAAACTTTATAGGCGGGGATATGCAAGTCGGCAGTCCCCATGATAATCAATTTCACAGTCTTATATGAATAAATGAACAGACGAATGAATGAATAAATGGATATGTGAAGTGTTATGACTTTCTTCATAATTTTTTAAACAAGGAAAAGCAGAAAAGTGCCTGTAGATGTCGAGAGGGGAACCCTGAAATTGGAATCCTTTAACTGGCTGAAGAGGGGATTAGGGGCACATCTCCATTTTTATTTTCCAGAGTTTTATATAGCGTGAACTTGACCCAGAGGAATCAGAGCGCTTTACATGAGCACCAGTTGCTTACCTATGGACACATTCATTCAAATCTATTTTGCGGGTTGGGAGGTATTTGCGAAGTGCAGCACAAGAATACAACAGAAACTTGTGCGAGATCAGTGAAAGTCAAGCATAAGCATGGACCAGCTTCAAAGGAAATGAAAGCCAGAGACTAGGGGAGGGAGAAATTATTTGCTGCCCCTCCCCGGAGGGCTGCACCGACAGCCTAGGAACCCTGATGGGGAAAAACAGAGATATGGCAGCTGTAAGACCCAACGAGGATGGAGATACTACCCGTCCAGGTCCATGTCACCCTGGAATGGTAAAAGTGTTTTTTAAAACAACTTCAAATTTCCCAGCATGTATAACAAGGTCATCTCATTCTTAGTTTTAATTGATGTACGACCAAAAACAAGTTGCTAAAAATACTATTTGAACCTGTTCTAGATAAACGCATATATTTAGGTGAAAATATATGCCCAGCACATCATATATACTGTTGAACTTTCCAAACGTAACATTTAATCTAAATCTTATTTGTTTACATATGTTATTTGAAGTACATCTCAATGTTATATACTTTCTAACACTGCAAAATGACACTGGATGATCTATAACTTTGAAGTTGCAAGAAACCAAAGTGTTATGGTGAGCACCCTCGGAATTAGAAGTATTACTATTAACACAGACCAGAATGTCTTACCCAGTGCTTTCAGATACTGTGCCGGAGCGTAGGTCGGAGATGCTTGATGTGGTTGAAGTTAGAAGCGGAAGTAGAAAGCAAGGCAAGCTCCAGCTTCTTGTGCTTAGCTCTGCTGCGCCAAGGCTCAGTAAATTTAAAGCGGAACCGCTTGTTCCGTTACTGGCTGTGGGTGGAATCCATTTTCTGCAGCCTGCTCTGTTTGTGCCCTGCTTGCTGGGGGTTTTGAGCGGTGGGAGAGACCTTCATTTCAGAGGTGTAAGAGGCTCAGGTTGCTGTGCAGCTATAAAGAAAGACACATGCCCTCCCAAAGCAGCTACCATGCTGTGTGGTGAAGTGCAGCATCCATGAAGTGGGTGAAATGCTGTATCAGCAAGATAAAGCATGGCACTGAGCATGAAAAGCAATGAAAAAAAACCACAAGGACTGATCGGAAGTGCATGCAGTGGCTGTGAAGCGGGTGCTGCACTGTAGGTGCAAGATCAAGTGTGTCTGGTGCCGCGCTAAGCATGGAAAGCAATGAAAACAAAACACGAGCACAGATGGGAAGTGCTTGCCGCGGTCCTGAAGTGGGCACCATGCTGTAACAGCAAGATGAAGTGTAGTGGACGTGAAGCGGGCGCGCTGTGCATGAGTACAGAACACACGCATTAATTGGAAGTGCTCATGCCACAAGATCGGGTGAACAAACAGCAGAGGACCAATTCAAAGTAAAAAAGAATGCACCCACCAAACCTTAAATAAACAAAAGAGTAGGGGGACATGCAACAGTGGCAGTAACCATGAAAGTGAAATTGAATTAGTGGTTTCTACATCTCTCTATGACTCGCCTACAATTGGTGGATCTTCAGTAATCCACTTTTTGCAAATTCCTCACCAGTCCAAGGGAATAATATAAAAAATAAGCTGCTCATCTCCTTAGAAATAAGCTTTCATCAATTTTCAGCACACCAAAAATAGCAATGGAAGTCCATACGTCAATATCGTGACTCAATGCTATAAAAGAGGATATTCACTTTTTGACAGTACATTTAAGTTTTGGGAACATCCACAAAATATGCACATCATTGGTCCATAAACTTTGCACTTAGGAAAAAATTTGTTTTACCTTGTTGAAACTTGAATAACTTCTTGAGTATCTTATTAACCTTAAAAGTATAAGGGAAGTATGCATTCTTAGTGCAGATATAAAGTTAATTATAATTTTGAATGGCATATTCATACCTCAGCATTAGTAATCATCCAGCCTACACATTATCGGCATGTGGCATCTTTTCTTCATCAGCCTTGCACACACAGTTATACCATTTCACCACTTATTCATGCTCTAAGGAACTCTGAGTTATATCTAAAAGCAAGTTTCTTTCTTGAGGCAAGTGACAGCTGCCCCGTTTACTCAATGTAGATACTTAAAATTAGATACATTTCCTGATGTAGTTATAGGGAGGTTTTCTAGTGTTGTAATGAAATGAATTGATGAGACAAGGTCCTCTCAGAGGTCCAGTACACACAACTGGAACAGTTTAGACAGATCATCCAAAAGACACTCTGGAGTTTCTGAAATTTGCCATCGTTTTCAGGTATTTTATCAGATTTTCTTACATTCCTTAACACCTTTAGTCATACCTTTAAAAAAAACAGAAGCAGAAAATATAGGATAATTTTCTAAAATGGCTCTCAAAAGTAAGCCCTACCTCAACTGCTAAGGATAAAACCTTTCTGCAATTGTTTTAATTGGAAGGGCCATAAATTAATCTGTATATCAGGAAATGCTGTCAAGTCAGACTCTTTTAGATGCACACTAAAGATTTGTTTAAAATGTACCTCAGGATAAATGATGTTGAAGTATATTTAGGTAGTATAAATATACTTAGGATTTTGACCTGCCCAATTAACTTAAAGGCAATTCCATTCACTTTTTAATAGGGCTCTCTTTCTTTTGCCCCTCACAAGATTTGCCTGGATGAAACTTGCTAAATCTATAATATTTAGGACCCCTATATTTAGCACAAGATGAACCCAAATGAAAATATTTGATATATTCCAAGTCATAAATTCAGAATTAGATTAAGCCACAGTATCACCTGACATCAAGACAAATGTTCAAGTATCTTGTCTATTACAAATTCGGTCTCTAGTTTGCAGAGTAATGCACCCTGCCCAGAAGGAACAACAATCCTAATCAGGGTACGTCACAACACAACCTAAATTATCCTGTGTTCACTCTCTTGTAGCTTGGAACAGAGCAGGCAGAGTATTTGTTCAATAACTCATGCAGTGACACAGTGAAAACACCACAAATATACTCCTATACTGAGTCTCAAGCAACAGGAGTCAAGCCAACAAGCCCTTGGAGATCACTTGGAAGTAGGTAGAGTCCAGCTCTTCTTCAGTCGAGTCAGAAAGCAGCAGGCCTTCCAGATCAGCAGTCCAGTTGAGTCCTTTGAGCAGCACAGGAGTTCTTCTGACATCAGATTCAGTTGTAGGCCCAGAAGTGTCTGATTTGGTGGGGTCCCAAACGTAGCTTTTAAGTGGGGGGGACTTCAAAGAGTGGTTTTGAGGTGCTCCAGTATCCCTTTCAACCCAGTACTTTCTGCTAGGCCATCTGTGGGGGGTAATCTGTCCTTTGTGTGGGATCAGGGCACTACCTTTTGAAGTGTGCTGGCTTCTTCCTCCCTTCCTGCTCAGTAAGGACCATCACAATGCAGATGTATGTAGATGTGTATTAAGCCACACCTAACCTTCCTGTGTTTGTATCTGTCTGAAGGAATGCACAAAGTGTAACTGTCACCCAGCCCAGACATGTATTGGAGACAGACTGCAAGGCACACAGAGCAGTAGGAGGATAGAAATGCACACTTTCTGAAATTGGCATTTCTAAACTAGCAATGTTAAATCCAACTTTACCAGTAAAGAGCATTTATCATTACATTACCACTCCAAAGATACGAAACATGATGCAGCTACTCTTTTCTAATCAGTAATTAAAGCATAACGGTGTTTTAAGAAATTCCCAGTGTGAACCTATAAGAGGAGTAGGCCTCACAGTTGTGAAAAAATGTAGCTGTTTGTCACTACCAAGACATGTGAAACATAGAAGTACAAGTCCAATTTATTCGTTACACCACCCTCTGCCCTTAGGGCTACTTAGTGCCTTCCTTAGGGCTGACCTTTGAGTAAAATAAAAAGGGAGTTTAAGGATTGGCAATGGATTTTAAATGCCAAGTCGAAGGGCAGTAAGCTGCACACATAGGTCCTGCAATGGCAGGCCTGGGACATGCTTAGATGGTTACTTAGCTGGGTGACACAAGCAGTGGTGAAGGCCCACTAATAACATTTAATTTACAGGCCCCGGGCACATGCAGTGCAATTTTCTATGGACTTAAAAGTAAATTAAATATGCCAATTGCATATGAGCCAATATTGCCATGTTTTAGGGAGAGAGCACATACTCTTTAGCACTGGATAGCAGTGGTAAAGTGTGCAAAGTTCGAAAGACAGCAAAAATTAGTACAGAAAAATGGAGAGAGGCAGGCAAAAAGTTGGGGGAAGACCACCCTAAGGCTGTCAGGTCTAAAATCTATCATAGGTTAGTATTATTAGGTCTTTCAAGTACAATCTAACAAATGTGTTCCTAAATAGCCTAATTCTTTTATCCAACCTAATACAACGTTGTTAATTAAAACAATCTATTTGTGGAAAATGGCTATCTTTTGCATAAAAGTAGTTCCTTCACTGCAGCGCAGCTCCTTCCTGTTAGACCTGACATCATTGGCGTGAGTCTCCCTTCCATTTTCACGGATTGCCTCCTCGGTTTTGATATGTTTTTGCTGGATTTATGCTTTGGGCACTGTGCCACTGCTAATCAGTGCCACAGTGCAAGTGCTCCCCCTGTTAAATTGATATACTGATTGGATTCCATGATTGGGTTATTTGATTTATCTGTCGGCCCCTAGTGCAGTGCACCATGTGTGCCCAGGGCTTGTAAATCAAATGCTGCTGGTGGGCTTGCAGCACTGGTTGTGCAATCCACAGAAGCAGCTTGTAAAGTGCGTCTCGGGCCTGCCATTGCAAGGCCTGTGTGCAGTCTAGCACTGCCATGTCGACTTGGCCAAGTGCACCCATTTGCCAGTACCTCAACCTTCCCTTTGCTTCATATTAGACACCCCTATGGTAGGCCTACGGGCAGGGTGCATTGTAACTACAAGGTAGGACATGCCCTGATGCATGTAGCATGTTCTAATAGTGAATTACAGCCAATTTCGTTTTTCACTATTGAAGGCTACCTTTTCTCATAGGTTAGAATGGCCAGTTAGATTATTACATTCTTATAATCCTAACTGACTCAGGGAACATGGTAGAAATTAGAATTTAGTATGCCTGAACTCAGAATAATAAAGTACATATTTTAGTAAAGTTTATTTTAATATTCTGTGTTTGCAAATACCACTTTTAGAAAGCAGGTATTCGCTTCCCTAACCATTTGAGCCTGCCTCTGATGGGTTGTGTATTCCTTGTCTGGGTTTGTGTATGAGAGGGCTGGGGAATTCCAGGAGACAGGCTGGGGCAGCCCAGTGGTGAATACAGAGATCTGCATCTAGATGGGAAGGAGGAGTTACACCTGGGACCTGAATAGGGCTGGGCCTTCCCTCTACAATGCTGGCTCCACCCCCTGTGGCTTGTCTGATGTCTCTGCCCTGCACAGTGAAAGGAAGAAGAGAGTCATGAAAACAAAGTGCTCAGGAACTGGTTTGGACTAGGCAGAGGCCTCTCTGCCTTCAGAGAACAAAGGATTTTTGGGTATAAATATTGGAACCCTGATCCCAAGAAATGAGGTCACTTCTGGAACAAGAAACCTTTCTGCCAAGGAGAATAAGCAAGGAAGCTGCAGGAGTTTGGACTTCCCCTCTGCCAGTGTGCTGTTTGCTGGGTGTGCCTGCAGTGGTTGCTTCATTGCCAAGGGAAAGGAGAAGGAACTTTGTAAGGACTTTCATCTACAGAATATTCTCCAAGGGATTGACCTGTGCTTGCCTCCTGCTGAAGTCTCAGGGACAAATGACTTCACCTCCACCTCCCTCCTGAATTTCCTTGCTGGGAATTCTGACACCAGACACTTGCGTGCCGCTGGGAGCTGGAAGCATGATGCATCGAGAGGAAGCGTGTCGCCGCCGCAGCTGAAATCATTGCAATGCCAGAGAAGCGAGCCTTCGCCGCATCTCCCTGGAAGCGTGTGTTCATCGAAGCTGTCTGCTGTCGCATCACCGGTGAAGCGTGACGCCATCGAGAGAGTCACCATCGCATCACCAGAGAAGCGCGTCGCAGGGCCTGTCGCGGCTCCAAAGTACAGAGTCGTCGCAAGGCTGCCAGGGTGTCATCGCATCGTCATTGCATCGTCATTGCATCGCCGCATCAAGGTCGCCATCTTCTCGCATCGCAACCAAATCGTCGCATCGCATTAAGGCGCCATCTTGCGTGCCGCAACGGGGCCGCAGGCCGAGAATCTACGCATCACCTCTGCACCGGTAAGGCTCACGGCAAGTCCCCTACTTGAGGAAGGACGCAACCGTTCCTCCGGGTCACAGAACCGACGCATCTCCCCTTTTGCGAGCCTTTTGTTCACTTTGCGTTACGCATCCAGGTACTTTGTTGAGAACTTTGACGCATTTACCAACAACTTGAACTAAGAGACTTTAATCATCTTTCAAGTAATCTTAAGTGTAGTATTGTGGATTTTTGTTGTTTGTGGTCTTGTGTTTAAGTCTATACAAAGAATACTTATTTTTATTAAACCTGTGTTGTGTCCATCTGTGGTGTTTTCACTGTATTACAGTGTATATTCACAAATGCTTAACACACTGCCTCTGAGATAAGCCTGTCTGCTCGTGCCAAGCTACCAAGGGGGTGAGTAGGGGTTATTAAGGAGTGTAATCCCCTTATCCTGACTTAGAAGTAAGGGTCCTTATTTGGACAAAGGTGAATACCATTGCTAACTAGAGCCCCCTAGATCTAACACTTCCCAATAGTTATCAACCAAACTAAAGTCTATGACGAAGTTCAACAAGGACCTCCAAAATTTTGTTTAAAAACACATTGAACAGGCAGATTTTGTAGCTAATACATTTTTAGAATGATATTAGGACCTTAGAAATGTGCCACAGTTTTAAGCATATACTTTAAGCTATATTTTGCTATGATCCATACTCCCATGTCACAAATCCTATGCTTCAGCACCTAAACCCTAGGGTCATTTCTGATATAGATTTTAACTTCTTTGGCAACAAAAGAATGAACACAACTATGTACAATCTCAAATCTACAATGCTGTAAAAAACTTTCACATTATTTCCCAGCTAAGTGTAACCCGGTAATAGGACAGTCTAGAAAAATATTGGTAGTTAAATAATAAATAATTGTTGCCTTTTTTCTTCTGCCTCTCAGACCATTAATGTTCTTTGAGAGTATTGATATTTTTGCTTTGCCTACCACTGTCGATACCATAGCTTTATTCTACAGGCACACTGGATGACTCGATGGGGCACCTAAATTCTTTACACCCTGCAGTATCTATTAGAACGTCCCATTTTTATTTTCCTTACTCTCCTAAATACAACCATCCGTTTTTGCCCCAACTCCACCATTTTCCCTGACGAACCCTCAATTTCTTCTATGGAAGCATGAGGCCCCACTTTAGCCTTGCCTCACCCCAAAACAGCCAGTTACTTCCAAGCATCCCTTCCCACGTCTCCCCTGATCCTCTTGATCAGCATATCTACTTCATTAGTTGTCTGTATTCATACACATGATTCTGCCACATACTCTTGAGGATCCCAAAGAACTTTAACTGTGGAGTAGCCCAGTTATATCAACTTCAATCCTTATTCTTAGTACCCATAGTTTGTTGCCAGTTACTGTGTACTCATCCAAATGTACTGTGAAGGTTACGTCACCTGCTTGAACTGGCATAGCTTATAAAAAGGCTTAGAGCATCCTTTCTTATATTTTTTTGTTAAAAACATATAATTATAAGCTTGTTTAATGTTTTAATTGTAATAATAGCATTCATTTAAATGTCCATTTAAACTTTTAACCTACAAATAATTATTACGTATTGAATTGTTTTAAATGTAATAATAACATTAATTAAAACATTAAATTACACTTTGAAAGTTATAAAAAACTTAAAGTAATGAAAAATATTACTTTTAACTAAATATAGTAAATATTCAATAAAAACAAAAATGTTAGGGTGGGAATCTTTTGCAATTATTACTTTAACATTATTTATAAAGTAAATTATAATATTTAAAATAAGACATTATTTGATATAAAATTAATTCGATGAGTTAATGCACTCTATCATTATAGTATATTAGATCTAGATTAAATAATGTTTTAAATTAAACTGCAATAGTATTTTACTTTAAAATATGTTTACTCAGTTTTTTAAAGAGCAATACACTTTTGCAATTTTCACTGTACATTCCCATATGGAGATCTCAATCACATTGTGGTGATCTCTCCCCTACATGGGAAAAGTTGGTAGTAGTAACTTTACATTCATAATCACTGTCCTCAGAGGCTCTCCACTCCGATTTGTGGCAATAAAGAAATGCAAGTCTACTCCTAGGTATACATCTACATTTAGAAATGGTGATAGCAAACATTCTAGAGTTAATCCTAGGTGAGTTCGTAACTAAACATGTGGGTAAATATAAATGTATGAGTTTACTTTTGTGAATAGGCTTCAGAGTGTTAAATGCTAGGTACCATGAGATACTGACGAGCTGCTATATTGTCTTTACTCCTGCTTGCCATAATAAAATCTACCTTCAAAATGGATGCATTTGAATGGAAAGCTTATACAGTAAACGGTGCGTCAATAAGAAAATGACCATTGTGCTTAGGAATCATCCCCCAGATGCATCAAGCATCCATTTTGCGATTCCTTATTAGCGAAAAATAAGGATTCGCTAATAAGGAATATCAAAATGCTATGCATGAAGAAATTGCTAAAAAAAATTGCGATATCTTAATGTTCCTTAATTGCAACTCGCAAATTGCGACTCGCAATTAAGGAATAACTCCCCATTCATTCCTATGGGCCTAGAGGCCCATAGGAATAGTTATAGTTACTTTGTTGCATTGCATTTAAGGAATCTCAATTTGGGATACCTTAACTGCAATCGCAATTTAAGGAATCTCAATTTAGAGATTCCTTAATTGCGATTTTTCCATTTGGGATGATGCATCCCAAATGCAAAAATACCGGTCGCAAAGGGGCAGATTCTGAGAATCTGCCCCTTTGTGACCAGATTTTCCTTTCATGCATCTGGGCCCATGTCACTTATGTTTTAATTGAATAGGAAACCAGGGAAATTACACACTTTAATGCATCAAAGATCCCAGTGCTGAATCTAATGGAATGCATTTGTATCTAGATTTTCACCAACAGGCTGTCTCATTCGCCTGATGTTAACAAACCCACCCATTTGTTTCAACAACTGCTGTCAGTTCCTTTCCTCAGGACCTCAGTCTGAGCTTTCCTTATATTTTTTTTGGGCAAGCTCTTTCATAACTGCAAGAACTGTAATGTTGGTAAATCTTTTTTGATTTCGGCTGACCCCATCACCCTGCTGATCTGCCCTAGTATGTAGTTTGATTGCCGTCAAACTTGTTAATACAACCCTAGTTCATGTATTGAATTATTTTTTCTTCTTCACGTATGCTCCTCTGTGTGAATACTTCTCACCTATTTCTCCAGAAACACCAGTCCAGTCTTTCTTAAGAGAATGACAATGCACAGAGCCTGTGGCTGCCCCTTCAGAAACCGAGGTCATTAATTCCCCAGCCAAAGATAATTTGAGAGTGATATCACTCAGCAGGAATTAAATCACAATCATGCCACGGTATATAGTCTAGTGTCATAAAGTACTTTTGGCAATAACTCACATATCATGTTTGATACTCAGAATCAGCCTTTTCAGGGACAACACCCTTGGTGGGGGACAAAATCTCGCACCTTCGCTGCTGCTGGTGAGTAAAATAAAGAAGCAGGGAGCTCTTTTGTGTTCAAAGGTTAGCCTCTGGTTTATTATATCAATGCAGTGTCTGGCCTCTGAACACAAACATCTCCTTAGCTCTCCCAAATCACCTACATTATTCATAGCATAGCCCAGTTAAGCTTGTGCCGAGTTGGCTGTTTGGGGGGTAGGTTGTTAGAGGGTGGCATCAGGGTGTTTGCAGGAGATAGGAGGGTAGGGAAGGGGGCTGATAAAACAGCACATGTGACATGTTAATAAACTATTGTGAGGTCTTTTAAGTGAATTACTGGGCCAGATTAGAGAGATGCTGTTGTTTGCATGACCTTAGTGCAGAAAGGGAAACAACCTTTACAACGCAACTTTTAAAACGTACTACCATTACAACGAAACTTTCACAACGCAACATTCATTACAACACATGCCATTACAACGCAACCATTACAACGCATGACACTACAACTCACACCACTACAACACATGTCTTTACAACGCAGTCATTACAACTCATACCATTACAACGCATAACATTACCATCCAACACTTACCCTACTGTTGCTCCCCCTGGAGTTAGAATAGTAATTTTTACCCCTACACTATCCAACACCTACCCTACTGTTGCACCCCCTGGAGTTAGAATAGTAATTTTTACCCCTACACTATCCAACACCTACCCTACTGTTGCACCCCCTGGAGTTAGAATAGTAATTTTTACCCCTACAATATCCAACACTTACCCTACTGTTGCACCGCCTGGAGTTGGAATAGTAACTTTTACCCCTGCACTATCCAATACTTACCTAAACATGCAATGTAATTTTATGGGTTGTAATGGTATGCGTTGTAAAGGTATTATGCGTTGTAATGGAATGCGTTTTCGTTGTAATGGTATGCGTTTTAATGGAATGCGTTGTAATGGATGTTGCGTTGTAAAAAATGTGTTGTAAAGGTATCCGTTTAATGGTATGCGTTTTAATGGAATGCGTTGTAATGGATGTTGCGTTGTAAAAAATGTGTTGTAAAGGTATGCGTTGTAAAAGTTTGCGTTGTAGTGACATACATCCGTGCAGAAAGACATGCATGCTCATTTGAAGACTGGTGCCCTGTCCCTGTTCACAGCTTGTACGTGTAAAAAACCAGGCTTGTTGATACCGATGCAGTGACCCACCTGTACACAGGCCTCAGTATTTGAGCCCACCATGTCAGGTGGACCCACCCATCATTCAACCATGCCGCAATTTCTGGAATTAATCAGAGGCAGCTTCTGCTTAATGCTCTGCTGCAATTCCTCCACAGAACCTGGCTGTAACTTGATGAGTATCTCTGATGGACATCTTAACTTGGTCATGGCTTTCACCACACCTCATCTAGCGTTGATGCTACAGCCAATTCTCTTTCCACTGAGGCACTTCCAAAAAAAACAAGATGGCTGAGCATCTCCAAAAGGTGAAAAAGAACTGCAAGTTTTAAGGAGAACAACAAGCTACCATTGCATGCACAGCTGTGTCAGGGGTCCACAGCTAATAGATTTCTGAGACGCCAATTGGAGGGGCAGCAGAAAGGTTAAAATGTAAAGATAACATAAGTGTTGTATGACAACTATGCCAGTTGAGTGTCGGAGCTTCTTAATAGCAAGTCGGAGTCCCTCAGCCTTCTAGTCTGGGTGCTCCTGGCTAGCGTGGTTGTTAACATCATGCGATGGAACTGCCTGATTCCAAATCCTGGGAAAAAAACCTAAATTGTGCCATGTCCATTCATGCACATTTCAGTACGCATAAATGTACTTGTTTCACGGTGTCAAGCAGATGTCTGTCGACATTATAGTCAAACCGTGATACATGTGGACACAACATACTCCTACGTTCGTTCACAGTATTCATGTGCTTCCATTTTGTATCAAGTTTACAAGAACCTTTTTATTTTTAAGTGTTCTGCATTTGTAAAAAAAATTCTATGCAACAATCTTGGGCATTACAATTCTGGGGACAGCTAGAGCAGGGGATATTTGATTTCGGTCATACTTCTTAATGTGCTTTAATATTGTGAGCCACCTCTTTACAAGTTGGCATTTAGTTGATCTTGTTCTGTAAGTCAAAATCCTTTTTAATGAGACTGAAATTGAGGGCCTCATTTATGAGGCCCACTTTTGCGCCGCCGGAACGTCACTTTTGTGATGTTCTGATGGCACAATGTATAAGGACACGCAAAGCCACATTACGTTGCTTTTCATCGTCTTATAAATATTTGCCCCTTTCATGCAAAATACTGCATGAAAGGGGTGTTCCATGGGTGTTGCTGGGGCATTCCCAGAAACATTCATGGCTTTTCGACACTGCCCCAGATTTACGAGAATTCGTAAGTCTGAGGCAGTGCCAAAAGCGTACGCCTCCCCAGGGCAGACGCAAGGGAGACACAACGAGGAAAAACATCTTTACTTCTCCTCATTTATCCTCTTTCTACATAGAAAGAGGAAAAAACCTCTTGTGATTGTTTTTGTGCAGGAAGGTTTCCCTGATTTGCCCAGAATCACAGGATGTTGAGCGTCATTGCTGAGACTCAAACTCGGTTCCCCAGCTTCGAGGTTCACAGCGCTAGCCATAAGGCTACATCCTGCCCTTTTCTTTTGCCATAGGGCAGCGCAGCTGCCTTATGGCAACAAAACCATAATTGAGGCCCTGAGTGTCAATTACTACGTATTGAGAGGCTGAGTATTTATTTAGCGAAGTTGCCGCCTTCCATGGAAAGCGGAATCAGATGATCTGTTGATATCATGCAAATTCCTTCAGAGCCATCTGATTGCTGTAAATATTCATCGTTTCTGACTTTGGTGGTTGGAAACTTTTGAGAAAAGGAACTTTTTTGGAAGCCATTTAACTAACCACTTCCCCATTTGGCAGCACCGTTGTAGGGGACCAATGCCACTAGGAACGGGAACCAGATTACTTGATTTCACACAGATCACATCATACCTAGCTGCAATAACCTCTCATTATTTTATTTACTAGAGTAAGTGATGACTTCTGGGAAAGTAAATAAAGGCTTTCGGATTTTTACAAAATATTAGCCAGCCAGTTCCTATCATGATCACATAAACCACAGTGAAACCACATAAACCACAGTGAAGCAAAATCACAATTACTGTCCCCAACACTCATGTACTTTTATGGACAGATTTGAAAAAACGCTCCTACTTAGAAGACAGTAGCAGCACAAATGAGAAAAAAAATAAACGTCATTAAAGACAATAACATGTTTAACATAGCGCACGGTCTATTATAATTCCCTTCAGCTAAATCCTCAGACGTCACTTTCAGGACGAATCAATTGCACTGTTGCGCACGTGTTGTTGCTGACACAGTCAAGGGGGACGTCAGAAAGTGGGAAACAACGTAATTGACGAAGGTCAACAGCAGAAATCGTCAATGAAAGGCTGCCAACAGAGTAGGCTGTGACTCCGCAATCAATGCTGATAAATTCTGTGATGGAATTTCAGCTGTTTCATTTGTTGGTCTATGAAAGTCTAGCAGACACATCTGTCAGTCTGTGCCACTGAGACATTACAGCTAAACAATTAAAATGAACTGACTGAACAACAAAGAGATTATACCAGCAATTACTTGATTTGTCACTGGTTATGTCTAGAAGATGAACATCAGATGGGAATTGTCTTTATTGCTAAATGTTTAGAGCTAACGTTACCTCTAATTTAACTTTTCCTTAAATACTGCTCAATGCTCCCAAGAAAGGCATGGGATGCAGGTTTTTGTGGACAAATCATTAATGGAACAAGCTGAGCTTAAAGGAGACTGCGGTTGCATTACTTTACAAATTGGCCTGGACTATTACTAGGGTTTTAAAAAGGGTTTCTATTGGCTAAATTGTCAGCTTTAGAAATATTTGACCTAATTACTTATCCTGGCTTTATAAAGTACCCAATGTATATGATCAAACCAATATATTTTAAGTCTTGAGTCTTACCTGACAAAATCTTTGCAGTTAAAAACCAAGCTGCATATGTGTATACTAAATGCTATACAGAAATTTGAATTTATATTAACATTATTAGGTAGTGCATATACTCACAAGTATATGTACGTATTCCTAGCCTTCATATATTACTTGTGTGCGTTTCACGAGAGTCTTAAATTTGTTTCAAAAGATTAACAATGATGTCTGTGTTATATTTTTTTGTAAAAAACACAGGGGCATATTAGCAAGAACATCATTAAATTATCGCCGTTTTAGCGGCAGGAAACTGCAGCTCAAAAAGGCGATAATGGTCTTGCTAATATGCGTTATAGAATTCCAATAGAAACCCAGGTTAGTTGTCCTACACAGTTTCCTGCCGCTAAAACTGCGATAATTTTAACGAGGTTCTGGCCAATATGCCCCACACTTTTTATTTGCTCTGAAGACACACAGCTTTAAAAAACATCCTCCAATTTGTGCACTGCGTATAATGAGTGCACAAGGTTTTAAGTACAACTGCAGCATAGTTAGGAAAGACAGCCTTTTGATGTATGCTATTAAGGTGACTACTCTGCAAAGACTTTAAAAGTCATGGAACTTTTGTGTTACTCTGTAATTGACCAGTCTGTTTTGTCTTCGTTTCTATTATATTTATTTTGATTGGTATCGAAAGAAATACAGAATACCTTAAGGACAACCAATTGTATTATCTCATTTATGAGAATTAACCCCTTTGTGGGGATTATGGTGGTTCTGGACCGCTGATTGAGCAAAGTTGTAGTAACCTCTAGAGTGTATTGGAGAAGGCTCACGCTATCCTTTCTGGCTTCATGAAAAAGTGGAACTGAAGTACAATACATGAATTTAGAAGGAAGGTTATGTTTACAGTTTAATTAAATTCAATGTATAGCTTCCTGGTTTTAATATCCTATTGTTGCATTGATAATTTCAAAAGTGTTCAGACTGATAGTCCCATCATATAATGGACACACGTTTCTTTAAAACTAGCTTCATGGTATGTTTACAAGGTGGCATGGATCTAGTCTTGAATATGCTATCATATTCACAGTCCCAGTGGCCAGCAATGTTCTTGCCTTTATGACTGATTATTTATGTGAATAAATGAGGCAATCTCTGAATGATACTAATAAGTCATGTTGCCTACTATTAAAACCAGTCAAATGCTTACCCAAAATGTCTGAACTCTGAATTAGGGGTGGGTGACAAATTCCGCTCTGCAGGTAGAGTTGGAGGAGTTTTTGCAAATGTTATCACTCACAGCGCATCAACGTTAAGCTGGAGAATGCAAATGAAATTTGGAGTCATCTAGCGCAATTTATGGTCACTAGGAGGGCATTCAGCGAGATTTTATGAACACTGGTGATCACGATTGTTCACAGTCAGAAAAATGAAGCCCAATTACAAAATCTACTCAAGTGGAAGCAAAATCAACTCGAGAAGCAGCGCCTTCTGGCAAGCCGCATGGTGCTGTATGCGCTGTTTTTTAAGCATGAAACCATCTCAATCCACTAAAAATCAGTGCTAGCAGTCCTTTGAACCTAATTCTGCCCATTCACAGAACTCCGTGGAATCTTGTGGGGTTTTCATTTAACTCCGCAGAATTTCACAGAGTAAAACTCTGCAAGTTTCACCCACCCCTATTCCATATGCTGTGAATCTTCTTGAATAAGTAATTCTCACCTAATGTTCTCTTGCCAACTCCACTCTTTTAGAACATATCTGCTCCCTAAAATCTCCCAACAAAACTCAGTCTTGCGTACAATATTCAAAGAAACAAAAAAAAACATGTTATCTGCATTGTTGCTGGGTGCGTATGGAAGTCTTTTTTCTATCTTTTCCATAAATTCCCATTTTCCATGAGGGCTCATATGTACTCAGTACTGAATAGAGCATTGGATCCAACCTAGAACCACAACACACTGATGCAACTTCATTCACTACTCCTAGATTATCATGAAATTAATGTTAATATATTCTGCATAAGAAAGAAGTAGGAGTTTAGGCAGGGGCCTGACAATTACATAGGAAGGTCTTGCTCTCAAGATTTTTGCTGCCATCTCTTGGCAAGACTTTTCCTTTGTATGCTGATGGTATCTCTCAACACTTGTTTAAGTGAATTGTACACCATGGAAAAATGTTTTTTAAATTGCATAATGCAAAATTCTGAATAAATGTGTGTAATGTAACAATTCATAAATGTTGTGAATTTCGCTTGCCATTTCCACGCCTTGGAAAAAGACAAATCACCGTATAACGTAACCAAAACAAATCTCCTTAACTTTCAGATTTGTCTATAAAGGATCGAATCTGCCTAAATTCCTACTTAGAAAGCTATCCAACAACAAAACGGAGATTCCATGATATTGGTATAGATGGTGACCTTATTACACAAAACATTAGGTATCAGAAAACCATGCTACACTGCTAGTCCTAATATATTAACCATGTCCACAAAGACAGGGATAAAGGACTTTTATTCAACCTTAAATACCACTGATTTAACTTTGTTTAGAATTTTTCTTACTTTACAAAATAACCATACACAGAGATAGGAGTTGGTGGAGAAGCTACCTGAGAGCCGTACAGGGTACCCTTTGACATTGCCACTTTGGCCTTTTATGTGCT
The DNA here is from genome assembly GCF_964261635.1 of Lissotriton helveticus. NCBI lineage: Eukaryota > Metazoa > Chordata > Amphibia > Caudata > Salamandridae > Lissotriton > Lissotriton helveticus. The sequence continues at coordinate 748,250,717 of NC_136072.1, read as the reverse complement.
GTACCTTAAGGTCACCTTTATATTAAAAAAGATTAAAGATGTATTACAGCACTCTGAAGACCTCTGAAGAAATTTATTGTTACTGAACTCTCATAGAACATCTTTAGCCCATAGCTATCTATAGGGGATGTTCAAAAGAACCGAGGATGAGTACCCCTGAACTGACAGATGTGCTACGAAGCATGGCCTTGTGCAGAGAAACCCATTGTTTTCAATATTGTTTGAAGGTAGAATAAGGACTTGAAACTATCCTCATTTTATACTGTAAAAACAATACTGTATTGCATCTAATGAGGTTCATTATAGTGCTATTTCATTTCCAGTAATAATCCATGATGGAGATTTTAATTCTACATATATATAACAGTGTTATTCTGAATCTGACATAGCTTTTACATCACCTTTCATGAGCTAAGCATCAACTGCTCATTTCAAATGTGTTACCCACAAGGTGGAAGGAGGCTTTTGCGGTATAACTTTCTTCTCTGATCAAGTACCCAAAATCTTGGCCTGTAGGTAACACACACATTCTCACTGCTGATTCTTCTTGATGGCTGCTATCATTTTAGTATCAGTAAAAGCCTGACACATACCATGATGGCACTCTTGGGTTTCAAATGGTTGTAACATCAGTCTCTGCTGTAACCAGACTGATTTTCCCTACAATCATTTCCTCCTTCCACTTTGTGTATCATGCGCAGTATTAAATGACGCACAGCAAACACGGGTGAACCAATATTGTCAAAACAAATTCAAACACGGAAGGAAGCTCTGAGGTGAGAACACATATTGATGTGTTATATTCCGAAATATAATCTGTAAATGCTATTCACGGTATCATACAGATTATTTTGTCTCGGCCTGGGCATGAAATTCTGCTCCGCTCATGGAATGTTTCCCACTCTGCGCTCCGCATAGCAAGACGAGTTTAAAAAATCTCCACTCCCTGTAGCAGAGCGGAGATTTTCCATGCTTGCCAATGTTAATTTGGCAAATGCACGTGAGAAAAATCTTTCTCCAGACCATCTCCTGCCTAGTTTTTTTAATGCAGGCGGTTGTGGACGACCACTACTGCTCGTGTTAAGAAGCCTTCCATTTGTGTTGAGGAAGCTGCTGCTCGAGTAGAACATCTACTCGAGAGGCAGAAAAATGCAGTGATCTCTTGCACTGCACATGGCGCAATTTGTCCTGATTTTCCAGTGTAGGACAAAGACCCGGCGATGAAAATCTGTGTGAACGGCACAACCTAACTCACTCCACCGCTTGTGGAACTCCACATAGTGCGGCATCATTTTTTGTTCACTTCATAACTCTGTGAACTACGCCCAGTCCGAATTTGATACAGATTCTAGAAGGCACATTATCATAAAATATTAGCTATTAAAGAGTCTAATATGTATGGGTTCAAGGACAACCTGCCCTACAGTATAAGGAATTTGCAAGTCATTGACGCATTCCATGACCATACAGAGGAAGTACATCTTAGGATGAGTTCCTTTATAAGGAAATGGAGCTCGGAGGTGACTTTCATTATCCTTATGATGTATAGCAGTGGGTTCTTTATCCCATATCAAACATTTTCACAAAATAACCCTTCCCACAAACCCCTTCTATCTTTGCGGTGGTCCTTTTCCATATGAAAGAGGAATTTTGTAAACATTAAAAATACAATTAGAATCACTAGTACAACATTAAACACATCAAATAGATGTTAGATATTTCTTGGATAAGGATATTAGAATCAATTTAGTACAAGTCAGATATTTAAAAATGCTATAGCTCACAATGTGTAGAAATAGACAGAGATTCTATTTTTTTTATTACTGCCTAAAGTGTGGAAAAATAAACATGTTGTCATAAGGTCTCCATTCTGCTTATCACTGTTCATCTTGAACAGCAGGGCAGAAGGAAAAAAATGCTACTTTCTTTTTCATTTTTTGAAGTGCAGCATTAATGATGCTCTGGGATCTGCCTTTTCCCTTGGCTGCTGACTCTGACAGAAGGCAGTGTGATGTCAGAACTCAGCTGTAATACGTTATTACTGTTGAGTGGCTACATTATGTCTTGAGTACACACGACTAAGGGCATCACAAGTTTCCTATAATAAGGAAATGAGATGGGCTTTTATAAAGAGATTGCAGGCTCTCATATACTAGATGCAAATAATGTCTATTTACAGTTTTAGGGATAATGAGAGAGAATAGCAGCGGAAATGTTAATTTGCTCCATGATAGCAGAACAAATGTGGTGACCAAAATGAATGGCAGAGATGCTTGACAGGATGACAACTGGGAATTCATCTTTCTCCTCTCATAGCTCTGTCAAAAATCGACCAGGCTTACAGTCAGTGACCAGAAGTCCAAAGAGCTAAGTCTTCCAGAGGGTGCATATGTATTCTAGATCAGAATGCCCATCTTGAAATCCTCTGTACAGATGGGGTGCTCTGTTTCTTTATCATTAGGTGGCTTCCTGCAGCTTTTTTCTGTCATTTGGCTCTCAAAGAGGTGCCAGGGTCTTTGAGCGCTTCAAGTGCCAAAATGAAGCGTGCAGTCGAGAAGCAAGCTGGAGAATTTAGGCTTCAACAACTAGTCTAGGGAATTGGAAATAATTACAAATAGCAGTTGCTGCTAACTTCAGAAATATGGACTGATAGTATTCCTGTGGAATATCAACTGAAACAACCCACTTGGCCACATTTGCACAATTCTTACAGTATGCACACGTACACAAACAATAATATACAAAACAGCATGTGCCAATAGAAAGGATGTGGAACGTTTTTATTCCAAAAGCACAGATTTGCAGAGTTCTTTTATTCGTATTTGCTAATCCATAATGCACATCATCATTATTTTCCTCGACTGGTTGCTCATGTGTTTTTCTATTGTTGGTGTTGGTTTCTTTACCACATGAGCTTGTTTGAAAGAATAGAAAATATTGCTTACCATTGCTCAGGAATGAAAAAATGTTGCTTACTCCATAACTTGTAAGCAAATGCATATAGTTAATGTCCAGTAAACCCTGCTGGTAATGGACTTCAATGAAAAGTCTTCACATGACATTAACCTTAGATGTTATGTTCTTGCCATCACCCTTATGTGACGGATGCAATTATACATTTTGTAGATAATCTTACCAATGAGAATTCTTATTGAATTACCAAAAACTCTATGAATGAGACAAAAAAGATTGTATCATTTATTTATTTGTTTCAGTGTGTACTGTTATTTAATTACATGTTACTTCCAGGAATTGTTTTTTATTGGGATAAATATTGTGATATCATAAGCTTTGCACGTGGTGTGCAAGTTACGGTTTGCATTCTGTTGTACAAATTTGAATTGCAGTCCTAATTATGAGTTACGCATTTCAGGTTTTTAAAGGTTCAATTTGGAACCGTAATACCACTTTAACAGTGTCTGTATCAGGGAATTTAAGGTTTTTTGTGAACATATGTTAGTGTGTTTTGAGCAAAACTATCCATAACTTCACTTTAAACTTGGTTTATTTCAGTGATTTTCTTTTATTAATCACATACCACATAAAACAGTTTCCTGCACCCAATTAAGCATGGCCAGTTAACAATTTCTGTGCATGACATTCACCTATGCACAGTGAGGTTGGCCGCAGGGACTAGTTTAGTGACCAAGACCCTGTATGAGGTCACAAAGCTTCTTGCTTTGTTTTTTTGCCGAAATAAACATCAACGTGATAGCACTGGATCTGGAGTGGCTCGTAATTCTTACTGGGAGTAGGGTGAAAGTAGTCATTGCACAGTTTTCTCATTAATAATTTCACTGCAGATGCTACAGTGATATTTTCAATGATGTCATAGAAGATGTCATGAGTGATGTAATAAGTGGGATAATTAGCAATGCATGGTGAGGGGGCGAGTTATAATTACCTTGGGCTCGAGTAATTGTTACTTGAGAAAACTATGGGCTACAGGCATCAAAATTGTAAATTGCGAATATCTAATTGTGAATTCCTGAGAATTGCAATTAGGTAACCCCAATTTACAATGCATGAAACTCAAAGAGTTTATGATGGCGATTCCTAGGGGGTGGCAAATCGCTCTATCTTATTAATATAAATGAGGTACATCGTAATTTGCGACTCCCTCGGAATCGAAAAAATCACGGGTATGGTGGCCTGCTGAGGTCAGCAGACCACCATGTCCGCGATTGCTTTTAAATAATGCATTCTTTTTTTGTAAAGCAGCCCGTATTCCTTCAAGGAAAACAAGATGCTTTACTAAAAGTACAATGAAAAGTTTTCTTTTCATTAGTTAAGACCAGGCAGTGGTCAGCGGGCCCACTGCCTTCTCTTAAAAATGCTTTTACAACCATTCAAAAAGGGGAAGGGGTCCATTTGCGAATTGGTTACCACCTACTTGAAGTAGGTGGTAAGATGCAATCCACATTCAGGGTCATGAAGATTCATGCATACTTTAGGATTTGGTGTTTGGAAGGGATGCCCTAAACATGCCCTTCCAAATACTGAATCGTAAACACATTTTGCTATTCGGCAACATGGTACCGAATCGCAAATTAGGGTTTGCTGCATCTTAAAAGCATTATTGCATTTGCAAACGGGCCAATTCTATGAATCGGCCCATTTGCGAAGGTAAAAATGCTTGATGCATGAGCCCCTATAACTATAATTGCAGAATTTCTATGGTTGTGTGTGTGTAAAATCTGAACCTAACTATAATGTCTCTGTAACCTTTGTTTTGTTCATTGAATTTCTACAGGTTTTCAAATTACATTTTCTAACTATATCTTCCCAGTAAAGGTTTTTTAGTTAATTTCTACTGTTTTTAATGCTATTTTCTTACTATAACGTCCCTGTAATCTTTTTTTTCAGTGAATTTCTATGGTTTTTAATGCTATTTCTTAACTATAATCCCCCTGTATACTGGGCTTAGAGCGGGTGTGTGAGTGGTTGTGTGTGTGTGTAAGTGGGTATGTGAGTGTGTAGTGGGTGTCAGTGCATCTGGCACGGGCTGTGTGGGTTTGTGAATAGGTATGTGATTGGCTGTGTGGGTGTGCGAGTGGGAGTGGGGGTGGCTCTGTGGATGTTTATGTTAGTGTGTGAGTGGGTGTGTGAGTTTCTCTGTGGGTTTGTGAGTGGGTGTGTGATTGGGTGTGTAAGTGTGAATGTGAGTGCATATGTAACTCGCTGTGAGGGTCTCTGAGTGGGTGTTCAAGTAGATTTGTGGGTCTCTGGGTGGGTTTATGAGAGGCTATACAGATTTGTGGGTGTGTGAGTGGTTGTGTGGGTGTGTACGTGGGTGTGTACATGGGTGTCTGAGTGCCTGAGTAAGTCTGTGAATGGGTGCAAGTGGATCCCTGGGTCTCTGAGTGGACACATTCATGGCTGTATGTGTGTGTAAGTGATGTTCTGAGTAGCTGAGTGTGTGTCACTGAGTGGCTGTATTGACATTTGAGTGGTTGTGTAAGTCGATGTGTGAATGTTTTTGTATTGGGATCTGTCATGTAATACTCAGGGGAGGCAGCGCTGAGTGCTGTGGTGGATATGTGAATCCTTGAGTGGCCAAAAAAAGATATTGGAGCAATTTCTTGCCCATCATAGGTCCCTCACAGACCCCTCCATCAGTCCCATGGTGTCAGGATACTTCTATCGTACTCCCTTATATACTTTTTAGATTTTCTTTTTCCCCTGGTAACCTTGTCCCAATTCACAAAATGGCAGCCACAACTTTACTCTCAGGTTGCAGCCAGCCAAATATTGCATTGGTATTGGTGTGTAGATCTGCAGATCCACCACAGTGGATCCATATCTCTAGATATACATCAATTGTTTTCTTTAATAACTCCTTAACTACTGAACAGATTGACAACAAATTACAAAAAAACACTCTTTCTGCATTAATATCTAGCTTTCGCCTGGAATGTTTTGGGGTAATTTGTTGAGCAGGGGTCAAGAAACAGGGTGGTCAAAAAAGTATGTTTTTCCAATGTTTATTGCAATTGCGATCATAGACACAAGTACAGCCCGAATAGCTAAAGCTAAATGGAATCACACCAAATTTGACAGAAAGCTAGAGCTTGGTCCAGAAAGATCTCTTTTTGTGATTTAGTGCAAATCCATTAAGTAAAATTTGAAATACTAACGGAAAAATTAATTTGCATAACTAGGGAAATGGATGCTCCGTGGATCCAACAGATCTCAAGACCGGATTGGCTGCCAATACATCAATGAAGAAGTGTAGGCAGCTATTTTAGGACCCAGACTTAGCCAAGTCCCAACAAAAGCTTAAATAAAAAGGGAAGGGGGCAGGGTAGGAATACCCTGACCCCCCCACAGGCCTGGCAGTGGTGTCCCCCTATGACCCCTCCTGTATTTTAAATACAATGTTTGCCAGTCCCCTGGCCTCTCCAGTGGTGGCGGGATCGAGCGGGGAGGCGACCCCCAATGTTCCTCTCATCTGCTTTTTTCATTCAAAGAAAGCCAACTGGAGCCCAAATTCGAAAGTGTGTGTTTTATTAACACAAAAGGCAAACGCACACACAGGGTGCTTTCCGTGACCGTGGCTGGCCACAAAATATTCCAAATGCAAGGACCCACAAAATGGTGCGGCAACACGTGTTGTATCACGTAATGTCTGAATTGCATTCGGGGTACAGAAGTCTCTAAATAAACACCACAGTTCATGATAAAACTCGATGCTGCCAAAACAAATTATAATGTCTCAAAATATAGCCATTAGTGGGCTCCCCCTGAACAGCGTACTGCGTTGTCAATGTTCTATGCCAAACTGATGGACCGGAATTGGCTTCCAAGTAAGGAGCACGCATCGGCCCGCTGTCATCCGCGGTAGTGCAATCCCAACGGCTGGCATTCCGCGTATTTATCCTTTTTCACCTTTGCCAAAGCTTAGCTCTTTGTATCGCGGCAACCGCGTGTCAGTATCCAGCACGATGCCAATTAAAGAATCCTGAACACGCAATGAGAGACTTTCTAATTTGCGGGTCCTTGCATTTGGAATATATATATATATATATATATATATATATCCTTTTTCACCTTTGCCAAAGCTTAGGATGCACTTATCCATCAGTCAACTTCCGTTAATAAAGGCAACAGCGCAGTCAGCACATCCACGGGTAAAATATCCTTGCCTTACGCGTTTCAGACGATAGTACGTCCTTGATCACAGACATGAATGGCAGCATAAATAACTGGCAAAAGACTTCTGATTTATTCCACAAGTACCATTTATTGCCCACAGGTGCGGCAACAAGTGCTGTATCGCGTAATGTCTGAATTGCATTCTGGGTACAGAAGTCTCTAAATAAACACCACAGTTCATGATAAAACTCGATGCTGCCAAAACAAATTATAATGTCTCAAAATATAGCCATTAGTGGGCTCCCCCTGAACAGCGTACTGCGTTGTCAATGTTCTATGCCAAACTGATGGACCGGAATTGGCTTCCAAGTAAGGAGCACGCATCGGTCCGCTGTCATCCGCGGTAGTGCAATCCCCATGGCTGGCATGCCGCGTATTTATCCTTTTTCACCTTTGCCAAAGCTTAGGATGCACTTATCCATCAGTCAACTTCCGTTAATAAAGGCAACAGCGCAGTCAGCACATCCACGGGTAAAATATCCTTGCCTTACGCGTTTCAGACGATAGTACGTCCTTGATCACAGGCATGAATGGCAGCATAAATAACTGGCAAAAGACTTCTGATTTATTCCACAAGTACCATTTATTGCCCACAGGTGCGGCAACACATGCTGTATCACGTAATGTCTGAATTGCATTCTGGGTACAGAAGTCTCTAAATAAACACCACAGTTCATGATAAAACTCGATGCTGCCAAAACAAATTATAATGTCTCAAAATATAGCCATTAGTGGGTTCCCCCTGAACAGCGTACTGCGTTGTCAATGTTCTATGCCAAACTGATGGACCGGAATTGGCTTCCAAGTAAGGAGCACGCATCGGCCCGCTGTCATCCGCGGTAGTGCAATCCCCACGGCTGGCATGCCGCGTATTTATCCTTTTTCACCTTTGCCAAAGCTTAGGATGCAGTTATCCATCAGTCAACTTCCGTTAATAAAGGCAACAGCACTGTCAGCACATCCACGGGTAAAATATCATTGCCTTACGCGTTTCAGACGATAGTACGTCCTTGATCACAGGCATGAATGGCAGCATAAATAACTGGCAAAAGACTTCTGATTTATTCCACAAGTACCATTTATTGCCCACAGGTGCGGCAACACGTGCTGTATCACGTAATGTCTGAATTGCATTCTGGGTACAGAAGTCTCTAAATAAACACCACAGTTCATGATAAAACTCGATGCTGCCAAAACAAATTATAATGTCTCAAAATATAGCCATTAGTGGGCTCCCCCTGAACAGTGTACTGCGTTGTCAATGTTCTATGCCAAACTGATGGACCGGAATTGGCTTCCAAGTAAGGAGCACGCATCGGCCCGCTGTCATCCGCGGTAGTGCAATCCCCACGGCTGGCATGCCGTGTATTTATCCTTTTTCACCTGTGCCAAAGCTTAGGATGCACTTATCCATCAACAAACTTCCGTTAATAAAGGCAACAGCGCAGTCAGCACATCCACGGGTAAAATATCCTTGCCTTACGCGTTTCAGACGATAGTACGTCCTTTATCACAGGCATGAATGGCAGCATAAATAACTGGCAAAAGACTTCTGATTTATTCCACAAGTACCATTTATTGCCCACAGGTGCAGCAACACGTTCTGTATCACGTAATGTCTGAATTGCATTCTGGGTACAGAAGTCTCTAAATAAACACCACAGTACATGATAAAACTCGATGCTGCCAAAACAAATTATAATGTCTCAAAATATAGCCATTAGTGGGCTCCCCCTGAACAGCGTACTGCGTTGTCAATGTTCTATGCCAAACTGATGGACCGGAATTGGCTTCCAAGTAAGGAGCACGCATCGGCCCGCTGTCATCCGCAGTAGTGCAATCCCCACGGCTGGCATGCCGCGTATTTATCCTTTTTCACCTTTGCCAAAGCTTAGGATGCACTTATCCATCAGTCAACTTCCGTTAATAAAGGCAACAGCGCAGTCAGCACATCCACGGGTAAAATATCCTTGCCTTACGCGTTTCAGACGATAGTACGTCCTTGATCACAGACATGAATGGCAGCATAAATAACTGGCAAAAGACTTCTGATTTATTCCACAAGTACCATTTATTGCCCACAGGTGCGGCAACACGTGCTGTATCACGTAATGTCTGAATTGCATTCTGGGTACAGAAGTCTCTAAATAAACACCACAGTTCATGATAAAACTCGATGCTGCCAAAACAAATTATAATGTCTCAAAATATAGCCATTAGTGGGCTCCCCCTGAACAGCGTACTGCGTTGTCAATGTTCTATGCCAAACTGATGGACCGGAATTGGCTTCCAAGTAAGGAGCACGCAACGGCCCGCTGTCATCCACGGTAGTGCAATCCCCATGGCTGGCATGCCGCGTATTTATCCTTTTTCACCTTTGCCAAAGCTTAGGATGCACTTATCCATCAGTCAACTTCCGTTAATAAAGGCAACAGCGCAGTCAGCACATCCACGGGTAAAATATCCTTGCCTTACGCGTTTCAGACGATAGTACGTCCTTGATCACAGGCATGAATGGCAGCATAAATAACTGGCAAAAGACTTCTGATTTATTCCACAAGTACCATTTATTGCCCACAGGTGCGGCAACACGTGCTGTATCACGTAATGTCTGAATTGCATTCTGGGTACAGAAGTCTCTAAATAAACACCACAGTTCATGATAAAACTCGATGCTGCCAAAACAAATTATAATGTCTCAAAATATAGCCATTAGTGGGCTCCCCCTGAACAGCGTACTGCGTTGTCAATGTTCTATGCCAAACTGATGGACCGGAATTGGCTTCCAAGTAAGGAGCACGCATCGGCCCGCTGTCATCCGCGGTAGTGCAATCCCCACGGCTGGCATGCCGCGTATTTATCCTTTTTCACCTTTGCCAAAGCTTAGGATGCACTTATCCATCAGTCAACTTCCGTTAATAAAGGCAACAGCGCAGTCAGCACATCCACGGGTAAAATATCCTTGCCTTACGCGTTTCAGACGATAGTACGTCCTTGATCACAGGCATGAATGGCAGCATAAATAACTGGCAAAAGACTTCTGATTTATTCCACAAGTACCATTTATTGCCCACAGGTGCGGCAACACGTGCTGTATCACGTAATGTCTGAATTGCATTCTGGGTACAGAAGTCTCTAAATAAACACCACAGTTCATGATAAAACTCAATGCTGCCAAAACAAATTATAATGTCTCAAAATATAGCCATTAGTGGGCTCCCCCTGAACAGCGTACTGCGTTGTCAATGTTCTATGCCAAACTGATGGACCGGAATTGGCTTCCAAGTAAGGAGCACGCATCGGCCCGCTGTCATCCGCGGTAGTGCAATCCCCACGGCTGGCATGCCGCGTATTTATCCTTTTTTACCTTTGCCAAAGCTTAGGATGCACTTATCCATCAGTCAACTTCCGTTAATAAAGGCAACAGCGCAGTCAGCACATCCACGGGTAAAATATCTTTGCCTTACTCGTTTCAGACGATAGTACGTCCTTGATCACAGGCATGAATGGCAGCATAAATAACTGGCAAAAGACTTCTGATTTATTCCACAAGTACCATTTATTGCCCACAGGTGCGGCAACACGTGCTGTATCACGTAATGTCTGAATTGCATTCTGGGTACAGAAGTCTCTAAATAAACACCACAGTTCATGATAAAACTCGATGCTGCCAAAACAAATTATAATGTCTCAAAATATAGCCATTAGTGGGCTCCCCCTGAACAGCGTACTGCATTGTCAATGTTCTATGCCAAACTGATGGACCGGAATTAGCTTCCAAGTAAGGAGCACGCATCGGCCCGCTGTCATCCGCGGTAGTGCAATCCCCATGGCTGGCATGCCGCGTATTTATCCTTTTTCACCTTTGCCAAAGCTTAGGATGCACTTATCCATCAGTCAACTTCCGTTAATAAAGGCAACAGCGCAGTCAGCACATCCACGGGTAAAATATCCTTGCCTTACGCGTTTCAGACGATAGTACGTCCTTGATCACAGGCATGAATGGCAGCATAAATAACTGGCAAAAGACTTCTGATTTATTCCACAAGTACCATTTATTGCCCACAGGTGCGGCAACACGTGCTGTATCACGTAATGTCTGAATTGCATTCTGGGTACAGAAGTCTCTAAATAAACACCACAGTTCATGATAAAACTCGATGCTGCCAAAACAAATTATAATGTCTCAAAATATAGCCATTAGTGGGCTCCCCCTGAACAGCGTACTGCGTTGTCAATGTTCTATGCCAAACTGATGGACCGGAATTGGCTTCCAAGTAAGGAGCACGCATCGGCCCGCTGTCATCCGCGGTAGTGCAATCCCCACGGCTGGCATGCCGCGTATTTATCCTTTTTCACCTTTGCCAAAGCTTAGGATGCACTTATCCATCAGTCAACTTCCGTTAATAAAGGCAACAGCGCAGTCAGCACATCCACGGGTAAAATATCCTTGCCTTACGCGTTTCAGACAATAGTACGTCCTTGATCACAGGCATGAATGGCAGCATAAATAACTGGCAAAAGACTTCTGATTTATTCCACAAGTACCATTTATTGCCCACAGGTGCGGCAACACGTGCTGTATCACGTAATGTCTGAATTGCATTCTGGGTACAGAAGTCTCTAAATAAACACCACAGTTCATGATAAAACTCGATGCTGCCAAAACAAATTATAATGTCTCAAAATATAGCCATTAGTGGGCTCCCCCTGAACAGCGTACTGCGTTGTCAATGTTCTATGCCAAACTGATGGACCGGAATTGGCTTCCAAGTAAGGAGCACGCATCGGCCCGCTGTCATCCGCGGTAGTGCAATCCCCACGGCTGGCATGCCGCGTATTTATCCTTTTTTACCTTTGCCAAAGCTTAGGATGCACTTATCCATCAGTCAACTTCCGTTAATAAAGGCAACAGCGCAGTCAGCACATCCACGGGTAAAATATCTTTGCCTTACGCGTTTCAGACGATAGTACGTCCTTGATCACAGGCATGAATGGCAGCATAAATAACTGGCAAAAGACTTCTGATTTATTCCACAAGTACCATTTATTGCCCACAGGTGCGGCAACACGTGCTGTATCACGTAATGTCTGAATTGCATTCTGGGTACAGAAGTCTCTAAATAAACACCACAGTTCATGATAAAACTCGATGCTGCCAAAACAAATTATAATGTCTCAAAATATAGCCATTAGTGGGCTCCCCCTGAACAGCGTACTGCATTGTCAATGTTCTATGCCAAACTGATGGACCGGAATTAGCTTCCAAGTAAGGAGCACGCATCGGCCCGCTGTCATCCGCGGTAGTGCAATCCCCATGGCTGGCATGCCGCGTATTTATCCTTTTTCACCTTTGCCAAAGCTTAGGATGCACTTATCCATCAGTCAACTTCCGTTAATAAAGGCAACAGCGCAGTCAGCACATCCACGGGTAAAATATCCTTGCCTTACGCGTTTCAGACGATAGTACGTCCTTGATCACAGGCATGAATGGCAGCATAAATAACTGGCAAAAGACTTCTGATTTATTCCACAAGTACCATTTATTGCCCACAGGTGCGGCAACACGTGCTGTATCACGTAATGTCTGAATTGCATTCTGGGTACAGAAGTCTCTAAATAAACACCACAGTTCATGATAAAACTCGATGCTGCCAAAACAAATTATAATGTCTCAAAATATAGCCATTAGTGGGCTCCCCCTGAACAGCGTACTGCGTTGTCAATGTTCTATGCCAAACTGATGGACCGGAATTGGCTTCCAAGTAAGGAGCACGCATCGGCCCGCTGTCATCCGCGGTAGTGCAATCCCCACGGCTGGCATGCCGCGTATTTATCCTTTTTCACCTTTGCCAAAGCTTAGGATGCACTTATCCATCAGTCAACTTCCGTTAATAAAGGCAACAGCGCAGTCAGCACATCCACGGGTAAAATATCCTTGCCTTACGCGTTTCAGACGATAGTACGTCCTTGATCACAGGCATGAATGGCAGCATAAATAACTGGCAAAAGACTTCTGATTTATTCCACAAGTACCATTTATTGCCCACAGGTGCAGCAACACGTGCTGTATCACGTAATGTCTGAATTGCATTCTGGGTACAGAAGTCTCTAAATAAACACCACAGTTCATGATAAAACTTGATGCTGCCAAAACAAATTATAATGTCTCAAAATATAGCCATTAGTGGGCTCCCCGTGAACAGCGTACTGCGTTGTCAATGTTCTATGCCAAACTGATGGACCGGAATTGGCTTCCAAGTAAGGAGCACGCATCGGCCCGCTGTCATCCGCGGTAGTGCAATCCCCACGGCTGGCATGCCGCGTATTTATCCTTTTTTACCTTTGCCAAAGCTTAGGATGCACTTATCCATCAGTCAACTTCCGTTAATAAAGGCAACAGCGCAGTCAGCACATCCACGGGTAAAATATCCTTGCCTTACGCGTTTCAGACGATAGTACGTCCTTGATCACAGGCATGAATGGCAGCATAAATAACTGGCAAAAGACTTCTGATTTATTCCACAAGTACCATTTATTGCCCACAGGTGCGGCAACACGTGCTGTATCACGTAATGTCTGAATTGCATTCTGGGTACAGAAGTCTCTAAATAAACACCACAGTTCATGATAAAACTCGATGCTGCCAAAACAAATTATAATGTCTCAAAATATAGCCATTAGTGGGCTCCCCCTGAACAGCGTACTGCATTGTCAATGTTCTATGCCAAACTGATGGACCGGAATTAGCTTCCAAGTAAGGAGCACGCATCGGCCCGCTGTCATCCGCGGTAGTGCAATCCCCAGGGCTGGCATGCCGCGTATTTATCCTTTTTCACCTTTGCCAAAGGTTAGGATGCACTTATCCATCAGTCAACTTCCGTTAATAAAGGCAACAGCGCAGTCAGCACATCCACGGGTAAAATATCCTTGCCTTACGCGTTTCAGACGATAGTACATCCTTGATCACAGGCATGAATGGCAGCATAAATAACTGGCAAAAGACTTCTGATTTATTCCACAAGTACCATTTATTGCCCACAGGTGCGGCAACACGTGCTGTATCACGTAATGTCTGAATTGCATTCTGGGTACAGAAGTCTCTAAATAAACACCACAGTTCATGATAAAACTCGATGCTGCCAAAACAAATTATAATGTCTCAAAATATAGCCATTAGTGGGCTCCCCCTGAACAGCGTACTGCGTTGTCAATGTTCTATGCCAAACTGATGGACCGGAATTGGCTTCCAAGTAAGGAGCACGCATCGGCCCGCTGTCATCCGCGGTAGTGCAATCCCCACGGCTGGCATGCCGCGTATTTATCCTTTTTCACCTTTGCCAAAGCTTAGGATGCACTTATCCATCAGTCAACTTCCGTTAATAAAGGCAACAGCGCAGTCAGCACATCCACGGGTAAAATATCCTTGCCTTACGCGTTTCAGACAATAGTACGTCCTTGATCACAGGCATGAATGGCAGCATAAATAACTGGCAAAAGACTTCTGATTTATTCCACAAGTACCATTTATTGCCCACAGGTGCGGCAACACGTGCTGTATCACGTAATGTCTGAATTGCATTCTGGGTACAGAAGTCTCTAAATAAACACCACAGTTCATGATAAAACTCGATGCTGCCAAAACAAATTATAATGTCTCAAAATATAGCCATTAGTGGGCTCCCCCTGAACAGCGTACTGCGTTGTCAATGTTCTATGCCAAACTGATGGACCGGAATTGGCTTCCAAGTAAGGAGCACGCATCGGCCCGCTGTCATCCGCGGTAGTGCAATCCCCACGGCTGGCATGCCGCGTATTTATCCTTTTTTACCTTTGCCAAAGCTTAGGATGCACTTATCCATCAGTCAACTTCCGTTAATAAAGGCAACAGCGCAGTCAGCACATCCACGGGTAAAATATCTTTGCCTTACGCGTTTCAGACGATAGTACGTCCTTGATCACAGGCATGAATGGCAGCATAAATAACTGGCAAAAGACTTCTGATTTATTCCACAAGTACCATTTATTGCCCACAGGTGCGGCAACACGTGCTGTATCACGTAATGTCTGAATTGCATTCTGGGTACAGAAGTCTCTAAATAAACACCACAGTTCATGATAAAACTCGATGCTGCCAAAACAAATTATAATGTCTCAAAATATAGCCATTAGTGGGCTCCCCCTGAACAGCGTACTGCATTGTCAATGTTCTATGCCAAACTGATGGACCGGAATTAGCTTCCAAGTAAGGAGCACGCATCGGCCCGCTGTCATCCGCGGTAGTGCAATCCCCATGGCTGGCATGCCGCGTATTTATCCTTTTTCACCTTTGCCAAAGCTTAGGATGCACTTATCCATCAGTCAACTTCCGTTAATAAAGGCAACAGCGCAGTCAGCACATCCACGGGTAAAATATCCTTGCCTTACGCGTTTCAGACGATAGTACGTCCTTGATCACAGGCATGAATGGCAGCATAAATAACTGGCAAAAGACTTCTGATTTATTCCACAAGTACCATTTATTGCCCACAGGTGCGGCAACACGTGCTGTATCACGTAATGTCTGAATTGCATTCTGGGTACAGAAGTCTCTAAATAAACACCACAGTTCATGATAAAACTCGATGCTGCCAAAACAAGTTATAATGTCTCAAAATATAGCCATTAGTGGGCTCCCCCTGAACAGCGTACTGCGTTGTCAATGTTCTATGCCAAACTGATGGACCGGAATTGGCTTCCAAGTAAGGAGCACGCATCGGCCCGCTGTCATCCGCGGTAGTGCAATCCCCACGGCTGGCATGCCGCGTATTTATCCTTTTTCACCTTTGCCAAAGCTTAGGATGCACTTATCCATCAGTCAACTTCCGTTAATAAAGGCAACAGCGCAGTCAGCACATCCACGGGTAAAATATCCTTGCCTTACGCGTTTCAGACGATAGTACGTCCTTGATCACAGGCATGAATGGCAGCATAAATAACTGGCAAAAGACTTCTGATTTATTCCACAAGTACCATTTATTGCCCACAGGTGCGGCAACACGTGCTGTATCACGTAATGTCTGAATTGCATTCTGGGTACAGAAGTCTCTAAATAAACACCACAGTTCATGATAAAACTTGATGCTGCCAAAACAAATTATAATGTCTCAAAATATAGCCATTAGTGGGCTCCCCGTGAACAGCGTACTGCGTTGTCAATGTTCTATGCCAAACTGATGGACCGGAATTGGCTTCCAAGTAAGGAGCACGCATCGGCCCGCTGTCATCCGCGGTAGTGCAATCCCCACGGCTGGCATGCCGCGTATTTATCCTTTTTTACCTTTGCCAAAGCTTAGGATGCACTTATCCATCAGTCAACTTCCGTTAATAAAGGCAACAGCGCAGTCAGCACATCCACGGGTAAAATATCCTTGCCTTACGCGTTTCAGACGATAGTACGTCCTTGATCACAGGCATGAATGGCAGCATAAATAACTGGCAAAAGACTTCTGATTTATTCCACAAGTACCATTTATTGCCCACAGGTGCGGCAACACGTGCTGTATCACGTAATGTCTGAATTGCATTCTGGGTACAGAAGTCTCTAAATAAACACCACAGTTCATGATAAAACTCGATGCTGCCAAAACAAATTATAATGTCTCAAAATATAGCCATTAGTGGGCTCCCCCTGAACAGCGTACTGCATTGTCAATGTTCTATGCCAAACTGATGGACCGGAATTAGCTTCCAAGTAAGGAGCACGCATCGGCCCGCTGTCATCCGCGGTAGTGCAATCCCCAGGGCTGGCATGCCGCGTATTTATCCTTTTTCACCTTTGCCAAAGGTTAGGATGCACTTATCCATCAGTCAACTTCCGTTAATAAAGGCAACAGCGCAGTCAGCACATCCACGGGTAAAATATCCTTGCCTTACGCGTTTCAGACGATAGTACATCCTTGATCACAGGCATGAATGGCAGCATAAATAACTGGCAAAAGACTTCTGATTTATTCCACAAGTACCATTTATTGCCCACAGGTGCGGCAACACGTGCTGTATCACGTAATGTCTGAATTGCATTCTGGGTACAGAAGTCTCTAAATAAACACCACAGTTCATGATAAAACTCGATGCTGCCAAAACAAATTATAATGTCTCAAAATATAGCCATTAGTGGGCTCCCCCTGAACAGCGTACTGCGTTGTCAATGTTCTATGCCAAACTGATGGACCGGAATTGGCTTCCAAGTAAGGAGCACGCATCGGCCCGCTGTCATCCGCGGTAGTGCAATCCCCACGGCTGGCATGCCGCGTATTTATCCTTTTTCACCTTTGCCAAAGCTTAGGATGCACTTATCCATCAGTCAACTTCCGTTAATAAAGGCAACAGCGCAGTCAGCACATCCACGGGTAAAATATCCTTGCCTTACGCGTTTCAGACGATAGTACGTCCTTGATCACAGGCATGAATGGCAGCATAAATAACTGGCAAAAGACTTCTGATTTATTCCACAAGTACCATTTATTGCCTGTACGCAGAATGCAATTCAGACATTACGTGATACAGCACGTGTTGCCGCACCTGTGGGCAATAAATGGTACTTGTGGAATAAATCAGAAGTCTTTCACCAGTTATTTATGCTGCCATTCATGCCTGTGATCAAGGACGTACTATCGTCTGAAACGCGTAAGGCAAGGATATTTTACCCGTGGATGTGCTGACTGCGCTGTTGCCTTTATTAACGGAAGTTGACTGATGGATAAGTGCATCCTAAGCTTTGGCAAAGGTGAAAAAGGATAAATACGCGGTATGCCAGCCGTGGGGATTGCACTACCGCGGATGACAGCGGGCCGATGCATGCTCCTTACTTGGAAGCCAATTCCGGTCCATCAGTTTGGCATAGAACATTGACAACGCAGTACGCTGTTCAGGGGGAGCCCACTAATGGCTATATTTTGAGACATTATAATTTGTTTTGGCAGCATCGAGTTTTATCATGAACTGTGGTGTTTATTTAGAGACTTCTGTACCCAGAATGCAATTCAGACATTACGTGATACAGCACGGGTTGCCGCACCTGTGGGCAATAAATGGTACTTGTGGAATGAATCAGAAGTCTTTCGCCAGTTATTTATGCTGCCATTCATGCCTGTGATCAAGGACGTACTATCGTCTGAAACGCGTAAGGCAAGGATATTTTACCCGTGGATGTGCTGACTGCGCTGTTGCCTTTATTAACGGAAGTTGACTGATGGATAAGTGCATCCTAAGCTTTGGCAAAGGTGAAAAAGGATAAATACACTGCATGCCAGCCGTGGGGATTGCACTACCGCGGATGACAGCGGGCCGATGCGTGCTCCTTACTTGGAAGCCAATTCCGGTCCATCAGTTTGGCATAGAACATTGACAACGCAGTACGCTGTTCAGAGGGAGCCCACTAATGGCTATATTTTGAGACATTATAATTTGTTTTGGCAGCATCCAGTTTTATCATGAACTGTGGTGTTTATTTAGAGACTTCTGTACCCAGAATGCAATTCAGACATTACGTGATACAGCACGTGTTGCCGCACCTGTTGGCAATAAATGGTACTTGTGGAATAAATCAGAAGTCTTTCGCCAGTTATTTATGTTGCCATTCATGCCTGTGATCAAGGACGTACTATCGTCTGAAACGCGTAAGGCAAGGATATTTTACCCGTGGATGTGCTGACTGCGCTGTTGCCTTTATTAACGGAAGTTGACTGATGGATAAGTGCATCCTAAGCTTTGGCAAAGGTGAAAAAGGATAAATACGCGGCATGCCAGCCGTGGGGATTGCACTACCACGGATGACAGCGGGTCGATGCGTGCTCCTTACTTGGAAGCCAATTCCGGTCCATCAGTTTGGCATAGAATATTGACAACGCAGTACGCTGTTCAGGGGGAGCCCACTAATGGCTATATTTTGAGATATTATAATTTGTTTTGGCAGCATCGAGTTTTATCATGAACTGTGGTGTTTATTTAGAGACTTCTGTACCCAGAATGCAATTCAGACATTACGTGATACAGCACGTGTTGCCGCACCTGTGGGCAATAAATGGTACTTGTGGAAAGAATCAGAAGTCTTTCGCCAGTTATTTATGCTGCCATTCATGCCTGTGATCAAGGACGTACTATCGTCTGAAACGCGTAAGGCAAGGATATTTTACCCGTGGATGTGCTGACTGCGCTGTTGCCTTTATTAACAGAAGTTGACTGATGGATAAGTGCATCCTAAGCTTTGGCAAAGGTGAAAAAGGATAAATACGCGGCATGCCAGCCGTGGGAATTGCACTACCGCGGATGACAGCGGGCCGATGTGTGCTCCTTACTTGGAACCCAATTCCGGTCCATCAGTTTGGCATAGAACATTGACAACGCAGCACGCTGTTCAGGGGGAGCCCACTAATGGCTATATTTTGAGACATTATAATCTGTTTTGGCAGCATCGAGTTTTATCATGAACTGTGGTGTTTATTTAGAGACTTCTGTACCCAGAATGCAATTCAGACATTACGTGATACAGCACGTGTTGCCGCACCTGTGGGCAATAAATGGTACTTGTGGAATAAATCAGAAGTCTTTCGCCAGTTATTTATGCTGCCATTCATGCCTGTGATCAAGGACGTACTATCGTCTCAAACGCGTAAGGCAAGGATATTTTACCCGTGGATGTGCTGACTGCGCTGTTGCCTTTATTAACGGAAGTTGACTGATGGATAAGTGCATCCTAAGCTTTGGCAAAGGTGAAAAAGGATATATATATATATATATATAGCGCTCAACAACTCCAGGTAAATCTCCAGAAATAAAGAGACAGCACTCGGGAGGCTCCGTGTCACGTAGTTTATTAACTACAGGCTAAACCACAGACGCGTTTCGGCGATTTGCCTTCGTCAGTGTGTGTATCCACACGCACAAACCGGTAAATATATAACAATATAACAATAGCATTTGACAACATGCAAGGGTTACACCTCTTAATTGGCATCGACAGAGGACTGGAAACCTCACTACAAACGCCAGCTCCATTTTGTAGTGGTTAAATATTTACTTCCACTTAACACAATGCACATAGTGGTATCATGAGCAAATTAAACCTACAGATAGGTAAGCGCGATATGGTAGGAGGTATACAAATTAATCGCATGTGCTTCAGTTGCACTACTAAATCATGCTGTGGATCGGCAACAGTCCCCTGGGAATATGTGGAGCCAATAAGTGATGTGTCCCCTTCTTGCACTAAAGATACTATATCATCCTTAATAGACAGGCTATGTTATCCCATATGGCCTGATAAAAGTATCCAGGAAAAATAAGCAAAAGGAGAAGAAGAGGAGAAGGTGAGGAGAAAACGGAAAGAAAAGATATGAAGTATAAATCATGTTTTAAATCTAGACTTCCCGTTCTCTTAGGATTCAAAGAGCTCTTTGAACCTATAGTACATCATAGTGGATGATATTATAATTCATAGATTGACATACAGGTGCGAAATTAATACATGGTTAATGGATATATAATCCAAAATTCATCCATAATTTCAAACTAACCATCATTCATGGCACCAGGAAAAACGGTGAATGTTTACAGATCGTGCAGTAGTCCACAGGATTCAACAGTTAGAGATTTGCTATATACAGTGAAATTTTCAGACAGCACTTACATCACGTGCCTAAATGGAATATCATTTCCTCACCGCTATTTAACCCTCGAGGCCATTTTGTTGAGAGGTCTATTATGTAGCGTGATTCTAGCCTGCGTAACCTTCGCAGGTGGTCCCCTCCCCTAATAGACTTTTTTATGGTGTCAAGGCCAAAATACTGCAGCTGATTACGGTCTCTATTGTGTTTTTCGGCAAAGTGCCGAGCGACTGGATAAGTTGGATCAGCTTTATCGATCGCTCTTAGATGTTCCAGGATCCGTAATTTGAGCATGTTGATGGTACTCCCTATATAGCGGAGGCCACACGGGCAGATCAAACAATAAACCGCTAGGGGTGTGCTGCATGTAATAAACTGCTTAATTGCCAGTTTCTTACCGGTGTCAGGTACCTCAATAGAGAGCACCATTCTGCTTCCAGCGCATGCCTTGCATTTGCCGCATGGGTAGAAACCACTCATGGTTCTTAAGGTATTACTTTTTGGTAGTGGTTTCTCCAGGTGACTAGCCACCAAGTGGTCCCTAAGGGATCTGGCTCTATTGAAGGTTATAAGCGGGTGGATCGGCAAGTCGTCTTTGAGTGTGTTGTCGGTTTTAAGAATATGCCAGTTTTTTACGGAGCATGGCTCTTAGATCATCAGCTCCAGTTGAAAAGGGAGTTATTAATCTGAACTTTCCTTTACTAACCGGAGCTGTCTTGGGGTCATTTCTTTTAGTTGGTTTTGTTGTCAGCAGAGAGTCTCTGGGGATCGCCCTTACTCTTTTCAAGGTGTTACTCAGAAGGATTTCGCCATACCCCCTAGCCTGGAACCTACATATACACTCCCTTGCTGCCACCTCAAAATCCTCCAGTCTCGAGCAGTTCCTCCTGAGATGGAGTAACTCTCCATATGGGATGCTCTTGACCAGTTGCGGAGGGTGGCTACTGCTGGCAAATAGTGTGGAATTACCAGCAGTAGTTTTTCTATGTAGGGCTGCATGAATCTGTGCATTTTCTGAGAATACTCTTAGATCAAGATAGTCCGCGGTTACCGGACTTACCGTCCCAGAAAAATGCAGATTACAGTCATTCTCATTTAGTAGGTTAATGTAGGCATGTGCTGTATTGAGTGGGCCACGCCAGAAGATAAACAGATCGTCGATGTATCTGAACCAACCCTCGATCTTTCCCTCCAAACCATCCGCCATGCAGCTCCTGGGCACATGCTCCTCCCACCAGCCAACAAAAAGGTTTGCATAGCTGGGAGCGAAGCAGGTACCCATCGCTGTTCCAGATACCTGCCTGAACAGCTGTTCCTCAAATAAAAAAATGTTGTTATATAAACAAAATTCAATACATTCGAGGATCATAGTGTTGTGTTTGGTAAATCTTAGTTGTCTTAGGTTCAGGAAGTGCTGGATGGCCTCTAGGCCCTGCTGATGGTTAATGATTGTATACAGGCTTGTGATGTCCAATACAATCAATTGGCAGTCATTGTCCCAGTTCACATGTCGAATTTTATTCAAAAAGTCCTTAGTATCTTGGACGTATGAGGGTAAAGTAAGTACCAAGGGAAATAAGAATTTATCGATGAAGCGGGACATATATATATACAAATTTGATCTGCTTCCGTGAAAGGAGATGAGGGGACACAGCGGGACTAAAAGAGCACCATGTATTAAAGTTTGGCATTACGCGTTTCGGCTGTTTGCCTCTTCAGATGCCTCGGTTACAGGAAGTCCATTGGTTTCTCTTTTTAAAGGTTGGCCCATCCCCCTGAAGTAGTGTAGGCCACACCTATACTGCTTCACACTCAGGGACACTCGCGCTGCTCAATGTTCACTTTTCAAACACTGCACCAACCAGCCTGCAGTTTGTTCGTTTATGTGAATGAATGTCTTTGTCAGCCCTAGTTTTCAATTACTTCTAGTAAGGGGCTGATTGGCAATGCGATGAAGGTTGAACTCCTGTATTGTGCTGGACTAAAAACAGTGTCCCAGTCCTCACTTCCAGCCGCTTGGTCCCCATGTGAGCAGCGCGTCTGGAGACGCCGGTATTCGTGACCACGTCTGTCCATATTTGATGGATTGTCAATCGACAACAGAGACTCCACTTCTTGGGAATTTAGTGGCGGTCCAGGTAAGTGCCACTGTACCTTGGAACACTAATGGAAGGGTCCCCTTTGCACAGCGGTGGCTCCACGCCAAAATGCAAATTTGATCTGCTTCCGTGAAAGGAGATGTGGGGACACAGCGGGACTAAAAGAATACCACTTATTAAAGTTTGGAATTACGCGTTTCGATGGTTTGCCTCTTCAGATGCCTCGGTTACAGGAAGTCCATTGGTTTCTCTTTTCAAAGGTTGGCCCATCCCCCTGAAGCAGTGTAGCCACACCTATACCGCATCACACTCAGGGACACTCGCACTGCTCAATGTTCACTTTTCAAAGACTGCAACAACCAGCATGCAGTTTGTTCGTTTATGCGAATGAGTGTCTTCGTCAGTCCTAGTTTTCAATTACTTCTATTAAGGGGCTGATTGGCAATATGCTGAAGGTTGAAACCCTATATTGTGCTGGACTAAAAACAGTGTCCCAGTCCTCACTTCCAGCCGCTTGGCCCCGATGTGAGCAGCGCGACTGGAGACGCCGGTGTTCGTGACCACGTCTGTCCATATTTGTTGGATTGTCAGTCGACAACAGAGACGCCGCTTCTTGGGGATTTAGTGGCAGTCCAGGTAAGTGCCACTGTACCTTGCAACACTAAAGGAAGGGTCCCCTTTGTGCAGCGGTGGCTCCATGCCAAAATGAAATTTCGATATATATATCCAGAGGTTTTAAAACAATGGCTGTGTAACAGGCGTTTGATGTGTGATCAAGGTAAAGTAATGCCGAAAAGCGTTACAGCGCAATAAATTCCAAGCGCAAATCCAAAGGAGTGGTGTGGTGTCTTTCCCAGTGTGGATCTCCGGTTCTGGTCTGTGTCAGTGGGTGTATCAGTGTTTGAGTGGGTCTGTCTGTGTGTGTATGAGTGCGTGAGTGGGTGTCTAGTTGTATGTGTGGGTGTGTCAGTAGCTGTGTCTTCCTCTAAAAAGAGTCCACATTTGTGCTATCTCCTTGGGTAACTATCCAGTATGCATTCTGCACTACAGCTGCGTAAAGGAGCACAATGAAATTTTACCAGTGACCTTGTGTGCTTTCTGGCAATGTGATTGCTCTTTGTTCATCTTTATCCAGAAATGTTTGATAACATGAATCTTCCTATAGAAAAGGCAACAAGAGGTAAATCTCCTTCAAACAAGAGTCCTTCCTCTTAACTAGTTGAAGTAAGCCTTTAGTTGTTTGGTGGAAATATCCTCATATTCCTCTGCATCAAGAACCCCTCACCAAAATTGGTGGTAAAGGCTCTGGTGAGGCGCTTGAGAAGCTGTCAATCATCCTGGCAAAAGTCAGGAAGACCTATGCATACTATTAAGGTGGACACGGCCAAACAGGTGAGGCGTGCTAGTGATTTTCACATTTCCATACTCGTAGTCCTATAAAGGGAGAACCATGGACTCTGCTCTCAACAGGACAAGAAAGAACACACTCATCACAGTCAAATACAGATTGTGCTCCAATAGATCAACGATGCATTCACATCCACGAAGCATTCAGTTCATTTTTCAATATGGGATTGCTAAGGAAACACACTTGCTTTGTCTTCACCACGCCCAGGATTCAGGATCATATGGCTTTTACAGAAGGGGGCACCTGCTATGATATGTTTATATGTGTAAGTGCTTACTGTTGAGGTTTATTTCTTGCAAAATGAGCATCAGGGCCAGAACGGCCCAGGAACCCCATCCCTCAGAGCCTGACCATGGCTAAATGGGGGAGGGTGCTGCACGGCCTCTGGAACCCAATTCCCCAAGGTCCAGCCTTCTCCCGGCTGAATTTGGCCCCCGTGACCTATCGCTGGGACCTGGCACACGCACGCATGCACACAAACACACACATATATGTGTGTGTGTGTGTGTTTATATACAGCATTCTCTACAGTGCCCCGCAAAATTACCAAGCAGCTAACCTGTAAATCAGAGTATGTGGTGTATGTGCTGGAGTGCCCGTGTGGCCTGCAGTATATTGGTAGTACCAAATTGCAGGTACACAAAAGGGTGCTCCAGCACATTCGAGCAATCAACACTAATGATGCCACATACCTGTAGCCAGGCATTTTAAGGAGTTTCACAATAATAACAGTGGGCTCCTTAGATACTATGCTATTGACGCTATAGGTCCACTTAGGAGGGGAGGTAATCGAGAAGGGATCTTAAGGGCTCTTGAGACCAAATACATCTTGGAGATGGACAGTAAAAGCCCTAATGGTCTTAATTCCACGGAGGACTTTCATACATGTCTATAGTCCTGCCTATCTCCTCAGCCTTCATTAATACCCCCCATCTCTGTGCTGCATGTTGCTGGCTGTGCGCCTGTACTCTATTTCATGAAGTTTTAACATATATTTGATTTGCCATTCTATCAGTTACTGCAATAGATCTTCACTAGTTGTGTTAAGCTGTATCTTATAATTTCAAACTCAGTAAGAATTGTTTCTTTTTAAATTTTCACTTGTTTGTTAGGGTGTTAGTAACAACGTCATGGGCATATGCGGCACTAGTAACCTTAGCGGGGCATTAGAAAAAGTCGTAAGGCATGTATTATTTTAGGCCCTTTTTCTTTATATCCGGTTTTACATTACCAGTTAATACTCCAAGGTGATTACTGGCAATAGTATGTAAGATACCTATTGTATATAGATGTATATAGATGAAATTTTTGTATATATTTTACTAGGAAGTTTGAGGACTTTCACATTGTACATTAGGGGCTATTGCATTTATGCAGAGATTACATAATAGCCAGATCATGTACATCGGTGCGGCTGCAATCTTGCGCAAACTGTTAATACATGAAATTTTCACAAAAATATGTAACCTTATAAACTTATTATGTACTGTGGGAATATCCAGTTGGTCCTCTTTACATAACTTCATATATACTATCGGATAATGAGACTGTATTTAAACAGGTATTATCAAGCAGTGGCCTAATATTGCCTTTCTTGCCCGTTTTTGCACTTGTAAATGATTGTTTTAACAAATGTGTTATATATTTTCATTAATTAAGTTGCAACCAATCATTGATGTCGTTGTTACTGCACTAGCACTTTAAATTCACGCAACTCTTTCAGTGCGCCATGTGACCAAGCCCTCTGTGTAGGGCGAAACGTTATCCTGGTGTGGTGTACTGCAAAATAAAAACTCACCTGCACTCTGGGTCTTCCGTGTTCTTGCTCGTCTGTTGGCTGAGGATTGATGGCGTGGCGTGGTAGCAGGAGCACAAGTGCGGAAATATATATATATATACACCTATGTACTTTCACTGACCTACAACTTCAAAGCACTGTAGCTGGATAGTATATTATGCAGATACGGATCTCTCATAAAACAACATAAAAAAATAATATTGCCTTATAGTACTTAACATAGCATAATTTAACATGTAACATATGTAAGATAGGATAACGTAGCATAACATAAAATAACGTAACTTAACCTTTAAGGTGCCTGATGGTTCCTGACAACAATAAAACATGAAACGCCAGAAGGCACCGTCCCTTCCCTGGCCATAGCATCCTGACCAGAGTCGATGAAGGAGAGAAGTTTATTTTCCAGTGGCCTGGACTGGTTTACATTACATCATAGTTTTGGCACTGGGGAATCGGGCTGCTGGCCTGTGATGAATGTTGCTGCTCGAGCCGCCTTGTAGTCCTCCTTGCTTCCCATCAGAGACAGGAGGAGAAGCCCATGATTCATTTCACGTCGTTCTGCAGAACTCTCGGGCTTCCGTCGCGCTCTTTAAGCCCTCCCAAATTGATATACTCCGCACTGCATCGGCGAAAAAACGCACGCGCCGCCAGACGGATGGAACCGGAGGGGTGTGCCAGCCGATAACGTTTTGCGGGATTCCACTGCTCTTTTGAAAAGCACTGGTAGTTGAGATGATGCATTAATGCGCGATGCTGTAACATCTCTGCAGAGCACGGGTATTAAAGTTCAAATTGGTCTGGCCTTTCACCCTGCTCGTGAAGACAGAGTGAAAATACGATGTAGTGCGGCAAGAGCAGAAGGTATAAAAGTTATAATCCGTGTGTCAAGCGCTCCGGTCGCGCGCGTTCCAGTTAGTATACTATTCTTCACACGGAGCGGCGTAATAACCATGCATTTCTACCAGCAGGATAACAGTGTTTCTGCTGCGGAGAGCCCCAGCAGGGACAGTGACAGCAGCCTTCCTGGGCCTCACTGAGGAGCAGCGCCCAATCTGTGCAGGTGGTTGGAGGTGGAGGGCACCGGTGCTCATTTTTAACGCAATCAGCATACTTTTTATCATCAGATTTTGAGCCAGAGCAAAAGAGAGAATGGGCGAACGGAGGCGTAAGAAAAGATACAGAACCTGAAAATGACAAAGGGAAAAGCAGGAATGGAAGAGAAACTGCAGGAGTGAGGTAAAGACAGAAACTGTAGAGCAGAGGAAGAAAGAAGATTAAGATAAAACCTAGCCCAGCCAACCTTACTATTCAGCAAACCCTGCATATTGCAACACTAGTAGCCTGCTTCTCAGAAAAAATGAAGGCCTCCTTTTTATTAATATTATTATTCTTAATATTTTTGACAAATTAAACTGTAAAATAGACCATCGGAAAAATCTTCATTGCTGCTTGCTCTTCTTCCTCAGTCGAGTGAAAATCTTAGCAGTCCTTTCAGAAACCTAGCAGTCTGTAAGCGTTGTTATGTGTTTACTTCCTAGCAGGAGGAGAGGGCCTGTCAAACAAAGATTTGGGGCCTTATTTGGAGTTTGACTGAGCGGCACATCTATGAAAAAGTTGATGGCCTGTCTGTTTTATTTAGAGCACCACTGAGGTCAATGCTCTCTTAGTAGGGTAGACGAGACATCCACCACCCTTTGGTCCTCATCCACCAAACTCAAGAAAAGGTCCTGAGTATTTTTATATTTTGCAAATCCCGGCAGATGAGCTTATGGGATAAAAGAGACCATGGAGCATCCTACTTATGAGGGCACAAGATGGGGAAAACCACAATTAGCTTTGGTGAAATCAGGAGTCATCTATACCACTTATGGGGAGTTGCTCCAGGTGTGTAATATAAGAAAGGGTTCTAGAGATATTGGTAGACAATTATTTACAGCATTCATGTGCCTGTCATATAATTTTCGGTGTAATTCACCCACAGGTAAGAAACCAATATAGCTTTCAGAAGGCACTAGAGAAGTGTTCCTAATTTCTGAGATGCCTAGTCAGGCCCAAAACTGGTGTTTACACTATTTTGCAGTTATGCAAGCATATATTTCCAATCACTACATGGAGGGACTTGAAGCAATCTGACAGGTAGTTTAACATAGCCTACATCCCTATGTACTGGAGAACCTTACATACAAAATGCAGCCACCTTCTTAGGTTCAACAACTGAAACATTTGTTTTTTACAATGGTCATACTTTAAGGACCTTGCAACATTGCTACTTCCTGCAAATGCGGGGTTGTCCAATATAGGTCCAGGAGCACTGGTTCCATGCCGGAACAGAACTTACTTATATAGTTAAAGGTTATACTGAAACTTTGGCTTGACTCTCTCAGACTTCAACATTTGTTGGGTACCACCCCACAAAAGCTTCCCACTGCCCATTGTTGCACAGAGCAAAACTGGATTTTTTTCAAAGCATTTCTACATTTCTTGTGTTTATTTAAATAGGGAAAAATGTTCAGCAGGTGGCGATCATTATCCCATTTGGAGTCCCATGCTAGTATAAAAATACAGGTATGCATGGAGGCACATCCCATCAGCTACACACTTGGACTTTCTGTGAACCCTAAATAATAGGTTGAAATCAAAAACCAAGGGCCTGATTCGCAAAGGGCCTTTGCACTCGTGGTGCAGGTCTTGCAGTCATGGGGGAGTCTCCGCACTCATGGCAGAATCTCCGCAACTAGAAATCTTGTTACAGAGATTCCGCCCCAACAAGAAACTTGTCTTTCTAACACCAGTATATTTGCTTTCCTTTCCAACTGAAAGAACCTCAAAACAGGCCTCACCCCTATGAAATACCATAGATGCTTCCACAAGGCTCTACAAAACAAATACAATCTTATATTTTCACAAAGCTGCCACTTCCACCAGCCCTCCTGCGACCTGATCATCATCAAGCACACTCTCACCCACCACCCGAGAAAAATGATGCAGCAGGACACTCGTTTTTTTCTCCAAGATCATTGACTTCCACTCAATAATAGTATATGTGAACCAATCTTTGCCTCGCAAGCACAATAGCACTAACATTAATCCCATGCCATTAATCACTGCTGCTCTCGTACTCCACTGACCAAATAGCCATGCTTATTTTGTCCATTCCTTGACAGCACAAAACCACTTTGCAAAGGGACCCCTTCACCCAACAACCACTTCATAAAGGCCACTTGAGCCCCAGTTTCCTCTGGACACAACTACCAAAACTACTGCTGGGTCTTAAAACCAGAGAACTTCCTTCCATGTTCCTAGTCTAAGATACACTCCTGACTTTGCCGTTTCCACTCTTGCTTCTTCGGCTTTTGCAACTAATGTGTACGAGACACAATACACTCAATACAAATATTCCTACAACTTTCTTGACATATTAACACTCAACCAAGGTCTTCCATGACATTCAATGCAATCTCAATACAGAGAATACCTACAAAGATAAGCCGCCCCGGATACTGGTTATTTAAAGCTGTAGCCTCCCTTCTCAAAAACGAATTAACCTATCACATCACTTCTGCTGGAGTAAAGAAGACGCAAATAAACTGGAACTTATTTCTGACCAGAACTGCAAAGTTCGAATGTAAGGAAGCAAACACCGCATCATACACACTTAACCAGCACCACGATGAAACCACTAACTTCGAAGCTGGCAGATAGCAATGATCACTTTCTTACCAAACCTCCCTGCTTCTAAAATATGTCAGCTTTATTCAACTGTATGCTCGCTGCAAAATGCGTAAGTGATACCCCGAGAGTATCAAAGTAAGTAACTAATCCTGTTGATCCAGAAACCACCTTTTGATGCCCATATTGTTGGCGGTGTTTTTCTTCTTCCTTCTGTAAACTTACATATTGTATCTCCAGGCGTCGCCAACTGTATATGTTGTGCTTATGGGTACCAATCAAACCGAGGAGCCGTTGAGTGTATGTGATAAACAATTCTGTACAAAAATATCAACATGCAAATAAATAAAGCCAACTCCAATTAAGACCATGCTCCAACAACATTAAATGCCGCTTGTTGGCGGATCCAACATTAACATCATATATATGTTGACATCTACTGATAATGACAGACTCAAATTATGTGCTGGGAACAGCAGACCATACAGTAATCTTATCATGTAAACCTAAAACATGTATTGAGTGCACAATAGTTCCAATTGAAATTACCAGTTGAGCAATATTCAGCAACGTTCTATAAAATACTGATTATTCAATAGTTCTGATTTTTGCAGTCAGATCTTAGTCATGCAGTTATGAGGGGTACTAGCAGAACAATTCAGGAACTATTCATGCAATAATTAATAAATGTGTTAACAAATACTAATGATTGAATTAATGTGACCTTGCCAGCACATGCATTGCAAGAAGTAATTCAAGATGATGCGCGGCTTCTTCTCTATGTTCCATCATAGAAATGTTTGCTTTTTTTCAGGAAATAAGTCTTCGTAAAGTTCCATCTCATTGCCTTAAAACATTTAAAAGAAAAGAAAATCATGCTTAACAGAATAATAACACTAAATGAGTAATATAATTTTCATCGTTAATGACATCGAAAAGTGGCAAGAGAATTTCATTAGAAAGCCAGAGCACAATTCATTTAATTTTTGTTGATAATAATTATGTTTTTTTCTTTTCATTCCCTTTGATTTTTCTGATTGCAAATTAACGGTCCTATTCTTTGGATTCCAAAAGAAAAGCCAATAGTCACATGACTTATTCATTAACGAGGAACGCCTCATTGGCCTGGGGGTGGCATTGTGAACTTGCTCTTTGCAGCACGTTAGCAGACTATTGTCATTCTTTAGCCAATGTAACTTATTGAAAAGATAAACCTCTATGTACCTCAGTAGCGTTTTGACACTTACCCTCACCCTCCATAGCCTTCTAAATGTCTTGAAAAATAAGTCTCACCATTTCTCCAAAAGTGACCATCTATCCCCTGAAATGATCTGTGATCAGCAGGACCTTCATCAGCTCTGCTTACTACAATGCATACTTCTTTTTTTTCCTCACCAGGGAAATATCTATAAGTCAGGGCCAAGTACATCTGCCTGAAATATTATAACTCCCTTTGTCAGCAAAACACCAAATCTCCTATCTCAAGGTGGCCGAGGGTGCTGCAGCCATACTGCAAGCATGGAAAGGACAATCGGATTGTCACTTCCTTGCCTCTTCCCCCGGTGCCACCATCATCTTCAAAGTTCTTTGCCTTATCCAAACTTATATGAACTCTTCTCCTGAGAAGAGGCAGCTTTGTGGAAGAACTCTCTAAAAGAACCCTGAATACTATGTAGCTAAGAGGAGTCTGCCTTCAAGAAAGTGCTGGCCGGCCTGACCAGAAATTGTTTTCAGAGTGTAAGTGCTGAGAAATGATCAGGCATCATAGTCTCAGTGGGAGCACTTTAGACGACTTGATTTAGGGAAAACAGCACTGAATAAATGCACAACTTAAAAAAATGATTTTTAAGCTTAGCCTGAATGAATTAATTTTTTATTCAAAGTGACACTCAATGTACAGCTAAGCCCATGCCACCAAGCCTGCATTGAGTGGCAGCCCCAAAATGTGCCTGCACCTGGTCAAAGAGTTCAACACAGCATCTTCTAACACGTTATATCTTCAAGTCACCTTCAACTTGGATTGACAATGCTTCGAATAGCTCTTCTCCGATTGAAGCTCAGACCACTGTTTTACAGTGCATACTGATACTAATCGTTACTCAAAGGCTTAGACTCAGCAACCTTAGATTGCATTAGTTCAAGTAGCTCAGGCTTGTTTGTGTCAGTCTGTTAATTTCATTAAGAATAAAAATCAGTGATGCCTATTGGGTCTTCGATCCATTTTCTGCTCATGTGATATCACTTTATCGAGTGAGACAATGACTCACTGGTTTTCATTCAAATTGTACTTCAAACTGAATTCAACTTTTGATGAGCTTGTATTAGTTCTGAGACATTCATATCCATCATTGCCTTTAATACTTTTACAAGATCCCTTTGACATAATGTTACCAATTATCCTTTGTGTGAGTCTGCGCTTATTATAGAAATGTGTTGTCTTTCTAACTAAGAGCCTGATTAAGAGTTTGGCAGACAGATTACTCTGTCCCATATGTGACACATATCTCATGCCCATTATTTCAAGAGCATTTAATCCTATGACACTTGTAATAGGGTGGACTGGCTATCCATCATGTGTGTGATGGAGTAATACTCCACCCTAAGTGTGTAGGGACCAGTACTTTACATATTAACTTTACTGCTGTTTTAATAGCTGTTGCACACATATCACCTTTACTTATTGAGATGGAAAAATAAGATCAAGCCAGGAATTCTTCACAGAAATCAGGTAAACTCTGTGGATGAAAGTGTTTGAGCCATATCAGAACTTAGCAACAGTTTATTTCCAGACTATGATCTCTATTCCTCGCATTTTAGCATTCCAATATCCTATGTCCTCCTTGCGAGGATAAAAAAAAGAACACCTTTCAGTCTTGTACAGGCCCTTCTTCCATAATGAAACTGTGGAGTACATAATAGTATGTATGTGTGTAGGTTTCTGGTATTTATTTCTTTAAGGCAAACCTAGCCAAAAGGCAGTGGAGAACTGTATATGGTCAAAGACGAGCATAAATTCAATGAAAATTAGTGGAGGAATCGGGGTTATGGATACTTAATGCATTGTGATTTAGTATTCTTTTTAAAGGAGTGAGTCTTCTGCTCTTTCCCAAATTGGAGGAGTGCTAAGGCATTCCCACTAGATACTGGGATAATGATCCAGATTCTGAGTGCACAGAACGAAAGGGCCTGCTGTGTTATTTTTAACACTTCTCAATCTGCAGTCTTATGTTGTACTGGATGCAGGTGTGTTGAAAACGTCCAGAGATAGTGATTGTAAGAAATTGGGTTGTTGGTTGACTGGGTGTGAGCCCTGGTAAAGCGGCAGCCGCAATCCTTGTCAGGGTAAGGCACAAGCCAACCTTAAATAAATCTGTGCTCAGCCCTCTGGTAGCTTGGCACAGAGCGGTCAGGCTTAACTTAGAGGTAATGTATCAAATATTCATGGAACACTTCAAACAGTAATAAGGTGAAACCACCACACAAAAAGGATCCCACACCAAGTAAAACAAATTGAGAATCTCTTTAATAAATAAAACAATACCAAATGACAAAAGTCCAATCAGTAGAACCGGAGATATAACTTTGGATATCTGGCCAGGCTGAAAAAAGACAAAGTCACAAGTTCAGGCTGACTGTGATGGAGTGTGGCCCAGCTACAGGGATCCAGTTAGGCCCACTGAGCAAAGTTCCTTGAATCCTGGCTTGAGGAACATTACCAAGATCCATGTTGAAGTGTTTAGCGCAAGCAATGCATTAGCTCTGAGATGCAGCCAGGTCCTGCGCTGACATTGAGAATTCTGTCAACAATGGCTTGCAATGCAAAATCCGGCATCAAGAATGTGTTGTGAAGTCGTTTCTGAGTAGTAGGGCTGCAAGGAGGAGCCCATTATCATCATCAAGGCTGCCGTTGACAAAGGATGTGAGGGCCTATGCCAAGGATGCATCATGCAGCAGCAGTTCTGAAGAGGCTTTGGAGGTTATGCAGATCTTTGTGAAGGGTCCAATGCATGCACCTGCAGCGATGCATCAATTCTGCTTGGGGCTGCGCCATGCAGCAGAGGAAATACGGCAGGAAATATGGTAGGTCTGCTGAATCCTCAGAGGCTGGCAAGGACCTTAGATCCATTTCCAAGGGTCCAGGATTGGTGTGCACCATTTGGTAGGGTAAACTCACAGATGGCAGGGTCCTGGTGCAGCTGCAGGACTGTTGGAATCCTGTTAGGTCCCTGAGGCTTCAGATCGGAAACCCAGTCAACTACCCTCTGGGGTCAGTCTGAGATTCTATGGTCAAGAGATGTAGGTTCAGTCCTTCTCACCCAGGCAAGAGTGAAGCAGATCAGCACAGAAGGGCAGCAGCCTTTTCAGGTCAGCAGTCTAGGAGAGTGGCAGTCCTTCTTCCTGACAGAATATTCAACGGGCCAGAAGAGTATTAAAAAGTTGATATCTGAGGTCTAATATTTATACCCAGCTGTTGCTTTGAATGAGAGAGAATCTTCTAGAGCCATGCCTTTGAAGTGCATAGGTGCCCTGCCTTCCTTGCCCTGTCTTCAAATTAGCTTCACGGGGTATGCAGCCCTCTGTGTGGAGGCAGTACACTGCCTATTCAAGTGTAAGTGGGGCTGTGGCCAGATCCTCCTTCCCATTCTACCAGTGATTGCCCATCCATGCACATCTAAGCTCCTTGTCTAGGAGGAATGCACAAGCCCAATTGTCAACTAAAACCAGTCATGTGACCCAGAGAGAGTCTGCAGGCACAAATGGCTAAGGCAAAAAAAATGCAAACTTTCTAAAAGTGGCATTTTCAAAACTATAATTTATAATCCAATGTAACCATAAATTAGGATTTTTCATTACATTTCCAAAGACACCAAACATGAACTTGTTAGCCGCTCCTTTTGGAAATGACAGCTTGTTACATGTAATAAGGTAACCATGATGTTATCCTATGGGAAAGGTATGCCTTGCAGCAGTAAAAAACACATTTCAGAGTTTTTCAGTACCAGGACATGTAAAACTAAAAAGTACATATCCCACTTTTTTAAATACATTGCACCCTGCTGTCTGGGCTGTCCATGGACTTCCCCAGCGGTGACATATGTTTAAAAAAGGAAGGTTTGGGTCTGGTAAAAGGTTTCTTTTGACAGGCTGAAATGCCAGTTTCAATCTGCACACACTGGCTGCAACGCCAGGCCTGAGACATGTTTAAAGTGCAACTTAAGATGCTGGTGCGATCCGTGCTGCAGGACCACTAGTAGTATTTAATTTACAGGCCCTGGGCACTTGCAGTGCCACTTTACTAGGGACTTACAAGAAAATTAAATATGCCAATTGGGTATAAGCCAATCCTACCCTGTTTTAAGGAGAGATCAAAAGCAAATTAACACTGGTTAGCAACAGTAAAGTGTGTGGAGTCCTAAAAGCCAACAGAAATGAATTCAGCAAAGCTAGGAGGCGTGAAGGCAAAAAGTCTGGCAGAAAATCTGGGGATGACCCGCAGAAAGGGCAGAGTCTAACAGTGAGCTTATCTGCAAAATAACGAGGGTGGGGATCATGGTGGCTATTCAAATGATGCTGCTGGTTTTGATGATATGCTGTGGGCCAACAAGGGACGTCAACAAAGTTCCATCTGAATTTAAGTATTCACATCTACCCTCCTCCCGTAGTGAGGTACCATACCTGTAAGAGGCTGGAATACTTTTAGAGCAGATGCCAGACTCACTAACACTTGGAGAGGAAGTCTCCGAATCTCAGAGAAGTAAACACATAGATCTGGCTGATCAATCTCTTCAGGGCCTGCTAGTGGAGTTGCACCTTATTCATTAAGCCATATAGTCAATTCAAGCTGCACATAGTGAATGTATGCATTCTAAAACTTACTGCACTCCATGTCATTGTGGACATGCTCCCAAGTCCTTTGCATTTGTGTGTATTCCTAATGTATTTTGGGTGTTATTTTAGTTTGCTTAAATTGAACTAACTAGTCTGACGGACCTACTTGCAAGAATTTGTAGGTGAAAAGGTCGAGCTGGAAAGAGTGTCGGTGATGAATTGGAGTTAGATGGTCACCTACAATGCCACATACATATACAACCCTAGAATTGTGACCTATTTATTTTACATTCCTTAAAATAAAAAGGACTTTGTAAACGAAAGACACAAATTGGTCAAACATTTTGACACCCTTGGTAAAAAAAAAGGAAATCTGCAGATGACCAAGAGAAATCTGTTTCTTCCAGGGTTGGTGTAACTATTTTTGTCTCCCTAGGAGCAGTGATATTTATTTTTTACTACACCAATGGGACCACGTATTTTGTCATCTGGGTAATTTTGCACCATTTGTCATAGAAATATGGGTTGTCATCTTTAAGTACCTTGTCCCAGAACTGCCCTTGATATTTTCACTGTAAACATATTGGGCCTGATTCACAATGGGCCTCTCCACTCGTGCTGGAGGCCCGAGTCATGGGGAAGTCTTAGCACTTGGGGCAGAAACTCCACCTGAGAATTCTCATTGGGGAGATTTCACACCGAGTGCGGAGGTCCTTTGTGAAATCAGGCCCATTATGGGGGTCATTTAGGGCATTTTGAATCAGCAGTTCTCCTGCCCCACCAATCTTGCCTTGATTCACTTGGAGAAGGGGGAACTGCATACTGGCCACCTGCGGAACCACAACTGGCTATACCTGCCGTCAATCAATGGCAGAGATCTGGCTGCCTCAGGGTCACCATTTCTTTTGTATTAGGACATCTGCAATACTTAGAGCAACTCTCCCTATGATAAATTTTCCTGCTGAATCATCCACGATAAACATAGTGATCCTAGGTAGGGAAAACAAACAATAGCTCCAACACGAGGGAAAAAAAACTTCTTATTTATCAAGGCCATCATATTTTTTCGCAAACAAATACACGTTTGTAGTTTGTAAACAAAAAACGAATGCCAAACAGCCCAAAATCTATGGGGCCCAAAAGTTTTCCTATCAAGTTGACTGTAACTATTTTGATAGAATTAGAACAATAGTAGGCCAGGCAACATAAATTAAGTGAATGGATGAGCAAGGCGAGGCCGAGGCCCTCGACAGCCTTAGCAGATTGCAAATCATATTCGAAAGGTCTCCCTTCGTTTGCAAAATTCCCAAATGCGAAATGTACAGATGAACAACAAAACTTTACACTAGTCATTTTTAAATGATTCCAAAAGTCCCTCTGCCATGTAGACAAAGATCCCAGTGATTCAAACCTGCATGACACTAGGCTTTAACAACTTTTAAGCAACTTTAAAAGACAAAGAAATGTTGTTAAGAGGAGGTTAATCAATGTTTTATTTCAGTTGGGTGACCACATTCAAGAACAGAAACGAATCTGCTCCATTTTGTGAAACTGGAGCCTAACTTCATTACATCTCAGAGTCAGTGCAATATGCCCAACTTTTAGGGCAGTTTTACGACATGTTTGTGTTTCCTTTCTTTTTTAACAGGTCAACCCACCATAAATCAAGAGGAAGAGATTCATAAAAAATCTACTATAAACTTCACTCAAACCTCTCATGACTTGCTCAGGGCGAACCCCAGGGGCCCCGTGAAATATAGATGGATGGCTAGTAATTACTTATGAGATGTAATACTTGTCCGTCAGCCGAGCGAACAATTACTGAACCTTCCTGGTATTATTCATCAAAAACCACAAAGGAGAACCAAGTTAAATACTGGAAAGGCGATTGGCTCGAGAAGAACTAGTCTGCAGCATGTTCTCGCCTACACTCATTGACTCTCTCCGGGCAGGCGGCCAAATTATATCCCTCGGAGTAAAAAAAAAGGATGTGAAAAAATGGCATTCATTTTATGATCTTTTCCTCTACTTATGTAGCATCCTCAGTGAGGGATTTGTCCCATTACGGCCTACGTGGCGCGATGATAAATGGTACTTTTTCTCACTTGGATGAAATAGCTGAGGTTACAGGCAGGTACTCCGTAGACATTTTTTTGGGGGTGTTTTATTATGCCAGTTTGGCGGCATGTGAAGGTGACACAGGCGATTCACGGCTAAACAGTGCTGAAGAAGCTAAAAACGACAAAAAAATACCATTCAAGCTTGACACGCGACTGCACAGCCCTGACCTCTGTCAGGATAAAAAGGGTTGTAATTTACGGAGCATGCAGTTTCGCTCCGATTACGATACGGGTCGCCAATTTTAGATTCCTCATGCTTTTTGGTGCCACTGAATGAACTTATTTTAAAGAGCTGGACATTTTTATATGTGCAATTTGCGAGGTACTGCAATCCCACTGCCGCTGCAGCCTATATTTGTGTGTATTTTTCCTCCTCAGTTGTGTTGCAGCGTAACCTTGGTAACAAAATATTTTACTTCCTTAATCTCATTTACTCTTCTAACCATACTGGGCCCTTTATGATTAGACAACTAAGTCAAATTAATTTACTGCCGGGTCAATGATCCTCAGATGAATCTTTATCCGCTGATAGGAGGGGTGCAAATT
The DNA here is from genome assembly GCF_964261635.1 of Lissotriton helveticus. NCBI lineage: Eukaryota > Metazoa > Chordata > Amphibia > Caudata > Salamandridae > Lissotriton > Lissotriton helveticus. The sequence goes on along the minus strand of NC_136072.1, from coordinate 748,212,444 downwards.
AGGGTGAACTAACACCATGTTAGCTGTTCAATGAGGATCATTAATCCATGGGACTCAATAATAGACTAAGGCAAAAGTTTAACAATTTGGTTATTGTATTAGAGAGGCAAAATGAATCATAACCAGTATTTGCTTAAGATGTTCAGTCAAAAATATAACAGTTTTTATAGCTGTGCCTAGTATTTACGCAGGCATTCAAATCAGCAATAGCCACAGAGTTACAGGGTCCGGCCACCAAATAGGCGGAAGGATAGATCATTGTCTAACAGCTCATAATCCAAGAGGATGGGAAGGGTTTAGTTAGAGTACATTAAGGGTGAATCAATTAGCATAACAAGAAATAAAGAAATCGGAAAGCGTTCAGCAAAGAAGGCCTAGTCCATCTGCTATCGACTGTAGCATTGGTCATGCAGTCCAAGTTAGTAAAGAGTTCAAAAAGCGAACAGCATAGCATCCAAGTTTCTAATAGGGAAAATAGCTGTCATCAAATGGCAAAAATCAATGTCGTTCATCTGCATCTGCATTGTCCCTCTTTTTGGAGTATCTTTTTTACACCGCCATAGAAAGAGCATCCATTGACTATGGTCACATCATGTCACCTGAGATGGATGAAACATCGAGCTGGGTTTCCATGCTAATCATGGGAAACAAGACTTTGCGAGTCCACACAGGCCTAACATTTGTAGCGGTGAAATATAGAGTTGCAACTTATAACGATAGCTAAAATTCTATTTCCACAGGAATATTTTGCTGTGAACATTAACAAAAGGATTGAAAATATGTCAGGGATAGAAGTCTGCTGAACAAACAAGTTACATTACACTTGCAAAGATTGTTCCATTGTATTGAATCAGGGAAAAGTTCAACACCGGAGAAAATGCATCTCGAGAAAGGCCTTTAAGTTAGTATCACACATTCAAATTAAATAAACTTTAACTTTACTTCAACTATAATGGAATTAAATCAATTCAAATAAAGAATGAATAACCTTTCACAAAATATTATTACACAGAAATAACTAAAGTTAGAAATATCATACTGTCAAAAATGTTCACGTTATTCATATACATGCATGTTCTTCAAAAAACATTTCTAATATTGTTTGAAAGTTTTCATAAACTATAATGTCTCTTACAATTCCATAAAATATCAAGGTTGTGCTTCATTGCTTACAAATTTTTCCACCAACTTTTCTAACTGGTGCACATTAGGAAATAGCATAAAAACACCAGGTCACTTCATTAATATAAGTTAATAGGCAACATGTGCATAAATAAATCATTAGTGCAACTTTATTTTATGTGAATTAATATTCCCCCATATACGTTTTATTCATCTCACATTTTAAAACACTCTTTTACGGTGCTTCTACTACACCTGTCTCTGTTCATGTATCACATTTATATATTGTAAGCAGCATGTGTACTTACAACCTTTTGTGCTCTCTATGTATAAATGTGTCATATACAGTGGTGGCTGACAAGGATACATTCTGGTGGAGTGGGTGTAGAGGGTGCGGGGAGAAGAAGGGGGAGGTGGGAAGCGCACAGGGTGAGCACACGGCGGGGGGGTTAATAACAAAAGAAAACACTTATCTCGTGCTGACAGCTGCCTTGTGCTCCTCTGCTGCCAGTTCCTGGTCCCGGCAGTCCCTGGAACTGCATCACGGCTCCACATCCAATCCCCGCACCGTTCTCAATCGTGAGAGCAGAGTGCGGATTGGCCTGAGTGGGGTGGATTAATGCTCGCTCAGGCACAGGGCGTCTGTGCTGTTTCTACAACCATGCTGTGCAATACAGCTGGAATGGAGAAACATAAGTGCACATGTCAGTTTGGCTGACCTAAGACAGCCAGCCAAATGGACATGCACACATAAAAGTGCACATCTATCCCTCCTCCGCCCCCCTCCCATGGCCTGGCCCCACCCCACTCCTCCATGCTATTGTTGGCTCAGCTAACAGCTGTAAAAGAGAACAATAGTAAAGCATTGTTTTATTTTTCAGCTGCTGGCTTTGAGCCAGTGGGGCGATGCTTCTCCACCATTGTGGAGTAGCCGCTGCCGGTCATATAGTATGATTTTTAAAATCTCACAGGATCAGGTGTTATACAAAATTGTGTTAAATCCTGAGTAACTTGAAGAAGTAGAAACCCAACAGTAAATTTAACTGTACATTTCCATTGTTATCATAGTGGGTACACTGTTATGTTTGACACTTTATTACCAGACTTAGGGACACTACAGGTAACAATGATTGATCTGTTCTCACAGAAACAGAAAAAGATTTACAAGACATAGTTTTCTATGGAATGGGTATTCTTTCTCCCTGAGCTAAACAAATGAGTCCAAACAAGAACTTTTAAGTCAAACCCAAACACGCGTTAAGCCTACTTGGAGATGGCATATCAACATGCAGAAATACTAGTATTGTTTAATAAATGCAAGTAGGTGAGAGAGGGCAGGTGTAGCATATCAGTAATAGATATACCAGGAGTTAAGGGTGAAATATTGACTCCTTCATCTCATGAAAAAATCTGCAGATGCCACTCACACACAGGTGTCCAACCTCCTTATCTGTCAGTGGTTTTTTTTGCACTATCTTTGGTCTTCTGCACTGCCAGTCACCCATTCTGCAAGTCATCCAATGCTCCAGTGGTATTACAAGAACATTCCCAGTTTAAATTCTACTTCTGCAATCAGTCCTTCCCTTTCATTTGATGTATATTTTAACTCTCTACCTCTCATTCGTGAGAAGTCACCTGGTTCACTACCAACATTGTGCTTAATTGTGTGCACACTTGGATGTTCACTACGGGCAATTTGTGGGATTTTGTGTGTACAAGGCTCCACAATTTAGCACTAAAGGTCCGGACACATATTGTCCACATAAGACATCACACCTTTGTGAATTGTTGACTCACTGCAAGAAGATGTGACTTATTTATACGTTTAGAACAATGGGATCCTGGATGCAAGCTAATACCCATCACAGATGCTATAACATGACTAATGTACATCGTCCACCTGACACCGACTAAACTAGGATTATTGTAATGGTATTATAGCTGGATGAGTAAATTGTCACTCTGTATTGAGTTTCCAGGTCGCTTCATATGTCAAAATAAAGGAAAGTCATAGCCATGGTTAAAGGAGGTTGAATATGTTAGAATGAAGTTTGCCACTCGGGTTTAAACAAAATTCTGAAACAGTCACCTTCGCCACACTAAAAATCTACAAAAGAATGATTATTGAGAGAGCTGTGCTTACAGAAAGTGTGTAGAACACGTTATGTGACTTTCCTATCGATGTTGCCTTAGGTGCATGCCTCAGGAAAGCAAACAACCCTGAATTGTTTTTATTTGGAGACTCATCCACCTCCTTTGACAGGGAAATCCTTAATGACATAGTAGTGGGAGATATACATTAGGCCCCTTTACACGATGGAGGTCAGGATTCTTTTTTGCAATTTCGTGTGACCAGTGTTACAATGCTACAGCTTTCCTACAGATATACCATTGGTGGTTTTTAGAGACTGGTGGAAGTGCTACTAAGCAGAAAAGATGTGAAGAATGCTCACCAGACTCATAGGAGAAAAATAAGAGATTTGAGCCAAATACACTAAGGGTTTTTGTAGTTTCCAACCAGGGAATGCAACCACAAAATCCCTTTCACATATGTTCTAACACAATTTCTTACATTCAGAGGAGTTCTTCTGAATTGCAAAATAGGGTTTCTGAGCCAAACCAAATTGCAATTTGGAAGAGGCCTGCAAGTGGGATTCCTTTTAAGTTTCAAGTCAGTATGGTATTTATCAAATGTTTGTGACCACAGTTCCAGCCACAAACTGATGATCAGTTGCCAGCTCCCAAGATGGTGTGGTAAATAATTTCCAAATGGGAAGAGGTCCTTTTTGTACCTATTCTCCTTTGGGAAATGGAGTGGCAGCTTCGAGTAGAGCAGTTTCTAAGTTTTCAAAAACTGAAAACCTAAAAAAGAATACACATTCCTTTAAGGAACTCTCTGTTTTGGATTACAATCACAGAGATGGTGGTCTGCTGCCCATTGTAGGTTGAATAAACACTAGGAGAGAAAAGAAAAGCCACTCAATATTTTCTGAATTTGTTTGGTGACTACATGAAATAAGCAGCCCACAACTATGCCCTCCTCAATACATTCACCTTTGCACATAAGCATCACCAGAAATATTACCATTTTATTTTTTGTTAATCTTTCTTCTAAAGCTGGATTTCTCTTTGCACGATTTGGAGGACTACCATGGGATTCCAAATGTTTGCAGGAAACAGTAGACAAAATGGAAATATATTGCAAAAACAAAGAGGAAGGCTGATCTTCAGGCCCCAAGTAGTTCTTTGATCTCTTGCAAAAATGCAGAATGATGAAAAATAGCTTCACATGTTACAATTACCTAAAGAATTAAAATTCCCAATGGGCTTTTGGGTGGAGCAACCCATGGGAATGATGGAACATCTGAGGAGCTGCACGGTCAACACAAGGGATTGGCCTCGCATTCACCATGAAGGGGGGCAGAAAAGAAAATGTTCATAGCCTTTCTTCAAATAAAGGATTCGAGTTAGTCAAACACATGTGAAAGAGGTAAACTAATTCAGACCTCTGATTGGCTAATCTATGTCCTATGCTTGCTAGTGTTCGATACCTGACAAGCAGTCGAGGCTCGCAGATGTAACACTGTGAGGCGGTGAGGCGGGCGTGGCTTGGTGGGAGGGTAGTGGAGTCCAACATGAGATGACAAATATCTATTTATTTATCTACATTCACCTTTGCCGTCGTATGTCGGACTCCCCTACCTCCCCCCTCCGCCCCTGCCTCACCTCGCCTCAACGCCCCACTGCATTACCTCTATGAGCCGCCACTGATGACCGGAGCGTCTGATGCTGGAGCGCCTGTGAAAGAAACAATTTCCAGGACACTGACCTAAAGCGCAAATGCCTGCACTCACCCTTCAACGTATTCAATTTCAGGAACACACATTAGAATAACATTCTTTTTAGCTTTTGCTGTTCCCATCTATGCATTCTCTTTAAAGTGGCAGGTGGGTCACGAGCGCACAGTGCCTTACTCCCACATCACAGATTTAAAGTGGGTGTTTAAAGAGGGTGGAAATAGAACACTCAACTTAAACATTGCTATTTGCAAAAGTCATTTCTCTGGGTGGCTATGGCAACCATCTTTGAAAAAAAAAGTTCCTCGGCATCCTGAGAGCTCTTTTTTTCATGGCAAAAGGCACGGGAAAGCTTGAGGAGATGGCACTCATGAGTCTTATTTTGGACCCAAAATATATTTTTTTCTATAGAAGCCTAACAGCAACTATGCTCATTTGTCTTAATGTAAAACAATATTCACATAGGTGGAATATGTAAATGATATTCATGTGATGTCTCAATAGAAAAAGAACATCCATGCGTAACTGAGAAATATATAAACAACAAAATTATAGAAATATTTGCATATTTCAGGAAGTGCAGACCCTCCTATGAAGCAGTGGGCAAGCAGGGTAGTATATAGCGAGTCTCCTTGCAAATGCCCAGTTAATCGCGATGGGATCTGTGACAGGAGTTTTCAGCCCCATCTGGATTACAGAAACATTATTTCCACACACAATTTATTGCCCATTAACAAATAATTTGGTGTAATGCTCCTCCCGAACTCAAATTACTGATGTTTGAGGTATTGGCTGTTCTGGCGGATGGCCTGGAAAAAAGACAGAGGGCCTCATTTACTATATTTTGATGCACAGCAGCTCACTAAGACTTCCTGCTGCGCTGCTGTGCTTCAAAATCAAAGGGAAGGAATCCGCCTGATCTACAATATAGTTATGAAACAAACCGGGTCTGGCGTGTGGCACAGTAAGGCTGCGCCAATTCAAGTAACAAACAAAACAATTTGCCAGTACTGTGCAATTTTTTACAATTTTTGTTGAAGAGCTACTAATTGCTCTCCCGACAATGACCACTCTTTCAGTCCAACCAATTTATGAAAACATAGTTCTTTATTTTTTATTTATTTTGAACTGTTTTTTGGGATTTTTTAAAAGAAATTCATGTATTTCGCAGTGTATTATTCTGCGATGTTTTTAGAGTACATTTAGAATATCTATCAATGTAGTTAATACAGGGGAGGAACAGGAAATTACACGCAGGACATGATAAATCAATCGATTGTGCAAAAATTTAGACAATTGACACAAAACATAGACACTGGACAACATTGAACAATCATGGATATCTAAGGGAGGTTGGGGCGGTGGGAGTTGGTGGCATTTCTCTCAAACTGTTTGTCATAGAACAGCAGATTTTTACTTAATTAAATGTACAATTCAGCTTATTTATACTCAAATCATATTTGAATCCAGCTGGATAATTGCTTGCATTAACCACAGTAAAAAAACATCCAAGTTAGGCCACCTAACCACAAGCGCCTCAATTGGTCGACGCGTTTCGAATCCTAAAACTTTAATTAGGATTCTCTTCAGGACCACACAAAATCAATCTGTGGAAAAAAAATAAAAAGCAAACTGTCAGTGGAAAACAGAGAGACTCTCAACTTTCACTCGGCGTCCAGAACACACTCAAAAAGTTACCTGTCAGTGAAATAGTTTGGGCACGATGATAAGCTGAAAAATCAAAGAACATTTATATTCAAAACCCTGTCTGATGTTAGGTTTACTACACTTAGAATTACGAAAATCTAGTGTACTCACTATAATGTAGTAGTATCAAACACCTCGTGGGGGCATCCAAACTGGCGAGGGATCCATTCCTTATATTGTTTAAACTCAATTCGGGATCCGACCTTGAGACTTGATCTAAAAAAGAGAGAGAACAAACCGCTCTCAGTGCGCTATTTGAGGCTCAACCCTGGCGGTGCTGCGAGCGGCGGCATTGTTGCACCGCATTGTAACTCATGACCGGATTGTCGCTCTGCACGACGTTCCTAACTCCATGACTGAACGGGGAAATGTTTACCGCAAAGCGGCCCCGGCAAACGAATTGCAAAGACCGCTGCCCTGGGTTCTGGGCGGTATTTTAATTACCTGAGATCGTTCGTTTTGTTCCTCCACTGGGTCGCGGTTGATAATAAACGCGATGGTGGTTTTCGCAGGGTGGTGTTGTTTTGAAGTCAGAGTGATTTCCGGGTTCCAGCTCTATGACTCATGGGAGTTGTAGTTTAGATGGTATGACTCATGGGAATTGTGGTTTTTGGGGGGATAATCTGCCAAACCTTGGAGCGAGCGCTGCAAATAATGCGAACAAGGGAAAGGGACACAGGATTAAATGCCAGCGGATGTATGTTCGATTCGTCAGAGATTAGATTCACTTGGTTGGTTGAGCGCCCATTGCGAATGTTACCTTACAGACTATAAAGTTCCGACATTTCATTCAGACCTTGTGTGGTCGTGTTAAATTTCAGAATTAACATGGCCTCTCTTTGGCATAGTTTGGCCTCTACATCTCCGCCTCTTGGGTCATGGTCAATTTTGGATATTATGGTCCATTTCAGATCTTGTTCCCCATGTTGCTCGTCGAGCCAATGTTGGACCAATGGGGCGGTCATCACTTTTTTCTTTATCCGAGACTTATGTTGGGACATCCTTTGTCTAGTTTCTTGCGTTGTCTTCCCTATGTACAATTTGTCGCAGGGACATAGGATCCCATACACAACATTCTTGGATTTACAGTTCGTAAATTGTTCGTGCTTCCAAGATATTCCTGCATGTTGGAACAGATCCCCTTCTATGGTAGTTGAACAACAGAGGCAAGTGCCACATTTATGGTGGCCAGTGATGGGTGGAAGATTCACATATTCCCGAACTGTCAATGTCTTTTGTTTTGGTATTGCTGCTCTCACGATGTAATTGGCGATGCTCTTGTCCTTCTTATATGCAAAAAGGGGGCTTTCTGATCTACAATATAGGGCACATTTCTGTCCTTCACCCCTGCGCCGGCGCACAAACAGCAGCCGTGCCCCAATGCAGACCTCCTTGCGTAATTTGCAAAGGTACCTGCACTGGGGGGGCTGATTGTGTTTGTGCAGGAAGGGAGACCCTTCACAAAAACAATCATTTATGGCATTTTCCTCTTTCTATATATGCTGCAGAATGTAGCATGCATAGAAAGAGGAAAAAACGAGGAGAAATAAAAGTATTTCTCCTCTTTGTGCCACTCCAATGCCTCCCCTGTGGAGGCGTAGGATTCTGACGCATTCCCAGCTTTACAATGTACATCTGGGAATGTGTTGGGTTCAATCAATCAATCAATCATATCATTTGTAAAGCGCACTACTCACCCGTGAGGGTCTCAAGGCGCTGGGGTGGGGAATGCTGCTACTGCTCGAAAAACCAGGTCTTCAGGGTTCCATGGATATTGCTTGGGAATGTCTACATCAACACCCAAAGAATGCCCATTTTCCGCAGAGCAATGCGTGAAACTGGCCCATATTTACTAGCACATGAAAAGTCACGTTAGTTGACTTTCCATGGCCTTGTAATATGGGCAACCCCATTGCACTGCCGGTGCGTGAAAAAAGTGACACAGTGGTGGCGTCATGGGTTTGTAAATGAGCCCCAGAGGGTGTTTAATTCCAGGTCACAAACCATCATACTCGGAATGGGCCCCAAGATAATACGTTTCAAGGTCTGTTTAGATGTGCTACTGGTGTAAACAGATACACAGAAAGGCGCCGTAGGAAAAAAGGACCTGAGGTACTTTTTTATTTGCAAGGTGCAGTCTCACAACGTACATTCAAGGTCTTTTCTGTTATATTGATGATGCAAGTGGGGTCTACCCTTCCAGGGGCCACCATTCACTCAAAAGCATATGATTAGCTGTGAGATATGGGAACCTCAAAGGCCCCTCATGAGTTCTGTGGTGGGGGGTGGTGTTGGGTGGCTGTGCTCATAATTTTGAGTTATGACACTAGGAAATCAGAAGGCAGCATGGTGGGTCTCACAGACACTCACGGTATAAACAAGTGATACCCAGTGACACTCTCCTCTTGAGCTTTATCCCAATGCCCTCCCCTTGTCCCCTTGAACTTGCTCTCTTTTTTCTGAGTTTTTATACATCTCTACAGTCTGGTAAGATGTACAGTGTTGTGATTCTGGGAGAACTGCTAGATCCTCCATTGTAAATTGGGTGGGGAGTGGGGCTTCAGACTCTAAAGGGGTAATCATCCTCATACTCTCCCCAGCTTCACTTGTACCCCTTCTTTTGTACTACTACTCCTCCTCTGGAAATCCTATTTTCACTTCTGTTCCCCTCCTCAGGCACCATGTCATGATGTCCATTCCCCAAGTCTCTGTGCTTTTCAGCAGGCCTAATAGTGCTCAAAACATGAAAATAATGTTGTTTGTCAAAACATTGGCACATGAGATACCTGTTTTCTTGGGTTGGGAATGTCCCCTCTGTGGTCTACGGGAGTTATGCCCTGCTCTGAGTCCTGTGCTGCGTGTTATCTGGTAGCAAGAATCTTTTTTATTTTGAACCTATCGTCATGCTAATCTAAGCCTATTCACAGAGACCTACATCTGTCCTTGGTTATGTGAAGTTCTGGACTTGTCCTGTGACCTGGACAGGAACACCAAGAATACTCTCATAGGGGATAGAGGACCATTAGGACTATTGTTCCTCTCCTGGGTATAACTCACTAAACTAAAGCGGTGAAGGCAGCATACCGTATTTATTGAGACTTATACTAAGAACAGACGTTTTTACCTGTTTAACTGAGAATGTGGCCAAAATTTCTCTTTTATGTACATTCCCAGAACAGAACACTTGCATGGAATATCTATGTCCATTGGGTATGCATGTAGAGGGTGTATGGAACATGTGCTGTAGTAGGCTCTACTTGGTAGTTAACTTGAATACAGTGGGATCCATTTTGGAAGCTGCTGGCTGAGCATGAACAGGATGAAGGATGAAGTCAGTGTTTTGTTTAAGAGTGGCCTGAGAATGACATGAGAAAAGAGAACCACCCTAAACCGGTTATGAAGTTTAAGACAGTGGATCCACATTTCCCGTTTGCTATTTGTGTATAAAAATAGGACCCTAACCTCCTCACTTTGTTTCAGATATAAGTTCTTCAAAACCAAGAAAGGTAGTGGTTCTCAGAGTACTTGAAGAACTGCTGTGTGATAGGGTTGGTGTCTGCCTGAAAGCCTGTCTCCCAGAGATGAGTGGACATCAGCTGATGTCTGTACTTCTGCTGGAGGAGCTGGAGCCTGTGATAGTGCTTGTGAGATTTCCCACCTACCTGCTGAGAAATTGAAGGAGTCTGCCTGACCTTGAAGAAGGAGAGATTTCCCAAGAGGAGACATCAAGCTTGTCCCTGGGGCTAAGGGACATCTAGAAGATGCATCCCAAGCTGCAGATAGCCCACCCTTCTCAAATCTGGTTCCCGATAGAGATTGCTTTAACCAACTGTCTGTTCCTGCTCAGTCGGGGCTCTATCTGCTGTCTCAACAGGATTGGTCAGATTGAGGTTGCCATAATTACTTATTTAGCAGTTTTCTAGGGGTCACTGTGAGCGGGTTTTGCTTTTTGATTAAAAAGTATGTTCTTTTCCTAGGCAATACCAGCATTGGGATTGACATTGAAGTTATTTTGCCTGTGGTGGATTGTTGAGTCCTCTGATTGTGCACCCCCATTATCTCCCTCAGAAGCATGTAAATGCTTGCCCTCACTACAGTGACAGTCAAGTGTGGAAGAGGTTGCACTTGGCACAGTTTGCAAGCCATAGCAGGGAGGACTCCTGGACATCAGTGGCAAATGACATAAGCCACCATGTTTGGGGCCCAATAACCCTAGGCATCACCTAAGTCTCTCTCTTCCACTCCTCCCATCTTTACTTTATGCCACCGGTGCCTCTCTTCTTAATCTCCCTGTTTTTAGGTATTGCCAACCAACAGCTTTTAGCTGTCAGTTGTTGAAGGCCTATTATGCTTAATATCAATTAGAGTGGATTTAGATCAGCCCATTGCTCTTCATTTGTCAGCTTTCATGTAAATCCTATTTGCTTTAATTCAATGGTATTCCTTTCTCTTCTTATGTTTTCCCCTCCTCTGGAGTGTAGTGTTTTTACAATTTTTCTGATTGGATGAATTTGCCACTCAGATAGCATGTGCTAATTCCTCATACAAGCCTTTTTTTTCTTCCTGTATTGGTCACTTGTGCTTTTTTTAAACCAATAGTGCGCTGAATTTTTCAAAACAATATTTTAAAAGTTTTTTTCTGTAATATTCCAGTGAGCAATAAGTAAGAGAGGAATGGAAGATAGGAAAATTTTCCAAAAGGAATTGCACACATTTTTTGCCCAAATGGGCTACCGCTCTTGCCACACTTTTATCAGTTCAAATATTTCTCAATTGAGGTACAAATCAATTAGGCCCTTCCAGTTTCTCTGAATTCCTAGGTCACTTGGTAACTCCCATTCCTCATGATACGATTAAGAACAATGCAACAATATTTCACCGAGTATTTACCACACCATGCTGTATTAGGAGTTCCTGGTGCAGTATTAGTGCACCAGAAGATCCATATTACTAAAAATGAGGGCCAAGGGGGCATATTATCAAGCCCAACATTGCTGCTTTAGCGACCGTTTTCAGCCAAAAAGTAGCAATATATTTATCTCCATATAATCAATGTGCCTCTAACATGCATTAGCGCATGTTAGCAGCAGTGTTACTAACCCCTCGCCTCGCATCACTAATTAGATGCAAAGTTGGCGTTCCTACACAAAACAACAGCAAAATAGTCGCAAAGACAACATCGCGCTATTAACAAGCCGGACACGCGATACGATAAAAATAGCCACGCTAACTGCGGTTATCACAGGAATCTAATGTCAGGTAAAATCCTGACGTAGCTATCTTTTTAATGGGAGGTGGATTGACAGATTAAGTCCACACTCCCATATTTACAAGCTTTTCATTAGCGCTGTAAAATCATCGCTTGATTTCACACGCTAATGATCATTATCGCCCTCTATCATTGGTTTGAACCTCGCCTGTTAGCAAAGCTTTGCTAATACGCCGCTAACAGGGCGATGTCATTCAGCATAAGAGGACGATAGACAAAAACGCGCTAAGCGCGCTTTGCGATCATTATCGCAATTACTTGATAATATGGCCCTTAGTCTTTCTAGAAGAACTAATTTGGTGGTGAGTTACTTTGTTATTAGCCATACACTAACACCCGAACTCACACAGTACACTCACCCCAGGTTGGGCAGAATATACTTAAAATATTTTAAATGTTTACAAGGAATAATCACCAATTTGGGTCAGAAGTTAGCCTGTTCACAATGAAGTAAAGAACTCTTAACCCAGTACCATTTTATACAAACCCACTGCGGTGAGCCTTACTTTGATTTTTGTGAATGCAGTTTCACTTTCTTCTGTAAGTGTGGGCCTACAATTCACAGAAGTAAAGTGAGATTCTCTATAAAGCCAGGACTTTCTCAAGGTATAGAAGTTGACACAGAATCACGTGGTAGAGCCAGCATACACCAACCTGGCTGAAAGAATACCAAAAAATTAGATGTAAAACTCAGTCGAAGTACAAAGGAGAGCATTTAGGGCTTATTTAGAGAGATCCCCTTAGCGTGGCTTGGTAACTCTGGCCCCTGGAGTCAAAGATGCCGAAGTGCCATTAGTAACAGGGATTGCAAGTAGGAACCAGAAAGTCTACTTGTAAAGGAGAGAACAACTAGGCAAATTGAAATCCCTAGTCTGATTCCAAAATGAATTGCTAATTGTCACCCGGAGTTCCACAATAAGAGTTTTGGATGCTTTTAGTTTACTTAATCTATCTGGATTATGCTTGTCCCTGCCCCATGAAAACAATATGGGACACTCATATAAAAAGTGCTTTTGGCAATAGAATGTTTGCTTGCTTTTATTATGACTTTTCTATAGTTTTTATTAAAGTAATTTACAATATGAGAAATAAAAAAAAGCAATTAGTGCAAAAAGTCAGCGATCTACAACTACCAATCCCCCTTCTTCAGTACCACTCCTCATACTGAACCCCTGGTGAGATAGATAGTGAAGTTCATCATTCGTCAACATCCAGGTCTGTGGAGTTTCCAAATCAGAGAATTGTGGAAGAGTACACATACGCAGCCCGCAGGATATCTGGTCATGTTTTTCCAGCATGGTCTTTTTTTTATATACGAGAAGGCAGGATTCCATAACTTGGAGAAGACTGGGGTTTGTGTATAAGCTCCCAAGCTAGCTTCTTATATTCCACCAGGTTCCAGTGTTTATGCAGCATAGGTCATTTGTTGGTGGAATAGGCTCCTCCCAGAGAGAGAATGCTGTGCTTGGTAGACATTAGGAGGTGGGAGATCTTCTTGCCCAAAATCTAATAGAGAGAGTAGAAACTTGGTGATAAACTACCCAGTAGCTCCCTCTTTAGAAGCTTATCGATGAGCATGTGCAAGATTTCCGAGATAGCAGAGAATACTCTGTCCCAGAAGTTACCTAGATGAGGGCAGTTCCATAGTATGTGCAAAAGAGATCCCACTTCCCCACAGCCTTGCCAGCAAGTACTGGGGTATATGTAATTGATGATGTGGAGGCGGGATGGGGTGAGATGCCAATTGAACACTATTTTGTAAAGGTGCTTACTTCCTTAGGCATGGCGGGTATAGTTACTTATTCAGGCAAAAATCTCATGCTATTGTTTGGAATCCACTTTCTCGCCAGGCAGTTGGAGTGTGGATTTGTTTGTGAGAGGTGGGGAGTTAAATATGCTCTAGATCCTGGAGACCAAGTGCTTGGGGGATGTGAGGTGTTGGAGGAACGTTAGAAGAGCCGTATTTTTAGGACTTTTCTGAAAAATGAATGTGGATAAATCTTGTTTCAATTGCACATTTCATAGTGTTGGAGTTTGTCTACAAAGGAGTCTACCTTTCACAGCTGTTTTCCTGAACGATCGATGAGCATTTTTATATTGAAAGTGAATGCAAGATCGTGCCCTATCCCATAAAGTGAGCAGTGCAAGTGCTATTTTAAGGAACATCACTGCCACATTTTTGGGGTGATTGGTGTCTTGTTGAAGAGGTGGAGCTGTCAGTAGTGACTACTGCCGATATGAAGTAAGGGGTCAACGCAAGAGCAGCGTGTGGGAAAAACAATAAATAAGTACACTTACTTTCCTGTTGCCGACCGCCGCCTCTGTGATCCTCTGCTCCCGCACCTCACCTCTGTGCTCCTCTGCTCCAGGAACTGCAGTTCCCATTGGCACATGCTCCCAGACTCCCCTACGCCCAATCCCAGCGCTTCGCGATTGGACTGAGTGAGCTTGTTTTCCACTTCAAATGGAACTGGAAGCCTGCGCCTGCTGTTCTCTCTATTCGGCAATGTAGCTCGGTTGGGGAGATGTCAGTGCGCATGTCAGTTTGGCAGTCCTGAAACGGCCAGCCAATTCAACATGCGCACTGACAGCAGTGCCCTGGGTCCACCACTTGGCTGCTGATAGACCCGGCCCCAAGTTTCAGCTGATAGCTCTGGCTCCTACAGGTAAAATAAAATTATAGTAAAGCAGTTTAAATAATTGCTTTATCATTTTTATAACGTTTTGATCTGCTGCTTCCAGCATTGGGGGAACGCTCCTCCACCATAACAGAAGAGCCGCCCCTGAGGGCAGCGCTGTTTTACCACCAGCAGCAAATAATTGCTTCAAGCAGAAAATGTAAAGGCATGTGCTTCTTTCGGCTGGAAATACAGGAGCTTTTGATGAGATATCTAAACTATTCAATATAACAAAGTAGCATAACACAAAAAACAAAGCCATCAAAATGGAACACAACACAATACAGTGCAGCACAGCATAACATTGCAAAAAGGCGGAATATATTCAGAGCAGCAAAAAAAACACAATCGAGCACTTGCACAGCACTGCCACAACTAAATCCCACACAACACATATGCACAGAACTTCTTGTCACACAGTGCCACTTCCAGAAACCTATTTTCAACATTCATGGGTGAAAGCTGTTTGCGCAAGTCGCTGCATCAGCTTACCCCTGAGGACTTGAAGAGGTGGCAGTCAAAAAGGTTTTGTGATCGGCCCCCAGATGAGTTTTGTTGCACGGTATGCTGCTGTTCGGAAATTCGTTAATGTGAGGACTTTTTCCGAGAGGCTTTTATTGAATGTGGCTGTTTTGTGATTTACAGTATGTGCAAATTCCGAGCTTTGTCTGTCTCGTCAATCTTACGTGCACGTGCCCCACTAATATCACAATCTCTTGTGGTTACAAAGTGTACAGGAAAAAAAAAGCTGGCGCTCGAGCCACCAGAGACTCCCTCTCCGAGTAAATGATGTGTGTGCATTGCAATGCCTTTCACCGCCGCGCCGTACCTGCTAACACAGCCGCATTATGGATTAAATGAGATGTCAACCGCCGACCACTATGTGCTTTTAATAATTAAATGCTGCCTTTGTCGCTGGGGACAAAAATGCCCTCCTTAAATCAGGGGGGTAATTAATTTCCATGGCAGGCCTTCAAAGCTCTCGATTGAGATTTCAGGCTTCATATATATGACTTGACAGGTTCGCCCCTTGCACCCACCCTCTCATCCCCCTAGGTATGGATATACTGCGCAGGCCTTCCTGCAGAGGGGCGTGCTTATTGGTGTAATCTGCATCTTCCATTAGCATCTAATATGCGACTGCTTTAAGTAATATGCAATGCAGCGTTCTGGCTTCTAAAGATGCTTCTCTTTCACTTACTGATGCTAAGCGCTCCTGAGTGTTTAACGATTCCAAGTGGCAAGCTGTCTGAGGGTTTCAGTACATCCTACTTTGCATACAATCCTCTCTGACGAGGGAAACAATATTCCCTTACTCCTCTTTTGGAAATAATTTCATTTATGTATTTAATAGTCTTATACCGCGCCCCCGGCACTATAGGGAATTGGGGCGCTTTGCATATAACCAGGGCCATCGAAATTAGGCGACAATTTAGGACAGAATTATGTGACAGAGTTGATTACATTATTTCACAAGACAAGGAAGGTTATGAGGTGTAATGTGGTACATGGTCTTGAAGTATTATTTTGAAAATTCCTTATTTTAAAATACATGTATAATTTCCTGGCAAAGACGTCTCATTAACTTCAGTTTACTACCTGACTATGGCAATCATTTACTTTAAGGTGAACAGATCAGATTTGTGAATTTGTCACTGTGTGGCATCTTGTGTGGTGCTTTTTTTTAAAGTAACTTTTGATCCGTTTGAAATGGAAAGACACATTTTGGGTGGAAATTTGGAAAATAATGCAGACGATGGTGGATTATGAGGAAACGGCAGAAAAGTCTTAACTTTGCAGAAAACATCACTACCACATAATCACATAAAAGTTGCTCTGCGCTTAAATCAACGTTATCATAGTTACAATTAAAAAAGTAGCGGAAAAAATAACCATAAGGAGGAACTGCCTAGGGTCAATAAGATAAAATAAGAAGACAAAAACTGGACATCATTGAATGAAAAAAACCCAAATGTTTTGGGGATGGAGGTGAGGGGGGAATAGAGAAGCAAACAACAAAAGAGAGGAGGTTGATATGTTTCATGAAAGTAGGGAGTGTGTGCTCAATTCTGATGTCTAATGATTTAGATGCCATGGACGCTGCACCAGTGATGGTATGCCTCTGGCTGAGAGGTGTTCTAAATCGGGTGGCCTAAAGTTGAAGGGAATTTCAACTTTGAGAATAAAAAATGAGAGCTAGGGAAGTCATTATTTCATAAGCATCACATGTTTTTTTATTTTTTTAATTACCAATATGTTTCCAATTGAGTTTGCCATTTGCTGAGAATTAATCATCGAAACACCATGGTAAAATCGGCCAGGTCCAGGAAACAGAGCCAGAAAATAATTTACTAGTAGTCTGCCTGATTTGCCAACGCTAACCAGGTCTAACCATCTCAGATGCATTTTGTACTTGATTTATATAATTGGCTTAATGGCTTTTTTTTAGACTATAGAGAAAATGATAACCTTTTTCCAAACATTAAACAAAGGGACCAAAAAATATTGGTGGTAGTAGAGGATTGCCATTAATGATACATTTGTGTAGCTAATGCTGCTTAAAAGGCCAAACCAAATATGTTAGGTACATGTACCACTGAGCTACAAAATGCAGCTATGATCACCACAATGTTGACTGACTTGGGACATACTCCCACGCTGATTTAAGATTTAAGGGTAAGATAGTTCCAAAAAGGACAAAGCACCAACTGCGGCTATCTGGTCGCTCTGGTCTCGGTCTCAGGCACACTTTCAGACCGACGGAAATGGAGCACAGGTTGGCTACAGTCACCAGATTAGGCCTGCTGAAGTTTGTCTTCTTAAATCCAAGTGCCAAGAGTCGCATTCGCAATGAAGGGGGTGGCGAGGAGCAGGGAGAGCATGGCCGGAGGCACCGGAGCAGAGCAGATGTTGCTCGTGGGCATTGCTGGAGCTTTGCATTGGTGGGCTACCACCAGTGGTCAATGCTCTAGAACACTGAGGAAGCTGCCAGAGCTTTGCATTGAACTGGGGTGCAAAAGGTGAGGTCTTGGTGCGAACATGCTTGTTTGCAGTTGCAAAGACAAACAAATCATAAATACAGATCCCTTAAGCCCCACCAAGGGGCCAGGATCTGAGGGGCACAACTTGGGGGTCAGCACCTTACTTCAGCTGGGTCCAGTGCCTGAAGCAGGATGTTGTGAGCCTTTTCTCTCCCTAAGGCTCAGATCAGGAAGCCAGCAGACTAGTCGTTTGAGTCACTTTGGTGTCCTGGGTTTTAAGGTGAAGTTGCAGGTCTTGTTCTCTTCTCACACAGGTAAGGAGGCAGCAGGTCAACACAGGAGGGCAACAGTTCCTTCAGGGCAGTAGATAGGCAAAGTGACAGCCCTTTCACCAGATCCTCTTCCTGGCAGAACATCCCCAAGTCCGGAAATGTACTGAGGAATTGGTGTCTGAGATCTAGTATTTATACCCAGTTGGGCCTCTGAAGTGGGGAGAAGAGTCTAGAGGCATGCCTTTGAAGTGCTGCACAGGTGCCCTTCCTTCCTGGCCCTCGCTACATCCTAACTATAGGGGATATGCAGCACTTTGCATTAAGACAGGACACTGACTGCTCAAGAGTATGTGGGGCTGGGCCCAGCTCCTCCCTCCCATCCTGGCAATATTGGACCATCCAGTCACACCTAACCTCCCCATTGTGTGGCTGTCTAGGAGGAATACACAAGGCCTAACTGTCACCAACATCCAGTCATGTGACCCAAAGACAGGATGCAGGCAGCAAATAGCTAAGTCAAAAAATTCCAACTTTCTAAAAGTGTCATTTTCAAAATTGTAGTTTAAAATCCAACTTCACCATAAGTTAGGATTTGTCATTACAATTACAGAGACACCAAATATGAACTGTGTACCAGCTCCCAGTTGGAAATTGCACTTTCTAAAATGTAATAACAGAACTCCAATATTATCCTATGGAAGAGGTAGCCCTTTCAGTAGTGTAAAATGGATTAAAGAGTTGTTCTCTAACAGGACATGCAAAACTTAACAGGTCCTACTTTTTAAATACTTTGCACCATGTCCGCCGGACTGTCCGGGGCTTACCCTAGGGGTGACTTACATGTTTTACAAAGGAAATTTTGGACATGGCAAAAGATTTATGTCTCCAGGTCAAAATGGCAGTTTAAAACTGCACACACAGGCTGCTATGAAAGAAATGAGATGTTTGAAGTGCTACATAAGTAGGTGGCACAATCAGTGCTGCTGGTATCATTTAATTTACAGGTGCTGGGCACAGGTAGTGCCACTTTAATTGAGACTTAAAAGTGAATTAAATATGCCATTTGAGTATGTTCCAATCTAACATGTTTTAAGAGGAAAGTACAAGCACTTTAGAACTGGTTAGCAGAGGTGAAGTGTGCAGAGTCCTAAGCCCTACAAAAGGGGATGATGGACGGAGCGTTTGAGCAAATCAAACACTCACCCCCAGTCAACTGATCTGGGTTTAATCCAACACCATTCTTTAGTCAACTCAGCCACCCCATTTCAGACATGGCCATATGCAAATCAGTCTGACCCTGTGCCTCATGGGAACAGTCCAGCCCGAACTGCCAAGCCATCACCACCCCCTTTTGTACCTGATGGATTAAACCCAGATCTTTTGACTGGGTGTGAGTGTTTGATTGATTCAGATGCTCCGTCCATCACACCCCCTTTTGTACCGCTTTTGGCCACCATAAGTGTGGCAGGGTATGCTCAGACGTGAGTCCCTTGCTCACTTTGCCACTGGATTCAAGCAAGCCGGGCTGAAGACGGCTGGAATGCCAGAAACCGGTCCTCAGAAGCTTGTTTCCGGTCCAGGGAAGACATGGCTTGGCAGTTCGGGCTGGAGTGTTTCCATGAGGCACAGGGTCAGACTGATTTGCATATAGCCATGTCTGAACTGGGGTGGCAGAGTGGGCTAAAGAACGGTGATGGATTAAACCCAGATCTTTTGACTGGGTGTGAGTGTTTGATTGATTCAGATGCTCCGTCCATCACCACCCCCTTTTGTACCGAGTCCTAAGCCCAGCAAAATCCAAATCAGCAAAAAAAAGAGATCCAAAGGCAAAATGTTATGGGGGGAAACCACGTCAAGGATGCCAGGTATTACAAATGTGTATTGAGCTGTTTCTAATATTTGTTTAGAAAAAATATATAACAGGCTTTTGATATATTTAATTTTTCAGCAGAGGTTCTAGTCATCATGTTTGCAAATAAGCTCTCTCTTTGAAATCAAAGAGCTACACACCAAGGTTTTAAGTGGTTTGTAGGAGAGATGATAGGTGACTGTATTATATGGGATAAAATAGCCCATGCTGTACATGATAAGGATTTTGAATGTCACCTCAGAGTTCCATACTCTTGTTAAGGAACTCTGCCTCATACCAATTCCTCTATAAGGTTATGGAACTCCTCAATGACTTGCAATATCCTTATAATGTACTGCAGGGGGTAATTCATCCGTTATATATTTATAGTCCACACTGAACAGTGGGTGGGAATTTATTCCATCAATACTCATTGCAGATATAGTAGGTGAGAAACAGCTAGCAATTGCAAAGATTAGGTTAAAATGAAAGTCTATAATATTGTATTATTTCAAGTCATATTTTAGTTGATGATTTTTTTATCAAGCATTCGTTTAGATTCTGTAATGCAGAGGCAGACAGGTGGTATGAAATCTGCTCTATGTTTATATAGATATATATTAGAATTCTGCATTTCATTAACTCAGACTTTCTACGTACTATGCAGCAAGTTTGGGATCGATCCTATGTATACATATAATAAAAAAGCATCCACTACTATGCCAGCTTCATACCAAACTTCAAATGAAGCTAGAACTCACTTTGATGCCAATCTATAATGCATCAATTCCTGAACGAAAGGATTTACCCAGAAAAAAGGGAATTTAATAATGTAGGTGTGTCTGAATTGTTTAATAACATTCAAGGAGTAAATGCATTCATTTGAATTTCATTCTCTTTTTTTCTCAATAAAAAGTCTGGTCAAATTAAGATCATCCTCTTTATGGATTTTTACTAGACCAGTAATTTGACTTACATTTTCATTTCATTTCTCAGGTACAGTGACACTTTTGCAAATTCCACCAGGGACTCTTTTACAGCAGGCAAAATCTGCAGATTTACCATTCCAATCAATAGTTTCACTTCTTTACAGTTTGGACGTAGGGTCAACAGCAGATATTAAAAGTAACTAGGAGCAGTAACGAGGCAAAGGCAGAAGGGTATTCAAGTCTGCATGAGAAAGATAGCAAGAGAAGGAATTTCTCTCCAATGTTTGAAATATTGAGGTCCATTTTGTCTCCTATTTATGTCAGTCCTTACACTTACATTTAGATTCACTCTTTAAAGATTGCATATTTTGCTTTAGAGTAATTATATAAAATTTCTGGAATATAATGCATTATCCAAAATGTGACTGTCACTTAGTACTATATTTTAGTGTGAAATGCGTCATTGCACAATAGCTGCTCACTTTATGGTGGTTCGTATTGTTCCCTTCACCTTCACTATAATTTTGCAATGGCAGTGTAATTATGTTTCATGGCGAAATGTCAAGAATTTCACAAAACAAGTGTGCTCCATACGTTTTTTTAATTTTGCAAATTACGCTGGTACATTTAAATGTTGCCTGGGCCTACATAATAGTTCCTTTTTAGCTACAACTATTCATAACTTTTGAGCAAATCTGAGAAATATCAAGGAGGAGCTAAGGAGGACATTTTGCCCCAGTCCTGGCATTTAATAGCCCTGCACAGTTTAGCATTCCATTACTGTGAGGAAATGCAGTTTATTATACAATGTGGTTGTACGACCTCACAGTGTAATAAACTCACAGATCTGTCTTGGGTTCAGTCAGGCTTGTTTGTAAAACCTTTGTTCAACCCTGGGTAGCTGTGGCTTTGAGCAGTCAGGCTTCAACAAAGGAACAAGTTAAAAGCATTTAGGAGTACCAAAAAAATTGAATAAGAAAGAGAAGCGACACAAAGAGAATCCAACACCAATTTAGAAAAATAGGTCTTATTTTTAAGACTTTTTCAAAATCAAAACAATCAAAATCCCTGCATTTTCACTCCAACCATAAACAAGCATTGGCAACCATTGAAGTTATTGGTTACTCTGAAATGTTGGAAAACTATTGCAAAGTTGTGTTCAGTTACTCTAGCCTGCTTTGGGGGACCAACTCCAGCAGGGATCAATTCACAGGGAACAGTAAGGCTAAGCGTGAAAGTTATCTTACAGTCAAATTAGTCTTCAGTTCAGTTCCAGGCTTGGTTGACAAACCACAATCGGCATCAATATAATGTTCCTGCTTTAACCCCTTCACCACAGGGGTAATTCCCCCGTGGTGCGGGTGGGAGGGGCCGCGCGCAGCACTGCGGTGCTCATGACGAGTCCAGCTCGTCATGCTGCACAGGGGAGCTGTGCTCATGACGAGCTGGACTCGTCATGACTCCACCCACTTGAATAGAACTCCCACACAGGTGTGGAATTCGCCGCGCAAGTGAGTGCCGCGGCCGTTAAGAGGAGCCCAGCTCGTCATGAGCACAGCTCCACTGTGCCTCATGACGAGCTGGGCTCGCCAAAAGTATGCAAGGGGTGAAGGGACAGAGGATGCTAAAGATATTGATAATGCTGTCGATGCTGATCCAGTTGATGGGGTCTTCCAGGAGCCACATCTTAGTTCTCAAATAATACGGATGCAACTTTTGCCACAGGGTTTTATGTAACTAAAATTCCAGACAAAAACCAGTTGCTACTGGTCTCCAGTCACAACAAACATAGAGGTCCCTTTAACTGTGGCTAGTGTCCATCCTGGGTAACCAAACTACACTCCAATGACTTTCCTGGGTCCTGCAGGCTTGGACGCAACTTTTGTTTGTTGGGACTCTGTCTCAGAGACTGTGCTTCGGTGGTGATCAAGAGATTGTGGCTGCCAACTCGCCTAGGCAGCTTCTTCAGCTTTTGTGGCCTTGGACCTGTAACACAATGTCAGACAAATGTCTCTTGTAGTTCACCTCCTCTGTCTGGGTCTCAGTAATGGCTTTCCCGAGCAGGGCACCACAGTCACTGTCTTCTCTTTGCTAGCCAAGGATCAGCAGGTCCAGCCCTGTCTTTGGTGCAGCCTCTCTTTTCCGAGTCAGGGGAACAACAGGGCAGTCCTTCTCCAGTCCTGTATTCAGTGTAGATGTTTTCTGTGTGCCAGTGGTGCCTCTTAAATGAACACAACTTGCCCTTCAGAATGCAGTGACTACTAATTAATGGGCTACTATTTCCCCTCCTGCCTGCAATATGTGGCATCTAGTTATCCCAGAGTGTAATATTCTACCCACTGCCAAGATAGAAAAACACTTCTCTGTGTGTGTGAAGCTTTGTAGCGCATCCTAGAGGTGTGGCTACCTGAGGACCACACACTCACTGAAAAAAGGTATGGTAGCTTTTTCACTTTCTCTGCCCTCTGACACCAACCTGCCGACCAGAAAAAAAGAGCAGCCCCCCATGTTGACTCTCAATTTGCCATTCAAAAGCGACTTCCTCTTTGAAGCTTACCTATTGGGCTCACACCCTGTTTGGTTTCCTGCCCGGGAGTGGTAACATCTTTCAAAAGCAGCCCTCTTTGTATCCTCTCCTTGGAGTCTTTCACACATTTCCCCAGGAGGGCAAAAGGCTGTCTCATGCCCAGCAATGGTAAATGACCACTAGAACTTTGGTCAACAGAGTAGAATCTTTCTAAAGGGGCCTTTACCTCAAAAGGAACATTACATTTGGCTTGGGCATCAGGTCGAATTTAATGTAATGATTCATTTGATGCCTTGAACTACCAACTGTAGTAGCCCGAGTCACAAGTCAGCACAAATGAGTGTCAGCATGTAACCCTGTACTTGCCAAAGGGTCAATCAGCCTTTCTACAGTAAAAATGACAATTTGGGATTTTTAATGTTAGGACAGATTAAAACACATGTCCTAGGTTTTAATATGCAGCACCCATCCTAATGCCTCAGCAGGCCTCTCTTAGGAGTGACATATGTGTATTAAGAAAGAAGATCTGCACTTTGTCATTATTTCAAATAGCAAAGTTGAGTTAGTAGTTTACAACTGCACTACAAGTCTGCAGTGGCAGGCTGGGAGACATAATTTACTATGTCACACTCATGATGGCACAATAGGAGCTGCAGTCCATAGGGATACTTCTCCTTACAGACCCTCTGTATCCCTGGTACCATATATTATGGAATCATAAGTAAGTTACCATGCCAATTGGGTTTAGGTACAGCGGCAATTCCTCCGCTATGGAGGAGGAGCATCGCCCCCCTGCACGCAGCTTCAAAAGTTGAAAGATAGACTATAATAAAACAGGTTTATTATTGGTTTATTTTTCAACCTCTAAGTGACACATCCTGGGGGCAGGGCCACAATGGGGACAGTCACAAGGGAAGGGGTAGGCACTGCTATCAGTGCACATGTGGGTTTGACCGCCATCTGAGGCCAGCAAAACTTACATGCACACTGAGTTGTCTCCAACCTGCGCTGCATTTTCTGGTTTGGTATAGCAGGCAGAGGCTTCCAGTCTCCCTGGGAGTGCAAATCATTGGCACTCAGGCCAATCCTGAAGCTGCTCTCATGCATGATAGCAACTTCAGAATTGGCTGCAGGGGAGGCTGGCAGCCTCTGCCTGCAGTGGCGTCACAAGAGGAGTAGATGATCTGTGAGGCGGCAGGCTGCAGGTAATTTTTTTTCTTCTTTTTTTCTCAGCCACCCCACCCCCACCTTGCCACTCTGCCCTAACCCTGGATGCAACTATATAAGCCAATTAACAGACACTTTTTAGGGTCAGAACACGTGAACTGCGGTCTGATTAGCAGGCCTCAGTGTACTCTCAGAGCCATTACATCAGTACCTATTAGTCAAAATGTGTGTAAAAAAATTAGGGTGTACCAACAAAAAGGCATTTCCTCACAATTACATCTCAGAATAAACATATTAAGCCCCAACATCATAAAGAGAAAAATAAAAGTATGTGTCTGACAAAGTTGGGTTGCCAAATTCAAGCGAAAAGGAATCATTTTTTTTCTTAACATTTAGACATTTCCTGACCACCTCATGATGTGCTATATTTCTTTGTAGGGATATTACGTTCGCTTACTCTTTTACACAGAGAAATAGATTTATATATAGGTGTACTACACACAGGTGGAGATGACGGTGGGGTTGGGAGTTTGGGAAAATCATATGGGGGAGTGGGAATGTTAAGTTGGACCTTTGAGAGGTTTTAGAATTGTATAAAACTTTGGTTGAGCTGGTTTATGGCGGAAATAGCTTTTAAAGAAATGTTTTTGTATATGAATTCTTAGGCACAACCAGCCTGTTGGTGTTGATATACCAAAAAATGGGAGCACACCAATACAATCCTGGATAAGGTAACCTTGCAACACAGATTGTTAGCGCTTGCTGCGTTTTACGCGTTCTATGCTTTTAAATCTCCCGTTTTCTATTTGAGTTTTTATTAATTTGTATTTACCCTGCTTTTAATGTTTGCTCTCTCCTGCCCACTTACTTGCATTGTAATAGTGTGAAATCAGCGCTGTTTGAGCGGGTCCGGTCCCGGGGATCTGCTATCACGCTCGCCATATTGGGAGCGAAGGGGACATTTCTGGGCGCCATTTCTGAGCGATCTAGCGCTCCTGCAGCTCGTCACCCGCCTACTTAAGGCGTCTGTATTTCCTGGGCCAGCCTGGATAAGGTAACCTCGCAACACAGATTGTTAGCGCTTGCTGCGTTTTACGCGTTCTACGCCTTTAAATCTCCCGTTTTCTATTTGAGTTTTTATTAATTTGTATTTACCCTGCTTTTAATGTTTGCTCTCTCCTGCCCACTTACTTGCATTGTAATAGTGTGAAATCACCGCTGTTTGAGCGGGTCCGGTCCCAGGGATCTGCTATCACGCTCGCCATATTGGGAGCAAAGGGGACATTTCTGGGCGCCATTTCTGAGCGTTCTAGCGCTCACGCAGCTCGTCATCCGCCTACTTAAGGTGTCTGTATTTCCGGGGCCAGCCTGGATTAGGTAACCTCGCAACACAGATTGTTAGCGCTTGCTGCGTTTTACGCGTTCTACGCTTTTAAACCTCCTGTTTTCTATTTGAGTTTTTATTAATTTATATTTACCCTGCTTTTAATGTTTGCTCTCTCCCGCCCACTTACTGGCATTGTAATAGTGTGAAATCACCGCTGTTTGAGCGGGTCCGGTCCCGGGGATCTGCTATCACGCTTGCAATATTGGGAGCGAAGGGGACATTTCTGGGCACCATTTCTGAGCGGTCTTGCGCTCCTACAGCTCGTCACCCGCCTACTTAAGGCGCTCTACTCAGCGCGCAGCGGTGACGCGCAGCGGGTGCGCCTTCCCTGCGCCTGAGTCGTGCCAGAGTCCTGCCCGTCTGCGCTCGTGAGCGCTAAGGAGGCGCCTGGCGTGGCGGGACTCTGTTCCTTCTTTTGATGGCTTTCCAGTAGTCTAGGGAGGAACTCCTTAGATTGCGGTATATGACCATTCCTTGTAACCTTGCCCCTTTATATCCTCTTTGTGGGTCTTATGCTTGTCCTTGCGGTAAGTTCTGCCTTCCCATCCTCACTCCTATACCTGCTCTTACGACAGCCCATTGCTTGGCGGATTCTCTGTCGGCTACTCCCGCTTCTCATATTCCGTCATCCTCACATTTAAAAATTTGGCATCTTAATGTTAGGTCTTTGCCTAAACATTACCAGGATATTCATGACCTGCTATCTCAGGAATCTCCTGATATATTTTGTATGACTGAAACTTGGCTGCAGGACGAGGCCACGGCCATAATTAATTTAGCACTTCCCTCGGATTATGCTATTTTTACGCTTAATCGTAACTCCAGAGGAGGAGGTATTGCCATGGCTATAAAGTCCTGCTATCCTTGTACTTGGAAACCTATGAATATATCGGGCTGCGAATGTGCTTTTTTTGCTGCCACTATTAACCACCATTTCACTCTGTCTGGTTTGGTGATTTATCGGCCACCAGGCAGTGATGTATTATTTAGGAAAGCGCTTCCTGAACTTGTTAGCTCCTTGGCGGCTGCCTCAGCTAATTTTAGCATCATCGGGGATTTAAATCTCCATTTTGATGCCTTTGATACTCCAGTGATAAGTGGCATTCTTGCAGACTTAGAGGCTCTTCAGCTCTCGCAGCTGATCCTCCACCCCACACATAAGTTTTGGCCATATCCTGGACCCACTGTTTACCAACTTGAGCGCGGTCAAGGTCAGTCTGCCGAGACCTATAGCTTGGAGTGATCACCATCTGATCGAGTTTCAGGTCATTACTAAGGACCTTTTGTTTAAAACATCTGACAGAACAATTTTTAGACGTTCTTGGAAAAAATTTAAACTTGAGGAATTTCACCATTGTCTGGAGTCCTCTCCTTTGGCCCCATTAGACGACGTTGAGTCTGGATATACCCTCTTCTGTGATTGGATCACTAAAGCCCTTGACGTTTTGATTCCTGCGGCGTGGAGTAAGTGCCGCCGGTCAGGATCCAGTCCATGGTATAATGACTCCCTACGGTTTTTGAAAGCTTCTTGCAGACAAGCAGAGAGAGCCTGGCGCAAGACTTATGAGGTGGGACTGAAAACTCTCTATCTTACGAAAGTTAAATTCTATCACCGAGCTGTTTGCAGGGCTGGTGCAGCTTATTATTCACACAAATGTAATGTTAGCCTTAATCCCACAAAGTTGATCTTCAAAGTTTTGAAAGATCTCACTGCTAATAGAGTCTCCATGCCTGAGGTCTGTTCATCATCTCACTGTGAGGCTCTTGCAGCCTTCTTTGTGGAAAAAGTGACTAATATTTACCGCTCCTTCCCTAGTACTATGCTGGCAAGTGAGGATCTGGTTTCCACTTCTTGTAACAATTTGATTCTATCGACACTTCCAGCTCTTTCGGAGGAGGAGTTTGAGAAATTGGCAGTTAAAGTGAAATCTGGATCTCCTGCGGATCCACTTAGACCTGCCCAATTTAAAGACTCAGCTGCCTTTTGCTTGCCCCCTATTCGTCATCTTATAAATCTATCCCTCTCATCGGGTAAAGTCCCCTTGAGATGGAAACAAGCTCACTTTACTCCCATCCTGAAAAAAACGTCACTGGACCCTCTAATACTCGAAAATTACCGTCCTATCTCCCTCCTCCCGTGGGCGGCGAAGGTGACAGAAGCCCATGTAAACGGCATTCTGTCCAATCGTTTTCAATCTGCTAACATTCTAGACCCTTCGCAGAATGGCTACCGTGCTGGGCACAGCACTGAAACAGCTCTTCTCTCCATGGTTGAACATCTGCGCGCTGTGCTGGATGCGGGTCAAACGGCGCCTCTGGTACTTCTAGATCTCAGTGCCGCCTTTGACACTGTTTCCCATGCGATACTCCTGCAGCGGCTGGGAGAGGCGGGTGTCAAGGGTTTGGCGCTGGAATGGTTTCGATCGTTTCTTTCTGATCGTACCTTTCGGGTCTCCACACCCCCTTTCGAGTCTAAATCCCACATCATTGAACAGGGAGTGCCGCAGGGATCAGCGTTGAGCCCCACGCTTTTCAATCTTTATGTGCAGCCGTTGGCTGCTGTCGCCAAGTGTTGGGACCTTACAATGGTGTCCTACGCTGACGACACGCAGCATGCGGTTGCACTCAGTGGAGACTCTGATCCTGAGGCCTCCAATTTTCGTGAGGGTCTCAGTGCGGTGGCTGGATGGATGACGGCTAATTGCCTGCAGCTCAATGCGAAAAAAACTGAGGTATTGATTGTCGGCAAACGGAGTAATCTTAGGGGTGATAAGTGGTGGCCAGTTGATGTTGGCCCTACCCCTACTCCGGTTGCGGAGGTGAAAAATCTGGGCGTCTGGCTGGACTCCACGCTTAGTTTTTCCTGCCACACCAAAAAAGTAGCCGCGACCTGCTTTGGCATCTTACGTGGACTTAGGCCGGTGTTGAAATTCTTTGACGCTCCGACTCGACAATTGATCATCCAGGCAGGTATATTGTCTAGGCTTGACTATGCGAGCTCGCTGTTGCTCGGAGCCAATCAGGCCGAAACTACGAGATTGCAGCGTGTTCAGAACGCTGCAGCTAGGGCTTTAGTTGGTCTCCCCAGATTCTGCTCTGCTAGAAGTACTATTGTCAAGCTTCACTGGCTGCCTGTGCTTCAGAGGATAGAATTTAAGACTTTATGTCTTTCTTTTAAAATACTAAAATTTGCCTCTCCTCAGATATTAGAGCATCTTATTCTCCCTTACATTCCTTCCCGTCAGTTCAGATCCTGTGGACAAAATTTAGCTGTAGTCCCTCGCTTTCTGAGAAGTAGGTCCGGCGGTCGCTCTTTTAGAGTGCTTGCCCCTAAACTTTGGAACTCTCTTCCTCCCCATGTTCGTGCCCTTGATGACCTCCTGACATTTAGGAAAGCTGTAAAAACTTATATCTTCCCAAACAGTTGTTAACTTCTTTTTATTTTTTGATTGATTCCTTCTTTGTTCTGATTGTCTTGTGCTTCTTTCCAGGCGCAGCGCTGGGACGCCCCTTAGCTGGGGCAGCTGTGCGCTTAAAAAATGGAGTTAACATAACATAACAATAACTTGGGAATACAATTCTGTAATCAATGTACACAATAAATTAGAAGGCTGTTACGCAGTGGTGGCTGGTGACATTTGAAAGTGGCGGGGCGTAAAAGGTGTGGACGGCGCACTGTGGCGAGCAAGCGCAGCCAGCAAGCATGAACGCATCAAGGGTGCACCTCGCATTTCTTCACATGACCCTTCTCCTGATGCCTGTGTAATTTAAATTATACTACGAGGATCTAAAGTTATTGAAAGGCGGCGGTATAATTATTCAGTATTTTTGCTAAACTACCTTACAATAGTGCACATTAAGGCCGAAATAGGCACGCAAACACACGCACCTGAAAATTCAATAACAGGCTGTTGAGGCAACCAGCAGTATACTAAGTACATGCGTGTGTTTACTGGAAAAAAGAGCACCTGTACAACCGATGGAATGTATAAGCACTTTGGCACAGCTCTCTGTCATCGGCCTGAAAAACCTAACTTGAAACTGACAACTACTGACTTCTTCCTTCCACAAAACTGAGTGGCGCCCGCAGTGGCTTAAAACTACTTGACGGGGGCGCTGTAAAATGCATGGAGGGAGGCTTTCCGCCCTGGCCACCATCTAGCATTTTTGCTGAGGGGGAGGTGGGCTCTTGGAGCTCGGTCCCGGGGCTTACATTACCCCACTGGGGCCCCGGTCTGCGTTGGAGGCATTTACCGCACTGCCACTACCAGAAGACCCACGCTGCTGTATCCTACTAATTAATGGTAGATTAAACTCCACAAACGTACTAACGAAGAACAAATGTTCCACAATTAACAAATATTTCTTAGTGCCTCAGCGTGGCAGTAGAAGACCGGAGAAGGTGGTGGAGACAGGCTACCGTCGGACAGACATTAAACAGACTCGAAATAAAGCTTTTTTTTACTTAAACTAAACAAACATTCTATAAAGGCAGAGACCTGGGCGCCAGGCACTAACACGCCAGTCGCGGCCGGCAATACGGGTGGGGGTGTGTGGAAATGGTGTTGTCGCGCTGCGGAGGGGAGGGATGGAGGGAAGCGGGATAATTTTAAATAAAATAAATAAAACAATTAAAGTCAAGAAACCTAACTTACCTTACCTTCCCGCCTTCAAGTTAGTTCCGACTCCAGACGTCACGACTCCAGCCGTGAGCCGTCCTCCTGTTCTTGAATTCGTTGTCACGCAGGAAGCCAGGCAGCCTCCCTCCCCTCCACCACAGCACAGCGCTGTGATTGGTTCGGCCGGCTGCCTCAACACCACGTCATTTCTCTGTATGCTGCAGCATACAGAGAACAGGGAGAGTGGGAGGGGTTACTCGAGGGCAGGGGGGAGAGGCTTGCCCGCTGTTATTAATACAGTTAATACTGTCTGTTTGGACAGCCTCTCAGGCTGCCCAAACAGACAGTATTAACAACAGTGGGGAAAGCCACTTCCCCCTGCCCTCGAGTAACCCCTCCCACTCTCTCAAGCAGGAACTTCTGCTTTCTCGCCGTGCGAGAAGGCAGAAACAAATGGCAGTGCTCTACTATTTGTTTCTGCCTTCTCGCACGGCGAGAAAGCAGTGGGGCGGCGCCCAAACGCCCCCATGGAGGATCCTTATTTGTGTGTTGTTGGGTCCAGTAATTCAATCTCAATTACTTTGAATACAGCCAACTCTTTTTTCAGCTTAAAAGACTTTATCAAGGCTCTAGGCGTATTTCATCATTTTGAATTACATTAATAACGTCTAGGCAAAGTTTCTCCCCATTAGTTGTATTGTTTGATGATTGAATAGGTGGTCTGTCTTGAACATGAATACATCAAATTTTGTTTGGTAATAGTGATTGGATTGGGTGCACCTGTACTGGCTAGTGAGGAAGCGCATGTGGGTGAAACTATATTGTGGTTGCAATATGCAATTCTCAATGGCAGAAAGTCACTCAACATTAATTTCAATAGTTGCAAAATATGACAGTGGTAAAAAGTTTGGGGTACATTGTCTAGGTATTGTAAGAAACCCACTCCCTCGCACTGCCGCCATTCAGGGCTGTTCTAAATCACGCCCTCAAAGCCTTTGAAGGGAAGCGGCAAGTCACGTGTCAACGGTAATATATTAAGGAATAGAGATGCGGTGTGTCTCTTTTAACATGGGGAAAAGTGACGTACCGGCGGCGCAAGGGGCTTGTAAATAAGCCCAGAGTTTCCAAAATACTGTACCTGGCACCTGACAGGTGAAAAAGCGTTCACATACCATGTTGTCTCCAACTAGAGAGAGCAATGAGGGGAGCGCAGACATCGAGTGGAGGGTGGGAGGGTGATGGACTGGAAGCACGGAAGGTGAGAGAGAGGCAAGAAGGAACCAGAGGGAGATTGGGAAAGGGGATGATGGATTAGCACTGAGGTAATGATGTGTCACAAAGCTGTTGGGAGCAGAGTGCAAAGAATCGTGTGTACAGCAGGGACACGTACACGCAGCCTGGCTGTCTCCGGAAGGAGGGGGATTATCTTTTCAAAGTAGGATCTGCTGTGGCGTTCCCTCGTCTTCCCTCCTAATGCCGCGGCAAATGAAAAACAGGGACTTTTTTTTCTCCTCCGCGCTCCTTCAAGTGTTGGCTCTGTGAAGTGTTTTCAGCATGCTGAAGTGAGCGCGAGAGCGGCCTTGCCAATCTCTCAAATTAACAGAGACTGTAGGCCCATTTAATTGCGCCTTTATCCTCTGAAGCCAAGGGGTTCAGAGGGACGTCGAGTGCCGAACACTCCAAAGATGTTACGGTTTTTATAATTTGGATCACCAACTTGAATAGCTCAGGTACAATATTAGAGCGTGTGAAACAACCTCATAAAAGTGACTTATAATGAGGGTAAAGGAAGAGTTATTGGGCCATGCAAATTAGAAGGAAATGTAATATTGCTCTGCAGAATAAATTACTCCACATATGTTCAGAGTTATTCATTAACTGCACAAGAGCAGTTTTTCATCACCACTGGAACATGAAACCGAGTCTGTACGAAGGAGAGCACGAACAACGGTTCTTGATATATAATGACAGAGGGTTCCTGTAATAAGGCTGCTACGGTTTATACCGAAATATCTTCATTATGCATCTTGCATTTGTCTCCAACAATTAAGGGTGAAGCATAGAACATGCGACTCCTTGCACTATGTATGCATTAATAGGAATATTGTAGATATGCCATGCACCAGGCTACCTTCCTTTGGTGATGAGCAAGTGGGGTGTTTCCAAATGGTACTGTGATGTTTTCCCCGGCAGTATCAGAAGGAACGGAGAAAAGACCAGAGGAAAACAAGGCAAAGCAGTTGGCTATAGAAAGTTTTTTTTTTCTTCTGTTTTTATGAGTCCTGCTCCTGTGCAAGGATTTCGGATTTAGAAAGCAAAATTATATTTTGTCATTTGGGTGCTCCCCTTTCCCTGGCACTTGTTGGAATCTGCCCCGCTTGTGTGGACTCTTGTGGCAGCAGCATCCCAGCTGGGTATATCAACTTACATTAGCACTTAGATTACATTTATCTTATACCAGAACCTGTGAGTGAAGTCTACTTAATAGGCTAAGTACACAGTATACAGCACAAACAATTTAAATAATTATGACTCAAAGGATACTCTCTACTCTCTAAATATTTATGTCTTCTTGAAAATTGTCTTTGTTTCCAAATCACAAAAGTATTTGATTGAATGTGAGGGGGCAGGTTACGCACTTTTTTCACTCATGTGAGCACCTGAACGAACCTGTGTAAAACCAACTTGCAATCATAATGGTTAAAAGTATACATGTTGCCCTACATACTGTGCTCCCTAATTTATTCAATATCTAGAAAAAATATTTTTTTCTTGGTACCTTTTGACCGAATTTGGCCACCCCTGAACCATTGTTCTTTCTATATACATTACAACCCCAGGTTCGCTTAACAGGGTACCCTTGTTTTCCCTAACCCACTCACCATCTGTCATAGGCAATTCATGGAAACATTTAGCGCATTTTATGGGCTTGTAAGATGACGATTGACATTCTGCTTTACTTGATGATAAGCTGCAAATACCACAAAAAAATATATGTGTGTGCATAGTCCTGGCTCAAATTGAACGAATGGTACAAAGGAAATCATGATTGTTAGACCTGACATCTTTCTGGCATGGTTCCCCATGTCTTTTTGCCTCTGACCTCCTATTTTTCACTGGGTGCTGGACTCTTTTTTTGTTGGCTTTAGGACTCTTGGCACTTTACAATTGATGACCAGTGCTAAAGTGCAAGTGCTCCATGTCTAAAATGTAGTGGTTTGGTTTCTCCATGATTGACCTACTAGATTTACTAGTAAGTTTCTAGTACAGTGCACCAGGTGTGACAAGGGCATGTAAGTCAGATGGCACTAGTGGGCCTGCTACACTAATTGTGCCACCCACACGAGTAGACCTGAAAACATGTCTCAGACCTGAGACTGCAGTGTCTGTGTGTGCAGTTTCAACTGTCATTTTGACCTGGCAAGTGCACCCATTTGCCAGGCCCAAGCCTTCCCTTTTATTACATGTAAAGCACCCCTAAGGTAAGGCCCAGGGTAGCCCCATGGGCAGAGTGCACTGTATTTCAGAGGCAGGACATGCACAGTTGGGTTTTATTTGTCCTGGTAGTGGAATACTACTAATTTAATTTTTCACTACAGCAAGGCCTATCACTCCCATAGGATAGCATTGGTACCGCCTTATAACATTTTACAAGTGTATCTTCCAATTGAGAGCTGATAGAAAATTGGCGGTTGTTGTCTCTGGACTCAGAATTAAAAAATATGGGGTATATTTACAAGCACCTATCCTCACTACAATGTCACTTTCAGTGACGTTATGATGGCGATAGGGGCCTCACCTTATTTACAAGGCAGCGTTAAGCCACTTGATGTAGCTTAATGCTGCCTTGTAAACAAGGCGCACTTTCTCACTGTATTTAGCAAAAAAAGGGAGGGAAATGGGTGTGGCAGTGGGCGTTCCACCGGGACACCCATTGATTTTGACGCTGCACCAAAATTAAGACCAGGGAAAACCTGGTCTGAAACAGGCGAAATGAGGAGAAATGCTTAATTTCTCCTTGTTTCTGCTGTTTTCATGTGTGCTGCCTTGTGCAGCACACATAGAAACTGCAAATTTCCTATGATTGTTAATATGGAGGAAGGTCCCCTTTCCTGCACATAAATAATCATTTTAAAAAATGTAGTTTTGCAACTTCTATGTATGCTGCATTAAGCAGCACCCATAGAAGTTACAAAACAGCATTTAAAGATTGTTTATGTGGAGGAAGGGAGACCATCCTGCACATAAACAATCTTCCCCTCAACACAGGCACCCTTGCGCTCTGGTTCAAGGGTTCCTGCGTTGGTGCTAGGCAGCTAAAGTTAGCACCAGCGCAGGGGGAAACACAGGGCTGCACCATATTCCAGTAAATTTGTTGCAGCCCTGCATTTCTAAAGTGATGAAGCGTGTCTTTAGCCTTCTTGGCTAAACTACACGCTTCACCAATTCATTGTAAATAAGCCCCATATATGTCTTAGTAAAGGTGGCTTCTAAATTGCAGGTCTGAAAATGGCACTTTTAGAAAGTGAGAATTTCCTTACTTTAATCATATTGTGCCTCTGCCTGTCTCTGAAAACACGTCTGGATCAGGGTGACTGATGGGCTCTTACACTTTCAATCTAGAGAGTTACACAAAGGGATCTGAGGTGTGATTTGCATGTGCTGATAGCCCATTACCAGGCTGAAGAGCCTTCTTGAGCTGGTGGGAGGAGTTGACACTGACACCTGAATAGTGTGGCTGCCTGTTCCCACATAAAGATGTCTTCACCCCCTCTAGCCTGTCTAGAGGCAGGGCATGGAGGGGCAGGGTCTTGTGCAAAACAAAGACCTTTCTTCGAAGTTTTCATACTTCAAATGCTGAATGGGTATAAGTACTGGACCTCTGTTACCATATACTTCTGGACTGTGGATATTCTGCCAGGAATAAGAGCTGTGTTACTGTCAGGGGGGCTGTCAGTTTGCTGTTTGATTTGCTGTTTTGGCCTGCCGCTTGCTGCCTCTATCCTGGGAGAGGAAGGATTGGACTTTGCCCTCTAAATATTTGCTTTTTAAAGTATATGGCTTTAGTTGAGCATGCCTACTGGTGGAAGTCTCTGGGCCATCCAAGACTTCATTTACTAAGTATGTGCGCTGCCCTGCTAAGAGCCCTACTCTGCCACGTGGTGCCAAATCCAGTCCCTGGCCCCTGGAATTGAGTTTTGGTGCTGAAGAGGAGAAAATCAATACATCGACTCAAGCAACAATTTGGAACCGGCACATCATAGCAAAACTCGACGCATTGCCTCTCCCTGAACTGAAGTGTGGTCCCCGGTCTATACAACGACCATGACTTTCAAAGCCAGCCCTCATTTTTTGCTGCAGTGCCTCCTAAGCACCGCTGATGCATAAGTCTCGAGCACCGCATCACCGAAGTCCATGACGCACCACTCCAAATCCGAGGCAGCGGCTGCTTTAACATTGGGGGATTTATGCAGCGCGACTTGACGTACCATCGACACTGCCAATTACATCATCGACATAGCACTGCAGTAAGAAACCTAGATATCATGCCTGTAAATGACGGGTCACCTTCCCTGCACAACCCATCAGCCCCAGATGTGGACAGCTCAATTACTCTGCAAAGCCTCAAAGAACTTATGCATCCTTGTCTACCACAATGCATCACCTCCTCTGCGCAATGCACTGTTGCTGAGCATCACCGTGCCAACAACCTGCACAGCAGTAAGGAACAGGCACATAACTGGCTTTTGCAATGCCTACCGCCACTGCGCCACTCATCCTCTTTGGCTTTTAACATGTTTAAGCTATTTTGTCCTGGTCAAGTGCTACCAATGATTTCTAAGAACTTTAACTTAATTCAAATGAGAAAATTCATATATTCGCTTGTGTATGTTGGATTGTTGTAATTTGGTCTTGTTTTAATCAGTTATATATTAGCTATTTTTCTAAACTGGTATGGAGCCCCTTACTAGTGTTTCACTATATTACTGTGTGTGTGTGAGTGAGTGTGTGGTTGTGTGTGTGTACAAATACTTTACCCAATGCCTCTGGGAATTAGCCTGACTGCTCTTTCCCAGCTACCAAGGGGGTGAGCATGGGTTTTTTTGAGGGTGTAACTTACCCTGACTAGAGTGAGGGTCCCTACTTGGACATGTGCAAACCAATTCCAACTAGAAACCACACTTCTAACACTGATGTGGGCTTGCTTTCAACAATTCAAAGTTAATTTAAACATACAGGCAAAGAGCAAGAATATATAAGGCCTTTATAGTGCCACATAGCTAGAATAAAGAACCCTATATCTTCCACCAAAAGACATATTATTAATTGCTGAGGTCATTGCATAAAGTCGAGCAGTTACGCCTTTGTCTGGTCCAGTACTTTCTTCCACAAAGTACAGCAGCCTACAGTACCTCCAATCTACACACACTGACTAGGGTCAGCGGGTTTGAGCAGCACCTAGCTAAACCCATATAACTGGTGCTGCTGGGCTGGACTAGCACCTGTTGGGACTCATGGGACCACAGCTTGTGGGCTGGAGCAGCACATCCCTTCACCCATAGAACTGGTGCTGGTGGGATTGACAAACACCTGCTGAGACCAATAGACCTACTAGTGCTGGCAAGCTTGAGCACCACCTGCTAAGACCCATAGGACTGGTGCTGGTGGGCTAGAGCAGAAGCTGCTGAGACACATAGGTCGCTGCTTGAGGGCAAAAGCAGCACCTGCTGAGACCCATAGAATTGATGCTGGTGGGCTAGAGCAGCATCTCCCTTCACCTACAGAACTGGTGTCAGAGGGCTGGACTAGCAACTGATGGGACTCATACGATTGGTGTTGATTTGCTGGAGCATCACATCTCTCCACCCATAGAACTGGTGCTGCACCTGCTCAGACCCATACACCTGCTGCTTGGGGGCTAGGGCAGCACCTGCTGAGACCCATAGAAATGTTGCTGGTGGGATAGAGCAGCAGCTCCCTTCATTTATTGAACTGGTGCTGGTGGGTTGAATAATGATATGATTGAGCCCATCAAACTGGTGCTGAGAGTTTGGAGCATCACCTGCTGAGATCCAGAGGACTAGTGCAGGCTAGCTGGATCAGCAACTGCTGAAACCCATATGATTGGGCATTGCATGCAGCTGTACAACAATGTATCCGGTGAGCTTACTATCTGATTTGGGAGGACTCACTCCTGTAATGGACATGACCCCACTGAAAAGCAGACAAACAGGGGAGATCCTGCAAAAACTGCATGCCTAGTAAATAGCTGTTAGGTTCAGCCTTCAGTCCCCCCCCCCTCTCCGCTTTTTCGTATTTACCAGTATTCAAATTCTGCGGGCTTGGCAGCGTTGTCACTAGAGATAGATGAGATCCTTGCATGGAAGTGCACTCAACCTGGTGCAGTCACTGCCTGTTTTAACATTGCACATCAATAATTTCCCTGCAGATGTTGACATGCCATTAAATGTCACCCTGACTCGTGCGCCTGGTCCTTGACGGAAAGTGTGCGCTTTGCTCGAGGAAAAGAAAAGTCTGAAGGCAGGCATAATGTGCTTACTAGACTGCTAATGTATTATTGCATGCAGTGAACAGCCCCCAGAGGTGATTAAACAGATGTATTGTAGCCCCCAGGACAGGTTATAATGACGACTAAAGAACAACTGTTCTGGTGCATTAAGGGTCATTTTAATAAGGAGGACTACTTGCTGGAAATCCTATGCTTAGCAAAATAAATGCTAGAGTTCCGCCATTGGGTGTGCATTTATTTGAGGACTTTCAAAGCTGGAATTAATAGACCATGGGCATAGGTACACCACAGTATATTAGGAGTCAATGCTTTATTTGGAGTTTTGAGGTGCAGGAAAAAGAAAACACAGCCTGTCTGTTGACAGCAGAGGAGGTGGAAGACCAATGGCTCACAGAGGCAGCGGAAATAGACTGAACCATTATATCTTCAGGCTGAACACACAAGAGATGAAAAAAGGAAGTCTTTGCAAGGCAAAGTCACACAGTGATCCTCATGTGCTACTCAGAGTGGGTAGGCTATGAGTCCCTGCATTAGATGGTGGATGACTAGCCACCATGCGACTTAGATTCAATGAGAGACATACCCAGTTGACAGTATTTTCACTGGTATTCAGCATTACTGGTGGTTTGTGTGCCAAGCAGAAATATTTATAT
This sequence comes from Lissotriton helveticus, assembly GCF_964261635.1. Taxonomy (NCBI): domain Eukaryota; kingdom Metazoa; phylum Chordata; class Amphibia; order Caudata; family Salamandridae; genus Lissotriton; species Lissotriton helveticus. The sequence continues at coordinate 748,173,956 of NC_136072.1, read as the reverse complement.
TGCAAGGATTACTGGTTAGGATAGACCAATTAGTGAGTGTGAAAGGCGAATAATGTTATCTCCCATACCAACACTGTGGTGAGCCTCTAGTTACAGGCTCTGCAGATGTTATGTAAAAATAACATTCATCTTCCTCTCAAGTCAAAATACAGGCCTCATTTTGATATGCTGTATCTGGCTCAAACTTCGACCACTGCACTGCTCTCCCACATCGACCATTTAGCCAGCCTACTCTGGAGACTCAGTGATGATTTAGAGGTAATCATTATACCACAGACCAATACATAGCCTCCTCGGCCCATATTACTGATAGGGCGCACTGTCCTTGTTTCCGCGACGATGCACCTTGGAATAGGTGCAATGGGTACAAACAGCAAAATGTGCCCTATAATGATAAATGTGCTCCCTTCTGTGAAATGCCTGCTACTAAATTGCTACCTGTTTCTGTGTGCAGACAGCAACTCGCCTGCACTTTAAAAAGGGGTTCCAAGAGGTGTAGGCTCCTCTTGCAGGTGGGTGCAGTGAGTGACTGCACCTTCCTGCAGGGAGATGTCTGAGGACACATGGGATCTAGTTTCAATCCTTGAGAGGGCTGCCCTCAGTCGCCCCACTGACACTTTTGCGGCACACCCTTAGTGCCTCCTAGGGTATATTTGTCTTTTCACTCCCATTGGTAATGTGGCGCAGGTGCTGAGACGAAGTGTTCTCTCATCACCCCCCCATGAAATTGGGGAAATGCCCTCTCAGGATAGCACTGGCACAACTGCTGTAATACTATTTGGTGAAAAGCGGGTGTACACCCTTGTTGAGTTCCCAGGGTGCTTTCTCTACTATAGACCCTGGTTAGTAGTTAACACACACCATGTCCTCTTTGATACCGATAGGTGGTCATTACATTTTTACTATCTGAAAAAAGGCCATGCAACTTGCTTTTGTGTTTTTAAGAAATATGAAAGACAGAACATACTTTCTCCTTTTCTCCTTTATACTTATAACAAGGGGGTGCTCGACACACACAAACACACACACCCACACACATATATATATATATATATATATATATATATATATATATATATATATATATATATATATATATATATATATATATATATATATATATATATATATATGTATGTGTATTGTGGACTTGTCTCCGTTTGGTGCCATTCTGGAAAGGTGTGGCAAAGACCTTGAAGGAGATACTATGGTATCCCATTCTGCTAGATCCTGTGGTCATAGTGTTGGGCCAGAGACTGTTTTAAGGGTCTTTGAAATTGGATGGCATCTCACTTTATATTGTCTAGGAATGATGAAGATGTCCACAGTGTTTAATTGGAAAAAGAGAAAAGCTTCCACAGTGGCCTAGCGCCATCACAGAATGTGTACCATTTTGGCGCTCAAGCGATTTACTAGTAATGCAAAGGGGACTTGCTTGCTGTTTGAAAGAACCCGGAAACCATTGGTAGATCATATGTTCCAGGGACTCACACATACAGTGTGCCCTACAAGATTGAGAGCAATAGGTCTGTTTCTTTGAACTCTCTGAGAAAGGGTATATTGAACTTAGTAAATGAACGTAATTCTTGATTGGAAATACTGCATGTACTTGACTGTGGCAGATAGTCTTGTGGGACTTGGGGGGAATCCATGTGTAGGTGAGTGGAAGAGGGAGGCATGAGGGTTGGAGATGCCCTTTGGGATTCCATAGTATAGTGTAGTGCGTGAATTCTGCAGGACCTAAGCAATTTAATTTTGTGTGCAAATGTTTCATAAATAAGCATTAGCAATGAAAATTGTTCGGGGGTTTTCGTTTTTGCGGGATTAGGTACTCTAGGCCCTTTGCCATTGCTGATGAGTGCCAAAGTGCAAGTGCTCCCGATGTAAATTGTAATTCTGATTGGATGTCCATGATTGGTATATTTGACTTCCTGTTAAGTCCCTAGTAAAGTGCACTGTGTGTGCCCATGGCCTGTAAATCAAATGCTACTAGTGCGCCTGCAGCACTGAGTGTGCCACCCACACCAGTAGCTTTTTCAAATGCATCTCAGATCTGCCTTTTCATTGTCTGCACTCACAGTTTAACTGCCATGTTGGCCTGGCAAGTGCATCCACATGCCAGGCCCTAACCTTGCCTTTTCTTACATGTAAGTCACCCCTAAGGTAGGCGCAAGATACCCCCATGGTGAGGGTGCAGTGTATGTTAAAGGTATGGACATGTACTGGTGGGGTTTACATGTCCTGATAGTGAAATACTGTATATTTCATGTTTGACTGTTGTCAGGAGTAGCGCTACCATTAGTTATTATTGGAGCTGCTTTGTCATATTTCATAAGTGTAACTTTCAATTGGGAAAAGCTAGAGATTTGGGGTTTGGTCTCTCTGATCTCTAAATGTATTAACCCCTTCACTGCGGGGGAAATTCCCCCCAGTGTGCGGGGGGCGAGGCACCGCTGTGCTTGTGATGAGCCCAGCTCCTCATGATACACAGTGGAGCTGTGCTCATGATGAGCAGGGTTCGTCACAGACCAACCCACTGATTAATTATCCCGCACATGTGGGGAATTACCCGCACGTGGGCGGGCGCGGCCGTTATGACGAGCTCGGCTCGTCATAAGCACAGCTCCACTGTGACTCATGATGGGCTGAGCTTGTCATGAGCATGGAAGGGGTTAACACGCCTTTTACTGAAGGTGGTTTTTAAATTGTGTGTTTGGAAATGCCAATTTTAGAAAGTGGCCATTTTCCTGTTTAACAATCCCGAGTACCTCTTCCTGCTTGTGGGTTCACCGTCTGGTTTCAGACTGACAGGGACTGTTTGTACATGCACTCCAGACACTCCCTCAAAGAGACCTGAGGTGTGCTTTGCATATGCTGATGAAGCATCTTGGGGTAGAGTGATGGGAGGGGTTGTCACTAGCACCTGAATAGGCTGTGGCTGCTCTTCACAATATGTCTCTCCCACTGTATTGTGGCTGGACCAGGGAGGACAGAACTGGTTTTACTGAGTAAGAAAGACTTTTCTTACAAGATTTCAAAGGAAAAATGGGGTATAGGTGTTAAATCTAAAACCCTAGAACTTTAGATTGCTTCTAGGCTAAGAGGACCCTGCCAAGAATAAGAAATGAAGAGCTGCCAGGAGGAGTACTACCACTTTGCTGTGAGTTGCTTTGTTCGGTTGGCCTGCAGTTGCTTCTGCTGCACTTTGGGCAGTGGAAAGGATTGGAATTTTGCCTTGCTGCAGTATCCTGCTTAAGAAGATCTCCAATGGCTTGAGGAAGAGCTTGACTCCTGTTCTGAAGTTTCAGGGGCACAAATACTTCACCTGCACTATCCCTGCATTCCACTGCTCAGAGTTCTGACCTGCCTTGGGTGCCAAATCCAGTTCTGGGCCCTATCAGGTTGTTCCTGTTGCAAAGAACTACAGAGAACTGAAGAAATCCTAAAAAATTATGCTTTACCCTTCTTGCGGCTGAGATTTCAGGCACAGCACCACTGTGAAGGAAAAAATCTCTACATACATCCCTGTGTGAAAATAGAAACAAGCACAGCGACTGTGAGCAGCCGAAGAATCCACGCACACTCAGTTACATACAATAGTCTCTGAAGCACGAGACGCCCACACCGACTCCGACGCAGATCCTGCTGTGCAGCTAGAAGAAACGAATCACCGTAGGACAGCGGCTAAAGAAATTCACACAACACCTGTTTGCCACTGCCGCATCCAGCGTGCCTGAATTTCAATGCATTGTGCCAATGTGCCATGCATCGCTGACACAGCACCCACAGAACAGAACTATCTTGGAGTCAACGCCTTACTTCCCCCTACAGTTCAGATTTGATGCATCAGTTCTCTTGCATGCAGCAAAACTGTCGCATTGCATCCCCAAGGACTCAGGAACTGACTCGTTGCTGTGTTTTCTGATGCTTCCCTCCTCTGTGTCTGTTTTGCCTTGTGGATTTTGATGCATTTGAAGTACTTTGTGTAAAAATTATACATCCATACTTTTCTATGTACAGAATTTCTTGAAACCTTTTAAAGGTCATATTTTCAGTTGTGTATTTTTGTCATTTTGTTCTTGATTGGTTTAGAGAAATACTTTATTTTCCAACCTGGTGTGGTGTCCATTTGTAGCATTTTCATTGCGTTACTGTGTGTGTTATGTAAAAGTGCTTTACACATTGCCTCCAAGATAAGCCTGTCTGCTCATACCAAGCTACCAAGGGTGAGAACAGGGGGTGTGTAACTCCTAAATCCTGACTAGAAGGAAGGGTACCTAATTGGACCGGGTGCATACCACTGCCAACTAGAGATCCCCATTTCTAACATCTGGTTTATGAATGCACTGTCAATCCAGACCTAAAGAATCAATGCATGTTGACTGCTCCTCCCATCAGTGCTGCTGCCGATGAAAAATTCCATAAATTGTCTAATTATCTAAAACACATTAAAAGCATTACAATGGCAAGTGTGCCCCTGAAAGTTCAAGCTTAGAGTGCTGGATAAAAAAACAAAATTATCACAGGCTGTGAGGAGAGCGAACACTTTCCTGTATAAGTACACAATATCTACTCAACCAAAACATGTAACCCTGGCTGCCATATGTGGGTGGAGCTGTAGCCCCTCTACTAGGGATTCCTACATAACTGTCTAGTGACATTGGTGCTTTTAAGCCAGACTACAAAAAGACATTTGGGGAAATATGCTTACAAAGAAGGAACGGTGGATAACAGACACATCTCTTCCATCAATCAGTCAGTCATTTGTTAAGCGCACTACATACCCGTGAGTGTCTCAAGGCTCTAGGGGGGGAGGTTGGGACCGCTACTGATCGAACAGCAAGGTCTTTAGTATCCTCCTGAAGGTCAGCAGGTCTTGGGTCTGTGGTAGGCTCAGTGGGAGGGTTTTCCATGTCTTGGTGGCGAGGTGGGAGAAGGATTTCCCACCGGTGATTGTTCTTCAGATACACAGGACGGTGGCGAGTGAGAGGTCAGCAGAGTGTAGCTGGCGGTTGGGGGTGTAGAAGGAGAGCCGTCTGTTAAGGTAGGCTGGGCCGGTCTTGTGGAGTGCCTAGTGTGCGTGGATGAGGAGCTTGAAGGATATCCTCTTGTTGACGGGGAGCCAGTGCAGGTTTCTCAGGTGGGGGGTGATGTGGCCGTGTCGTGGTATATCGAGGATCAGTCGTGCCGAGGCATTTTGGATGCGTTGTAGTCGATTGATGAGCTTGGTTGGGGCTCCCGCGTATTCGAGTCTGCTGCTGACGAGGGCCTGGGTGACTGTCTTACTTGTATCTGTCGGGATCCATCTGTAGATCTTGCGGAGCATGCGGAGGGTGTTGAAGCAGGAGGAGGAGACGGCATTGACTTGCTTGGTCATTGAGAGCGTTGAGTCAAGGATGATTCCCAGGTTGCGTGCGTGGTCGGTGGGGGTCGGGGTTGCCCCCAGTGCCGTTGGCCAAAAGGAGTCGTCCCAGGCTGACGGATTGGAGCCGAGGTTGAGGACCTCCGTCTTGTCCGAGTTCAGCTTCAGATGGCTGATCTTCATCCAGTCGGCGACGGCCAACATTCCTTCATGGAGGTTGGCTTTGGCGGTGATGGGGTCCTTGGTGAGGGAGAGGATCAGTTGAGTGTCGTCGGCGTAGGAGATTATGTTGAGATCATGCTGTTGAGCTATGTGTGCGAGCGGGGCCAGGTAAATGTTGAACAGTGTTGGGCTGAGGGAGGATCCTTGGGGTACGCCGCAGATGATCCCTGAGGTTTTGGAACGGAACGGGGAAGCGGACGCTCTGGGTTCTGATGGAGTGGAAGGAGGTGGTCCATTCCAGTGCCTTGGCTCGGATCCCTGCGGCGTGGAGGCATGCACGTAGTGTGCGGTGGCAGACGGTGTCGAAGGCGGCGGAGAGGTCTAGGAGGATGAGTGCTGCAGTCTCCCCGTTGTGTAGCAGAGTCCTGATGTCGTTGGTGGCGCCGATGAGGGCGGTCTCGGTGCTGTGGTTGCTGCGGAAACCTGACTGGGAAGAGCCCAGGATTCTGCTCTATTCGAGGTATAGGGTTAGCTGTCTGTTAACGATTTTCTCGATGACCTTGGCTGGGAAGGGGAGCAGAGAGATGGGTCGGAAGTTCTTGAGGTCTCTTGGGTCTGTCTTGGGTTTTTTGAGTAGGGCGTTTTCTCTGCGTGCTTCCAGCTCTCTGGGAAGGTCGCAGTCTCAAGGGAGAGATTGATGACATTGCATAGGTGGGGTGCGATGGAGCTGCTTGCTTTGTTGAAGACGTGGTGCGGGAATGGGCCTGACGGAGAGCCGGAGTGGATTGTGCTCATGGTCTTGATGGTGTCATCGACGCTCACGCTGGTCCAGGCTAGCAAGGGGACGTGGTCGATGGTGTGTGGAGGGTCTGTTGTGTTGCTGTCTTTTGGGGCTGTCTGGATGTTGAAGCGGCCGTGGATGTCTGCTATCTTGCGGTGGAAGAAGGTGGTGAGGGAGTCGTTCAGGGCTTGCGACGGCGGGATGTCGTTAGTGTTGGAGCTGGGGTTGGAGAGTTCCTTCACGATGTTGAAGAGCTCCTTGCTGTCGTGTGCGTTGTTGTTTAGAAGGTGTTTGAAGGAGGTCTTCTTGGCAGCCCTGATGAGGTGGTGGTGGTTGCGGACGGGGTCCTTGTGTGCTGCGTGGCTGTCCGGAGTTTGTTCACTGTGCCATTTCTTCTCTAGTTTCCGGCAGGCTTGCTTGGAATCTAGGAGTTTTGGGGTGAACCAGCTGGCCCTCTTGCTGGTGTCTCTGTGGTGGGGTTTCTTCAGCGGGGCGAGAGTGTTGGCGCAGTCCTCGATCCAGGGTCTGAGGCTGTGGGCAGCGTCGTCTGTGTTGGAGGGTTCGGTGGGTGGGCTGAGAGCTTGATTTGCGTGTAGTTGGTCTTCGGGGATTTTGCTCCAGCGGCGGCGGGGGATCTGTTGGGTGTGGTGTTTGGTGGTGTGGCTGACGGAGACATGCAGGCTTGAGGAGAAGGCGAGTTTGAGCGTGTGGCCGGCGGATTGGGTGGGCGTTGTGACAGGTTGTATTAGTCCGAGGTTGGTAAGGTTATCGATCAGGGTTGTGGAGTTGTTGTCATTGTTGTTCTCAAGGTGAAAGTTCAGGTGTCCGAGGAGGATGTAGTCTGTGGAGGTCAGGGCGTGCGTGCTGATGAAGTCGGCGATGGAGTCGCTGAACTGGGGGCGGGGTCCGGGGGGCGGTAGACGAGAGTGCCTCTGAGGGTGGAGTTAGGGTCTGTGTGGATCTGGAAATGCATGTGTTTGGCGGTGCTGAGCGCGTCGTCGGTGCTAGTCGTGACCCTGATGCTCTTTTTTGTAGACGATGGCGATTCCTCCTCCGACTCTGTTGGTGCGGTCACTGTGGGTGATATTGTAGCCGTCTGGGATGGCTATGGCGATGTCGGGTCCGGAGGAGTTGTTCAACCAGGTCTCTGTTAGGAAGGCGATGATGTCTGGGGAGGTTGTGTTGAGCAGGTCCCAGAGCTCGACGGCGTGTTTGAGTGCAGAGCGGGTGTTCAGTAGTATGCATCGGAGGTGGTTGAGGTCTTTCTTGGCGGGAGGTTCGTCGGCTCTGTGGTTGGTGTAGCTGCAGTTCCAGCAGGTGAAGGGGCAGTGTGTGCGTTTCGGGGCAGCCTTGAAGCAGTAGTGGGTCCGTCCGGGTTTGAGACCATGCAGAGTGCTGGCGTCATAGTGGCGGCAGTCGTCGTGGCCGGGGCCAGGGGTTCTGGCGCTGGGAACGGTCCAGGAGCAGGCGGGCGCAGACGGGCTTGCCGAGCCCCAGCGGCACGACCGCGCAGCGGCCAGCATGTGTGGGGAGGTGGGAGTGAGGAGCAGCTGGGAGGCGGGGGCAGTGAATAGGCAGTCAGGGGGCTGAGCCGCAGGGGACACAGCGGCGAGGGCGTTGAGGGGCGACGAAGGAAACAGAAGGCAAAAGGGCACAACAATGGAGGGGGAAACAAGTGGCAAAGAGGGCAAAAGGTCACAAGTAAGGGCAGAAAGGTCACAAAAAAGGGGGGAAACGAGTGGCATAGAAGGCAGAAAGGTCACAGAAATGCAGGGGCAGCTAAGCAACAGAAGGCAAAATGGGCAGAGAGACACGGGGGCCGCGAGGGGAGCAGAAGGAAAAACCTGGCAGAGAGACACGGGGGCACTGAGGGGAGCAAAAGGGAAACCGGGCAGAGAGACACGGGGGCAGCGAGGGAGAGAACGGGCACAGGCGGTGCTGTGCAGAGGGGGAGCGACCTACCTGGAAGGTTCAAGATTCGCTCTCCTCACCCCGCAGCGGCTGGCCTGTATGGGGAGGTGGGAGGGAGGAGCAGCTGGGAGGGGGAGGTGGGGCAGCAAATGGGCAGTCAGGTGGGTGGGGCTGCAGGGGACACAGCGGCGAGGGCGACAAAGGAAACAGAAGGCAAAAGTGCACAACAATTGAGGGGGAAACAAGTGGCACAGAGGGAGAAAGGTCCCAGGAAAGGGCAGATAAGGTCACAAAAAACGTAGGGAAATGAGTGGCACAGAGGCACAAAGGTCACAAGAAAGGGCAGAAAGGTCACAAAAAACGGTGGGAAACGAGTGGCACAGAGGCACAAAGGTCACAAGAAAGGGCAGAAAATGTCACAAAAAAACGGGGGGAAATGAGTGGCACAGAGGGCAAAAGGTCACAAGAAAGGTCACAAAAAACGGGGGAAACGAGTGACACAGAAGGCAGAAAGGTCACAGAAATGCTGGGGCAGCTAAGCAACAAAAGGCAAAAACGGGCAAAGAGACACGGGGGCTGCGAGGGGAGCAGAAGGAAAAACCGGGCAGAGAGACACGGGGGGAGCGAGGGGAACAGAAGGGAAATCAGGCAGAGAGACACGGGGGCAGCGAGGGAGATAACAGGCACTGGCGGTGCTGTGCGGAGGGGGAGCGACCTACCTGGAAGGTCAAGGGTCCATCTCTGGTGAACGTAAGAAATGAGAACAGGTCTTTTATTCTCATCTCTCTTTTTGAAAAATGTTTGAGTCTACTTCCTCAGGATGAAATGTGAATGGTTGCGCTTACTTTTTTCCCTCAGTTGCCTTCACTTTATTCCCACAGTTGCCCTAACTATATTTATCTAAGATGAGCAAAAGATCGTTGGTTCTCTTCATCTCTCCCCCAAGAAGATAAACGTCTGGCAATGCAATATGGCCAGATTGTATGACCTTTGGAATTGTGAAAAACATGTAACTCATGCTCCTTGTATATTTATCAGAAGTAGGAAAATCTGAGAATTATCTCTCATTATGTGCCCTTTGGAAGTATAAAAGACAAACAGAAGGAGACCTAAGAACCCTAAGGAGGACCCATTCTATTCTCTCTCAGAGGAATTACATATTAATGACACCTGCTCCTAATTTCAGCCTCTTCAAAAGATAGGAAGACTCAAGATTTGGCAAAGTTTTGGTCACAGTAAAAGACAATACAGTCCTCTTTTAATACCCTGTGAGAAATGCAAAGCTGTCAGTTACCCCCGCTGGTACCCCCAATTGCACCTCCCTATAAAGAATGAAAGACTGGCTGTGTGCCTAAGCTGCCCTTCCAAGAGCCATCTACTTGCTTCCTACCTTATAACTCATAAACAACAATCCAAATGTAGCTCAGTGATTTGAGCTTAGCGATAATTAACCATCGTGGCATCCCAGTAGAAGAGAAATTAAAAAAGAGTCCCGGCGACAACGGGCTATGTCCCAGACGGATGTCCCAGACCAGCAGCGAGCTTTATTGAGGGAAGTCCTGGCTGCAGTTCAGGAATGAACACCTGAAATCTCCTTTGCCTCTTGCTAGCAGCTCCATCAACGACTGTTTGAAGGTAACCCTATGCTCACTGGCTTTTATTAACCATTTCAATATAAAAATTAAGCATGAGCGCAAAATCCGCTCCGATCGCGGATTTTGCGGATTTTCGGCAAATCCGCGATCCGCGAACTCTCGCGGATTTGCCGAAAATCCGCAATCCGCGATCGGAGCGGATTTTGCGGTCAAAAGTTCAAGCGCGCCTCATTAACGATGGCGCCGGCAAGCTGCCAGCGCCCATCCTGCAATTGTTACTTAATTAGCTTCAACAGGAAGCTCTAACAGATAAGATACAGCAGGGGCTCGAGCGCCTGCTTTATTTTAGCAGTTGGAGCTTCCTGTTGAAGCTAATTAAGTAACTTTTGCAGGATGGCGATGGCGCTGGCAGCTTGCCGGCGCCATCGTAAATTACTTCAACAGTGATGTGTCTTCTTGAATAAATATGAAGGGCAGGGTTCATTCGGGCACGACGGTCCTGGCACAATTAAATAATAAATCTGCTGCTCTGATCGGTCTCTGACCTTTTATACACACAAGAGGCATGCTCGCATGGACGCCCCGTCCGTTTGGCCCCGCCCACACACTCGAGGTGTGCACCGTCTTCCCGCCATTTACCCACTATGATGGACATTTCACTCAAGGGACCCCTGCGCACTTCGGCGCGATTGCATAGTGACACACACTTGGTCGCTGGAACTAGTTGAAGCGCAAATGCAGTGACTCATTCAGCAGCCCAAAAAAAAAACGGGAGGCTGGGCATCTTTGACTTTCACGAGCGCAACCCCCGTGCTGTTCCTGTGACCAGGGGCTTCTGTCTCTTAATCTGCTGCTCTGATCGGTCTGTCACCTTTTAGACACACAAGAGGCATGTGCGCTCGCGTGGAAGCCCCGTCCGTTTGGCCCCGCCCACACGCTCGAGGAAGCCCCGCCCCCAAATCCGCAAATCCGCTGAATCCGCGGATTTTGCGGATCCACGATCCGTGAATCCGCTGGATCCGCGAATCGTGGATCCGCAAAATCCGCCCATGCTTAATAAAAATGCTTTATTTGCGTAATTCCAGTTTCATCCTTGTCCTCGCGTGAACACGAGGTTGTATGACACAGTTGACAGGATGTGAAAACCTAATACTGGTTTATTTAGTGAATGCGAAGTGATTTACTTGCCACGAACAAAGCATTGTGCATTTTACATTCGGATGTTATATATGTATAAGGTAGTTGATTAAGCAGGTATCGGAAACATCAGCAGCTAGAAAAATATTTAGGCTTGTGTTTAAGGTAAGAGAGATGGGTAACACACTGAAATCTCACTCCTTATTCTGAAACATCACTTTCATTATGGTCAAATGAATTCTGATGAGAAACATGTCGGTTTACAAAGGAACATCCAATGTTATACTCCTGCCATCATCTTCAGTAAAGTTCACTTTGACTCTTCAAACCTACTATCCAAATGATCCCAATACAAACCCTCTCTGTTCCTTAATGCACATCCTGTCTTTATAATGCAATGTATATTCTCAATTACACCTTTTTCCACAGAGCCACCATTATAATTGGCAGTCGAGCAACACTTTGTTGAGATGTCTCTGTAGTGTGGTTAAAGACGTATGTGCCCAATTCCACACTAACCAACCTAAGAAGGATTGCTGCACGCTAGTTTGTAGTGGCAGAAGCTTGTGCTGGTCTGTAATACTAAAGTTATCAACCAGATGGACGCAGCTATGATTAGTGCAAGAGGGTTTGTGGTATCGTAGGAAATGGGTTCTCTAGGTGGCAGTGGTTTGCACCCCCACCAAGTAGGGACCCACACTGTAGTCATGGTAAGTAAATTACACCCTCAGAATAGCCAGTGCTCACCCGCTTGGTAGATTGGCAAGAGCAGTCAGGCTTATCCCCAGAGGAAATGCGTAAAGCATGTGTATACACACACACACACAGTAACAAAGTGAAAACACAACAAAAGTAGTCCACACGAGTTTAGAACAATAGCCAACATGTATCTGAATTAATCAAGACCAAAAAGACAAAATTCCAACATATATAAGCCAAGATACACATTTTCAGTTAAATCCATTTATATCGCTAAGAAATCAGTGGTTGTGTTTGACCAGGACAAAGTACCTTCAATGCGTAAAAATTTAAAGGTGATGAAAGGCGCAGGGGAGGTGAGGCATCGTTAAAGCGGGTGATGCGTCGGTTCCTTACTGCTATGAATGTCGTTGGCACAATGGCGCTCGGTGACGGTGTGTTGCACAAGGAGGTGATGCGCCACTTGTAGTAAGTGATACGTTGGTTCATTACTGCTATACAGCTCGTTGAGCCTCTAATGCTGGGTGATGATGCAAGGCGCAGGCGAGGTAATGTGTCAATTGTGAGTGCGATACCTCAGTTCCATAAGGCCACATGGTGTCGATGTCATAGTGCGATGCGTCGATTCCACAGAGCCAATGTCGAACCACAGGTGCAGCGTCAGAGCGGGGCATCCTGGATGTCAGTGATGCAGTGCTTGAGACTCACACAGCAGCAATTCTTTGGGGCCCTGTGGCAAAGTCGGGGCATGCATTGTAAACAGCAGTCAGTGAATCGAACATGCAGCGGGAGGGAACCACGATGTCAGTGGCGGCAACGATGATGCTTGGATTCTTGCAGGGGGGAACTGATTCTGAAGTGGCGCTTTATGTCAATGCATGGTTTACGTCTTTTGGCACCAGTACTCACTTCCAAGGGCCCAGAACTGGTCCTACTTGGCAGAGCAGGGCTCTCAGCAGAGGAGCCCAGGTGCTGACAGATAATGTCTCAACTCAAGCCCTTGGAGAAACTTGGAAAGCAGGATGTAGAAAGCAAAGTCTAGGCAGCAAGTCCTCAATCCAGAAGTGCTCTGAGTATACGGTGCCAGAGGTCCAGTACTTTTACCCATTTCAGCCTTTGAAGTAAGCAAACTTAAAAGAAAAGTCTTTGTAGTGCACAAGACCCTGCCCTTCCTGGCCCTGGTTCCAAACGCACTATAGGGAGTTGGAGACTGCTTAATGTGGGGATTGACACAGCCCTATTCAGTTGTCAGTGTCAACTCCTCCCATCACCTCAGCTCAGGAAGACCCATCAGCCTGGTGATGGGCCATCAGTATATGCAGGGATGTGCAGCTCCCTTTATGTGTGACTATCTAGATTGAATTCACAAAGCCTAATTGCCATCCAACCCAGACGTGTATTCAGAGACAGAAAGAGGCACACAAAGATTAAAGTAAGAAAATGCCAACTTTCTAAAAGTGGCATTTTCAGACCTGCAATTCAAAAAACAACTTCACTAAAGATTTGTTTTTAAGTTGTGAGTCCAGAGACACCAAACTCCAATTTTCCATCAGCTCCCAATTGAGAGAAACACTTGTAAAATGTTACAAGGCAGCTCCAATGCTATCCTATGGGAGAGATAGCCTTGCTCTAGTGAAAAAATTTAGCAGTTTTTCACTACCTGGAAATATGGAACTGACAACCACATGTCCTACATTTCACAGCACCCTGCCCATTGGGTATCCTGCGGCCTACCTTTAGGGGTGCCTAACATGTAATAAAAGGGAAGGTTTGGGCCTGGCAAATAGGAGTACTTGCCAGGTTGAAATGGCATTTTAATACTGCACACACAGGCTCTGAAGTGGCAGGACTGAGACAGGTTTGAAGGGCTATTTATGTGTGTGGCATACTCAGTGCTGCAGGGCCACTAGTATCATTTGATTTATAGGCCCTGGGCATGCATGGTGCACTGTACAAGGAAATTATTAGTCAATCAAATATACAAATCAACGAGAAACCAACTGCCATCATACTTTAGACATAGAGCACTTGCACTTTAGCACTGATTAGCAGTAGTAAAGTGCCCAGAGTCCTACAACCAGCAGACACAAAGTTCAGCACACATTAAAAACAGGCGGGTAGAAGCAAAAATACTGGGGGAACAATGCTAAAAGATGCCTGGTTTAACAGGCACCCGGCCAATAAGTTTGAAGGGGTCTACTTATGACTATTATTTACTACCCAACTTAGGCTCAGGAGAAATTTCCTTTCTTGCATGAAGGCCAATGCTACCTTTTCCATGCCACAGGTTCACCGTAATTTCTCCAAACACCTTGCTGCGATTTTGCCTGAGGTTTGTTGCCCTGAATAAGAAAATATATCCATGTTTCTAAACATATGCTGACTTTAGCAGTAACGTCTGCTGGTGCACAGATAAAGCAGAAACTCAGCCTCAGGCTGTTGGAAATGAGCTACTAGCAGGGTCTGATGGCTCATTGAGCTAATACAGCCCCTCCAGTGGTTAGTGTGACCTCATGGAAAAACACTTACATCAGATTGGGTTTCTTCAGCCTTTCATCCTTTTCTGGTCGATGATATGAGTACCACTGTGTTGTGTAGTGGCCAACATCTGTCATTTCTGCACCAATATACTAAAGTAGTTAACACACGCTTAATAAATACTCTTGTTAAGTTATACTTGGTTGTTGTTCCAGTAGCATTATGTGCAAGAATTTGTGCTGCCCAAAATAAGTAATATTTTACCCTACCTCACCTAGCAATGGCGGTGTTTGCTGCATGTATGTACAATCTGGCCCCTCTTGATAGTAGCATTATAGGCAGTTTAGTAGAGACTTACTATACTTAACCATGCACATATATTTCTTGGATTTATATGTAACTTTAAGGTACATGGAGGGTGAGTTAAGAATAGTAAATATAGATGTGTTTATCTATATTTACCTTGATTATATTGTGGTATGGTATATAAGGGCTGCATTATTTTGGTAAAAAAAGATTTCTGTTCACTGACATGGAAAATGGCAACTAAAACAATAACTCAATATGGCCAGATTTGAAACCAAAATTATTACTGGGAAAAACTTTCAAACCTGCCCACAGCTTCAAAAATTCATGAGTGCAATAGGGCCATGGGGTACAATTGGGTCATGGTGCCCGGTCTTTATCTGACAGCGGTCCATAAGCCACCAGCCTGCCAGGAAAATACCAGAGTGGTTGCAGGGCCAATCCAGCCCTGCACAAGGCATAACAGGATTGGACAGTGTTTAGGTATAAGCATTTGTATGTGCCTGTATTTACATCACACATTTGGGAACCAAGAGAACATGGTACATCATATGTTAAGAGAGAAACAATAGACATCATGTATCTCGAGTGTGATTTTTACTCATTTTCACACTTCCTTTCACATATTTTCATATTTTTTTCATAAAAGAAAAATTCATGATTATCATTGAACCGTAGGATGAAGCATGACAGGAGCAATCTGCCCCTCCATAGCGTTCCACAACTTTCTGGTAATTCACCCCGGCCTACCCCCGACCTGATGTGAGGCAGTGCCAGGTGGGTGAGAGCCCCATGTATTCACTGAACCCTAAGGAAGAAGCAATAAGACTACCACCATTTCTAGAGGGCAGATCCATTGCCACCTCATTGCCATTCTTTGCCACCAACCTGGAAGTAGACAAATTGGGTTGTGATTGGGTTGCAACTAAATACTTAAATGACAAGGGTTTAGCGAGTCATTGGAAGCAGCTAAGGTGAGATATTGCCTTCTGATTGTAAGTATCTTTGCCCCTGCCACCAACACTTTGCTATTAGCTGAAGGGTAGCAGATGGAGGCTACGACGCTTTCTTACAAGATGCAATGAAAGCCTTATTATCAAATTCTCAGTAAATATCACTAGAACTTTAATAATTTTTTAATAGTCATAATTCTTTAAAAACATGTAATCAACAGTGTATTTTTGAAGTGGCTATCCCAACGGTTAAAGAGATATTAAGAGAAATCCCTTTATGGTTGGGTCTATGTTTCGCGATTCATGGACAAGTGGTTCTTTTGTTTTAGGACTTTAATCTTGGTATCAGAGCACCTGTTGAAAATGTAACTGGGTGACCAGTCAGACGCATAGATGACTCTGTACTGGACCAGAGTTTTGAAACTTTTCAACACTGACATTTATCGCGAGGAACTGGAGGAGTAGAGGTGATGGGATAGTTTAAGGTAAAAAGCAGCATAGTTCAGCCTACGGAGTTGTAATTGCGAATAAGCATTTTCAACATTCTATACTGTTCATTAAAGTTGTCGCAAAAAATAATCCTAAACTAAACTAAATTAATAATGAAGTTCAGAGGTGGTTCTTACTAAAGGGAGAAGGAGCTATGCCCCGCCTGCTGAGAGTGCAGCAGGCAAACACAAAAAAACTAAAATAGCATAATAATGCCATTTTAATGTTCCACAAGCTCACACGGTGTACAGTGCAAGTCTGAGGACACGGGGGGAGGGGGGCTGAATCCTGCGATTGCATGATGACTGCTGGGTCTACTGTGCACAAGTTAAAGTAGCCAGCTGTCTTGCTACAGCCAGTATGACAATGTGCACTGTGGACCCAGCAATCCCAGGCCTGTGAAATAGTCGGGGGATTACTGTCACAGGACCCCAGCCGCAAAATGAGCTCTGGGTTAGCCTGCTCCAACCAATCCTGAAGCTGCTCTCATGCTGAAAACAGCATGGGAGCCCGTCCAGGATTGGTTTGAGTTTCGTTACACTAGGCAGGAAGCCCAGTTCTTCCATTTCCTGCTTGTGGACACCAGTATCCGGGGAGAGAAGTGTTGCACAGTTTGGGAGCAGCATTAATGGTGAATTGTGTGCCATCACTATTTTTGCATTGCTAGCCACCACTGATGAGGTTATATAAATGTCCAGGGAGTCTAGTTCCTTCTGTTTGCGGCTAAGCTATTACCACACGGTGTCAGGTTTACACAGCACTGAATATAAGCATAATTATGGAGTGCAACAATCTGTACCAGGGTATTTAAACTGACAGGGTATTTCAATGAGCTGTACCTTGCAGCTAAAACAAAGTGCGTTTGATTCTCTAGGAGGCCAACTCAACCCTCCATTTGTCTGAAACCCACTAAATTGAATACCACATAATTAAGTAATGGTAAAATGGTTTTAGCAGTACTTAGAAATGACAGAAGTGTGATATTGAGCGTTATACAGAAACAAGTTGAAATCTGTGCTTGATTTGAGCTGGGGGTTTCCACTGGCACTTAGTTTTGGGGACCCACACTTAATTTTCCTCATCAGATAGTGACCAAGAGTAAGAGAGGGAAAACCAAAGCCAGAGGAAAAGAAGGACAGAAAGAAACGTCAATAAAAGGAGAAAGCAGGCCCCTGCAAGAGTGAGAAAAAAGGGCTGGAAGTGCCTGGTGGAGGATTACAAGGGCATGAGGTGGACTCCGGCTACACAGCCTTGATATTGGGTGTGACGACACTTAATTGCACGAGCCGGGGGCTTCTGAGGAGAGCTTTAGGCACCGGCACTCTTTGTTTTACAAGTTAAGTACTGGTTAATATTAACTGTGTATTAAACAAAGGCTAATGAATGACAGCAGTTTTGGGTGAAAGCGAGTCTTTGGCAGTAAACAGCGATTTATAACGCCTATAAATGCCTCAAATTACGTTTAGCCTTCTCGTTTTAACAAGGCACCTTACAATGGGGACAAAAACTGCACCTTTCACAGCCGCTGTGTTTACACCGAAATGGCTTCCTTAGAAAAAAAAAAAACATACTTCATCCGAGCTGAACCTTTAATTTGATAATTGGAGACCTGCATTTGTAAGACTGAAACGGAGCTATTAGATCTTAATTTCTGACCTACTTCGACGCCATTCGTCAGTGGAAAGCAATGGACCCAACTGCCTGGGAGCCAATCCCTCGGGATGCAGCACCTATTTCTGTAAATGGTGGGCCCGCTGCTCTGTTGTGGTAATTAACCCACAAAAAGGGAAATCTGAACAAATGGCTGCAGTCAGCAAGGTTGCTACCCGCGCCTACAAAAATAGCTCAGTACAGTGGTTAATTGCGAATGTCTAAGACTGTACGTCGTGCAGCGTGATGGAGCTGCAAGTACGGTGCGAGATGTTGTCGAACCAGGAATTAGCCCACTTGGACGCCAAAATGGAGCCAGGCGGGAGCACGCTTTAGAAAAAGCTATATTGAAAGAACTGCAAGGACACATTAGTTTGAGTGACTTCACACAGGGTCCTATCAAATGCCCACAGAGTTAATGAATTGGTGAGATATGCACACATTACATGTTGGAGACCTTTTATTGCACAAAATGCAGTGGTATAAAACTCTTATTTCACACCAGGAACCATGAAATAGGGAACATATTTCATGGTTACCTGGGAAATATGGATTTCGTCATCATCATGGCAGCCCCAAAACACTCTACAGAGCTTTACTGCAGTTAGGACTGGTAGGATTAGATTGCAAAGAATGGAAATTATGTGGCACACCTTGCTGCAGTATTAGGTTCATCAATTTAAGCTAGAAACAGTTCAAGTGAAATCTGCAAATTAAGAGCATTATGTTGCAGTATTGCTACATCTGTAATTTTGTGGTAATCACCTTTGTTTTGTCCATTTTCTTAATGAAAGGCAAACTAAATCTAAACATTCTAATTCCAATCAGTGTCAATGTTAGCTGCTCTTCGAAGAAAACACCCAAAATGAACATGCAACATAAAAATGACATAATGTATACTCATACATGCTGCAAGTACACTCACACGCACGCACAAACTTTTCCTACACATTTAGTGATACATATCATAGCAACTTGCCCATTTCGACATGGTCACCCCCACGTTTAAAACATGGTCACCCTCACTTTTTGCCTGGTATTTGATGTGATTCGACTGGAAATGCATTGGGTTCCTGCTAACCAGGCTCCCAATGCAAGATCCCTTTCCCAAAATTGTACAATTGTTTCCCCAATTGGTAATACCTTTGGTACACTCTGAAAGTCCGTAGTAAATGGTACCGATGGTACCTAGGAACTGAGGTACTAAAGAAGGTCCACAGATTGCTCCACCCCAAGGACCCCCACACTGAGTTCATGCAAACTGCCACTGCAGACTGCATGTCTTGATGCAGACAAAAGAGAAAACATGACAAGGCACACATTCTGTGAGTCATGCATATGGACAATGCGTGCAGTATAGGTAAGTCACCCCCTCCAGCAGGCAATACTGCCCTAAGTCAGGGTGAACTATACTACACGTGAGGGCATCACAGCACAGGCAGGTATGCCATTGTGCGGGCCAGTTTCAATGCTGCCAGTATGAGTGAACAGGGAAGCCACTTTACAAGCATGTACTGGACACTGGTAGAAACGAGTTCCCCAGCTACACGATGGCTTCACTGAGAAAAGAGGTGTTTGGTATCAAACATCTTGTATTAATAAACCTGTGCTGATGCCAGTGTCGAATTGAGTAGTACATGCACACAGAGGAAACCTTAATGCTGCCGCCTGAAAACCTACCAGCAATTGGTGGGCTGGTTCTAACCAGTCTGGCACTAGACATTAGTTTCTGGCCCCAAGGGTGAGGGCCTTTGCTCTCAGGGGGCCATAAACCATGCCTGCTTGAGCAGGTTGTGCCTTCCACTGCTGCCCACAGGATGGCCTGCGGATAAGCATTCCAAGGCCGGGGAGCTTCAAAGAGGCCCACTGCCTTTAGAATGTGAATCTGGATTTTCTCACAGGAGAGAAAATCAACCCCCCTCTGTCAAGAGTCCTTTGACCCCCAGACAGCCAGGAAAATTAGCTAGGCAAGAAAGGCATGTCCACCCTCAGGTGAGCACCACCCCTTAACTGGGATTCCCTGAAGTGAATGCAAGTGACCATCTTGAAGATGACAAATTGAGGATCTCTGGGACAGGGTTATGCCCACTTCTCCCAGGAAGTAGTCGTATAAGGGGCATAGTGACCCTAGGTGTAATAGCCCATCAGCTACTACCCTACACTCTTCCTTCCAAACACCCCTAAATTCAGTGTTCAGGGTAGCCTTGGCACCAGGAAATCAGATCCTTCAGATCAAAAGAAGAAGAAGGGATGAAGAGCAACAAAAGCAATAACTGCAGAGAAAGCAACTGACTTGGTCCCAGCTCTGCTGGCCTGTTCCCCTATTATCGACAGTTGCATCTTCAGAGACAAAGCCCATCCTGGACCTGCCCACTGTGCACTTTCTTACACCGCTTGCAGCCTCTGCTTACAGACCCCCCTCTACTCTCAGTGCTCCAGGTGATGAAAATGTGATGCCTAAAGACACCTCTGCATGCATCACCCCTGGCCGCTAAAGAAGAGGACTAAAGACATTCACGCCTCCCCGAGCATGGCAAGAGTTGAGCCCCCCTGTTGCTTCAGCCTAACTGGTCCCCCAGTCCGAGCTTGCAACCTCATTTCTAATGGACCGATCTCCGTCGACTTGACTGAGGCACCCGATGCTGTAAGACACCTCTGCACCCAGTGGCCTAGTGTTGCCCGAAGTGAACTGTTGGTGCTGCCTTGGACCTTGCCCCATTCTCACCTTAAGTCCAGAGTATTGGGCCCATAAGTCATTGTCAAGGGACCGATTGTAGTGAATGTTTTCTTCCTAAGTTTGTATTGTCGCGAAGTGCTTCAATTATGATTTAAAGTACCAAAACCTGCTTTCTTAAAACCTGCTATTTACAAAAGTACTTACCTGATTTTTATTACCTTGGTGCCTAAGTGTCATTTTTATAAATTGCTTTGTATCTCCTTATTGAGTCGTCTGTATCGTTCATTGGCTGTGTGTGTGCAACAGATGTCTAACACTTCTCTCTGATAAGCCTAAGGCTGCTTGACCACATTTCGCCCTAAAAACAGCACCCGGGGATTGCTAGAACAATCCCTGTCTACTCATACGGGAACCCCCAGACTCTTTGCACAGCATTTCATTTTTTGATATACTACATATCCCAAGTCAAGTATTTTCATTTTTGTTCCAGGGATGGGCACAATAATATTGATTATATGAGGGAAGCCAACAGTTTGCCTATGATGTGCCTATTTTAGCTGTATCTGAAGTTTCAAGTAGTCTTTTCAGCTTTACATTATTATTTGTGAACATTTTCTAGCTTTATATAGTACAAAGCCTTTTTCCAGTGACTGAGGAAACAATCCTTCTCCTGCTCAAGGCTTCAAGTCTCAACTAGCCCTATTGCGGCACCCGTTGTCACTCACCTTTTCCTTTTCCTGTATTGGGCAGCTGCACTTTCCATCTACTGCTTCTTACCGTGGGACATCAAGGGTGTGGGTCATGAATGTTGTGTGGGCACCAAAGCATTTCCATGCTACCATTTATGGCTAAGGAGACGGCTAAGCGGTAGTGGAAAAAACTGAGAAACCAATTCCCTGTTACCTGGTATACCTGCCATGCCACTCATCTCAGACAGGAAATCCAGCTGCAGAAAACTGGTGTCAGAGAGATCAACTTCTCTTCATTTAAGCAATGCAGTGTTTCCGATATTTGCATGCCTTGACCAAGGGGTCCCAATATATCATTCATAGTTTAAACTTCTTACAACACTAGTCAAGTTATTCCATGGTGACTGCTAAAGCAAAATATATAGATCAAAATAACCACATCTTAAAGCTGACCTTTACTTAGAATTTAACATGAAGAATGCATAGTAAAGTAGAACAGAGAGGAAATGTGCCTTGCTTAAAGGTGCAAATGTTATCGACCAGCATTATTATTTTCGCAGAAGGCATTTCTATCATACTTTACCTAGGCCCGAGTAGGCCTCCTTTATTTATACTTTCCTCTTTACGTTTTACATTCAATAAAACAAATGTCTTCTTAGAAAAAACTGACTAAGCTGAGTTAAACTATTAGAATTTTTCATTACTGTGAAATGTGTTGTTTAAAAAATGTATTCCTTGTTTTCTTCACACCATATGATTTCATCATATTTTAAATTAATTTGTCTATGCTTTGCACAGAATGTTGGAATAAATGAGAATGTTTTAAAATAAGTAATGTACAGTAGAAGCTTAATTCTCATGATCAAACCAGGAAACTGTGAATAGAGAATATTTTATTCTAAAGAATAGTTCATTGATACAGAATGGAGCATTAAACAGTTAACAAACATATGAATCATAAGCAACAATTTAGATATCATCATGTCATCCTGTGCATTTACAGTGGCAATCAAAAGGAGTAGTGACAGACCATCAGAAGATTCATCACTATTGGTTTGAGATGATTTCACAGCTAGAATCATGGATACATATGTTTTTAGGTTCATAATAAAATGTGTTCCTAGCTAGAGAGGTGAGCCTCTTTTTTCCCTTCTATACAGTAGCGGTCGGCAGTAGGAGTTACTGCAGGGCGGTGACGTGGGCAGGGGGAGGGTCAGGGTGGGGGGTAGTAATGTATGGATTACGGAGGTTTACAGGTAAGTAAACATTCGCAACGAAATTCGTTTTATATATTTAACTGTTTACTTATCTGTAAAACTCCGTAATCTATACATTACTACCCCCCACCCTTCCCCTCCCACTGCCCACGTCACCGCCCTGCAGTAACTCCTACTGCAGACCGCTACTGCTTCTATACCCTATGCACTAGATCGTGTTTTTCTCTCTTTTACCTGATTTCTGTGAGCTACTGCTGATGATGATTGCTGTTGCCTGACATTTTGTTTGGTGTCTACTCCTTTCCGAACATCATAAGCTACATGCTGTGACTATTTACCTTAACCTGATTTCAGCAGTTGCTACTGCGACTGTAGGAGATTCGGCTGAGTTTCTAGAACTACTCATTATTGGAAGTACATCCTCTTATAGATTCTAGCCTAAAGCTTTTAAACTCTCTCCCAAAGAACTCTTCATGGGCTTCATTAGACTTTGGACTCTTTAGATTAGAATATAGGTTATTTCTTTATGGAACATGCTGCCATTTAAATGTTGTCTTCCTAACCTCATTAAAAAATATATATATCTGTAAACAAATTAATCTTGACTAATTAGATTAAAAAAATGAGAAACCAATACTAAACATTAAAAGAAGACAATAAAGGATTTTTAAAACCTTGCCAAATCTCTCATCATTGACTCTAAAGTAAATGATTAAGGTGATTGAGATGATTTGATATGATCCTTTCTAAAATGTTGGCTAAGATCCATCGACCTGAGGAGAACTGGCTCATAAGTTACGGGTTGAACAGATACATAAAATTCTTTCTTACCTGTGCTATCACCACCATAGAACCAGGAATGAGCCACTGATAGGCAAATACATTCACAATATGAAAATGATGGCATTATTATTCTAAAGGAGTGAACCATGAAACCCAAGATGCCCATAATGTGCCAAGATTGACAATTATGACACTACAAATATCAAATAAAATGCTAGCGGTATCAGAATGACCAAGCATTCTTTGACTTCTTGTGTTATCACAGGAAAAAGACTTTTTACCACATCTAGTCCACCAAAAAGTTGTTTCAAGTTTTTAGTTGGTGCAGAGGGTTAGGAGAATGGCAAGGAGAATAGATCACACTGGGAAAGCAGTGCTTCTGCAGATTCAGGTACCAAAGTCAAGCAAAGACAAGCAGCAGCAACTACTGGATACACAATTAAAGTTATCTCATAATTACCATTATGACAGAGATTGGATACATAATGCTAATAATTACTGTCATTATTTCATCATCTCAAGGAAAATTACAATATGCCTGGTTGCAACCATCATGCCTATGATGATGAAAACACATCTAGAACAAATACTTCATCCCATGGATGCATACAATATGGAAAGAAAGGCCATCATTTTGCTACAGCCATCAGTATGCCAAAAGTGACCTTCATAAAAACAAGGAAAATGTAAACTCTCTCTCTCCTCATCCTTCTCTCTGTTAAGCACACAAGGATCCATTCCCCGGTCCCACCAGCAACAACTCGTATCTGATAGTTCTGTCCTGAACAGCTCTGATCTCTCTTTAGCTTCACACTGCTACCATTTTCCATGGCTGCTAAGAAAGTGAATATTTTTAATAGAAGTGCATCGAACCCTAATACACCACATGACTTACAGCATTAATCCTGCATCAAAGCAAAGCGCATAACTGTACAGCAGAGCTGAATGATAAGAGCCTCACTGGAGGCCATGTGCTGTCACTCGTACTGGGTGGACGAGCACAAGCCCTAGTATTGACTGTGTTTATGTGCGAGCACTGACCCTGCCTTTGACTGCATGGACTTTCAGGAACTGGGCTAGAGCTCTATGAGAGATGGCCAAGGGCTCCAATTTCAGCTACAGCTGTTTTGTAGATACCGTATTGCACTAGCAATGAAAACATATTAAACTGTGTATGTCTGAAGGTGGGGACTCTTGGCCTACAACTAATGTGCAGCTTCAACTTAGGATCTGTTATCACTGATCACTCTGATGATCAGGAGCTAAGCAGCACCACCACCAGCATTACGAAGGAGCCCACACCTGCGCATCTCCAGACTCAGGGCGAGACAATCTACATTTCTCATAGGGCTCCACCATGATGTCACTAATGGACAGACACCAAGGGGAGTACTCAAATTGAGTGAAAAAGAAAAAGGCTGGAAGATATACCTGTTCTATGTGTGATTGACATTTTACTGCTGCTGCCGGTACTGTACATTGGTTTTCTTTTTCTTTTATTCCCCCCTGTTGCTTTTTGTGGACAAACCCCTCCACCCCGCTCTTACGTGCACCAGTCGTCACTGGGCGGCAAACTTTGGGACCGCCCGGGGTGGCAAAACCTCCAGCTCTACCGCCACTGTATAAAGATGCTTACATTTCCACTGTTTGCATCGTCCCTGCTTTTAGGATGAGAGGAAACTCTTTGCAGAAAATGTGTGTGTTACTGAAAAGTGTGCACTGTGGATGTCTATACTGTACATGTCCCCTCTAAGAGAGAAGATGATATTGATGCTGCAAAGCGTCCCCTTTTCTGGCTTCTCAACTGTTTGAAAACATCTATGTTCATAACTATTGCCTTTGTCAAAAGTTGTTTTTAAATTCCAGTTACCCGAGCCTACATTGAAAATGATAGAAATACAGATCAGAAGATTTCACTACATTTCGGTGCCTCTGAAAGGTTTGCTGGTCTTGGAATGAGTCCATAAAGCTGTCATATATTGGCAAAGACATCGGAAGAATTGGAGGGAAAAAACTGGCAGCAGCAAAAGTACATTTTTCGAAGAGACAGAGGGGGAATCTGCAGCAGAGGTCGAAATTCATTCTTAGTAAGTAAGACAAGAAAAAAGGGATGCTTAATTTGCCCACTGATTTTAATTTTCCGCTGAATCCACACCTTTATTTAATGACATTTATCTTCTAGAGTGGGCGTTTGAATGTGTACAGTGAACCAATTAATAACACTGAGAAGTAGCTCCACTCTATCAGAGATAATTCTGGTGTGGAGAATAACACCCTGCGTAAATGGGAGATTGTTATATTGTTTGCATCGAGCCAAGGTAGCATTATTCACTTCCATATGATTAAGCTATAAAAATAGTAAGGTACATAGGAGCAAGATGTGACTCAGACTAGTTCTGATGTGATTAGACTAACAGAATTTAAATCTTTTGTAAATATAAATGTCCATCGTCTTAAACATGTGTTCATGTTTATAAGGAGCCCCGATTTTAGAAGACAAGGAGATGCAGCAAAGGGGAGTAAATGGGTTGCTGGGATTCACATGTTTTGCCACAGGGCGAAAGTTCACGCTAGAAGTCTTGTCTCTTGCCTCAACATTGCTAACGCGGGATTACTGGTTACTAATTATCTTACCAAATCCCATTTCCTGTCGACTGAATCGTTGGTACCTGTCTTGAGTAAAAGGTAATCTCGCAGTAAACAATCAATTTAAGAACTTACACCACTCTAAATGACCACTGACCAAAATTAAGTTTTAAAGATTTAATATAAAGTCAAAGATAACTGAAGATACAAACTTCTCAAAATGAGATTAAGAAGGTAAATCGGTATCACTATGAACATGAACTTTTTGAATAATCTGAGTCTGAAGAACAGAATAATAAGTACAACTTCTAATAACATGAGCGTTGCCAAAATGAATACAAGTTGCAACCTCAAAGTCATTACAGAAAAGAAAAATTAAGGTTAGTCTGTCCCTACACTACACTAAATGACATCCCTACTTAACAAGATCTTTACCCTCTAGGTGTCAGCCGTGGTGATTTCCTAAGAAGATCACGCACTTCTCTTTGTCTCTTCTCTGATAATGGGTCTCTCCTGATCAGCCTATCTGCCTACCCATCCGCTTCCTTAGGCTCCCAAAATCATCTGCTCTGCCCTCCTCCCGGGTCACTTTCCCTAATACCAAATCACATTTCCAATAGAAACGCCCCTTGGGACGCCCCTCACGTGGTACATCTTTGCGCGGTAAAACTCCATGATGATACTCTTGAAGACCCTCGTTATAGTTGACCTTGGTTCCCAGGCTCCTTCTTCCGTGCGCTGATACCCCCGAAATTCCTGGAAACTCCTACAGGTCTGCGCAAGGCGCCACTGAACAAAGTCCCTTTCATTCGAGCTGATTAGGACCCTCGCACCTGCATACAGCTCGTCCTGCAGTGGGCCTCAAATTCCAGACTTCACCATATCTTAGGCCATAAAACACTCTCAGAGCTCCATACTGGACACCTCACGACCTCTCCTCTAACGAGCACATGACGATTTAAACTACATGACATTATCTGTTCTGGCCTACTTGATTTACATGCAGCAGGTTCCTGCACTCTTAAAACGTTAACTTGATTTAAACAGCAACATTCTTAACTAGCATACGTTTCTAAAATAACACATCTATAAAGCATATACTTTTAACCCTAAGTTCAATAGTACATTTTGAAAGAACCATGTCAACTTTATCTCACATTAGTTTAGCAGCACGTTCAGGTTTGCTGTGAATTGCCCTAAGGCCTACACAAAATACTGGAATCCAAAGTTACATTTAATTCGGACATGACTCTTTTAACATGAGAGAACCATGAGGTTTTCACATATACTCCAACATTTCTACATTTAATCTCACACCGTTATAATTATGGTTACTCTACTTAACATTCTATACATTTCGCTATTGAATATAAAACACTCGTGTGCAAAACATGTTTAAACTAACTACGTGCTTGTAAATATGGCGTACTTATACATTTTTTTCAAACTTGTGCTCTCTCAGTCCCCCCTTTGATGACCTTTAGGGGTCATCATTACCATGACACTAAAATGTAGAGCCTTTAAAGTGAAGACAGGGCAGTACCACTTCTTTTCATACTCTCTAATGCTTTCAGACTCTTATATTGAGTGTCCTGCATCGCTGTCAACTCTTCTTCCTGTTTCTTCATAGCTCTCTGTAACCTATTTGCTCTATACCATTGATACAAACGCACCAATCCCCACAAAGTGATTACACAAATCACTACTATGATGATGGGTTTCAATATGTACCAAACGATACCCTTTCCTAAGTTGGCAAACCAACTTCCAACTTTACCCATTCCATGGCCTACTTTTTCCCACACATTTACCTTTGCCAGGTCCTCAATTTCGTAGTGTATGGCAGTGATGTTTTGTATATACTTCTCTAGAGGCTTTGAATTGTCTGGAATGTAAGTACAGCATTCCTGGACCTTCAAGGCCCTACAGACTCCTCCCTCTTTTGCTAACAGAACATCTAAAGCAAGTCGTTTCTGAAGAACCATTGCCCTAATCGATTGCATCTCCCCCTCTATCAGCATCAAGGATCTTGCAGTACTGGCAGACAGTCTATCTACGACTGTAGCTAACCTCCTGATCTTAATGTCATTCATTATCAATCCTAAGAACGGGAATGCAGCACCTATTACATCTCCAACTACTTCTGCTGCACCCAGCCCTCGCTTCCATCTAGTTGATATTTCTTTCTTAGGCGTATCTAAATTCTCAACATGATATATTTTAGGGAAGACAACAGCCAGATAGCATGATCCGTACCAATTATCTGGTAACTTCACATAGGCATATCTTCCACATACAAAATATACATTTGGTATTGCTTGCATCCCTTTCATGAAGTTCTTAGAGTAGTACTCCAATTGAAAGGCATGTTCACAATTTACTTGTCCTACATAAACGTTTTCATAATAGGAGTAACTCCTGTGAATGCACAGTTTCCCCCGTTTCTCCTTATCCAAAGCAATTGGACCAATACTACCTTTTCGTTGTTGTGCCCTTTCCTCCTTGGTCCAATCTGTTTCCCCTTGTCCTGATGCCTTCAATATCTTCTGCCTCCTGTATCTAGTATCTACCTGTGCTATAAACTTTTTCTCAACTTCTGATATTTGACAAGTCAGATTGTTGATTCGAGCATGTGAAGTATCTAACGTTCTCCATGGAATAAACCATTTGTGTAATCTGTCTTCGCTTTTGTAGTAGTCCCATTTGTTCAAATGCTTGAAATTCGGAACCTCTGGCAATGTCGAGTCGAAATTCGAGAAGTAATACTCAAATCCGTCTCGTCCATAAAACATACTTAACAATAAACTGCACGTTATCCCATATGTCAACGGGAGATGATGGTATTTGATACCCTCCTCCACCGAAATTGGTAATTGCATACAGACATAGCAATCCTTTACCTCCATGGCATCAACATATTCATAAAGCAACTTAGCATAAGCATTTGACTTGTAATTCCCCTGTGACTCATCCATGTGTAACCTTTTTACTTCTGCATCTAACAACGCTTTGTCTTTCTCATTGATGTTTCCCTTCTCCTTAATAATGGTAGTTCTCGGTGTTGACACTCCCTTATCCTCCTTAACTGTGGTTCCATCCCCTTCGTGTCCCGCTAGGAATGAAACAGTTACCACTAAAATTATAAGAGAAACCACTACTCCTAAAAATGTAACAGCTATACATTTTGCCCTGCGGTTCGGGTTGCCAGCCTCCATGTTCTCAAACAGTGTAGTTTTCGACTATCTTCCAGCATTCACTTCCTCTTCTTTTCAAACAAAGTCTTTCTCTCTTGCAATGTCTTTCTTGGAACACTTGGAAGCTTGACAATTTATTTCCGCAAAACAATTCAAAGTCCAGTAATATAGACAACCCTAGCCCTTCTCCATCCGCTAAAAGGAAACCCCTACCATTTTTTTTTTCTTCTTCCACTCGGCGCTAGGTTATCTTGCAACAATTTACAATTTCTTTTCAACAGTCTTATTTTCGTCTGAAGTTATGTATGGTTCAAGGAGTGACACTACATCCTCATAGATGTCCATACGAAGAAACATTCCCTCAAGTTCTGGGCAATTCTTGCAACAACACGGGAATTCAACTGTCTCTAGGATTATTCTCCTTATTTCACTCTGGACCAGGGGACGAACAAAATGAAGAGTTAATGTCTTTTCAATCTCCACTCCTGGTACTATCAGTTCTACATCCACAGTTACAAAGGGGTCCGTTCTAATCAAGATCACTTTCTTCACCTTTCCAGTTCTGCGCCCCTTTGAAGACATTCACAGTATGGTATTAGTCCACAACAATAAGCGCTCCTAGCATTTCTACTACTCGCTCAAGCATTTCCAAACGAAGAAGAGTTCCCTCCAATATTGGATATCGTGAACAGCAAACTGGAAACTCAACTGTCTCTAAAAGCAATTTTCTTATTCCACTCAGGAGAGCAGGATGAACGATGTTGAGTGTCAGCAACCTTTCGGTCTCCGCTCCTGGCAGTAGAAACTTTATTTGCACTGTGATGATCGGGTCAGTTCTGATCAGTTCCACTTCCCTGATCCTCCCTGTTCTGTGTCTCCCAGACATCTGCAACAAGGTAGGTCCAATCAGGAGTAGAGTATCTTCTGCTAGGCACTCGCACCCTACTTGATCTTCTAAGACCCTCCTCGGCTTGATCCTGGATATCTTCTTCTGGATCTGAGTCTTCGGATATAGGAGTAAGCGTTTCTTCTTGGGCCGACCTCAAACTTAGCCTTCTTCTTCTTGCTGGCCAAGTGGCAGCTCCAAGCCTTATTCTCCTATTCCTTGTCCTCCCACTTGGTTCTTGGTCGCTCCGATACGGATCTGAGTCTGAGTCGTATTCACTTCTGCTCTCTCCTTCAGTTGCGTCTTCTGTCTCACTGCCGTCCTGCCTTCGCTCTTCTTCTGAATCCGATGCGTTCCCAACTTCTTCCGACACCTCCTCAGCTGCCTCAATCCCTTCTTGCGACTCTTCTTCCACTTCCGGGCTTTCGTCTGGGATGGGAGCTGTTCCTTCTAGAGGTGCTGGAACTCTTCTAGTATGGGATGCATGGATCCAATTTGGCAGCCCCCCGCACTTCACCGCGGTGTTCGTGATCAGGATTACCTGAAAGGGCCCACGCCAGCGAACATCTAGGCAGTTCTTCCGGACGTGCTTTTTAACCAAGACCCAGTCCCCTGGGTTCAGGTCATGACACAGGTTCCTCGCTGCTGGAACTTCAGCCGCATGCACCTGAAGGGACACAGAATGGATGGCGTCAGACAGTCCTTTACAATAATCCAAGATCA
Organism: Lissotriton helveticus; assembly: GCF_964261635.1. Lineage (NCBI taxonomy): Eukaryota > Metazoa > Chordata > Amphibia > Caudata > Salamandridae > Lissotriton > Lissotriton helveticus. The sequence goes on along the minus strand of NC_136072.1, from coordinate 748,143,678 downwards.
GATCATCTGTAATATTCAATAGAGCAGTAGTTGGAACTGTAGGAAGTCTCATGGCCCTCCCCATCAGGATCTCGTGGGGAGAGAGACCTGTCCTCCTATCAGGCGTGCTGCGCATGCTCATGAGCACCAATGGAAGAGCATCTGGCCAACTCAAAGATGTGGATGCCACTACTTTAGCCAATCTATTCTTCAAAGTGCCATTCACTTGTTCCACAATTCCTGAAGCTTCTGGTCGATAACTACAATGCAGCTTTTGATCGATATTCAGTGTGGAGCACAACATCTTCACTATTTCGCTGTTAAAATGTTTTCCTCTGTCCGATTCCAAAGAGGCAGGCACCCCGAAGCGCGGTATCAACTCCCTGAGCAACAATTTAGCCACTGTGAGTGTATCGCACCTACGTGTAGGGTACGCTTCAACCCATCTGGAAAATACGCATACAATCACCAACACATACCGAAGGCGATTGACTCTTGGCATTTCAATGAAATCTAGTTGCATTCTATTGAAAGGCCCCCCCGACCTCCCAATGTGACTCAGTGTGACTGGTGTTCGTTTGCCTACGTTCAGTTGTTGGCAGGTAACACATCGCTTACATACTGATTCTGCTGCTATTCTGAATTTCGGGCAATACCAAGTCTGCCTAAAAACTCTCATCATAGCATCCCTTCCTAGATGTACTGGACCATGTATTTCTCTCGCCATGGGATTAGCTAATTCTTCAGGTAACACAGCTCTCCCATCTGCTGAAACCCAAAAATCCATTTCACTTCGCACACAGCCTGCTATTTCCCATGCCTTTTTCTCTGTTTCAGGTGCGTTCTCCTGCATTATCCTTAAATCCTCCCAAGTGTCTACAGTTTCTAACATCATACTTAATTCAGTCTTTTCTTCTGCACCTTCTATTTCCACCTTTGAGAAAGAATAACTTTGTTCCGCACAATAGCGTGCGACTTCATCAGCATATCTATTACCTTGTGACACAAAATCTGTATTCTTAGTATGAGCTACACACTTCACTACTGCAATGTCAACAGGACCTTGTAATGCTTCTATCAGCAATCGCACAAATTCTCCATTTCGAATGGGCGAACCAGAGGAGGTCATGTAACCCCTCTGAGACCACAACTGCCCGAAATCATGAACCACACCGAAACCATATTGGCTGTCCGTGTAGATGGTGACTCTCTTTCCATTTCCTGCTATGCAGGCACGAGTTAGGGCAATAATCTCTGCTACCTGTGCGGAATGTACTCCTTCCAGGCAAGCGGCTTCCACAACTCCAGTAATGGTACAAACAGCATAAGCTGCTCTCAACCGACCAGTATCGTCTCTTAAACATGAGCCATCAACAAAATAAATTTCATCGGGGTCTGACAATGGCTCATCCACAATATCTGGTCTGGGTTTCGTGCATAGTTCAGTCACATCAAGGCAATCGTGGTCTTCACATCCTTCGCCTTCTATTACCGAAGGTAATGGCATCAAAGTAGCAGGATTCAAGACAGAGCATCTCCTGAGAGTCACGTTTTCTGCGGCAAGTATAACTTGCTCATAACGCGTGAGCCTGCTATTGGTCAGATGCTGCGTCTTCGTCCTGGTCATTAACAATTCAACTGAATGTGGTACATACACCACTACTGGATGTCCCATTACAATACTTTCGCTCCTTTCAATGCTGACACCCGTTGCGGCAACGGATTTGAGACATCCGGGCAACGCTGCGGCTACTGGATCTAATGTAGCCGAAAAGTATGCAACTGGTCTACGGGCATTACCGTGGGTCTGTGCCAAGACTGACAAAGCACATCCCTCTCTCTCACAGCAATAGAGTGAAAATGACTTTTCGTAATCTGGCATTCCCAGAGCCGGAGCACGACATAAATCGTCTCTCAGCTGTAAAAACGCCACCAGACATTCTTCATCCCATGGTACCGGATCACTCACCTCCTTGTGCGTCAGTTTCTGTAAGGGCTTTGCTTTCAGTGAAAAGTTAACTATCCACTGTCGGCAGTAACCCACCATTCCTAAGAACATTCTAACTTCTCTCTGTGTTGTAGGCGCATTCATTTTCATTATCGCCTCAATCCTCTCTGGGGACACCTTACGTTTCCCTTTTTCTAACCTGTGCCCTAGATACTGTACTTCTGTCAGACAATACTGTAACTTGCTCGGAGATACCTTATGTCCATTTTCAGCTAAATGATTCAGTAAGGCAATTGAATCTACTTTACAAGCTTCCTCTGTTTCTGACGCAACAAGTAGGTCATCTATGTACTGTACCAGAACCGAGTTCTGTGGCAGTACTAGATTCTCAAGATTCTTTTTCAACAACTGATTAAAGATGGATGGGCTGTCTGTGAATCCTTGTGGGATTCGACACCATGTTAAAACGCGATCTTCCATTTTAAACGCAAAAAGGTACCTGCTCTCTTCATCCAATGGGATTGAAAAGAAAGCCTGACAAAGATCTATCACTGTGAACCATTCTGCTTGACATGGTATTTGAAACAATATTACTGATGGATTCGGTACCACGGGACAACATGAAACGACTATGTTGTTAATCTTTCGTAAATCCTGAACTATCCTAAACTTCCCACTAGGTTTCTGCAAACCCATAATCGGGGAGTTACAAGGACTGCCCACGATTTCCTTCAGTATTCCCTGCTGTATCATTGACTCGATCACAGGCTTTATTCCCGCAATCGTTTCCTGGGACAATTTGTATTGAGGCGTTCTTGGAAACTCAACATTTGGTTTTACCAGAATTTTTACCGGTTCTACCCCTTTAATCAATCCTATATCTTCTCCTGTGAAATCCCACACCTCTGACGCCACTGCATCTCTTAAGTCTTGTGGAAGATCTTCTACAGTCAGAGTAGGATATAGTTCTACACAGAATTTTGAATTGGCCACCTTAAAGGTAGCATCATCGTCGGTAGTCTGTACCTCCACTCCTTGTGGGGTGCAGTATATGGTGCAATTCAATTTGCATAACAAATCCCTACCTAACAGACATACCGGACTCGAGTCACAAACCACAAACTGATGTTCGTTCATGTGGTTTCCAATTTTCACAGACACTGGTTCTGTCAAGGGACTAGTCATTCTTTTATTTGCGACTCCTACCACTTGAATTGTTTCCCCTGACATTGGCAAGTCTGGAACTACCGCTGATCTCAGAGTCGAACGAGTAGCCCCAGTGTCCACTAAGAACGTAGTGGGACACCCTGCCACTTCTGCCTCAACAAATGGCCCTCTCTGATCCACTTCTAGAACTGCCCCGAGGGTACAGTCTTCTTCACTGCTCACCCGTTGTCCTGTCAATGGATCAATGTAATAACATTTTTCTTCCTCGATAAACAGAGGCATTTGTTTAAAGACCTTTCCTCCAGCTGCTATCTTCGGTGGCTGTGGGAATTGGGCCCGTGGAGCCGAAGTCCCCCCTTTGGCCACCTTACTGCTTGGGACTGTCACTTTTTGCACTGGGTCTTCTTGGACCTGCTCTTCTACTTCTAGCTCTCCGTTTTCAGGGTTAAAGGGACACTCGCGTCGCCAATGCCCCACCTGATGACACAGATGACACTTTGTCGTTTTCTTTAAAGTGGCAAAGTCTATCCTAGGTCTCTGCCCTTCTTCATTATCTTTGCTCTGACCATTTGGTTTTCGTCCCATCCCCTGCTTCTGCTGGCCACCCTTCCCAGCGGACTGCATTTGCACCACCATCAATTTCTCCTTTAGATTCTTGGCTTTAGAATCTATCTCGTCACTGCAGTACCTCGCATAGCGTAAAATCTCATCTAGTGGTTTGTTCTGCCAACAGATTAAATGTTGCTGTATCATCAAACAAATATCAGGTCTCAACCCCAAGACAAACTTTGACACGAACTGCCCTATATCTTTGGGATCCATTACATCTAGTCCACTGTATTGCTTGAATGTTTTCAACAATCTTTCATAAAACTCGTGAACTGTCTCCTTGGGTTCCTGCCTTGTTCGGTCTATTTTTACCCAATCTATATCCTGTGGTGGTACCTTATCTTTCAGCCATGCTATTACCCTTTCATACTTTCGCATGACAATCTCAGATGGTCCATTTGTTCGAGCATCCCTCAATGGTTCAGCATTTGGCCATTCGACACTAGTCTTACAAGGGGTCCATAGATCAGATGGGACCACGATGTCAAACAACGTGTTCAAATCTATCCACAGTACTTTCGAGATTTTAACAAACCTCTCTACCTGCTTATACCATTCGACTGGATTGTCCCGCAACTTCGGAAATGAGTTGGTAAATGCGGCTAAGTCTCCTCTACTCCAGGGCACATGTACATAATTTCCATTTGATATTTCTCGCAAAGGGAATGCCTCCATCTGCATTACCCTTCCCTCAGGGGTCATCACATTTGTACTTCGCCTAACTGTGCCCTTTTTCGACCACCTTTCTTCCCATTTATCCAGTTCTCTCCACACTCTTATCCCTGTTACCAACTCTCTTATGTGTGTTTTTAATCCAGTAGTTCTCTTCTCATCTAGATCTTGGTCTGCGTACTGTAATCTGTGGTTGCTCTGCAATGCCCTTGTCCTAGACAAATCCACGGCATACTTGTCTGCCAAATCAGTCAGTTTTTCATGAAACGCTCTAGCTTTCCTAGTAATATCCTTTGCCATGAACAATAACTCATCCTGTTCATACAATTCTATCCTTTCCAAAGGCAATGTTCCATCTATTATCTCATCAACATCTGATTTTAAACTGGTAACATCAAGCCTTTTTGCCTTAATTTCAGCTTTCAAGACACTCAATTTAGCTCCTCCATCCGCATCTCTCCCATCCCAGCTCCGAGATCTACGTTTAGGTATTGGTGAATTATAGGGAGTCCTCCCCTGTTCCCATCTCTCTAAGTCCCATGCCTTTCCATCTTCTCGGGGTGGGTGGTGAAACACTCCTTCATGCCTCCCAGCCTCTCTCTCTCCATCCTGGCTAGTTTCACGGGATAGAGGGTAAGAGGTTCTATTACTCCCTCTTTCTTCCCTACTTCCCTGTGATTCCTGATTATTCGAGGCGTGGCGGGACCTATCGCTGTTCTCCTTTCTCCAATGTTGAACGTCTTCCCCGAGTGTATGATGAAGGCACCTAAACCTATTCTGAAAAGCCCGTACCGCCTCATCTCCTCCGTTCCCCCAGAGACGGGACATTTCCTCACTTTCTACAATCTTAGTATTTTGTTCCGGCTGTTCTCTCTGATTTGTAGGACATGCATCCCCTCTATTCTCTTGACTTTGGCCTTCCCGGCTCTGACTACTCTCGCTGGCCCCACAATGAGATACTGTCCCGTTTCCCCTGCTTTCCCACTCTGGTTCCGTTCTTGTCCTGTTACTCGGAGATACTATGGACCCGTCCCATTCCCTCAAATCAGCTCTTAACTCTGAAAAAGATCTTGGCCGCGGTCCCCTTAGATCCATTGGTCCTCTCGGACCTCCCTGTTCTGAATTGGGACCGACAGTTGTGTCTAATGGGGTGTTCCACGTTACCGAACCTGGTAATTGTTTCCATGCATTCGTCACATTATTCCTCCTTTCCATCTCAATCCTTTCCCTATCCAATTGCCTTTGTTGTTCCCCTCTATCTCTCTCAGAATTATAGATCGAAACTATGGGTCCTATGGTAACAGGCACTTGAAGAGCGTCTGGCAATCCCACAGACTCAACCCTTTCTGTGGTTGGCGTTTTCTGCACCACAAACCTTCCCACTACACTCTGTACAGTGTTGTTTGGAGGTGTTTCTCCGCCTTTGCTAGGTGTCCATTCCGAAATAGGGAGTGGTGTATATCCCTCTATCTCATTCCCATCCTCCCTTGCGAGCCCTCTATCTTCTATCAACTCCACTCTCGGAGGTGGTCTATCCATTAACAATCTGTTTATCAGATTGTCCTCCGACTCGCTTTCCTCGTCTTCTTCCATGAGGTTTCCTCCTCCTGACACCTCCCTCATCGGATACATCTTCTCCACCTCAATAGTCTGTACCCTCCAACGCTTTTCCTCCTCATCCCATTTGGAATCTCGCACTGCCCTTACCGATCGCGTCAGCCTTTGTTGACGCCTGTTCAAATTTCGGTCGTGTGCAGCCTTAATCCATGCATTAAGAGCCTCAAACTGTGTTGGTCTAGGTGAGGGTTTCGATGAGGACATGGTTGCTTTTAGCCGATGTAACACCTCTAATTTAAACGTCCCGTACTTCGGGAACTGCATTTCCTCATTCCCTTCCGTAAGCTTATTCCAAGCCCCAATCCACAATATCGTATGCAGCCCAACATTCGTTGCCATATAATGAGCTGGCGTACCCTCTGGGGGAGCCTCTTCCCCGTAATAATGTTCACTTCGTTTACGTTTAAAAATCCCTTTCAAACACTTAAAACACTTCATGATTTCTCTTTTCTCCGCGTTTGTTTACTTCCTGATGATATTCCACCAATCTCGGCGCCGTTCTCACTAACTGGCCTATCCGTACGCGACTTTCCTCCGACGTCACTCTAGCCGCCCAACCAGAGCGCGGCTCTAGCTAACGTCACACCAACCGCTCAATCACAGCGCGGCTCTAGCCGACGTCACCCGTCCCCCTTCGCAGCAGTTCCCCTCCTTTCTCAGCTCGTCTCCTCGGTCATGCACGCATCCCATTCATACTCTGAAAAATGATTACTTCCGTCCAAGCGATCACCTTTCTTTGACTGTACGCCCACAGTCTTTCTGTAGTTGTCACCTTAACTTGGCGAAATGTCTTTCCGTTTACTTCCAGACAATCGCCTTCTCCGATAGGTTACTCACACGCGGTAACTTTCGACCAGCGTCCGTTACTCATACACTCACTCTTACACTCCCCCTATCTTGGATCCACGGCGGTCAATGGTACCTCGTGACCTCCGTACTATGGTCGACAACTACCCTGGATGTTCGATACACCCAAAACCACTTAAGCTCTGGCCTGAACTTAAGATTTCACCAGTTCACCCGTTTACCAGGTTACCAGTTTACCAGGTTGCGCGCGCTCACAACCGTCTCTCATTCACACTACAGGCATTCAACTCCGCAAGACATTACAATACAAATACAACACAAAACACCGCAATCTATTCACGCATGACCCTTTTTATACTCACTCTCCGATACTGCTGCTTTTCTCGCACCGTCTGCACCTTTCGGCACACGATTCTTCCGCTGCTCGTCTCTCGGCGTCTCGGGCCTCGGGGTAAACTAACCTCTCTAGATTACCTTCCTCAAGAAGATAACCATCCTCACTCTGCTACCAACTGCTAACGCGGGATTACTGGTTACTAATTATCTTACCAAATCCCATTTCCTGTCGACTGAATCGTTGGTACCTGTCTTGAGTAAAAGGTAATCTCGCAGTAAACAATCAATTTAAGAACTTACACCACTCTAAATGACCACTGACCAAAATTAAGTTTTAAAGATTTAATATAAAGTCAAAGATAACTGAAGATACAAACTTCTCAAAATGAGATTAAGAAGGTAAATCGGTATCACTATGAACATGAACTTTTTGAATAATCTGAGTCTGAAGAACAGAATAATAAGTACAACTTCTAATAACATGAGCGTTGCCAAAATGAATACAAGTTGCAACCTCAAAGTCATTACAGAAAAGAAAAATTAAGGTTAGTCTGTCCCTACACTACACTAAATGACATCCCTACTTAACAAGATCTTTACCCTCTAGGTGTCAGCCGTGGTGATTTCCTAAGAAGATCACGCACTTCTCTTTGTCTCTTCTCTGATAATGGGTCTCTCCTGATCAGCCTATCTGCCTACCCATCCGCTTCCTTAGGCTCCCAAAATCATCTGCTCTGCCCTCCTCCCGGGTCACTTTCCCTAATACCAAATCACATTTCCAATAGAAACGCCCCTTGGGACGCCCCTCACGTGGTACATCTTTGCGCGGTAAAACTCCATGATGATACTCTTGAAGACCCTCGTTATAGTTGACCTTGGTTCCCAGGCTCCTTCTTCCGTGCGCTGATACCCCCTGAAATTCCTGGAAACTCCTACAGGTCTGCGCAAGGCGCCACTGAACAAAGTCCCTTTCATTCGAGCTGATTAGGACCCTCGCACCTGCATACAGCTCGTCCTGCAGTGGGCCTCAAATTCCAGACTTCACCATATCTTAGGCCATAAAACACTCTCAGAGCTCCATACTGGACACCTCACGACCTCTCCTCTAACGAGCACATGACGATTTAAACTACATGACATTATCTGTTCTGGCCTACTTGATTTACATGCAGCAGGTTCCTGCACTCTTAAAACGTTAACTTGATTTAAACAGCAACATTCTTAACTAGCATACGTTTCTAAAATAACACATCTATAAAGCATATACTTTTAACCCTAAGTTCAATAGTACATTTTGAAAGAACCATGTCAACTTTATCTCACATTAGTTTAGCAGCACGTTCAGGTTTGCTGTGAATTGCCCTAAGGCCTACACAAAATACTGGAATCCAAAGTTACATTTAATTCGGACATGACTCTTTTAACATGAGAGAACCATGAGGTTTTCACATATACTCCAACATTTCTACATTTAATCTCACACCGTTATAATTATGGTTACTCTACTTAACATTCTATACATTTCGCTATTGAATATAAAACACTCGTGTGCAAAACATGTTTAAACTAACTACGTGCTTGTAAATATGGCGTACTTATACATTTTTTTCAAACTTGTGCTCTCTCAACATTCAACACAGAAGCTATGAGTGGACTGAATTGGACCACAATTATTTCCATGACCTTGGTGTGTGTGTGTGTATGTGTGTATATATATATATATATATATATATATATATATATATATATTTATATATATATATATATATATATATATATATATATATATATATATATATATATATATATATATAAATATATATATATTCACTGAAAAACCATAGGTTTCACACCAGTTATAGTTAGCTGGAAGTTTTACTCGCATAAAACCATTGAAATTCCCACGTTATAGTTAGTTGGACTCACTATAACTTGCGTGTGCAATGCACTGCTGATGACGTCACATATTACATCACTCATGACATGGTCAGTGACATCACTCATGACATCACTGATGACACCATCCAGTGAATGTGTGTCTTTCTGAAAAATAAATATTAGTGAGTAATGTTTAAATATTTAAATATATGTATTAGTGTTTCACTTTGTGTATAAGTGGCTGCATGGGTTGGTGAGTAGCTACATGTGTATGCATATGGGTTATTAGATGTTTTTCTTGGTATCAGTATGAGTGTTTCTATGGTTTGGTGGGGGTATTACTTAGCACATAGATGCATGAATGACTGACTCTCTCTTTGTATGTGTTTTGAAGACAGCATATGTGCAGGACTCTATGGGTGGATGAGTGTGTATATGTGTGTGTTAGTGAGTGAATGACTGTCTCACTAGTGTTTTTATCAGTAACTACATATGTTTTAATCTAGTATATGTGAATATTGATGTATATAAGTGAGTATATGTGAGAGTGGGGGATGGTAAGAGTTCTTCTTTAAATTAGTATGTGTTTCTATAAGTGATTGTTTAAAAGAGTAAGTATGTGTAAGTTTCCTTAGAAGTAAAGTGGTAGTGTGTGTATAGCTGTATATGCAAATAAATGGATGTTCAATAGTTTATTTGCGTGTGTGAGTATGTGTGTGAGTAACTTATGGATGACTGTCGGTGTGTAACAGGATGTATAGGTGTATCACTACATATGATGAGTGAGTATATGTATGAGTGACTATATAGAACTGTTTGTCAATGAGTGGATGTGTATATAGATGGTGGAATTACTGAATTGGTTGTTGTAACTGATATGGGTATCTCCATTTTTTGGAAAATTTTAGTTTCTATTTTTGAATATGTGTTTCAAGGGTTACATTATAGTGAAAGTTGGTCTGTCACTCTGTCAGGATGGTGTCATCAGTGATGTCATGAGTGATGTCACTGACCATGTCATGAGTGATGTAATATGTGACGTCATCAGCAGTGCATTGCACGCGCAAGTTATAGTGAGTCCAACTAACTATAACGTGGGAATTTCAATGGTTTTATGCGAGTAAAACTTCCAGCTAACTATAACTGGTGTGAAACCTATGGTTTTTTCAGTGAATTTAATAGGTTTTTTAAATGCTAATTCCTAACTATAACTGGTGTGAAACCTATGTTTTTTTCAGTGAATTTCATGTTTTTTAATAGCAAATCTCTATAGGTATGAAATGTGATATTGAATTGAATTTTATATTGTATAATTATGTAATAGTTTTTTTTTTAAAAACGATTTTTGTCTGGAGCGCTCCCGGGGCGCGTACCGGTGCGCTCACCGGTAAGCGCAGTGTTACGGTGCGCCCCGGGGCGCGTACCGGTGAGCGTCTCGTTAGCGCTATTGCCGCGAATGAAAACAACATCGTAACGTATCGCATAGCCGCGTCTGTGTGATACGCACGGCGTAAGCGCACCCGGAAGCACCCACGCGCATACGAACGCGCTATGTAAGCGCCCCGGGCGCGCAGCGTAAGCGCGTCGGGTCATGTGACCTGAAAATAACACTTTTCATTGGTTGCTAACATTTTTTTTATAAAGAATGAAATCCCCACCCATTTCCTTCACTTCTTCTTTCACTTTTGTGACTGAAAGACCTGCCTGTTTTGCTGTCGGTTCTTTGTTGGATATCTTGGATTATCATGGCTGCCAGACCATCCAGCAGTGAAGATGACTCCAATGAATTCATCGATGAAGAGCCTCCTCAGCCAAAATACAAAGAACATTTCATCTGGAATTTTTTTTCCATACCTGATCACCAGAAGAAGGTAAATGCTCCAAAAGTGGAGTGCAGGACCTGTCACACAGTCCTGTCACGGGGTAACCCCAATAAAAAATATTCTTTTGGGAACTCCACAATGATTCGCCATGTGGAGAGAAGGCACCCCCAGAATTTTGCCCGGGAAAGTGTCAGGGCTCTGGTACAAAAGGTTCCGAGTGATGGGGCCTCTACATCAACCGGAGGACGAACACCATCGGTGAGGGGGAGATCACAAGAGCAGGTTCCGAACATTCAGCCTGCATTTAACAAAGGCGCCCTTAAATGCAGATACTGTGATCAGCTACTTTCCTGTGGGGAGCAAAGTGTTCTGCTCATGGTTCGAGCATTGGAGAACCATCCCTGCCGTTACCAGCCCTAATTTTTTTTTTCTTTTTTGCTCCTGTTGAGCAGTTTCCATTCCCTGTTTTTGTTGTAGTTCTAAAAAAAGAAAAAAGAAGAAAAAAAAAGTTCTTTTCAGAACTACCTCCAATTCTCATCAAAGAGCTATATTCTTAAAAAAATGAAAAAGCGTAAGTGAAGTGGAGTGCATTGATAAATGAAAGGAAAATGAGTAAGAAAGAACAGAAAAGTATGAGAGGATAAAGGAAGTGAAGTAGGGGGACTGAAAGAAGGTGAGTGTTGGGAACGAAAGTAAGGAGAAGGAGAGTGAACATGGGGAATGTGGTTATTCAAACAAAATGTAGAAAAGGAACGGGGGTGTGGAAGGGTAAGAAAAGATGCATTGCTGGAGTTGCATCATTTTTGTGACACTCTCCAGCAATGCATCACTTTTGCGCTTACAGATACGTCTGAAATACTGACGTATCTAAAAGTACTTGCGACATAATACGTCATATATTTAATATGACGCATGAGTAGAAGACTGAAGGCCTCATTTATGAGGCCATGCGTCACTTTTACGCCACCGGAAGTTTTACTCGCATAAAACCATTGCAATTCCCACGTTGTAGTTAGTTCGACTCACTATAACTTGCGCGTGCAATGCACTGCTGATGACGTCACATATTACATCACTCATGACATGGTCAGTGACATCACTCATGACATCACTGATGACACCATCCAGTGAATGTGTGTCTTTCTGTGCAGAATATATATAATTGATGACATATTGACATAATTGATGGCAACACTGTGCTTGGTGAAGATACAAGAGACAGTTTCTTCAGTTAATAATAACTAGTGAATTTCTAGTGGTTTTCATAGTTTAAAGCAATTTATTTAACTGGCATTTTCACCCAACTATAACGTTATTGTAACCTTTGCTTCTTTATTGACTATATAAAAATATATAAATGTATGCATAAATATATACACACAGACATATAGATAGATAGATAGATAGATAGATAGATAGATAGATAGATAGATAGATAGATAGATAGATAGATAGATAGATAGATAGATAGATAGATAGATAGATAGATAGATAGATAGATAGATAGATAGATAGATACTACCTCAGAAATTGTACAGGAACAAACTATTATAGCTCTATACTTTATACATGTGTTTGCAGTTTCATGCACAGTTATTTTTTTTTGTTCAGACAAAGAAATGTCCCCAATTTTAACACATATACCATATTTCTCAAAGAGAGAACAGGCGAGAGCCATGGAAAAAGACATATGGCTGCTTCAGTCCACATATAAACACGGTCCCCTGTGCCGTTTACCGCTCTGACTCATGGGAAGCATTCAACACCACTGTAAATGCTAAGTATAGGCTGAATCAAAATACATTCAATTTACATAATTCAGAGGGTGCTGATGGGAAATATATTCCGCAAACAGAAGAACTGCTAATCATATACACTGTCTGGTTCACCTCTGATAGGACATCGCCTGCTTTTTTACACAATATAGAGCAAAATGTCATCCTCCTTTCCATCTGATCAATTTCAATTTTTTGTTTGACTTGCGCAGCACTTTAAGATCTTGTGGTGTTTTATTGAAAAGTAGTGGTCTCTCTGAAATTCACGTAACTTACTTTCATGCACTAATGTGAAACTTCAGCAAAATTACTCAGATTTACTTTCTTGAAATGCAAATGTGTCCTTTTGTGCTTTATTTTTGCATGAAATGTTTTCTTTTGTCCATTTTTTATGCAACGTCTCATTTCGAGCTAAACATGAATGCAAAAAAAATCAAAGGCATTGCAAACAACCACCCGTGTTCTGTTTTTTCAGTGCAGTTGAAGTACATTTTACAGCGAATGGCATGTCCACAGTTAGTTTTTACAATGAATGGGAATAATTATGCTAAGTGCAATATCGGCACACTTTCACATAAGACTAGTAGTCCGAAATTACCTGAATTACACAGCATAATTTATATTTTGCCTAGGCCTAGTGGCGTGTCCCCTTTTCGTTCATTTGTAAATATCTTATGTTGTTCAGCAAAGAAAAAGCTCTAGGAAATGTGTCCATAAGGCCTAAGGCTCAGGAAGAAAAATGCTTCCACATTCATAGAAATAGGAAAAAGACATGCTCAAAAATTCAACAAAAAATATTAGGCTGCAACAATGTTCATTGATTCTAACGTACTCTCCACAGACAAGTTCCTGAAGCACCAACGTTTAATTTAAAACAGAATAACTAAAAGGAGCACCACTTACGTAGGGAAAAGAAGGACACTCCTTGACATGAACAGGTTTATGATCCCTCATCCCATTGGACTAGAACACATATTGTAACTGGAAATTAGTGAAAGCATTTTACAGCTTTCAAAATAGGTGAAATTCCACCATTTTTCAAATTTCCTTTAATATGAAACTCTTCGAATTTGCTTTACAGGAGAACCTAAGAAATAGGCTGATTTCAGGAAATTCACAAAGTCTCTGCAGGTTGTGTGGTTCTCTCTAGTCAAATAAGGGCATGGGTGAACTACATGAAGTGCCCGAAATCTCCAGGGTCTCATTTATGAGGCTGTGCGTCACTTTTACGCCGCCGGTGCGTCACTTTTTGTGACGCACCAGTGGCATAAAAAATGAGCCTTGCTGTGCCATATTTACAAAGTGACGCATCTAGGTAGATGCGCCACTTTGTAAACCCCTGCGCCACATTATACCTGCGCCAGGTATAATGTATGCAACGGGGGCGTTTTGACGCAAGAAAGGGTCATGGAAGTGACGCAGTGAAATCTATAAGATTTCACTGCGCCATTTCTTGGCCGCTAATGCGTCAAAATCTTACAAGTGCTTCATGGCAGACGTAAGACTGACGCAGGCACTAACAACATAGGGCTTGCCCATGTGAAAGAACACATTGCTGGAGTTGCGTCACTTTTGTGACACACTCCAGCAATGCGTCACTTTTGCGCCTACAGATACGTCAGAAATACTGACGAATCTGTAAATTCTTGCGACATGATGCGTCATATAAATATGACGCATCAATCATGAAGCAAGGAGTGCGCACTGAGTAGTGACGCATCGCTGCTTTCACGCAGCGATGCATCATTTCTCATAAATAAGGCCCCCAGAGAATAGGCAGTTATGTGGCATATATAGTTCTCCTGTACCTTTATTTTCCCAAGGTGAACCACACAAATTTCATGACCTGCCTATGAACCATCAGTTCATAGTTCATAGGAGGATGACCAGCTGCGGTTTGCCTTTTTCTAGACCTGGTGTGACAGTGCATCAGCTGCCAGACCTTATGTGATTAACAGAAAAAGAGCTTTCAAAAGCATTAGATGCAGAGGCATTTAGATTCCATCCAGTTTTGTGTACAGCATTTCATCGGGTAAACGTTGAGTGCCTCCACTGAAAAAGAGTGTTTTTATTACACCTTTTGCCTTGTGGGAATGCTTTTGCAAATTATAGCAAGACTGTGTTGATTCTGGAGGCAAGCCAATAATCAAGGGTATAAGCCTATGTTTATCATAAAAAAATACAATAATGACAAATGGCCTGGCATATTTTTGTAAAAAGCAGGTAAAAGTTCTTTATATGAATTGTCACAGATTACGGTAGTGGGCAAGGGTTTTGGTGCTGATGACCCACTTAAATAAAACATATATAGTAGGTCTGAATTGGTTATCGTGTCAAGCCAGTAATAACGGCTGAAGGCTAGTTATTTCAGTTGCCATAGGTCTGATCTAGTTATTAAGAAACGTTGCAACAAAGACAGTAGGGCCAATAAGCTTTTTATGAAATGCATATGTTAAAGCCAATAGGCTTTTAAGGGTTGATTATTATTGCATTGTGTTAAAGCCTACCTTTGGACATCTATTTTATACATGAACATTTACAGACTACTTTGTAGGCAAGGATTTTGTTACTGATTATGCTTTCTAACAAACTCTACGTGCATACGTGTTGCACTGAAATAATTCTTGCTAGGCTTCCTTCAGAGTGACTAACAGGCTTAAACACACACATATATACATACATAAATGAAGTGTATTTGCATCTTCCCTTTTCTGTCTTTGGTCTGTATGAGTGCCATTTACACTTAACCATGCTAGCTTTCAATGTGGGTGACACACTAAAGTATACAAGAGAGTGATGGATGAAATGCTTGAATTAATCTCAGCTACTGGCAATCAGTCAGGGCCGCATCCCAGCCCATCATGATTTTGCACACCATGCCACCTCAGAATCCTGTGACAAAAAAAGATGATGCATAACATATGAATACAACATACAGAAAAATGCACAGGCCGTTTATTTACATTTTGGTATTTAGGAATATGAATAGTAAAGGTGGAAACAGGAAGTTGATGGGTGAAAAAGAATTTCTGTCAAAATCTCAGCATTCCTTTGTAATATAGCAATTATCCCTTTGTTTGCTTTAGTACTCATTTTGAGATAATTTAGACAGCTGTCAAATGCTTTTTTATGTGATTTCTTGATATGTTTTCTGTATTAGGTTTATATTTCAAACGGGAAACATTACCGTATTTCAATGCTTTTCATTTTGCTTTACAATTGTTACATGAAATGCCTTTTTCTTATATCATATCCCATAAACACATTTTGTTCAGGTAAAAATCAAATGGGAGAGCACAGGAGCAAACAGAGCTAACTGGACGTGAGCAGCTATTGCTCACATTGCACACAATGTCACACTTTTATTTAGTACAAAATATGTCTATGAATCTCTTTGGAAGCAAGGTTCAGGACTAGTACTTTCATATAATAAAACATACCTGTACAGAATTTTTGGCCTGAATTTAATGAAAATATAGGCGAGGCAGTTAAAATATTGGCCAAAGAACAGCCCTACATAAAACATGCACTATATCATGTAAAACAAAACAAGATGACTTGATTGTTTGACTGAGGGGACACTAAATCCAGCCATTGGCTTTAAATGTTGAGCATCCTAGTCCCTGAATACTCTATCGAAGGAAGTTGATGTGCAAAAAAACATCCTAAACCTCTTCATCTATTCTACCGTCCTCCGTCAATCCACCTTCTAGAGAGAGGAACAAAGAAAGGAAACTTAATATACCTAAAAAACCAACAAAACTTTGATGTCATAGTGCAAATGATAATGAGGTGACCATGAGGGGAAACATCCTTTACAACGCAACTTTTACCACGCAGTGCCTTTACGACGCAACTTTTACAACGCAAACCATTACAACGCATTGCGCTGGGGGGCGCTCTAGGATAGGGAATACGTTTAATTTACTGTCCAACACCTTCCCTAGTGTCCATGGGGACTGGAGTTGGAATAGTAAATTAAACTATTCACTATCCAGCGCCCCAAAGCACTATGCGTTGTAAAGTTATTTGTTGTAAATACCGCGTTGTAAAGGCATGCGATGTAAAAGTATGCGTTGTAACGTCATACATCCGACCATGAGGGCTGGGGCCCATAGTAAGGCATCATCCTAGCTGCAGATTACCGGCTGTACTACTATATCATTAGATATGGAATAGGTTAAGGGCCTTTAACCATGGGGCGCATGCCGGCAACGGGAGGCCTTCTGATAAGTTGAGGATTGCGGTGAGTAGGCGGCTGCCTGACCCCCCAACACCCTCTGTGATTTACCCTTTGTGCACACTCGATTTTGAGCATTGGTGGCATTATTTTAATGTGAACAGCGTTCAGAATGTTTGAAAATGTTTGAAAATGATTTACGATTTTAACTTCATTTAAACTTGCTATTTTGCACACGTACATTTCTACCTCTCGGCTCCCGCCTCGTTCCCCGCAGCTGTGTGCTGTTTGAGTGGAGGGCGTGGAGACCTGCACCAGAACTCGCAGGGCGGTTCCGGCACCACATGGGGCGGAGCTGATTGCAAGCTCCGCTCGTCTTTTAAGCTTGGTAGCTTCACTGCTTACTGAAGATTGCGGTGAGTAGGCGGCTGCCTGACCCCCCAACACCCTCTGTGATTTACCCTTTGTGCACACTCGATTTTGAGCATTGGTGGCATTATTTTAATGTGAACAGCGTTCAGAATGTTTGAAAATGTTTGAAAATGATTTACGATTTTAACTTCATTTAAACTTGCTATTTTGCACACGTACATTTCTACCTCTCGGCTCCCGCCTCGTTCCCCGCAGCTGTGTGCTGTTTGAGTGGAGGGCGTGGAGACCTGCACCAGAACTCGCAGGGCGGTTCCGGCACCACATGGGGCGGAGCTGATTGCAATCTCCGCTCGTCTTTTAAGCTTGGTAGCTTCACTGCTCACTGAGGATTGCGGTGAGTAGGCGGCTGCCTGACCCCCCAACACCCTCTGTGATTTACCCTTTGTGCACACTCGATTTTGAGCATTGGTGGCATTATTTTAATGTGAACAGCGTTCAGAATGTTTGAAAATGTTTGAAAATGATTTACGATTTTAACTTCATTTAAACTTGCTATTTTGCACACGTACATTTCTACCTCTCAGCTCACGCCTCGTTCCCCGCAGCTGTGTGCTGTTTGAGTGGAGGGCATGGAGACCTGCACCAGAACTCGCAGGGCGGTTCCGGCACCACATGGGGCGGAGCTGATTTCAAACTCCGCTTCCTATTTATCTAATGTGTCAGAGAACGCGCAGCGGGCGAGCGCAGCGGGCGAGCGCAGCGGGCGAGCGCAGCGGGCGCCGGTGGCGCACCTAAGGCAAGCCCGTCTGCGCCCGTCCGCTCCTGGCCCACGCCCAGCGCCGGTCATTATGCCCAAATGGACTCATTGATACGCCATAGCTGGTCCAGAGAAAGTCTCCTAGACCTTAGACCCCTATCAGTTGATAACCACTTGAGGTACAACCTGACGCTAGCCCAACAAAGCTACATTTGCCCTAATTGCCACTTCTCCCTGCAACCTGCGATACCCAATACTTGCAGGGTTACTAGAGAGAGCTGCCGTAGCACCCTTCCGCGTGAATTAAAGGCTTGTTTGATCAATTATTTACAACAAGGGGTGGTGATGGACAGAGTCTCTGAATTAAGCAGAGTACTCTCACCCAGTCAAGAGATCAGGGCTAGATCCAACACCGTTTTTTAGCTCATTGCACCATCCCAGTTTCAGAACCTGGCTGTATGCAAATTAGTCTGTCCCTGGCCCAGTGCATCATGGGAACAAGGCAGACCAGACTACAAAAGCCAATTCTTACACTGGGAAGGAAACAAGCTTCCGGGGACCGGTTTCTGGCATTACAGCCGTCTTCGGCCCGGCTTGCTTGAATCCTGATGGTGCAATGAGCAAGGGACTCACATCTGAGTATACCCTTCCATGCTTAGTGTGGACAAAATTATTTACAACAAGGGGTGGTGATGGACAGAGTCTCTGAATTAAGCAGAGTACTCTCACCCAGTCAAGAGATCAGGGCTAGATCCAACACCGTTTTTTAGCTCATTGCACCATCCCAGTTTCAGAACCTGGCTGTATTCAAATTAGTCTGTCCCTGGCCCAGTGCATCATGGGAACAGGGCAGACCAGACTACAAAAGCCAATTCTTACACTGGGAAGGAAACAAGCTTCCGGGGACCGGTTTCTGGCATTACAGCCGTCTTCGGCCCGGCTTGCTTGAATCCTGATGGTGCAATGAGCAAGGGACTCACATCTGAGTATACCCTTCCACGCTTAGGGTGGACAAAATTATTTACAACAAGGGGTGGTGATGGACAGAGTCTCTGAATTAAGCAGAGTACTCTCACCCAGTCAAGAGATCAGGGCTAGATCCAACACCGTTTTTTAGCTCATTGCACCATCCCAGTTTCAAAACCTAGCTGTATGCAAATTAGTCTGTCCCTGGCCCAGTGCATCATGGGAACAGGGCAGACCAGACTACAAAAGCCAATTCTTACACTGGGAAGGAAACAAGCTTCCGGGGACCGGTTTCTGGCATTACAGCCGTCTTCGGCCCGGCTTGCTTGAATCCTGATGGTGCAATGAGCAAGGGACTCACATCTGTGTATACCCTTCCACGCTTAGGGTGGACAAAATTATGCACTGGGACAGGAACAGACTAATTTGCATACAGCCAGGTTCTGAAACTGGGATGGTGCAGTGAGCTAAAAAACGGTGTTGGATCTAGCCCTGATCTCTTGACTGGGTGAGAGTATTCTGCTTAATTCAGAGACTCTGTCCCTCACCACCCCTTGTTGTAAATATTTTTGTTTGATCAATTGCCGTTCCCTGCCTAAACACGCTAGTGACATCTGGCTCTCCCTTACAATGAATGCCTGGGACCTGATGTTCCTCACGGAAACTTGGACCAAAGAGTCCTCGCACCCCGACATCGCCTTAGCTGTCCCTCCAAACTATCAATTTGCTGGGCTTAATAGATCTGGTTCAAAGACAGGAGGAGGAATCGCTATTATTCTCAGAGCCCACTGGACAATCTCTTCTAGGAAACTAGACAATTTGGGCCCCATTGAAGCTATGTATTTTTGCATTTCCGAGGCAGCTCTCCTCATCTGTGCAGGGGTACTTATCTACAACCCACCTAACACCCCCCCCCCCCCATCTATATTACTGAATTAATGTCGAGGTTAGCTGACCTCTCACTAAAACATTCTCACTTTACTGTCCTGGGGGATTTTAACCTACATGTAGATGACAGTAACTGTGCAAAGGCATGTTCCTTGGTAGAGACCATGGAGGGTTTTAACCTTCTGCAGAAAGTTGTTGGCCCCACACACTCTGCTGGGCACACGTTAGACCTTATTTTCACCAACTTACCTGGCCTCTCCACTTTCACCCCTCTCCCTGTGACTTGGTCAGACCACTTTACTATCCCTTTTAACCTAAAACTCGCCACCACTGTGACCCCAGTCTGTAGGTCGGAGAGGACGGGTAGAAAGTGGTTTAAAGTAACACTTGAGGAGCTTGAGCCTGCTTTAGCCAAGCTCAAATGGCAACCCTCCGCGAATATAAACGAGGATGTTGCTAATCTAATTCAATACATCACCACGGCCATCGAAAATATTGCCCCCCTCACTACCCTTTCTTCAGCCAGAACCAAGCCCTCTGCTCCCTGGTTCTCCCAGCTGCTGCGGGAAGAAAAAAGTAAATGTAAAAAGCTTGAACTCCTCTGGCGTCGTACCTATGACCCAGGCGCCAAAATAACGTACAGAGGGGCACAAAAAAATTTCCACAAACTCAAACAAACTGCCATGAGGGAATACTTTGCCAGTAAAATTAAATCTGCAGATAATAGTGCCAAGGCACTCTTCCAAGTAGTAAAAGACTTCACCAACCCTTCTGCCCTTCTGCACAAGACAGAGCCCTGTCAAGAACTCTGCGACAAATTATCCAATTTCTTTCATGAGAAAATTTCTCTCATCTATGCCTCTTTTAATACAGTGCATAACCCGGATACAGATGACACACCTCTCACCGATCTCAGCCCCAAGGATAAGAGGCTTAGGACGTTCAAATCCATCACCTTAGATTCTGCACTGAATAAACTCCATCTATGTAAATCAGGCTCACCCTTAGATCCTATGCCTGCTCAAGTTTTCTCCACAGTTGCTCTGGCGATTGTGCAACCTCTGCTATCAATATGGAACTCCTCCCTTATATCAGGACAATTTCCGGGCACTTGGAAGCAGGCAATTCTTATCCCCCTTTTAAAGAAACCCGACGCGGACCCTGCTGTTCTCAGTAACTACCGCCCGATATCCCTGTTACCAAAACCTGCCAATTTTGGAACAAATAGTACAGGAACAACTATCGGACTATATTGAAAGCCATGAACTGTTACATGACTCGCAATCCGGCTTTAGGACTGGCTATAGCACGGAGACTGCCCTTCTAGAGGTGGCGGAGACCGTGCGGGAGACTGTGGACAGGGGAGAGGTAGCCATCTTAGTGCTCCTCGACTTGTCTGCAGCCTTCGATACGGTCTCCCATGCCATCCTCCTGAATAGACTCCGTGAGATGGGGATCCGCAGCACCCCTCTGGCCTGGATTACTTCCTTTCTTACAGGCCGCACACAACAAGTCTGGTGCCGCCCTTTCTGGTCCAAAGACAGGAAACCTATTGGCTGCGGGGTGCCCCAAGGATCTGCTCTGAGCCCCCTCTTTTTTAACATTTATGTTGCACCCCTAGCAAAGGTAATTGAGTCTCTGGGGGTAAGAGTGATATCGTATGCTGACGATATTCAGCTTATTTTCTCTCTTAAAGATCACTCACCCTCTGGTTTTGACAATTTCAGAATCTGTCTCTCCAATGTCGTGGCTTGGATGACTTCAAACACGTTAAAACTTAATACGGACAAGACTGAGGTGTTATTTTTTAATCGGACGATCCCCTTATCCCCCTCCACCTGGTGGCCTGTGGAACTCAACCCACCACCTTCCCCGGTGAGGGTGGCCCGCAATCTTGGAGTTCAATTTGATAATGACTTATCTTTTAAAACCCAGATTCAGAAAGTCACCTCAGCATGCTTTGGGAAACTTCATATGATAAGAAAAATCTCCCCCTTTCTTCCCAAGGAAGCTTTGAAGACAGTGACACATGCCCTAATTACGTCACAATTAGATTACGCGAATAGTCTATATGTGGGACTACCTGCCTATCTGCTTCACAGACTGCAGATAGTGCAGAACGCCGCTGCCAGGCTAATTTGCAAAATCCCCTATCGACACTCAATCTCCCCCCACCTGAAGAAATTGCACTGGCTTCCGATCACTGCTCGCGTTAAATTTAAGGCCCTGGTACTAGCTTTTAGAGCTCTCAATGGAAAAGGCCCTAAATACCTGAGTCACAGACTAAAACCAGTCCACTCCGCTCTCAATCTCAGATCGAACCACCTTCACCTGCTGTCAACCCCCCCGATTTTGTTATGCGAGAAAGGGTGGCAGAGCCTTCACAGTGGCAGTATCCAGGCTGTGGAACTTTCTGCCCATCAGTCTTAGGACTATTGACACTGAATCTCAGTTCAGGGGCAAATTGAAAACCTTTTTATTTTCAGGCCACTAAGTCCTGCCCCTCTGTCCTGCATTCCTCAGCGCCGGGACACCCCCGTTGGGGGTAGCTGTGCGCTCAATAAATGTCAATAATAATAATAATAAGTAACTCACCAGCGGGGACCATATGTATTCGAACCCTTTTCTAGTGTCATCCACTATGTCTGCCATGCTCTCCAGAGCCGTACAAAAGGAGATGATGGACGGAGCGTTTGAGTAAATCAAACACTCACCCCCAGTCAACTGATCTGGCTTTAATCCATCACCATTCTTTAGCCCACTCAGCCACCCCATTTCAGACATGGCTATATGCAAATAAGTCTGACCCTGTGCCTCATGGGAACAGTCCAGCCCGAACTGCCAAGCCATGTCTTCCATGGACCAGAAACAAGCATCCTGGGACCGGTTTCGGATTCATAATCCTCATCAGCCAGGCTATCTTGAATCCAGTGGCCAAGTGAGCAAGGGACTCACCTCTGAGCATACCCTGCCACACTTAGGGCGAACAAAGCGATACAAAAGGAGATGATGGACAGAGCGTTTCAGTAAAACAAACACTCACCCCCAGTCAACCGATCTGGGTTTAATCCATCACCATTCTTTAGCCCACTCAGCCACCCCATTTCAGACATGGCTATATGCAAATCAGTCTGACCCTGTGCCTCATGGGAACAGTCCAGCCCGAACTGCCAAGCCATGTCTTCCATGGACCGGAAACAAGCATCCTGGGACCGGTTTCGGATTCATAATCCTCATTAGCCAGGCTCTCTTGAATCCAGTGGCCAAGTGAGCAAGGGACTCACGTCTGAGCATACCCTGCCACACTTAGGGCGAACAAAGCGATAGAAAAGGAGATGATGGACGGAGCGTTTGAGTAAATCAAACACTCACCCCAGTCAACTGATCTGGGTTTAATCCATCACCATTCTTTAGCCCACTCAGCCACCCCATTTCAGACATGTCTATTTGCAAATCAGTCTGACCCTGTGCCTCATGGGAACAGTCCAGCCCGAACTGCCAAGCCATGTCTTCCATAGACCGGAAACAAGCATCCTGGGACCGGTTTCGGATTCATAATCCTCATCAGCCAGGCTATCTTGAATCCAGTGGCCAAGTGAGCAAGGGACTCACGTCTGAGCATACCCTGCCACACTTAGGGCAAACAAAGCGATACAAAAGGAGATGATGGACGGAGCGTTTGAGTAAATCAAACGCTCACCCCCAGTCAACTGATCTGGGTTTAATCCATCACCATTCTTTAGCCCACTCAGCCACCCCATTTCAGACATGGCTATATGCAAATCAGTCTGACCCTGTGCCTCATGGGAACAGTCCAGCCTGAACTGCCAAGCCATGTCTTCCATGGACCGGAAACAAGCATCCTGGGACCGGTTTCGGATTCATAATCCTCATCAGCCAGGCTATCTTGAATCCAGTGGCCAAGTAAGCAAGGGACTTGCGTCTGAGCATACCCTGCCACACTTAGGGCGAACAAAGCGATACAAAAGGAGATGATGGACAGAGCGTTTGAGTAAATCAAACACTCACCCCCAGTCAACTGATCTGGGTTTAATCCATCACCATTCTTTAGCCCACTCATCCACCCCATTTCAGACATGGCTATATGCAAATCAGTCTGACCCTGTGCCTCATGGGAACAGTCCAGCCCGAACTGCCAAGCCATGTCTTCCATGGACCGGAAACAAGCATCCTGGTACCGGTTTCGGATTCATAATCCTCATCAGCCAGGCTATCTTGAATCCAGTGGCCAAGTGAGCAAGGGACTCACATCTGAGCATACCCTGCCACACTTAGGGCGAACAAAGCGATACAAAAAGAGATGATGGACAGAGCGTTTGAGTAAATCAAACACTCACCCCCAGTCAACTGATCTGGGTTTAATCCATCACCATTCTTTAGCCCACTCAGCCACCCCATTTCAGACATGGCTATATGCAAATCAGTCTGACCCTGTGCCTCATGGGAACAGTCCAGCCCGAACTGCCAAGCCATGTCTTCCATGGACCGGAAACAAGCATCCTGGGACCGGTTTCGGATTCATAATCCTCATCAGCCAGGCTATCTTGAATCCAGTGGCCAAGTGAGCAAGGGACTCACATCTGAGCATACCCTGCCACACTTAGGGCGAACAAAGCGATACAAAAGGAGATGATGGACGGTGCGTTTGAGTAAATCAAACTCTCACCCCCAGTCAACTGATCTGGGTTTAATCCATCAACATTTTTTAGCCCACTCAGCCACCCCATTTCAGAACTGGGGTGGCTGAGTGAACTAAAGAATGGTGATGGATTAAACCCAGATCAGTTGAAAGGGGGGTGAGTGTTTGATTTGTTCAAATGCTCCGTCCATCATCCCCTTTTGTATTGCTATGCTCTCCAGAGCCAGCACCCTCCACAGCTTTCCATGCCATTGGGTTAATTATGGTGCCTCTTATTATTTCCATGCAACAGCTACTGCCATTTTAGCTGCCCCTAGGCAAAGCCACATGACAGACCTATCCTTCTGTGTTTGGCGTTTCAGGGTTGGGTCTCTTACCCCCAGCAAGTTGTGTTCTAGAGTATGGGGAAGTGGGTAGCCTAACATGAGTTTGATTTGGATGGGATCTATTTCCAGAAAAACTGGATGGAGGGGCAGTCCTACCAGATATGACGGAAGTCACCTAGTAGACCACATCCCCACCAGCACCTATCCCAAGTGTTGGGGAAGATCTTGTGTAGTTTTGGGGATATAAGTACCAATCATACATAATTCTGTAGTGCGCCTCCCTTAGACACATCAAGCAATTGAATTTCGCTATATCGTTACGTAAATGCTCCCACTGCTTGTCCGCTAGAAGAGTGCCCAAAAGTGCATCCCAAAAGCGTTCATATCATGGGGCCAACCTGGGGCTTAGAGCTTGTATGAGAGCATACAGAAAGGAGATACATCCCTTGGAGGTGGATCCCGATTGGGCAAACTTCTCTATGGGGGGCAGGTCCCTCGTGGCTGCCAGCTGCAACAGGGGTTGCTGCACCCAATATTTAAGCTGCAAATAGTGGAACTCCTCTTTGGTGGTCAATGCAAACAGTTTCATGTATTCTTGAAAGTGAGAATCTCACCTTTGTGAAACAGGTGGGAAATCATGAGACAGACTCCCTCCCGCCATGCCTTGAAGGGTCCCTCATGGAGTGCAGGGGGAAAGCAGAATTAAAATGTAGGGGAGGGTAGGGAGATGGAAAGGTGTTCAGCTGTAACCTCCTAGTGAGAGTGTCCCATACCCACAGCATGGTGCATGTGGGTGTACTGATGTAAGCGTTGGGCGGTCTGTCACGCTTGAGTTTCCGCAATGGATCCCATATGGTTCGGCCGGTGATCTGTCTATCAATGTTAAGCCAGTGTTTCTCCGAGGCATGCAGCGACCATTCTGTGATTACTCGTAGCTGTGCCACCCTGTAATATCCCTGAAAATCCAGCAGTACCAGACCCCCCTCCCTGCGTGGCCTCGTGAGCAGGTGATGGGGCAAGCGGGCCTTCCCTCCAAGCCAGATAAATGTAGTGATCATTCGTCGCAGCTCCCTGAAGAGACCCTTTTCCACTGGAATGGGTAGCCCCTGAAAGAGGTAAAGAAAGCAGGGGAGTGTGTTCATCTTGATAGCATTAAATCGGCCCAGCCTGGAGATGTATGCAGCCATCTACTTGCCTAAGTCAATTTTTAGTTGGCGAAGAAGGGGAGAGACGCTGGCCTTATTGAGATCTGAGATACAGGGTGTGACCTTACCACCCAAATAGGTAATCTCCTTAGTTGTGCAGCTAAATGGTGACACGCTCACCACTTGTCACCACTCTTCTTTAGACAGGGTCAGATTAAGTAAGAAGGATTTGGCCAAGTTAATCTTAAATCCTGCCGCCCTTTCAAACAGGGCAAGCTCCCTCTGAATAGCCGGATTGGAAGTCAATGGCTCCATGACCAGAAGGAGCATGTCATCGGCAAAGAGCGATATCTTATGATCATCTGAACCAAACCGCACCCCCGATATATCCGGGTTAGCTCTAATGTTATGCGCTAGAGGTTCAATGCTTAAAGCGAAAAGAAGGGGGAATAACGGGCACTCCTGCCTCGTTCCACGTGCTAAACCAAAAGAGGGGGAAGCAACGTCATTGACCAGGACCCGAGATCTAGGAGAGTGATAATTGGCACGATTCATCCCTATAAAAGTCTCATTGAATCCAAAGCGTCGAATCACTCGAAACAAAAAGGTCCACTCCACGTGGTCAAGTGCTTTTTCCGCATCTAGCGAGAGAAGAGTCGCTGGAATGTCTTTCTTCTGAGCCTTCTCTATTATATGGATGATGCGCTGCAAATTATCATGGGTCTGTCGCCCTTCAATAAAGCCTGATTGGTCTGGGTCAATAAGGCCGGGGAGCACAGATTCGGGGCGAGTAGCCAAGAGTTTGGAGTAAATCTTGGCGTCTAGATTCAGAAGGGCGATCGGGCGGTAAGAATACCAGGCTGTAGGATCCTTCCCCGGTTTAGGAATTACTGCCACAATCGCCTCTCCCATAGAGGGGGTGACCTGTTGTGTATAAGCGGTGACATTGAATAAGGTAGTTAAAAAGGGGCAAGTTCCAGTGCAAAGGTATGGTAAAAATGTACTGTAAACCCATCCGGCCCATGCGCTTTCTGTAGTTTAAGTGCGTCAGTCGCCTTCTGCACTTCCTCAGGGGAAATGGATTGAGCTAAGTCCTCATTAACGGTCGCAGGGACCTGTGGGAGGTGTAAAGAGTTCAGATACCCCTCTTGGTCTTGCGCCCGTGTGAGTGCTGAGGTGTAGGAAGTACGATAGAATTCTGCGCTTTCCCCTCCTCCGTCTTTTGTGAGACGCCTGCGTCATCTATGAAAGGTTTTATGTATTCCCTTTCGTGTTTGGCCCGTAATTGACGTGTGAGAAGGGACCCCACTTTGTTGCCTCCCTCATAACCCTTGGACTGTAAGCGTAATATGTTTTTTCTGCCCCATTAGTGTAAATGGCCTGCAGTTTCCACTTAAGGGTAGTAAGTTTCCTTAGCCCCGGAGCCGAGGGGCTAGTCTTGTGTGCCTGTTCTGCAGACTGCAGTTCCTGTTCAACAAGAGACGCTCCTTTCACTGGTGTGTTTTCAGGGTAGTGGCCAATTCGATGCATTTTCCCCGGACTACCGCTTTGCAGGTGTCCCAGGTGGTGGTGTGAGAGGTAAGCTCAAAGAAATCTTTAATGGTTTGCCTAATTTCGTCGTAGAGCAGTCTGTCCCTACAGAATAACTGCGGGGAAGTACGAACGTGCATGTTTTGGATGTGGGTTTGACCAGGTGAGGGTCATTTCGAGGGGGGCATGGTCAGACAAACAAATCAGGTGGAAGTGTGTCTGTAGTATCGAGGGGAGCAGAGATTGGCTCACAAATATGTGAGCGATGCGAGAGTATGTTCTGTGGGAATGGGACAAGAAGGAATAGTCACGCATTACCCTCCCACCATACGTCCACCATGCCCAGGAGTTGGAGCTGCGCTCTAAGTGCCTTTCCAAAAAATCCCCCCCCTGCTGCCCTGTGTGCGTGAGTCGTGTCCAGCCCCTGATCCCGAATGAGATTGAAATCTCTCATCAGGAGAATGTCCCCTTCCGCAAAGTTCTCCAAGGCCATAAGGAAGGAGAGTGTAAAGTCCTGTTGACTCTTACAAATGGGGGTGGGGTCGCACACTACTCACACACCGGCGGTGTCGCCCCTAAGGACTCTGGTCAATGTAGTAAAGTGTTCGCGATGCATCATCTTTCGATCTTCTGCTATCTTCTCCGTCTTCGCCATCCCTGGACACGTGTTTCGGGGTATTACCCCTCATCAGCAGGGATAGGCTGTGTACTGGGGTTGCCGATGGCTGCCAATATCTGCCAGGTATAGTACCACTCAGGCGCGTAGGTGCGGGATCCAAGGCTCGTCAGCCCGCTGCTCAAGGGAGCTTTAAAGTTACAAAAGGCGTTGACGCTAATTAGGCGAGTTGAGGCCCCGGGCATTCCATGCTATAGCCCGGACTGCCA
Organism: Lissotriton helveticus; assembly: GCF_964261635.1. Lineage (NCBI taxonomy): Eukaryota > Metazoa > Chordata > Amphibia > Caudata > Salamandridae > Lissotriton > Lissotriton helveticus. The sequence continues at coordinate 748,115,358 of NC_136072.1, read as the reverse complement.
TGTGGATTTGGGTGGGGTTCATACTCCCCCATTAAGCCTCCTTCGCTGACTGTGTCCCCAACACCCCCGGCCCCCCTCCCCTCAAACAAAACATTTAAAAATAGGCACCATGACATCGAACTAACTTAGCAAACTAAAGAAATGGTAAAATCGAGTGTAGAGGATCCCCATCGTAGAGGTGACCCTCCTTACTACAACAAACTTAAGGAATGCAACCACTCCCGTTCCCCCAGCCCCTACAACATCAACTGTTATGGCCTATGCATTGAAAAATTATACAGCACTCTATGGCTGTCGCATTTCTGAGCACCGCAGTAATAGCAACACTGGTCTATAAGCTCAGGAGGCTCCATAGGTGTCCGATTGTGTGCAAGTCCTCCGCTCCAATCCCCCTCCCAACGTAATCATCTTACAGCAGCAGTGACAGGCAGTGATGTACTCCACTCACACCCATCGCAACCCATTCATACGGTCCACAGGTTACAATTCCCCGACCCTAGGCTACATAAAATTGGGCGAGCCATTGGATCCCTAAAGTCTTGTTGAATGCAAGTCGTCCACACCATCCATTTCGCCACTACACCGACTGGCCGTCCCCCTGTGGTGAGAGGGGGTGGAGCATCTTGTCCCCTGAAAACGGATCGATCTTTAGACCCTCCATTCTTGGAACCCCCAGAGTCCAGATAGATGCAATTCCTCCGCTCCTTTCATCCTCTCATGGACGACCACGTGTCTGGGGAAATTGTGTTTCACCTTGAACAAATGTCAATTACCTTTGGGGCCCACAGAGCATAAATTTCAGTCGGAAGAGTTATTTTTCCCCTTACCCACTCTCCGCCACTGGCCTCCACCTTGTCGATCAGTCTGCTGCTCCCCTCCAGTGCCCCGTGAACATGTTGCTCCGGTAAGGTGGCACGCAGCTGGCCACTCAGGTGCACCGTGACTTCTTCCAGGGATTTAATACGATTGGCTAACTACTGATATTTCACTTCCAGATCTAGCATACAAGTGCCCATCAAATCGACATCTTCCTGCAGGGTCACCAACTGACCTGGCATCTCTGCGCAGAATATATCAAAGGAGGCATCCATATCAGCTTTAATGTCTGCACGGAGCTCCTTTTTGAACTTCTGAAGGGAAGCCATGAGGTGCTCTCTAGTAAGCGCCATTGTTTCTGTCGGTGGTGTCACCTCCTCTCAGGCTGCCCTGCGCCTGCAGTGTTGAAGTAATTTGAGACCTTGTTATTGGGGGTCTTTTTGGGCGGCATAGGGGGTCCCGCTCACTGGTTAGCTCCTGGTCACCCCTCCTTTTGTGCAAAACCAGTGTGTACTCTTTGCAAGTGCGTGGGTTCCCAATGTCCCTTTTCCGCCTTCTCAGGGAGCACCCCTTGGTCCAGATGCAGGGGCCAGGAGGGCTTACCAGTGAGCCCCTTCTGGTTGCTTTGCTGTAGAGGGCTACTCCTGCTTGGCGCACAAATCGGTGTGCCAGGCTGTGCTGCAGACTGGATGCTGCACAGTGCATGAGCACCCCACAGGGTTCTGCGTGACACATGCTTGCCCCCCCCACTTTGTTGCCGCACGCTAGTCTTGCATTTTATCTTGTGTTTGCCAAGATGGCCATATTAAGATCAGGCATCAGGCAGTTCAGATTGCTCAATGGGGCCTGCTTAGTCTCCCTTGTGGCCCCCGCTCCGGTGTAGGCCCCCACTTCACAGACAGCATGGAAATCACAGCGCTCACCAATCCCCCCTGCCAATGATTATCACCAATAGAGAGCAGTGTCCAAGGGTCCCAGCATCTCTCACAGCACCCCGTAGTGGCTCCCAGTGACTCAACCGGCCGATGTGCACAGTGTCCCGTTTACTTGGGGGGGTCTCGTCCGCCAACGCAGGCTGAAAGTCATTAATATGGGCAGTTAGGCGAGTGAGGGTCTATTTGCCTGCCCCTCCTATGCAAGCCAGGACTGCTTGTCTCCCTGGATCCAGAGTCCCGGGATCACGCAGCATCTATGCTCCCCCTCGCTTATTGCCATGCACAGTTGGCTGCTGATTTCCTTGCTCCCAATCACAGGGGGGCCCCGGGGTCAACACTCACCTGTCGGGGGCTTGTCTCCATGCCTTCTCGTGATTTGCCGCCTCCGGGGGGGCAATGCCAATTCAGGAGAGCCGGGCTCAGGGCAGGTACAGGACCTCTAGCCCCCATGTACTGGGCTATGGGGGCTTGTTGCGGGTCGAGGACAATTGGTGACCACCCTGGGTGATTTTGTTGGCAGAGGTCCCCCTTCGCTAGAGTCGCTCTTCACTCTTGGTGGCAGTTGCCGCCATCTCGAGGGGTTCGAATCGTCGCTCAACCGGCTGCACCGGTCACTTCCTCAGCGGCACTCGGGGGCACTAGCCATGGACCGCCAGTGCTCCGTTCACTGCTCCCACGATCCGGTTCTCTGAAATGCCGGTACTAGGACCTCTTCGCAAGAGGGACCGCCATTTTGTGTCATCAACCTTGGGGCAACCACGATCCACCGACTCCTCTCGCCCACGCCCTGGAGGTTTCTCTGGACACCGGAGCCTTCCCAGGCAGTTCCTTCACCCCTGGCTATTTTTGGTGGCACTCAGGTTAAGAGTTACTATACCTTATTCCTCCATTACTACGGGGCCTGGGACAGAGCCAACCAGAGACACGGCTGATCGGCCATGTTGCTTGGCCACGACCCCCAAACGGCCTATTGTTAAGGGTTTCCAAAACCTGTCCAAGAGAAGTCTGGCAATCGGAAAGTTCACCATGTAACTTCACACGGAAGGAAATCTGTTTTGGCACACTCACTCAGTGACATACTGTAAATTTTGTGAGGCCCAAGCACGAAAACACAAGTAACTCTCCAAAAATATAAACAAAACAGTGACTGGTAAACCTGAAAATGGGCTGCTTCACCTCTGGTAAATTATATAGCTCTGGTTACACTTAAAGAGCGGGTGCATTCTAGAAGCTTGGAGGCACAGAGGAAGGGAGGACAAAGATGCAATGTGTTTTCATTAACAAGGCAAAATCAGTAAAGGACTTATTAGTAGTGTTTTATGGCTCAAACACAAGAAATCGATTTGAAGCCATTTAAAATTGAGGGAAAGCTCACGGTTCCACTCGACTTGACAGGTTTGATTTCCAAATTAACAAGGAAACATGCTTTACCCATCTAATTTAATTGATATTCATAAATGGTGCATGAAAATTTTTAGAAAATCTCAACCTCTGAATCAGTGGAATTCTCAAGAGCAGTGAATGAAGATAAGACAGCTGTAAATGAAAATGACAAAAGGAGAAGGCTTTTTATGGACTGTATTAAACCCTCAATCCTCAGTCCCTTTACCCACCTGTAGCCTGCTTTGCTCTTAAAGTAGGGCACTGATATAATGTTTGGCAGACAGGTATCTCTGTCACAAGTGTGTTAGATATCCCATTGGGCTTACTAAAAGTGACATAGGATATAATGTACTTGTAATAAAGTGGATGGGATATCCAGCATGTTTGTGACTAAGTAATTTGTTCATCAAAATGCCTTAAATTGCAATAAGTCCCTTGTGAAATTATAACTTTGCGAGCAGAATCTTACATCACGTCAATAAAAGGATTTTGGTACACAATGGAAAAGTTGGTGTAATTTCAGGTTTACTTAAGTTTAGGTTGTTGGGGATTTTTTTTTAATTAAGCAGAACATATCTTGCTTGCATTAAAACTAGTTGCATGATTTGCCTACATGTGCTGCACTTACAACTTCAAATGCGGGACTTTAGAAACAAGATGAACAATGATGTGATGTTTTGCATGCCTTTTTTAAAAGAGGGCACATCTCAAATACAATTTTCATGAAAACAAACACCAATGTATAATATGTACAAAACTTGTAATTCTCTTAATTTGTTCATGCAGTATTTTTTAAAAGAGAGAACATCTCAAATGCAATTTTCGCCACTGTATATAATACCAGCCGCGGCCACTGCTGGTAAGAGTTGTGTGACCACTTTAGTGGGGATTTCAAGAGATGGCCACAAGGGCAAATTAATTAATTATTTAATTTTCCCTCATGCCCGTCCCTTGAAGTCCTCCCTCACCTCGCCCCACCGCCCTTACCTGCAGAGGTTGCAGCTGTATAATACGTGCAAAACTTGTAATTCTCTCAATTTCATATAGAATATTTTTGCAGTTTTTTGGATGCCCACTGGACAAGACTAATAAAGGTGCTTTTACACTGTCACATACGTTTCCATCATAATGAACTCTGAAAAAGTAGGTAACATCTCAGTTACCTTGGGAGACGTGGGAAGGATGCCCAATACACCCTTCTCTTTTTATGTTTTTTAGATCCACTGACAATAGTCATACCTACATTTCATCTACACTCCCACCTATCGACAGTATAGCTGAACTAAAATCATATGCTAATGAAGTGGGGCTATGTTTATCACCTGTTTGGTAAAATATTATTTCAGTCCTTGACCTATTTGTAGATTTTACGGTTCTGGGGCTTACGTAATGAAAACAAGGCTTTACTTTTTAGGTCTTGCGTGCAACAGCACATAGGCTAGAGCATGCACTTCCATTTGTGATTGATCTTGTTTTCTACAAGAAGCTCGGAGCTTATTTATTTATTTATTTATTTATTTGTGGGTTTATATAGCGCTAGGAATCAACTCCCGGAGGAGTATCTCCACGCTTCGACAACTGGGGAACCCGTCCTGGCTCACCCTGAGAGATAATCCCTGATGGGTATCTCTAAGGTGCGACCAAGCATCCCCGGCGGTCTGGGGGGGCCGTTGTGAAGATGAGGCAAGCTGATGCCCAGAGTTGCCGAGTGTGGTTTCTGACTAGAGTAGGCACCGAGGCGAGAATTATCGAGTCCGCTGACCCTGGTCCACGACCCTGCCGCGTCGGGAATCGAACCCTGGTCCCGGGCCGTTCTCTGCTTACGGATCTGCCGCCTCTAACCAGTGAGCCACACTTCTCCTCATTGGCCTATTGTCACTCTTATTTGTTGCCTTGCAATTGGCCTGCACATGCTGGTGTCTCTTCCTCTTCTTTTGTGTGGAGCATGGATCAAGTACTGATTAATTCATCTTGCTTAGCATTCTTCTGCTGCTCGCATTGGTACTGAGGTACTATATTGTATTTCTCTATTCTTGCCATCATTTTGGTTCTTCCCTCCCACCCCCTTGTCTGTGTTACTTATTCCCTCCTACTCTCTCATTCTCTGTGTTGCTTCTTCCCTCTCATCCCTACTCTCCAGTTGTCTGTCTTGCTTTTTGCCTCCAGGTCCCCACCCTCCCATAGTCCATGTTGCTTATTCCTTGTTATTGGCTGTGTTGTTCCCCACCCCACCGACCATAAGAAAAAAGAAGTACTATGATGCGGCTATGCTAGCCAAGTCATAGAGCTTTTTGCCCCGTCCTGTTGCCCATTACCTCCCACACATTGCCTGTATTGGCCTTCCATAACATCCCTCCTTTCCTTTGTCCATGTTGCCACCGCCGCACCCCAGGGGGAAAAACACTATGACACAGCTAGTTCTGGTGTTCTTTTCTAACATTTAGCCATGTGTTGTACAACCTATTAGCTTTGTGAGTGCTTGTTAACAAATCAGTTACTATCGTTCCAGAAATCTCCATGGGCTCTGCATTATGGAGGATCACTTAGTTCAGTTCAAATATAATTTCTCTGCCAGAAGTAGAAAAGTTAATGAATTAATTGGCAAATGGAAACACCCTATGGAGTGATGGTAGAACACTGCCAATACCCAAAAAAGACCCCATAGTTCCGTTTACCTACTAAGAAACTATATTTCAGCTTTGGTCCTTAAGAGCAGGACTTGGCATTTTGCCTTTTTCTTTTTACGTGGCGTGCATTTAAGACACATGCAATTCTATTCCAAATGGATGCTGCATCACACATCCACACTGTTACATACATTTGTTAGTTTAATCTTCGACAATTGTTGCATGCGTTGCAATGATTACACGGGAATTTGACCCACATTGTATGGGCCACCCTATATTGGGAAGATACTGAAAAGTCATTTTAAGATTCATGTCTATGGACTTTACTTCCAGTACTGTTTTCATTGGAAGAAGAAAACAATCCATATATTGAAATTGGTATATTGTAAAGAAAATATGGCATCTATTTGATCAGTTTGAAGTGAACATCAATGAAAGGGGAGAAATATCGTAGTTGGAACTGTATGAAACAATGTGCCTACTTTTGTAGCATTACAGTATCTTTTATTCATCAATTAATTAATTACTTGATTTATACTTGAAGAATTACTGCATTGCATTGTATTTATTGTATGCAATTTATACATTTTTCTATGCTACAAATATATTTTTAAATCAAGATATTAATGTCTTTCGAGACTAAAGGTCCTGAACTTTTCCAAGACCTTAGCTAAACCAGAAATGTTTCTATTACCTATTATTTGATTTGGGAGGCTTGTCACCAGTTTTCTATTCTACATTTTACATGGAGAATTACTCGAGACAGAGAAGACTCTGTGTCTTCATGGGACTCTAGAGCAAATCATTTCCCGCATTGTTTCTAGTTTTAACACCTTGGGCGCTCATGACGAGCTCAGCTTGTCATGAGGCCCAGTGACGCTGTGCTCATGATGAGCTCAGCTCATCATAACGGCCGTGGAATGCCCACGCAGGGATAATTCCCATGCTGTGCTGGGCATTCCATCAAACGGGCGTGGTCATGACGAGCTCAGCTCGTCATGAGCACAGCGCCACCGTGCTGCTTGACGAGCCAAGCTCATCACAAGCACCGCGGGGGAATTAGCCCCGCAGCGAAGGCGTTAAAGAGGAAGAGTGAAAGAGCAAGAGAGGGAGTAGTGAAATAGAGAGAGAAAGAGGAGGGTTGAGAAGGGTAAAGCAAGGTAAATAGAGTAAACGGAAAAGAGTGCAAGACAAAAAGGAGAGAGAAATAAAAGAACATGAGAGAGTTACAATAAAGTGGGGGGTGAAGAGAGAAAAGTAGCGATAGAAATGTGCATGCATACAAAGAAATAGAGGCAATGACCAAGAGTGAGGAAAAGATAGAGATGGGGACAGCGGCGGCCGGCACAGGTAAGCATGGTGAGGAGGTGAGGAGGGGCGGGGGTAAGCCAACAGATGATGGAATAGGTATTATTTATTTATTTGATTGTACCTATTCCGTCATCTGTCGACTTCCCCCACCCACCCTGCCCCACCCCCACCCGCCCCACCACCCACCGTGTTCACCTGTGCCGGCCTCTGCTGGATGGGAAGGAGGAGAAACAGAGTGAGCGAGAGCTCAAACAAAGTAGATAGTTAAATCAGAAAAGAGACAAGAATCAGCAAAGTGAAAAGAGGGAGAAGCACAAAAGTAGTGCATCTTTTTCCTCTTGACTTTTAATTATGTCACGCACTACTTGATGCCATCTTAGAGTGTTTTGATAGATTGTAATGGCTTCCTGTGAGACCTGCTGGGTACTGTAATTGCATATTTTATTTTGTGTATTATAACTCCGTGTAGAACAAGCCATGAATATCAAAAATCGTTATAACATTTTAGAAACAAAATTGTTACAGATGATAAACAGCAGCTCTTCCGTGCTGTTTCTTCCAAACTAAAATTGTTCACTAAAGCAGCAAACAGTTTAGATAACACAGACAATAAATTCAATGCAGAAGACTGCCCTTTCTATCAAGAGGTGCATTTCTTCTACCAGAAATTCTACGCAAGTTAAAAAATAACTTTATTTGAAAACATTTCTGAGATATACAACTGTGATATTAAATTATATTTTATCTATCATGTTATCTTAAATTATTTATAGTGCGTGTGACTTGGGAGAAGTGTGACGCAGCAGCCAGAGCGGCTGACTTCGGAATGCAAAACTCGTGGTTTGATCCCTAGTGGCAACTTAGCTCAGCATCATGTGACTCTGGGTAATAGTTCACTTAGTCTCCCCGACGGCCCCAGCGCCTTGAACCCCGTTAATAGGAAATTAATTATTGCTAGCGCTAAATGATCCAGGAGCAGGATGACACTGTGTGCACAGCAATCAAAAGGGGCAGGTTTTTAGATGCTTCTTAAATGTCGCCTTGCCATGGCTCTTGCGCTGCTGAAGAAGAAGCATGGGCAATATTATCAACCTGGGCTGCTATGGGAATTCACAAGGGCATATTATCAAGCCCATTATCGCTGCTTTAGCAGCAGTTTCCTGCCGAGAAAGCGGCGATAATTTTATCACCTGTCCTTGATAATATGCCCCCATGTTCCAAAGTTTATCCAACATAACTCGAAACGTGAGACCATCCCCGTGCCCTTCCGGACCTCGGAACACAGGCTAGCTTCAGATTTGCTTATCTTAAAGCCTTGGGGGGAGCCTAAGGATGTATCAACCTTCTCTTGATGATTGGACCTGAATTGGCAAGAGAATGAAAATAGTATTGGTCTTTAATTTGAATTCTTTTTTTAAAAGAGAGCCAGTCCAAATGGACAAGATATGTGGGGATAGATTGATGTGTAGGAAACTACAATAACACATGTAGTGCCAGATTTTGGATAGTCTGTAGCCTTCTCAGCAGTGTCTGGGTCAATCCCAAATAGACCGCATTCCCGTTTTCCAGGCGAGATGTAATAAGAGCCTGGACTACAGCTTTTGGGAAGTCCACAGTTACTTTTGTAAGACTCCTGGGAAGGCCGCAGCAACTGGCAAACAGTTTCTTCACTTGGCCTGAAATCGTGAAACTGTCATCAAGCAACACCCCTAGATTTTTAACAATAGGTTTAGTAGACAACAAGGGGAAATGCAATGGGATACAGGAAGCAGAACAGCTGAACTTGAGGCGTTTACAGTCAGAGACAGAGACCCTGAATACTGTGCAATGGTTTTCCATGATATGTGTACAATATTTATACGAATACATTCAACATTGCATAAAATAAAAATAAAATGAAATAACATAACATAACATCAAAGGCAAGGGGTTGGTGAGGTGGATGAGAGCAATAGAAAGCCTCCATGTTGAATCTTGCGTATGATGCAATTTCTGTTTACTGCATCGATTGCTGCCTAAGACAGATCCACATTGACTGTGAGACACACTAGATTTGGCACTTATTGTTGAGGCAACATGTGGACACTGAAAAGACAGGGACAGTTGTGCACTGACATGCCATCTACAGTACCTTGATCCCTGATAAGACGGGGAACATTGACCAGACAAAAAAGAAGCGGGCGCTGATGGGAGCATACATTGACCAGATAGGAAGAAGCGCACAGTGACACGCTACACACACTGACTGACCATTGAGAAATACTCCATTACCAATTAGAGAGACTCATTCATTGACAGAGCAACCCAGAAAGACAGAGAGGAAGATGACCATACTAACAACATAATAAGAAGAAGCTCACTGGCACAGAGAGCAAGATCCACTCAATGAAATGGGAGGGTACACACTGGCAGTGAAAGGAGTATGCAGTCAGCACAAAGAAACCCATACATTGATCTAAATAGTATGCAAAGTACCAGCAATAGACACACTGTCCTGTGAAAAGATATGACTCTACGGTTAGAGCCGGACCTCGGTACCGTATAAAACAGTTACAGGGCTCATCAGCGAGGTGAAAGCAGGGGGTAAAGGTAGGCGAAAGGCACTGAAACAAAAGACCTGTGAATGAGGAAAGCCTCTGAGTTGGTAAAGAGAGAAGAACAGTAAGACAAGCGGATTTAAGGGATTCAAAATAACATGAGAAACACAAAAGGGGGGGGCTAGAGCAGGCTTAGAGACCAGCAAGGGTATGCTCCCTTTACTTTATGTTTTTTTGTTTCCCCCCTGAAACTTAACCTCTCTTTCTAGACCTGTGAGTTCTGGTGCTTTCAATTAAAAAGAACATACCAAAGAACGTTGAGATGGTGGTAACACATCTTCCCCTGACAGCACGCCAAATCTGGTGTTCGTGACCGTGATATCTCAATAAGAGGGATGAGATCTCTGTGATATTGCAATCTTTGTGGGCAGGTCCCAACCCAAAACACTACATTTTAGCCCCTAGACAAAGCTTCCACAATGGTCTCAACACTGACAGAGTGCCCACCTCTGCCCTCTGTCATTGACTACGCATGTGGAAATCCGCCAGCTCAGGGACTAAGCAGGTGGGCAACCAAATTTATCATTTTACTAACCATTCCAGAAACACCCTGACATAGACCTATAAATGGCGCCCCCCTATACTGCACATGACTTATATCAGGGGGATTCTAACATTTTCCTCCCACCTACATTCAGCTCCAGCACAGTTGACATCTGAAGCAGGACAATGGATAATAACTTCAACCAAATTTAAGTCAAAAAGAGGAGGACCTATAACGTATCCCACCTCTATAAGCAGAGAAGGACCTAGATGAAGGGTCCCACTTCTATTAAGAAGTGGAGTATTACACCCAGAAAAATTACAAGAACCAAGGAAAAGTTGATAGGAAATATAGCTCAAATCGAACGAGCTTCCCTGTAAGTCAATGGCCTCGTTGGCAGATTTCACATCGGGCAATCAGCTCAGCTTAGGCAGCAGCAGCGTTTCAACCAGAGGAGCATCATTTAATGAGTCACTCAAAAATGGAAAACACTGAGATATGATATCTTTCTGAAACAGATCCTCCTTTAATTACATCCGAGGCTGCAACATTTTTCTTTCCATAATTGAATGCACAGATTCAGCACTAAGACAATTTGAAAAAAGATAATACATGACAATCTTATTCAATCTTGAAAGAACAGGAAGTGTGAAAACTATTCAGTGTTTTATGACAGAAGGGGCTGGCCTAATGCAGGGTTGCGGGTGGCTGTCTCTTTACTGCTATTTCACAGAGCATGGCCCTGATTCTAACGTGCTAAAAAACCTTCAACACCAATGGTTGTCGTCACCAATTTAATCGATTATGTACACAGTCTATTTCACTTTTAAATAACTTGGCAGCATTTGCAGTGCATGTAGTCGGGGGTGGGGTTGACTACTTAGGGTAGGTCTGAATTATCATGGATGGAAGATGTTAGCAAAGTTATGGTTTCTGTGCCTCAGTAGTAGCGCGTCATATGAGGCATCCTTCAAAACTATACCTATTCAGGTACTCACGCCAATGAAGTATTTGTGATATTTTGCAATATACTGTAATACTAGGATTTCATTGCTCCATCTGCCACCAAGCCATGAAGCCTGTGGGCCAAAAAATCCATTTCCGATTCCCTTGTCTCACTCTTCCTACAATTGTAGGATGAGATTCAGGCTTGACCATGTTTAAAACACAGAGACCTGACGACAATATTTAAACAGGCAACAAGGGGTGAGTCATGGGGACGGAAAGTCCAGATCCTTATAATCTGCCCTTGAGGCACAGGTGCAGTGGCGGCTACTCGAGGGAGTGCTTTGGGGCGGGAAAGGGGCAGGGTGTGGGGGGGGGGGGTAGTAAACTCTGGAATTGGGCAGAACGGAGTTGACTAAAGAAAGAAATAAATAAAACGAATTTCATTGTGGGCGCTGCAACGCCAAATCGGCGATGCAGCGAGCGATGTAATTTGTTTTATTTCTTTTTTCTTTACTCAACTCTATTTGGGCCAATTCCAGAGTTTATTACCCCCACCCTGCCGCTCCCTGGCCCCACTGCCCGCAGCACTTCCTCTAGGAGCTGCCACTGCACAGGTGTCTAACTACTCTGAGGGCACTATGGCCATCCATGTTCGATATTATTGCAGCACTTAGGAGAAGATCAGCTAATTACCAAGTTTCTTGCTATATTTTGCCCTCAACTCCCCTCCCCAATTGTGGTGCCTTTAAACAACCTGCGCAAGACTTTCATTAAAGAAAATAATTTCACTTAGTTATTTTCTTAAAATTGTTGTGTATATTGATCAGTTAGATTTAAATTTGTTTTTGGTGTCAGGTCTTAAAACAATATTTCTCAATTTTACCTCACATATTCATTTAGGCTACAAGTAATGGAAAGGCCTTATTGGACAGTGTGATAAATGTGGTCTCAAATTGGCAGTGATATGTACTATGTCCATGTAGGGACCCATACTCTAGTCTGGGTAAGTGTAGTATACACAAAGTTTATATCAATTTTGCAATATTAAATACAAGTGTAGAGCTTAGAAAGATAATAGTTCTGGTCAGGGCTATCACAACGTGCTTGAAGGAGTAGAATCCACTAGTTCAGGACAATCGTGATGGCGCGCAGGCAGGCTACGAAGTCATACAGACCCTGGTAACAGAACCTTGGAAACGTTGACAAACAAAGATGTTGCAAGGCACTGAGGAGGTAAGGAATTGCTGAGGGTGGTACAACATTGTTTATTTACTGCTATGTGGGTCATTGGCATGTCAGCACTCAGGATGATGCGTTGCACAACACAGGTGAGACATTACTGAAGCAAGTGAGATGTAGGTTTCTGGAGGCGGTGCAGAGTCGTTGAGCCACTGATACCTGGGGATGTTGCAGGGTGCAGGGTTAGTTGATGTGGCATTGGCAGTGAGGGGTCAGTACCGATAATGGTACGGGGTTGATAAAGTGTTGAGGGTCTAGCCGGGAGGCGTCAACTTCGTGTCGATATCACGCCACAGGTGCTGCAGCTGAGTTGGGCATCATAGACTTTGGTGATGCTGCGCTTGAGACTCACGTTGTGGTGTATCTTTGGAGGTGCTGCAGCGGTGTCTGGGCCTGCATTGCAAGTCGCGGTTGATGTGTTGAGTGGGAACCATAGCTGTGCAGGCAGCGGCACGCTGTCACTGAGTGGCACCAGCTCCAAAGTCACCTTCAAAGTTGATGTACTGGTTTCTTCTTGTCTAGCAAAGCAAAATCACTTCCAAGGGCCCAGGAACAGGATTTGGCACCACTTGGCAGATTAGGGCTCTCAGCAGAGGAGCATAGGTGCTGTAGGTGAAGTTTTGATGGCCCTCAGACTTCCAACAGGAGGCGAGCTCAACTCAAGCACTTGGAGAAACTTTGGAAGCAGGATGCAGATAGCAAAGTCCAGTCCTCTTACTCCCAGACAAGAAGCAGCAGAGAGCAGGCCAACACAACAAAGCAAACACCAAAGTGGCAGTTCTTCCTGGCAGTACAACAGCTCGTCTTCTTGGCAGAATGACCTCAGCCCAGAAGTATACTGTATTTATGGTGTCAAAGATCCAGTACTTATATCCATTTTAGCCTTTAAAGTAGGGAGACTTCAAAGAAAGGTCTTTGTAGTGCACAAAACACTGCCTTTCCTTGCCCTTGCTCCAGGCACATTATAGGGGGGTATGCAGCTCTTTGTGTGGGCACAGGCGCAGCCCTACTCAGGTGGAAGTGTCAACTCCTCCCACCACTCTAGCTCAGGAAGAACCATCAACCTGGTGATGGGCCATCAGGATATGCAGGGCACACCTCAGCTCTCTTTGTGCGTGACTGTCTAGAGTCAATTCACAAAGCCCAACTGTCATCCAACCCAGACGAGTATTCTAGGGATGGGCAAAGCCACATAATGGTTAAAGTAAGAAAATGCCAACCATCTATAAGTGGCATTTCATACCTGTAATATAAAAACCTATTGTACTAAAAGATGTGGTTTAAATTATGAGTCCAGAGACAACAAATTCTAATTTTCTATTGGCTCCTAATTAGAAGTTAAACTTGTAAAGTGTTGCAAGGCTGCTCCAATGCTAACCTATGAGAGAGATAGACCATGCTGCGGTGAAAAACGGATTTAGCAGTTTTTCACTACCAAGACCTGTAAAACTTCAAAACACATGTCCTGCCTTTTAAATACACTGCATTCTGCCGAAGGGGCTACCTAGGGACTACCTTAGGGGTGTATTACATGTAATAAAAGGGAAGGTTTAGGCCTGACAAGTAGGTTAACGTGCCAGGTCAACATGGCAGTTTAAAACTGCACACAACGACTCTCCACTGGCAGACCTGAGACATGTTTGAACAGCTACTCGTGTGCGTGGCACAATCAGTGCTGCAAGACCACTAGTAGCATTTGATTTACAGGCCTGGGCACATGTAGTGCACTGTACTAGGGACTTAACAGTAAATCAAAAATGTCAATCATGGAGGAACCAAATGCCATTACATTTTAGACACAGAGCACATGCACTTTAGCACTGGTCAGAAGTGCCAAAGTGCCCACAGTACTAAAACCAGCAAAAACAAAGTTCAGCACACAGTCAAAAACAGGACGTCAGAAGCAAAAATACAAGGGGAACCACACTGATAGATATCAGGTCTAACAGAAAGAGTGACATTGAATCGAGGAAGCACAGAGATCCTTGTGTCTTTTGAGTGGTTTTTAAAATCTGAAGAAAATCAGTTCAGAAGTATCTGCTGAAAATGCATAGCCATCTTGCTCGGCGCTGTTGAAGATCAGTGGACTTCCATGTTTTAGTGAATGACTGATGAACATGGATTCTTTACGTCAGTTGGGCATAATTATTTTCTAAGCTCTCCATTTTGCATTGTCTTTACCCCTAAAAAAATTGAAGAACAGAGAAAAAAGAGTTATTCCCCCACAGAAGAAGAGGATTTATTAAGCCACGATCTGTAAATGGTCCACAGACAATATGCATCTTTTTGAAACTAGAAGCCCACACCCTTTGCCTAGTAGCTATTCAGCATGGCTGAAGTTCATGTCTGGTTGGTACTGAAGTTGGGGGTACTCCCCAAAATGTTATCAAAAGCCACAGCTTGTACATATTTCTGCTGCACGTGCCTAGCACTTATTGGGAGGAAGTACCTCTAAATGGGTGACTGAGCACATACAAAAGGGTTAGAGAATAGATGTGGTGAACAATTGAAGAACTTACCTTCCCCCAAGTTAAGAATCTGCTTTTCTTGGCAAAATGTTATGCTTAATAGTTGCTAGGACAAAGGAATGGGTGGTGGGGAGGACCTTCAGCATTGCATTGTGAGTACAATAGGTGTAGTAACTGGTCACAATGCTGGATGATTTCAACACCCCACATGCTACATGACCTATAACTCCTGAATCAGGTAGGGGGCATAAGACATGTTTAAAGTAAGTGTGTGTGAAATGTGCATATTTTGTTTCCATGATCTAAGTGTGTGATACCAACAGGAGATTGGTTTGAGGAGGAATTGTCTCCTTCGAGGAGAAAAATATTTTGATGTGAGACATTTTCAATTTACACACATCTGCAAGCAAAAGTCATGAGAAACGTTCGTTATACTAATTGGTAAACGTTTTCCACATTTCGCGTAATGCAAAATATGGAAAATACACAAGATTATGCACACTAACAAAAACTTTGTGAAGGCCTACTATAATGACCATGTCAACTCAGCATGGTCAAAGGGCATGACCAGTATGAAACAGGGAGGGCGCTTGGATACAGGGTGTGGTTAAATGCTGCTCGCTTTTCTGTGTGCCCAGCAGGCCCCAAGGGCAGGAGGTTTGGGTGTGAGGCATTGCCAAAGGCTATGCCTTGCACTCAGTTCCCAACAGCAAGAAATATGGCCATGCACAGTGGCTACTCTCGAATGGTGTCTCATGAAGGCATAGGGCAAAAAAATAAGAACCCTGCATCCAGACTCCACTGGTCACTGTCAGTGTTTATGCCAAGCAGGCACTTGAGCTGAGGTTTGAGCTTAGTATAGAATATCCTTGCAAAACTAAAGTAAAACGAAGCACTCAAAACTCTCATGTTAGGTTGAAATCTATTTATCGATCACTATAGAGACAAACACACAGCAAGTTTCACTGAAAATCCAGTACTGGTAAACGCTAGTAATAATCTAATACACTGTACTGCGTAAACAAATGAAAAAATAATAATGTTCATACTGTAAAGAGATCTCATCAACAACCTCTATGGGGAACACTGTCCAGCCATTGAATCCAGGCAAAGGTTTGTGGGTGGGGGTCAACAAACGGGAACCAAGTGTCTAATATGCCTCCGGAATAAAAATAGCACTAATCAAAGTTATCCCCTTTGTAAAGAAAAAGTGGGTAACACCAGACTCTGACCACCAGTGCTACAACACCGAACTGCGCATTGTCCGTCTTCAGAAGATAATCAATAATATTCAACATTTAAAGCACAGTTTTCGTTCAATGGTAATTTTCAATCTGCATCTGGATTTTTTCCTTTTATCATACCTTGAGTGATGCTGGAAACCATAAGGAAGCATCCAGATCATGGACATTAATATCTTCTTCATATGCAGGCCCTGCCCGAGTCTCAGAGGGACAAGACTCGGATTTGGAAAACAAAGGGGCATATTACCAACAACTAGCGATAATTTTTGTCTCTAACTTGTTTAGAGACAAAAATTATCGCCGCACATCGGCGATTTTTATCGCAGATAAACCTTGCTATTAGCAAGGTTTATCGCAAATGCGATAAAAAACGGCCGCAATGCATGAATATCGCTGAAAAGTCAGCGATATTCATGCATTATCGAGCAAATGCTCTTAGCCATGTTATCCACCTCCCATTGGATAACATGGCTAAGAACTGCTCTGGGCAGGTGTTAGCTTTTGGAGATATTCGCGCTTAGCGCGAATATCTCCAAAAGTTGGTAATAGGAGATAGCGATGTTAGCGACTGTTTCCAGTCGCTAACATCTTGGCACGCCCACTTTGCATGTCATTAGTGATAAATATCACTGACATGCAAAGTGGGGCCCAAGATGGTCGCTATCTCCTATTAGCTGTCACTAACTGGTGTTAGCGACAGCTTGGTAATAGGGAGATAATTTTATCTCCGCTTTCTTGGCTTTTAAAGCCAAAAAGCGGAGATAAACCCCCTTGATAATATGCCCCAAAGTTCGTTCCCATCCATTTTCATTGTACCCATCCTGGCTGCCAATGTGGTAATCATTTCTCACTGCTCGGCACCCACAAAGTCAGCAGAAATTGTTCTCATGTCTGTCCTCTTATCAGCTACCCTTCTGGATGCATTCACCACTGAAGCCATTGTCTCTTTCTCTGCAACCAACAGATCCACTTACAGGAAGCAACCAGTGAATTCTGATATTACTGGACTATGGATCATTTTCTATTATTTTCACCTTTATCTATAGACTAAGGATCAAAGACGTTGATTCTCTTTGCCATTGAATGCCTTTTCTACTGTAGAAAGTAAAATGTTTAGGGGCTCCACTTTACATTCTCCCACTTGATTTCCTCCATTGTGATCTCAAAAGCGACTATTCTCCCGTCTATTTTCTGTGTTGTACTCTATAAGTCTAGTAAGGTGGTGAAAACCAATGCTTTGCTCTACGTTAGGGTGGTCTCTGCGAATCCTGATATTGCTTTCTTCTCCCACTGCAAGGGTTTAAAGTCTAGGTTAACAGCAATAAGAAATCCTTCTTGTGCCTAATAATGTTTGTTGTCTTTGGAAGGCATAGCATAGCATGTAGGTTAATATTAAATCTGGCCCAATTAGGGATTGGCTTAGCCCTTCCTTAAACTGATGAAGGAACAAGTTTGGGTCCTCTAATAAACGCTCCCCTTTCACCTAAAAGATATACAATTTCTTCTTGTGTGGTGTTGCGTTACCGCATTAGCTCCCACAGCACCCTGACCTCGGCTCTCCTGAGGACACCCTCATGGCACCAGCATCTCTCTTGTATCTTTCGGCACTCTTATTGTGCCTGTAGCCATGGCCTCTGACCACTTCAAATTGGTGCTGCCATCTTGACTGCTTCTGGTGTGAGTTTCAGTATTGTCAGAAGCCATGGATGCTGCCTAGTAATCGTTTTCGCCCGCCACTGTGAGAGCCCCAGTACTCACAGGTCCCTCCTGTCCTCGTCCCCTTCATACTGACTAGTGAGATAAACTATCTCCATGAAAGAAAAAAGAAAAGCAGGAATGCTGGTACACCCCTTCCCCTCCCCACTGGGAGTACATAAGGGTACAATACCCCGCATTCCTCCTGTTCTTTTTTCTGTCTGCCGACAGTATGAAGTGGACCAGGAGCCTGGGGGCTCCTAGGGATTACCTGTTGCTGGGCTCCAGGTATGTGCTGGTGTTCTTGGTCTCCACCCTGCCGGGCTTGGGAGGAGCCATGTTGGCTCTTCCTGGCGGTTTCTTCCCGCTGGTGGTGTCCTGGCCGCGTCTTCCGTGTTGCTGGGCATGTCGGGGATGCAGTGGTTCCTGTTTCTTCTCTGGGAGTGCGCCGGCCTCCGTGTACACGGATCTGAATCGGGTCTTCCTGCTGGTTGCTCGGGCGGTGACCCTGTGTTCCCTGGCTCATCGGTTTCTGGTGAGTCGGTCCTTCCCGGTCCATCTTTGGTTGCGCCTTCTGGGTCTGATGGCGGCTTCGGTGTTCACTGTGCCTTGGGCGCATTCCATCTTCGGCCTCTTTGGTGTTACCTGTTGGCTCGGTGGAATCCTTTGTCTCGGGATTTGTCCCTTTTGGTACCGGTGTCTCTGTCGATCCTTCCTGCTCTGCGCTGGTGGACTCTGTCGGACAATCTGGCCAGGGTTTGCCTCTGCAGTCTCCTCCTCAGTGGTCCTTACGATGGATGCCGGTGCTCTGGGTTGGGGGGCGACTTTGGGGACGGAGTACCTTCAGGGTCGTTGGTCCCTGCTGGAGGGTCGGTGGTCCTCGAACTGGCGAGAGTTGTCTGCTGTGTGTCGGGCAGTCTTGGGGTTTCGGAGCCTGCTGTTGCTTCAGCATGTGTTGGTTCGGTCAGACAACTTGGTGACCGTGGTCTACTTTAATCACCAGGGGGTATCCGATCCCGGTCCCTGAACGCAGTGGTGTCCCCGTTGTTTTGCTGGGCGGAGGGCCATCTTTTCTCTCTGGTGGCTGTGCATGTTCGGGCGGGTGGACAATGGGGTGGCGGATGCCCTGAGTCGATTTTTTCCCGCCTCCCTGGAGTTGGCTTTGACTCTGGTGGCTTTTTGTCTGGTGTGCGTGAGGTTTGGTCTTCCCTTTCTGGACCTATTTGCTTCCCTGCTCAATGCTCTGATTCCCCGGTTCTTCTCCTGGGTTTCTCTGTAGGGGTCTTGGGGGGTGGATGCCCTGACCCTCCCTTGGCCTTCTCGCCTGCTGTATAGGTTTCCTCCCCTTGCTCTGATCTCTCGGTTTCTGTCTCAACTGGTGATGGAGGATCGGGAGGTGGTGGTGCCCTTCTGGCCCCGCAGCTTGTGGTTTCCGACTCTGAAGTTGTTGGCGGTTCAGGGTCCTTGGTTCTTCCCCTTCCCTCCGTCTCCCTTGCAGTCCTCTCCGATGTTGTCCCTCCGGTGACTTCGGCTGTCAGTTTGGAGGTTGAGAGGCAGGGGTGGAGGAATAGGAGTCTCCCTGAGCATTTAGCCTTGGCTATTCAGCGAGCCCGCAAGCCTTCTACTCTTCGGTCTTAGGGCAGGCATTGGGGAAACTTCGAGCATTGGTATCTCGGTCTGGTGTTGTCTCCTTTGGTTTGTCCTTTGCCTGATGTTCTTCAGTTCCTTTGGGATGGGTTCAAGAAGCATTTGTCTGTCTCGACTGTGCAGGCCCACTGGGCTGCTATTCGGGTTTTCCGTGCCCCTTGGGGGAATCTGCCTGATGTTGATGACCTGGTTTCCCGTTTGTTCCACAGTTTTGCAATTTCCCGTCCTGTGGTTCGGCCTTCTTTTCCTCTTTGGGACCTCCCTTTGGTTTTGAGGGCCTTGGTGGCTGCTCCTTTTGAGCCTTTGGAGGAGGTTGATTTGAAGTTTGTCACCTTTAAGGTTGTTTTTTTGGTTGCTATTACTTCTGCTCGTCGCCTGGGGAAGCTGGGGGCTTTGATGGCTCAGGAGCCTTTTCTTTCTTTTTCTGCGGATGGGGTTGTTCTTCGTTTGGATTCCTCTTTTGTTCCTAAGGTTTCCTCCCAGTTCCATCGCTCTCAGGAGCTGGTATTGCCTGCTCTGTGTTCTGTTCAGGTGGATGAGGACGACCTTCCCTAGTCCTTGCTGGATGTTTGTTGTGCTTTGAGGGTCTATGTGGACCATACGCGTTCCTTTCTGCATACTGACTCCCTGTTTGTTTCTTTTGGGGTGGTCTCCAGGGGTTGCCGAGCTTCCACTTCCTCCATTGGTCGTTGGTTGAAGCAGGTTATCGTGTTGGCCTATTCCCTTTCGGGCTTCCCTCCCCCGGCTGGGGTTCAAGGGCGTTCTACGCGGGGGTGGCTGCTTCCTGGGCAGAGATTCGTGGTGTGTCCCTTTCTGAGATTTGTAGGGCCCCTACTTGGGCCTCTGCTAATACCTTTGTTAGGCATTACAGGATTCAGAATGTTCTGGATGATGACACTAAATTTGGTTTGGGGGTTCTTCGGGCTGTGTGTTCCTGATTCCCTTTTTTCTTTGATAGTGTGCTTTTTTCAATACACTGCTGGGTTTGCTATGGTTCTGTGTCCTGGTGGTTTGTTGTGTGATGATGGCCGGTTGCTGCTTGAGTATTCTCACTAGTCAGTATGAAGGGGACGAGGACAGGAGGGACCTGGGGGTAATGTCCTATTACTTACTGGTAATCTTCATTACTCCGGGTCCCATTGTCCTCGTCCCCTTCATACCATCCCTCCCTCCCTCCAGGGGTTTCCGTCCCTCATCAGGGGCTTGTTGGTTCAGGAGGAATGCTGGGTATTGTATCCTTATGTACTCCCAGTTGGGAGGGGGAGGGGTGTACCAGCATTCCTCCTTTTCTTTTTTCTGTCATGGAGATAGGTTATCTCACTAGTCAGTATGAAGGGGAAGAGGACAACGGGACCTGGAGTAATGAAGATTACCGGTAAGTAATAGGACATTCCCTATGGGAGACCACAGAGCCTACGGTGGAGCTCCAAGAAACATGGCCATGTTCGAGCCTTCTAGACTCAGCACGTCAAAAAGATAACGATAAACAACATTCTAGTTTGATACTAATGCCTCTTACTTATTCATATGATAAATAATACATAAAAGCGCAGTTAAAACTTTATTTGTGTTGTTACTAGAGATGTTACTAGAGGTATGTCTGAGAATATCATGTATAGTGTCATTCAAGCGATCCTGAGAAATGCATTGTGGAGGTGGTATTATTGTGTTGCCAATCATGCATGAGAAAATAAAGTGACTTTGATGGTTTGGAAAAGAACCAGCACATTTGCATCAGCTTTAAATTACATGCTCTACTAAAATGCTTTCCATAATATGATGAACGCTGAAGCGTCGGAGACCATTCAGTAGCTTCCAAGCTAACAAGAGATGCAGCAGCCCTGTGGTTTTTGCTTCGCTTTGTGCCTGGCCTAACAGAAGCTTTGGCTTCGGTTGTATGACAAAATATTGGGGGCAAAAACATTGAGACACCTAAATATCGCAAAAAGAATATCAGGAACCAAAATATTGTGTTCACATACTTTGTATGCAGAACACAAAAATACCGTGGGCCCGAAATTCGTCAAAAAGAAAGTAAGCATGTTGAATTTACTATATGTCTATCATTATATTCAATTTAATTTTCATATTAACATTTAAAATAGTGATATAATTAAAGTCAAATTAAAATAATTGTTAAGCAATTATACACTTTCAAAAAATGCATACTTTAAATTAAAAAAATATTTTCTCAATGAATACAAATAAATGCTATCAAAAGTATATCAATAAGAAAAAATTAAAACATATAACAAACATACAGTAAATTAAATTTAAAAAAGGAATTTAAACAGAATAGTCCATAAAACAAATAAACAAAACATGTAAAACTATTTAATTGTATAATTAATGTAATTAAAATTATACAAAAGAAAATAAATGTTAACAATGCTAAATAAGCTATGATTGGGAAAGTGTTGGATTTTAGAGTGGTCAAACGCACCATCTTTGCACCAATTAGATTCAGAATTTCCTGTGATGTACATTAAAAATAAAAAAGGACCCCTGTACATGTTCTTAGAAAGCCTCACTGCTAGGAGGCACATGCCCTCTTCCATTAAACTTAAATACGTTGCTTTTTTTTTTCAAGTTTTTACTGAAAGCCTATGGCTCGCACATTAAGGCGGCACCATATTTCTTTCTTTTTTTATCTTGCTTTTTTGCATATTCTTGCAATAAAATAATAAAATAAAAAAACATCCTTGCAATTGCTTGCTAAGGCCAGACAATCGGGCTTTACCAATGATTGTTTTGCCTTTTTTGCCCCAAGTTAGGCACAAGTTTTGAAAAGCCGCAGGGAGCGGTGCGCTTTGTCAAGGTTCAAGCTGTTTCCAATAATGTCCTTATCTTCGGCTTCACATATTGAATTCGAGTGGCGTGCACTGCCAATGGGCCTTCAAGGTTGGCCAACCGCGGCTGAGGTCACGAAGAGAACAAAGGTACGGAATGGGTCCCCGGACGGACTCCTGCTCTGCTCCCATTGTAATTGCCCTTGCATCGGACAGGGAGTCATTAAAACGATAACTCTTGTCACGTCTTTGCCGGCTACAATGAGATCTCGTCCCTTTTTACGGAACCGTTTTACAGTGAAGATGTGTCAAATGACTACCATTTTATCCGACCCAGCAGATGAAGCAGGGGTCACAGAAGTTAACTACTGTCATAAAATTAGTTTAAAAATAACCGATGTCCAAGCTGCCAGCAGGAAAATCGGGTTGCATTGTTTCCGTGTTTCAAAATAGGTGTTTTCTTCAGCAAAGGTCATACATCAGCTCCTGAGGGACTGACAATTCTCTCTCCCTTTTCTTTGTTTCGAACAGAACATGACTTTGAACTCTTGTTAATGTCTTACAAGAGGTTAGCACTTCGAGGCCTCGGCAGCGCAAAGTAGAACGTTTGAATACATTGCCAGACAGATTTAGAATCGGGTGGTGTGGAAAACCCACTGAAACATGGGCAAAATGCTAGCTCTGTAGGAGAATCCATGGGTGGAATTTTGTCCAGCGCAGAGGGGCTGTGGTGGAGGAAATTCCACTGGTGGTATTTTTTGCGAGTGGACTTTCCTTTCCCACCCAATTCTAAATCAGAACCATAGTCTTTTCTGTAGCTTGTAGGTATTGTTAATGAAAAAGACAAGTGCCCCTGTTCCACGTTTAGATGGTCAGTGGCTGTGAAGGACATTTTCACCAATAACACTTTGCAAAAATAATGGCACAGGAAATCTACTAACTGTCAGAAAGCTGGATAGGGAGAAATATGTCTGCAGGTAAAGTTTTGTGAAGTTGACAAACTTCAAAACCTTCACGAACTAAGAACCTTCACAAAAATTTCCAGGGGAAATATGTATTTACATTTTTTAAACCCATACTATGGCTCTAAATGGGATTTCTGCTATCCTAATGTCTACGCTGATCGTGTAATTTTACATATGTGAGACAAAACATGGAATCACATGAGGCTACATGTGCTGTACTAGCGAAGATTACTACGTGACTTTAGAGAGTTTAGAGTCAATGTATTGATTGTATTTATCAATTTATTTATTAGTGTTTTTGTATGGCCTTTAAAAGGCATGAGTTCATCAGATCACTTTACATAAAGAAAGCTAAATGGTGGGATAGATAAGTGAAGTGCTGTGATCAGTTGCTAGAAGTGCTGGTAACAACAAAATCCACTGTGTGGGATATAAGTGATAAAGTACCCACACCGTACATTATAAAACTCTAGCACAAAATTAAACGCATCAAAAACAATTCATATATTTGTTGCTAAAAAAATTAGAAACATTTCAATACAAATCAATATTAAATAAAAGCTGCAGTAGCTCGGAATGTGTAGAAACAACCAAAATGATTCTAAACGGTTCAATAATTAGCAAAGGAGTGCAAAAATACACCTATTCTTTCTGCTTGTCATTGTAAACTAGAAAAATAGAGCAGAAGAAAGAAAAGCAAAGTATAATTTTCATTGATTTAAACAGCTTCTCCATGACCTGACCTGCCTTTCACCTTGGCACCTGGGACTGGCAGCAGACATAGTGACATCAGAATTCGACTGCAAAAACTTATTACAGTTGAGTTCTACCGTCTTTATAATAGAGAACTTGGTGCATCAGAAGTCGCTGATTCGAAAGAAATTAGAGATTATGGTTTATACAGGGTTTGCAGGATCCCATGTATTATAAACATATTACATAAGCCTGTTTGCCTCCATAGTGAATAGAGGGAGATTACTAATACATCTTGAGTCTAGTGTCCCCGGTGCCTCTGCTATCCCAGTAGAGGATGAGTATATGATATGGAACTGGTAGCCCAGTTCACTTAATGGTACCTGGGCATCGGGTCATGAACCTTAATCATTAGCAATAACATAAAAGTGGTTTCCTGGAATGCAGATGGTCTAATAAATATTCTAGAGAAAATGGAATTCTTAAACAAGGTTAAAAGCAGATTTGATCTGCATCCAGGTAACCTGGTGTTCTTCGGACCTTTTGTGTGATGGCTATTTCGTTTTAAGTTGTAATGCACTCCCTTCTAAGAAATGACATGCAAAGGGAGGAATAGCTATCCAGTTGAGTAACACGTTTAACTGGGTATATAATATCTTTAAAGGCCCCTCTAATCTCTTCCAGGCTATAAAGATTGTTTGAGACATAGATAGAGGTGTGAGAGCTCCTCTGTTAGTGGTGAATGTTTATATCCCCAAGATAAAAGCTATAATAATATGCTTCTTGATATATTTTCCTTTTTAACAACAACTGGAAACAATGAAGGCGAGTATCAAGTTCTGTTGGTCGGAGACCTAAACTGTAAAGTATTTAATCATTCTATTAATGTATTCTCTGACTTAGAGAAAAAAAGCTGCATTTAATATCCCACCACTACATTTTCCATCGAACCTGAGAACTGACAAAAGAGGACTTTCACTCCTTGGCCATCTAAGAAAGAATGACTAAGTGATTTTAAATGACATATTTTCCAGGATTCCCCTAGCTTGTTACAGTTCAATTTTGGTCAGATTTGAAAGTTGTAGATATTCCCACCCAATGATCACAGAATACTTGTTTGTTCTCTAGAATTCAACCAGTCCTCAGTAGAGCCATGGATCTTTGATGGAAGCAGTAGTCAGTTTAATAAGAACTCAGGTAGGATGCAGCGCCCCCCTTCTAAAATCTCTAAATTAAAAGGGATATTCGCGGGGCTAATCCTTGATTCAGATCTTTGGAATGTAGACATCTTTAATTCCTTTTCTCATTTTATGAAACAGTAAAGGGTGACCACCCAATATACCCCAAGCCTTCTTGTAAAGTATTATGTTACTCATTTCTTTCCCTAAAAAGGGAAGTCAACAGCTTGACTCAAATGTAGTTTATTTCCTTTTTCGAAGTAAAGAGATAGACTTATTTCCCGATTAAAGAGAAGAAGGAGGTGCGAGAACTTTGGTCTTAGAAGGCACAATGCTAAGCGTAGGTGGGTCGACCTGAGAGAAGTGGCTTTTACAAAAAAGGCCAGGGAATTTTGAGTGATCATCATCGATTGTTGCAGTACTAAAGTGAGGCCTTACCTATCTCCTGTTCCAGAGGGCACTTGGAAAGGTTTTATACTTTCTTTATATGCAGAAAACAATTAGGTTAACTTTCATTTTGAAGATACATCTGATGACCCTTAGATCAAAACTGTTAGTTAAGGCCCCCCTGAGGTGGGTGAAATTGAGACCTCAATCAGGGCACTGCAAACCTCAGGTACGATGGCCCTCATGAGGTCACATTTTCAGTAATTAAACAAGAGGTCATCCTCTGGACAATGATTCTTCAACCAGTGTCTCAATATTGTTACCTTAAAGGTACAGTCCCTTCTTCAGGGTTTGGAAGCATCATTATCCCATTATATAAAAAAGGGGTAGAAATTCACCTGCTAATTACCGTCAAATTGCCCTGTTAGGCGCAGTCGGAAAGGTTTTTACCAGCTGTCTATTAGATCATCTTAATATCTGGGTAATGTGCAATATGATTATCCCGTTGGAACAAACACAGCATGCTAAATAACATTCCGGCTTTGCAGTTCATAAATGAAAAATATGTAATGATCAGGGCTCTTCAGTTTATGTCGCATTTATAGATTTCCCCAAAGCCTTTGACAAGGTTAATCTTGCAACACTGAGGGAGAAGCAATCTAAGCTCAGCATTCTAAGAACCCTGCTGCATTAAATTATAGCTTTGCACTCCTTAACCTGTTTTAAAGTTCTGATGGGAGTTCATCAGGGCCGTTCCATGGATTTCCCTCCAAAACACGGTCTAAAGCAGGGATGTTTACTTGCTCCTTTGTTATTTTCATTATATATAACAACCGGATCTTCCCAGCTTTATATTGAAAGGTACAAGTTTCTCACCAAGCATTGGAAGTCGTTCTCTAACCTGTCTGCTTTATGCAGATGCTATAGTAATTTTCAATCTTACCCATATAGGCTTAAATAGCCGCTTGGCGGCTCTCAAACAATACATAGACCTATATTACTGGAAGATAAACTCATCAAAAAGTCAAATTATTTGCTTCCAAGGGGAAAAATTGTGTAAATATTTACATTTTTCATGGTATTTGGACTCCCAACAGCTAGAGAGGGTTCAATCATATCACTTTCTATGAAAATGTATGTCTAGCTTCCTTAGTGACCCTGATCATATATCAAACAATGTGGTAAAGCCTTGTCGCAAGCTAAAGAGTTAGGTGCATTTTTAACACTGTTGGCAGGATTTTTTTTCCCATCTTCTCATTGTATAGCAGGCCATAATCTGTACCACCTTATTGTATGCAGTAGACTGATTGATGTGGCAGCCTGGGGTTATTTGAATAAGACAGAAGGTCACATTTTGAGATGAAGAACTTCATGTAACACCTTTGTGAGGACTGGCACTCTAAGACTACAGTTTGGGATCATAAGTTCTTTTGTACAAGGCTTGGTAGTAGTTATACAATAGTTTCTTGTCTGATGTGAAGTGACATTTCCTCGCTAAGGCACCTTATATATAAGGAGATTTTTTAATTGAAGTGCAAGAAGTCTTTGTTTTTTTAGAAATTTTAAGTACGCTTTAGAAGAACTGGAGTTAGACCAGAATGTGATATCTTCTTTATCCTCAACTGCACTAAAAGAATGTTTAAAACATGTTTCTATAAATGTACCCTACCATCAGGATACTGTTACCTATAGTCTAAAAAAGAGATATGAGGTTTTAGGAAAAATCTGCTATCATAAATGTTCGCAACCATATCTGGCATGGAATTTGTCACTTCGGGTTAGGCGTTTTTTACTATTATTAAGATTGGACATGCTTCCATTAAATGTTTTAACTTCTAAATGGCACGTTACCTCAAATGTTGTAATCTATGCCAAAATGGAATGCAGGATTTTATTTGTTTGTCCTGCTTTGTTTTTATGTCAACGAAAGTTGTTGAGACCTCCTTTTTTGAAGTATTGTGTATGACCAACAGCAGATGCACTCCATTTGTTATTTAATCCTCCTAAAGAAATGTTTTGCCATCAAGTTTTTAACTTTTCTAAACTAAAGTTCCATTGGTACTGAACTTTTTAACATGAAATTTTGGTATTTGATCTGTTAATTTGATGATTTTTAATAGTGGGTAGCAACTCAACTTGTTCTTAAGAAAAATGTTTCAAAGTGTTTTATATTGTATATCTCTGTTTTATGTCGACCTCCAAGGAGTTTCAAAGCACAAAATAAAAACCTTGAACCTATTACATATGAAAATAATACACCAGAGCATAAATCATATCAATCAAAATTTAACATTATAAAAGTGTTGTAAAGATTTTCGTGTTGGAGGAAGAAGTGTCTTAGAATAAAACAAAACACCAAGTTAGTCAAAATCTCAATATCCACCTGGGTTCAAAAGTAAAAACAACCATCATAGGGTAAAGAAGTTAAAAGTTAGGGGAGAAGTACTGCTCAAGATGGAATCATTTAAGTTCTCGATTGAATAATGGGTATGACAAAATGATGCAATTGTAAGGCAAAATAGCATTCCATACTCTGGGGACACATCCATAGAATATGTTGAGCAGGTATCAAGTGTGCCTTGTATATGCATGGCAATACCTTTCATTCAGTTTTTACTCGCCCACCCATATGTAATTTGCATAAAATGCAAGATTTTCATGATTATCCATAATTACATGAAAATGTTAAACGTTGATCCCCTTAGGTGCAATCTAGCACTGACTGGAGAACCACAGTTGGTTGAAGCATCACCCTGCTCTGCTTAGCACGTGTGAAGGGATTATGCCACGGCCCTCCCTCTCTCCCCCTGTTGTCAAGATTCATCTCGAGCCTGACAGCACATGGGCTTTGCAATACAGATTTGAAGTGGTCAGTTACCTTGGCACCTTCTGACCTGGATGCTGCCCACATACCATTATCACTTCAGGCAGTGCATCGAGTCGAACACTAGTTCTGTATGGAACATATATTCTTACATATACATTCATTAATATACCATACTGCTATCCTAGACTATGCAGTACTGTATAACATCTTTATTCACCAGATGCATATCCCCGAGTGAAAAGCACAATTGACAGGCCATCTCTAACTCCTTTGACGCTCCTATACCTACCAGCAAGGTTTCAGGGACATGAAAGGGAAAGTATCATAATGCCAACCTTTATAATTCAAGAAACATGCCCCATTGTTTCTCACAGCTGCCCCAAACTACCTGGTATCACACCCACTTGCTTAAGAGGAACCTGAAAGTTCTGACTAGGATCATCATGAACCAAGAAACAGGACCATTATATTCTCCAGAGGCCCATATGTGATCGAACATATCAAGTGTGCGAGGGCAACAATAGATCAGTGCCCACCCCCCTCCAGTGTGGTGTCCCGCAGGGCTCATCACTGAGCCCTACGCTTTTTAACGTCTACATGGCCCCACTGGAGGGGGAGGTTGCACCCTTTGGAGTGAAACTCGCAACGTACGCGGACGACACCCAATTGATTGTTTCGCTCTCGCTCGCAGAAAGCCATGGTGAGAAGTTTGCCGCCTGCCTTACTAACATCATGGCATGGATGGCCGACTCAAGACTTAAGCTTAATGCCTCCAAAACCGAGGTGATGTTGCTGGGAAATCTCTGTACTTCCCTCCCCAAATGTATGTGGCCGGCTTGTTTAGGAGATCCTCCGACCCCGAAGGGATCCATAAAAAGTCTCGGCGTCTGGCTTGAACCGGAGCTGTCGATGCACACTCAGGCGAAAAAAACTGCATGGTGCTGCTATGGGCTGCTCCGCTCAATACGGAAAGTTATGCCCTTACTCCCACTAGACTCTAGGAAATTGCTGGTACAGGGCCTTGTTTTGTCAAGACTTGATTATAACAACGCCCTTTTCTTGGCTGCACCAGAATACACCCTGAACGTGCTCCAGAGGGCACAGAATGCAGCTGCAAGACTGCTGACGAATACATCTAGAAGAACGTCAGCGAAACCAGCCTTGAAAGCGCTCCATTGGCTGCCCATAAGAGCGAGAGTGAAATTCAAAGCGCTCTGTACAGTGTTCAGAGTCCTCCAAGGCACAGGCCCTCCGATCCTCAGAGATCTGATCCGCCCTTACAAATCATCACGAACGCTCCGCTCTGGCGAGGAAAACCTGGTAGCCATCCCGAGAGCAAAAAGAGCAAGGACCGGAGGTCGCCGCTTTTCAATAAATGCGGGTCAGCTATGGAACTCCCTCCCAACATCTATGAGGAAAGAACCTAGCTTGACCAGATTCCGAAAATCCCTGAAAACGTTCCTTTTCCCCCAGAATGACTAACATCTCTGTATGCGGTTCAGAGGCGGTCTGTCTGTGTGTACATGTAGCGCTGGGACGCTCAAGGGCAGCCATGCGCTTTAGAAATTCTTTTTCATTTCATTTCATTTCATTTCATTCATTTCATTCATTTCATTCATTTCATAACTATAAGCTCACCGTGGAGCAATAATTACTTTATTTCAACACAATGCCCTAGTTCATCTACCAGTGCAACCATGAACATGGTAATAAGATGGTGTGATACTTTCAAAGAACCACAGGAAGCATGCGTCCATGAATTAATGGTCAGTCTTTAGACACCTATTGTAAAAGCCTCAAGGATAGTCACAGAGCAAGATACAGAGTTGAAATCATGCAATAGAATGGCAATGGATCGTAGGATAATATTGGCCCATTCATGTATATGTACTACCTGATTGAAGGTGCTTTGAATGCTCACGATAGGCAAACGCCCCATTGGTTAACATGATCCCCATTTATTTTAATGGGAGTGGTAGTATTCACCATGGTGGCAAAGATATTTGGGATCATATCTTTGAATGATCAAGGTTAGATACATCTGGTTTTCTTTGCAGTGTCTAATTTTAACCATTCATTTAATCCAAAGTGCATTTGGAGAAGTATTAATGTTTGATCTGTCATCACCTACTGGATAATCATTTTTATTAACTCTGGGTACTTAAATTTAGTATGATACCAGACCATGAAGTTGCAAGGGTCAGAGTGTTAGTTCAGCTGCAGGGCTGATATCTTATAGGTGGATAGGGAGATTCTTTAACCCCTTTTGTGCTCAGGGCGGCCCCCGGCTGTCCTACGTGATGCTGGGCATGTGCTCAGGACGGCCGAGGGCCGTCCAAAGGCTGCCGATTCCTTCAGCACGGCACAAATTCCGTGCCTGTGCTAGAGAATTAATTAGTGGGCAGAGATCAGATGACCACCGGCCGTCCTGAGCACAAGCCCAGCATGAAGTAGGATGGCCGGGGGCCGTCCTGAGCAAGCAAGGGGTTACGCCCCCTAATTATATCTCCGCACCACTGCGAAATTCATGTCGCAGGGAAGGGGTTAAGGATTATGCCCTTAATGTACCCATCCAAACATTCCGTCCCATCCCTCGCCTTCTGAAGTTTTCTCAGGCAGATGCCTGTTAGAAATGGGGTCTCTAGTTTGCAGTGGTATGCACCCTGTCTAATTAGGGACCCTTCCTACTAGTCAAAGAAAGGGAGTTACACACCCATGATAACCCAAGTTCACCCCATTGGTAGCTTGGCACAAGGGGACAGGCCTATCTTAGAGGCAATGTTTAAAGTATTTGTACAAAACACACAGAGTAACACAGTAAAAACACTACAAATAGATACCACATAAGTTTAGAAAAATAATGATTCCTTATCGAAACAAGACACGACCAAAATGACAAAATCCTATATACATAACTCAAAAATATCACTTTTAAAAAGTTTAAGCAATTTTGTCTAGAACTCGATGGATGCAGTCATTTTACACAAAGTACCTTGGATGCGTCAAAATTCACAAGGAAAAACAGTTGCAGAGGAGGGAAACATCACAAAACACAGTGATGCAATGGTTCCTGAGACCCTGGGTAAGAGATATGTCAGTTCTGCTGCACGCAGGAGAAGTGTTGCATCGGTTCCAGACTATAAGGGGAAGCAAGGTGTTGAAATTCGAAGATGGTTCTGGTCTGTGGGTGGTGCAGTGGAAAACTTGATGCACAGATGCAATGCATGTAAATCCGGATTCACCAGAGCGAGAGGCAACAAATAGGTGCTGTATGTATTCTTTCAGCCGTGTACCAGTCTCAGAGACACCTGTGTCAGAAACAGTATGGTGTCAGAGACAGTATGGTGGTCTTGGACTTCAGAGACATGGTGTGCTGGACTCGGGCTGCAGCAGTTCTTCAGGCAGTGAACAGGTACTGCGTCAATTTCTTCAGCCACACGGCGGCGGTGTATGGAAACTTCTCCCGCACGGCGGTGCTGCAAAGGAAACCAGGTGCTGAAAGTGCAATTCATCAATTTTGCAGTTGTTTGCAGCAGGAACAACCTCCAAGGGACCAGAACTGGAAGTGGCACCATTTAGCAGTTCAGAACTCCGAGCAGCAGAGTACAGGGATGCTGCAGCTGAAGTCTTTGATGGCACTGAGACTTCCAACAGGAGGAAAGCACACACAGGCCCATGGAGTACCTTGGAAAAGCAGAATTCAAAAAGCAAAGTCCAGTTCTTTCACTGCTCACCGGTAGAAGCAGCAACTGTAGCCCAACCCAGCAAAGCAACAGACAGCAAAGGGGCAGTACTCCTTCTGACAGCTCTTCAGCTCTTCTTCTTGGCAGAGTTCTCAATCCAAAAAGTGTTCTCAAAATGTGAAGTTACAGGTCCAATACTTATACCCCTTTTGGCCTTTGAATTAGCCATACTTCAAAGGAAAGTCTTTGTTGTCCACAACATCCTGCCTTGCACTGCCTTGGTTCCAGACACACTACAGGGGGGCCAGGGCCGGCTTTAGGGCAGTGGAACAGGTGCCGCTGCATTGGGCGCTGACCCAGATGGGGGCACTGACCTCAGGGGGGGCGGTGTGTTAGCAATAACTTAAGATTTTAAAAAACCTGCTGCAGAGTTCCTTGTGGGTCTAGCTTTCAGGCAACAATACAAATGTCAAGATAACTCTTGTGATTAATGTTTCTACTAGAGAGAGACATCAGAGTTCTGTCTAGTGGCAGTTATGACTCACCATGAAGTAGCGTAGATGGTTGATATGCCTGTTGCAAAGAACAGATCTGTATGATATGTTGATAGTTTAGTGGATTAGTGAAGTGAGCCTTTACCAGGGCTTTAAAACAAATGAAATGTATGTAAGAGAGGGACTATAGAGAGATGAGGGGCAATTTTGCTGGGTGGCAGTGAGGGAATCAGAGGAGGTGGTCATGCGGGGGAGGGACCACCAAAAAAGATTGTCGCACCGGGCGCCACCATCTCAAAAGCCGGCCCTGAGGGGGGTGGAGACAGCTTTGTGAGAGACCAGGCACAGCCCTATTCAGGTGCAGTTTGTGTGACTGTCCAGAGTGAATGCATAAACAACCCAGCTGTCAGTCCAAACCAGACATTGATTCCACAGGTAGGCAGATAAACAGGATAGTAAAGCAAGAAAACACCCACTTTCTAAAAGTGGCGTTTTCAAATACAATTCAAAAACTGTCTTTCCTAAAAGGTGTCTTTTTAAAGCATGAGGTCAGAGAGCTCAAACGCCAAATCTCTTGCTTTTCCCAATTGAATGGTACACTTGTAAAATGTTACAAGACAGTGCCAGTGATAACCTGTGGGAGAACTAGTCACTGCAATACTGAAAAACAAATTTGGCAGTATTTCACTATTAAGACATGCAAACCACCCCAGTATTTGACCTACATTTCACATACATGGCACCTTGCCCATGTGGGTACCTTGGGCCTACCTAAGGGGTGCATTACATGTAGTAAAAGGGAAGGTTTGGGCCTGGCAAGTGGGTGCACGTACCAGCTCCACAAGGCAGTTGAAAACTGCACTCACATTCACTGACTGCAATAGGGGGCCTGAGACAGGTGTACAGGGCCACTCATGTGGGTGGCACAACCAGTGCTTCAGGCCCACTAGTAGCATTTGATTTACAGGCCCTGGGCACACACACTGCGCTTTACCAGAGACTTACTAGTAAATCAGATATGTCAATCATGGGTATCAAATCATAATCACAATTCACACAGGGAACACTTGCACTTTAGCACTGATCAGCAGTTATAAAGTGCCCAGAGTACACAAACCAACAAAAACGAAGTCCAGAATAAACTAAAAAATACAGGGCGTAGAGGCAAAAAGACAGTGGAAAGCACACCAAGGATGCAAGGTCTAACAAAACCACCCTTTTTGAAGGCTTGTGGCTCTTTGTCGGTTTGTATTGGGTGGTGGGAGCATATCGAGGTGTGATCTATGTGAGGGGACTAGAGATATATATATATTTTTTTTTTAAACAGGTGTTTATTAACATTTTGTCATACATTGAACCACATTCAGCATTATTCATTTCTCTATAAGACAGCATCTATAACATATAAGATACAATAATTCTTGGAGAAGGACTATTACAAAAGGTCAGTACAGTAACCAAGTGCGCCGGAACATAATCATACAAAAAGAACAATTGATGGACAGAAGGCAGAACAATGTCATACATTCACCACAGTACAGAGATCTGGGCCTAAATCGTTAATATTTTTTTGCTCACCATGCCATTCCAGTTTGGACCCAGCAATATGCAAATCAGTCTTGACCCTGCGCCCAATGGGAACTGTCCAGCCCCAACTGCCAGGCCAGGTGCTCCCTGGACTGGAAACAAGCATCCTAGGACCGGTTTTGGGCTTTCAGCCCGCATCAGCCAGGATAGCTTCACTCGAGTGGCATGGAGAGCACGGGACCCACGTCTGTGCATACCCGTTCCACTCGGGGTGAAAAATGCAAAAAGAACAATTGATGGACAGAATGCAGAACAATGTCATACATCCACCCCAGTACAGAGATCTGGGTCTAAATCCATCATTTTTTTGCTCACCATGCCATTCCAGTTTGGACCCAGCCATATGCAAATCAGTCTTGACCCTGCGCCCAATGGGAACAGTCCAGCCCGACCTGCCAGGCCAGGTCCTCCCTGGACTGGAAACAAGTATCTTAGGACCGGTTTTGGTCTTTCAGCCCTCATCAGCCAGGAAGGACCTGGCTCTGCAGTTCGGGCTGGACTGTTCCCATGGGGCACAGGGTCAAGACTGATTTGCATATGGCTGTGTCCAAACTGGGGTGGCGTAGTGGGCAAAAGAGCAATGGATTTAACCCAGATTTTTTGACTGGGGGAGAATGTTTGAATTGTCAGCATTCCATTCACCATTTGTTTGCTGTAACACTTTTCGCCCTAAGTGGGATGGGATGGCAGTTCGGTCTGGACTGTTAACAAGGGGCACAGGGTCAAGACTGATTTGCACATGGCTGGGTCCAAACTGGGGTTGTGTAGTGGGCCAAAGAACAAGGGATTTAACCCAGATCTTTTGACTGGGGGAGAATGTTTGCATTGTCAGCATTCCATCCATCATTTGTTTGCTGGAACATAATCATGTCAATACTTGACTGAGCCAGCAGTTATGCATACCAACAATTAGAGGTACCCTCTCAGGCATTTCTGGATCCCCATTGAAAATGCCTGTTCCTCTGCCTCGCTGACCCCATATAGGTGTACTTTCTCATATGTGTGCAACACATTTAGGTCTGGGTATGCAGAGTCTCCACCATGTGAGGGGACTAGAGATATTTATGGCATCTTTCCCGCTTGGCTCTTTCACCCATGACTGAACAACCTGCAGTCTCTTTTTTCCTACAACTTTTTCCCACACACCCACCTGCCTTTTTCTTGTTCAGATAATTTTATGTTTATAAGATAGGTCACAGAATATATTGACAATAAGAACTCCCTCCCATATTTGATGGCACCTTGTTTGGAATAGTATGGTTACAGAGGTAGCCCTCAGAGCTTTTCGACTGGTTTGAGTAAGGGAAGGTTGGCCTTCAATTATTGTTCCTGGTCGCTCTATTACAGGGTGCACCCAATGAAGGATCCTACATACAGGGAGGAGTATTGTGGGGACCAGTCACAGAGGGCCTAGCTTTTGCTAATGTGATTATGACTGCTGTGTGCTTTATTGTATGAACTAATTGATGTGTAATATAAATGGATTCCAATTACCTATGTATTCCTATTCTATTGTTAAAATGAGTTTCCCATATGTAGGTAAAGACAACCATTTTCTTCCTAACTTAATAAAATGGCATCAGTTGTTTTTTAAATGACGAGAACCCACTCACACAGATTATAAACCTTCGAACACCTTTCACAACCCACGACTGGACTGCTGAACCAGAGCTAACAAAGTGGAGTCAAGCATGTTATTTTCCTTAGTGATTAAAATAAAGCCCTTTTGATTTTAAACCAATGGTAAGGAGGTCAGAATAAAGGTTACAGAACCACAATCCCCAAAATTAGAATTAGAGTTCAGGAAATAGCTGTCCACCCTAAATTGAGAAAACTTTAGATAGCTTGACCATAAGGTATACCAAGCACAAGCAAGAGCCCTCCCACAGTCGAGAAACATCCAGTGAATGTTGTTTTCACACATAAGAGACAACCTGAGAAAGAAGCAGGTGAGCGTGCATGCGCGTGATTGTGATTGAGAGTGAGAGGGAGAGAAATATCCACCTCGCATAGCCTTTAGACCAACTGGCAGGACATCATCTCAGGTTCCAAGGTGGGAGTGTTGTTATAGATAGTAGTATTCCTGGGTAGGTTCAAGCATTGCCCTTGACAGAGTGTATTATTTTGTCTTAAAATGTTCCCTCTCCCCTTTATTCAATGGCAGCCAGTTACTAACCACCTTTACTAATTCCATATAATGCATGTGTGACAGACACCCTGTGCCACTTCGCTTTTCAACCAACTGTAGTTTGAATGTAACCACTTTACCGAAACATAGAATCAGAAAAATGAGACTACAAGTCCCAGAATGCAAAGTGTTAATGCATAAAAAACCAGGACTGGGTGAAGGTGTCATACATGACCAGGAGCCCTATTCCACCCGGAATCTGTACATTTCGATATGTCCAGTGCTTTAAATGGGCCGGTACTCGCCGGTACTGAGTACCGGCACTTCCAATTTTTTTTACCATCAGTACCGGCCCTTCCCTGGAGCCAGGGAGAGTACCGGCACCGTGATCGACAGCAGGGCAGGCTCAGGTTAGGTTTCTCTTCCAGCAGGGCAGAGGCCGCTCTGCTTCTGAGGAGCTAGTAATTAACTCGGCTGAAGCAGCCTTTTGCAGATTTGCTGGCGAAGATTCCAGCAGCGCCCATTTGAATGGGCAAACTGCAGGGGGTTGAGAGGGTTTGTGTCACGCTGTGATTAACATGACAGGGTCTCTAAACAGACCCTGCACTGTGGATCAGGTGCGAGCGACCATTCGGGTGAAAGTGCCATCATGACTTTTATCTTGTGTAAGAAGTTATTTTTTTTTTTTTTTTACAGAAACACACTTCTCAAGTGTTTTAATATGTGCTGCAACTGGTACAGAAGTAATTATGTATGAGCAAATGTTGCCCTTAGCCCCGACCCTAGCTCCGCCCACTTGCCACACTCTATTTTATTGAGTACCTGCACTTATTTTTCCCCATTTGAAGCACTGGATACGTCTCTATCTCTGCCGTCGTCTCGTCCTGCCAGTTTTTAGAGAAAACAAAACGTCAAAAAGCACCTGCTTTTCTGACATCCCAGACCAGACTCATTCTGGAAGAAGCAGCAGAGAGAGAGAAACTCGCTTTGTCGCTGGTGGATGTGTATCTGTGTTTATTGCTTCAAATAAGAGCCGGTTGCAGCAGCCGTTTAGTTCTAATAAATATAGACTAAAAACGGATATGCGAACCGCTCTCCTATACCAGCTGCATTTTTGTGTTTCCCTGTTTCAGAAGGAAAGAGCAGTGCGCCAGCTCCCCTCGCTGCCTTCTGCCTGCAACTTAAACCTCCGTCTGATCGCAGCCGCGCTGTGTTTTCGTCTGCCGGGCTCTGGGTGGCACTCTAAGGGCTGCGACTGACAGTAATATCGGGAGCCGAACAAAGGACGTGTGTTATTAAATCTTCGTGCTGTCCACTGCAGTTTTTCACCTGTCATATTCGGATTTTAGAGCGGAAGATCAAGCAGTGTTTTTGCGAACAAATTGTATTTTCTCAGTAGTGCAGTGGCAGGCTTTAGTATAACAACAAACCCAATGGTCTGGCGAGTCTAAGTGTTGTCACTGGCATGCCAGAGTCTTCTGGAGACACCCCGGTATCTGGAGGGGTGGGGGTTCTTACAGGCCTGTCCCAAAGGTGAGCAAACAGTTGCACGAGTCTTGTGGATGAGGGTGTGGCTCTGTGGAGTGGGCGGAGGAGGACACACGTTATTAGAAAGGTATAAAAGCAGACGAGACTGTGATAAGGTGAGGTTCAGAGCAATGGCGATAGGGCTTTAAAAGCAACAGAGTTGCTCCCCTGCCATAACGGGAACTTCCAATCTGTGTAGTGTCTACCCTGGAAAAATGCGGTAACGTTGAACCCACGTGGCATCAGCTTAATTAACCTGGAAGAAGTCTGCTGATCTCCTCCCCAGGCCGCAGTTGCCTATCAATGGTGAGCAATAAGCAGCAGCATTCAGTTGCTAGGTGGCAGAGGTCACGGACACGGCTCGTGCAGGTAGGAGCGGTGAGGCGGTGGGGACAGGTCGGGCGGCTTTCGACATGAAGACGAGGGAAATTGTATTATTTATTTAATTTCCCATCGTCGTTGTCTGTCACGGCCCCCGCCCTCACACGGGCCGCGGCTGGACACCACACCCATTCAAACTTTGTACTCTTCGACCCGCCACCCCCCAGCCCTTTTGTTTAACATGCTTTGTGGTACCACCCGCGGCACATATTCTTGACGCTCCAGATTCAGCCCTATGCCTGACAATGAAACTCAACACACCCACCACAGTGTTGTCACTGTCTTAGCTTATGACTCCAGGGCGAGGGGAGTCTCGCCCAGTAAGTGTATGCGCAGAAGGCCCATACTTCCAACCCCATAATCCCACCTAAAAAAACACATTCAGATCATTTTGTCATCAAGCATTGAGTGCAATCTGTTTCCAGGTGCCTGGCGTTGTGTCCCATTCCCTTGTTTCCCTCTAGGGTTGCAGGGCAACACCCCTTTAGCCCTAGTGGCGGCTCATGGTGGGAGTGCTGCGGGCGGTAAGTCGGGGCAAGGTGGGGGTTATAAATTCAGGCATATGGCCAACCGGAGATAAGTACACAAATAAAACTAATTACATTGCACGCGCGGCAACGCAAATGTCGTTGCAGCGCGTGCAATGTAATTTATTTTATTTATTTATTTGTGTACTTACCTCCAGTCGGCCGTATTTCGGAGTTTACTACCCCCCACCCTGCCCCACTGCCCCGCCCCTCAGCACTCCCACCTTGAGCCGCTACTGCACGAGATGCAAGCGTAACCATGAAAGTCTGAGTCTTCCCTGCCTAACATATGGCCTACAGCGGGGAGGTCATGTGTTCTGCAGGGAATATTCAGACTTTCATTCATCTGTGGTACTTTGAGATGGATCATCGAATCAGGTAACATACTTTAAACGCCATTGCAGGGTATGATGTTGGCGAGGCGTTCTGAGATACAGCAAAGAAGCACTACAGACCAGGGCCAAAAGGAAAGCGTTGCACTTCTACAGGTACCTCAATAAGTGAGGTGCATGCTGCTTAGGAGTGCAACAGACCTCAACCTGTTCTCCGACAACACATGCACTGGCAGAAGTGTGTACAGGGGGCAGCGATAGATTAGCAGGTGGGGTGAGTCTGAGTTCACCCTCAAACATACTGCAACAAAATCCAGAACTCTGGTGATAATAAATTTAGAAGGCCACTGTTCTCGTGCATTGATCTTGGGCACTTGCAAAAATCGATCCCTTCCCTTTCATTGGATAGAAAGTGCATTTGTTGTTTATTGCAGTGGCATAGTTATCAATAGTGCCGCTGGTGAAGTAGCACCCGGACCAATTGCTTCCAAAATATTTTACTAGCAAATTAGGGAGTTGGGAGGGGGGCTTTTTCCTTGGTTGCAATAGTGTCCCTGGGACGTACGTTACACCGTGCTGTGCTGCTTGTAATTGCAGTCATGGTCACGTGTTCCCATGAGAGAGGTTTGAGAAAGGGTGTAAGCCAACCGTGCAATCGCAGACCAGAGTGAACAGAAGAACCTCACATGAATTATGATATCACACAGCACACCCGTCCAAATACACAGGAAAGAGCAACACTGTAGGATGCCACCAAACCCTATGTTCTGTCCCAGTCCTATCCTGCAGCTATTAGAGTTAATGTTTTCAAACATTTCTTGCAGGGGGAGAATCCCCTCTTATTCCTCTTTTTTTATTTCAGAGCAGGTCTCTGCGTTCACTCGTACATTTCATTTACCTTTAAAGTTCCAGCCTCACCAGTTTTAAAATCCAACCGCCGCCACTGGCAGTGTGTGTGTGTGTGTGTGTCTGCGTGTGTGTGTGTAAAGTGACATGAGTATTATGAGGATAAGTAGGTGTGTAAGCATTGGCTCGAATGGGCCTGTGGTTGCAGAGTTTTTGTAGGACTTTTTAGCATATGATGACATATGCCCCTTTCTTTGTGACTATCTATGAGTAAGGCTGTGAGTACTAGTTTGTGTTTGTGTGTTGGGGTGAAGTGTGTGTGTGAAAGGGAAATTGGTTGTATGTGTAGGTGTGTGTGTTGGACGGTAAGGGCATTTGCAGGGTTGTGTGGTTGCAAAGTTGTTTGTAGGAGGAGTTGGCATTTGCGGACATGTGACCATTTATTTGTGACTATCTGTGAGTATGGATGTGAGTGCCAGTGGGTGTGTGTGTGTTTGTGTGAAAGGGGAATGGGTTGTATGAGGTGAGTATGTGTAGGTGTGTAAGTGCTGGATTGTATGGGCGTTTGCAGGTTTCTGTTGTTGCAAAGTTGTTTGCAGGAGTGGTTGGCGTATGAGTGCCCATGTCTTTTTTCCGTCCATGGGTATCTGTGAGTAAGGATGTGCATGCCAGTAAGTGTCAATATATTTGTGTGTGTGTGGTGGGTGTTGATGTCCGTGCATGAGGATTTGTGTGAAAGTTTTTTTCTAATGTATACATGTGCGTTTATGTGACAGTTGTATGCTTGAGTAAATGGTGTACTTAGGTATGTGTCCATGCATCTTTATATGTGTGCGATTGAGAATACTGTTTGAAGGTGTGTGTGTGCACACGTTCTGGCATGAGATTCTCTTTATAATGTATGTGTTTGCACATATGGATACATTTTTTCACAGCTGTGCATAACTGAATGTATGTATGTGTGTGCATGTGGGTGTGTTATCTTATGAGCTAACACACACGTATTTAACTGTGCACTACATATAGCAGTGGCAATGGACTATAATGACCATAAAAACATAGACAACTGGTGGGAATAAAGGCCGTGGGGTTGTTGACAAATACGTCAATTCAATACAGCAATTCGAATTATATAATGAATAACACAAGGCGATCTTTGCAGAATTATTAATCATGCTAGAATTACTTGTGACAGAATATCAAAACTTCTGGTAACGAGCACACAAAATACACCTCAGCTGCTCACCTGATGACAGCCAGCTCAATCCAGAAAACAACCCAGTGGCTTTGGCTAGAGATGAGAGCCAAACGTCCTTCCAGACCATACACAATCACAATGATAGGCCAATAGATTTACCATCATCGCCACATTCATGCAAACGACGTCAAATAATTGTAAATATTCACCCCACAGAGCAACTTGGTCACAGGGATTAGTGAGCAGGAGGAGGAGGAGTTATCAACTTCTGTGAGTCGCAGACGTCCCCCTCATGGGTGCTGGATTGCATAGCAAAATCTCTTCCCCCATAGCTGGTCACCGCTCCCTCACCTGGGGCTCAAACATACTAGTGTTCTCTGGAATAAAGAATAAGAATACATATCAAGAGACTATACTTGCTTTGATTTTTCAGATTGGATGAACTTACAAATTACACAAACGCGTGTGCACAGGAGTTGACTTTATTTACTTTGGACTTATGGTCCCAATTGGAGGGTTTTAGGGTTTTTTTTCTCACCTGTCACACCGCTAGACTTAAATGCACGTAGTTACAGTATGATACATTGCAGGCGCCGCTACTCCTGTGTGAATTATTACCCCCATTTTGCCATTCTCAAACATACTATGCTGGGTGGCCGCAAATGGTCAGAAAAGTGTTTTAAAAATGTGGGTACGATTTCCAACTCCCCATAACTGGGCTCTTCACCTACTGCCACCCTATGGACGGTGGGTCAGGTGCCTTTCTTATTATGCATTTCCAGAATTTTAACCTCTTCGATGCGTCGGACGCCCCCCCGGCCGTCCGACTTCACAGTAGGCGTGTACGGAGGATGGCCGTGGGCCGTCCGAACCGCACACGCTTAATTTTTTTCAGCACAGCAGTGGAATGTCCGCCACGGCGAAGAGGTTAAAACATTTCCAG
Organism: Lissotriton helveticus; assembly: GCF_964261635.1. Lineage (NCBI taxonomy): Eukaryota > Metazoa > Chordata > Amphibia > Caudata > Salamandridae > Lissotriton > Lissotriton helveticus. The sequence goes on along the minus strand of NC_136072.1, from coordinate 748,073,479 downwards.
TACAAATGTGCCTAGACTGGTGCTAATCCTTCTGTTTTTGCTACTGGATTTATTGCAAACAGAGCACATTAGATGAAGTGATTGGCCAGCAGTTATCTGGGACATGCTCAACAAATGAAGCCAAGTGATGCAGTACTATTTTATCTGATCATGTAATGCCCAACAAAGATGATTTTTTTCTGAACTCTATTCCCATGTTTAAGATGTGGAATCTGTAGAAAAAAATCAGTTTGGTCTATTCATTTCAGTAGAGGCAGCAAAACCGTCCTCGACCAACTTTTCTATTGGTTGAGGTCTGAAGTAAATGTTTTTGTCTAATCTTCATTACAACGGCAGCAGAAATGGTGAAAATTGATTATCTTCATTTTGTTCTCTCGTGCAAAATAAATGCTCTGTGGCCCGAAGCATCAATTTTTACTAGTTACATGTATCAGAGATGCACAGGGAGTCAAATGTTGGCCACAGGCTTTTAACTCCAGCCTGCCAACAACCTAAATGCATATTTCGTCCTCATACATAAATTATTGACAATAATCTGAATTGTCTAAAGTGTAAACACAATGTACAGGGATGTATAATACCAAATACCACATCTTAACTTCGCAGGTTTGGTGTTTATACTTTGCTTCTGAATTCCTTCTGTGCTTTGCTGCAAACATCATATTCAAGCCAATTGTGTCCCTAGCTCATGTGCTTCCATTCAGATGTTGTAACAAGTGCAACACAAACTCCCTTGTTACCTAAACTTTGCATGCAGACCACAATGAACGGACTAAGAGCAGGAAAGGAAGAAAAGTAATCAAACCAAGAATATATCCTGGTCGAAAAACGTCGATTTACTCTGCTGGACTGCATCCTAGCCACAGGAAGCTGAACAAAAAGCTAAGCTAAGCTTGATCTGAGGTTTTTTCCATAAGCTTTTGATTGTTCCTTGTAAAGAAACCATATGCAGTCTCGGTGCAGATATAGAATATATTGCAGTGGTAAATTCAGAAGTTGTGACGGGTGCGCAGAATCTCTCATTACTTGAACCACAGTGAGTGGTCCATTGCAGCACTAATTACAGCTCTACCTAGAAATTGAAAGGGCGATGTAATCCACACAGGGCTCAAGTTGTACTTTTGAACACATCTGACAGGAGTTTTGCCTGTACCTTTACCTTTGTACATTTATGACTTTGTCTGGAGATCCGTGCACAAGCCTCTTTTATGCACAGATTAGTTAATTGGATTCATTTAGAATTCTCATATGCAGACCAAGCTCCAATTAACTCTGACTCCTGTATATTAGCTGGGCAGGATTTTTATAAAGGTGATCAATACACCATGCTGCAAGATTTTATGGTTCTTACCACTCTCATTTAAGTTAGATGAACGTATCTGTTATAGGATATTCTTTCAATAAATGCAAAGGAATCCAGTACCACTGTCATATTACAAAATATCTGCATTTGCTGGTTCGGTGAGTGGTTATTCCTTTATAATTTTGTGCATATTTACTTACCACCTCTGGTCATGGCTGCCCAATCTCTCTATCTCTGCAGAACCCAACTACCACCACCGTATTATTTAAAGAGTTTCATTCTTTGGCTCAATTTATTGCACAAGCACATTTTTCTCATTCTTGGCACCTTCTCCCTTGACATGGGTGTTTCAGAAAGGATTATCCGTGTGATTTTGTAAGTGTACAAAATGCAAACTATCCCTCATCAGGCCACTGCTGATGATGTGAGAGAGCATGTAAATCAGGTATCCTTGACCTCTTCATTAATGATCCTTGCTTGAGGTCGCTGCCATTAATCCCCATTTGAGGTAATTGATCCCTTAAATGGTGCGGATTTTTGCTAAAAGTCAGACATTAACCAAATTACTTAGTGATATAAAGGGTGACTTACACTTTCCTTATTTGTATCCAAAGTCACAATGACCACATGATTTTGTTTGTGATCTTTGTCCATAACAACAAACCTCTAGCGTGGAAGGACTAAGCCTCACCTAAATGTCATCCTTTAACTCATACATATAACGTCCCGTCAAATTATGTAGGTTTCATTTTAGCAGCCATTTTATTGCCACATTTGGCTTGAAAGTTTTCTTGTAAAATAGCATTTCATGATGGGAAGGACACCTTGTTATCACCACTGTGTAGGAGATCAACCACAGAAGGCATATAAAAGAGCGTTTGACATCAAACCTTACCCTTCAGTAGTGATTTCATTTGGGACATAATGCCCCTCCTCTCTCTCAATCAGACGTCTAGCCATAATTCTCCTAACCAGAGAGCCTGAAATCTATGCGAGTCGCCTGGGGCCTGTCATAAAGACCTATGCTTACAGCGAATAGAGCGGCGGTCGAACAAACTGGAAATTTGCATTGCAGGCTTTGGCCTGCACCATAAACTAACAGATTGGAACTTGACAGGTTTGAAAGGCCATCAGACACTCGAGTGAGTGAAGGCTAGCTCACTTTGCTTGACATGCCTTTACATTTTTTTATTTCAATGGATTTGCATCGCGGATCATTTTTTCTCATTGTTGAGAAGAGAAGAAATGAGGCCCCAGGCGCGGACAAAAGGAAGACCTGCAGGTTGGGGGCAGAACCTTCACTTATTTATGCGTCTTTCAACAGCACCATCACTCCACATACTGTACAGCTTTTCCCAGCTGATGTGAAAAGGAACTATAAGGATGAATGGTATCTCACACCCCACAAATTATTATTTAAGCTGTGAAAATATCCACGTTGATCTTACAAAGTTTCAAAACACAGCACATAATAATACACACATCAACTACACAGCCCAGCCCTATCAGTCATAGCCTACCTATTTGCATCATAATGGTTGACACCCTTCAACCGGGAGTCGGTTTCTCTGGTACACATTGGTTCTGACATAACCTTTGTCGAATGATCAAGATTTTCAGACATAAGTCTTTCAATTCAATGTTAAATTGACCTGGTAGTCTACATGCTATTTTCTCTTTCCCGGGACATGGATGGCCCAGTCTTTTAACATTCCCCCATTGTAAGCCAATACGGTTGCCTGTTCACTTAATGCTGTCAATGCTCCTGGTTGCCTTTGCCAATCCATAATTGACAATGTGTGTGCTCTAAGCTAAGAAGCATGATCATAGTACTTTAAAGCTTTTGGGAGCCTCTTAAAGAATCAGCCTAAATTCAAATTAGACTACCTGATGTACAAATTACTAACTTATAACTTATAACTAATAACTAATTATAACTAAACAGCTTCCCCTATCTGGCATGTGCATGGAGCAGTGCCAGGGGTATGTTGAGGACACGTTGGTAGCTACTGTAGGGCTCCATTACATACATCAAGGAGAGAGGAAACAGTGTTTACAATGCTGTTATTACAATGCAGGGCTTTTACAACGAGGTCATTACAACAACCAAGTTGTTAGTTCGCAATGCCTTTACATCGCAAGTCATTAGAACGACTTGCTGTAGGGGGCGCTAAGGTATTGGATATGAAATCCAACATCTTCCCTGCTGTTGCACAAACTGGAGTAGGAATAGTAAATAATACTATTCCTAAGTGTAGCACGCCCACTACAGCAAGTCGTTGTAATGACTTGGGATGTAAAGGTATTGCATACTAACAACGTTGTTGTTGTAACAACAGCATTGTAATAGTACACTATGTAATAGCATGCATTTTAACATGCTATATTCCACAGAGAGGGTGTCAGATGACATCAAATATCCTCAATATGATCTTCATGCCAGGAGATGGAGCACCCAAATGGCAAAATATGAAATAATAATCCTTCCATGATAGCTTATTAGGAGGAAGGATTTGATGACCTCTGATATTTCCAGGGCAAAAAGGGACCTAATATCAATTAACCACTTTCAACCAATGCTTCAACATTCTGAAATTCACTGGCTCACACAGAAATTGTGAGCTGCGTAGTGAGAAATGAATGAAAGCAAAGTTTATGAGAATGGTTGTAGGAGCCAAGAGGTAGAATAGTTGTAAAGATTTGGCACGTGTGGCAGACGAGTCAGAAGCTAAATTTAAATATTGGATTAACAGTAGATGAGGTTGCATAGGAATAATATGGGAGATGGTGGAGAGAGCAGGAGTGAAGAACGCCCGCGTTATGTACCCCTGGATCCTTTGGTATTACAGAAGGGGGTGCAGACGCTTGTGCGTCCCCATCAGTAATACCGATTGCACGTGAGCTCATAAAGTGCCAGTGCTACCATCCAGGGGCATTTCCTCATTTGCATAGGGGGTGCTATGCAAATGAGTGAATTCCTTTGCCTCTGCGCCAGTCCACGGCTGCCCCGGGGTAGCGTATTCACCATAATGGGGCGCATTGTCATTGTTTCCAACCCGCACACCTTTTGAAAGGTGCCCTGGATGTAAACAATGACAACACATAAACGACCCCTGATAAAAACTCTTACTATTGAAGGTGGAACACAAGTGACGGACAGAAGTAAACTGGGTGTGGGAATTAAGGGCCTGGTGTCTTAAATAAAACAAAACTGGCATTTTCTATCAAAGGATCCCGCATCTGAAACAAAATCCCTCTACGCACCAGGTCTGCTCAACCATACTCCAATTAAGGACAGCTGAAGAGGCACCGCTTCAAAGAAGCCCACATCATGACACAGTCACACTCCCCAAACCAGCTATGTCAAAAAATGTCTTGCTAAATGCATCCTTGCTTTTTTATTACATTGCACAGTGCTCTTTGGCTAGATTCATGCTATACAGGAGGAGCCACATCCACAAGGAGAATATTGATGAAAAATGGGCTAAAAGTTGGGAAAGAATGAAAAAGGGGTTCGCTTATGAATTGTGAAAGAAGATATCAATATTTTGTTTCATACAAAGTTTTGCTTCAGTAGCAAGGCAAGGCAAGGCAATTCGGCAAGTAAAAAAAACAGGTGCTATTTTGGAAAATGGGAAAACTGAGTCTTCATTTTCACGAATAAGAAATAATTGCCATATTGTGAACTACAACAAATAATGTTTTGAATCAGGACTTTCTAATGTTTAATTCATGAACAGAGTTATATTTCGGGATACAAAAGCAAATTGTCTGCCAAATGTATTGTTTTTAATGTGCTTCATAAAAAGTCTTAATTTAACAAATAAAATCCAACCGTGGATAATATTACAACGTATAACATGCTGATGCTTCTTCTTACCATCAAGTTATGTACCTTTAATAATAAATAGGCCCAGGAGAAATTGCATTCATTCCAGCATAATCTTTTGGAATTTCCAGTATTTCACATTTAATGTCATCGTAGACACTGCTCCTATCCATGGATTTTTAGCCTAACGATCAGTGCTATCAGGTCGGTTAGTTTGACTTGTTCAATGGAAGTCAATAGCCTAGATTCCAATAGGCTGTCACACAGACGCCATGTCTTGAAACAGTGTTCCTGATAGCATAGAGAAAAGTGGTCATCCTAAAAGTAAAAGGTTTAGTGGAAATACTGGGATATGACCTACTAGACACTATCAGGTGAATCTTGGAAGTTCTCAGATATGTCTCCAGGAAGGCCGGAAGAAGAACCAAAACCGCGCTCACAAAAATGTGCAGATCATCTCTGCATTCGATCATACAAGAGAGTGTATTGTGTGTCTCTGACCTCAACATTGTGTTTGGAGGAAGGGATACCCCCAAGAATTTAAAATGTTTACGTATCACAAAATAATTGTTCAAATGCATCATCTAAGGAGCATATTCAGAGGGAGCTATAGCCGAATTAACTGCACTTTATCACAGCCAAAGTCGTGATAAATTTACCTCACACTTCCCAAGCCGGTGCTAACAGCCCACAGTACCAGTTTTCGCGCGATAGCAGCCGCAAAAAACATCGCCACAGAGGACCCCGGCAACTATCGCTAACGTGTTGCAGAGTAGGCGTTCCCATGCAAAAAGCCACAACACCACACCTCACCATTCACAACGACCAGCCAGATCGGCGATAAGAACACAAAACATGCGATAAGGCGCATTAGCAGCAGGACATTACACCTGCTCTGACCTGGTGTAAAGTCGGATGGCAGCCTGCACAACAATAGGGAGCCCAGCCCAGAGCCACACCTGAAGACAAACAGAAGCCATGGAGCTACTGATCATGCATCTCGCACATCCATAAGGACCACAACACCCACCCGGTATAACACCCCGGACCGCCAGAGAGGCAGCGCAGACAAAGACAGCAGCCCCCCAGGAAACGCACCTGCCTCACAGGCACAACATCTGACAATGTCACTGTCCACAACAGGCTGAAAGGGACAACCATCCTATGCATCCTGGCCATCCTCGCCCAACAGGCCAACAGCACCAACACAGCGCACAACCAACATCCCACCCCACACTAAGTTGCTAGCTGTGCTCACCTGTTGGCCCCTAGCACACCTCAACCACACCTGCCAGAGTCGATGGAGTCTCACAGCCAACCACATCCAAGTCCCCCACACATGTCCTGGACATCACCAACACCCTGGCACCCCAGACCCATAAGTCCAACACAATGCGCAGGAACCGATGGAGACCAAGCAAGGACCATACGCCATAGCCGGAGGCATGCACGTGTTGGGGGCAATCCACTGCACACATGTCCCACCTGTGCCCCCTGGTGGCACAGCACACAATCAATGCAACAGGAAGCACACGTCACAAATCAATGTGCAGGCAACATCAGTACACCGTGGGACCTACACCAATGTTGCCTCCAAATAGACAGCCAGTGTGAATGTTGCCTTCACCCTCCGAAATGTCCATCCCAAACCAGCCTTCCAAGGATGGGACCAGGGAAATGCAGAGCCCCTTGGCAAGTTCCCAATTAACACCCCACTCACCTCATCTCCACAACCATGCGATCCACAACTCTGGCAATACACACGTCACATGTTCACAACCAACATGCACAACAACATGCCCACCCACCAGCCACGATAGAACAACTCACAATGGTAACCTGGGAAAGCCTTGCACATGACCAATCAACAGCATGGCACCTCAACCACACAATAGACGAGTGTGGGGAGAGCAGGCAACCAGCCATATGTGAAGGATGCAGTAGAGAACCATGATTGGGAAAGTACACAATGCCAAGAGTGGCGGCGAAGTGCTGGACAGACCTCAGTATGCAGAACACACCCATATCCAAAGCAACATACACCTCTGGTGTATGGAGTGTAGTGGACAGTGGACGCAACCATGTCACCCCAGCCTGTGGGGGTCCTTGCGGCATGTTGCCTGTTACGCCCCCCCATAAGGGTGAGCAGAGTGAGATGGCCCAGCGTATGCCAGGCCAGCATAGGGGTGTGAATAAAAAGCACGTAGCCCGGGGGTGGTCCTCTTCCGGGAAAGCCCAACGTCTCTGCCAGGGTGGCGCCTCCCACCCTGCCGCGCGTCCGATGCCATCCTAGTTAGCAGAGTTGCCTGAGATCCTGTGCACATGCCATACGCCGGCCTGCTGGCCCCGCACCCGTCAGGCCCGAGCCTACGCAGCTAGGCCACATTGATCTGCATCCAACACCGGCGTATGTCATGGAGGGCCCACCCTGTGCAAGCTCCAAGCCCGAGGCCCGCAACGTGGCTAGCCTTTCAGACCACCGCTGTCCACCCAACGCTGGCCCACCTTACTCCTTCCTCGTTGACATATCCTACCGGCGTCCTCTGTGGCCCACTGGGCCCCATGTGTGACACTGTGTCCTCGCCCCTGAATGGCAGTGACCCCAATCTGGGACAGCGGCCACAGCACCAGACTCTCTTCGATCCGTGAGGCATAGTTCCATAAGCGCATCTTGCGCCACGTGCTGCCCCAAACCCTGTTCAACGCCATCCGGCGACACGTGCTGCCACAAACTCTGTTCAACGCCATCCTGCAACATGTGGATGAGGGACCAGGACTACCCTTTGGAACAGTAGGTCTCACATTCAGCACCTAGTCGCGATTCACGAATGGCAGAGTCCACACCGTGGTTGCCCAGTCCAGACGAAAGCCGGGTCACAGTAACGGAGGTGACCTGATATGTGGTGCCACTGAACCTGAACTACACAGGCCAGTGGGGCCATCAACCTATGCCAGTGACACTCGGAGAATGGCCTGTGCTGACCACTGCCTCTGGCCTACACTGCGATCCAGTAGGTCACAGAGTCTTGATTCAGCAATGGCAGAGTTCATATCAGTGTACCGGCATCATCGCAGACTGCACGCCCACTCATCCCTGGTGCCACTAATTCTGTTCCCCAACATTCATGGACACTCTCTGGTCGAACTGTGGTGGCGTATGAGCCTATGGACTAGGGTGCAGAATTCATCCTCATGTAGCTGATATGGAATTGGTGGTGGCAACGGGGCTGTTGCATTCTACTCCTCCATTTGCTGCTTCTGGATAAAATCAAACCTTTCGGCATCTTGCACGTAGGACACCTTCCACTGTCCCCTGAAACACTCCGAAACATACACCTCGGACAGTGATGGTGACCCGCTCAGGTCGCATGGCCCATCTGACTGCACGGCAAGTCACCGTCCCGTGGCTGGGTGCCTGTGCCAACCACAGTGCATCCGGAGTCACAACCTCGATGCTGGTCCTGTCCAGTACCCCTTCTCTGGAGACATTGGCTGGTCCCTGAGGCGTAGGCCGTGGGGTCATCAACGCCATTTCTCTGTGTCCTTGAGCTGTACGCAGCCTCCAGGCCCAAATGCATCCCACCAGGGTTCACATATCAAAGCGAGTCCAGACTGGCCCGGATGACACATCACCGCAGGAGGCACACGCCACCACCGCAAGGACCACCTCCAACTGCCATCTGCCAGAGTTGAAGCGGTGATCCTGACAGACTTCAGATTTGCTCATGCCTGTCGTGGATGCCATCATCGGCCTGATACCCTGCTCAGCACTCCAGGTGCCAGTGACTACGTACACCGCAGGCCATTGTAAATTGCTGATTGTGTTTTGTGCTGTGAAGCAGTTGCGCAGGTATGTCACCTCAAACAGTGTGGGGACCCGGAGACGTTGATGGGGAAGATGATGCAGGTCTAACACACCCTGCTGCATCTCCAGTGTCCAAAGCCCAGTGCACTGCAACTCACGGACACATCTGTTTGCATGTTGGCTGTCCTCTGGACTTTCTCTGGCTCACTCCATGTTGCTCAGCAGTTGATTCTGTATTGCATGTGTTTTCTGTTTCCATTGCACTGGTGTCCAATGTTCAAGTGGTTGCCAGCACCAGATATTCCGTGCGGAATGGCTTACACTTACCCCACACGCATCCAGCACAGGCATCGCTGTACATGTGGCCCTGCCAATCAAGGGGCCGGGCGCATGTGCCCGTAGCCAGTTCCACATGATATTTGTGTTTGTCCCTGTGGTCTTGTAGTATGCATGTGGGCCCTGGGCCCTATGACATTACATTGTGCTTTGTACATCGGATGCAGACACGTCACCGCAGGCAGCGGGTTGGAGCTTGGACATGTAGCTTTGTCGTCACCCACTCAATTCATAAGGGGAGTGGCCAGGGCTGTTGTACGCACAGCCAACATGGGTGTGTGACCGCTATTTGCGTGCCCCTGTGCGTGGTTCTGTGCTGTGTGGAGCCAGTTGTGACCTCTGTTCTGCAGTGTCAGCTATGCTCATTGTTCCACGTTGTCGTCAATGTGGGTGTGCTGTTCGTGCTATGTGTGTGTGCTGCAGTGTGCCAAGGGGATCCGGGGCATGATCCTGGGTGTTTGTGGGTGTGCAGTGTGCTACGCCTGGTTGTGCACATATGCCTTTGTGCCCATCTCCCCCGTCCACCCAGTCCTTGATCGTGGCACTCCCTGTTGATTTTGTGTCAGGTCCACTCGAGCTGTGTCCGTATTCGCTACTCCTTGCACCGTCTCCACACTGATGACTGTGGCCTGGGTTTCCTCCAACTCCTTCCTGGGGCACTGGACTGCCACCTCCTGTCGCCGTTGCTGCCTTCCGGTTGGCTTCGGGTTGGTGCCTGATTTAGGTAGTCACATCATGCCGGCGCCTATTGGCCTCTTGGATTGACCTCCTCGGCACTCCGACTGCAATCAAGGCTGCAATGTTGAAAGTTGGGTTACGCTACTCTTACGGTAGTTATCACACTTTCTTGTGAATATACCCCTAAGTGTTTCCAAGGCTTGGTCATGGCAACCCATTTAGATTTTAAAGCAGTCCTCTAGCTTGTAGGCCTTTGAGGTAATAAAATAATTCCCAAATGGACAGTCTGTTCCTGTCCCCGGCAGCTTGTTTCTTCCAGAAACAAAGGCAAACAATGTTTCTGTCACCTTTTTCTCAAATTTCTCTGCAGAAAAATAAATGTGGCATACATGTCTGCTGTAACAGAACATTTGGGTCCGCCCTCCTCACCACCATTACCTTCCAGAATAATAATCAGGATTTTTTTTCAAGATTATAGTTTTCAATAGTATTGTATTTGCAGGGCCGGCCTTAGGCATGTGCAAACTGTGCACCTGCACAGGGCCACCAAACCACAGGGGCCACCACGCCAATATATATCCTTAATATAATAATCCTCTGAGGATGGATACATATTTGCGTGGCGCCCCCTGGCAGGGATTTGGTGGCCTCCGGCTCTGTTCCACTTCCAAACACCCTTAGCCTACCCCCTCTTCACTGGCCTCGGCGCTCCGCCCCGCCCGGACCCCCTCTTCCGGGGCCCCCCACCTGCGCTCCCTGCCCAGGGCCACCTTGAACCTAGAGCCGGCCCTGGTATTTGATTTATTAGACTATAAGCTTGCTCTATCCACAATCAGCTGGGCTACATGCAGCGTTCACATGACAACTAAGTTCACTAATGACATTGTCACCAAAATGTGTGAGGGGGCAGGAATGGTTCGAAGTTCATGTTTAACAACTATCACGTTTAATAAGTACTTCTCAGTGAAGTGCTATTATGTGACATATTTATGTCAACATTTCTACATGTTAAAGAGATGCACTTTTTTATTTTGAAGATATTTTTCATAATGTTTATTGTATTTTTTTCATGACAAAAAATATCGGGTCTGTATGGTGCACCCTTGCTTGTCTCAGCTCTTACTCTGCTCAACCATTGAATTTGTTGGCTCGAGTTTACAATTCGTCCCTTCTATAATCTTAGGTAATTTACTATGTCCCCTTGACTCAGTTCCTTTAGGATGGATTTAAAGTTTTATTTTCCAGCATCTGCTAAACAAACTTCATACAACTTCTGAAGGTCAACTCCAGTTGAATCTTTCAGTTTCACTTTCTTCCCACGCAATCTATTTGTAAACCTTCAAGTGGGAATGCACATGACACATTACACTGCTATGGTTCCAGCAATTTATTAATAAATCATGTATTTATTACTACGTGGCATGGCGCTCCCTGGTATTGATCAAACGTTCAGAAATAACGAAAGTAATTATAATGTGACAGTTGCAGCAATCTTTCACGTTGTCAAGGGTTTGCAAAATAATTGTAATTAATGGCACAGCTATTTGCATTGTGCAAACCAGGCTCTCTTTTGGGTACGTACGTCTGTCAAACTGTTAAATAAGGCCTCTTATTTACCAAATAGATCATTGGCTCATCCGCCCTCGTACTTACTGTAGTTTTTGATACTGTACTGTAGAAAATTGATATTTTTTTTTGCAGACCGAATGACTTGTGCCTTAGCATCAGGGAAGACTGTCCGATCCAGCTGTGGCGACCTCTGACCCATTCTAATCCCAGGCACGGGGGTGTGATGAAAATTTGTCAATTATGCCAAATTGTGATAAATCGTCCGGTGGGTTTCACGTGTAGCCAGCCCCTAGGGTCTTAGGTCAAGAGACCTCTAAAACCTGACGGCCTCTGTCATCATTGGTAAATCCTTGGCCTTACACTAAGCTCACATTACATGGCATCGCCTGAAAAGGCTACACACTTATGAGAAACGTTTGATTCCATTAAATATCTTTTCTGAATAATACCCAATAGCAAAGAAATAAATAACAACAAATATTCATATGAGTTAATAACACGAGTGGAATGCAAATTAACCCCTTGAATGCTCATGACGAGCTGAGCTTGTCATGAGCCACGGCGCTCCGGTGCTCATGACGAGCTCAGCTCGTCATGAGCCGTGGAACGCTCGCATGCGGGGATAATTCCCCTGCTGTGCTGAGCGTTCCACGGGAACGGGTGTGGCCGTGACGAGCTGAGCTCGTCATGAGCACAGGAGCGCCGTGCCTCATGACGAGCTCAGCTCGTCATGAGCATGTGAGCGCTGTGCGCGCCCCCTCCCCCCCAGCACAGCGGGGGAATATCCCCCGCAGCGAAGGGGTTAAAAATGCAAAACGGTATACAAATATTTGAATAGCAAGAATTAATTCATATCAAAGAAATTTCTTTACCTAATTGAGACATCGCTGATATCGCTATTCCCTTTACAAATACAATAACTGTACTATTTTGAAAGTGTCTCTCACAGCAACCGCTATGGGGCATATTAGCAACAAATAGCGATATTTATCGCTAAATGCGCTCAGCGCATTTTGTTTTATCGCTGTCTATCGCCGGATATTATCGCAGAGATAACATGCTATTAGCAACATTTAGCTCTAATGTGATAAAATATCCGGCAATAGCGGCTAAATGCGTGAATATCACTGGTAATCCAGCGATATTCAGGCATTAACGCTAATGGGGACTTAACCTGAATATCCACCTCCCATTGGATATACATGTTAAGTCATGGTCTGAGCAGGCGTTAGGTTCCGGCGATAATCGCACTTAGTGCAACTTTTTTATTCGTACAGCCTGCCTTGCTAATAGGCGATAGCTGTGTTAGCGACTGCTTTCAGTCGCTAACAGGTTGGGTACACCCACTTTGTATGTCATTAGCGATAAATATCGCTGACCTGCAAAGTGGGTCCCAAACCGGTCGCTATCGCCTAAAAGCTGTCACTAACTGCTGTTAGCGACAGCTTGCTAATAGGGAGATAAAAATATCGCCGCTTTAGCGGGAAAACGTCCCGCTAAAGCACCGATAGTGCCGTTGCTAATATGCCCCTATATGTTTAGGGAATAGAACAATAAGAATCTATGAAGAGAACGTTTTTGCAAATGCGAGCTAAGATTCAAGATGTTATTTAAATATACACACTGACTGGGTCAATTTCTAAATTGAGTGCTTAATTTTCTTTAAAAGTCTCACTAGTTGCATTACATCAATATTACCACTGTATTACATGATATTTATCACTGGAACGGTCTGCCAACACCAAAGGTCGCAGCATAAAATACAACTAAATATCTCTGCCTTTGGTGCAGTTTCGCTAAACAACAACATACTATTGTTTCCATTTCAAATTAAATAAGTACTCTGAGGATTACTTTCACAATGTATCCACTTTGTTCCCTTTTGTGACAGTAAAGTGTGAACATTCGATTAATTATGAGCAAGGCAATCTAGGTGATGAAGTCAGAGTTTTTTAGCAATCAACAGTGCTGTCCAGGGATACTTAAAGAAGTGTTCAAAGTCACACATTATACAACTTTGCATAATTTTTAAAAGCTAGCAAGCTGTGAAAAGGGTGATATTGCCTTTTTTTTAAGAGAGCAATGCTGCTGCTTCTCAGGGTATTAGGATACTACCTTCCCATGCACTCTTTCTCTCAAAAGTCCCTCGTAGCCGGGAAGTGGCTATAGCTGTTTTTCTCTACCATTAATCTTGGCTAACAGCAGGTCTACTTGGTAGGAAGGAAAACTCATCCTACTCAGCAACCATTTCCCACCAGACTAAATTCCCATCCATTTTAAGAAAGACATACAGCTGCTTGGTAACTGGGCCAGTTCATGGGAATTTTGACGGGAGTAATTTGGGAGAAGTTGGTAAATCCTACCAGACTTCACGAAGAGGGAAGGTTTCACATTCTGATTTTGAAATCTAAACTTTATCCACTTATTGTTAAATAAGCACCCGAAGGTGTTGGCGGTTATGAATTAGATGGTGAAGACCTGTATGCAAAGGACTTAGGCTTGAATTTATCAATGAAACCCCGATGTGTGGGCAGGGCAAAACCGGCCGTGGCAAAGTGCTCAGTCGCCCTTCCCCCCCTCCGTGCGGGGGGTTGGGCGTGCCGCTGAGCTCTTTGCCACGACTGGTTTTCTGCCGATTTTGTTATTTTGTTACAGGGACGATTTTGCAGCTATGCTGCAAAAACGGCCCTGTAACAAAAACGGCCCCTAGGGGCCCAAAACAGGCCCCCACCCGTACGGCACACCTGGGGTATTGCCCAGTGCCCGCCACGTGTGTGGGTAAAAAGTACGTGCAATTCAGGTGGCATCATAAATGTGTTTGTTAAGCATGCAGCTGGTAGATGTCACTGACCAAAATTGGAGACATAAATCATGTGCTTATCAGCTACTCTAATTGGAGATTTTAAATGCTAGGTTATCAATGACTCCAGATGTTGATGTGTGAGAGAGAGAAGTGTAAAGTTGCATCGTTTGTCCCTCACAAATATGTGCTCTTCTCACCACAACTATGAAAACCACATGAAGTATTAACAATTATGTGTGTGTTATAGACATCTATATCAAATTCAGATGTTTCACAAAGCCAAACATAGTATGGACTTGGGTACAAAATACCCTTGCTCTACCAGTACAAGTCGTTTTTAGTGACTTGCAAAGAAAAGTTAAGTAACGTATACACTCAAGTAAAAAATGCTTGTGAGTTACCAAAACCAACTAATACCCACAAGAGGAAAACTATCAATCAATCAGATAGAATTTGTATAGCACAGCTCATCACTCCAGGGGATATACAGGCACTGTGCTGAACCAGGTCTTGAGTCCCTTCCTCAAGTGGTTCAGCGAGTGTGCGGTGCGGAGGTAGAGAGGAAGGGTGTTCCCGGCTTTGGTGGTAAGGTGAGAGAATGAGTGTCCTCTCGTGCGATAGCATTGGATCTGTGGCATTTGAGCAAGGGCAAGGCGTGCAGAGGGAAGGTTTCTGGAAGGTTAGTGGAAGACCATGCAATGGTTCATGTAGTGCGGCCCATGGTTGTGAAGGGCTTTGTAAGCGTGGGTCAGAAGCTTGAACTGGCATCTCCTCTGGACACCAGTGGAGGTCTTTAAGGTGCTGGGTGATTTGTGTCCTCTTGGGCAGGTTGAGGATCCGCCTATCTGCTGCGTTCTGGATTGTCTGCAGTCTTTGTCTGAGTTTGGTGGTAGTGTCGGCATTAAGTGCTTTGCCGTAGTTGAGATGGTTGGTGATGAGGTCCTGTGTCACCGTTCTCCTGCTGCTAATAGGGAGCCATCTGAAGATTTTTGGAAGCATGCATATAGTGTGAAAGCAGGGTGAGGCAATGGCTTTTACCTGACATTTCCTGGAGAGATCACTGTAAAATGTGATATCAAGGTTACAGGCCTGGTCTTTCAGTGCGTGTAGTTCCTAGTTTCATTGCTCATCAGTAGTCGTTCCAGCGGGTGGTGTGTCTGCCGAAGATCAGGACTTCCATTTTGTCTTTGTTGAGTTTGAGGCAATTATCTCTCATCCATGTTGCGACTTTCTTCATGCAGTTGTGGAAGTTGGTTTTCGTCTCGGTGAGTTGGGTGTTGTTGGCATTGGAGATGATGTTGATATCATGTGATCTGATGAAGTCTGCAAATGGTGTCATGTAGATGTTGAAGAGGGTGGGGCTGAGGAATGAGCCTTGGGGTGCTCCGCAGATGGTGTGGTTGGGGTGTGAGGTGACAAGGGGAAGAGGGCTCTCTGGGTGCGCCCCGTGAGGAAGTATGCCTTCCATCTGAGCGCATAGTTTATGATTCTGATCTGGCGAAGTTGGTTGATGAGGGTGTGGTAGGAGCAGGTGTTGAATGCTGCGGAGAGGTCCAGGGAGAGGAAAGCAGTCAATTCTCCTCTGTGGAGTAGGACTCAGATGTCGTCTGTTGCTGCAATCAGAGCTGTCCTCGTGCTGTGGTTGCCTCTGAAGTCCAATTGGGATGGGTTGAGTAGTTTGTTTCTTTCTAGATGATCAATGAGTTGGCAGCTGAGGACCTTCTCCAGGACTTTGGCGGCGAATGGGAGGAGGGAGATGGGACAGTAGTTCTGGGGATCTCGATGGTCTGCTGACGGTTTATTGAGGAGGGGCCTAACCTCTATGGCCTTACATACATCAGGAAAGATGGTTGTAGTTATGGAGGCATTGAGGATGGTGGTGAGCCGGTGGCTGATCTTGTTGCTTCCAAGGTTGAAGAGTTGATAGGGGTAGTGGTCTCTGGGTGCTCCTAAGTGGATGGATTTAATCATTGTGGTGGTCATTGGTGTGATGAGTTGTTCCCATGTGGTGAGGGAGTGGTTGTGGTTGTGGTTGATGGGTTGCTAAGAATGTTGAAGGGTTGGAGATCAAATTTGTATAGATGGTTGCTATCTTTTTGTGGATTAGGCCAGTGATGGAGTCGCAGAATTCGTGTGAGGGAGGAATAGCGTTTTCAGTGGCTGAAGGGTAGGTGAATTCTCTGATGATGATGAAGAGTTCCTTGGTTTGGTTGGCACTGGCTTCGATGCATCTAAGGGCCATCTTTTTAGCGGCTTTTAGTGACAACGGTATTTGTTGAGGGTTGATTTGTAGGCGTCTCGGTTGGAATCATTCTTGCTGGTTTGCCATCTTCTTTCCAGTGGTTTACACTCACGTTTTGATGTGCAGAGTTCAGGCATGTACCAACTGGCTCGTTTGGGGAGTCTCTGCATCTTGATTGGTTTGCTGGGGGAGACTTGGCTGGCAGCACTAGTTATCCAGGCATTGAAATTCTCTATTGTCTGGTACAGATTGGTGGTGATTTTGAGCAGAGGTGCTGAGAACGTCTTTCCATTGCTGTTGAGTTACTTTAGACCAGCTGCAGTAGGGAGCACTGTCTTGGACAGGAGTGGTGTGCAGAAAGGGCGGGTGAGGGTGCAGTGTTAGATGACGTCATCCTTTTAGGTGAGTTCTGATGTGTGGCTGTATCTGATTCTGTGGCTGGACGAGAAGATGGGGTTTAGCATGTGTCCTTCTCTGTGTGTGGGGTCAGTGACAATCTGATCGATGTTGTCTAGTCTTTCCAGGAGGTTGGCGGTGTTGGTGTTGGTGGGGTCATCCAGGAGCAAATTGAGGTCTCCCAGGAAGACATAGTGTTCGAATGCGACAACATGCAGGGTTATGAATTCAGAGATGGCGTTGCTGAGGCCAGTTCATGGTCCTGAAAGTTTGTATGCTAGAGTGCCTTTCATGGGGGTTTCGGCACCTGCATGGAGCTAGAAGTCAATGTGTTCCATGATCTGCATGGTGTCTTCGTTGGAGGTGGTTATTGATTCCGAGTATATGATGGCTATGCCTCCACAGTGTCTGTTGGTGCAGTCTCTGTATTTCAACGTATAACCATTAGGGGTTGCTGTTGGAATGTCCTGGCCAGATATGGGGGTGAGCCAGGTCTCCGTGATGAAGGTCACATCAGGGTTGATGGTGAAGATGGTTTCCGAAATGTTGGTGCTGTGTTTGCAGAGTAATCTGGCATTGATCAGTATGCAGTTAAGTTGATCTGGTGGGGTGTAGGCATATGGGGTAGGCATGGTGTTGTTCGATGCGGTGGTGCTCGGTGATAGGGTCGCAGTGAAATGGTCGTGGATGCAGGTGAATGGTCCCGCTGTGGAGCATGGAGATGTGAGGCAGCAGTTGTTGTTGTATGTGGGGATGTGGGGCTCTGCGGTGAAGTCCCTGTGGAAGTGATGGGGATTGGATTCCTGGCGCTAGGCATGGTCCAGGCACGGAAGGGTGCAGACATCTACTACTGGAGAGTGTAAGAATAGGAGCAGCATTAACTCCTCAATCTGTCGGTAGACAATATTTGTTACGCATCTTGTTATGAGGGATCTAGTTATGAAAGCATCATTCTTTTCAATTGTATATCTGACACTGCTGGTCATTTTATGCTGTGCTGAAGCAAATAACAAAGGTCGCATCCTTCCTTTTTAGGACTATGAAGAACCAAACCATTAACACTGGTCCTTATATGACGGTGATAGTCAAGTGAATTCCCATGGCCATAGATAACAAGCATATGGTAATATCATCAGCCAGATATGAATATTGGACAGCCATCATTTTCAAAAGCCTGATGGATAAGGACATTTTATTTTGGAAGTTGGCTAACCCTCCGCCACATGTGTGCTTCACGTGTCACAACAATATTATTGAAGGAATATCTGTCCTTCCATTTCATACATCCTCGAAGCCACTTAGTCAATCACAGAACTATACAGTTATTATAACCTAATCTGTTTGGAAGACAACTAGGCATGCACCTGACCCTTCTGTTGAACACCGGGCTCTTTTGATGCATAACGCACAAACCATACAGGCCTTAAAACCCCCAAGGTTCTACTCGACAAAACACTTGCCTGAATTTGTTGGAAAATTATATAACTCCATATGAATAAATATGTATTTGATTATGTAACTGTACAGTGCCCCAGTTTGTTGTATTGCATTGGATGTGCATCTGGTGGGTTTTGCTGTTCAGATGAAAGTTGCAAAGGGACCCTGTGAGCAAATGTATAATCAGAGTAGATATGTGACGAGTACGAATAATTTAAAACACATACTTTTAAATTCTTTATTTCTAAAAAAAATTCTATTTGATGGAGACATTGGGAAAACTAAGTCCAGGATAACTGAAAATATAAGTGTATTTTGTAGTTTGTCATGCCTTCCTGTTATTATTAATCACATTGATAGCTAAGGGGGAAGTGTGGAGGACCTCAAAGCAATTTGGTGCTCTCTGCTGATATTCCAGGGGGACCAATGCCAGAGCAAACGTGGAGGATGGCCCGTGTGTGGCGTACAAGAAATTATGTTTTCTACATCTGAAAGACCACAAACTGTGAAGCCCTCACGTGCCGTCTCCCAGCTGTAACACTGCGTGTTTAGCTCGCGACGGTGGATGATGATGTAATTTCAATCCATTACTGTTCAATGGACACAATATGCCCCGCAGCTGAATTTCCTTTCTATCTCTCGCTTCGCTCTACCAATACATTAAAAGATTTCCCATCAGGCACATACCTGAAAGCTGCTATGGGAATTCTCTGCGGAATGTTATGTCTACCTGACGAGTTCTACAAAATGCTGTATCTCAAATAAAAATTCAGACCTTTCTTTTTCACTTTTTTTTTTAGCCCACGCCTGTTTGAAACCCCAACATAAAATATACGTTTGTTTTGCTAGTTTGTTCCTCCTGAAGAAGGATTAACAGTTGCCACACTAACAAAATAAAACAGTAAATTCATAACATTGCCTAACTGACTAATATGATTACAGAGTGCTTTAAGGGATCAGCCTTAATCCAAAAGTACCACTAAAAAGGTTTTGGATCACCAAATAAAACTGAAAGGACGGCATGTACAACCACTCCTATGGCTATTCAGGTATATCCCATTCATTTCTGACATGAACAGCTCTATGGTCGATAGATGCCTGGTGCGTTCTCTCATGGTAACAACATGTTAACCTTCCATCTCTGTGATGAAGGTCAGGATCAGAGAACCATTGGCATGCTCACCTATCCACACCAAGGAAGCCGGGGCACACAACAAGAATGCATAAATGAGGAAACTGAAGTGTGGGGACATAATACCCTATGTACTGGGATCAAAGTCCATTTTCATGGTTTGTTTTACATGTCTTGTGTACAGACATCTTGGTAAATTGGTTGCGGTTCGGTCCATTGCTTGTCATTTTTTGGCTTTCTTTTCACACTCATTTACCTGTTTTTAGCCTTAATTCCCTTTCCTGTGTTTGCCCCGCCCCTCAAGAATAGCTTCATTGCACTTCTTTTGATTGGATGAAATCAGTGAACTACTTTTATATTTTGTTTCAGCACTCCACAGGAGTGCCTGTGCTTTCTTGCTCTCTCCCCTTAACACCCATGACCGCTACACTCTGTGCTGCTGACCCAGCTTGTCTGTTCCTTCTTCTGTCCCACCTTGAACTGCTCAGTTCTCCAAGGCCCTCCATCGCATACTGTTGCCTTACTATTTTGACTTGCTCCTCCTCCTCCACTCCTCAGTTGCTCCTCTACCCCTAACAGTCCCAGCATTTATTTATTTATTTATTGTTGGCCGAACCCGATAGCAGCAATTATTACAACCTGCTCCTTACTCTACTATACTGTTTTGCACACTTTTTTACTGCTCCAAGTGGACCACTCACCATTTTACAATGCTAAATTAAATGTGAGCAAATAATTGGCCACATCAGTATGAGGCATAATTGCTAATTTATAGCAACATATGAATACATATGTTATCGTGCTAATTCTGGGCTAATAAAAAGTCACGAAAAAAGGCTATCCCTATTCAGCATTAATAGGAATACTTTTTTTGTTCTGCTGAAAACAAGTATTGGCAAAGTCAAGTCGTCAGCTAATAGCTTTCAAATGTGACACCTATTGGCTTTACCAGTTCTTGTTTGCCCTTGTCCCTGAATGATCTGTGATATATTAATGGCATTAATGAGTCACTCTATGTCTAAGGGACCCCTTGCAAATCAACTACAATGCTCCTCCTGCAGAACGTTAGCCTAATACTGGAAATAAGAAGCCCTAATAAGTCTTACTAAAACTAGTACCAAAGGAGAATCTAACCATAACAATATTACTTGGAATGTAATATTAAATGACCATGACTTGTGAAGTTTGTGGGATTCAGCATTCATGAAGCCGAGGGCCAAGTATTGCTGAATCCCACTTGTAAAATACATGAAGCCACTAAAATATGACCCTTTCTCTCCCACCTTGAGTGTTTGATAATATTGTGAATGTGAATTCAGGTAATTCCTGGGTTATAAGGTTTGGCGTGTGACACGAAGGGTGATGTTTATCCTTGAGAAATTAATTGACCCACAACCAGAGGCACCCATTCACTGTTGGCTTCTACAGTGGCCTGTTCTTTTTGTTTTATGAGCACCATTGTTCTCAGACATTTCCCTATCAGTAGATCTCTTTTTTCCTACCCACTTATCCTCCTTTCTGCCCTCCTGCCTTTGTGGTATTTGCGTAGCATGAACCTAGCAGAGGGGAGCAGGCTTGAAGCAGTCTTGAGGGATATGGGAATATTGTTGCAGAGCTTTGGTGCATAGATGGAAGAGGCCTTTTTCTTGTTTTTCTTTTCTTTTTTTACACTTCTTTGTCTCCATTTTGATGGTGTCTTGACTGTGGGTGTGAGGAGAACCACCATAGATGTTGAGCTTGTCAGCTAGATATGCCCGGGGAGCAGGTTATGATGGCTTTATAAATAATGCGGCTGAATTTGAAGATAGTGTAGGCCTACAAGAAGAGCCAGTTTACTTTCATCAGCATGGGGACAATTTGATGATGTTTCTTCAGGTCCTGGATATAATATTCTGGGGCATGTAGGGTGCCCTTAAGATGGGCTAGTAGGAGGCCTGGGAGGTCATGGAGCGTGGTATTTCCTGAACACAGATGCAAGAGCACAAGAGCTTGAGCAGAGGTTCTGCTATTTCTTTCTATAAGGATAGTTTACATTTCTTCAACAGACAGAGCCGGTATCAGAGGTTTTATGACAGAATATCACAAACAACAATATGTATTTCAAAACATAAATATCCAAGGACTGCTTCTAAGTATAAAATAAAGCGTGCACTCCAAAACAGTCTATAGAAATAGAGTTTATTTTTTTTTAATAAATTCATAAAGTAAGAAATGGGTCAACCCTACTGGTTTCAGAAAAGCTGCCTTGATAACGTGATTTTTTTTTCAGCAAGTTGTTCAGGGTATATTGGCAAACCCCATTTTGCTCTAAAAGACTAATTTCACAATATTTCCTTTGACAATCATGAACGTTCACCCCAAAAAATATCTAATTTTAAACACACTTTTTGCAACTCGGTATGGTAAATATGTTAATCAAGGTCATATGCCTCGAAAAAGGACAACTCTGGAGAGTAGGGAACCAGGCACCATGATTCATGCACACATCTCTGTGCTGTCTGCACAGTACACAGAAAAGTACGATCTTTATTCAGATACAAAATAACACCCTCCAGCACTTCAATTCAAAGAATTCTGGGCTTCCTCTACAATTCAATTGTATAATTAATGAGTCTGTTCTGAAGAGACTACCCACCGTTACGACACAAAATGTGCCCTCTCCACAAAATATTTTACTTGGCTACTGCCTTCCATTAAAAAAAAGCCCAATCAAAAAGGATCATAAACATGCAGAAAAAAACAGAATTATAAATATTGCCATCAATGGAGGAAAATTATCTTTTCCAAGAAAACCTTGTCAATATTAAACAAAGACAAGTTCACTTGTTTCACTGTTGCACTTACTACAAGAAAGTTCATGCAAATTTACGAATCAATTTCCCTACACAATTCCACCCTTAGATTAAGAATATATCTTGTTGCCATCTACAACCAAGAAATTGCTGTAAAATTCGTGCTGCAACCATTGAGTGGAAATGACTCGACTTCCTTCATCGTGGATGCTCCCTATCCAGCGCAGGTGCAGGGTGATCCAGAATGCACGCCAGAGTACACCTGCTACTCACTCATGCAGAGTTGAAGGTCACCCTTCAATCATGTTTTCTCCTTCTATATAGTTGCTGACCTGGCAGGTCACCTCTTTCTGACATTTCCTTAACACTAAATGGCAGATGCTGTAAACCGTACATTCTTGAAAATAAGTGATCCGAGATTCTCCGACGTTTACATTTAATACGTTTTCTTCTTTTATTTCTATAGCAAAACCTACTTCAATAGAGTGGGTTTTGGACCACATGACCGTCTTCTATATCGATTCCCTTCCAGCAGGTTTCGAACACATGCCCTTCATCACAAAAATTAAAAATGTACAACCCACTGAGCAAACTGCACCTTCCTTCATACACGTTTTTTTCAAACTAATCAGATTCTCCAGTTGGAACAAATACAGGTCCAACAGCTGTCACCTGTGTGTTTATGGTGGTTCAGATCTCTGTTGCCACGGATGTACACCTAGAATTGTGCACTGCAGCCTTCACAGAGAGGCCAAACAATGAATGGGCACATTGTTCGAATTTTCTTGAGGCTCACTGTTGGGTGTATGATTGCAGCTGCGGGTTCTGTAGGATTCTATGCTTAAACATATGCTCATCGAATGCGGTGGTTTTCATTTATCATCTGTCCAAAAAATGAGCAACAGACTGTTATGCCTGCATCAAAAGCACTGAAGGGGTGGAGTCTGTCCATGAGGCTTCATTAATCAGCCAATGGAGCTCAGTGGGTTGTACTGCTACAGCAAAGCTCTGCATGCAAACTACAGGTATGCTACCTCGGCCAGACATCTACAAATCGCCAGACCGGAAGTGAAGGACTGATGGGAAGAAAAGACTGGAAGGCAGACCTTCTCCACCTATGCACCCCAGAGCAACATCCTATCAGTATCAGATGGCTCATAACCTCATGAAATTCAGAAAGGGATTCATGCAGGGCTTTAAGTGGGTCGGGTGCTTCCGGTGCCCAGCATCGGCTCTTCTTAAAAGCAGGTGCCGAGACTGGTAGCTGTCGGGCTCGCCATTTTCGCCCTCACTCTCAGAATGGAAAACAAATCTTAACTCTGCAGCAGTTCCCTGTTTTTGATGTAACTTTTTTTTTTTGCAGTTCTATGTTGCAAAACTCGAAGTGCTTTACATGAGCACCAACAAGGACGTATTCATTTATTTTTTGGTAGTCACTGGAGATTAAGCGACTTCCCCAGAAAAACAGGATGTTGAGCCGATGCTGAGACTCAAACCTGCTTCCACAGCTCAAAAGTTGGCTGCTCTAGCCATTACGCCACAAACTCTCGCAAAAGACCTAAAGCATTTTCAATACTATATACAACATAGCCATAGTTGTATGTATCCATGCGGTATATTTATCCATTTATCTCATGCAACTAACAACCTTTGACAAAGCCAATAGTCTTGGCTTGTTGTAGGTGTAATGTTAATAGTTGTATTATATATGTTGAGTAAATACCAGAAGCAGCAAAATACCAGTCGTGTGGCACATTATGCCGAGCACAGATTTTTAGCATAAATGTTTTAAGCCAATCCATTTATTATGTGCCATAACCCGTACCCCCCAAAGTTTTTCATCCCACTAACAGCCTTGGATTCAAAACTTTCGAAAATGCACCACTTCGTTTCACAAAATGTGAACCTTTGTATAATCAGCCTATCTTCGGTGGCGTAGACAGTGTGTTGTGGGACCTATTGCAAGACAGGAAGTACCCCCCCCCCCCCTGCTGTTTGAATTATAAATTGCAGCAATAATCGGACCCCTCAAGCCTCTGGGCCCAGTTCCACTGCACCTGCTGCGCCAATGGAAGCTACGCCCCTGTCTATCTTTAAACAAAGCTCAATCATACCTTGGGGTCACGCATGCCATTCAGCACCCCACGATGTCCAGAAAGTAGAAATACACACGTCAGTAGACTGACCTGGCTTTCATCCTTCAGATGTAAATAAAATGAGTACACGCAGTCACGCATCTTTAATAAACTCTCCCACTGCCACGAAATATGCCGCAGATGCGTTTGTGAATGTAACCAGGCGACTAGAGGAGGCAGCCGGTTGCCCATCCCCTAATGAAATGGATTTCAAGGGTCACGGAACTGCACATTGGGAAACCGGGGCTGCAAAGTCGAGAATTTCCATAAAGCAAATATGACTGCGAACATATTGCGTGGAAGGCTTCCGAATTCCGCATTTGCATAACAAATGGAATGTGAAGCTCCGAGCCAAGTACCACACACAGATCAGTGGTTTGCGTTTTTCCGGCTCGTTATGGGAGATACATCAAATGTTTTCAGTCATCTCGCGTGCCGTTGCA
Source organism: Lissotriton helveticus (assembly GCF_964261635.1). Taxonomy (NCBI): domain Eukaryota; kingdom Metazoa; phylum Chordata; class Amphibia; order Caudata; family Salamandridae; genus Lissotriton; species Lissotriton helveticus. The sequence continues at coordinate 748,048,579 of NC_136072.1, read as the reverse complement.
GTGCTTGTGCCCCATGCACCGGAGCTAATTAAAGACGTCTTTATGAATACCCATGATGCAGCGCTCCCTTCATGTGCACAGCTCGACTATATATTCTGAATCTAGAAAACACCGAAGACGCGGTTCATCTTCGGCGCTTGTCTATGCGCTATGCACCGGAGCTCTCTGTCGCAGCAATGCAGCTGGGGGGGGGGGGGGGGCTGGAGTGTAGGAGGGGTACAGATTCAGGCTAGTCGTAGCAAGGCTATGCCGCGTTTGTTGGATTTTGGTAACCGAATATGATTGAGTTTAAAGAGGCAGCGTTATTAGAAACCCATTCTTAGCGCCATTACTAACAATATTGTAAACTAATGCAAAAACGCCAAAACTCAACCCCACATCAGTTCTCGACAACCCCGGAGAGAGCAGATTGGGGCAGACACAGCTGGACAGTGCAGACCCCCCAACCATGGTCATCCCACCCATTGACCCACCAGTACACGAAAATGTTAACTTACTGGAGACGTCCTGCGAGGACATTACACTGGCAGACATAGGCGCCCTCTTGAGGTCCCTTCTTAGCCTCCTAGAAGCACGCCTAATCAAGATCGAAGCCAGGCTGGTCATCATCGAGAAATCCACGGTGCAGTTAGCAGACAGCCTGAAAATAGAGAGTAAGGCAGGTAGAGGGGTGGCGGAACTAAAGACAAAGAAGGGCGACACACCCACGACTATGACAAAGCCAAATGTCACAAAAACCCTCCAATCCAGACAATCAAAGCCCCACCAAATTACGACCTCCCTCCCCCCGGTTAATGTACCCATGCAAAAATCACCAGCAGACATGCAAACACAACCACTTCCAGTTCCAAATATAACTACTCACCCAAAGGACAACGTCACTCTCTCAAACAAGTCGCAGAAAGAGGCGCTACCTGTAAATAACACTCAAACTAAAACATATAAAGCAAGAGTAGTGAACTTACCACCGGAGGCGAGTCCCTATACTGTAATCTTGGCGGGGGTACCAGAGTTAAATCCTACTGCCAAAGAGTCGACTGCCTCTTTAAAAAATAAGGTGGTTAGCTGGTTGTCCACATATAGACCCCTGCCGCGAGGCATTACTAGCGACGTTCTTATGGTAAGACGGGTCCCATGGGTGGGAAACTCGAGGAAATCAATCAGTGGAGATTGCGTCCTGACTAGTTTCAGAGATCCCAGGACAGTCTCCTATATTTGTGGTTGGGCACCCAAAGATCATGGGAATAACATCCAGTCCCTCCCTCTCTCATTTTTCTACCCATCGCGGATCTGTACGGAAGAACAGAGATGGGGGCATCCCACGGAAATGGGGGGAGGGTGGGAGAGTAGTCGTGGTGGGAGGGAGGACTCTTATTACATTGGGAGACAAGTCCAAGATTATCTGCCATCACTTAGTGACGAGGAAGGGTGGGAGGTCAGCCGCAGGAGGGGCAGTGTATGGGGGGGAAGAGAGAGAGGTGTACCTCGCCCCTACAGAAATCAACACCAAGCATATTTTCCAGAATATTTTCCTACTTTCAATAGGTATAGCAGCCTTGAAATGGTGGATTGACAGCCCAAGTTAATAGGTAGGGAGCACCCTCAAAACCACCACAGAGAGGGCAACGAGGAATGTATCAATCCTCGTGGGCAAATTTTGCCCTCTAGGGCAGGGACAGCCAAAGTTTGTGTGCCCCCGCATCATCTAAAGTTCGCATCTACCCACGGTGAGTTACCGGGAGAGGGCAGGAATTCAGGGGATGGGCAGGGTGCATTGAATAATAAACATATAGTAATGTCTGGCTCATCTGAGAATCAACCCTCTGGTATTATGATTCCAACTACAAGGCCCTCACCTGTGTAGCTGATATCCTGGAATGTAGCCGGGTTGGCTAACAAGATGGACTCTCAGGAATGGGTCTCTTTTATTGATTCTAAAAGCATATGCCTCTTCCAGGAAACGTGGGCAAGACAGGAGCAAACCCGCCAGGGTTTTGCAGTATTCTCTATTCCTGCGAAATGGGGGGGGAGGGGCCGTCCGTCAGGAGGGCTCGCAACTTGGGTAGCTTCCCATTTGGGTTGCCAGGCTACACGCCTTCCCCTAGCTTCAGAGGACATTCTAGCTGTCCTGCTGGAATGGCCGAACTCCTGTAAACTTGCAGTAATAAATGTCTATTCTAGACCGGTAGCCATTGCACGAGAGTCGACCACCAACGAGGAACTTTCTGTATTTTTGAGTGAAATCTCTAATGAGTTCCCTTTTCTAGTGGGAGGGGACTTCCATTCACATTTTGAGCCCCTACGAGGCCTTCTTGATGGACCCTCCCTGGAGGAGGATGCAAGATGGCTGGTACCCGCGTCGGAGGCCCCTCCGCCCAGAGCTAGGACCGCCCTCGCTCTCCAGATCACAGCTCTTACTTTAAAACATGGACTTAGGGCGTGTAATGGGCGTATCCGATCGGACATCCCAAGAAAGCACACTTTTAACAAGCTGGGGAAGAAATCAAGATTGGATTGCGTCCTAGTCCAACTGTCATCTTGGTCAACCAAACCAAAACATGACGTGGGGAGCACACAGGACTAAAGCCAATATGAAATTAGTCCAGATAGCGGGTGGCATTTCCAGGATTGCGAGCAAATCACCTTATCGACCACTTGGCCCTGCCATTCAAATATACAAATCCCAGGCGCGGGGTGCAGTCACCTATGGGGGGGCTGCTGTGGGGGCACATTTCATCCCAGAACTTGACGATAACAGAAAATATATTTATCAGGCAGCTGGTAGCTCTCCCATCCAGCACCCCGCTCCTGCCCCTGAGACTGGACCTAGGCTTGAGGCCAATAGCAGAAGAACTCGGCCTCAAACCACTAACTTTTTGGCGACGACTCTGGAGTAGCCAAGATCTGATTACCTACAGATCTGAGCTACAGGAATTTTTATCCCTACCAAACGCCACCAACGTGCCCTGGTTAAGTTATATAAAGAGAACCTGTGAGAGCCTGGGACTACCCGAATTATAGACTGACCCGGAAGGAGCAAGTCGCAGGATCCCACGAAAAGTGTTGTCCAAAGTTTACTATGACTATATGCTTTTTCTTGCCCAGGACACCACTCGTGATGGATCCTTAACAAATCTTTTTTATCAAAAACAAAGACTCTTACAACCTGGAATGCGTATTGGATGGCATGACTCCTGTTTTAACAAGGAAGTTATTTTTACAGTGGAGGTATGGGACACTTCCTCTCAGGTCATTCACTAAATCATGGTCCCGTAGTTCTTCTGCAGAAGTATGTCCAGCTTGCGCCTATCACAAGGAGAACGACCTGCATGTGGTCTTTTTCTGTGAAGCCTATCGGAACATTAGAATATACTGGCTTGTCCCCCTTCTTAAAAACTTGGGATTTAGACGGTTTTCCCCTCATACAGACTTTTAAAAACTGAACTATCCCCGCCGATTGTTTTTGCCATGGCAAAATACCTAACAGCAATGTGGCACGTTCGCACCCGCCTGTTGCAGGTGGCTGGTGATACTTGTTGACTGTTCACTTTACTGTTGGCTAGAACTACCTTAGAAATTAATCTTTTTTTCCCCTCTTTTTTAATAATAATGTAACCTTTTAGACTAATGTTGCAGTGTTACTTCAATCTTCTTTTAACTGGATTATTAATTTTTGTACATCTTTTATGATCGTGTAGATCGAAATAAAGATTGATGATGATGTAAACTAATGGCTCCATTTCTAAAAGTGAGGTAATCATACTGTCGCTATTAATTCCGCCCATATTGCTTGACTGCTTGACTGTTTTGAAAACTGGTAGCAAGACAGTAAGTACCGCTCTGCCAAGTTATGTCTAAAATTAGACGGTTTCAAATCTTTCTACGGTACAAATATTGCTGTGAACTACAAAACAGCCCGGATTTTGATCCTAGTAGCACAATCTATTAAATTGGTAGCAAATAGAACAACAAAACATCACCCAACCAAATCATTAATGTACTCACCCACAATCGCTTGCGTTTCTGGGTAAGGGCATGTTGGGACACAAAAGTCCTCTGCATGGCTAAAGACCTGCACCTCTGCGCAGAGTGCCGAACTGTTCTGTTGTCTGGATCCCCAGTGCTGATTTTTTTGTCATAGACAAACACGGATCATGTGTGTGCGCCTTGACAGGTCTGTCTCATGGATTGCGGTCATGTTGGACCGGTGGGATGCCTAAAGCACTTCACTCATAGTGGTGGAAGGTGACTGCCTTCACCAAGAGTTAATCAGCAAGAGCGCGGTGGTGGAATCATACAATATAGTGATCAGTAGTAGTGAACAGTACCATTTAATCCTCTCTCACTGGAGTGAGGCCTACAAGCTCATTCCCCATTTAAAAATGTGCTACTGTGTGTTTAATTCACCCTTGGCCTAAGTAAGGTAGAAACGGAGTGCTGCGCAGCGCAGGATTAGTCCACATTTGTAAAGCGCACAATCACCCGTAAGGGTCTCTAGGCGCTGGGGGCCGTCGGGAAGATTAAGCGAGCTATTGCCCAGAGTCACATGGTGCTGGGCTAACCTGCCGCCGGAGCCGGGGATCGAACCGTGGTCCCCAGATTCCAGCGTGACTGTGCACCAGTAGCAGCTCCTTGAGGGAGTGCTGTGGGGGAGTGGGGAGGGGCGGGGGAGTGGCAGGGTGGGGGGTAGTAAACTCCAACATACAGCTGAACCAAGGTAATTGAAGAAATACATAAATAAAACGAATTACATTGCGCGCGCCTTGCTTCACCATTTGGCGATGCAGCGCGCTCAATGTAATTTGTTTTATTTATTTATTTCTTAACTTACATCCGTTCGGTCGTATGTCGGAGTTTACTATCTCCCACCCTGCCCCTCCCCCGTCCACATCACTGCCCCACAACACTCCCTCAAGGAGCCTCTACTGCTGTGCACTGGATGTATGTGTGCCTAGGAAGGATACAGTACAGGATTAGAGCAGTACTGCGTAGTATATGTGGGACTAGTGCATGTGCTGAGCATATGTATGCCTGCAAGTAATACATGACATGAAAGATGTAGTGCTGTTCAGTGCGTGCTCAATGGAAGCATGCGCTGGGTTCTTGTTCTTTGGTTCAAATTTGGACCAGAACAGAGGATGGGATGACTTGCAGCCTCATTCATCTGAAGGCTTACTATCGCTTATGGATATAAAGCACTCCAGCCGCGGCCCGTGGAGGGAGTTACGGGGGGGCAGGGAGGCGGGGAGGGGGAGGGGTAGGGTGCTAAAACCCAGCAATTTAATCATTAAAACGAATTTCGAAGCGTGCACTCCATCGCATTTTGCGATGCAGGGCGCGCTATGAAATTCGTTTTAATAATTAAATTGTTTACTTAACTGCAACTATCCATATGCCGGTTTTTAGCACCCTCCACCCTGCCCCTCCCCCTCCCCGCCTCCCTGCCCCACCGTAACTCCCTCCTCGGGCCGCAGCTGAAGAACTCTAATGCTGTAGCGTATTTTCACTGTACAAGGCCGACCCCCAAGGGCCAGAAGAGCAAGTGTCCTTGCAAGATTGTTGGAGGCTCTAATGCATGCAAGGAAAATGCCCATCCTAGCCTCTGGTTTGTTAGTAAAAGACACAGTCCGAAATTACCATCTTTTGTGTTGTCTTCCCCTAGATTTTTGTCTTAATTATCCTACTTTTGCTTAACCCATTTTTATTGGCAAGATGATTCTGAGCACTTTACTCCTCCTAACCAATGGTAAAGTGCTTGGACTCTTCCTGTCATACAGAGCAAACTTGGTATACACCTAATTGGTACATTTAATTTACTTATAAGCCCCCAGTAAATGGTACAAGAGGCACCCAGGTCCTGTAAAATTAAGCTACTAGTGGGATGCAACACTCATTGTGCCACCCACTAAAGTAGCATTGCAAAACTTGTCTCAGGCCCGCTGTTGCGGCCTGTAGTGCAGTTTTAAACTGCCATTTCGACCTGGCAAAATAAATCTTTTGTCAGGACCAAATCTTCTTTTTTAATACATATGTCACCTCTAATGTAGGCCCTAACAGCCCAAAGGCTATGATGCATGATATTTAACAAGTAATGGCAAAGCCAATAGGTCTTGCCTATGCCAAAGCTATAGGCTTTGCCAATGTGTTTTGGCAATATTTCATACCAGGTTGGCTGCTGTTAAGTATGGCTAAAATTTAGTGAGGTAAAAGAGAGTGAAGTGTTGTAAAGTGGAGCAGAGTGGACTGTTATGCAGTGGCGTGGAGTTGAGTACATTAGAATTGAGTGGTGTGGAGTGGAGAGGAGTGAAGTGGAGTATCATGAAGTAGCGTACAGTGTTGTGGAGTGCCATTGATGGAGTATACTGTCATAGAGAGGATGGGCACAGAGTTGAGTGGCGTAGAGCGGAGTACAGCGTCACAGCTGAGTATAGTGGCATAGAGTGGAGTGGCATAGAGTATTGTGGAGTGTTGTAGAGCAGAGTGGAGTGGCATTAACGGTGTTGAGAGGAGTAGAGTGTTGTAGAGTAGAGTGGCACAGAGCGGAGTAGATTGTCAAAGAGTGATTGGCATAGAGTGGAGTGGAGAGAGTGGAGTAATGTGTCAAGGAATAAAGCGGAGTAAAGTGGCATGGAGTGACATCGAGGGAGTTGTGTACAATGTCTTAGTGGATTGGTATTGTAGAATGGCATAGAGTGGAGAATGTGCGATAGAGTGGAGTGACATAGAGAGGAGTAGAGTGTCAGAGGAGCAGAGTTTAATGGAGTAGAATATCATAGAGTGGAGTATCGTGGAGTGGAGTGTCACTGAGTCGAGTAGAGTGGCCTAGAGTAAAGTGCCATAAAGTACAGTGGTTCAGAGTAGATTGCCATAGAGTGAATTTGTTTTTAGCAAAGTATTGCACTGGTGTAGAGTGCAGTGATTTAGAGTAGTATAGAGTGTAATGGCATAAAGTAGAGAGGTGCAGAGTAGAATACAGGGGCATAGAGTACAATGGCATAGAGTGGAGTGGCGCAGAGTGGAGTAGTGGCTTAGACTGAAGTGGAATAGAGTGGAGTGGTGCAGGCTAGAATGCAGAGTTTAGAGTAGAGTGCAGTGGTGTAGTGTGCAGTGGCATAGAGTGTAGTGGTGTAGAGTGCAGTAGAGTAGAGTAGAGTTGAGCGGTGCAGAGAAGAGTGCAGTGGCATAGAGTTCAGTAGCATAGAGTGCAGCGATGCAGAATAGAGTGTCAGACTGCATGGTCGTAGAATGCAGTGTTGTAGAGTGGTGCATGTACAGTGGTGCAGAGAGCAGTGCTGTAGAGTATAGTGTTGCAGAGTAGAATGGAGTGGTGTAGACTGCAGTGATCTGAAGTACAATGGTGCAGAGTGAAGTGGCATGCATTAGTGGAGAGTGCAGTGGCATGGAGTAGAATGTTGTAGAGTGTAAAATGCAGTGGTGCAAATTAGTTGGCATAGGTGCAGTGCCGCAGGGTGCATTGTTTTTGGGTAAAGTGGTGTCGATTGCATTGCCATAACATTCAGTGGTTTAGAGTACAGTGGCATAACATAGACTGCAGGAACATAGAGTGGCGCAGCATAGAGTGCAGTAGCATAGAGTGGCGTAGAATGCAGTGGCAGAGAGTGCAGTGGAGTAGAGTTGAATGTTTTAGTGCAGAGTGGAGTGGTTCAGGGTAGAGTACAGTGGTGCAGGGTAGAGAGCAGGGGCGTAGAGTGGTGTAGAGTAGAGTGGTGCAGCATTGATTGCAGTGGAATGGAGTGGAGTGTAAGTGACTGGAATAGAGTGACGTAGAGTGTAATGGCATAGAAGAGATTTTTTTCAGTGTCAGTGTAGAGTGAAATAGTGTGAAGTGAAGTGATGGAGGGTAGAGTGAAGTGGTGCTGGTTAGAGGACAGTGGTATAGAGTATAGTGTCATAGAGTGCCATTTAAGAGAGTTTATTAGAGTGGCTTAGAGTGCAGTAGCATAGAGTGGAGTGATGCAGAGAAGAGTGGCGTAGAGCTCAGTGGTGTATAGTTCAGTGTCATAAAGTAGAATGGCATAGAGTGCAGTGTTGCAGAGTATACTGTTGTAGAATGCAGTGGCAAATAGTAGAGTGGTGTGGAATGCATTAGCTTAGAGATCAGGGATGCAGAGTAGAGTGGCGTAAAGAGCAGTGGCATAGAGTACAGTGGTGCAGCCTAGAATAGTGTGGCAGAGTGCAGTGACACAGAGTAGAATAGAGTGACAGAATGACAGAGTGCAGTGGAATAGAGTATAGTGGCATCAAGAGCAGTTGTGCAGAGCAGAATGGCATAGAGTGCACTGGTTTTGAGTAAAGTGGTGTAGAGTGCATTGGTATAACGTGCAGTGGCAAAAAGTGGTGCAGAGAAAAGTCAAGTTGCGCTGAGTAGAGTTGCGCCAAATGCAGTGCCATACAGATGATTTCTTTCAGAGCAAAGTGCTGTGGTGAAGAGTAGATTAGAGTGTCATAGAGGGAATTGGAATAGGGTGCACCGGCGTACAAGGGAGTGGTACAGAGTGTAGTGCATTGGCTTAGAGTACAGTGCATAAAGTGCAGTGATGCAGAGTAGGCTGGCATAGAATGAAGTTGTGCTGAGTGGTGTAGAGTGCAGTGGCAAATAGTGCAGTGGTGCAGAACAGTGTGGATTTGAGTGCATTGGCATAGAGCGGAGTGGTGTAGAGTAGAGAGATGTAGAGAGGAGTGGTACAGAGAAGAGTGCAGTGACGCACTGCGGAGTGGAGTGGCGTAGTATTGAGTGGTGCAGAGTAGAGTGCAGTGGCATGGAAGGCTGCAAAGTAGAGTGGAGTTGGGTGACGTGGAGTATGCATGGTGTGGTAGTGTACAATCATTGCAGGCAACACATCTTCAATTGAAATAACCATTACATTTGCATTCACACACAGTTTTACTGATAAATGTATACGGCGCACAAACAATAATGTGGGGAAATGCTATCATCCAATGTATTGATTTGATCATCAAACCAGTTCATTTACAGACATTTTGTGGTGTGCTAGGAAACAAAATATCATAATCCAGCCTTCACCAAGCAGCCTCAGTAGCCAGGAGGATTCTCACATAAATCCTCTCACATTACAGTCAGAGAAAGAAAAATGAACATCACATCTCTGGAAGACACAGACTGACATTTGACCTCTGTCTTTGGACACATGGCAAATGTGATAAGATAAGAACAAGATTTAAAGGCCTGTTTACAGAAAGTGAGTTCATGGAAGAATACAGTAAACAAGGTTCGGGCAAAGGGGTGGACAAACTTGAGCTGGACAGCCTAATGCAAATAAAGCCAGCAAATAGAAAGCCAGAAAATGTGAGTTACAAACCACAAAGCCAATAGTATGTTAGGGGCAGAATGCATTCCTAAGTCAACATTCTGCGTGTCCCCAAGAAGTCTTTGAGCAAACCAGACAGTGACCTAAAAAGTAGAACATGTGTACCTAAGTTTTATATGTCTTGGCAGTGAAAAATCCCAGAGTTATTTTTTACTGTAACCAGGCAAACTGTCCATAGACTGACTGACCTTATTACACTTATTAAGTGATAAATTCAGTCTGAGAAGGATGGCCTGTTGGAATAAACTCAGCCATTCTTGAAAATCAGATGATAGCATGAGTGCTGTGCCAACCCTTTTCCTGACTTCTGCCTATTTCTGAAGCTGCTTGTCCTCTTACTAGCAAACAAAGCTCACACCTGTGCCTGCCTGCCATTTGGTACCCTAGACAAATTGAAACCAAACCCAGGGGAAATGGACAAACTGATCAAAAGCAGTTTAGGGCTTGACGAAGAGAGTGACCGCCACACACAGGCTGACACTAAGCAGAAAAGTGGCACCATCAGAACCTCTTACCGGAACAATCCTTGACCTGTAACAATTCAGAACAAGGACTGTCTTGCTATCTGAAGAAGATTGGACTTGACTGCCTTGAACCCAGGATCCCAGAAGTGACTCCAAGGCAGGGGTGGTTTCTCCTTTAGGGCTCAGGGGCTTCACCCCTCTGAAATTCCTACACATTTACATAAAGACACATTAAATAGATCCATTTATTTAAAGATATGATCATATCTCGAAATAAATTGATGTATTTAAGTCTGGGCTGTCTGTTTAAGGCAGCCTGCCCTGAAGCAGGAGACGGTAGTCAGGCAGTAAATAAACATTCTTAACTGTGATGCACGACACAGGGCTTTCTGTTTTAAAGTCCTTCCTTGCCATTGTGGTCTAAGATTGTAGGCACTCTGTAGGCCAGTTATGCAATAAGCGTCACAGTTTTGGGTGTCGGAGATTTAATCCCTGCGTGATTTCAGATGTCCGTCATTCAAAGGCGTAGATCCCAACTGTTCATCATATGTGAGAGTGGATGCAAGCACATCTGATCCAGTGCCTTGTTCCTGGTAAGGGGGTAAGTGTTTACAAACTAATGTTGTGTTATGAGACCCCTCATCATGCTAACTTCCCCCACTGTGACACCCTACGCCCTTGTTACAGATTGCTTGCTCCTTTAGAAGTGGAGCTGTAGCATTTGTTCCCCAGCTAAATGGATCCAAAAAAGAAGCAGGGTTCTTGTTCCCTAGCGAAGTTGATCCAAATATCAGAGTCAAGCCCAAAGCAAGAGATACGTGCTTATTGTGGAACATGTGCTTACAGTGGCCAGTTCCCTGATGTATGACATTAAAATGGCCCTTTCTTCATGCCCCTAAGTAAAACCCGATGCCAAAAACATGTATTGACTTGCTAACAATAAATGTTAAAAACGTCAAGGGAATGCATTTTAGTGATTTAGTTCCTCTCTTATTTCAGATGCTTTACTTAATCTTGCATTCCCCAAGAGTTAGTTATTTTATGATGTTGTTTATCTGTATTTTGTTCTGCGCATACTTTGAGGCTCGCGCCATGTCAGGGGTTTATGAGGGGCTATGATTGAGCGTGCAGGCGCTAAGGCTGAATGCAAGCAAACTGAAAAGATGGAAAAGGAGGAATAAATATCTAAATAATTAAATAATAGGGGACTGTTAATTCTCCTATAATAGTGACACTTGTCCACTTGTCCGCTATTTTCAAAATACAGATACCATCACAACTATATGAAGACCTGATTACATGTTTTATTTCCTGTAATCACACAGGATCATTTTCCGATAATTTCTATAAGTATCAAATTTTCATTATACACAAATATACATACATATGTACACAGATATATACAACAAAGAAAGTCAAAATACACCAAATTTATACAAAAAAGCACATAATCACAAACAATTCCTTCTTCACCCAGAAAAAGTTATTAAATGAACAGCTAAGTGTCCTCCTATTAATTCTAGGAGGTACACTCCGAGGTACAAGGACACAGTCAGTTAAAAAAATGAATATACAGAACCCAAATATAAAGAATGTGTCAATGGAAGTAATTCCCATAAGATTTCAAAGTTAGATCAGACTCCTCTTTATGGAAAGTGTCGACTAGGTCGCTTTTCGGCCTTCCAACAAATCTGGCCTCCTCAGGACAGGGTGATAAAGAACCTATAGAAATACACACAACAAAATATATACCTTCTTGAAACAATCTGTCATATTCTCTGTGCCCCCATCCACCAGAATCCATCTCCGTCACCAACCAAGAACAGAAAGGTGAATCAGACAAAAAATTCAAGTGACCATAAGAAGAAGAAAAACGAAATAATAACAAACTGATAGAAAAATCACATACCCACCACCTCATCATCGTTACAGACCTTAAGAGGGCAATGGTGCGGCTACTGTGGAGCACTACAACTACAAAAGAGGTGCACTAGAATAACCGAAATCACGCTCCAAAGTCTGGGCATCCGGAGGTCACCAAGATTATAGAGTAAAAAAGAGGTAAAGGAATAATTAACCGGCTTCCAAGGGGCTAGCTGGCATTCAGCAAAAACACAGTTAACTCTCAGGGGGTGACTTACTACTGTGGCTCCAATCCAGCAGAGCCCTATGTGAAGTCTCACAGCAGGGAGAAATTCTATGGTTGAAAGAAAATAAAAATAAAAATAGAAACGGGCTATAAATACCTGTGCTATATACCGCAAACTAATCAAAAGTCCATGGGACAACCCCATCACCAACGTGTCTTACCTGGTAAGTGGCGGAAAGACGCCTGCAAGGAACACTCTCACAGGTCGCTCAATCGGAATACTCAATATCCCAGGGTCAACAACTGTAAAACAAACAGCAAGGAATACATGCATCAACTCAGACCAACAGACCACGGCGGGTCAACCCAACACCCCCTTCACGAGGACTCAGTGGCCAAAGCACTTCTACATGGCCTCCTCACCTTCATCAACATATTCCACGGGTCGCTCAGTCACTCCGCAGGGGCTCCACTTGGGATGGCGGTTCACCACCGTGTGAACGCTAAAAGCTTCCTCTTGCACGTCCCTGTCACGCTTGCACGTGACAGGGACGTGCAAGCGTCTCGAATTAAGCATAGAAAGCGGACTTTACAAGGGGAGGACAGATCGGAAGTCTGTGTTGAAAGCAGATTGCATCACATAAACGGCAATCTTAAAAGGCACGAAGATATGTAAGCAACTAGTTAACAGAGTACATTCCTGATGTAAAACCAGCCAAACTACCAGAAAGGTAAACAAGGCTTAGGAGAATAATGAATATAAGTGTAGCCCCTAAACGAATAAAACTAAAAAGAAGATGGAGAGAAAGAGGTCCAGGTCACAACAAACCAATAAGCCAGCGGTCCTCAGGTACTTCACTCTAAAGTAAAAAAAAATTTAATCACTTTTTAACCACAATTTAAGCTCCTTCCACTACTAAAGAAACCCTCGGCTGACCCTCTCACAACAGCTAACTATCGACCCATTTCGTTGTTGCCAGCTTTGGCTAAAGTTTGCAAGACGATTGTCTTCGCCAACTGAACACTTTTGTGGAGGAGTCGGAGGCCCTCCACCCAGCGCAGTCTGGCTTCCGATCGTCTTTTAGCACTGAGACGGCTCTAGTCGAGGTGACAGAGTCAATTAAGGATTGCCTGGACAGGGGCGGCAGAGCGGCTCTGATTTTATTGGACCTCTCTGCCGCCTTTGATACGGTACCCCACCAACTTCTTCTAGCGCGCCTTTCATCTATTGGCATCTCTGGGGCCGTGTGGTCATGGCTGGAATTGATTGATTGTGGGTTTCTAAAGCGCTAAAATTGACTCCCGAAGGAGTATCTCTGTGCTGTGAACCGCTGGGGAACCCATCCTGGCTTTCCCTGTGAGATGGTCCCTACTGGGTATCTCCAAGGTGAAACCAGGCATCCCCGGCGTATGTGGGGGGCCGTTGTGGAGATGAGGCAAGCTAATGCCCAGAGTTGCCGAGTGTGATCCCTAGTTAGAGTAGGCACCGAGGCGAGAATTATCGAGTCCGTTGACCCTGGTCCAAGACCCTGCCGCGTCGGGAATTGAACCCTGGTCCCGGGCCGTCCTCTGCTCCCGGGTCTGCCGCCTCTAACCAGTGAGCCACACCACTCCACTTTCTTAGCTCCCGCACCCAGCAAGTCTGGATGCCGCCCTACTCGTCCTCGGCCAGAGAAGTTCAGACAGGGGTCCCTCAGGGCTCGACGCTGAGCCCGCTTCTTTTCAACATATATATGACCCCCCTGATCTTCCTGGCCGAAGCACTGGGTGCTAAGATTATGGCCTACGCCGACGACACCCAGCTGATGTTTACCTGGGAAAACTCGAACCCAGAAGTTGACGCAGCAAAAAACTGCCTGGCAACCGTATTCACCTGGCTTGCCCAGGCCAAACTTAAATGTAACGAGGGAAAGTCGGAAATCATCCTATATGGCATATTCCCCGCTCAGTTCACAGAAGCACTATGGCCCACGGATTTTCCCCGCCCCCTCTCGGAGGGTGGCCTAGCCAAGAATCTAGGTATCTGGTTCGGGGAAGATCTAAGGTTTTCCGAACACATAAAGCGACTCTCGGGCGTCTGCTTTGGGACCCTTAAGTCCTTAGGCCGTTTTTTTCCCCTGCTTCCCCAACAGGCCAAGGAGATGGTTGCCCGAGCACTCATCTTGTCTCGCCTGGACTATGCCAATGCACTCTATCTGGGCATACCAGCATTCCTGGTTAATAAGTTACAACTTATCCAGAATGCTGCAGCGAGACTCCTTCTGGGCATCTGTAAACGCACCAGCATAAGAGAGCAAATGTCCTCACTGCACTGGCTTCCAGTGACACAGAGGATTCAATTCAAGGCCCTGGTCTTATCTCACAGAGCCCTGCATGACTCAGGCCCCTCCTACATAAGGAAGAGAGTGGCCTTCTATATTCCCCGACGTCCCCTAAGATCGGCGTCCCAACGCTTGATGGTAATCCCTTACTTCCGCCGCGCCAGGTTGGGCGGCCAATCGTTTGCGGTAAAAGCAGCCATTCTTTGGAATACCCTTCCTACAGTCCTACGCCACACTCAGGAGATTAAATGTTTTAAAAAACTGCTCCAAACCCACCTCTTCGGCCAGGCCTATTAATGCATTTCTCTCGCCATATGTGTACTACTGTTTCGCGCCAGGATACTCATGAGTAGTTGTGCGCGCTATAAATACTAATATAACAATATAACATAACATAGAAACCAAGAACAAAAGTGTTTAGTACAGGTGACAAGAAATGGATCCAGAGAACCGAAGGGGGCACAGAGATAGACGTACAATCTAAAGACTTATAAGGCAGTGTACATAAGCCAAAATCCTCCAAGGAGATTAGAGAGGACCAAGGTCAAACACAAATATATATATTTATATTCAAGAATGTACAAAAAACATACACAATCAAATATAGAGAGATATATTCATAGAAACATACGGCAATATTATACGGGAGAGACAAGGTAAGTTCAGCTGAAAAGACAAAGTCATACATATATACGAAGCAGATTCAGGTAACCAAACTCAGATGACACACTAATTACAATCTTATAAGTGCCCAAATTTCATCACGATCGTTCAAACCCACCCTTGAGGTTTGATATTTTTCAATATCCGTGCCTCTAGTTTATTCAGGGTCATTTGTAGAGTCACTTTACTTTGGGCTCTCACCACCAGTAGTACAGACCACCTGATGTAATTTTCAATATGGTCAAGTTCAACGTAATGATGTACCAACGGAGATCCCTGCGTTTTACATCTGATTCTCGACTGATGTTGAATAATTTGCATCTTCACCTTTTGAGATGTTTGTCTTATATACGTCTTATCGCAAGGACACGTGATACAGTACTCCACATTTTTGGTGTTACAGTTCGAGAAGCTTGTTTGAGTGTGTTTCTTTCCATTTATCGTCACAGATTTGGAATTGGTAGTAAGCGTACACACAACACACCCATTACATTTAAAATGTCCCACTACAGGTGGACGGCTTAACATGCTTCTCAGGTTCCCTTTCTCCGGAGGCATCCTAGTGGCTTTAACCAGGTGTTGTCATATGTTTTTTGCCTTTGCGAAATGCAAATAGGGGCTTGGGAATGTCAAACTGTTGTATCAGTCTCCAGTTCCTTAGGATAATCTGTTTGATTTGATTTGCCTTAGGATTATACGTTAGGACACAAGTCATCCTATCTGTGTCCTGTTTTTCCTTCGGACTAGGTAGGGTTTCGCGTGGTGTGAACCAGGCTCTATTGAGGGCTGTTCTCACCAATTTTCTTGGGTATCCTCTATTGCATAACTTGGTTTGTAATTTCTCGGCATGTTCAAAATAATCAGTTTTGTGGGTGCAATTGCAACGGATCCTTAAGAACCGCCCATATGGCAAGTTCTCATTAAGGGTCCTGGGATGTTCACTGGGAAAATGTAATAGGGTGTTGCGATCTGTGGGCTTAGTGTAGAGGCACACCTCTAATTTCCCTTCTCTATGTACCACACAAAGATCTAAAAAATTAATTCTGAAGTTGCTATGAGAAATGGAAAATTTCAAGTCAGCAGAACGAGCATAGAGCCAATTATGGAAGGCCAAGAGTTGTTCTACGGTCACAGACCATATCATAAAGATATTGTCGATAAATCGACTCCATCGCACGATATGAGATTTAAAGGATGTTGTCTCAAGGAAAATATAATTCCTCTCAAAAGTATCCATGACTAAATTGGCAATCTCCTCGGCAAAGCAACAGCCCATGGCTACGCCTTTTACTTGTATGAACAACTCGTTTGTAAATGAAAAAAAGTTATTTTTTAGACACATTTTAGCCAAGGCTGAAATGAAATGTGTGGGTACTGCATGAGGTCTAGGTCTCCAATCAAACACTGTGTCTAGAACAAGTATAGCTTCCTCTTGCGGTATGTTTGTGTATAAGCTTTCAATATCGAAAGTGACCAACAGCTGCTGGTCACTTTTGAATACTGAATCTTCAATTTTGGCAATAAAGTCCATGGAGTCCCTAATATAAGCTTCTGGTAATGGGACAAAAGGTTTTAGGAACACATCAATATATTTGGCCAGTGGTTCCAATAGGGACCCACATGCTGCAATAATAGGGCGACCAGCAGGGTGGCTTGTATCCTTATGGACTTTCGGTAAAACGTAAATATTAGGAATTTTTTGTGTTGTCACATTCAGATAGTCATATTCCTTCTTACAGATATACCCCTCATTCAAGGCTAGTGTAGTGAGATGCAAAATTTAGGCCTTCAATCGTGGAGTGGGATTTTCACTAATAGGGCGATAGCGTTCTCTATTGTGGAGTTGGTTTGTTATCACGTTGTCATACTCCTCTGAATCCCATGAAACAATTTCTCCCCCCTTATCCACAGGTTTAATTACAGTAGGGGGTTGTTGGACAGATCTTTGAGTGCTGCCATTTCTTGTTTAGAGAAATTAGGTTTAAAGAAGGTTTTCTTGCGAATAAATTCATCGATTTCCTTCAGTATTTGCTCTTCAAAGAGGAGAATTTCGTCTGGCATTGTTGTGCTGAAGCCAAACAAAGTGCCTGTCAGTTGGTTGGCCTCTCTACAGAGCAGACAGAACAATGTTTATGTTTTCCATTTGCAACTGAAATTCTGTGGATAGGTATATGCAGGGGGTACACAGAGTTCGAAATATTTGCAAATCAAAAGAGAAATTAAAGTGCTTACATTTGAGGGAGTGCAGTGCATGTTGGGGGCGGTGAAGTGACATAAAAGCGAGAAAGTACATTCTAGGAAGAGTGAAAAGAGGATCCTGAAGAGGAAAGAGAGGGGGTTGAAAATGTGCAGATGGACAAGATATGCAGAGAAAAAGAGGATACATATGTAACATAAAGTACACATAACTGAAGGTGAAAACTCCTTTCACAGGTCTCAATGCTATTTAATTCACAGATGCACAATGTCAGAATTTAAACATTTCCAATGTTAAATATTTATAAGAAATCATTGTTTTCTCGTTTATCTTAAACAGCTAACACCCAGTGACAAAGCCAATCATACTGACAGGCTTTAGGTGCATGTTAGTTGTTCTGTCATATATCTGAATATTATTACATCTCAGAGAGAAACTAAAATACCGGTCAGGTGGCACACTATGGAAAACACAGAAATGTATTTGACATGTTCCTCTATAGAGAGCCCCCATTGTGTTCATCTCACTTATAGACCTGTCTGCACATTATTCTACATGACTGGTTACAGTCAGCATCTGTGGGGGCTACTCGAAGTCTGGTTCCAGCATATTTTTCCAAAGTTAATGCTGCATGCAGTGCAAAGACACTGGGCAAGCATACATTTTATATGGCTAAAGTTGTCATGATGTACAATTTGCACATTACAGTCTCTGTTGAACATATTAATGCAGGAAGATATGGGGCAGTTTTTAATGTGTTTAATGTTTTAAGACTATATGTTCCCTCTGCTTAATAAGCCTTGCTTTATCGCTACATTCATTTGTTTTAAAATGCACCATTTGCCAATCTTTTTTTCATTACTTTTTCGGGAGAGGGACTCACCCTGGACCCCAGGTTTGCCCAATGAACTCGTTTACCTCACTCTCTATATAAAAGTCATGCCCCACGTTTACTCCCTGCCACTTTCAAAGGACACCAGCGTCACTGCTCCAAGAGTAAACTGGCTCACTTCCTGTTTGAGCTACAAGTATAACAACAAACTTCAAGAGGCCTTTCCTGAAACTGTCAAATTGACCAGCTCCAAGTGGACTTGCCTGGATCCTGCTGCTGTCATCTATTGGAGTAATTACTCACTCACAAGAGGTGCCTTCCCAGGTCCGGAACCCTTGGCTGATGTCAGAGTATACTCCTCCAAAATTAATACTGCAGTAACTGGACCCAAGGTGAAAATACAGTAATTCTGAGCTCTCCGCATCTACAAACGACTGTTCATATGTCCCGCAAATACGAAGCTCTGACGACGACCTGCTCTTCGAGTCAGCAACATCAGCACATGTCTCCTGTTAACGCAAAGCTCCAACAGTGTCTTGCTCTCCACGCTAATAACCATCTTCTTGTGGCCTATGCCAATGCAAAGCTCCATCTGAGGCCCCTCACTTAGAACTGAACTGAGGGAGAAGGTAAACTTCCCACCCGGATGACCCTTTAACTGTGATTGCTGCTTTTTGGTGCTGTTTGAGCCAGAAAGTTTAAAAATTCATTACTCTGGCTCTACTTATTGGATTTTAGTCATTTATTTGTCAGTTTATTCATTATCTATTTGTTCAAAATTGTTTTCTTTTGTTTTCTTGTGTTTTTACTTTATTATTGGTTGATAAATACTTTTAAACATTGCTTCTAAGTTAAGAATGACTTTCTTTTGTATCAAGGGTGAAGCCCAAGTTAATTTATTGAATTTTGTGGTTCGGTCTGATAAGGATTGTGTTTATTGTTTGAGTGGACTCTCACCTGACTCACTAATAACCTAGTTCATTAAAGACATCCACACATGGGATGCAGTGGGCCCTTCACACATTTGGCCCTGATGCCACTGCACTTGCCAATTACTGATAGCCATGCCCTTTAGAAGAGAACATTGGTGGGCATTATTTTAGTCCGCCTTGGACCAACCTCCTCAAAGGGAACATCAAAAGAGCCAGCAACACTTACTGCAAAATACAAATAAACTGATGTAGCTTCAACATTGAATACTTAATAGAAAGGCTCTGGGACTGATGAGAGTAGGAACCTGCCTTTGGTCAGACAATCTAAAAGTAAGTTCATAGTGAACATATCTGACATATATTACCATATATGTTTCTGTTTGAGTGACAATAAATCTCTATATAACACTGTTAGCATTTATTCTGACAATGTGAACCTCAGCCATATTTTGGGATTTGAGTTGTTAAAGTCATGCAGGTATTCAGAGTCACAGTACTAACTTATTCACACATTCAGGGAGCTAGCAATAGTTCAACAAACAGGCACCTTATGAATGTCTGATTCGCTGAGCTACCAAAATCACTAGTATTTGCCAGTTGCTGCTCAGAGTGAAATGAGAAATCTGAATTACTTTCCTTGGTGTATTCCAAACATGTTTGTTGCATTGTAAACAGTGTCAAGTGAACCCCAATATTGATTTTGTATTGTAATTTTGTCTCTTAGCACATAAAGAGCAGTTGCACTCATCAGAATAGTCCCAGTATTCTGGCATAGTTTGTATGATATCTGGGACAATGTTTAGATATCTAGCAAGCAACACAGGAGCTTCCAATTTTCCCCATCATGCGTCACACCTTGAATACCTTGAATTTTACAATTCACAGTTCCCATTGTAGTCATCAACAGCTCACCTAGCCACCCAAGATGTTACTGTCAGCAGAACAATTAGAGGCCCAGATATGAACTAGCCATGGTAATTTAAATTACACTGGTACCATTTTGGGAGTTTTGTGTACACTTGTGATGAGAAATTCTGTCATTTCGCCACTTTGCATAATTACATACCAAGAAATTGCATGTCTCTTTCATCTAAGAATCTATCCATACATCCTTTTATCCTTCAGTCCACCTACTGATAGCCACCATTTCATTTCACCTGTGTATTCCGTCATCACATTCTGTTTGTCACCATTCTGTCCATCCATCCATTCACCCACCCATCCATATCCAAACCTATCCACCCATCTTGAAATGTATCCATCAAACATATCCATCAATCCATCATTTCACTCATCATCCATCTTTTCTCTTATCCATCCTCTCTATTTATTTATTCATTCATTCATCCTCCATCCATCTTTTTAATCATCCATCTTTTCCTCATCCATCCACCCTTTCACTCATCTATCTATTCACCCCTTCACTTCATCCATCCATCCACTCATCCATGCACCCTTTCAGTCAGCCATCCATCCTTTCACTCATCTAGCCACCCTTCAACGCATCTATCCACTCATCCACCCTTTTACTCTTTCATTCACTCATCCATCCATGCTACCATGTATCCATCCATTCATCCTTTCACTCATACATCTATTTACTCTTTCATCTAGCCACCCATGTGTCTGCCTTTTCACTCATGCATCTATTCGTTCAGTCATCAATCTTAATAAATATCCTTTCACTCATCCAGCCTTTCACTTGGTCCATACTTTCACCCTTGTACTCCATCTATCCATCATCCACTCTATGGTCCATTTATCCTTTCACTCATCCATCCATCCTTTCACTCACTCATCTATCATCCATTATTTCTCTCATCCTCCATTCATCTATTCTTTAACTCAACCATACATTTACCTGTTCACTCATCAATCTATCCATCTATCCTTCCTCTCTTTCACTTATCCACCCTCACATCCATATTTTCACTCATTTATCCATCCTTTCGCCCACTCATTCATCCATCCTTTTATGCACCCATCCAACAGTCACCCTTTCCCTGATCCATCTGTCCACCCATCATCCAGCCACCCATCTATCCTTCCTTTTACTCATCCATCCATTCTTTCACTCATTCATCCTTACATCCATCATTTTACACACTCATCCATCCACCCTTATTCTCACCCATCCATTAATCCTTTCACTCATTCATGCACCCTTTGACTCTGTCCATTCATCCATCGACCAATCCATTTACACTTCCACTAATCCACCCATCTACCCTCTCTCTGATTCTCCATAAATCCACCCTTTCACTCTATCCATTCATCCAGTCATCCTCTCCAATCAATTCACACTTTCCTCATTCATCCATCAGTTTACTCACTCATTCATTCATTCTTTCTCTCTTCCTTGATCCATACACCCTTTTACTCATCCTTCCAATTTATCCTTTCCCTCATCCATCCATCCTTCATCCCTTTCACTCTTCCATCCTTTCAGCCATTATTTCACTAATTCATTCATGCCCTTATCCACCCACCCTTGCACTCACCCATCCATCCACCATTTCACTCACACATCCATCTAGCCATCCATCCACCCTCTCACTCTTCCATCCACCCTTACACTTACCCTTTCACTCATCCATCTGGCCATCCTTTCATCCAGCCATCCCTCTGGAATTCATTTCACTAATCCATCCACTCATTCACTCATCCATCTTTACATATATATTTTTGCTCATCCATCTGTCCTCTCACTCATCCACCCTTTCAACCCATCCATCCACCTAGCCTTTGACTCCGTCCATCCATTCACTCATCCATCCATGTATCATTTTATCATACATCCCTACACTCACGCATCCATCCATCCTCTCATCTCCCCTCCACCCTTTTACTTATCCATCCATTTACCCTTTCACTCACCCATCTATCCTTTCACCCATCCTTCGTCCCTTTCACTCATCCATCCTTACATCCATCCTTTAATTTACTCATTCATCCATCCACCCTTTCACATACCCATTCTTTCACTCATTCATCTATCCTTTCATCCAACCTTCTCCCTATCACGCTTCTAATCTTACATCAATCCTTCAATTTATTCATCCACGCATCTATCCACCCATTCACTCAATCCACCACCCTTTCATGTTAATTATGACCCTATGTCTGCTGAGTTATAGGCAGAATTGGCCCATCAAGGACTTCACCTCCACTGTGGTTGCTAAAGCAAAGGGGTTGATAACGATGCTGTTCAACAGGCTTTTATTTAAATTCATCCTTGGGCAAAAAACATGTATGCGGACTGTATTTCACACTAAAATATAGCTGAGAATTGCAGATTTGGATTTTGAAGAAGTGCACAGAATGTTGTGTAATGTTCCGACAGCAAATTTCACACACTCCAAAATTATGAGCACATGATTCTGTATTTTCACATGTCTTCCCTGCTATATTCCATAGATCTTAGTTTCACTTCTCCATTTTAGTAGAAGTGTTGCATCTCCTCCTTTGTTAAACAGAAGCTAACGGATTGGCTAAAAGGAAGGACTGACTTAAGGTGCCTCACAAATCATGGATAGTGTCAACTATGGAGAAAACTTACTGCCATCAGGACAATTGTATTGGATAAATGTTTGTAACACCCTATGCTGCTACCTACCACCATACGGTTGCGTGACAGATAACTCTCTGCTACTACAGAATGGTCGATTTCCAAATGAACACTTTTTCAGATAGAACACTCGATCACAAAAAGTTCACCGTGATCCCATCCTAGTCAACCTAACCATATTGGATTTAGGGTTTCTCAAACATTGTGAATTCAGTCCCCAGTCACTACATAGATCCCCAGTGTTAGGGCACTAAGGGGATTCAAGCACCTAGGAATCATAGTGATTCCAGGTATCACAGTGAGTACATGATCTCACTAATAAAACATTTCCGGCCCTTAGGAGATATGTACATCCAAGGTTCATAGGAACAATGTAGATTCTAAGATCCATAGTACTTCACTGAGAATTCAAGGCTTTTACAAACCATGACAACTCATCTTATTTTATGTTACGAAATCATATAGAGCACACGCATGTACAGTTACTTGGTGCTGTGTCAACTAAGAGGGAAAGAAGAAAGAGTTCAGGCTAAAACAAATCTGCTTTGAAAGCCAGTTCCCAGAAACGTTAGCTATTCTTGGATCTCAGGTGCGCCCACATTTATCTGATGTTCAGAACTCTATTATAATCTCAATGTAGTGATCAGTGCAATGGGAAGGATGCTTGGCCCGGAGATTGGTGAAGATAGACGTTAAGGTTTGATGATAATGAAAAGGGAGGGCTGGAGGTGCTGTCTATCAGCGGAGATGAAACAGATGGGAAGATGGTCATGATTCTGAGAAAAAAGAATAGTGCTTCTGATGTTCTTAAAAGGTGAGTTGTAAGGGGACTGGGAGGGAGGGACATCAAGAATGGAGAAATGAGACTAGCAATGCTAGTCAAGTGTACTGTACTCTATCCAGATCGCGTTTCACGTCGCCATTTTAAGAAGGATGTTAGTGTAGGAGGGGTACAGATTCAGGCTAGTCGTAGCAAGGCTATGCCGCGTTTGTTGGATTTTGGTAACCGAATATGATTGAGTTTAAAGAGGCAGCGTTATTAGAAACCCATTCTTAGCGCCATTACTAACAATATTGTAAACTAATGCAAAAACGCCAAAACTCAACCCCACATCAGTTCTCGACAACCCCGGAGAGAGCAGATTGGGGCAGACACAGCTGGACAGTGCAGACCCCCCAACCATGGTCATCCCACCCATTGACCCACCAGTACACGAAAATGTTAACTTACTGGAGACGTCCTGCGAGGACATTACACTGGCAGACATAGGCGCCCTCTTGAGGTCCCTTCTTAGCCTCCTAGAAGCACGCCTAATCAAGATCGAAGCCAGGCTGGTCATCATCGAGAAATCCACGGTGCAGTTAGCAGACAGCCTGAAAATAGAGAGTAAGGCAGGTAGAGGGGTGGCGGAACTAAAGACAAAGAAGGGCGACACACCCACGACTATGACAAAGCCAAATGTCACAAAAACCCTCCAATCCAGACAATCAAAGCCCCACCAAATTACGACCTCCCTCCCCCCGGTTAATGTACCCATGCAAAAATCACCAGCAGACATGCAAACACAACCACTTCCAGTTCCAAATATAACTACTCACCCAAAGGACAACGTCACTCTCTCAAACAAGTCGCAGAAAGAGGCGCTACCTGTAAATAACACTCAAACTAAAACATATAAAGCAAGAGTAGTGAACTTACCACCGGAGGCGAGTCCCTATAC
The DNA here is from genome assembly GCF_964261635.1 of Lissotriton helveticus. Taxonomy (NCBI): domain Eukaryota; kingdom Metazoa; phylum Chordata; class Amphibia; order Caudata; family Salamandridae; genus Lissotriton; species Lissotriton helveticus. Next base: position 748,024,442 of record NC_136072.1, on the reverse strand, counting down.
TGTAATCTTGGCGGGGGTACCAGAGTTAAATCCTACTGCCAAAGAGTCGACTGCCTCTTTAAAAAATAAGGTGGTTAGCTGGTTGTCCACATATAGACCCCTGCCGCGAGGCATTACTAGCGACGTTCTTATGGTAAGACGGGTCCCATGGGTGGGAAACTCGAGGAAATCAATCAGTGGAGATTGCGTCCTGACTAGTTTCAGAGATCCCAGGACAGTCTCCTATATTTGTGGTTGGGCACCCAAAGATCATGGGAATAACATCCAGTCCCTCCCTCTCTCATTTTTCTACCCATCGCGGATCTGTACGGAAGAACAGAGATGGGGGCATCCCACGGAAATGGGGGGAGGGTGGGAGAGTAGTCGTGGTGGGAGGGAGGACTCTTATTACATTGGGAGACAAGTCCAAGATTATCTGCCATCACTTAGTGACGAGGAAGGGTGGGAGGTCAGCCGCAGGAGGGGCAGTGTATGGGGGGGAAGAGAGAGAGGTGTACCTCGCCCCTACAGAAATCAACACCAAGCATATTTTCCAGAATATTTTCCTACTTTCAATAGGTATAGCAGCCTTGAAATGGTGGATTGACAGCCCAAGTTAATAGGTAGGGAGCACCCTCAAAACCACCACAGAGAGGGCAACGAGGAATGTATCAATCCTCGTGGGCAAATTTTGCCCTCTAGGGCAGGGACAGCCAAAGTTTGTGTGCCCCCGCATCATCTAAAGTTCGCATCTACCCACGGTGAGTTACCGGGAGAGGGCAGGAATTCAGGGGATGGGCAGGGTGCATTGAATAATAAACATATAGTAATGTCTGGCTCATCTGAGAATCAACCCTCTGGTATTATGATTCCAACTACAAGGCCCTCACCTGTGTAGCTGATATCCTGGAATGTAGCCGGGTTGGCTAACAAGATGGACTCTCAGGAATGGGTCTCTTTTATTGATTCTAAAAGCATATGCCTCTTCCAGGAAACGTGGGCAAGACAGGAGCAAACCCGCCAGGGTTTTGCAGTATTCTCTATTCCTGCGAAATGGGGGGGGAGGGGCCGTCCGTCAGGAGGGCTCGCAACTTGGGTAGCTTCCCATTTGGGTTGCCAGGCTACACGCCTTCCCCTAGCGTCAGAGGACATTCTAGCTGTCCTGCTGGAATGGCCGAACTCCTGTAAACTTGCAGTAATAAATGTCTATTCTAGACTGGTAGCCATTGCACGAGAGTCGACCTCCAACGAGGAACTTTCTGTATTTTTGAGTGAAATCTCTAATGAGTTCCCTTTTCTAGTGGGAGGGGACTTCCATTCACATTTTGAGCCCCTACGAGGCCTTCTTGATGGACCCTCCCTGGAGGAGGATGCAAGATGGCTGGTACCCGCGTCGGAGGCCCCTCCGCCCAGAGCTAGGACCGCCCTCGCTCTCCAGATCACAGCTCTTACTTTAAAACATGGACTTAGGGCGTGTAATGGGCGTATCCGATCGGACATCCCAAGAAAGCACACTTTTAACAAGCTGGGGAAGAAATCAAGATTGGATTGCGTCCTAGTCCAACTGTCATCTTGGTCAACCAAACCAAAACATGACGTGGGGAGCACACAGGACTAAAGCCAATATGAAATTAGTCCAGATAGCGGGTGGCATTTCCAGGATTGCGAGCAAATCACCTTATCGACCACTTGGCCCTGCCATTCAAATATACAAATCCCAGGCGCGGGGTGCAGTCACCTATGGGGGGGCTGCTGTGGGGGCACATTTCATCCCAGAACTTGACGATAACAGAAAATATATTTATCAGGCAGCTGGTAGCTCTCCCATCCAGCACCCCGCTCCTGCCCCTGAGACTGGACCTAGGCTTGAGGCCAATAGCAGAAGAACTCGGCCTCAAACCACTAACTTTTTGGCGACGACTCTGGAGTAGCCAAGATCTGATTACCTACAGATCTGAGCTACAGGAATTTTTATCCCTACCAAACGCCACCAACGTGCCCTGGTTAAGTTATATAAAGAGAACCTGTGAGAGCCTGGGACTACCCGAATTATAGACTGACCCGGAAGGAGCAAGTCGCAGGATCCCACGAAAAGTGTTGTCCAAAGTTTACTATGACTATATGCTTTTTCTTGCCCAGGACACCACTCGTGATGGATCCTTAACAAATCTTTTTTATCAAAAACAAAGACTCTTACAACCTGGAATGCGTATTGGATGGCATGACTCCTGTTTTAACAAGGAAGTTATTTTTACAGTGGAGGTATGGGACACTTCCTCTCAGGTCATTCACTAAATCATGGTCCCGTAGTTCTTCTGCAGAAGTATGTCCAGCTTGCGCCTATCACAAGGAGAACGACCTGCATGTGGTCTTTTTCTGTGAAGCCTATCGGAACATTAGAATATACTGGCTTGTCCCCCTTCTTAAAAACTTGGGATTTAGACGGTTTTCCCCTCATACAGACTTTTAAAAACTGAACTATCCCCGCCGATTGTTTTTGCCATGGCAAAATACCTAACAGCAATGTGGCACGTTCGCACCCGCCTGTTGCAGGTGGCTGGTGATACTTGTTGACTGTTCACTTTACTGTTGGCTAGAACTACCTTAGAAATTAATCTTTTTTTCCCCTCTTTTTTAATAATAATGTAACCTTTTAGACTAATGTTGCAGTGTTACTTCAATCTTCTTTTAACTGGATTATTAATTTTTGTACATCTTTTATGATCGTGTAGATCGAAATAAAGATTGATGATGATGTAAACTAATGGCTCCATTTCTAAAAGTGAGGTAATCATACTGTCGCTATTAATTCCGCCCATATTGCTTGACTGCTTGACTGTTTTGAAAACTGGTAGCAAGACAGTAAGTACCGCTCTGCCAAGTTATGTCTAAAATTAGACGGTTTCAAATCTTTCTACGGTACAAATATTGCTGTGAACTACAAAACAGCCCGGATTTTGATCCTAGTAGCACAATCTATTAAATTGGTAGCAAATAGAACAACAAAACATCACCCAACCAAATCATTAATGTACTCACCCACAATCGCTTGCGTTTCTGGGTAAGGGCATGTTGGGACACAAAAGTCCTCTGCATGGCTAAAGACCTGCACCTCTGCGCAGAGTGCCGAACTGTTCTGTTGTCTGGATCCCCAGTGCTGATTTTTTTGTCATAGACAAACACGGATCATGTGTGTGCGCCTTGACAGGTCTGTCTCATGGATTGCGGTCATGTTGGACCGGTGGGATGCCTAAAGCACTTCACTCATAGTGGTGGAAGGTGACTGCCTTCACCAAGAGTTAATCAGCAAGAGCGCGGTGGTGGAATCATACAATATAGTGATCAGTAGTAGTGAACAGTACCATTTAATCCTCTCTCACTGGAGTGAGGCCTACAAGCTCATTCCCCATTTAAAAATGTGCTACTGTGTGTTTAATTCACCCTTGGCCTAAGTAAGGTAGAAACGGAGTGCTGCGCAGCGCAGGATTAGTCCACATTTGTAAAGCGCACAATCACCCGTAAGGGTCTCTAGGCGCTGGGGGCCGTCGGGAAGATTAAGCGAGCTATTGCCCAGAGTCACATGGTGCTGGGCTAACCTGCCGCCGGAGCCGGGGATCGAACCGTGGTCCCCAGATTCCAGCGTGACTGTGCACCAGTAGCAGCTCCTTGAGGGAGTGCTGTGGGGGAGTGGGGAGGGGCGGGGGAGTGGCAGGGTGGGGGGTAGTAAACTCCAACATACAGCTGAACCAAGGTAATTGAAGAAATACATAAATAAAACGAATTACATTGCGCGCGCCTTGCTTCACCATTTGGCGATGCAGCGCGCTCAATGTAATTTGTTTTATTTATTTATTTCTTAACTTACATCCGTTCGGTCGTATGTCGGAGTTTACTATCTCCCACCCTGCCCCTCCCCCGTCCACATCACTGCCCCACAACACTCCCTCAAGGAGCCTCTACTGCTGTGCACTGGATGTATGTGTGCCTAGGAAGGATACAGTACAGGATTAGAGCAGTACTGCGTAGTATATGTGGGACTAGTGCATGTGCTGAGCATATGTATGCCTGCAAGTAATACATGACATGAAAGATGTAGTGCTGTTCAGTGCGTGCTCAATGGAAGCATGCGCTGGGTTCTTGTTCTTTGGTTCAAATTTGGACCAGAACAGAGGATGGGATGACTTGCAGCCTCATTCATCTGAAGGCTTACTATCGCTTATGGATATAAAGCACTCCAGCCGCGGCCCGTGGAGGGAGTTACGGGGGGGCAGGGAGGCGGGGAGGGGGAGGGGTAGGGTGCTAAAACCCAGCAATTTAATCATTAAAACGAATTTCGAAGCGTGCACTCCATCGCATTTTGCGATGCAGGGCGCGCTATGAAATTCGTTTTAATAATTAAATTGTTTACTTAACTGCAACTATCCATATGCCGGTTTTTAGCACCCTCCACCCTGCCCCTCCCCCTCCCCGCCTCCCTGCCCCACCGTAACTCCCTCCTCGGGCCGCAGCTGAAGAACTCTAATGCTGTAGCGTATTTTCACTGTACAAGGCCGACCCCCAAGGGCCAGAAGAGCAAGTGTCCTTGCAAGATTGTTGGAGGCTCTAATGCATGCAAGGAAAATGCCCATCCTAGCCTCTGGTTTGTTAGTAAAAGACACAGTCCGAAATTACCATCTTTTGTGTTGTCTTCCCCTAGATTTTTGTCTTAATTATCCTACTTTTGCTTAACCCATTTTTATTGGCAAGATGATTCTGAGCACTTTACTCCTCCTAACCAATGGTAAAGTGCTTGGACTCTTCCTGTCATACAGAGCAAACTTGGTATACACCTAATTGGTACATTTAATTTACTTATAAGCCCCCAGTAAATGGTACAAGAGGCACCCAGGTCCTGTAAAATTAAGCTACTAGTGGGATGCAACACTCATTGTGCCACCCACTAAAGTAGCATTGCAAAACTTGTCTCAGGCCCGCTGTTGCGGCCTGTAGTGCAGTTTTAAACTGCCATTTCGACCTGGCAAAATAAATCTTTTGTCAGGACCAAATCTTCTTTTTTAATACATATGTCACCTCTAATGTAGGCCCTAACAGCCCAAAGGCTATGATGCATGATATTTAACAAGTAATGGCAAAGCCAATAGGTCTTGCCTATGCCAAAGCTATAGGCTTTGCCAATGTGTTTTGGCAATATTTCATACCAGGTTGGCTGCTGTTAAGTATGGCTAAAATTTAGTGAGGTAAAAGAGAGTGAAGTGTTGTAAAGTGGAGCAGAGTGGACTGTTATGCAGTGGCGTGGAGTTGAGTACATTAGAATTGAGTGGTGTGGAGTGGAGAGGAGTGAAGTGGAGTATCATGAAGTAGCGTACAGTGTTGTGGAGTGCCATTGATGGAGTATACTGTCATAGAGAGGATGGGCACAGAGTTGAGTGGCGTAGAGCGGAGTACAGCGTCACAGCTGAGTATAGTGGCATAGAGTGGAGTGGCATAGAGTATTGTGGAGTGTTGTAGAGCAGAGTGGAGTGGCATTAACGGTGTTGAGAGGAGTAGAGTGTTGTAGAGTAGAGTGGCACAGAGCGGAGTAGATTGTCAAAGAGTGATTGGCATAGAGTGGAGTGGAGAGAGTGGAGTAATGTGTCAAGGAATAAAGCGGAGTAAAGTGGCATGGAGTGACATCGAGGGAGTTGTGTACAATGTCTTAGTGGATTGGTATTGTAGAATGGCATAGAGTGGAGAATGTGCGATAGAGTGGAGTGACATAGAGAGGAGTAGAGTGTCAGAGGAGCAGAGTTTAATGGAGTAGAATATCATAGAGTGGAGTATCGTGGAGTGGAGTGTCACTGAGTCGAGTAGAGTGGCCTAGAGTAAAGTGCCATAAAGTACAGTGGTTCAGAGTAGATTGCCATAGAGTGAATTTGTTTTTAGCAAAGTATTGCACTGGTGTAGAGTGCAGTGATTTAGAGTAGTATAGAGTGTAATGGCATAAAGTAGAGAGGTGCAGAGTAGAATACAGGGGCATAGAGTACAATGGCATAGAGTGGAGTGGCGCAGAGTGGAGTAGTGGCTTAGACTGAAGTGGAATAGAGTGGAGTGGTGCAGGCTAGAATGCAGAGTTTAGAGTAGAGTGCAGTGGTGTAGTGTGCAGTGGCATAGAGTGTAGTGGTGTAGAGTGCAGTAGAGTAGAGTAGAGTTGAGCGGTGCAGAGAAGAGTGCAGTGGCATAGAGTTCAGTAGCATAGAGTGCAGCGATGCAGAATAGAGTGTCAGACTGCATGGTCGTAGAATGCAGTGTTGTAGAGTGGTGCATGTACAGTGGTGCAGAGAGCAGTGCTGTAGAGTATAGTGTTGCAGAGTAGAATGGAGTGGTGTAGACTGCAGTGATCTGAAGTACAATGGTGCAGAGTGAAGTGGCATGCATTAGTGGAGAGTGCAGTGGCATGGAGTAGAATGTTGTAGAGTGTAAAATGCAGTGGTGCAAATTAGTTGGCATAGGTGCAGTGCCGCAGGGTGCATTGTTTTTGGGTAAAGTGGTGTCGATTGCATTGCCATAACATTCAGTGGTTTAGAGTACAGTGGCATAACATAGACTGCAGGAATATAGAGTGGCGCAGCATAGAGTGCAGTAGCATAGAGTGGCGTAGAATGCAGTGGCAGAGAGTGCAGTGGAGTAGAGTTGAATGTTTTAGTGCAGAGTGGAGTGGTTCAGGGTAGAGTACAGTGGTGCAGGGTAGAGAGCAGGGGCGTAGAGTGGTGTAGAGTAGAGTGGTGCAGCATTGATTGCAGTGGAATGGAGTGGAGTGTAAGTGACTGGAATAGAGTGACGTAGAGTGTAATGGCATAGAAGAGATTTTTTTCAGTGTCAGTGTAGAGTGAAATAGTGTGAAGTGAAGTGATGGAGGGTAGAGTGAAGTGGTGCTGGTTAGAGGACAGTGGTATAGAGTATAGTGTCATAGAGTGCCATTTAAGAGAGTTTATTAGAGTGGCTTAGAGTGCAGTAGCATAGAGTGGAGTGATGCAGAGAAGAGTGGCGTAGAGCTCAGTGGTGTATAGTTCAGTGTCATAAAGTAGAATGGCATAGAGTGCAGTGTTGCAGAGTATACTGTTGTAGAATGCAGTGGCAAATAGTAGAGTGGTGTGGAATGCATTAGCTTAGAGATCAGGGATGCAGAGTAGAGTGGCGTAAAGAGCAGTGGCATAGAGTACAGTGGTGCAGCCTAGAATAGTGTGGCAGAGTGCAGTGACACAGAGTAGAATAGAGTGACAGAATGACAGAGTGCAGTGGAATAGAGTATAGTGGCATCAAGAGCAGTTGTGCAGAGCAGAATGGCATAGAGTGCACTGGTTTTGAGTAAAGTGGTGTAGAGTGCATTGGTATAACGTGCAGTGGCAAAAAGTGGTGCAGAGAAAAGTCAAGTTGCGCTGAGTAGAGTTGCGCCAAATGCAGTGCCATACAGATGATTTCTTTCAGAGCAAAGTGCTGTGGTGAAGAGTAGATTAGAGTGTCATAGAGGGAATTGGAATAGGGTGCACCGGCGTACAAGGGAGTGGTACAGAGTGTAGTGCATTGGCTTAGAGTACAGTGCATAAAGTGCAGTGATGCAGAGTAGGCTGGCATAGAATGAAGTTGTGCTGAGTGGTGTAGAGTGCAGTGGCAAATAGTGCAGTGGTGCAGAACAGTGTGGATTTGAGTGCATTGGCATAGAGCGGAGTGGTGTAGAGTAGAGAGATGTAGAGAGGAGTGGTACAGAGAAGAGTGCAGTGACGCACTGCGGAGTGGAGTGGCGTAGTATTGAGTGGTGCAGAGTAGAGTGCAGTGGCATGGAAGGCTGCAAAGTAGAGTGGAGTTGGGTGACGTGGAGTATGCATGGTGTGGTAGTGTACAACCATTGCAGGCAACACATCTTCAATTGAAATAACCATTACATTTGCATTCACACACAGTTTTACTGATAAATGTATACGGCGCACAAACAATAATGTGGGGAAATGCTATCATCCAATGTATTGATTTGATCATCAAACCAGTTCATTTACAGACATTTTGTGGTGTGCTAGGAAACAAAATATCATAATCCAGCCTTCACCAAGCAGCCTCAGTAGCCAGGAGGATTCTCACATAAATCCTCTCACATTACAGTCAGAGAAAGAAAAATGAACATCACATCTCTGGAAGACACAGACTGACATTTGACCTCTGTCTTTGGACACATGGCAAATGTGATAAGATAAGAACAAGATTTAAAGGCCTGTTTACAGAAAGTGAGTTCATGGAAGAATACAGTAAACAAGGTTCGGGCAAAGGGGTGGACAAACTTGAGCTGGACAGCCTAATGCAAATAAAGCCAGCAAATAGAAAGCCAGAAAATGTGAGTTACAAACCACAAAGCCAATAGTATGTTAGGGGCAGAATGCATTCCTAAGTCAACATTCTGCGTGTCCCCAAGAAGTCTTTGAGCAAACCAGACAGTGACCTAAAAAGTAGAACATGTGTACCTAAGTTTTATATGTCTTGGCAGTGAAAAATCCCAGAGTTATTTTTTACTGTAACCAGGCAAACTGTCCATAGACTGACTGACCTTATTACACTTATTAAGTGATAAATTCAGTCTGAGAAGGATGGCCTGTTGGAATAAACTCAGCCATTCTTGAAAATCAGATGATAGCATGAGTGCTGTGCCAACCCTTTTCCTGACTTCTGCCTATTTCTGAAGCTGCTTGTCCTCTTACTAGCAAACAAAGCTCACACCTGTGCCTGCCTGCCATTTGGTACCCTAGACAAATTGAAACCAAACCCAGGGGAAATGGACAAACTGATCAAAAGCAGTTTAGGGCTTGACGAAGAGAGTGACCGCCACACACAGGCTGACACTAAGCAGAAAAGTGGCACCATCAGAACCTCTTACCGGAACAATCCTTGACCTGTAACAATTCAGAACAAGGACTGTCTTGCTATCTGAAGAAGATTGGACTTGACTGCCTTGAACCCAGGATCCCAGAAGTGACTCCAAGGCAGGGGTGGTTTCTCCTTTAGGGCTCAGGGGCTTCACCCCTCTGAAATTCCTACACATTTACATAAAGACACATTAAATAGATCCATTTATTTAAAGATATGATCATATCTCGAAATAAATTGATGTATTTAAGTCTGGGCTGTCTGTTTAAGGCAGCCTGCCCTGAAGCAGGAGACGGTAGTCAGGCAGTAAATAAACATTCTTAACTGTGATGCACGACACAGGGCTTTCTGTTTTAAAGTCCTTCCTTGCCATTGTGGTCTAAGATTGTAGGCACTCTGTAGGCCAGTTATGCAATAAGCGTCACAGTTTTGGGTGTCGGAGATTTAATCCCTGCGTGATTTCAGATGTCCGTCATTCAAAGGCGTAGATCCCAACCGTTCATCATATGTGAGAGTGGATGCAAGCACATCTGATCCAGTGCCTTGTTCCTGGTAAGGGGGTAAGTGTTTACAAACTAATGTTGTGTTATGAGACCCCTCATCATGCTAACTTCCCCCACTGTGACACCCTACGCCCTTGTTACAGATTGCTTGCTCCTTTAGAAGTGGAGCTGTAGCATTTGTTCCCCAGCTAAATGGATCCAAAAAAGAAGCAGGGTTCTTGTTCCCTAGCGAAGTTGATCCAAATATCAGAGTCAAGCCCAAAGCAAGAGATACGTGCTTATTGTGGAACATGTGCTTACAGTGGCCAGTTCCCTGATGTATGACATTAAAATGGCCCTTTCTTCATGCCCCTAAGTAAAACCCGATGCCAAAAACATGTATTGACTTGCTAACAATAAATGTTAAAAACGTCAAGGGAATGCATTTTAGTGATTTAGTTCCTCTCTTATTTCAGATGCTTTACTTAATCTTGCATTCCCCAAGAGTTAGTTATTTTATGATGTTGTTTATCTGTATTTTGTTCTGCGCATACTTTGAGGCTCGCGCCATGTCAGGGGTTTATGAGGGGCTATGATTGAGCGTGCAGGCGCTAAGGCTGAATGCAAGCAAACTGAAAAGATGGAAAAGGAGGAATAAATATCTAAATAATTAAATAATAGGGGACTGTTAATTCTCCTATAATAGTGACACTTGTCCACTTGTCCGCTATTTTCAAAATACAGATACCATCACAACTATATGAAGACCTGATTACATGTTTTATTTCCTGTAATCACACAGGATCATTTTCCGATAATTTCTATAAGTATCAAATTTTCATTATACACAAATATACATACATATGTACACAGATATATACAACAAAGAAAGTCAAAATACACCAAATTTATACAAAAAAGCACATAATCACAAACAATTCCTTCTTCACCCAGAAAAAGTTATTAAATGAACAGCTAAGTGTCCTCCTATTAATTCTAGGAGGTACACTCCGAGGTACAAGGACACAGTCAGTTAAAAAAATGAATATACAGAACCCAAATATAAAGAATGTGTCAATGGAAGTAATTCCCATAAGATTTCAAAGTTAGATCAGACTCCTCTTTATGGAAAGTGTCGACTAGGTCGCTTTTCGGCCTTCCAACAAATCTGGCCTCCTCAGGACAGGGTGATAAAGAACCTATAGAAATACACACAACAAAATATATACCTTCTTGAAACAATCTGTCATATTCTCTGTGCCCCCATCCACCAGAATCCATCTCCGTCACCAACCAAGAACAGAAAGGTGAATCAGACAAAAAATTCAAGTGACCATAAGAAGAAGAAAAACGAAATAATAACAAACTGATAGAAAAATCACATACCCACCACCTCATCATCGTTACAGACCTTAAGAGGGCAATGGTGCGGCTACTGTGGAGCACTACAACTACAAAAGAGGTGCACTAGAATAACCGAAATCACGCTCCAAAGTCTGGGCATCCGGAGGTCACCAAGATTATAGAGTAAAAAAGAGGTAAAGGAATAATTAACCGGCTTCCAAGGGGCTAGCTGGCATTCAGCAAAAACACAGTTAACTCTCAGGGGGTGACTTACTACTGTGGCTCCAATCCAGCAGAGCCCTATGTGAAGTCTCACAGCAGGGAGAAATTCTATGGTTGAAAGAAAATAAAAATAAAAATAGAAACGGGCTATAAATACCTGTGCTATATACCGCAAACTAATCAAAAGTCCATGGGACAACCCCATCACCAACGTGTCTTACCTGGTAAGTGGCGGAAAGACGCCTGCAAGGAACACTCTCACAGGTCGCTCAATCGGAATACTCAATATCCCAGGGTCAACAACTGTAAAACAAACAGCAAGGAATACATGCATCAACTCAGATCAACAGACCACGGCGGGTCAACCCAACACCCCCTTCACGAGGACTCAGTGGCCAAAGCACTTCTACATGGCCTCCTCACCTTCATCAACATATTCCACGGGTCGCTCAGTCACTCCGCAGGGGCTCCACTTGGGATGGCGGTTCACCACCGTGTGAACGCTAAAAGCTTCCTCTTGCACGTCCCTGTCACGCTTGCACGTGACAGGGACGTGCAAGCGTCTCGAATTAAGCATAGAAAGCGGACTTTACAAGGGGAGGACAGATCGGAAGTCTGTGTTGAAAGCAGATTGCATCACATAAACGGCAATCTTAAAAGGCACGAAGATATGTAAGCAACTAGTTAACAGAGTACATTCCTGATGTAAAACCAGCCAAACTACCAGAAAGGTAAACAAGGCTTAGGAGAATAATGAATATAAGTGTAGCCCCTAAACGAATAAAACTAAAAAGAAGATGGAGAGAAAGAGGTCCAGGTCACAACAAACCAATAAGCCAGCGGTCCTCAGGTACTTCACTCTAAAGTAAAAAAAAATTTAATCACTTTTTAACCACAATTTAAGCTCCTTCCACTACTAAAGAAACCCTCGGCTGACCCTCTCACAACAGCTAACTATCGACCCATTTCGTTGTTGCCAGCTTTGGCTAAAGTTTGCAAGACGATTGTCTTCGCCAACTGAACACTTTTGTGGAGGAGTCGGAGGCCCTCCACCCAGCGCAGTCTGGCTTCCGATCGTCTTTTAGCACTGAGACGGCTCTAGTCGAGGTGACAGAGTCAATTAAGGATTGCCTGGACAGGGGCGGCAGAGCGGCTCTGATTTTATTGGACCTCTCTGCCGCCTTTGATACGGTACCCCACCAACTTCTTCTAGCGCGCCTTTCATCTATTGGCATCTCTGGGGCCGTGTGGTCATGGCTGGAATTGATTGATTGTGGGTTTCTAAAGCGCTAAAATTGACTCCCGAAGGAGTATCTCTGTGCTGTGAACCGCTGGGGAACCCATCCTGGCTTTCCCTGTGAGATGGTCCCTACTGGGTATCTCCAAGGTGAAACCAGGCATCCCCGGCGTATGTGGGGGGCCGTTGTGGAGATGAGGCAAGCTAATGCCCAGAGTTGCCGAGTGTGATCCCTAGTTAGAGTAGGCACCGAGGCGAGAATTATCGAGTCCGTTGACCCTGGTCCAAGACCCTGCCGCGTCGGGAATTGAACCCTGGTCCCGGGCCGTCCTCTGCTCCCGGGTCTGCCGCCTCTAACCAGTGAGCCACACCACTCCACTTTCTTAGCTCCCGCACCCAGCAAGTCTGGATGCCGCCCTACTCGTCCTCGGCCAGAGAAGTTCAGACAGGGGTCCCTCAGGGCTCGACGCTGAGCCCGCTTCTTTTCAACATATATATGACCCCCCTGATCTTCCTGGCCGAAGCACTGGGTGCTAAGATTATGGCCTACGCCGACGACACCCAGCTGATGTTTACCTGGGAAAACTCGAACCCAGAAGTTGACGCAGCAAAAAACTGCCTGGCAACCGTATTCACCTGGCTTGCCCAGGCCAAACTTAAATGTAACGAGGGAAAGTCGGAAATCATCCTATATGGCATATTCCCCGCTCAGTTCACAGAAGCACTATGGCCCACGGATTTTCCCCGCCCCCTCTCGGAGGGTGGCCTAGCCAAGAATCTAGGTATCTGGTTCGGGGAAGATCTAAGGTTTTCCGAACACATAAAGCGACTCTCGGGCGTCTGCTTTGGGACCCTTAAGTCCTTAGGCCGTTTTTTTCCCCTGCTTCCCCAACAGGCCAAGGAGATGGTTGCCCGAGCACTCATCTTGTCTCGCCTGGACTATGCCAATGCACTCTATCTGGGCATACCAGCATTCCTGGTTAATAAGTTACAACTTATCCAGAATGCTGCAGCGAGACTCCTTCTGGGCATCTGTAAACGCACCAGCATAAGAGAGCAAATGTCCTCACTGCACTGGCTTCCAGTGACACAGAGGATTCAATTCAAGGCCCTGGTCTTATCTCACAGAGCCCTGCATGACTCAGGCCCCTCCTACATAAGGAAGAGAGTGGCCTTCTATATTCCCCGACGTCCCCTAAGATCGGCGTCCCAACGCTTGATGGTAATCCCTTACTTCCGCCGCGCCAGGTTGGGCGGCCAATCGTTTGCGGTAAAAGCAGCCATTCTTTGGAATACCCTTCCTACAGTCCTACGCCACACTCAGGAGATTAAATGTTTTAAAAAACTGCTCCAAACCCACCTCTTCGGCCAGGCCTATTAATGCATTTCTCTCGCCATATGTGTACTACTGTTTCGCGCCAGGATACTCATGAGTAGTTGTGCGCGCTATAAATACTAATATAACAATATAACATAACATAGAAACCAAGAACAAAAGTGTTTAGTACAGGTGACAAGAAATGGATCCAGAGAACCGAAGGGGGCACAGAGATAGACGTACAATCTAAAGACTTATAAGGCAGTGTACATAAGCCAAAATCCTCCAAGGAGATTAGAGAGGACCAAGGTCAAACACAAATATATATATTTATATTCAAGAATGTACAAAAAACATACACAATCAAATATAGAGAGATATATTCATAGAAACATACGGCAATATTATACGGGAGAGACAAGGTAAGTTCAGCTGAAAAGACAAAGTCATACATATATACGAAGCAGATTCAGGTAACCAAACTCAGATGACACACTAATTACAATCTTATAAGTGCCCAAATTTCATCACGATCGTTCAAACCCACCCTTGAGGTTTGATATTTTTCAATATCCGTGCCTCTAGTTTATTCAGGGTCATTTGTAGAGTCACTTTACTTTGGGCTCTCACCACCAGTAGTACAGACCACCTGATGTAATTTTCAATATGGTCAAGTTCAACGTAATGATGTACCAACGGAGATCCCTGCGTTTTACATCTGATTCTCGACTGATGTTGAATAATTTGCATCTTCACCTTTTGAGATGTTTGTCTTATATACGTCTTATCGCAAGGACACGTGATACAGTACTCCACATTTTTGGTGTTACAGTTCGAGAAGCTTGTTTGAGTGTGTTTCTTTCCATTTATCGTCACAGATTTGGAATTGGTAGTAAGCGTACACACAACACACCCATTACATTTAAAATGTCCCACTACAGGTGGACGGCTTAACATGCTTCTCAGGTTCCCTTTCTCCGGAGGCATCCTAGTGGCTTTAACCAGGTGTTGTCATATGTTTTTTGCCTTTGCGAAATGCAAATAGGGGCTTGGGAATGTCAAACTGTTGTATCAGTCTCCAGTTCCTTAGGATAATCTGTTTGATTTGATTTGCCTTAGGATTATACGTTAGGACACAAGTCATCCTATCTGTGTCCTGTTTTTCCTTCGGACTAGGTAGGGTTTCGCGTGGTGTGAACCAGGCTCTATTGAGGGCTGTTCTCACCAATTTTCTTGGGTATCCTCTATTGCATAACTTGGTTTGTAATTTCTCGGCATGTTCAAAATAATCAGTTTTGTGGGTGCAATTGCAACGGATCCTTAAGAACCGCCCATATGGCAAGTTCTCATTAAGGGTCCTGGGGTGTTCACTGGGAAAATGTAATAGGGTGTTGCGATCTGTGGGCTTAGTGTAGAGGCACACCTCTAATTTCCCTTCTCTATGTACCACACAAAGATCTAAAAAATTAATTCTGAAGTTGCTATGAGAAATGGAAAATTTCAAGTCAGCAGAACGAGCATAGAGCCAATTATGGAAGGCCAAGAGTTGTTCTACGGTCACAGACCATATCATAAAGATATTGTCGATAAATCGACTCCATCGCACGATATGAGATTTAAAGGATGTTGTCTCAAGGAAAATATAATTCCTCTCAAAAGTATCCATGACTAAATTGGCAATCTCCTCGGCAAAGTAACAGCCCATGGCTACGCCTTTTACTTGTATGAACAACTCGTTTGTAAATGAAAAAAAGTTATTTTTTAGACACATTTTAGCCAAGGCTGAAATGAAATGTGTGGGTACTGCATGAGGTCTAGGTCTCCAATCAAACACTGTGTCTAGAACAAGTATAGCTTCCTCTTGCGGTATGTTTGTGTATAAGCTTTCAATATCGAAAGTGACCAACAGCTGCTGGTCACTTTTGAATACTGAATCTTCAATTTTGGCAATAAAGTCCATGGAGTCCCTAATATAAGCTTCTGGTAATGGGACAAAAGGTTTTAGGAACACATCAATATATTTGGCCAGTGGTTCCAATAGGGACCCACATGCTGCAATAATAGGGCGACCAGCAGGGTGGCTTGTATCCTTATGGACTTTCGGTAAAACGTAAATATTAGGAATTTTTTGTGTTGTCACATTCAGATAGTCATATTCCTTCTTACAGATATACCCCTCATTCAAGGCTAGTGTAGTGAGATGCAAAATTTAGGCCTTCAATCGTGGAGTGGGATTTTCACTAATAGGGCGATAGCGTTCTCTATTGTGGAGTTGGTTTGTTATCACGTTGTCATACTCCTCTGAATCCCATGAAACAATTTCTCCCCCCTTATCCACAGGTTTAATTACAGTAGGGGGTTGTTGGACAGATCTTTGAGTGCTGCCATTTCTTGTTTAGAGAAATTAGGTTTAAAGAAGGTTTTCTTGCGAATAAATTCATCGATTTCCTTCAGTATTTGCTCTTCAAAGAGGAGAATTTCGTCTGGCATTGTTGTGCTGAAGCCAAACAAAGTGCCTGTCAGTTGGTTGGCCTCTCTACAGAGCAGACAGAACAATGTTTATGTTTTCCATTTGCAACTGAAATTCTGTGGATAGGTATATGCAGGGGGTACACAGAGTTCGAAATATTTGCAAATCAAAAGAGAAATTAAAGTGCTTACATTTGAGGGAGTGCAGTGCATGTTGGGGGCGGTGAAGTGACATAAAAGCGAGAAAGTACATTCTAGGAAGAGTGAAAAGAGGATCCTGAAGAGGAAAGAGAGGGGGTTGAAAATGTGCAGATGGACAAGATATGCAGAGAAAAAGAGGATACATATGTAACATAAAGTACACATAACTGAAGGTGAAAACTCCTTTCACAGGTCTCAATGCTATTTAATTCACAGATGCACAATCTCAGAATTTAAACATTTCCAATGTTAAATATTTATAAGAAATCATTGTTTTCTCGTTTATCTTAAACAGCTAACACCCAGTGACAAAGCCAATCATACTGACAGGCTTTAGGTGCATGTTAGTTGTTCTGTCATATATCTGAATATTATTACATCTCAGAGAGAAACTAAAATACCGGTCAGGTGGCACACTATGGAAAACACAGAAATGTATTTGACATGTTCCTCTATAGAGAGCCCCCATTGTGTTCATCTCACTTATAGACCTGTCTGCACATTATTCTACATGACTGGTTACAGTCAGCATCTGTGGGGGCTACTCGAAGTCTGGTTCCAGCATATTTTTCCAAAGTTAATGCTGCATGCAGTGCAAAGACACTGGGCAAGCATACATTTTATATGGCTAAAGTTGTCATGATGTACAATTTGCACATTACAGTCTCTGTTGAACATATTAATGCAGGAAGATATGGGGCAGTTTTTAATGTGTTTAATGTTTTAAGACTATATGTTCCCTCTGCTTAATAAGCCTTGCTTTATCGCTACATTCATTTGTTTTAAAATGCACCATTTGCCAATCTTTTTTTCATTACTTTTTCGGGAGAGGGACTCACCCTGGACCCCAGGTTTGCCCAATGAACTCGTTTACCTCACTCTCTATATAAAAGTCATGCCCCACGTTTACTCCCTGCCACTTTCAAAGGACACCAGCGTCACTGCTCCAAGAGTAAACTGGCTCACTTCCTGTTTGAGCTACAAGTATAACAACAAACTTCAAGAGGCCTTTCCTGAAACTGTCAAATTGACCAGCTCCAAGTGGACTTGCCTGGATCCTGCTGCTGTCATCTATTGGAGTAATTACTCACTCACAAGAGGTGCCTTCCCAGGTCCGGAACCCTTGGCTGATGTCAGAGTATACTCCTCCAAAATTAATACTGCAGTAACTGGACCCAAGGTGAAAATACAGTAATTCTGAGCTCTCCGCATCTACAAACGACTGTTCATATGTCCCGCAAATACGAAGCTCTGACGACGACCTGCTCTTCGAGTCAGCAACATCAGCACATGTCTCCTGTTAACGCAAAGCTCCAACAGTGTCTTGCTCTCCACGCTAATAACCATCTTCTTGTGGCCTATGCCAATGCAAAGCTCCATCTGAGGCCCCTCACTTAGAACTGAACTGAGGGAGAAGGTAAACTTCCCACCCGGATGACCCTTTAACTGTGATTGCTGCTTTTTGGTGCTGTTTGAGCCAGAAAGTTTAAAAATTCATTACTCTGGCTCTACTTATTGGATTTTAGTCATTTATTTGTCAGTTTATTCATTATCTATTTGTTCAAAATTGTTTTCTTTTGTTTTCTTGTGTTTTTACTTTATTATTGGTTGATAAATACTTTTAAACATTGCTTCTAAGTTAAGAATGACTTTCTTTTGTATCAAGGGTGAAGCCCAAGTTAATTTATTGAATTTTGTGGTTCGGTCTGATAAGGATTGTGTTTATTGTTTGAGTGGACTCTCACCTGACTCACTAATAACCTAGTTCATTAAAGACATCCACACATGGGATGCAGTGGGCCCTTCACACATTTGGCCCTGATGCCACTGCACTTGCCAATTACTGATAGCCATGCCCTTTAGAAGAGAACATTGGTGGGCATTATTTTAGTCCGCCTTGGACCAACCTCCTCAAAGGGAACATCAAAAGAGCCAGCAACACTTACTGCAAAATACAAATAAACTGATGTAGCTTCAACATTGAATACTTAATAGAAAGGCTCTGGGACTGATGAGAGTAGGAACCTGCCTTTGGTCAGACAATCTAAAAGTAAGTTCATAGTGAACATATCTGACATATATTACCATATATGTTTCTGTTTGAGTGACAATAAATCTCTATATAACACTGTTAGCATTTATTCTGACAATGTGAACCTCAGCCATATTTTGGGATTTGAGTTGTTAAAGTCATGCAGGTATTCAGAGTCACAGTACTAACTTATTCACACATTCAGGGAGCTAGCAATAGTTCAACAAACAGGCACCTTATGAATGTCTGATTCGCTGAGCTACCAAAATCACTAGTATTTGCCAGTTGCTGCTCAGAGTGAAATGAGAAATCTGAATTACTTTCCTTGGTGTATTCCAAACATGCTTGTTGCATTGTAAACAGTGTCAAGTGAACCCCAATATTGATTTTGTATTGTAATTTTGTCTCTTAGCACATAAAGAGCAGTTGCACTCATCAGAATAGTCCCAGTATTCTGGCATAGTTCGTATGATATCTGGGACAATGTTTAGATATCTAGCAAGCAACACAGGAGCTTCCAATTTTCCCCATCATGCGTCACACCTTGAATACCTTGAATTTTACAATTCACAGTTCCCATTGTAGTCATCAACAGCTCACCTAGCCACCCAAGATGTTACTGTCAGCAGAACAATTAGAGGCCCAGATATGAACTAGCCATGGTAATTTAAATTACACTGGTACCATTTTGGGAGTTTTGTGTACACTTGTGATGAGAAATTCTGTCATTTCGCCACTTTGCATAATTACATACCAAGAAATTGCATGTCTCTTTCATCTAAGAATCTATCCATACATCCTTTTATCCTTCAGTCCACCTACTGATAGCCACCATTTCATTTCACCTGTGTATTCCGTCATCACATTCTGTTTGTCACCATTCTGTCCATCCATCCATTCACCCACCCATCCATATCCAAACCTATCCACCCATCTTGAAATGTATCCATCAAACATATCCATCAATCCATCATTTCACTCATCATCCATCTTTTCTCTTATCCATCCTCTCTATTTATTTATTCATTCATTCATCCTCCATCCATCTTTTTAATCATCCATCTTTTCCTCATCCATCCACCCTTTCACTCATCTATCTATTCACCCCTTCACTTCATCCATCCATCCACTCATCCATGCACCCTTTCAGTCAGCCATCCATCCTTTCACTCATCTAGCCACCCTTCAACGCATCTATCCACTCATCCACCCTTTTACTCTTTCATTCACTCATCCATCCATGCTACCATGTATCCATCCATTCATCCTTTCACTCATACATCTATTTACTCTTTCATCTAGCCACCCATGTGTCTGCCTTTTCACTCATGCATCTATTCGTTCAGTCATCAATCTTAATAAATATCCTTTCACTCATCCAGCCTTTCACTTGGTCCATACTTTCACCCTTGTACTCCATCTATCCATCATCCACTCTATGGTCCATTTATCCTTTCACTCATCCATCCATCCTTTCACTCACTCATCTATCATCTATTATTTCTCTCATCCTCCATTCATCTATTCTTTAACTCAACCATACATTTACCTGTTCACTCATCAATCTATCCATCTATCCTTCCTCTCTTTCACTTATCCACCCTCACATCCATATTTTCACTCATTTATCCATCCTTTCGCCCACTCATTCATCCATCCTTTTATGCACCCATCCAACAGTCACCCTTTCCCTGATCCATCTGTCCACCCATCATCCAGCCACCCATCTATCCTTCCTTTTACTCATCCATCCATTCTTTCACTCATTCCTCCTTACATCCATCATTTTACACACTCATCCATCCACCCTTATTCTCACCCATCCATTAATCCTTTCACTCATTCATGCACCCTTTGACTCTGTCCATTCATCCATCGACCAATCCATTTACACTTCCACTAATCCACCCATCTACCCTCTCTCTGATTCTCCATAAATCCACCCTTTCACTCTATCCATTCATCCAGTCATCCTCTCCAATCAATTCACACTTTCCTCATTCATCCATCAGTTTACTCACTCATTCATTCATTCTTTCTCTCTTCCTTGATCCATACACCCTTTTACTCATCCTTCCAATTTATCCTTTCCCTCATCCATCCATCCTTCATCCCTTTCACTCTTCCATCCTTTCAGCCATTATTTCACTAATTCATTCATGCCCTTATCCACCCACCCTTGCACTCACCCATCCATCCACCATTTCACTCACACATCCATCTAGCCATCCATCCACCCTCTCACTCTTCCATCCACCCTTACACTTACCCTTTCACTCATCCATCTGGCCATCCTTTCATCCAGCCATCCCTCTGGAATTCATTTCACTAATCCATCCACTCATTCACTCATCCATCTTTACATATATATTTTTGCTCATCCATCTGTCCTCTCACTCATCCACCCTTTCAACCCATCCATCCACCTAGCCTTTGACTCCGTCCATCCATTCACTCATCCATCCATGTATCATTTTATCATACATCCCTACACTCACGCATCCATCCATCCTCTCATCTCCCCTCCACCCTTTTACTTATCCATCCATTTACCCTTTCACTCACCCATCTATCCTTTCACCCATCCTTCGTCCCTTTCACTCATCCATCCTTACATCCATCCTTTAATTTACTCATTCATCCATCCACCCTTTCACATACCCATTCTTTCACTCATTCATCTATCCTTTCATCCAACCTTCTCCCTATCACGCTTCTAATCTTACATCAATCCTTCAATTTATTCATCCACGCATCTATCCACCCATTCACTCAATCCACCACCCTTTCATGTTAATTATGACCCTATGTCTGCTGAGTTATAGGCAGAATTGGCCCATCAAGGACTTCACCTCCACTGTGGTTGCTAAAGCAAAGGGGTTGATAACGATGCTGTTCAACAGGCTTTTATTTAAATTCATCCTTGGGCAAAAAACATGTATGCGGACTGTATTTCACACTAAAATATAGCTGAGAATTGCAGATTTGGATTTTGAAGAAGTGCACAGAATGTTGTGTAATGTTCCGACAGCAAATTTCACACACTCCAAAATTATGAGCACATGATTCTGTATTTTCACATGTCTTCCCTGCTATATTCCATAGATCTTAGTTTCACTTCTCCATTTTAGTAGAAGTGTTGCATCTCCTCCTTTGTTAAACAGAAGCTAACGGATTGGCTAAAAGGAAGGACTGACTTAAGGTGCCTCACAAATCATGGATAGTGTCAACTATGGAGAAAACTTACTGCCATCAGGACAATTGTATTGGATAAATGTTTGTAACACCCTATGCTGCTACCTACCACCATACGGTTGCGTGACAGATAACTCTCTGCTACTACAGAATGGTCGATTTCCAAATGAACACTTTTTCAGATAGAACACTCGATCACAAAAAGTTCACCGTGATCCCATCCTAGTCAACCTAACCATATTGGATTTAGGGTTTCTCAAACATTGTGAATTCAGTCCCCAGTCACTACATAGATCCCCAGTGTTAGGGCACTAAGGGGATTCAAGCACCTAGGAATCATAGTGATTCCAGGTATCACAGTGAGTACATGATCTCACTAATAAAACATTTCCGGCCCTTAGGAGATATGTACATCCAAGGTTCATAGGAACAATGTAGATTCTAAGATCCATAGTACTTCACTGAGAATTCAAGGCTTTTACAAACCATGACAACTCATCTTATTTTATGTTACGAAATCATATAGAGCACACGCATGTACAGTTACTTGGTGCTGTGTCAACTAAGAGGGAAAGAAGAAAGAGTTCAGGCTAAAACAAATCTGCTTTGAAAGCCAGTTCCCAGAAACTTTAGCTATTCTTGGATCTCAGGTGCGCCCACATTTATCTGATGTTCAGAACTCTATTATAATCTCAATGTAGTGATCAGTGCAATGGGAAGGATGCTTGGCCCGGAGATTGGTGAAGATAGACGTTAAGGTTTGATGATAATGAAAAGGGAGGGCTGGAGGTGCTGTCTATCAGCGGAGATTAAACAGATGGGAAGATGGTCATGATTCTGAGAAAAAAGAATAGTGCTTCTGATGTTCTTAAAAGGTGAGTTGTAAGGGGACTGGGAGGGAGGGACATCAAGAATGGAGAAATGAGACTAGCAATGCTAGTCAAGTGTACTGTACTCTATCCAGATCGCGTTTCACGTCGCCATTTTAAGAAGGATGTTAGTCATGATTTTTCACAGTTGATTCGGAACTTGAAAAATGTGACCAACTTAAGATAGCTCAGTGGGTGGATCATCTGGTAGAAAGATCTGTGTGAATCCTGCAGGAGACAGCTTTAAGTTCTGGAAGGGTCAATTTAGCTTTTATCTTTCTAGATTGAGAAAATGAGTACTATGGATTTGAATAATAACAGTTACTAATACAAGTGATTGGTAACAATTCCGTTTTTGTTAAGCTACCCTTTAAAATCATTCGAGAACATTCCATGCTCACAATTTTTAAAGACGCTAGTGGTCCACTGCCCAGGGGAAGGTTTGGTTCATTCATTCGGTGTTTGTAAAAACCCCATCTAGTTCCTGTTATCAGTTCAGTGAAAGCGCCGCTAAATTCAAATAAATCGTGTGTGCACAGCTCCTCGGCCTTCCACGGCTCAGACACTTAGGAGCTGGCTGAACACCCACAATTTTGCGCTCTATAAATAATGTTAACCGAACATGAAACTGTGTCTCTCTCTTCAGATCGTGAGCGTTTAAGTACAGATTGATTCTCATGCTCAGTGGGTTTTTTCTGGCTTTTTTTTAATGTTCATCTATTTAGTCCAACATCTAACTGCATGCGGTACGTTTGTCGGGAAGCGTACAGGCCTTGTGGCTAATCAGCCAAGATTAATGCATTTAGAATAGCTATCGGGCTCGGAGTCATGTTTTTACTTTCCTTTCAGAGCGTTTCTTCTGTGGAACAGGGCTTCCAATCACCGAGCGTGTTCTTTTGGCGCAGCCGACATTGTCAAATTGCCCTCCGCCTGCGAGCGCTTACTAGCGAGGCAGGGCAGGCAGAGGCGTTTTCATAATCTGAGTCTTTATTCTTGTGATAAAACAATGCCTCACGAATGGCGCTCTCCTACCTTACAAATAGAAAATCACAACATTTACAGATGAAGAGGGCTGGAGAACGCGAAGGCAGGAAGATAAAATGGCGTCTGCGACCATATGCAAACTGCATGTGTCTTGGTGTCCACAAGGGCAGGTGGGAGCATATGTCACGGTTCTGAAGACATTACCCGGCTGCCCTTGGTCCGAGAGTGTTTTTTTGTGTAAACTGTATTTTAATAATCTGTATAGTACACTCCTCCAGTTGATGTGGCTTTTTGTTTTTTGTGCATGCAGATTGCAAAGTATGCAGCAATTTGTTTAGTGTGTGTGTGTGCATGACATGGCTGCATGCATTCATGAATGAATTTGGTTATACAGAATATGTTCTTGTAAGCGAAAGAAAGTTACAGGAAGTGGACGCGCTGCAAGATGTTTCTAGAGCAGCACGTTGCCAATTAGTTGTCAATTAGCACTATAGTAGTAGCATTCATTCAGGAGGGTTTGATGGAGTGTGACTGGGATCAGATTGCACACATGCAGGTTTAAAAGCAGGGCAGTTAGCTTCCTGTTGGGAGAACTACATTGCCAGAGGGTTGGCTTTTGTGCTGTGGTGGGTTTAATGAAAACAATATTGTTTTGTGTGTGTGATTTTGTAGCCGTTAAGGTACACGTGCCATGCTTCTTTAACCCCTCCGCTGCGCTGAACATTCTGCGCTGGTGCGGAACGTTCTATTGCGCGGGCGGGGCCGGAACGTTCAGCGGACGTGCGCAGCACTACAGAGGTAGTGCACGCCACATCCGCTGAAAGTGGCCAGCACTGAAGGGGTTAATTGTCTTATGCGATAGTCTTGTGATAGGTTCATATGACCATGAATTGCCAATCCGAATGATCATTAGGATTGTATTGGCTGCATAAGAGCAAGGCATCGGTGTGTCTATTCATTTTGTTGGATAGGTAGTCGTTGCCTATGTGCAGAGTTGTTGTAGGTGTTGAAGCTTTCTGAATGCTTGGTGCTGTTTGAACGAGACAAAGTCACAACTGCATGCCCCTAATGTTGGTAAACAGACTTGGAGCCCATACGTTGAAGATTTAGTGCTCTGGTGTACCACAACTGTTTGGAGATAAAATGACCTAGAGCATGTAACGTTCATGTGTGGAATGTCTCAAGCATGTGACACTGACAAAAGCAATATTTACTCTCCTTATCCAAATCTACAATTAAAATGACCACCATTTAATTATAAGCTATCCTCAAACAGGTAAAAACTGGAAGGAACCTCATATCCAATAATTATGGTGCGTCTTTCAGGAAAATGTTGTGGTTGTTAAGTTCAGGTGAAGACTGAAGTTTTTTTTACCATCTGATGTATTCTTTTTGTTAAAACTTATGTTCAATTTCCATGAGCCTCCATTTAATTAGATTTGGGTCAGAAGATGACCTATGCATATGCCATGGACAACTGGAGGCACAATCTAGGGAAATGTGGTGTAGTGGGGCACTAGAGTTATTGACGCTCTCTCAGCCATCTACCATTTGGTATATGTGAGGGGCCTGATAAAATGGTCACATTGCTTGTTACTAAGTGCTCAGTTTTGCCTATACCTGCTAGTTTCCAAACATTCCAGTTAATAAGTGATCCGCCTATTTTTACACAATTGTTGGTCTATATTGGGCCAGATAATATAGCCATGGATGTACAGAGAGTAATATGTGTGCAGCTCTCCAGGTCTAGAGCATGCATATTGTAATTGGATTGTTAGTTAATGTGTTCGGGCTGTAATTTGTATCCAGCATAAAGATTTAATTCAGATTTCAGTATTTTCCATTTTAATTTAGGAGCTGTAGGATATCTTCTGGAAAAGTGATTATCTATGTAGTGTGCACCCAAGTGTGGTACCCAGAGCCCACCTGTTGTGGTATCAGTGTATAATTTCTTATTTTTTAATATAGGTTTAGATGTGCCCTTTATATGTTATGAGTGTCATATTGATATTTATGATTAGGGGGTTGTGTATATGAACGGGAAGCACACAGAATATGTTGTTATTAGGCCAGTACAACATTTTCATTACACCAGAGTAATCTTGCATAATTGTCCATGTTAAAAGTCGGGTCTCTAATTTGCAGAGGTAGGTACCTTTGTCCAAGTAGGGACCCTTGCTTCTAGTCAGGGTAAGGGAGATACACACTCCAGATAGCCCCTGCCCACCCCCTTGGTAGCTTGGCATGAGCAGACAGGCTTATCTCAAAGGCAATGTGTAAAGTATTTGTACTCAAAACACAGTAATAACACCACAAATGGACACCACACCAGTATAGAAAAATAAAGTATCTTTATCTAAACTCAACAAGACCAAAACAACAAAAATCCACCATACAGGTAATGAAATTAACAAAATAATGCTTGTTGTAAACAAATAGATCCACCTGGGGCTATTACAACATTGTGACAGCAAAAAAAGCCAAAGTACGGGGCTGACAGCGAGGTGAGCGGTGACGGACACAGAGTCACATGTAGCCCCAAACAAACAGCACCTTTGGAAGATGACGTCTATGATGATGCACAGCATCATAGAGGTGAGGCATCATTGCCGAGGTTGAGGTCGGCTCCCTGTCTGCCACAGGAGAGGCGAGAAGTTGTGTCTGTGAGGAGTTGACATGTCGAATCCAGGGCAGGGGAAGTCCATTGCTTCGTCTTTGAGAAGTCGTTTCGGGTGAGACAATGTGAACTCAGCGAGTTCGTGGAGCCACCCTCGGTGGTTATCAGTGCCGCGATAACAGGATGCAGGCGCTGGCAATGACAGAGTTGGTGCAAGATCTGGCATCGGGAATGCCAATAACTTCAGGTGTCGCAGGGTGTTGGAGCAGTGGTGCAGGCCGGCGGTGCATCATGCAATTCACGAGCAGTGCCCCTGGCCTCGGTGCAGGTCACAGCATCACAGCGGTGTCAATGACAACATCTGAGATTGCTTTTATTTCTTCTCTTATGTATTTTCCAGCTCTCAACAGCAGGGACAGCCTCCAGAGGCCCTACACTTGAACAGGCACTGCCTGGAAGGTCAGAAATCTCAGCAATAAAGTTCTGGGGAGCTGGACCTGAAGACTTTGTGTCCCTGAGACATAAGAACAGGAGGTCAGCACACACAAGCCCTTGGAGATTCTTCTTCAAGCAGGTTTCTCAGCAAATTTCTAGTCTTTGTCCTTTCCTTGGCATAAGCAGCAACTGCAGTCCAACCCCACTCAACGCACAGCAAAGGGGCAGTACTCCTCCTCACAGCTCTCCAGCTCTTCTCCATGTCAAAGGTTCCTCTTGAGTCTAGAAGTGATGTAAAGTTCTGGGGTTTAAGGTCCACCACTTATACCCCATTTTGCCTTTGTTCTTCTTTGTGCAAGTGTCTCTGAGCCCAGTCCAAACCAGTTCTGTCCTCACTGCAGTATGACCACAGGGGGTGGAGACACCATTGTACAAGGGAGACAGGCCCTAGTCAGGTACAAGGAAAACTGCCCCCACTACTCTTAATGCAGCCAAGGTTTATTCAACTCAGTTCTGAGTCAACCAGGAAGGGCCAGTCACACCTCAAACTCCCCGTGGCAGTCTACAGTGAATGCACATCTCCAGTGCCTGTAACTCCAAAATCACAGTCAATCCACAAACAAGCAGAGGCACACAGAATGGTTAAAAAAGAAAATGCCTACTTTCTAACAGTGGCTTTTTCAAACACACAATTTAAAATCCATCTTTACTAAAATATGTGTTATTAAATTCTGAGTTCAAAGAGCCTAAGCTTTATTCCTCTATCTTGACCCAATGGGAAATTATACCTGTAAGATGTTACAGAGTATCTCCCATGTTATCCTACGGGACAGATAGCCTTTCAATAGTGAAAAACGAAATTAGTAGTGTTTCCATATCAGGACCATGTCTCACACTTCAGTCAGTATATGTCCTACCTTTCATATACACTGCACCCAGCCCATAGAGTTATAGAGGTAGCTTGGGCCTACCTGAGGTGTGTCTTACATGGAAGAAAAAGAAAGGTTAGGGCCTGACAATTGGGTGCACTTGTCAGGTCGACATGGCAGTTCAAAACTGCATCCAGACACAGCAGTGGTAGTTTTGAGATACATCTTCAGGGCTACTCATGTGGGAGGCACAAACAGTGCTGCAGCTCTACTAGTAGCCTTTGATTTACAGGCCCTAGCACACTCAGTGCACTTTACTAGGGACTTACCAGTAAATCAAATATGCCAATCAGGGAGAACCAATTGTAATAATTTGCACAGGGAGCACTTGCCCTTTGCCTCCTATCAGCAGTTGCAAAGTGCTGAAAGCAACCAAACCAGCAAAAATGAAATCCAGCACATCATCAAAATGATAGGAGGGAGAGTCAAAAAGTCAGGGGAAATCACAAAAAAGATGCCAAGTCGAAGAGCCCACATTTCATGTTGCGCAAAGTAGCCTGAAAGATCAAATTACATACTATCTCAAAACGCATCTGCTATGTACCTGAAATCCAGCATGAAATCTGACCATTACTCAAAACGTCTGATTGCAGCTTTTCCTTTGTTTCTTGCAACTGGCCCTCTTCTTCATTCCAACCCTCCTGTGCCTCCTATCTCAGAGCACATGTAGACTTGCCTTAATCCTTAATGTATTTTTGCAACTGTCCCACTGATTTCAAACATCCCACTCTCTCTTTTCACTAAAAGTCATAACCCTGCAAACAAACAACCACCTAATTGCCCCTAGTGTTTCTATTAACCTCCAGCCATCTGTGTACATGCACATACTTGCAACACCAGATCAATGAGCTCTCCTATTTCCTGGTAGTTCAATGTACCACACAGAAACTAGAGTGAATGCATTTAATGGTTTACTTGAATGCACAAGCCTAATCCCTACAAAGAACAATAACTAAAGATACTGGATTAACTATTAACCTGGGGATCCTAGAGTGGCATGCTGTCTGGCATAAAGCGATTGAATGCCTGGTCAGGGGTAGTAAGTGCTATGTAAATGTAAATACAATCGCTCATAATGCAGCATTTAAATTGCTGCTATGAGGAAGTAACAAATTTAGACTCACTAAATATGCGGTCTTCCATTTTGTGATACCCTACTCTGATCAAAAAGGAAGTAGCCCCTCTCTAGGCCTGTTGGACCTGGCCCTTTTTGGCAGGTTTACCCGAAACTTTTTGCTTTTTCCTAGCCTATTTCTGTAACCTAGTTTTGGTGATTTTAGGCCTCTGCGCACTTTTTTCACTGTGGTACAGTGTAAAGTGCGTGAGCTCTCTGCGTATGTGTGGTGAGTGACTTGCCCTCCCATAGGAATGCATGGGGAATATGTGTGACCATGGTAGTTCCTGATGTGTGGGGAGTGCAGGGTCGAGTTTGGTATGTGCGAACTCATGAGATTGAATGCTGCGTAATGATGTATGCGGCATGAATGTGTCTAGTGTGGAAGTGCCACTTCTAGACATGGGTGTGCGTGTGTAGTGAGTGTGCTGACACGTGATTGGCTGGAGCCTGGCTCCAGGAGTCTGGATGGGTCTGCCCAGTGGTGAGTTTTGAGATTAGCATGCTGATGTGAGGGGTGCACCTGGGTCCTGAATAGGGCTGGGCTTTCACCACACAATGCTGGCTCCACCCCCTGTGGTACGACTGATGACCCTAGCCTGACTAGTGAATGGGAGGGGTGGCTGAGCTCATCAAGGGGGCTCCCAAACCAGCTGCCTGGTTTTTCCCCCACCCTGCACCTTCAGACAAAGGAATTCACTGTATAAAAAGGGGCTGTGTCTCCTTACAAAAGGTTCTTGTCTTGCTACTTGAATCCTGCCAGGGGCGTGTTGCTGCTTGGGCCCAGGGGAAGGCTTGCCTCCCTGGGCCCTGCCCAGCCCCTGGATACCTGATGGACCTTCCTTTTCTGGGAGCTGCTGTGCTCCACCTTATGTCCTGGACTGCTGATGTCCTGGACTCCTGAAGGACTTTGTTGCTTTATTTTTGTCTCTAGCGCTTTGGAGCGCTTTATTTCTCCCCCAGCGCTTGGGAGCGCTTTACTCAGGGGCTGCTGGGGGCCTGCAGCACAGAGAGGCTGCGTGAGGATCCCCCTTCTGGAGGTAATTCACGGCGCGGGTGCCCACCCCGCTGAGCCGGCCGCTTATTGCCCCTTTTTACTGTGATTATTGGTTTAATTTACGGGAGCCCACCCCGTACCACGGAGAGAATTCACCGCCGCAGCCCCGGAGTGTGCGCAGCCCCCGCCGGGCCGCCTGCGACGATCCGGAAGTGGTTGGACGGCCGGCCAATCGTAGCGCGGCCTGGGCGGAAGTCCCGCCCGCCGCCGTCGAGAAGGGGAAGCTGCCCGGGTGAGGAGGTGTCGGTGGAGAAGCCCCGCGCCCCCAGGAGGGGGGGCCTGGGTGAAGCATGTGCGGCGTTAGCGTGGGGCTCCCAGGAGAATGGGGAAGCACCATGCTGTGCAGGAGATTATGCTCTCCCCCAGCGAGGCTCTCGTGAGTGAGAGAGCCCCGCCTGCGCCGAAGAGAGGAGTGCTGGAGCCTCCAGGCTCCATGGCGAAGCCCCAGTCCCGAGAGAGAGGGACCAGGCAAAGAGAGGAGCAGTCCCTCCAACGAGCGACCGGTGAGTGTCCTGGGGGCTCCGGGCGTGTGTTGGTGCCGGTGTAAGGCACAGCGTCAAGAGTGTTCCGAGGGGCATGACTGTTTTGGGAGCCAGAGTGCTCCGAGGGGCATGATTGTTTTAGCAGCCTGAGTGCTCAGATGGGCATAATTGATGTCTCGAGGCCGAAGGCTCCAACGAGGCCCACAGTGATTTTAGGGTCCTCACGGGGGACTTGGGGGGGCTTGTGTTGCTTAAAGCCCCTATCGCTCCACATTGGGACATAAGTACTTTGGGGGCACTTTGTATTGGTTTAGAGAGCCTGTGTGGCTCTGACTGTGCGCTAGTTGTCCTTAGAGCCAGAGGGCTCCAATGTTGGGCGCAATGTCCTAGGGCTAGCGAAAGCCCCGTCACAGTTTTGTCTCCAGCTGCCCAGCAATTAGTGGGCAGCTGCACCGTTTAGGCAATTTGAGAGAGAGAGTCCTTGAGAGGGACAGAGATGGCACAAGGGTGCCAGGCCTGCTACAGCTGCGCAGCACTTAGTGCCAGCTGCAACGTTTAGGCCCTGTTGTTGTTCCCAGCTGCCCAGCACTTAGTGGGCAGCTGCAACGTTTAGGTTTGCGCCTGTGGCGCACCCCTGACTGGCGCTGCGTGGCAGCGCGCCCTGACATTCTGGACGCAGGGCATTTGAGCCCCTCCTTGAGATGGCCAGTTGGCCAGGGGGGCTGGTATGTGGGTAGGGCGCAAGGCCCTAATGTGATTTTTGCGCAATGTGATGTTACTATGATTATGAGGTTATTTTACCTATGTGGGTTTATGTCAGTGAGAGTTTACTTCACTGTGAGGTACTCCCCTAAATGTGATTTATTCTTAGGAGGCAGAGTCTAATGTGTTTAGACTAGTGAGGAGATTGCCTACTATATTTTTACTGGTTAGGCCTAAATGTGATTGTTGCGTAATGTGCTTTGCCTTTATGCTTGTGTTATACTTCTAAAGGTGCTCATGCTTAGAAGTTTGCTTTGCCTAGTATGTTATACTAGAGAGGTTTGTGTCCCTGCGTGATCTAGGCCTATGGTTATTAGTATTGCGTAGTGTGTACCTACCTTTACCAATGGTTACTGGTTGTGACCTATAATTGTTATTTTGTGCTACACTTATTCTAAGTTATAGAAGTGCTATTTCTGCTAAGTGTTGCTTCTGACAGTGGCCCATGTGGCCCTGTCCTGGTGTAAATAATCCTGTGTGAATATTGCCAGTGCCAGTTGGCACAATGTATATTGTGTGATTACTCTCTGATGTGTTGTGACAATACAAAAGTTATATTTATATAACCTTGTGTGGAGTTCCTTTTGTGGTGTGCCTAGGATGTTATTGCTGTTGTGTGCGTGCGCAAATGCTTTACACATTGCCTACGGGATAAGCCTGTCTGCTCGTGCCAAGCTACCAAGGGGGTAAGCAGGGGTTATCTTGGCGTGTGACTCCCTTGCCCTGACTAGAATGGTGGTTTCTGCCTGGCTTTGGCGTAAGCCTTAGCCAACCAGAAATCCCAGTTCTAACAAGGCCTATGATATAAATTACTTTTGCAAAAGTCGATGCTGACTGCATATTAAAGTAAGGGCTTCATCGGTTCATATCACTGAACAATGTTAAGAGAATTTGCAATTAATCTATCTGTTTCCTCCAAACTCGTACTCTTCAACCACGTTCTGTGCAAGGTGAATGTACGAAGGTTAGCAAATTCAAATCGTATTTTTAACTGTAAAACGCTCAGTCTGTTCTGTCAATACGTATGAGGGAGGGAATACCTCGCCTGTCTCCTGATGCTAATCTGTAGTCCACCTCCAACTTTTCATTTGAGCTGCTCCCAATCACACAGTGGGTAGTAACTCAGACCTCTATGCTCATCAGCAGGAACGATCCTTCGATTTTTCTTTGCACTACTGAATGTCCTCTCAAGACTCACTCTAAAGCTTCCTTTATAGACTAATGTCAGAGCAACAACTTCAGTTCTCTGCATTGTGCACCGCCCCTCATTCTACTCTCCTGAATTGTTTTAGGAATTTGGGCAATTTCACTTTTGGAACAGCCATCCTACATTACCAGCTGCTCCTCAGATTGTTTTGCAAGACCCTAATCCCTTTTTTGTTTTCTGATGTCATTTGAGCTTTTATTAGGCAAACACCACAAATTCAATCATCATAAGGTGCCAGCATTAACACACTTTCTGTAGAGAAGGTTATGTCACTGACGTCTGACCAGGTGAATGGCTTTAACTCAACGTCCTCTTGAACCTTCCAGTCCAAAACGAGATGAGCCTTTCAGGCTTCTGCTTTCCATCCATGCTCTAACATTATACATCAAGATTGAAATAAAAAGCATTAAAATCATATATATAAATGGGAGGAAGGAAAAGTTACTCGTCTATTGATTGAATAACGCGGCAGCCGGCACAGGTAAGCGCGGTGGGGCAGGATGCGGAGGGAAGTCGACAGACGACAGAATAGGTATAATTGTCGACTTCAAGCCCCGCCTCCCCACGCTAACCTGTGCCGGCCACCACTTACTGATTAGCACAACATGAAATCTCTGATATAGGCAATTATTGTGGTGATATCTGATTTACTGAGGGGAAACGCTTCCACTCTATAGAAATATGCATTTTTTTTAAAGAGAGTAACATATTTTTATATGATGTTTGTTGCACAATTTTCATACCAAATATGTTCATTACTTGTCTTGGCTCATGGTCGGCTTTCTTTGTTAATTTGTTGGTTCCCCATCTCAAATTATCTGAGTGCAAAGTGTTGGAGACAGTAACACGGACAGCCCAGTAGTCAGTGCATTTGCAGACAGAAATGGGTCTTCAGAGCTTTCTTGAAAATAAACTATACATTTCATTTTTCATATTGTTGATTTTCAACATTGTAGGAAAAAGTGTAATAAACAACATGGCACCTATGTAATAAAGTGCCATTTCCTCCTCTACTTCAAAGTGAGATTTGGGGAACAACCAGGAGCACAGAGCTACTGATAAATGGGTCATTAGAGATATTAAGGTTTATTTTGTTTTCTAGATCTATAGGGGCGAGCCTCAAAACACAGTTAAATGTCAAGAAGTTGAAGCAGCTGATCAATGACATGTAGTGCAATCTGGCCACTTTCTGTAAAGATGAGTCAACCATTCTCAGACGAGCAATGCAAATCTGAAGAGCCTTGAGTTGATCTTTCTGACAGACTGAAGGCCCAAAGTACAGTGAACTGGTATAATCCAATTTATCATTCTAAACATCCCTTACAATCACACTATGTTGAACATAAGGACCCTCTTTACACAGGTATTATAGCAGCAAAAGTAAGTTTACAGATGAAAATACCTATTTTTGCAAATACAAGATGATGGACAGAGCACTGAAACTTTTCTGACACTCACCCCCATTCACAGATCTGGGTTGAATCCATCATCATTCTTTAGCTCACTTCGCCACCTCTGTTCAGACCCAGCTATATGCAAATCAGTCTTGACCCTGTGCCTCAGGGGACCAGTCTAGCCTGAACTGCAAAGCCAGGTCTTCCCAGAACCAGAAACAAGCATCCTGGGACCGGTTTCTGGATCACAGCCTTCATCAGCCAGGCTAGCTTGAATCCAGTGGCAAAGTGAGCAAGGGACCAACGTCTGGGCATACCCTGCCAACTTAGGGTGAACTAAGCAAACACAAGGAAATGATGGACGGAGCACTGACACTTTTCAGGCGCTCACCCCCAGTCACAGATCTGGGTTGAATCCATCATCATTCTTTAGCTCACATTGCCACCTCAGTTCAGACCCAGCTATATGCAAATCAGTCTTGACCCTGTGCCTCATGGGAACAGTCCAACCCGAACTACCAAGCCAGGTCTTCTGTGAACCGGAAACAAGCATCTTGGGACCGGTTTCTGGGTAACACCCTTCATCAGCTAGGCTAGCTTGAATCCAGTGGCAAAGTGAGCAAGGGGCCCAGGTCTGGGCATTCCCTACCAACTTAGGTTGAACAAATTAAACACAAGGAGATGATGGACGGAGCACTGATACCTATTTTACACCTGCCAGGAATTCACAGAAGTATTAATGACAGGCAAAAATGAATTTACCTCTGCAGATTTCTCTGCCATGTATGCAGAGAAATCCACAATAGAAAATCTCAAGCAAGGGGTCAGAAGTGGTATTTTCAGGTCGTGGTTTGCCTTGTGTTTGAACGCCCAGAAACATGTTTGCTTGGGCATTCATAAAGTGAAACTTTCCCATCCTTGAAATGGTTGGAAAATTAATCTTGCCAAGAGTTGGAATAACTACACTTTCATGATATGTAAGGTGAACGATTCACCAACAGATTTGTTGAGGGTGTGTAGGGGAAGGGCTTTCTCCTTGGGGAACATAGTTTTCCTCGTGCAGAAAATAACAGAAAATAATTGTCTTTCCCACTATGTGGGAGGCACTTTTTGCATGAATTGCGCAGGGTCAATGGACAGTCTTAAATCATCTGACAGGTGTTATAGAATGTCCGGAATCAAATTCTGGCATACCCTTTCAGGAGTACTCTTGCATCTATTTTGTTCTTTGGAAAGAAGTATAAAAGTACATTAAGGCAGATTCGTAAATCTCTGCAAGTACTGGTAGCCTTTTTTTTTTTTTAGAATAAGGCTCTAGTTATTCAAGTAAAAATATATTTTTGCTAACACAGCCTAAAACATGCATCCTGGGACACAGCCCCACTTGGCAATCCAGACTGTGGTCGCTGTCACAAAGGACCTCCTAGATCCCATGTTGTTAAGTGAAGAGATTTCAAAGGCCATACATAGTCAGTGTCAAGGGAGCTGAGCAAGATTTTTAGGAGCATGAGGGCCTAGAAGAGGAGCATCAGTAGTGGCCACATTCCGCTAGGGGCTGTTAAAGATCATCTAATCTGCTATAGACTGAAGCACATAAGACACAGTGTAAAAACCTTCCCATAAATATATCTGCATGTCATTGACACAGGTGCAATATCATAAACATGAGTCCATAGTAAGTTCACGATTGTTGACAAAAATATGTCAAACATTGAAGGGGGTAGGGGAGTTCCTTGCAGCACCCAGACCCGGTGGCCACCACAGATGAGATGAAATATTCCAGCATTGCTTGAAACTCTCTTCTCACAGGATCTGACCACTCACCTGGTTAGCACAACCAGGGGCTCCTGAAGGAGCCCCATGTCAAAGTCACCAACCAGTTTATCAAAACAAGGAGTAAGAGTCTTCACTCAGTGGAATAACATAAATCTCCAAAACCCACCTCTCCTCCTCTGAGCAGTCCAGTGAGTTTCAATCCTTTGCTACAACATGCGATCATTAATGTCCATGATTCGCTCATCTGCATGGAATATCCCTCTCCGTCGGCATTCTTTTCACTGCTCAGCCTCAGGACTTCTACATACCTACCTGATCTATCACAACGTACCTCCAAAATATGCCTGGATCTTTGCCTTGGGTGCTCACAGTGAGACTGGACTGCACAGCGCCAGTGCAATGGAAAAACAATCCCGACATCTACCTATGGGGCAACATCAAAATGGTGTCAAATTCCCCCTAAATCATTAACTGTTGGCCCATTGTCGGGGATGGGGGTAAGTATTGTTTCATTTAAAGTCCTAAAAATATTTTTGGCATTGCTCACGCTCTCTTGCTGCAAGAGAGGAGACTTGTGTTTGATGCACAAAAATAACGAATGACCATCGCAGAGAGCACAAGACCTTTATGCGGCATTGCTGATCACAGTTCTCTGGGTTTGTACCAGCTGCTTGTTTGATCATTTTTTTATTCTAAAGATCCACGTTATTTTATTGTATATAAACATGCATAATAAGAGACATCATACAAATCGTGAAATGAGTCAAAAATTTGACTTTTTCTAATTTGTATTCCGAATCCTAAACTACGAACTTCTTGTTTCCACATAGTTTGGCAGGATTTTGGACATCTGTTCTTATGGTGAACCACTTTGTGACCCCACGATAAACCACTGTGGTATTTAGTTCTCTCATTGGATCATGCAAAATAGGCTTCTGCAGTGAGAGACTCGTGAGCTTCCGGTAGCTCAACAGCTACCTATAAGTAGCTCTCCTGATTGCAGCCCAGTCTACTAATTTATAAACGTTTTCTTGGTTGATTTAATTTATGCATAACAAATTTGAAAATAATGTATTTGAGAGGAAAATGTGTGCAGTTTCAGAACTCATAAGTTGATGTTTGGAGAAAAATTGATGCATTTCAAAAATATATTTAAAGCTGATATTTGAGTGATAAATCATGTGATAATGGGAGAGACTTATTGGCAATATTTTAACCTTGTTGTCTGGGCCATTGCAGCTATGGCTGCAACGTTTTACTGTGTAAAGGTATTAAAAATTGACAAAGCCTTTTTATTTGCGTTACTCCTGGTGCACGGGGGTGATAACTGCTGCTAATATTGCATAGGATGATCACTAAGGCATTCATGTCTGACATGGTCACTTGTTACAACAATAATTCTAGTAGCTCTGGATGATTTTCATTGGAAATAAAGTAGCTCTAATTCAAGAACAAGCATCTGTAATGCAATAGGTCTTGCATGTACGCAAGTATGTGCTATTGGCATTGTAAATGACAATGCCTTTTATTTATGTTTTGGTTTTTAAAACATAAATAAAAGGTATTGTCATTTACAATGCCAATAGCTTAAACTCCTGCACATGCGAGACCTATTGCATTCCAAATGCTTGAAGGCATCACTGAGTTGCCCCCTTTTGTCTCCCATGGCCCCTGAAGAGCTCCCCATTTGCTATGAGTTAAATAAACAAGCTGGAGGTCACAACTACACAGGAGACCCTGCTGCCCTCCTGCAGTAAGAGAAACTCATGAAAGAAAATAGTGTTTACAGACTAAAGAAGACATATCATGCCATGGGAGGTTACAAATGAAGACAAGGCATTACTAAGGAGGGACTAACAAGCCTAATAGCGAATCAGAAGCCAGCATTTATGAAGGACAATGAGACAAGCCAATGACAAATATGGGCGGAGAGTGAGCAGTATGGCTTGAAAAGCAGCGCATGCACTGCCCAGGCTTGAACTAAAAAGGTTGGAGACCCCTGTCATATAAAGGCATACTTAGGGGGTCATTAGCATGGCAGGCGGACACAAATGGGACCGCCCGCAACGCATGCGACGGTCCAGCGCATCTGCGTTTCTAACATTGCGGCGGGTGGTGCTGAAAGCACCGGCAGCCGCAATGCCAGAAATGCAAGTTGTGCATTTGAATGTACAACGTGACAGACACCGCAATTTGCCTGCCACGTTGTACTGTCAAATGTGCACACTCCACCCCCAGAATTCCTGGGGCCCACTACGGGCCCCAATGTTGAGAACTGCCTGCAAAACCCCGCATAAATCTTAATATGGATGGCGTGACTCGGCCACCATATTAACAGCTTTTCCGCCCGGTTGACTCATTTACCGGGAGGAAACCAGTGGATGGTCTTTCTGTCCGCCGGGGTCCCCCCGCAATAGTAATATGGTGAGGGGAATTATCATGCGGGTGGGCAAAAATGTCAGGCAGATTGCCACCGCCATGCAGGCAATGGCGATCTGCCCAACATACTAATGGGCCCCTTAGTTTCTACATGTATAATACAACTTAGAATTCAAGAAAATGAGCAACTCACTGCTTTTACTAGGAGGAATTGACAAATGACCTCATGTATGCAACTGATCCAGCCAGTCCTGAATTTTAACCAATCAGCAGGGTGGATTCTGGTACTTAAAGTATTGGTTTCTAAATTATAAATGTGGACACTTAAATGTCAGCAGGAAAAGTGATATGTGATGTTGTCTGTGAAGTGACTGAAGGCGTCACACATGATATATATTCAAATTGTGCCGATGGTTTTTGATTTTGGATATCAAATATTTATGTGCCACAAAATGTGTTCGTTATATGTTATCTTTGATATTAATAGGCTTCAGGGCACTCACTGAGCCAATTACAAATAGCCTTCCCTTTAAAGATCCCTGTGATTTCAATAGTGCTTTCATGTAATTCATTCATTGGGGTGTTTCCACTAAAAGCACATTTTTCTAGCTCCTTACCCGCTGGAGCCACCTTGACGTAAAATTAAGAGCCATTTTGTAATTGAGATAGGTCCTTCTCAATTACACACAAAATAACCCTGTTTGTCATAAATGCAAGCAAATCAAACCGAGCCCACCTCACTCAACCTCTTCAGCTGAGAGAAAGCACCTATCGCTCCCTCTCCTTCTGTTGGTCTATATAAAGCAATCACCACTAATCACATTGTCTCTTTGGTGTCATTAATTAATTCCTCAAGTGCATGAAAGTCCTTTAATGACCCATGTAATGACTCTCTTTCCTCATTAACTTTCACTCTTATGTATAATTAAGGATGTCAACTAAAACATAAACAGAACTCTCTGTTCATTTTAAGAAAACGGTGTTAATGGAAGCTGTTATCAGCACAGGTACGTGTATGTGTGTGTGTGTGAGGGGGTAGGATCTCTTGCACATTCTGAGCATGAATATTGGAAAAGAAGACATTTTCCATGCAGGTAAGAAACAGGTGTGTAGTGGTATAATAAGGTTGCCATGGGCCCTATTTGCAAGACAAGAAAATGAGCGCTTTGCTCCGTGGTAAATTAGTAAGAGACAGCCATAATTGGGGCATAGTGGGTCTTTCACACCAATGGGCCCCCGCGCCACACCAGCTGCTGTATTAATGACAGCTATTCCCCTGTCTGAGGGGCAGTGGTTCTGTATTAAAATGCCCTTTGCAAAGTGCTTCCCAGACCATTTAGAAACCCAAATCACTTTTCAAACAGTTGAGTAATTAGCTACTCCTTTTGTTATGCATGGTTGATAGCTTGCTGTGTTTTTTATAGTAGGTTATGCAGTAACATTTCCTGAGATGTCATATAGAATATAATGCCCAGAAGTGGCTTGCTGCCCTGTAGAACAGAAGTCAAGATCGGAAACTGGCCAGACTAACTATGAGTGGGATATCCAAGGCTTTTCATTCATGCAAGTGATTTAAATGTTGATCAAGAGCTACTCAGTGCCCTGCACTTAAGTGGTAGGCTCTAGTCTCAGCTTTTTATACAATAGGGATATATAACTATGTAAGTGGCATTTAATAGTATGTGGCCATTTATAGGTTTTTGATTGACCTGGTGGAATTGAGCGGCGTCAATGGCTAATATGTCAAATACTTAAATGTTGGCGCTGGACCAATTATTATAGCATTTATCCCTGTCTATCTTCTCCTTTTTCTCCACTGACTTCTATGCTGCAAGATATACAGATATAATGGCAGTGGCATCTGACACAACTCTGAAATCAGGATTCACTTGGTTGTCTGTGCTTTACACTTTCCATTTGTGAATTTGTAAGCAAAGATTTTAGACCCATTGAAAAAGAGAGATGTGTGATCAGGGACCTGTGAACTCAAGCTTTTACTATTTAATTATATGCTGACCATAGCAGTATACGTTTCACTGACACAACATCAATGTAAGAAAATGTTGCCGTTAAAAATATCGAGTAAAAAATATAGACAACAAAAATATTGACTCTTCTACTTAAACAGGTAAGTACAAAACTATTGACAAAAAAATATACATTTTAATACGATATATAAAATGAACTTAATAAAAAAAATAAACAAACAAACATAATAATTTACACACACAGATTTACTTTAGAAATATTAATAAACTATCATTTTAATTGTATGTTAAACATTTCAAATAATATAAAAAATAAATATTAATGATTTAAAATTAAAAAAAAGTTATGTAATACATTAAAACATTAAACTTTTAAAAATATTTAAACTTACATTTCAAAATACAATTAATGCAACAGTAGGAAAATGTGGGATAGAAAAAGGGTAAGTGTTGGATAGCGGAGGAATTAAATTTACTATTCCAACTCCAGTGGGTGCAACAGTAGGGAATGTGTTAGATAGCGGATGGGCAAATATTACTATTCCAACTCCAAAGAGTGCAACAGTAAAGAAAGTGTTGGATAGCGGAGAGGTAACAATTACTATTCCCACTCCAATTAATGCAATAGTAGGATAAGTGTTGGATAGCGGAGGGGTAAAAATGTTTATTCTCACTCCGGTGGGTGCAACAGTAGGGAAAGTGTTGGATTGCGGAGGGGTAAAAATTACTATTCCCACTCCAGTGAGTGCAATAGTAGGGAAAGTGTTGGATAGCAGAGGGGTAAAAATTACAATTCCCACTCCAGTGAGCGTAACAAAGGGGAAGTGTTGGATAGCGGAGGGGTAAAAATTACTTTACCAACTTTAGTGAGTGCAACAGTAGGGAAACTGTTGGATAGTGGAGGGATAAAATTAACTAATCCCACTCCAGCGAGTGCAACAGTAGAGAAAGTGCTTGAAAGGAGAGCGGTAAAAATTAATATTCCCACTCCAGTGAGTCAAAAGTAGGGAAAGTGTTGGATAGCTGAGGAGTAACAATTACTATTCCAATTCTAGTCAGTGCAACAGTAGGGAAAGTGTTCTATAGCAGCGGGGTAAAATGACTATTCCGACTCTAGTGAGTGCAACAGTAGGGAAAGTGCTGGACAGCGGAGAGTTAAAATTACTATTCCCACTCCAGTCAGTGCAACACTAGAGAAAGTGTTAAAAAGCCGAGAGACAAAAATTACTATTTACACTCTAACAGTTAACAGATATAAACAATATAAAAAATTGAAAAAATGAATAATATTTAAAAAATAAAATAAATTAAATATATAAAAAGAAACCATATTGTAACATTAATTACATATAACAAAAGCCTACCAATATTATATCAAATACAATAAAAATAATTCTTTTAAACTAGAAAATATTTACAAACAAAAAGATTAGTCAATACATAAATGTACTTATTTTATTTCCTACCCAATAACACCATACCACAAACAAAACAGTTCAACATTTTAAATTACATTTACTGCCATAATTAACATATTTAATTATCAATGATAAAAATGTTAATACTAAAAAAACTAATAACCATTAATTGACTAAACACACTTTAACATTATAATATCCACAACACACAACTAAATTAAACAATAAAATAATAAAACACAGTTAAAAGATACATTTAAATTAAACACTATTACTATTAAAACTAATAATACATCAATTAAAATGTATTTATTACCCACCCTTTACCCCTTTTAAATTAAAAGCAACACACACAAAAATAAACAATTACTCAAAATGAATATCAAATAATTAACATTAATTAACAACTATATATTAATTAATTAAACACAAATTACTTCCCACCCATTACACCTATAAACACCACAATATACACCTAAAATTAATTATACAATTACCATAATACAATTTTAAATAATATCAATTAAGAACAAATTAACAATAACAAATAAATAAACTGCTTAACACCCTTTACCGCTATAGACCCCAAAACACACACCTAAAATTAATCACACAATTATCATAATTAGTTACCAATTAATTAATTAAAATTAATTAACAACCAATTAATAATTCATAAATTGAAAGTAAATTAATTTCCCACCCTTTACACCTATAAACACCACAACACACACCTAAAGGAATTACACAATTACCATAATTAAATACCGAATAATTAATTAAAATTAATTAACAGCCAATTATTAATTCATATATTAAAAATAAATTGCTTCCCAGCCTTTACACCTAGAAACAACACAGCACACACCTAAAATTAATTACATAATTATCATATTTAACTACCAATTAATCAATTAAAATTAACAACCAATTATTAATTATTAAATGATAAATTACTTTAGACATTTAAAACTATAAAATCTTAACTAAACAAATATTAAGAAATAAAAATGAATCAATTAATTTAATATAATTACATTACTTCTCACCTATTCCCCTATAAACCCACAACCGTCTTCTGAACTAAGAAACGCAAAATTCAAACAAAAATATAATGAGTAACTACTAAATATTTAACATATATATTAAAAATATAAACAATTCTTATACAAAAAAACATACATCACATACATATGAAATATATACTAAAATACATAACAGCAATTAAAAA
Source organism: Lissotriton helveticus (assembly GCF_964261635.1). NCBI lineage: Eukaryota > Metazoa > Chordata > Amphibia > Caudata > Salamandridae > Lissotriton > Lissotriton helveticus. The sequence continues at coordinate 747,982,432 of NC_136072.1, read as the reverse complement.
GATTATATTTTTAACAACTATATTTTTGCAAATGATATTAAACAGTTCGATATTTTTAAAGTCAATATTTCTTACCTTAAGTCGATATTCTTGACCACAATATCCTTGCTGTTGATATTTATGAACCACTATATTTTTTACTCGATATTTGTGCAACTCAATTTTTTTTATTTTATATTCTGTCTTCACACTGCAGGATACCAATCACATATTTGCAAAAGGTTTAAACTGCAGCACTTGTGGCTAACATTTCTAAATAGTTATAACTTTGTCGACCTATGCTTTTTATGTTTAAAATTTTTAACGGTTGGACAATCTTTTATGGAACATCTCCTGAATCTTGTATGGCTAAATGCTCTACTACAATATCCACTTCCATATTTTATAAATCAAATTTCTCTTATTGGGAATGATTTTTACAATAATGAACTTCACTATTCCCTCAAATTGTAACGAACAACGAGAAGAGAGTAGGAGCTATGCAGTTAACTCTCTAAAGATGGTCCACATCAAAATGTTAATGTGGAGCACTAATGACTGGAACGAAGGGCCTAATTACGATGGTGGAGGGCCCGCCACCGCCAGCTGGTTGGTGGCAGGCCCTCCACCATCGAAATGCTGTTTTCCCAACCATATTATGGGTGTGGGGAATCGATAGTTAAGCATAAAGACCCCTCGCCAGGGTTCTGACAGGTGGTCCGTTTCCGACCGCCTATCAGAACAAAATCATTGCCTGACATTGCGTGGTGCCTTGCAGGCACCGCCGTAGGGATTATGATATCCCTTTACTCCGTTTGTTTTGCGGGTGACAATCTGCCACAAAACAAATGCCCCCCCTCAATCACAGGTGCAGGGACATGTACCCTGGGGGGCACCATATACCTGCACCATGTGGCAGGCACCGCAGGGTCCGTCCACCATCGTAATGAGGCCCTAAATTGACATATCATTTTAAAAGGTGGAATCGAAGAATTGTCTTATGAAGAAATCAGCTCAATTTTGGTTGAATTAGTATATTGTAAACCATGTTGTTTGAAAACAATGAATTCGAAATTATTCTTCCACAAAAATTTGTTTGAATCAATTAGCTACAACTTTCATTTGCTCATCATATTAGAAGTATTGTTCTTGGTAAAACAGGCGAAAATCCTAAATCCATAATTATTTTCCACTAACCCTTGAGTTTTGTATGCCTATGTTTTGATTCCAAAGGCCCACCTTCTATTTGACCAATGTGTCTTATTTTTGTTAAAATTGTGTTGATTTTTTTAAAATTATTGATTTAAAAAATGTGTATATTGAATATAGTTGTTTTCAAATATATTGGTTTTGAAGCTAACCGTTTTGACCTAATTGTTTATCTCACTATATGAATCAAACTTGTTCATTTTTGCTGCATGCTTCCCTTGGCATGTTTTCTACTTTGACATATTTTATAATGCCAACATTTTGAAAAAGGAGTCTGGTTTATGATCCATATATAATAATAATTGCAGCCCAACAGTACATGTATGTACAGCCAATAGAACTAAACGTAATACTAAGAGATTCCCATTGTTGTTGTATGCTTAAACTCACACAAAAAGCAAGAGACAGAACAATAGCAACAGTAGACAAAATGAATCAAAGTCATGATGGCCACCATGTTTTCCAAAGTGAACTAGTTATCCCTCTCTAAGGCAATCTCCAAGTATGAGCATCTATTTTGTATGAAAATGAGGAGGATGGGGAGGTGAGTGATGTGAAGATGCTCACATTTAGCCAAACTACATGCTGTCTAATTGTTGTTATTTCTAGTCTAATTTAGAAATATTTTACACTATTGCCAGAAAATGTTGATCCATCTACCATGCCCATACAGAGGTTTCAGAGTATAGGTGTTGTGATTGGTGTTATTTTACATTTTAGTTGTAATTTTAGGAAGTACCATCTCCAGGCCATGTGTTGACCCCTAGCTACTCTTACTTCAGTATATCCGCAAAATTACTGTATATCCATGCTGGATTTTTAGCATATCCCCATTTAGATAAATGTAGTTATCTTAACAATCTGGCATGGATCCAACCCTCCAGGACTGACTTTGGAGAACCCTAGTCTATAGTACTGTTTAGTCACCTGTTTTGATATTCTAAGCAACACAATCAGATCAGACCTTAGGTCCTGGAAAAATAGCTACATAACAACATATTAATTTGAAAAGGAAATAGCAAATACCCTGGCATGTTCATGCTTATAATCGGTGGGTAAGGTCTTGGCAGACATACGGCAGTGTTTTCCATGTCGGCCATCAGGCGAATATTTTTCCTATCTGATAACACTCAATGAAAAAACAACAAGTGTTGGGCATGGTGATAGCATCATCCAGTAGGTCATTTCATTTAAAGCTATTGAGTAATTTCGTTCATTTTCTATGGTTATGGATACATAAACTTTGGCATCATTTATGTTTCCTGCTTTGGCACGAGGCTATCAAAGGGAGGTAGTGGGAAAATTAAACAGTGAGAAAAACTGAGAGAGCGAGAGGCAAAAGGAGGTAGCACAGATGATAGGTGTTATTTTTGTTTTCACTGTATCAAAGAAGAAAAGACTAAGCTACCTCTTAGAATGTGTGACTGGAGGGAGATGCGAGAAAATTAATGTTGTTTAGCTCATTCTGTGTACTCTGATATCCTTTGCTCGAAGTTAATAAGGAAGGACATTCAATGCCAATCGCTTATCAGGGGGAAAATTGGGGTGTATTTTGTTTTGTGTATGCATTCTAAACTTGTATCAAGATTACATTCACCTTTTAATGGGTCATTTGACTGAGAGGTCATTTTAATTTGCTGGTGAACACTTGAAGTTGAAAAGTAACAGTAACGGCTCCAATTACAAATCAGGGAACTTGCTAACGTAATCAAAAAGCATTAGCGCTCCCTTTAGAGGGGCCATTCTTCAACAAAGTTGCAACTGTGCTTCGTTGTACAGAGCAAAACTGAATGAAAACCAAAGTCAATGCATCTTCTAAGTGAAGCGGTCGCATTTTACCTCCGAAGGCCACAATTACAATTGACTCTGTATTAAGTCACAGTCCTATTGCATGCAGTATGACGGACTCCGTAATGTTGAAAAACGTCAGTGTATGTTACTCCATTTTATTTAATTAAATGCCATATAAAACAAACTCCTGGAGTGACATGTATACTTTAGATCTATCTATCTATCTATCTATCTATCTATCTATCTATCTATCTATCTATCTATCTATCTATCTATCTATCTATCTATCTATCTATCTATCTATCTATCTATCTATCTATCTATCTATCTATCTATCTATCTATCTATCTATCTATCTATCTATCTATCTATCTATCTATCTATCTATCTATCTATCTATCTATCTATCTATCTATCCATCCATCCATCCATTCATCCATCCATCCATCCATCCATCCACCCACCCACCCACCCACCCACTTACATACACACACACATATGTATATATATGTGTGAACAAGAGCACTCGTTGCTCGAAACGCGTCGCCCGTTGAGAGGTCAACAATAAATCTACCTTGCCGACAGCCTGGGGTCCGTGTCTTCATTTCGCCGTTTGTTCGGAGGTGGTGAAGATTGCTGGTGTATATATATATATATATATATATATATATATATATATATATTCACTGAAAAAACCATAGGTTTCACACATGTTATAGTTAGCTCGACATTTCACTCATACAAAACCTTTGAAATTCCACCGTTATAGTTAGTTCAGCTAACTATAACTCGCGCGACCGCAATGCACTGCTGATGACGTTACATATTACATCACTCATGACATGGTCAGTGACATCACTCATGACATCACTGATGACATCTCAAATGGCATCACTGATGACATCACCCCCTCGCCCCCTTTTCATGTTATTCACCTTTATTTTGCCCTCTTTGCTGCCTCGCACTGATAAAATGGCAGACAACACTTCCTGGTTTCCACCGATTCGAATGTTGACAGACGTCTAACAGCAAATCAGAATTCCGCTCGCGCACAATGGTGCGCGCACGGTGCGCACTTATAGATATATACATTTTTTCAAATTTGATTTTCTCAACAACTACTGGAGGGATTTACACCATTTAAACAAAAGGGCAATCTGCGAATCAGATTCTAACATTTGCCAAATGTCTTGTAATTCCGTTCAGCCGTTCGGGCTGTAGTCGTGTCTAATCGTCCTATGGAAAATAACATGGGGAAAACACGTTTTTGGACCCCCCTTTTTCCTCAGCCCCCACTTGACGAATCACCACAAAACTTTCAGGGAAGGAGTGGAGAGGAGCGGGCCATCTTCTTTGAGAAATTCACGAAGATTCATCCACCGGCGCCAAAGTTATTCCCAATAGAATGTTGCGGATTTCCTATGGAAACTAGGTCCTAACTATAACTACCTACTGGCGACCGGCCTACTCTAAACAGTTATCACCTGCCCCCCCCGTTCCTTCTTTAACCGTCCTGAACCAGCCCAAACCAAAGGGATAAGGTGCCTAGCGCTGGGATACCTTATGGTGACTATGCGCTCTACAAAAATAAATAATAATAATATATATATATACATATATATATATATATATATATATATATATATATATGTATATATATATATATATCTCCAATTACCGCTCCGGTGTTTGGCCCACCAAAAGAGAAACACGAACTCCGCAATTGCTGTTCTCACTGCTGGCCACAGTGACTTTTATTTCAACCAGGTGCGCAAAAAGTCAGGCAGGATGACACGTTTCGGCTAACGCAGTAGCCTTGTGTAACATATGACTCACTCCACCAGGGAAAGAACCGGAGGGACACAAATGGGGAGCCAGAGATAAAACCTTTAATGGCAGTACAGGCGGCATGACGTTTTTCGGGTTAAGTCCCTTCTTCTGATGCTAAACACACTACAAACTGCCTCCTGAAGCCTTTCAATCATCCATCTCACTGCCATTGGTTGCAGCCCAGCAGCGCCGATTGATATCCTGCACGCTCCGCCTCCGCATCCTTTTGAAGATTTCATCTCCCAGCATGCACCATCTTGGCTGCCAGGTAAGCGTGTGTCTGTTGGCTCTTTTACACTGTAAATAGTGTGCTGGCGATTTTGAAAGGTTAGTGTAGGGGCAGTTTCCCTCTGGTAGTGTCCCTGCGCTATCAAGGTCCCTCCCAGGCCCCCTTGACGTCTCACCCCAATCCAAAGTCACACAGCGGTGTTGAGACTTCACTACAGTGAGCGATGCCCCTCCGTGTAGTCACGGGCTGCACCTGCAGTACTCCTGCTGTGTATCCTGTCTTGCGGGGGCCTGAGCTTTCCGATACCCCGTAACGAAGAAAAAACTGCAAAGCAGAAGCCCAACTGCTCAGGCCACAGATCGAGACGGGTCCCTCAATCATGCTCAGGGCATAGCGTGAAAATATCCAACATATGATCACTCCACAAGGGAAAGAACCGGAGGGACACAACCGTGAGCCAGAGATAAAACCTTTAATGGCAGTACAGGCGGCATGATGCGTTTCGGGTTAAGTCCCTTCTACTGATGCCAAACACACTACAAACTGCCTCCTGAAGCCTTTCAATCATCCATCTCACTGCCATTGGTTGCAGCCCAGCAGCACCGATTGGTCTCCTGCACGCTCCGCCTCCACATCCTTTTGAAGACTTCATCTCCCAGCATGCACCATCTTGGCTGCCAGGTAAGCGTGCTGCTGTCGGCTCTTTTACACTGTAAATAGTGTGCTGGCGTTTTCGAAAGGCTAGTGTAGGGGCAGTTTCCCTCTGGTAGTGTCCCTGCTGCATCAAGGTCCCTCCCGGGCCCCCTTGACGTCTCACCGCAATCCAAAGTCACACAGCGGTGTTGAGACTTCACTACAGTGAGCGATGCCCCTCCGTGTAGTCACGGGCTGCACCTGCAGTACTCCTGGTGTGTATCCTGTCTTGCGGGGGCCTGAGCTATCCGATACCGATATATATATGTATGTAAAAGTAGAAGAGTAAAAAATTATCTAATGAATTATAAATAAAAAAAACATTGAAAGCAGAAATGAAAGCAGAGATTAGCCTAGCATTCCTGGCAATACATTGGACTACCTCTTACGTAGATGTGCACATACACAAGAACAAAATGCTGTCACTCACTGTGAAGTGGGCTGACCCATTGTCCCACGCTGTACAGTGTGGTGTGATACTCAGACACACCAATGCATGAAGAGGGCTCCCCGAAAGCCCCTCTATGTACCCATATATACATGTGTTTTATTAAGAACTATTTAGAAAACACGAAGCATCACAACAGATAGAGTTAACTCTAGGCAAGACCTAAAAATGGCACGTTTGCACGCTTTTCAAACGTAAACATAGCAAAGCAGAATATGCTGAACATAGGGATGGAGAAATGAGAAATTCTCTCTGAACATTTAGACAGAATGGATGGAAGATTTATTTCGTGTTATTTTCCCAAATATTTTAGGCATCCACAGCTCGTTGTTCTCCTTCTGCAAAAATAAACCATTGTCTGTAGTAATTGCAACATGCCTAAACGTACACAGAACATATGCTTTGGCAGTTTCGGGAGCTATTTTAGAAAACGCAGTGGTTATCATGGCGTGCCACTGCTCAGTGCCACAGTATTTAAGGCATCCGCGACTCCTAACAATTATCGTTATTAAGCACAGATAATTGAAATCCCTGCTTGGCAATGCGGTTGCCAACCATGAGGGCAGGGCTGCCATGAGGGCTCTTGATTACAGCCGAGTTTCCAAATGCCACTGATCGTATAGGCCTCGTGCGGACCCTTACGTTCAAGGTACTTATTTGCATTCTTCAATGTACTGGTTTACAGAAGGAAGATGGATCTAAACACTAAAAAATACGATTAAGAGACATCAATGGAGCTCAGTCTATGTTATGCTATGCCTATGATTGTTGACATAACTATGGCCACGTGGTGGTGTTGTCAGTCTTCATTGTGAATTCCACACTGCTTTGTAGTTTTTCAAAGACCTTGACTATTTGGCACCATATACTGTTGGGTGTGGTTTTTCTGTGTGTGTGGTACTGGGTGGGCTGGGCGTTCTGTTCCAGTGGTGTGTACTATGTTCACCACGTATATTGCTGTTTGGGTAGAGAAGGGGTGCCTTGGATTGGTGAAGAGCACCGAGAGGCTTCGTTCTGTCATGGTTAACTTAGATTATCACATTTTTCTTGTATTATTTGTGGTTGTACATGAGGAGCATAGGAAAAAACCGAGGCACTTTACAGTTTTGGATCTGTGTTCTTTCAAAATGGTTGTTGCACATTGCCCAACTAGATTGTTTAGGGTGTGTGTGGTTCAGTGTTTTAGGTTCTATTGCCTGTTGTTCTATACTGTTCTAATTGTGCTGTTGTTTGTAATGTGTTACTTTGGCCAGGTATTTTCATGAACGTTTTTTGACTGGTCTGGTCTGGCGGTCTGTTTGTAGTGTTTGCCAACAATCCAAGACTGATTAACAGTATCACACTAGATACGTCACAGTTGACAGTTATGCACTTTTCATCATGACCAGGCAACTCCAGTAGTTATTATCACATAGAATGCATCTTCTGTAATCTTTTGTATTTGAATATTCTAGCCAACTCCTACATAGTGATGGGGTGCGGGACTCTTTCTCAAGTCAGAGGAGTTGAAACTGTTGCAAACCGCCAACGCGAGAGGATCCTCGTACCTGAAACAGTGGGGTAGGCTAGAAGATTTTATAAGATATAGTGGGGGTGGTTAGATATCACTAATAGAGAAACAAGCATATATCTCTCTTGCATTTTGCTTGACTATGGTACACATTTAGAGGTATGAGCTATAACCTTGTGATTTATAGCACTTAGACACAGAATACATGTACTATGAAGCACTATATAAAAACAAGCTATTTGTTATTATTATAATTCTAAGAGTGAGAAGAGTTCAACAGTCTAACTGCTGAGATGGGAAGTCACATTTGTTGTAATAATGTTTTAGCACTTCCTATGATGGGAGTTAGTCTACTGCTGGTGCCTAGTTGTAGCGGTGCAAATAGAATAAAGTGCTGTACACAGGAGTTCACTGCTTAGGCTTCAGTGTAATGCTTAGCATGTTTTCTCTTGGAAATTACTATATTAACTAGACCGAGTCTCTATAGATGAACATCTCTTGCCCCTTACAATTTGAGCCCATTCTAAGATGACTTGGTGGTGTCTGACCTGCTACCAGAGTTTGGGAAGTAGTTTGGTACTTGATTAACACCTTCATAATTGCCACTGACGAATGTACGGCTTTACAATGCGTGCTTTTACACCGCGTGCCGTTACAATGTGTTTTTTTCAACGCAAGTCGTTACCACGACTTGCGTTGGAGGGGTGCGGACTTAGGAATTTTCTTATTTACTATTCTAACACCAGCCTATGTACAGTAGGGAAGGTGTTGGATAGTAAATTAAAAAATTCCTTGTCCTGCAGCGCCCTCCAGCGCAAGTCGTGGTAACGACTTGCGTTGAAGAAACCGCGTTGTAACGGCACGCGGTGTAACAGCCGCGTCGTAAAGGCTGTAAACCGCCACTGAGTATGGATCTAGTTGTCTTAGTTGATGTAGATGTCATTACCTCAATATGTCCGAAGCCTATAGGGCAGAGGTCTTCAAACTGTGGGGTGCGCACCCATAGGGGGGCATTGAATCTTGTGAATGGGGGCGCTGCTTAACAATCACAGCAGTGCACAAGTCCCACAAGAAACAAGCTTGCAGTTTTCTTCACAACATTTTGTAGCCTATTCTACACGTTTTAAGTTGTGTGGCCTTATTTTTAAAGGCAGTTCGCCTTTTAATGAAAATGCTCCTAATCCAGGAACACTGGAAACTCAGTAAGCAGGGCCAGACTGGGATCTAAAAGCAGCCTCGGCCTAATGTTGAAACATCCTCTGCTGCCTTTCCATCTCCTTCCAAATTCTATCTTATTTGTTTTGATCCTTCTGTGCATGCTGCCTGAAACCTGGGAGCTGGAGACGTAGGCAATGGCCCCCAATGGTCTCATGGAACCCCCTCCCTTTTTTCACACATGCTAATGTTTTTTTTTTTTAAAGATCTTTAGAATATAACATGCATCATGCAACTTAAACAAATACACCAATTTTTTAGTGGCTATTTCAGATCCTTTTTCCTGAGTTCCTCGTATTTAAAATTTCAGTTTAAATAGATTTTTTAAAAATGATTTCTTTAAAACGCTGACTAGATCGAATTGTAGAATAGGACAATATCTACCAGACAAAAAAGTAGTTTACTTAATGGCAAGTTAAGCAAACCCCAGAACTAAAGATTGTTTTGCTTTCATTCACATGCCTCTTGTTCATCCTATTGCGCCATGCTACCTTAACCTGACGCCACCGCACCTTGGCCTTCTCCTGCTTCATCTAATCCTGACCCCCCTAGCCCTACAATGTTCTCTCTTCCATCTTCTCGATACTGGGCAGGGGCATTCCTGCCTCTCAAATACCTCCCACACAAGTTGCTGGGGCAGGGCATTGTGAGGCAAAGAAGCCAAAAAGCAGTAGCACATCCATCCATCCGTTTCCCCCCAATCCATTATGCCACAGGCCCACCCTCATCTGGTCAATCACCTCTACACTGGGTGCCCATAGTCCCATGCTCCCCCACTGTCCTATAGACCAGCCTTTTTCCTGGGATCAGTCTTTCATCCGCTGTAAAGGCTGGTTTTACTGTCTACAGCGTCTGTAAGGCGCCTATGGGTCCATCATACACTAACATCCCTGAAGCACTCTGTATCCTCCCCTCGGATGGACAGGACTTCTGCTACGCAAAACTCAATGGCTGGGTGATCCTTCTCTCAGCGCTGCCAGCGGATGCTCAGCTATGTCCACAAGGTAACAGCTCCTCACTTCAACACAAATAGAGTAAGCTCAGCTTGGTCCAGAGATCGACGGTTCTTTGACACAAACTATAAATCCATCCCTGTTTAATAAGGTACCTATTCTAGTCTCGCTATACCCCTTTCAAGGTTTGAGGGAGGCCTGACTCCAAAATATTTTTCCTCAGGGGGCCCAGTGTAACAAAGTTTTAAGACCATTGCTATAGGGTCTCATGTCACATGCAATATTTTGCGTGATAAAAATATAGCAGTCGCTGATTTGACCTAACCATTAAAATGTTTTGGTGAATCTATGTAAGTCAACATGCTGTTAAGCGTAGTAAATTTATACACTAAACTTGCAATGCTGTGAATGCAATATTTTTGTAGGTTATTATTAACCTCTATATAGTACCTTGAGGACTCCTTTGGTACCCCTTGGAGAGAGCTTTAGGCTGATTGATGGATGTGGGCTGCCACTTCTGTGCTCGGGGTCAAGAGTACAGTCACGGGCTAATCCAGGTTTACATTTCAGCACAGTCTGTCATTATTTAATAAATTAGGTCAATGGAAACGAAAACTAAAGCTACATTCCTCTTCAGATCGCCCCTGTCTGAGACAGTCTTGCCTGGCATGAGCAATGAAATCTGTTAAAAAGCCATAAATTCTGTGAGCCTTCAGATCTTCTCTGATGGAAAGGTGCTGTTTAGGAGCAAGGCTGAAGATAATTGGATCTAGAGAACATGTATGAACTGACAAGGCTGCCACCTGGGAGTCACAGGCAGCTTTATAAAGACAAGATTTGACATAATCACTCACCATGGAGATGCACAAGAAAGCTAATGCCATCTCAGAGGGACAGGGCACTTCCGGGCACTGGAAACGAAATATTTAATGATGTCCTTTTAATGGGGACTGATTGGGTATTAATGGGGGTGCACAGACTATTCAGACATCCCAATGAAGTGCCGAGTGCTAGGCAACGTCTAATGTGCGCGTCAGGAGAGATAATTGGCCAGTGATTCTTATTTTATCCTTAATCAGGTCCGGTTCATTCAGCTGTTCCTCTCCAGTGAGCACAGAAGTCAAATAGTAACCCCAAGACAAGGACAAAGGGCCCATGAAATGATTACACCCTCAGACGTAAGGAAGGCTTTTATGAGCAATTACTCATTGCTATGGAAGCTAGCTCCTGCAGGAGTCTATTTTAATGCCAATATGCACAGCACTCTCAAGTTAAAGTTTACTGAATGAGCGATATCTGTGATCAGACAGGTTGCCCTTGCCTGGGTGACATTGTCCTTGATTGGCATAGACTGCTGCTATGTTTGGCAGTCCAACATCATTGCACACTTTGGAAGAGTCCCTAATGAAGCACACTGAAGAATCATATGAGAATCAGTGGATTACAGTGAGCTACAGAAGTCAAATCAAAGGCCTATTCGAAAGGTTTTTAGTGGCATGCTGTGGTGATGCGAACAACACAGTATTCTAAATTAATGGACAAGTAAACAAATTACTGCTTGATTTTAATTAAAAACAAATTCTGGTTATTCATATATATTTAGAAATACTCTTACAAAATGGGTGCCTTATGTTTCAAAGATATGGCAGCTCTTACGGTGTGATGTATTGACTGGTAAGGAAATATAGCGTAGAGCTATGTAAAATATATGATGCAGTGAGGTACGGAATGTCATTGTATGGAAGGTAGACCATAAGAGGGTATGATACTGAGTGGAAGGGTAGAAAAGAATAGCCTCACATAGGAAGAGTCCTCACCTGCTCTTGTCTGGTGAGGTCTGGTCTGCTATGGTATGTTATGGTGTAGAATGGCATGACCTGGCAAGATCTGGTGTGGTACATGAAATACAATTTGTGACACCTCTGCATAACTTTGAGATGTTTCACTAACACAATAACAGTATTAGGATTATCATAATCGTTGTATGAGTTAAACTTGTTTCCAACTTTTCTTCACATGTAGTTATGATTGTAGAGTGAAAACAGCCTTTTCTCCCAGACTAGATCTCATGTGACGTTTGAAAGGAGTTTTAGAGTGAAGCAGCAGGTTGAGGTTCTCATAGGCTTCAGGTAAGAGCAATGGAGGAAAAAGCTGGAGCAATCACTGGGAAGCATTATCCCTCATCTGACCCCTCAGAGGGATTTATCACCAAGGAAGTATCAGGTATATATGTCAGCTGATGCTCACACATCAGTACCAACATTTCGGAGGTACCAGTTTGTGGGCAGTGATAAAAGAGCATGATAAGACAGGAAAAGGGCTAGTGACTATAGCAATGGACAAAATAAAATTGGCCATTAGTTTGACTGGGAAGCAGTGATTTTGAGGTGTTTGGTGTCAGGAGATAAGAAACAGGTATGTATGATATGTAGTGAGTGGTATCTAAAGGTAAGTAGAACATTGGGGCTCGACTGGAAATCACTTTTGGGAGGAGTAAAGTGGAAGGGACCAGTGACAGTACAGTAGGGTAGTGATGGACGAGGTGTACAGTGACAGAAGACATGGTATCCGAAGAGAGAAATACAGCGACGTGAGAGGGCGACACTGAAAGGGGAAAGGGACAGTTAAGGGAGAAAGGTGAACAATGACTGAGAAATGAGCAGACACAGAAGAAGGGAGCACTGAAAGAAGATGGAAACACTGACAACAAATGTGGGCGATAAAAATAAATGTGGGCAGTGATTGTAAAAATAGATGGGAGATAGGGCCAGTTTAGAAGTAGGAGTGAGAAAAAAAGGAATGGCCCATCCTTGCATAACTCATCCCCCAGTACAAACCCTACTGTGTAAACAATTTTATAAACTTCATGTCCCTTAACGCTATATTGGACCCTCAATATTGCATCCCAAACGACACATAAGAGTTGATGGTGCCCACATCAAAAACATTTTGGTCTGGGGGTTTCGGCATCACAATGTTTGAAGACCACTGCTTTAGAGTAATATTCAAATTATTATGGGCAGATATGTAGGAATTGTAAATATTTTGATAGTAGCTGCTTCTGGTTGGACATTATGCAAATTGTGTTTTTGCATTCACATGCTCCAACAAAACCTAGTGATTTAAACATGTGCAAAAGTGAGAGTGGTACTGCACAATGCGTACAATTGCCCTTTGCACCCATTCTTGCCATTGGGCCACAATGTACATCACTACTATAAAATCAGGAACCTGTGGAAAATTAGGATCCCACAAGTCTTATGTGAAATATTTAGATGTGCAGGAAATTGGTCTGATTGATATACTTGTGGTGAGTTTATGAACATTCACAGACATGTGAGTTTGTGGCTATTCATAAACACTTCTTTCACTTTTTCCCTCCCTTGAAGTGGTCAGAGAGACACTCCAATGAAGGGATTGTGTATATCCTTTCCCTGTGTGGGTAGGAGACCAAACACAATCAAACTTCGTGGGGACATACAGGAAGGAGTTTCTCTATGGGGATAATTTTACTGTTAGAAATGGGGTCTGTAGCTGGCAGAGGTTTGCACCAAATCCAAATAGGGTCCCTCAGTCTAGTCTGGGTAAGTAAGGTACACAGTAAGAAAAACCCACACTTATCCCCTTGGTAGCTTGGCAAGAGCAGTCAGGCTTATCCCCAGAGGCAATGTGTGAAGCATTTGCGTGCATGCACACACACACACACACACACACAAACAGACACATAAACAGTGAAAACACCACTAAAGTACTGTATGTATCTGAGTAAAACAATACCAAAACGACAAAAAGAATCTACCATACACAAGTCAAAATACACACTTTCCAAGATTAAATCAAGTATAGCTTTTAGAAAACAATAGCTCTAACTGGGCTATCTGGTTGCTCTTGATGACCCCACAAAGTTTGTCCGATCTCAGGGATTCAGGACCAGCATTGGGGGTCATACAGACACATACTGTTCCTTGCAGGCACCGGAAGTCAAATACAGTGCAAGACACAGGGGAGGTGAGGCATCAGGGAGGCAAGTGCGGCGTTGGTTCCTTAATGCTCTGCAGTCCATTGGCCTGCCAGCACTCAAGGACAGTGTGTTGCATGAAGCAGGTAAAGTGTCACTGAAGCAAGTGAGGTGTTGGTTTCTTGCTGGAATGTGAATTTACCTTGAAAACACAAAAGACAAGAGGTGTTTGGCAAAACAGAAAAGTTGGTTTAATTAAATGCTGCAGCCGGGAAAAAGTTACAGAAATGGGTCTGAGGACTGTCTCAACATACATTCGTTCTGAGTGCCATTATGTACAGTCTTTGGGGCACCGTAAAACAATTTAGATCTCATTTTAGAAAAAGGAATGTGGGTTTAGTCATGGAGCTGTCAATCAGGCCACCTGAAAGCGAATGCAGGTGGGTCTTGACCTTGAGTGGACACTATGAGGGCCAATGGGTGAAGTGTCCGGATGTCTGGCATGAGGAGATCAATGCGTGCATTGTGTGTGCCATGCTCTGATTGGATGAGTTTTCCTAACTTTATGTGGCATCTAACTTTACAGTGCGTTGGGAACACATGCACCCCTCTGGCCATATTTGCTTTATTGGGGGAAATCTCCTGGGACCATTGTGGTGTTGCTGCCTATTAAAGGGACTAATATGGATTTTTCGTGTTTGCATGTTTGTCTGGCTGGTTACGTGTCACTCCACCTGTGATCTGTCAGTCAGTAGTCACAGGCCTAGGTCACAGGGCCTGCCTAAACACTTATTCCTTACTCAAGGTTGATGGAGAGGTCGTCTTGGGAGATTTTGACAACAATGATTCGATCTCGTTTTTGCACATATGCGTATCATTGCATATATTGGCATCAATATTAACAGGTTCCTGGAGGTGGTGCAGAGTCGTAGAATCACTGACACCCATGGATGTTGTGAGGTGCAGGGGTGTTGATGCAGCGGTTGCCGAGATGACCCTCTGTTCCTTACTTCTGTGAGGTGTCAATGATGAAGTCAGAGATCAAGCCATGAGGCTTCAGTTTTGCAGCATCAAGGTCGAACCACTGGGCCACAGCTGTTGTGCCAGATTTGGAACAGTGCATCACGGACATCAGTGGCATGTGCTCAAGACTACCGCAGTGATTGTTCTTTCGAGGTGCTAATGCATCATCGGAGCATGGTGAGTCGTGGTCATTGTGTGAAGTGGGGACCACAGCTTCGGTGCAGGCAGAAGCATGGTGTCCAAGTTGCAGACAAGAGCTGGTTCCGAAGTCGCTCAATGTAGGTTTCCTCATATAGCATGGACACTCATTTCCAAGGGCCTAGGAATTGGATCTGGCACCACTTGACAAGTAGGACTGTCAGGCGAGGAGTCCAGGTGCTACAGGTGAATTCCTTGATGGCCCTGAGACTTCCAACAGGAGGCAGGCTCAACTCAAGCCTTGGAGAAACTTTAGAAAGTAGGGTGTAGAAAGCCAAGTCCAGTCCTCTCACTCCCAGGACAGGAGCAACAGGCAGCAGGCCAACACAGCAAGGCAAACAGTAAAGTGGCAGTCCATCCTGACAGCACAACAGCTCTTCTTCCTGGCACAATCTCTTCAGTCCAGTAGTAGTCCTAGTATATGGTGTCAGAGGTCCAGTACTTATACCCACTTTGGCCATTGAAGTAGAGAGACTTCAGAGAAAGTTCTTTGTAGTGCACAAGACCCTGCCCTTTCTTGTCCTGGCTCCTGACACACTTCATAGGGTGGTGACTTCTGCATGTGGGGACAGGCACAGCCCTATTCAGGTGCAAGTGTCAGCTCCTCCCACCACTCTAACTCAGGAAGGCTCAGCAGCACGGCGATGGGCCGTCAGGATATGCAGGGACACCTCGGCTGCAGGTGTGTGTAGCTGTCTAGATTGAATTCACAAAGCCTAACTGTCATCCAACCCATACATGTATTCTACGGACAGGCAGAGGCACAGAATGGTTAAGTAATAAAATGCCAAGTTTCTAAAAGTGCCATTCTCAGACCTGTGATCTACAAAACACTTCACTAAAAGATGTGCTTTTAAATTGTGAGTCCAGAAACACCATACTTCAATTTTCTATCTGCTCCTGATTGGCAGATACACTTGCAACATGTTACAAGGCTTCCCCTATGCTAACCTAAAGAAGGGATAGGCCTTGCTGCAGTGAAAAACACATTTAACAGTTTTTCACTACCAGGACAAGTAAAACTCACAGGTTCATTCCCTTTCGTTTAAATACACTGCACACTGCTAATGGGGCTACCTAGGGCCTACCTTAGGTGTGCCTTACATGCAATAAAAGAGAAGGTTGGGGCCTGGAAATTAGGTAGACTTTCTAGGTTCACATGGCAGTGTAACACTGCCCACACAGACTCTGTAGTAGCAGCCCTGAGACATGTTTGCCTATGTTCCCACTCATGTGGGTGGCACAATCATTGTTGAAGGCCCACGAGTAGCATTTGGTTTACAGGCCCTGGGCACACACAGTGCACTCATACCAGGACATATTAGTAAATCAAATATGGCAGTCATGGAGAAAAGAAATTCCAATACATTTCAGACACAGAGCACTTGCTAGTCAGCAGTGGGAAAGTGGCCTGAGTGCTAAAGCCAGCAAAGGCGAAGTTCAGTACATAGTCAAAAACAGGAGGTCAGAAACAGAAAGACGTCAAATCACGTCAAAAGAAAACAAGTCTAACAGTTCCCCCTGGAAAAGAAAAGAAAAGGAAAAAATGTGCTGTTGCACATACATGCTGGTATTCTCCAGTTCGGCTTGGAAATATACATACAATTTTGCATTGTGGAAATATCAAGGACCGAAAAAACATACGATCACATGACATTCTTAGGAGGACATTTGGAAAGCTTAAGCTGTCAATGCTTCCAGGAATAGTTTTCAAATGTTCTGTGAATTTCCTAAAGTCCTAGGTAGACCTATTTGTATGGCATTTCAACATTATGAATTGAACTCGGTTGCTTTAAGCACAAGCTAGCACCTTAAAAAACAATATAGAACTTCCACTTTAACGACTCATATAAATATGTCTACATTATCATTTTACAGTTTGAATTAAATGGCATGTAACCTGAAATTTTAGATACAGCATGAACACTTAGGGCCTGATTTACAAAGGTAAACTTACATGTTTGTGTAAGTTTACGCTTTGTAAGTATTCACAAAACTCCATTTTAATAGTAAGTTCACGAGTGCGGCAGCTGCGCCGTGAACTCCGCACATAAAAAGGTAGGACAGGACATGCCTACCTTTTTATGACAGGAGTTCTCCACCCCAAAAGCACAACCACCACACTCGTAAACTTACTATTAAAATGCAGTTTTGTGAATACTGAAAAAGCGTAAACTTACACAAACATGTACGTTTACGTTTGTGAATCGTGCACCCAGGTGTCTATTCTACAGACAACTTACTGTAGTGTCCAACTCAAACAAGCACCAGGCAAGCTCCTGAGAGCTGTCAGCATTTATTATGAGATAATCTGGCCCATTTAAGCCGTTGTCTGGGCAGCCACTAAACAAAATGCAAGAATAGCAATTTCTCCTCAAATTGATATGGATTCGTTTTTTATATTTATGCCATTCTATAAACAGTTCTTTACTGTTTAAGACAAACGGTTTTCTATTTAACACTTGCAATTACAATGCACGCCATAAACTTTATAAACGATGCAGCGTTTCATTTATGGCTTTTGGTTTTGCATTTTACCTCTTGGCGTTTTAGCTGTACAATAAATATAAAAAATTGCGGCAACTTTATCTGAGTGTGTTTTTGTAACATATAAGGTGGCATTCCTGTATATGTTGATAACACACCCCTCTAAAAGATGTTATTGGTGTAAAGTGTTGTGTTATATGAGACCATAAAAAATGCTGCCATCAGGAGCAATATGGCAAATACATTTCAAGTACCAGGAAAGATAAATATGCCATTCCCTTCTCCAGTCAAGGATAGAAGGTGGTTGATAGAAATGGGGGTCCCTAGTTGGCAATGGTTTGCACCTTTGTCCAAGTAAGGGCCCTTTTTAATAGTCAGGGAATGGGGAATACATTTCTAAAATAACCTCTGCTCATCCCCATGGTAACTTGGTACGAGCAGACAGGCTTATCTCGGAGTGTGTAAAGCATTTGTGCATACATACAGTAATACATTGAAAACACTGCAAATGGACACCACAGAAGTTTAGAAAAATAAGTAATCTTTATCTAAATCAAACAAGACAACAATGATAAAAACCCAACATACAATAATCAAAACTTGACTCTTAGAAGGTAAAAACAGTCCTGTCCATTGCAAACTATAGATGCAACACTTTCAACACAAAGTACCTTGAATGCAGCAAAATCGTAAACAAAAACAGCTGCAGGGAAGGTGATGCATCGGTTCCTTACGCACCGGGAAGGTGATGCGTCGGTTTCTTGCTACAGGGGAGGTGAAGCGTCGGTTCCTTACTGCCCCACAGAGGAGGTGATGTGTTGGTTTCTTACTGAAGAGCAGGTGATGCACCGGTTTCTTACTGTATGGGGATGTAAGGCGTTGGTTTCTTTCTGCGGCCCCAGAGTTGTTTAGACTTGGCACCCTGGTACAATGTGTGGGAATTCAGGAATGCATCAGTTCTCGATGCGTCAGCAACGACGCTGCGTTGATCTCTCCAGCCGCAGTACCACAATGCGTTGGTTCTTGCAGTCACACAGCAGGGCCTGCGTTAGAATCGGTGCAGTGATCTCGGACTTTGGAGATCGGCGCATGAGATTCCGTGTGCAGTGATTTCTTCTGCTGCGGGCAGACGGTACGTCGGTTTCTTCAGCGGCACAGCAGCGATGCATCGGAAACAGGTGCGGATGTGTCGCACTTCTTTAGTTGTGTCTCTTTTCCTGTTCCCAACAGAAGTAACAACCTCCAGAGGCCCAACACAGGAACAGGCACCATTTTGCAGGTCAGAACTCCCAGCAAGGAAGTTCAGGGGAGCTTGCGGTGAAGCCTTTGTCTTCCTGAGATTTCATAACAGGAGGCAAGCTTTACTTCAAACCCTTGGAGATCTTCTTTAAGCATATTGCACAGCACACAGCAAAGTCTTTATCCTCTCCTTGGCAGAAACATCCACTGCAGGCCAACCCCAGACAGCACACAGCAAAGGGGCAGTACTTCTCCTTCCTTTTTCACATCTCCTTGGTAGTGAGTTCAAAAGTATTCCAAAGTTCTTGGGTCTGGACCCCAATGTTTATATTCCATTTGTATTTGTTCTCTTGTGGCAGAGAGGCTCTGTGCTCAGTCAAAACCAGTTCTTTTTTTTTCTCCGATCAAACTTCCCGGCAGAAGGTGGAGACAGCATTATGTAAGGCAGACCAGGCCGTTGAGGTGCAAGAGTATCTCTTCCCCTTATTCTAAATGCAGCCCAGGTCTATCCAGTCCAGTTCTGATCAATCCTGGAAAGGCAGGAGACACCTCAACCTCCCCAGTGGCCATCTACAGATAATGCACATTTCCAGCCCGTCATTCCAAAGCCAGACAGTCAATCCACAAACCAGCAGAGGCACATAGGATGGCTAAACATAAAAAATACCTATTTTCTAAAAGTGGTATTTTCAAACACACAATATAAAAATCATCTTTACTCAAAGATGCATTTTTATATTCAGAGTTCAGGCATACTAAATTCCATCTTTCTATCTTGTCCCAGTGGGAAATATATTTATAAGATGTTATAAATAGACCCCTATTCTATCCTATGGGACAGATAGCCTTTTCATAGTGATAAACAAAACATACTGTATTTCACTATCAGGACATATCACACACACCAGTACATGTCCTACTTTTCACATACACTGCACCCTGCCCACAGGGGTACCTTGGGCCTACCTTAGGGGTGACGTGACTCACTTGTGATAAGAGGGAAGGTTAGGGCCTGCGAGAGGATGCAATTGCTAGTGCGACCTGGCAGTAGAGACTGCGTTCAAACACTGCTGTGGAAGGTCTGAGAACCCTTTGAAAGGCTGCTTGTGTGGGTGGCATAAATCAGGGCTGCAGGCCCACTAGCAGCATTTGAGTTACATTTACCAGGCACACATAGTGCACTGTACAAGGGTCTAAGTAGTAAATCAAATAAGTCAATCATGAAAACGCCAATTCATAAACACAATTTACAGGGAGAGCATATGTACCTTAGCACTGATCAGTAGTGGTATAGTGTCCAGAGTAATACAACCAACAAAAACAGGTCAGAAAATGGAGGCCAAACAGCAAAAAGTCTGGGGATATACCCTCTGAAAAACCCAAGTCTAAAAGTAGTCAAATACATGAGTGTCTCCTAGCTTCGCACTCGTTGCCAAAAAATGCTTCCAACAACGTAATATATGACTCCTTTCATGTGAGCTATTTAATATTCATCTTTAAAATGTGTCTCAAGGCTATTTAAATGACTGCCTTTAAGGTGCAGTTCAGCAGTTCTAATGATTTCCATTTTCATTAATAACAATTCTTATTTCATTAATCTGGCTCCTAGAAAACGAGAATCTTGAAGTCTCCTTGAGACTGTGAAGAGGGTTATATGGTCAGAATATCAAGAACAAAAATAACGACTGAGATAAATATTGAGATCTAAATATTTATACAACAATTTCACCACACTGAGTGTAGATTTTCAAGTATAAACTGCAATGGGGCAATATCTTTATAACAGATATAACTATATATTTGTAAGACAATATTTAGAGTATGGTATTCTAATGTCATGACATGAGCACTGCATACCACTAGGACAGTGAGGTGGGAATCCAGTGGGACAGTGAGAATCCCTTTTAGTTATGATTCCCATTGTTAGGGGAATATCTAGTAGGACAGTGACATGGCAATCTCAATGAGACTGTGAGGTTGGAAACCCATTGGGACAGTAAAGAGGGAAACCCTGAAGTAAAACAAGGAGGGAAAGCCATTGTTGAGTTTGTCATTCACATCCAATAAAATTGCTTGTGTCAGTTCAATTCACTTTAGAACAGGTTTCCCTTGACAGTGCTCTTTCCTTGAGTGTTACACATCTAAGAGGACCTAGGGGCTCATTGAGAGTTACCTTTAATTCCAATAGGGCTTGTAGATCCTGTAACCAGCCTGCCAGACAGCAGGCTATTAATATGGGAAGGAGGCATCCCAGTAACCTAATAAGAGCACAGTCACAGCCTGTTGGTGTGCACATTGGGTCTCCCCGTTTCCCATTTTTTAAGTGCATGATGACTGTCAGACTTAACAAACATCAGTCTGACAGAAACTCATCATGTCAAAGTCAGGCAGCCTGATTCTCTACTTACACTGACTCTCAGGCACTTTGCAGCCAAGTATGATGACTGAAGATCTCACAGTAATGAGGGCAGTTACATCATCAGCTCAGAAAAGAGCTGTGAGGATCATCTCCCTGATGACAAAGGGGAGTGCCATTGTTAGAGTTCACAATGGCTGACTGTAAGTCAGTGAAGCCATACACCAATCTTTTCCAGAATCATCACAGTGTGGGATTGAATCACTGACTGATCTCATCCCACCCTGTAGTGAGTTTTACCACATCCCCTTCTCAGTGGCTGATGCTTGCGAAGGTTAGGTAATGACGGGAGGTGGTGGATATTCTGTTTACTGTTGCCCAAAGCCTTCGCTCCATCCTGGATCATTGTGTTCCTGCCTTTCTCCAGTAGCTGGTGTTGCCTTGTATGTAGAGCCCTGATCATGAGGCCTAATGGGTAAGTGGCTTATTGAATGTTTGGTTGCATGCATATTGATACATATGAATGCATGTGTGAGTATATAAGTGTGCATGTGAATGGATGGGTGTGGGTGTGTGCATTTGTGTGCTTTCTCATGAGAGGGTATAAGTATGTGCATGTCTGTGGTTCTGAATAGGTGGGTATGAGTTTGTGATTGAGAATTGGTTGGTGTGATAGTGTTTGAGTGAGCATGTATTTTTGATTGTGTTGTGAGAATCCCTAATGCCCAGAACCTAAAAAAAATAGCCAGACATTACTGTAAACACACTCTGATTAGGTCACAACACAGTTCAAAGTAGATTTCTCTTTAAGCCCTAGTAGCTGTGGCACTAGAACCTGACAATCGCTCAGAAAAATCTGCTCAAGGTTCAAGCAGTACCAAACAAAATTAAAGTTATCAAAACAGCAAAATAAAATTCCTCTAGGGATTTAGATAAAGAAAGTTTCAATAAGAAAAAGGCACAAAACTGATCAACATCCAAACTCCAAAGGTAAGCTTTTTTTAAAACAGCAGAAATGAACATGTGTCAACTAAAAGTCACTCTTTGTGGTTGACCGAAATCGAGACATAATTTCAGACCAATGGAAACAAATAAGGTAGGCCAAGAGGATCACAATCTTCAAGAATTCACCATGGGCCTAAATGTTTTCCTGGTTCTAAAAGTCCTCCATCGGAGCAAAGCAGGTGATCTCCTGATAAAGCCATCAGTTTTGATGGTGAAAGCTCAAAGTGAGGCAAGGCAGGATAGAGCAGGTGCTTAGGCCAATTCATCACAGGAGTAGGTTTGCCACCTTAAACAGTCTCAGGCTGGACCGCCACATTTAGGGCCTGATTTAGATCCTGGCAAATCTCCTGTCGTCCCTCCGTGAAGGGAGTTACAAGTACTCCATCAAGCTGACGGAGTCTCGTGCCCGCCATATTTAAATGTGGTCTGGTTGAACCACTGTCCACATCAACAGACTGTTTACAGTCACGTAAGCGGCACACCTCCAATGACGCAGAGGACTCCTCTGCTGGCTAACAGTACTCCTTCGCCATCAGGCCGGCAGGTTTTCGCTGAACCTATTTAGATTTTACCATTGTGCTGACGGAATGAGTCCCTGGGGAGCGGAGACTGGAAAGTACTACTTATTCATGTGTCACAAACATATATGTAGGTAATGTGCTATGCCACTTTTGCTACATACAGCATAGCACAGAAACAACAGACACCCATTATTGAATGTACAAACACACCCACAACCAACACAACAAACAAGTATATTTTTTTGTCAATACAGATGTGTTCATTTTACCTTGATAAGTTGCAATATGAGCACCACTACATTAAACATACAAAAAAGAATTGCATGTAAGAGCAATGCAAAATACACAAGGCCAAAACAAATGGTAACATATAATTCATAGTAAAATATGTGGAAAAAAAGCTTACCTTAGATCCTGGCGAAAACGGAGTTGATTAGCATTGTGATCAAGTAGGAGCAGCAAAGGAAGGACCTGGATGATGGGGTACAAGATGGAAATGGAAAAAAAGGTACGTTTCTACCTAATTTCGTTTGATTCTACCAACTCGAGGTTGGAGATGTCCCCACCACAGTTTCCTCAACAGAAAGGCAACATCATGATTGCTCGGGGGTAATTTTGGCTGGACTCCCTCCGACAGCTGCTTTTGACTAGGATTCCATCGACGCGGGAGGATAATTCTAGCAAGGAGACAGCGATATTCGGATGGACAATTGTCCATAGACCCAGCAACATCTAAACAGAGCGGGCAGACCTTCAAGTAGGTGGATGGTGAAACTGTCGGAAAAGTGGCGGTAGGACCAGATCTGCCAAGATCTAAATCAAACACATAGTCACATTATCTTTGAAATATTCCTGCCAGACAAAGTGGATGGTGTAGCAGGCCATGGCTTCCCAAGTCTAGACACTTTCACCATGAGGACCCACTGAAGCATTTTTCTATACAGCTAAAAACTGAAAGTGGGAATAGCCAGATATGTTGCCAGCTAGGGTTACAAGCTCCCCACAGAGCTCCAGTGCTTAGTACCATTCTTGTGGAGGTACAAATGACTGAGTTTCACAAAGTTCAGAGAGAAATCCTCCTGATCTTTACAACAGCCCCAAGTCCTCTGGGTAGACTTCTAGGTACCAGCTCTATCTTCACCCAGGGATCTTTGAGAGTTCAAGTACAAGTCATCAGTTGGGCCATTTAAAGCTGAGAGCCCTTATATATTGTGTGTCCCTGTATCAACAGTAAGTTACTACTGGAGCGCCGTTCCAGTCTACGTGTCAGCAGGAGGCAAGAGTATTTGGAACTCCTTTCCCCAGCAGTTTGGCAGATTCTTCTTTTTTGCTTGATTTAATTCCCATATCCATTAATGTTCTATGGAAGTGGTGAGGGGGTAGTCTTATTCTGTGCACTAGCCCATAACTTGGTAATGCCCTACACCCAATCTTGGCAACTTTCCAGTGGCATACCAACTTCCTTCTGCACCACTTTTTTACTCAACTGACTGCAACCCTTCGCAGAGTCCCCATTTATGACGTTGGGCCTAGGCTTTTTCCACCTGCAATAGCCTTGATCGCCCTTTGTTCCTATATGGAAGTAAGATAGTTTCCTCTCTCCCAGTTCTTGGACTTGATTTCACTCTTGATAGGAGCACAGACAGAAAGTATAGGATCTCCCCAGTTATGAATAGTTTTAGCTCCTTGCCTTCCCATTTGGGATCTTCACTTCAAAAGGAAACCAAAGGTACTTTGTTTGCTATTCATGCCTGTCCTCTAATGAGATGACCAATCCTTGCCAAGAGCTTGCTGTTGACATCACTTCAGCTTTTCAGCTTCCAGAGGTGGTGCCATTGTCCTCCAGGAGTATAAAAGTTAACCAGCAGTCCAGAAAGTGTATTCCAGTCTCTAGAACAGGGCTATATTATGTAAGGCGGTGCTAAGTCAGCCATATGCAAATCAGCCATAATTCTGCCCCAATGGGGACAGTCCAAACTAAACTTCCAGGCCAAGTCCTCCCTGAACCGGAATACAAGTAATCCAGGGTGTGTTTCACCCTAACGAACATGAACAGTGGATCTGATTTTATCAACTTTCCATGGAAGGTTAGCATTCTGCTTGTCCTTTGCTACTCTACCTTGCTTGCACCAGTTGCCATACAAACAATTATTGCCTCCTCAGAACAGTTGCTAAATATCTTTCCTAATGTCTGCAACTTGAGAATTTCATGAGGAAATTAGCTTGATAAATCTTGTTTTACACTGTAATTCCACATTCTGTGGAGTTTAACTAATAATATAGAAACATTTGCCAGCAGCTATCAGGCAGTAATGACAATATATGTTTCCCAGATTCTCAACACATATATTCGCCTAACTTTGTTAACAAGGCCTCAGTTGTAATATATAAAAATAGGTATTCATATACGAAAAAACCCTTCCCATGTGTTTGCCAACGCAATGGGTTTAAAACTGTATCCCGGCCAAAAGGCATTAGTGCTATGGGGGGGTCATACACTTTAGTCATGTATGTCGGTACAGCTATTAGACACTGCAGCCCACACCTGGCATTTAAGTTCCATGCCACTGATGCAGTTCCTGCAGGTAATTTCATGGCCTTACATGAAAGCTAAATAAGCTGAATGGTTGTAATCAATTCAACAGTACGAATTGTGGGGAAAAAGTACACTTTCTGTGACTCACTTGTACCTTAGTGAACAGAGTTGTAAAGCCAGCAAAATCAAACAGATAAAGGACATTGATGACAGCAGCATTATGCCCTTTCTTACATGGGTACATTACATTTATATGATATGGTAATTTACCATGAATCTGGGCCCACATTTACTAAGGTTTTGCCTCGGAGTTGTCTCACTGTAGTGGGACTTGTAAACCTGGGATTGGGTCAAAATTGTTTGCATATCTGACAGAGGCATAATAATGATACTTAACTGTATCTCTCTTTGTTACTTTCTCTTTCTATGTTGGTGAATTCTGCATCATACATAGAAAGAGGAAATTGGCTCTTAGTATTGAAGATATCCTTTCCTGCAGAAAACAATCCTGCCTGTAAAGCAGGCATCCTTGCAGCATGGCACAAGCATGCCTGTGTTGGCACTAAACAGCAACCCACTGGCTATACAAGAGCAGAAATGTGCCATATCTTAGTAGATATGGGGCATTTCTGCTCTCTCCCTTTCACGCAGTTCAATGTAGAAAGTTACCTGATGCATTAATATTAGTAAATCTGCCCCTGGTGTTTTTCCTCAAGAGAAATCATAAGCTACAAGGGGGAATGAAGAAGAACTCCAAGGGGAATTTAATGCAGACTACAAATGCCACAGGTAATTCCTAATTTCTTAGGAAGACTGTCATGAATTCAGTCGCCTTCTGAGTAGCGCGTTTCTCAAATTGCCGCTTCCTCCTTGTGCCTATGCACATACCAGGAATTACTGTTTGACCGCAGGTGCAGATCTCGATCCCAGAAAGGCCCTCAATCTGGATCTTCTAATGAGACCTGTCTTTTTTCTGAGATACATCATACAGTCAGATATAGAAGTAAGGACCTAAACATTTACATGTAAATAATGACACACCCACCACGTGTACCCACTATTGACAGTTTTGTGTAAAGAGGGGCAGTGATCACTAATGTGTCAACTACAGAATCCTAAATGCCCATCTAGCGCATTACTCTGAACTGAGTTACAAGCTTGACCGTGCATACAACGTCATGGTGGGCGTGTGCAGAGGATGGCCGGGGACCGTCCGATCTGCGCATGCTTCAGATTCGCATGCACCGTGGCAGAATTTCCGCTGCGGCGAAGCGGATAAAGTGGCTTCAGGCTTCACTGCAACAAGTTGTGCCTGTCCACAGTATTACTGCACACATAGGGCCCAATTCCGACCTTGCTCGAAAGGGCACCGAACGCGATCCGGCCGCAAAAAGTACGAGCCATATGCATGTTTTCCGCCCGACTCGTACAGCTGTACGAGCAAGCAAGTACGAGGCGAGCAACATGAAAATCACTGACCAAATCGTTTCCGGGGCCCGACCCGTTCCGTTCATCTCAGCCATAAGCAAACCGTGCCGTGCAATGGATGCGATTTACGACTGAGCCTGTACGATGCACGCATCGGACAGCCGGTTCGAGCAAAAGTTTCCGGCTCGCAAAACATCTGGGGCGTTGCCTTTGGGGGTCCTTGTCGGACCCCCTTTCACCCGCAGACTTATGACTCGGACACAGGGGGAGACCCAAGGGTCTTCCCAACACAGGCATGTAAGGAGTGGATGGCACCGATGCGTGCCCACTGCAGGGGACACCTTTGTGCAAGCCGTACCATTTCAGTCAATGGGAGCTCATGTACACGTCGTGCGACCGGCTCCCATTGACTTTTCATGGGTTTCTGACCGAACCGAGTCCGGCAGCATGCGGCCGCATCGTCATCGTTCGGTCGGACTGCAGGAGTCGGAAAACACTCTGGATCCGGATCGGTCGGAGAGCTTTCCGACCCAGATCGGAATCGGGCCCATAGTGTCTAAACTCTGCTTTAGCAAAACATAGGTTTCAAGCCACTACTGGTATCAATCACAGTGGCAAAGCCCCAGGACACTTTCTACAATAAAAAAGTGGCACTGAAGTTCTTGTCTCTTGCATTAAGATAAGTTTGCAGCCAATGAGGGAGCCTCAATAACTCTCCACCACCCAATTCACATCAACCAACCCACCAAAGCAAAGTTCTAATATGCTAAGTGTACCAGTGGATTAGGTATTACCGCTTGAACAATGAGACCACTTCAATCGTTCTAAGCTGTTCCCTTGGCACAGGACCCAAGATTGTCTTGGTACTTCATCCTCCAGTGTTTCTCTCCATTGTGTAGACCTGTATGTTGATCACCACTTTTTGATGTACGGGCTAAAATCAGAATGAAATTGACTTTCTTTGCTCAAAGGAGGCTGCTGCTAACACCATCAATCAACATCATGCAACTTCTACAAAAATCAGGGTGCAGCCTACAGGTGTGTCACCTGCTGGAGCTCATCATACTCGTTCATCCTCTGGACACCAGCAAAGTGAGAACAGTATGATAGGGACATGTGTTATTACTGTACTTGCATCCCCAAGTGTTTAACCCTCTTGAAAAAAAATGAATTATTATGACACAGGAATTCCACATTTTTCTCAACATACGTTTAAATTGATGTTTAGAAAAAATAGACCATCCATTTTGATTTCTTACCCATCATCTGACATATATACGTTTGAAAAAAAAAGCACAAACAGACTTCTTTAGAGCTCCAGATTAAATCAAGGCATACTACCCTACTTTGGAAACCTTGTTACTGCATCTGGGTAGGGGCATCCAACCAGTAGCTCGTGAGCTACTGCACTCTCCAGCTACCTCTCAGTAGCTCACCTGTGGGAAGCCCAGGTTATTAAATTAGAAAGGTTTTGCTTGGTTAAATTAATATACATATAAACAAATTGGAGATTATGCAACACTAATAATATTATTAGCTTTCAGTGTGTTTCATAGAACATAAATAACTCAGTACAGAAAAGGTTGGAGACCCCTCATTTGGGGGTACCGTTACCACACATATCTGCCGTTACCAGCACTGTAAATGATCCATACTCTATATTGAATGAAGCATTTAAAGTGGCATTATAAGGCAGGACGTGTTTTATTGTTTAACAAAGAGGGCAGCTCTCTCCCAGCACAAGCACCGAGCCTGCACTGCCGCCGACACCATCGGCATAAATGTGACCTTGATCGACCCACTTCGTCAACCTTTGCAATCAGAGACCTCATCCCCTGGAGCACAAACTGATAGAGCGAATAAGGCATCCTTTTGAAGGCACTGATATTTATGATATTTTTTCCGTAATCCAGTTTAAAAATGACTTGCTTGAGGCTAAGAGCTAGCTAGCTTGCCAGTGATTTAAATAATTATTGCTTCTGAGTGAGTGTATTGATCGGCCTCTGTCAGCTACTTCGAATGCTACTTTTTTCCTTTCACGACAGGCAGAAGAAAGTGCAGCGTCTTTCTTTCTCTTCTCCTGCTGTGGCACAGTTGTAGCACTTACCAACAGTAAGTAGATGAAAAAGAAATGAGTGGGAGTAGTGCGACTCTGCAAAATGAATCACCTCTAGGCACTTTTTCTCAGTGGAAATGTTGGGGCAGATTTACAAGGCCCTTGCGCCACTTTTGCGTCACTTTTCCCATGTTAAAAAATACACAAAAGTGGCGCAAGGGCCTTGTAAATCTGCCCGTTGTGTCTTCACATTTCCTCCACGGGCCAACTGGGGTGCCTTTTCAGTGACTCTCAACAGCATGAACAACAGGTGAGGAGGTCACCTGTGTGGTGGAGACCTCTCCGTCCACCGTTTTGACTACTTCCATGCTATTGCACCCCCCCTCTGCCCCTCTTCAATCCCACCCTCATTATTCCCCATTGATGTACCTCATCAGCAGTTGGATGTTTGTGAGCGTATAGGCCAGCCGCGACCCGTGATTTGACAGAAGACCACGAGGGGAAATTAAATAAATAATTCATTTTTCCCTCTTCGTCATCTGCCAAAATCCCCACCACCCAACGCCATTGCCCCACCCTCTAACCTGCACGGGCCGCAGCTGGCATAGGTTATTGGACAGATGATTAAATAGATAGAACCGTAAACAGCCTGTCTGGGACATATGTTTTTCATGATTTAATAGAGGGAATTTTTGTTAGAAAAGCAAGGGCAGTGAAGCACTTCATGTCACTGCAAAGAGATTTAGAGTTTTATTTTCCATATGGGATTCATTTAGAGTATGGTGTGCAGGGTGTACAAAAATAAATTGATGGCCATTTCACCAACGTAACCGCCATTCCATTGTCTCATTTGACACCACCAGTGTAAAACCTTCTTCTAGTGATCTGTCTGCCACAGGGCTGGCATGTCAAAGAGACAGTCGCCCTGTCCTATTAAGGGTGGTGCTCCGCCACTATCATTTTTTGTCTGTGACCCCCATGGTCATCATGGCAGTTCTTGGCTAAGAACTTGATTTATGGCTCTGACACACAGGGGGATCACTTTTTTGCTTTTCAAAAAACTCCAGCTTTAGAAATTTGATTTTGAAAAAACAAAAAAACTTAGTTGAGCCTGGCAGAAATAACAGTGCACCTATGGAAAAGTTGCATTAAATGTTGATGTTCCCCACCAAGAAGGATTGATCTTCCAATAGAGTTACTGATCCTCCACCAGAGGAGTGGAAGCCTTAGCCTCCACTGACCTTGTCTTTGTTGTTAAAACAGAGATTCTTGATGAGGACATCAGCCTTTTGGGGGAGCCACTGAATGGTCTTCCAGGTCTGAGAAATTTGGTAGCAAGTTTTCTTGACAGCTGCAATTCGAACTTCAGTGCTCCAATCGACTTGCATTTAGAAAAACACGATATTTCAGTCGGTGCTTAATTTGTAAACTAATAAGTGCCAGGGCCCTCTCAGGAGATCACTGCTGCTTGCACCACCCCTTGCTCCTACCAGCGCTGCCAATAACAGTACCAACACACCTGCTAACCGCCACACACCTAGCAGTGTGACAATTCAGACTATTCGAGGCCCCATAGCTAGAAGAATGGCTTGAGCCACATTATGTAGACATTTTAATGTATATTGAATTAATAAAGAAATGTTTTGGGATGATCTCTAAATTAGTGCAGTCTGCCACATGGTGGCGCTGTTTGTCTAAGTGCCCATGTTGACAATTAAGTGCAGGCGCTGAGCACCGGAAACCACCGGCTCAAATTAAGCACTGATTTCAGTAGACCTGGGAAGAACAGACACTTTTCTGTAGTCAAGCCAGGATTTTGTGCTTATTCGCCACTGCTACCCATATGGCAGTCAGACAGATGAAGGAAATCTTAACCAGAAATAAATGAGGAGAACTTGGCTACTGAAGCAACATTGGCATCAATTGGTATGGATGAGTTAGGAGTGGCTCATTGATTTTTGTCTTTGAGGTTTGATGCAATGGTTTGCCCTAGTAGGAGACATGGAGCAAATGTGATGTTGGGAGCAATGTTGATTTGAGTGAAAAAATTCGATTTCGAGTTTTTGTGTTGACAGAAATTATTAGCTGTCATTGGGACCTATTCGCAAAGGTAAAACTGATCATAAATGCATGCTTATCAATGAGTCTCTCTTACTCACATCTGTCAGGAATTTAAAAAGGGATTTATGAGAAGGGTAACTCCATCTACGTATTTGGAGAGCTCTGTGAAGTGTTTGTGTTAATTAAAAGAAACCAAATTCTGAATGTTTCAGAAATTACTTTAGTGCTGGTAACTTAGAACAAGCGCTTGTTCGAAGTTACCAGCACTATGGGGCATATTATGAAGAACTGCGATAAAATTATCGCTGCTTTACCGGCAGGGAACTGCCGCTAAAACAGCGATAATGGGCTTGATAATATGTCCTTGTGAATTCCCATAGCAGCCCAGGTTCTGTTGTTAACCTGGGCTGCTATGGGAATTCACATGGGCATATTATCAAGCCCATTATTGCCGTTTTAGTGGCAGTTTCCTGCCGGTAAAGCGGCGATAATTTTATCGCAGTTCTTGATAATATGCCCCTAAACTAGTTACGGTTCTGCATTGCGGTAGAGTTTTGACCACACGTTTTTGCAGACGGGAGTAACAAGCGCGTTGGTGACCCTCTGAGTCAATTGCTCGTTGTTGAAACATTCAGAATTTGGTTTCTTTTAAAAATAATTGAACACTACTCAGATCACAGACTGAGTTCGTCGGTCCAGAGTGACCTCTTAAGAAGGGTCTCCTTGACCCAAAATGCATTGAGTTTGTTCGCAAGAATGAGCATAAGAAAAATGTTATTCCATTTTGGACATCATGAATGTGAAAACACAACATTTGTGAAAGATATTGCGAGTCAATGAATAATAACATTTAAGAGATAAATAGCAAGTTTATGATGTTCTCTATGATATTTGAATATTTACATTTCATATAGATGACGTCGCCGCCTTAGGGCACAGTCGTGCACACAGTGTCTAGAACATTTGTTCTAGTTCCCTTCTTAGATTATACATTTTTTGAGCTAAGGTGGAGCCCTGTCCAACATGTACCACGTTTAGGATTTTCAAGTATCATTGTTTTAGAAAACAAAATTTAGCTCCCACTGAGTGCATTACTGCCAACTCCCTTTAAGATCTTTAGGATCATGTACCATACAAGGGACATTCCCTTTCCAGCAGTTGATCATTAAGATACGTCATTGGCTTATCAGTATAAATAATCTATTACTACTCTACAAATGAGAAATCCATTCACAAATATTTCACACGGAGGTGTGTCAGGATACACTTGGAACCAACCTAACTGAGCAAAGGATCACTCCCAGTAGGAATCTTTAATATACCCACTGTCAATTGTATTTAAAAGAGTAGTACTGTTTCTACAACCAGTTTAACACCTTCAACCAACTGCAGTTGAGTCAGCTGAGGACACCATGTGAGAACAGAGGAAGAGAGTGAATTAGTATGGTGACTTGATTACTGCGCACCCTAGAGCAAGCCATAGTGTCAGCTCTATAAACCGTTGTGTGGAATGCTACTTTTTTCTCTTTCGGATCATGAAGACCCTCAAAAAGATCACAGGGGCTATAGTCCTCTGTCCACTATGTGGGCGGGCTTGGCACAACCCCAAGGCCTTCTTTACTACAAGCATGCCGGAAGCCGATGTACCTGGGTGTAACAAATCATTTTACCCTGATTTTAGTCCTGGGACATTGGCAAAGAACAGCCAGATGCACTGAAGGACAGTTAATCATCGCCCTGACTGTCAGAAATAGGGAGCACAATTTGCTGCACTAAGTTATAGGGTGAGTAAATTTGGTCATATCAAGCTAGTTAAGAAGTTTAAGATGTAAGGATATTCCTTGAAACCCACTTCAATGGAAATTGATGAAAGGTGTTATGTGTTTTTGAATGATGATTTAAATTCTGACATTTCTGGACTTGATATTTCTGGAATATGACCCAGTTGTAATCGAAAACGAAATAATACAGACAGACCTTGCAGTGATCTATGAAAAAAAAATACAAGCAAGATGTCAGATCGGTTTACAGATGGAACAGCCATCTGTAGCCTGGCAATCAGACCCCTCTTGGATATATCTGGCTTAAGCAGGGACTTTCAAGTCAGAGACGTGTTCTTGAAATTTATGCTAATACGTCTTTCTGTTGCCTGGAGATGAAATAATTTGCTTAAAGAAATGTTTGATATATCCTAACATATAAATTGCTTTTTATGTGAAGTTCCTTTCAAAATCGGTGATGCTTCGGGCTGGTGTGTAAATTAGCAGATATTAAGTGCCCTCATATCACTAGGTATCCATAGAAGCCCTCCTGGCATGTTCATTCCCATCAGACTAAAGCACACGACAATATCTCAGGTGTGGATCTGAATGTCCCTGTCCATTAGAAGAGTAATTGCCTCCAGTCACCATCAACATAGTCAGGCGAGACCTGGGAAAGTACCTATTTTTGGAACTGGTATGAGAAAGAATATTATGTTTTTGGTGCGCTATTTGCACTCTTTTTGTCAGAACCAAAAAATAAAGAAGTGGGCAACTGCCACACCATGGATTTAGGCGTAAAGAAAAAAAGATACCATTAATGCGTATATGATTTGAACGATTATGAGTTAATTAAATATATTAGTCAAAATGTAGTCAAAGTGATGTGAGTACATGACATTGCAATGGTCCATGCAACATATACATTGTATGCTGTAATTAATTGCTATGCATCCATCATACTTTCTTTTTCTTTGAAAATATGACAATTCCAGATGTTTTTACTGGGTTTCTAATATCAATAGAATGCATATAAATTTTAAAGCAAACAGACATCGTTTTTTGCCACACTCTGCAAGAAACACCACACAGTCTGAAATGTCAGCAAGAGATGTGAAACAAAGCTTTAGTTACTTTTCTTTAGAGATAAAGGTTGACATATAGCATTTTATAGATATGGAAAATCTGCCAAAAACTAGTGGTCACCCTACTTAGGGCCAGATTACGATCTTAAAAGGAATGCCCTCCGTATAACTCTGATCTGGAGGGCTTTCCAAGTGAACCGCGCTGTGCGAGTCCGACCGAACGAGTACGATGCAGCTGTATGCTGACAGACTTGGTTCGCTCAGACTCCCATTGAACTCTATGGAAACCCGAGTACCGATGCATACACAGGCTTCCGTAGCAAAAAAGGATGGGTGCGAAAAAGCGTACACCCTGTGGCAGGCACCCCATGTTGCCCCCCACACTCTGCATGCATGGATCGGGGGGACCCATGGGCATCCCCGTTACCGATTTGAAGGGCTCCAGGTGCAGGGGGGCCTGCTATGGACCTCTGAAGTCCGATTCCAACAGCTGTTTCATCGCGCTGAGACAAAGGCAATATAGCAGACCGAATTGTGCATCGTACTCACGCAGTCAGAATCCGGCTCCATTGAGTGGCATGGTTCATCTGCGAACGTGTCGGTCGGGCAGGATTGGGTTCGGAAACGATTTGATTGATGCGGATGAGATCTTGGCATCGTACTTGGTCGTTCAGAGCGGGTGACAACTCAGTCAGAAACATAGGTGCCAAATCGAATGCGCACGTTCAGGTACCCATCAGGAGGCCTTCCAAACAAGATCATAATCTGCCCCTTAGAGTGTATACATATGCTAGGGCCTCTGTAATGAAACTGCAGAGATGGGCCAAATTATGCAGCAACATTGATTGAATGATGCGGCAAGTATAGGCAAATTATGCAAACCAATTTGATATATTTTGTGGCAGTATTACTAAACGATTTTGTCATTTTTGCAATGTAAACACTGTATGGACAAATAGTACACCTCATTAATTTGTGTGGCATATAAGTGCAGCAATGAGCAACTGAAAGGTGACTTGCCACTGCCTTCCAAAATGTTCCATTGGTAAAATCTGCAAATTATGCAGGAGATGATGAATGATGTTGCAAGTGTGGCAAATCCATAATTATGCACAAAATACTGCAGACTCAGAATCACATCATTCCAGAGATCCTACTATACCTATACTCTAAATAGGGCTGATTGGTCATCCACTAGTTTTTGATGGATTAACTGCATCCAACAAAATCTCTATATGAAGACCAGAGTCATATAATTCTGGGTCTCCATGTGGGAGATCTTTTCGCTTAGTTTCACTTAGTTGCAAGTGTAAGGACCCACATGCCTAAACTGTTGTGATGAAATAACTTGCACAATGAAATGGAAATCAATAGGTAAGTTACTAGCAGGCTAAGTCATAATTTAAACACAGTGTAATATGTGGAAATCTTTAATATTTCTATTTTGGACTTTTTGTGGTTTTTATGGATTGAAATCTTTCATAAATGTTCAAAGAAACCACTAGAGTGTTTAGTCAACTTGCAATATGGAAGCAAAAAGATGGAGTTGGAGAAAAATCAGGGAAATATGAAGTAAAGAATTGAACAACGATATTCAAAGATTTTCCAGTTCATTTCCATAGATATCGATATATGTATGTTCTACCGGGAAGGTGCAGCTACAAGTGTGCCAATAAGTTTAGGTTTATATTACAAATAAAGCACACATCATAGCACAAGCACTGGACGCAGAGAAATACACTTTTTTGGAACAAAAAAAGTCCAATCAAAATAAATATTGAATTCCTACAAATTTTACAAATTCACACATGAATACCATTGCTTGTGGCATGATGCAATGAAGAGGTTTCGCTGGGCTGCAACATCTCTAAAACAGAGAAGGTGGCAGTAGTGGCCAGTGAAGTCTTACAGTTCATCATGTAGGGCCTTCATCACACCTCTCTCAGACATCTTCAGAACCCACGACATCAACATCGTCTCATAAGCTGAAGACACCCAGCTTGTCCTCTCACTCTCAGCAGAACCCACCACGACAAAACGTCCACAACTGTACTAAGAATGTCTCAGCCTGCTGAAGAACATCTGCCTGAAGCTCAACACGGACAAAACTGAAGTACTGATCTTTGGCAAACACACCTCCTTCTGGAATAACACCTGGTGGCTATAAGAACTCTGACCAACCCCCACGCCGAAAGACCTTCTGCACAACCTGGACATCATCCTGAACAGCGAACTCTCCAGGAAATGTCAGGTCAATGCTGTCTCCTCAGCCTGCTTCCACATTCTCTGCATGCTCTGCATAGTCTTCAAGCGGCTCCCCATCAACACCAGGAAAATAGTGGCGTAGGCCCTCATCATCAGCCAACTGGACTACGGCAATGCACTCTATCTAGGCACCACCACTTAACTCATGAAAAGACTCCAGACGATCCAGAACACAGCAGTCAGACTGATTCTCAACCTGTTCAAGAGGACCCACATCACCCAGCACCTGAAAGATCTCTAGAAAAGATGGCAGTTCAAGCTCTGAGCCACGCATACAAAGCCCTCCATGACCAAGGACCGCCTACATGAACCACAGCCTGAAATTCCACCTACCTCCCAGGAACCTCCGCTCGTCTTGCCCTTAAGCAGCTACCACAAATCCTCCATTGCTGCACTGGAGGACGCTCCTTTCCCCAACTCACCATCGAATCCTGGAACACCCTTCCCCTCCGCCTTTGTAATTCACCCTCATTGACTCACTTCACAAAGGGACTCAAGACGTGGCTCTTTGACCGATACATACCGTACAGTGCCTGGACACCTCATTGGGCAATTAGATGCGCTATATATGTACTTCTTGATTGATTGATAGGGTCTGAGGTCCCTCCTAGTAAATATCTGCACCTTATATTTGACACATTTTGGATCCCACATATTATATTTAGCTTTGTATAGGTACTACATACTCTTTTCAAATAGGGTGCCTTTAGACCCAGACCCAGACATAGTACACCATTGTGTGCCTTTATTTTCACATCTCTCCAACCAGCGTAGACACATGCTTGGGACAGACAGTTTATCAGCTACAATGAAATGCCTCTGCTAACCCTTTTGGTTATCTATGCTCATGCACATGCTACCAGGATGCAATGCATGCTATTAAATACATCAGATTCCCATCAGTAGGAAGGCAATAGACGAACAATAGAAAGAGTACCCCACTGTGAAAGAAGAAAAATCAGAAAGCTGGCTTTGCTGGCTCTGGGAATCAAGTTGACGGAAGGAGGTCAAAGGTATAATAGAGAACACCTCTTCTATTTCTTGCCCATGGATTTTGTGGTCCCTTCTGCTTCAGTACTATCAAGAGACTTGTGGACACACAGCTTGGCATTTTTTACAAGAGGACGTTTTAATCATGTGAGTTCCTGTTTAAGCATTTGACATTGCACATCTAACTTGGCCTACATCCATCTCTACAGCAGTGTAGCCCTTCCAAAATCTTTTTACATTTGATGTAGGGTAACTCAACTTACCTGCTATGCTTTCTTAGAAATATAATGTCTTTATAGGCTTAATCAAGAGAAGGAATATTTGCCATTTAGCAGATGGGGGAAGAACCAGCCAATATGGATGGTGCCAGTTTACTGGCACTGGTTTTTCAGAGAACAAATACATGACATCTGGTGTCATTTACAGTTTGATCACCCTCATTGGTGAGTAATTCAACCCTGAAAGATTCCAGTGAATCATGTTGGCATACAGATCATATTTCATTGCTACCTATATAGTAAGAGGCGTTTCCATTCTGAGTGGTTGGGATTTCGATAATGTTACCCTTTGGCATAACATAAAATTGCAATAGGCTATCATAAAGGTCAATACAGTGTCACGGTTTAATTTAAATATTTAGCTTTTAAAAGTCACTACAAAAACCCCAAAACATTGGAGATCATTTCATGTTTGGCAGAGCTGGGATGTTGCTGGAAATCAGTGGTGCTATTGCTTTGCAAAACTTGTGGTTTCCTCAGTCTGTGTGGAGTGGTGGAAGCACTAGGTCTGCAGGGAGACTATTGACTCATTTTCCCTTTTTGAGATTGCCATTGAAGTCACAACAGTCCCACATATGGAATAAACTCCCTGCGCATCACAACCATTTTTTTCTTTCAAGAACCAAATGTACACTTTGGGAGTTTATTACTTGATAAGAAAATTCTAATTGGGGGCAGTAAACACTGCGCCAGATAAGCCAATCTTTACCGTCACCCTGCTGTGGGCTCAGAGATCCTTCGCTGTTTGCTAGGGGTCTCTAAATTCGGTGGTAAGTGCTCTGCCAAGATAGAGAAAGACCTTGCTTTCACTGACTTAGTGGGCAAAGGCTGCTCTCCAAAATTCAAATGACTCTGATAGTCTAAATGCACCTGTAAAGTTGACTCACAATACTGAAATATAGTTGCCATTGTGCCCAATGTGTTCACAGTCCTAGCACAAAAGAAGAGCACTGAAATGGAATGCTATTTTTTTGACTAGCCTCTCTTAAAACTCCAACATACTCTATACCGAATTTTATCTGAAAACACAGTTGCAGCCTCTAGATTCGACTTTTTTTTTTAATTTTTAAAGATTTTTATTGAAGACATTTTCTGATATGATACAGGTACAGTTTGCTCATATTGGTAGGGATTACAAATATGTTTTCCTGCTTACGTACTGACCTGTGCAAGGCCAAACATATCACACATATTTTACCAGTATCATAGTAACTAAGATGGAGGTTGAATGGACTGAGGGCTGAAGCAAATTGATAGCCTCAGCTCTGAATGTAGGTACAAAACAACAGCAAAGTCAAGAAAAATAATGGCCTTATTTATGAAGCCCTGCATCACATTTACACCACAGTTGCGTCACTTTTTGTGACACTGCGACGGCGTAAATATTGCGCCACATTGAGCCATATTTACGAAGTGATGCTTACAGGCAGATGCATCACTTCGTAAACCCCTGTGCTACATTATACCTGCATCAGGTATAATGTATGCTGGATGGGCATTCCCCCGCATCAAAGCCCTGCAGATGTGGTGTATTGAAATCTATAAGATTTCAGTGCGCTATTTCTAGGATGCCATTGCGTCAAAACCTTACGCTTGCCCCATGTGAAAGGAGACACTGCTGGAGTTGCATCTGTGTTCAGACACACCCCAGCATACTTTTGCACCTCTGTGACTTTTTGTGACATGATGCGCCATACTGTAAATACGGGGCATCCATGGTGGCAAGGAGGGCGCACTGAGAAGAGTTGAATCGCTGCTTTGTCGCAGCGATGCAACACTTCTCATAAATAAGGCCCTGAGTAGACTTAAATCACACAGATGTGCCCCATCACAATGTCCAACACATTCATCCCTAATCACATATCTTCTATGAAATTTAAAGTATCCTGTGACATAAGGGGAGAAGCTGAGTTTTCATTCCAAGACAGAATGCCAAGAGCCTCGATTTTGTTTGTTACAATATGAGCACAGTTTATTATAGAAGTCTTATAAAAAAATGTTGAAATGCAGTCCTGATCTGGAAACTTTTTCAGCCGTTAGACAACCACATTAAGGACTTCATCAATCAATTCGCCTGCAGGCACTTGTCTATGGAGACAATAATTTGTTTCCAAAGTTCAGTCCTGCTTAAAAGCACCTGCTACAACTAAAGTGGATTTCAAAAGGGCTGACATTTTACAGTGGAAAAGAAACTGATGTGGTAGACTCTTTTGTGTGCCATGTAAAGTGGTGACATATAATATCATGCTGCCGGTATGTTGTTTCTTGTAGCCCATGTACCATGTAGCCCTTGTGCCAGTAATCTGTGAATACCTGCCTTTATCTTTGCTAGTATTGAACGTACAGGTTTTCTCTGTTGTCAATCACATTTTCAGAATGAGGATGCTTTTAACAAAAAAAAAGTTTATAAAAGAGCAGTTGCTTGCCATTGCCAACAATGCAATTACGATGTACTTCCTGCAATCACTGGCTACTGAAAGGTATGCTTTGTGTGATGTAATGTCCTCCACTTCTATAATATTAATGAAATGACACCAGATTTGCCCTCCCAAATAATTAAATTAGTTTGTTTCTTTATGGGAAACCTAGATCTATTTGACTTCACTTCTTCTGTTTTTAGGTTTCTATTAAATAAATGAAACAAGAGTCCAGTGAATTGAACAATTAGTACAGTAGGAGACTTTCCAAATGTATGTTTAATATTCACCTAGATATAAAATATTTGTGTGAAGATTCTTGTTTGATTCAAACACCACGGCCATCATGAGCTCCATCCACTCAGAAGCCCCAACGGACAGATGTACTTACCACATTTTCAACCTCGAGAGCAAGATGATCAGCAACGAGCTAACCGCTATTTTCAACACTTCCATGAACATGGCCTCCTTCTTCGAAGAATGGAAACACACAGAAGTCAAACCCCGTCTCAAGAAACCATCCGCTGACCCCAGGTCACCCTTTTCCACCAATGTCCTCGAAAAAGCCATAAACCACCAACTCACGGAACACCTGGAGAACAACAATCTTCTGGACACCTCCCATTCTGGCTTTTGCACCAACCACAGCACCAAAACTGCCCTGATCGCTGCCACTGATGACATCAGAACCTTCCTTGACCAGGGACAAATGGCAGCCCTAATCCTCCTTGACCTCTCAGCAGTATTCGACACTGTATCCCAACCCAACATTATCAAGAGGCTTCATCACATTGAAATCCAAGGAGATGGCCTAAAATGGATCACCACCTTCCACACCAGAAGAATCCAGAGAATCCACCTACCTCCTTTCATCTTGGAACCCAAGAGCATTATCTGCGGCATCCCTCAGCCTTAAACTGTTCAACACCTACTTGAACCCATGGACTAGACATCATATCCTATGCAGATGGCACCCAACTTATCCTCTCACTATCAGAAGACCCCTCCACCAAGAGGGACAACTTCAGCAGATGCATGATAAGCATCGCCGACTGCATGAAAAGCAGCTGCCCAAAACTCAACAAAGAAGTGCTGATCTTGGAGAACAACACTTTCTTGTGGAACGAACCTGGATGGCCTTCTGAACTAGGACCCTCACCCACTCTGACAGACCATGCCCTCAACCTTTGTATTATCCTGGACTACAAGCTCCCATGAAAAGCCAGAACAATGCAGTCTCATCCACCTGCTTCCTCACTCTCCACATTCTCCATAAGATCTTCAAATTGGTTCCCCATTAACACCGGACAAACCATCACTCAAGCCCTAGTCACCAGGTGGTTGGACTATGGCAACACAGTCTACATAAGAATCACCAGGCACCTCCTGAACAGACTGCATACCATGAAGAACTCAGCGGCCAGACTCATCCATGACCTCCCCATATGGACCCACATCACCCCTCACCACAAAAAACTCCACTGACTCCCCATTCAGAAGAGATGTCAATCAAAGATGCTGATCCACACCTGAAAAAGCCCTTCTAAATCAAGGACCAGCATAAATCAACCACCGCATGAACTTCCACCAGCCCTCCAGACACCTGTGCTCCACCGCTTTCTCTCTCGCACACACCCCACATCGCCAAAACAACAGTGGAGGGCGCTTGTTCTCCTACCTCACCGTTAAGTCCTGGAATGATCCCCTCCTTCACCTCAGGACTGCATCATCTCTTCTAGAAATCATGAAAAGACTCAAGACCTGGTTGTTCAACTGAACCTACCTGTAGCAGCAAGGTTCCTCACACCTGGATACCCTTGTGAGCGATTGACCGTGCTTTATAAATCTTGTTTGATTGATTGATCGAAATGAGTTAAATATCTGTCCATGATAAAGACTATGTCGTAATATATATTACATGTTTAATCAGTTTAATTATACAGTTATCATAATATTAGCTATCAGCACATCAAGGATTGTATTTTAAAAACATTTTACACAGCCACATTCCAATGAAGGGAAACTGTTGAAACACTGCAGCCTCAAACATGTGTGCTCGAAGGTCGCAAGCATAACCAAGCTTCCCTTAACCACGCATATGCCTTAACCATGCAGATCATGGTTCAGGCATATGCGCAGTCCAGTTGCTGGTTGGCTGGCGGAAGCTGGAATAGGAAGATTCGGGAGAGGAAGCAGTGAGATAAGTGGGGTGTTGGGGGGGGTTCGGTTGTATGGGTTGGGGCATTTTCAGGGCTGGAGAGGGTGAGGTAGGTTTCAGAGCTGGGGGATGTGAGTTTTAGGGCTCATGGCAGGGGACATGAAAGGGTCAGTTTTCAGGCCGGAGGCAGTTAGGCTAAGGCAGGGGAGGTGGGGACTGGTTTTAGAGCTCAGGTAGGGGGGCTGGGGTTGTAGTATAATTGTAGGGCTAGGTGGTTGGATTTTAAGGATCATGATAAGGTCGGTGTTGTTTATAGGGCTGGGGCAGGTAGAAAAGACTGGAGGAGGGCCAAATTGTAGGGCTCGGGGCAGAGGGGCAGAAGTGTGATCT
The DNA here is from genome assembly GCF_964261635.1 of Lissotriton helveticus. Classification (NCBI taxonomy): domain Eukaryota; kingdom Metazoa; phylum Chordata; class Amphibia; order Caudata; family Salamandridae; genus Lissotriton; species Lissotriton helveticus. The sequence goes on along the minus strand of NC_136072.1, from coordinate 747,940,364 downwards.
TTACTACACATGTCCCTTTACCAATCATGTATTTACCATAAAAGGCATGTATGGTTAAGACGCGGTTTTGGGTAAGACCGCGGGGTTCAGGCATGCGTTGTTGAGGCATGCGTTGTTCCATCATACAACCTCCAATGGACAACAGGGAGCTGTGCAAGTAGTTTAATTTATTTGGTTACAGTTCATACAGTATTATTATTATTTATTATTTAAAGCATTTATAGAGCGCAGCTGTCACCTTGCAGGTATCCTGGCGCTGAGAACAACTCATTGAGAGGGATGTAGTGGGAGACGACAGTTGGGTAATTGGCGTTTAACATTTTGGATACAGCCAGGTTTTAATCTGTTTCCTAAAAAAGAGAAGTTCTGTTATTTGACGGACATCCAGAGGCAGGCTGTTCCAGAGTTTTGATGCAGTGACCCTGAATGATCTTCCTCCTGTCCTCACTTTTTTAAATCTTGGAACTTTAACCAGACAGGCTGTTGTGGATCTGAGGGCTCTGGTTGGAATGTACCATTCAAACAGAGATTGCAAAGGAGCGGGCCCAACTCCGTGCAGAGCTTTAAAAACAAGGCAAAGAGATTTAAAAGCAATTCGCTGTTTCATAGGGAGCCAGTGAAGCTCAGCCATTGCCGCAGTGGCCGAGGATCTCCTAGGCCATCCCAAGGCCACTTTGGCAGCAGCAGATTGAACTCTTTGGAGTCTGTCTAACAGCGCAGACGGAGCCTCAAGCAACAGTGTATTACAATAGTCAAGGCGACTAAGAATGGTGCATCTGGCAATTAAGGCCCGGGCCTGCAAGGGAAGGAGTGGGAAGATCTTGCGGAGTGAGCGGATCAAGGCAGTGCAGGTAAGCACTGTTTTTGCAACCTGGGCTTCCATGGTGAGCTTGTTGTCTATCATAACACCCAGATTGCGAACGGTGGTGACCGGCTGTGGTTTTTCCAGAGTTTCAGGGGGCCAGAACTCAGCTGGGAACGGGCGGGGGATCCGACTTCCGGCACAGAACAAAACCTCGGTTTTGGCGGCGTTGAACTGTAAGGAGTTCTTGTGAAGCCAGCAGGCCGTGTCTCGCAGACAGTCATGAAACGACTCCAAAGGAATCGATTCCTCACCCTCCCAGGAGAGAATGAGCTGAGTGTCATCGGCATAGTTAATTGCTCTTAGCCTGTGGGATTTAATTAACGTAATCAATGGTTTCAAATAAACGTTAAATAAAATCGGGCTTATGGACGAGCCTTGAGGCACCCCGTGGGTCACCGGGGATAAGGCCGATTGATACGGCGGGAGGGACACAGCCTGCTTCCTGTCCCACACGAAGGAGTGAAACCAAAGCAGGGCAGTGCCACCCACCCCGGCCTCTTCTAGTCTCTCCAGCAGAATCATATGGTTGACCGTATCGAATGCGGCAGACAGGTCCAACAGGATCAAGGCGGCTGCCTGACCCCTGTCTGCACGCATACGAAGGTCCTCCATGGCTGTGAGTAGAGCTGTTTCAGTGCCATGGGCTGGACGAAAACCAAATTGTATTTCGTCCAGGAAATGATTCCGCTCCAGATGTTTGGAGAGGCACGAGCTCACCCAGCGCTCGGCAATTTTCGCCGGGAAAGGTAACAAGGAGATTGGTCGATAGTTCTGTAGGCACTCAGGATTCAGGGAAGGTTTCTTCAACAGTGGCCTAATAAGAGCCTGCTTCCAAAGGGCAGGAACTAGGCCACTGCTCAGGGATTGATTGCAGATCCTGCAAAGCGTGGGGAAGAGTTCCTCTCCGGATACCTTCCAGTATTTAGGGGGGATAGGGTCGAGAGGAGAGCCCGAGGAAATCCCATGAGCTAGTCTGTTAAATTCTACCTCAGTAATGGGGGGAAATTCCTACAGGAGATCCAAGGGCTGGCACCCTTGGCTCGCAGCTCCAAGGTCAGTGATGGCAATGTCGTGGCCGCTGGAGTCGACCAGAGTAGGAGAGATGCTTAGGTTTCGAATGATGGTCTCAATTTTGTCATTGAAAAACAGTGCCAGGTTGTCGCACAGGTGTTGAGTGGGAGGGATAGCTTTTTTTGCGCAATCAGGGTGGGTAAGGCTGTTCAAAATCTGGAAAACACTCTTGGAGCTGTTGGCGGCTGTACAGATTGTGGAACAATAGTAAGCAGCTTTGGATTTCATAATCGCATTTTTATATTCCAAAAGTTGAATTTTCCAGATTTGCTTGTTGGCATCAAGGTAGCCCAGTCTCCATTTTCTTTCAGCCTGCTTACAGGCCGATTTAAGAAGCTTTAGAGAGTCGTCGAACCAAGGGGCTGATGCTCTACCCTTATGCTTACATGTTTTTAATGGAGCTAGGGAGCCAATGGTTGTCGATATCTTGAGACAAAAAGCCTCATAGTTATCATCGGCCGGAAGGTGTGGAGAGAAACTATCCTCCACTTGGAACATAGCACCAGTAGTTCTGCGCCTTTCCAGAGCTTTCCAATCTCTATATGTGACTTCTGAGGGAATACTGCGTGTCAGTATTTTAGCTCCCTTACAGTTAATGAAGAATTTAAGGAGAGAGTGGTCCGTCCAGGCCATGGGCAGGATGTCATTCAAGTGTACTAGCTGAGGGGTGGAGAGAATAAGATCAAGTCGATGTCCTGCTCTGTGAGTGGGTTCTTGGACTAGCTGTTTCAACCCCACGCTCTCACAGGAGAGCAAAAGGTTGTGCAGTCCAGTATCTAAAGATCCGTTAGGCCATAAATTGAAATCCCCCAAGATAATTAACTTATTGTGGGAGATCGCCATGTTGGACAGAGAAGTAAGTAGCGATTGTTGGTGCTGGACACTGAAAGCCCCCGGAGGGCGATAGCAGATGATTGCCGTGAAGGTGACTCCTGTTTGGCTGTTAATAGAAAGTCCAAGGAGCTCAGTCCCGACAACCGGGTCCATATCTAGAATATTAACGTGCCAGGAGGCTCTATAGATGATTCCCACCCCACCCCCCCGACCTTTAGGTCTGGGTAGATGCAGGATTTTGTAGTCCTGCGGGCAAGCCCAATCGAGTTCAATTTCACAATTAGAGTAGGTCCATGTCTCGGTACAAAAAAGAACATCTAACTGATGAGTTTCTACTAAAAGTTGAATTTTGAGTAAATGCATTAAACTAGAATCAGGAGTTACAATAAGCTTTAACGTGGTATGTTATGAAGGCTAGTATAACTCTCCCCCAGAAGGGTACTCTGAGGTTGAGAAGGTATCAGTCTAGCCAAACCTATGGCCTATTTCAACTTCTCAAAAAAAGCCAGGTCTTCAGCTGCTTGCAAAATTCGAAAAGTGAGGGAGAGGCTGTTATGTGCAGTGGCATCAGTCCACACTTTAAGAGCGATGTAGGAGAATGCTTGACCGCTGGATCTGGTTTTCCATAAGCCTGGAATGTGTGCAAGTAGGAGTCCAGACAAGCGGAGGTAACTAGAAGGTGTGTAAACTTTTGTGAAAGCACATGCAATTGATCATGTATGCTGGGCCAGTTTTATGTAGACCCTTGAATGTGTGGGTGAGAAGTTTGGAATGGGCTTGTTTGTTTATGGATTGCCAGTGGAGCTCCTTCCGGTGGAATGCAATTGCGGCATTGGAGGTTGAGTATGATTTTGGCTCCTGGAATCTGAGTAGTCCGCAGCCTTTGTGTGAGTTCTTTGTTGATCTTGGCATAGAGGGTATTTCCATAGTTCAGTTTTCTTGTGACTCCAGGCATGGTTGACAGTTTTCTGAGTGCTGACTGGGACACATTTGAAATTCTTCCTCAGCATCTTCAGGATATTGGAGCATGAGGCAGTGACGGCATTGACTTATGCCATCATGTCATGTTTGCTGTAAATGATGAGGTTGAAGTTCTTTGTGTGGGTGGTGGGGGAGGGTCTATCTTTAGAACAGAGAAGTGGGTGTATTTAAAAAAATTGTGGACTAGCAAACAGGAGCATCAAAGACCAGAGTGGAAGAAATGCACATCTATTCACAAAGCATTTATGAATGAGCCTCAATAGATGCACAATCATAAATGTAGTAATATATAGCACTTACCAAGCTATAAACTCAAAAAGATCTTTACAGTAGAAAGGATCACATTACAGCAGGGTTACTTCGCCCATCTGGTGGTGCATTGTTGAGGGAAAGGTGTAAGAGTAAAGGGAATGGGGACCATACTATTGAGTAATTAAGTGCTTGGGATCTCAATTGGTAGTTAGCAGTGGAGCGGTGGGAGATAAAAGGGAAGGAAACATTTTATGGTTCAAGATACTCAAAAGATATTACATTAATGAGGTTTTGCTTGAAGACCATGTTCTCAATATCTTTTATAAAGTGTGGAGGATGTCTGCTGCCTAGACCTAGTCCAAAATTGTCTAAATATGGGAGGAGGAAGTTCACAGGGTCTGCACAAACACAGCTCATCCAATACTAACAAAGAGATGTAACACCAAGAGACCAAGAACTTTTTGAATGTGCAAAACCACTGAAATTTGCCAGTATTTGTATGGAATCACACACAGCACATGCCATAACTTGCATTGCTTTTGTTTCTTTCATTTAATTTTTGATTTTTTAAATAATACCCAAACGTTGCTGTATATAGCCTCTGGGTATTGGTCACAGGGCCTAGCAACACTAGGTGAGGGCTGCAGATGAGGTAATGGAGAAGTGTACATGGCAGTCCTGAAGCATATCACCTTTATCTCCTTTTACTCTGTGCTTATTTGAATAGCCCTCACTCTACCGAAATAAGTCACAGGGAATGTATATGAGGCTCAAGCCAGATCAAAGCTTTTGTGGGCATGGAGCAAAAAAGTTGTGGGGCACTGACCCAGAGAATCTTGTTTTTGTCTTGCTTCCCATCTTCACCAAACTGCATGATCGTGGAGAATTAAATGATTTCCCAATGCCTCCTTTTCTGTGATCATCACATTTGACCAAACCTTTAAATAATTCAGTTCCAGATTTGCACTGTGTAGGAAACTCTCTGGTATATGATTTATTAGACCATAATGTTGCTCCATTTACATCAACCATAAAGGCCTTATTCGGAAGCACAAGTCAACATTCTTGACATTTGGGTCATTAATCAAATTGCCATCAGAACAGAAGGGGGAAATAATGGGAAAACCATCCAGTTCTGAACTGCAGGATGTGAAATCTGGAAACCTGGTTTCAACCCCGGGTTCTAAGCTTGACTAAACTGTGTGAGCCTTAGCAATACATGTTCTTCACTGTGCCTCCTTTCCCATGCTCATATTGATTGTGAGTATCTTGAAACCATGCAGCTCAGAATGCACACTGTACAAAATCTCTCTTGTATATGTTTAATATAACATAATGTAGATCGATCCATTACAATACCGATTATATATAAGGCTCTTAGGAGGACCTTGACAACTAGCTTACCTCCTAAACCATTAATAAAATGGCCAGGGCAGAAGGACTATGGTTCACTAATTCTAATAAAGGCCACTCAGTGCAGTGATAGAATCTATTGTTCTGAAGTAAAGCAGTCCAAAACTCCCCTTTCCTAATCTAAAAGTTCACACTACAACCATCAATGTGTTAATCAGAGATATGGGAGGTCCAGCTGAGCTAGGAGCTATTCCCCTCTGCCTCCAAGGTGAGGTGCTGCTCTTCTTTTTCCAGAAAGGATGCCACACAGTCTAGGTGCAGTGAAATATGAGGCCTACCATGTAGGTGTTGAAAGTGAGGCTTGAAAGTGTCAGGCATGAGACGCATATCTCGAAGACTATGCAAACCCGCTTCCCACAAGCAATCAGCTGGGAGCATGGCTTGGTATTGTGGGCACAGTCTCTTTTATAGTGTGGGTTATTAATACAGTGGTTCAAACTGTGGCACTTTTTGTGTGTCGAGCAGCCATAACCCATTCCTCAGGTCTCCTCAAAGAGCAGGGCGTGGGGAAAAGTGCCTCTCCTGGACCCCCTTCTGGGTGATGAGGCCTGACGCTGAAGAAGGAGCTGTGTGGGTTGAGTCAGGGTCAAGGCTTGGTGAAGAGCCAGTTCTTCCGTTTCTTTCAGAATCTAGGAACTGAGGAGGTGCCGCTGATGTGCAGGGGCTGGTTGTTCCAGGCTTTTGAAGCAAGGTTGGAGTAGGCACGAATGCTGGATCTGGTTCTTTGTATGTGGTATTTAGGGGATAGGTGTGCAAGTAGGAGTTTGGCCGAGCAGAGGTGTCTGGTAGGTTTGTGGAAATTTTTGAGGCTGTTGAGGTACATGGGGCCAATATTGTGTAAGATGTTATAGGTTTGTGTGAGGAGTTTAAAGAGTGCTTGTTTGTGGATTGAGAGCCAGTGGAGCTCTTTGAGGTGAGTGGGGTGAGAGGATGAGAGGTTGAGGGTGAACCTGACAGCTGAGTTTTGTATGATCTAGAGTCTTCCAGTCAGTTGAGCATTGTTGCCAACATAGAATGCATTTCTGTAGTCTAGCTGGCGGCTGCTGATGGCTTAGGTGACGATACTGTGAGTTTTGATAGGGAGCCAATTGAAGATTTTCTTGAGCATCTTGAAAAGGTGGAAGCAGGAGATGGAGAGCCTGTTCACTTAGCTAGTCATGGTGAGTTCGTTGTTGATTACTATTCCAAAGTTCTTTGCACAGGTTGCTGGGAGTGGTGTGGGTCCAAGTTTGGCAGCGTGCAAGTTAGTGTTGCAGAACCCGGTATCTTTACAGAAGATTAATACTTCCATCCGCTCTGTGTTGAAACTGAGGCAGTTTGTTTTCATCCATTTGGTGACTTCGGCCTTGCAGGCAAAGAAAATGGTCCGGGTTTTTGCCGTCTTATAGAAGAGGGAGAGTATTTACTGGATTCCAGCTTCGTGCTGTCTTGGGATAAGGATGGGGTGGGAGCCAGTGTTAAAGGTTGAAGGTTGAAGAGAGATCCAGTAGGATGATGGCGATGGGCCACTTTTGTCCATGATCCTTGGGATATTGTCTTTGGCAGTGATGTTGGTGGTCTATGTACTGTGGTTAGGCATGAATACGGATTGAGTGGTTTTGTGGAGGTGGTTATCAATGAGGTGGGTGGCTAGGCATGTATCATATTTTCCATTACTATTTTGTAGATGGGTATCAGAGAGCAAGGCCAGTAGTTGGTAGGCGTCTTCGGATCTGCTGAAGATTTCTTGAGGAGGGTAGTACGGTAGCATATTTTCAGGCATCTGGTGGGTGGATATGATGATTGAGCTGCTCAGGATGGTGGCGAGGTCTGCACGTATGGGGTCCAGCCCTTTGATAAAGACTTTGTGAGAGAAGTGGGTCGGAGTGTGCTCCAGAAAGAATGGACTTCATGGTCATTGCTGTTCCGTGAGTGGTAATGGTGGCCACGTGGTCAGGATGTTCCTCAGGATGTTAGTAGAGATGGGAAGAATGGCTGCGAGGGTGAAAGGATCTTATGGGGGCTCAAGGTTTTCATAGATGCTGGAGAGCTCATGGCTGCAGAATAGGGTCAGCTGGGTGCCTAGGTCCTAAGAGGGATTTACGCTAGTAGAGCTTGCTGACAGAAAATTGAAATCTTTCACAATGACAAAGCTTTCTTTGAAGCTGTTGGTGCTGCTTTCAATGTAGTGGATGAGCATGTAGCATTTGGTAGCTCTGATTTGCTGAGATTAGTGTTGGAGGGTGGATTTGTAGTCATTATGACTCTGTCTCCATCTGTGTTCAAGTTGCTTGCAGTGGCTTTTGACGAGCCAAAGCTTTTCCGTGTACCAGCTTGTTTGTGGTCTGATTCTCATGTCTTTGAGAGGAGCCATGGTATCTGTGCAGGCAGAGATCTAGGCATTGAAGCTGGAGATGAATTCTGGTAGGGGGCTCTTGTGTCAAGGCCGGTGGTTCAAGAGTTCTAAAGACCAGGATACTTTTATTTCAGGGTCCTCTCTTCATCTTTAACTTTTGTATTGGTACCCAGCCGGCATTGCTGTGTCAGAGTGTCTGACAACACAGGCGGTGTCTATGGCTCTTGGGGCCCTGAATGCCTCAGGTAAAATTTTCCCTGACCTCATGACAATCTCAGAGAAACTTCAAGGTCCTTCAGTAGTTGGGTATTGTGCTTGCTGCACATTGTTTCTGTGGAGCTGAATTTAGAGTGTTACCTTTCCAATGCCTGCTAAGAGCAGGCGTCAAAAGAGATCAACTCAGTCCTCCTCCAGGATGGGCTTTAGTGACTGAATCCATATTTGGACCAATTACAAATCAGGGGAAGGTGCGACTAGAGACCACTCCATGACAAAACCAGCTCGGTTAGCGAACCCAGGGGCATATTATCAAGGATCAGCGTTATAATTATCGCCGCTTTAGCGGCAGAAAACTGCAACTCAAGCGGCGATAATGGGCTTGATAATATGCCCTTGTGAATTCCCATAGAAGCCCATGTTCACACCATAACCTGGGCTTCTATGGGAATTCACAAGGGCATATTATCAAGCCCATTATCGCCGCTTTAGCGGCAGTTGTCTGCCGCTGAAGTGGCGATAATTATAACGCCGATCTTTGATAATATGCCCCCCAGTTACCCTGACAACGATGCGTGTTCTTGATCACAGAAGATGATGCTGGTAGCAGCAAAATGCTGATTGTCATAGTCAGTACTGAGTGTGTATCCCAAAAATAAATATACACATACCACGCATCATGAACAATAGTGTGGCTAAACTCAGCCTTGAAATACAACATTTAAAGGTGTCAGTGCAGCTACCTAGGGACACTTACCAAGGTGTGTTATTTTAAGTCCTCATATGTGACAATTAACAGGGCGGATTGCAGATTTCCTTCCCTTTCAATAAAAGTGTTTGCCTACTTATTGACCTGGCAGTCATTTAAGTTAACTTTAAACAAGGCTAAGGCTTGATGGCGTGGCTTGTGTCCTTTTGGAAATGTGGTAGGCATTAAATGAAGCAAGATTACTTTGGAGGGCTATATATATGAGACGAGTGCTGCAGCCTTTAGCGATGTTTGAACCATATCAATATATCTGTCTGTAAGTAAACCAATCTTGCTAAAAGTACATTTCTTCACACATCACCGTAACAGTGTTCAAAATAGACGCCCTACCCAGGGAAAATAGAGAATCTAATTAACCTTTTAGCCTGAGGATAAGCCGCCTCGGCACGCGCTCACGCTATCAACTGAAATGAACCCATAATGTGTTTGATGAAGGCACCTAGGTTTGCAGTAAGCAGAGGCCACACTTTGCACCCGCTCTTAGAGGAAGTGCGTCAGATCTCACATACATCAGCTGGCCTGCTGGAAGAGCTGCGCTGCGTTTGTCCTGAGCTGTAAGTGGCCAGTTCTTTTACAAGTATTCCATCAGCACAATATGAAGCGACACTGGGTCATATGTTATTGACGTTCTGGTGGCAATCGCCCCTTCTCCTTATTTACAAAGCTGCATCAAGACACTTTTACGTGGCTTCACGCAGCCTTGTAAATAAGGCCACTTTTCACTCTTTACTTAGTGTGCAAGGTGCGTGCAATGGTTGTTGCAGTGGGAGGTCCACCACAACACCCATTCCTTTTTGAGGCTGCCCCATATTTACAAGAATGGGGCAGCACCAACAACTAAGACCAGGTAAAGCCTGTTCTCAGGATGGGGATACAAGGAGAGATTACAGATTTCTTCTTGTATTTTGCTCTTTCTATGTGTTCTACTTTCTACTGCACACAGAGGAACAGCAAATCGCCTTTCAAGATTGTTTTATGTGCAGTAAGGTGTCCCTTCCTGTCCATAAACAATCGCACCTGCAGCCCAAGCCCCCTTACAACTTGGCGCAAGGGTGCCTGCACTGGTGCTAGGCTTCTTTTGTGGAGCCAGGGCTACGGGAAACACTGTAAATATGGTGCATCCCTGCGTTTAAAAAATGTCGAAGCGCATCGTTACCTATTTTGGAGTAACAACACGCTGCGACATTGTATTGTAAATATCCTCCCTGTCTAATGGGGCACAAATTGTCTCTCATGGATATTAATGAGGTGGATTTTGCCCAGGTACCTCATTGCACTTGGGAATTCAATTGAGGACAGAGTCCTACGAGGGACATCAGACATGTGTCCCCCTATGGCTTTTAACAAAGTGAGTGTAATAAAACCTCTGCCCTGCGCTTTATGTGAGCTGGTGTTTACCAGTAGTCAGGATGGCCACTCATTTTAGAAGACCAGCAGTTCAATCTGCTTGGGGTTAGTGGTGCTGGTACTGAAACTGCGTGGTGAGTAGGCCTATGAAGAAACGTTTCTCCTAATTTAGAGACATTTATGCATGTTTTGCAAGAGAAATACTTTGCATTTTTAAAAGTTAAAAATGTGCATTTGTCAGAAGCTACAATGTTATCCTATTGGAGGAAAAACAAGTACAGCATTCAGGTACAGTACAGCGACTTACAAGACCAACCTCCTGGACTTAAGGTGAGTATGGGGCAAGATCCAAGGCAGCACCAGCAGGTCACCTCCAGCGGCATTAGGGTAGCCAGGTGCAGTTGAGCAATACAGCGTTGGGTGCCCAATGTTAGTCAATGGGGATCGCTGTTCATGCAAAGACACTGCAAGATTTGACTGGGAGGCCAGTCAGGGTGAACCAACAGGCGGTTACAATTCTTGTGATGCTAGGAGACAGGGGACACTGGTGGTCCTCTTTTCCTCAGGCCAGGGCAGCCGGGTACAGAAGGTCTTTGAGGTGTCGGGTTTCTTCGTCCGGGAGCAATCACGGTTGAGGTGAGCCTGCAACCAGTGGCTACATGGGACATTAGAGGCTCTATCTCTGGAGGGCATGGGGACTACCCTGATACCATTGCCCACTTTGAGACAGTCTGGGGGGCTCGGATGCAGTGGCACCTGCAGGCATTGGGTTCTGGTGGCTCTGGAGTCCTTGCAGTTCTTCTTGGGGTGCCTGCAGAATACAGGGGAGCAGTTCCGCTACTCCATGGTAGTTCTTGAGTCTTTATTGAAGGCAGGCCATCCTCCCAGGCTTTGGAGGCATGACAGCTGCAAGACGAGCCGTCTTTGGCACTGATTCGACAAGGAGCAGCAGGCAGGCCAGCAGTGCTGGTGCCAAGCCAGTTGCTCTTCTTTAGTCTTCTGCTTTCATAGCTTTACAGTGTCGTTCTTTGTAGGTCATCAGGATTTACCTTTTTGGTGCCAGCGACTCCCTTAAATACTGAATTTAGGGGTGATAGGGGAGTGCAGAATAGTAGCCATTGGTCTGCCTACTCCTGGGGTCACTATGTCCCCTATCTGACCACTTCCTGTGGGAAGTGGACAAATCCCTCTCCCAGAGATCCTGAATTTGCAGTCACCAATATGGCTAACTGTGAAAAGTCGCCTCCACTTCCAGAAGCCCACCATCAGGTTGGTCCTGGCTTGAGTATGGACACACCTATCTGATTAGCTAATTTTCCTGCATGTCCAGGTGCCAAAGAGCCCTGGACAAATAGGGCCTGCTTCTTCTCCTGTGAAAGAAGCCAGGATTTGCATACTAAAGGTGGTGGGCTTGAAGCTCCCATGCCTTGGAATGCTAATCTGCAGGTCATCCTCTGGGCAACCTCAGCCTAAGCAGGCTTAATTTATGGCCACCTGATATCAGAACCTCTCATCTTTGGGGGGTGGGGAGGTCAGAAACTTGTCTCTGGTGGCAGGCTTGAAAAACCAGTCAGTCAGCATGCCAGTAGCTGGTTGGCTCTCAGAGGTCACCGCTAGGGTACGCTCTGTGTGCATGCATCAATAAATCGAACCCTGGCATCAGTGGGAGTTTATTAATTTGAGACGTTTGATACCACACATCCCTATTTTCAGTAAATCCATGATGTAGCTGCAGAACTCATTTTTACCAGTCTCCAGCACATGTACTAAAAAGGGATTCCCTGTTCACTTGTACTAGCAGCAATAGAGCTGGTCAGCACAGGGGCATATCTGCACATGCAGATGGGCCCTTACATGTAGTATAGTGCACCCTGCCTTAGGACTGAAAGGCCTGCCATAGGGGTGACTTATCTATACAGCATGCAGTGTTTGCGAACATGGCACACGGGAATATGTATGTCCCATGTGGTTCCTGTCACTCAAGAATCACTCCTGCCTCGCACTCCTTTATGTTTTCCTTAAATAGTAACTCCAATCAGGTAAGTTTGTTCATCATGTTTTATTTTCAAACGTTATCATTGTTTTCAGTATTCATGATTTCTTCCTTGTGTATTATTATCATACCACATCTTAATCATTTTATAATTCCCAATGCATTTCAAGCAATAATGCCCTTCCTCAGTGGATTCTTTCTCTGAAACAGTTAATATAAGAAATTTTAAGCGTCTGGAATACAATTGTGATTGTTATGATCTTGTATACATCAAATACATAGATGTTCTTAAAACCATCCACGACCCATGTAGTGAATTGTGTTTAACCTGAACGTGAAAATTTTGAGGTGTGTAACCTTATAACCCATTCGTGAACGCGGCCATCAAAAATATATTTATGAGGGGCGAACTAACCTTTGCACGATCGTCGATAACTTTCGAAATGAGATTATGGTTCGAAATCACGATCTGTAAAGTAAATGTCCGACCGTCAAGTTTTACATGTACATTTCTGACATGGTTTGTATAAATCAAAGTTACGCCGGGCGGCGTTTTACCTGCACAACTCAATGTGTTCGCGTCTCGTTGTTCGGTCTGCGACTTTTTCGGGTTCCGATCATGTGACCAGAAGTCGCTTCATATTAAGCGTCCAACGCGTGAACAGTGAAAACGGACAAGATGTTGTCGTTCGTGTGTGCTAAACATAAATGTAGGACTTCGTGTGAAAATGTTCTAATTCATTCTGGTCGTGGGTGATCTCAAATTTAAACGCTCGTAAGTCAACTCCGATTTTGTATCTTAGAAATGGAGTGATTCTTGAGTGACAGGAACCACATGGGACATTCATAGTGTATCTATCCTATTGCTCAGTAGGGTAACCTACCTACGCACCACCGAAATAATTGAAACAAATTGAACATTTAAAATACACCATTCAAATTCAAGAGTGCGGAATCACATTCCAATTGGTTCTAATTACACGGGAATATGTGCCATGTTGTGTTTTCACTTTTGTCTGCACCAAGACACACAACCTGGGGTGGAAGTCTGTAGCAGGCTGTATGTGTTTGAGTTGGGGCCCTTTAGGATGGCACAACTTGTGCTGCAGCCCTTACGGACCCACTTTAGGCTCCTTGCCCTAGGTACCAGGGTTACCACTTAGTAGGGACTTACAAAGAGTGCCTAGGGTATTCCCAAATAGGGTACAATTGCACAGTTTTTGGGAAAGAGATCTGACCATGGGGACCTGGTTAGCAGGAATCCAGTGCGCATCCAGTCAGAATCACATAAAATAGCAGGCAAAAAGTGGGGGTGGACATGTTGAAAAGGGACACTTTCCTACAGCAATATTTTCTTAATTTCATAAATTCCATGCACATGGTTAACATTTTGCATGTGCTAAGTTTAAATTCTCATTAAACCACCTTTGTTGGGCTTTCTCACCGCCAACCAAGAACAATTTTCTTTCAGAAAAAAATCTATAAAAGTCCTATGAAAAATCAATGCCAAAGATTAATTTTCATTAGCAACAGATAGGCAAGCCTTGTATTTATTCCTGTTTGTGAAACAGCGTGTTTCCTGCAAAACATTCTGCCTTGCTCTGGTCCAAACCCCTGTGCAGAATCCTTACCCTGTTCTTTCTAATAGTTACAGATTGAGGCTATCCGGCACGATTCGTGCCATCATCCGTCTTCATTATTTGTTCTCAGAAACAGGTTTTATAATCGCTTTACTTTCCTTTACTCATTAGGGGATCTCACCGACAATTAGTTTCCTAATATTTCAAGGGCGGGCTTCTAATGGAGCGCAGGGATGTGATATAGATTAAGAGGCGACATTGGTTCAGAAGCATAGGTGTGACCCGTGGAACCCCCTTGTAAAATAATTGTATGGATGGCGTCTATGAATGACGCATTAACACGTGATCTGCTCTTTTCCATCCTTTCTCTATGTATCTCATTTAGAGTAGGGTGGAAATAGAAAATCATCAGAATTCTCTAAACCTCGCCCAGAGTAATTTTCACTTCCTCTTCTTGTAAATCAAGGCTCTTGTATTAAAGCTAACCCCTTGTCCAATAGAAAAATTACGTCTCTTCAATAGGGGGTAGGTGTGCCCATGTTCCAGCACTGGACATAAATTCTCTAAAGCTCTTAGGGGCATATGTAGATAATTTCCATTTTGCGATTCCCAAATAGCGATTTTTAAGTAATCGCTATTTGAGAATAGCAAAATGGAATGTAGGTAAAAATTCGCAATTTTTTTGCGAATCTCTAACATTCTTTAATTGCCATTAGAAAATTGCGAATCGCAATTAAGGAATGAGTGTCCCATTCATTCCTATGGGCTAAGAGGCCCATAGGAAAGAATGGGGATACATTCTCAAATTGCGATTTTCTATGAGAAAATCGCAATTTGAGAATCACAATTCCAAGGGTGCCAGGGTGTCCAAAGACCTGTTGCACCCCTGGAATGTGCCTCTAAGTACATGTGGCGCACATACATGCCCTAAGGGCATGTATGTGCGCCCCATGGCACTTTGAATTTAAAAAAAAATGCATTTAGAAAGGGAATCGCAAAATACCATCTACTTGGAGTAGGTGGTATTTTGCGATTCCTTAAGCCAAAATCGCATTTTAAAATTCACTCCTACATAGCATTTAAGGAATTGCAAAATTGCGATTCCTTAAATGCTTGAGCAAAATAAGGAATCGCAATTTTTGCGATTCCTTATTTTGCTAATGTGCACCTACATACCAAAGCACCGTTTGCGATTCGCAAACACCGAAACTTGCTGAATTTGGCTGTGCGAGTCTCACACATAAATTACGATTTTGATGGTGTAAAATAAACAGAGCACATCAAAGGTGAACAGAAATTGCAATCAGTGCGAAAATGGAAAATATTCACTCTAAGAACTCATAAATTGGGTGCGCTAGTCAGGGCCAGAGAGGAGGCTAGGAGATCAGATGGGGCAACCAGAGGCCTGCTCTTGAACAAGTTTGCCCAAAGAAATTAACACCAGGGAAATCTATATCAGTATTGCTGTTCCATATTACGTTATTGGTCCCAAATAGACCACATTTAAGATAGCTTAAGGGATTAAGGCACCTGGTGTAGACATCTATGTGAACCGGCAAGTCTCGGAGCTCTGTGTGCAATTTCGCGATACATGTTTAAAAATAGCTTACATGTAGAACATTGTTTATAACTTGTAGGTTACATGTTTCCAATCAGTATGAGATGGCTCAATGGGATGAAGTATTAGTTGAAAAGATACTGACTTAATATGCAAGCCTTAAGTTTCCTTTCTGGTAAAGTATCTCAGGATATTCTTCTTTGTCTTCCAAAAGCTGCATGCAGAATGGCATGCCTTAATGTAAATCCTTAAAGCTTTTAACTAAATCTTTATTTTTTCATTCATAAAATGTTTCCCATTGAGCACTTATTATTTCATGTTTAAAAAAATCTGTTTTTAATGTGTTCTATTTATTAATAAAGACCTTTCACACAATTTACATAAGGAAGTACAACTTAATTTCCTTACGAATTTATGACATGACACTTAGAGTGCATCTTCCTTAGGTCTCCCTTACAAGCAGCTTTTACTGGTGTTTTCTCAAAGACCTACGGTGTACAGTAACAATTCTTAAATGTGGACTTTAGGTCAACCCATTGCTTATTATTTGTTGTCTCTTTTATCAATCTCATTTGCTTGCTTCTATACTAATGGCTTTCCTTCCCCTTTATGTGTTTTTCCCTCCTCTGGAGAACAGCTTCTTTGCCATGCTTTGATTGGATCACTTATATCAATTCACTGCTTGCATTCAGGGAACTACCTTTTTCTTTTGTTCCTGGCACTCCTTGGAGTGCCTGTGTTTTTGCTAGCTCTATCCCCATGCTCTATCCCCATGTGCAGCTTCCACTCATATCTCCATTGTCCTACACTCTTTGTGCCACTTCTTGCAGCTTGCTCATAAGAGCACAGCAATAGGTCTATTTTTTACAGATTTGGCTAACCAGCTGTTTTCATCAATTGATTTTCCTTTATCTGCTGCATGTTACATGTTGCATAAAATCCCACATTTTAGCAAATAGAGGCAACATTTATGTCAGTGGATAGGGGCATGCTGCTGCACTGTCAGATTGCATTTGAGGAGCAAGAGTAATTGGAATATGTTGTTCCCCTGGAAGTCTATAAATCTACACCCTAGTCTCCTGCACAGCACCAAATATTGAGTATTTTTTCCAGTTACTAGTCAAATTAATAGCAAAGCATTTTCCTTTAAATGCTGACACTTCCTCAGATAGATATGTTCTTCCAAACACCAGCAGTTAGTACTCTGTGTTACCTCTCTGCTGAATTACATGCAACAGTCCTTTATAAAATCAGTTCAGAGTTACCTGCTTGAAATTTAAAAAAACATTGGTATTTATAATAAATGAAAATATTGTATTCATTGTTCCATTTTCAGTTTCCTAACGTAAGTTTGTGCTAGCATTTTGAAATACTTGCTCCTTTACTCTCATAACAACATTGCGCAAACAAGCTCTGACAAAGCCACTAATTTAGCTAAACCTATTGATTTTGCCAAAGCGTATTACTTTGATAGGCTGCTAACCCCCCCTAAAGAGCATGCCCTTCTGTTCTCAGCATCCAGTGTCCTCTCCATTTATTGTTGATGCCCAAAAAATGAAACTAAATCTCACCCTCCACCATTACCATGCCCTCACTGCTTCCCTCATCCACATGCCCCGTTCTGCCTATTTCTCAGTTACACGCCCCCCTTCTTGTACAGTACTTTATTGCTTTGCAGATATGTTTGCATTTTACTAATCACGTACACAGAGTGCTTAATTTGAGCTGGTGGTTTCCGGTCTCACTGTATGACTTCCAAAACATTATCTGAAGACTGTTCTTTGACATATCTTACAGTTCATTCCCTCATGTTCTCCGAAAGGAAACGCTTCTTACATTATCAATCAGGTTTTTTTCTTTCGGTGTGCTCACCTGTTGGCCAGCTTGAGCAACAGAAATCTCATTATTTACTCTGCATAATTACTCAATGTTTACATTTTTGAAGCTGGTTGAATGTACATTGTATGGATGAGTGACGCATCTGCTCTGCAGAGTAGGACAATGGAGAAGGCTTTCTAGAATTCACTGGTTTCCTTGAGAGCAACAATGAAACTGGTGTAGAGAGAAGGCTCCTCACATCTGATTTATCACTAAACCCTCTGCAGTTTCCTTTTATGCTGTTATCAATCCATTGTCTGTCATCATAAATTATCATAAATTACCCTCCACACTTAAGTGTCATGATCAATCGGTTTCCTACGGCTCCTAACTAAATGCACCATTAATCACTCTGGACGTTTTTTATTAATGAATTAATTTGTATATACATTATGTAGGACTTGGCCTTTTTGGCTAAAGCTCCTTAAACTTTTTGTTTTCCCCCTAGACAGTTTTCCTGACATAGAGTTGCTAATGTAGATGCTTTGGGTACTTTGCCACTGCTGATCAGTGCCAAAGTTCAAGTGTTCCCTGTTTAAAGTGTAATGGTAAATGGTTGGCCATGATTGGTATGTTTGCCTTACTAGTAAAGTCCCTAGTGATGTGCACTGTGTGTGCCAGGGCTAGTAATGCAAAGGTGCGCGGAGAAGGGAACTCAGGCCTGCAGTGTAGGGCCTGCGTGCAGGTAGCTAAGTTAGCATGTTGTCCTGACAAGTGCAACCACTTGTCAGGCCTTACTTTCCCTTTTGCGTACACATTGGGCACCCCTGGGGTAGGTCCCGGGTAACCCCTGGGCAGGGTGCAGTGTAAGTAAAAGGCAGGACATATACTGAGGTGTGTGTTATTTCCTGACAGTGAAAAACATGCCATTTTATTTTTCACTGCTGAAAGGCCATCCTGCCCATAGGACAGAATGGGGGAGGCTGAGTGATGTGTTTGTTAGCCTAGTTGTCTATAAGTTTAAAATGGAGAAGTGAAGTTTAGTATGTATGAACTCACCGTGTCATAACATATCTTCCTATGAAAGTGGTTTTGTCACTTTGTGTTCTGAAACCACTCAATCAGAAAGTGGCTCAGTTTTGTGCTTTATGCATTTCTGTGGGTCTCTGCTGAATGTGGATGACTTTCTGGATCTGAGAGGTGAGAGGAGCTGGGAGAGGTCTTGACCCAGGGAGGGGTTGAGATGACACCAGGCTGCCCTGCATCTGGAGAGTAAGGGGAGGAGAAGCCCAGGAGGTAAAAAGGCCTGGGCTGCTGCTATAAACCAATTGACCCATCTCCTGCTGAGTGATTAAGGATGCAGACCCCCAGTATCAAATGGAGAAAGGTGACACTGGGAGGGAGACAACCAGAACTGCTTTTGGCACGGATCAGGACCCCCGAGAACAATGAACTTCAAAGACATTTAGGGGTATAACTATGAGAGCTGATCCCTTCGAACGTTGGAATAGAAATGGATTGAGACTGAAAAGGCTTAGACCCATTTCGTGGTCAAGAGAAACCTCTGCTAAGGAAGAAACAACTAAAGAGACTGGTGGGAAGGACCAACCCTTGCTTTGTGATCTGGGGCTAGTCTGCAGTTTGCTATTTTAACCAAGGAAGAGGCTGTTGGGACTGTGCTGTGTGTGCTGGGTCCCCCTGCTTGAAGAAGACTGTGCTTTGTACTGTGTCTTGTAACCCCCAGGGCCCAGGGTGAGCTGGCTCTCTGTTTGGAAACACAGGTACATAAAAGTTTCCAGAGAAGTTTCAAGCGACGTGGTGGGCACGTGTTGTGGCAGCTTTGGACCCTCGAAAGGAGTGCCCTGTGCTCTTGGACACACAGAGGAGAAGTGAGACTCGGACACGCTGGGTGCGTGTCATGGTTCACAGGAAGCACAGGTGAAGAGCACCTGGCCAAATTGGGCATCGCAGGTGAAGTGACTCTCGGACGCGCTGGGTGTGTGTCATGGTGCACCACAGGCGTTAGTGAAAAGCGCATGTTCAGAATGTGCACTGAAGCTGAAGTGAGACTTGGGCACGCAGGGTGCGTGTCGTGGTGCACAAAAGGCGCTGCGGAGGAGCGCCTGGTCGGCGTGTGCACCGGAGGTGGAGTGAGTCTCGGATGCACAGGGTGTGTGTCGGAATGCATGGGATATGTTGGTGTGGTGCGCCTGACCAACATGTGCATCAGAAGTGGAGTGAGTCTCGTACGTGCAGGGTGGGTGTCGGGGTGCATTGAAGGCATTGGTGAGGAGCGCCTGGTCATTGAGTGCACCAAAGGAGAAATGAGGCTTGGACATGGTGAGCCTATCGTGGTACAGCCGAAGGTGTTGGTGAAGAGCGCCTGAATATCGGGGCACCTGAGTTGGAGTAAGTCTCAGTGAAGCAGTGTGTGTGCTTTGGTGCAATCTGGGACTGTGGAGGTGATCGGTTGATCATCGTGTGCACTGGAAGAGAGTGAGTCTCTGCAGCGCAGTGTGCGTGTCTTGGTGCCAACTGAGACCGCAGGAAGGAGTGCCTGGAGAATGTGCACTCGGAGTCGACCTGAAGTCTCATCAGCATTGTATGTGTGGCTTTGTGCCAGAGGAGACCCGGAGAGTGCTGTGGTGAACGTGCACCCAGAGTAACAAAATCTCAGAGGTGTGGGGTACGTGTGCTCCATGGCTGCCTGAGACCTTCCTAACATTCGTGGCCTTGACCGGCAGCATCGGAGGAGCTGAGCTGCCAGGCCATGCCGCTGAGATCCATTGAGAAAGTTCTGCACGGAAGGCCCAGTTCACTGAAGGAAGAGAGGAGAGTGGAGTTGCACCCCCAGGTAACATGGATCACTACCTGGGCGGGGTGCAGGCTCGGAGGGACACTCTCTTGGCCACTCAGTCCTGCTGGTGATGTAAGCCTTTGCTTTGGCTCAGAGTGGGGCCCTTACTGACCCAAGGAATGGCAGTATTTGGCCCCTAGTGAGAAGCTGTACTTTATGTCATCGATTAGACGTGTGAGGGACAACTGTTATCGAAGAGGCTGATTGTCATAATACACATTGCCAATATTGCTGCTAACGAACTGCTGGACTGTCTTATGATGCCTGACATTATTTCTGCATAATGGGGTACACGATTATAGCACTCCGCATTGCATTATTTCTCCATTGCAAAGTACAGGATTGCAGTGGCCCGCATTGCATTGTTTCTTCATTGCAAAGTACATGGTTGTAGCTACGCATTGCATTATTCCTTAATTGCAAAGTACATGATTGTAGCGGCGCACATTGCATTATTTCTTCATTGCAAAGAACGTGATTGGGGGTGTGACACATTGCATTATTCCTTCATTGCACAGTGCATGATTGTAGCGGTACTCATTGCATTATTTCTCCCATTGCAGGGTACTGGGGTGTATTGTTACGCATTGTATTATTTCTCCTTTGCCCAGCACAGGATTGTATCATTACGCAGTGCATTATTGTTTGTTCATTGCAACATGTGTGATTCTAGCATTGTGACCAGCATAGCATTTTGAAAGTGGTGTTTGGGATTTGAACCTACCAGCCAGCCGGAATGAATATTACCCTTTATTAGATGTTGTCTTTTGTATCGTGTGGTCTGATCGTATATCTTTTTATATAAAGTTTATACTAATTTTATCAGACTTGTGTGGAGTCCATTTGTGGTGTCACCAGTGGGTTGCTGTGGGCGTGGTTGCACATACTGTACACTCGTGCCTTGGAGATAGGCCTTGCTGCTCGTGCCAAGCTACTAATGAGGTGAGCAGGGCTATCTCAAACGGTGTCCTTACTTGGCCTAACGTTGAGTGAGGAGTCCCGGGTCTCGCATTTGGTGACAGTGGTGTGGAACGGGGCCTCCGGTTTCCAACACATTACAACTTTCTCCACCTCAGCACGTGGTCTTCTGTCCCCAACTTTCTCCTGGCCACCAGTATGGACATTACTAAGTTTCCCATATAACTTGTGATTTAATCTAAGCATGGTATTGGTCGCCCAATATGGGCTCCCTCTGTGACCTTATAGTTATGAACTCTAGCTTTGATACTATGGGGCTTATTTACAAGAAACTGATGCATCGGCATGGATGCGTCAGTTTTCCTGTGCCTGTGTGCAAAACCCTTGTGCCACCATGGATGCACGGTATTTATAATACAGTGCACCGTAGCGCAAGGATTAACAGATGCGTGAGAAATTCTGACATATCTGTCGGCGCAAATAGTCATACATTGCTGGAGCCGTGATGCAAGCATGACGCAACTCCAGTAATGCATAGGAGGCCTATTCTTAATACATTTTTGGGTTTTGACGCAGTGGCATCCTAGAAGTGGCACAGTGAAATCTTGTAGATTCCACTGCTTCACTTTGATTTCTTGCATGTGAACGTTCACCCGGCATATATTATACCTGACGCAGAGATAATGTGGTGCAGGGCTTTTCAAGGTGATGCATCTCCCTAGATATGTAACATTGTAAATGGGCCACAACGTGGTGCATTGTTTATGCCGCTGCTGCGTCATACAAAGTGATGCAACAGCGGTGCTTGTAAATAAGCTCCAATATTTCTGTTGTCGTTGCCTCAAGAACTGAATACACTGACCAGATATCACCTTGAAACTGAACACACCATTCAAGGTCTGTCCTCAGATACTTGCTGTAATAGTTCAGATGGTGTCAAGTGTACTTATTGTTATTGCTGGGTATACCTTTTTGTTCTCTCTAAATGCCTCGTAGCATTCACAGAGTTAGGTTAGTTCACTGGAAAATGAAAACCTCAACACCTCCTTCCAGTCTGGCCACATTCAAATACCTCAACTATCTCCTCTAGGGAATTCCAGTTTTTCCATGTGCAAAAAGCAGTATTTAAAAGCATACTAGAACAGAAACAAAAAAGTGAAAGAGTGAAAAAAGATAGAGCAAGGAAATGAGAAAGAAAGAGAGAAAACAAGAGTGTATGATGCGGGAGAAAGTGGGAGGCAAAATGAGGCAGAAAGGAAGAGAGAAAATGAAATGCAAACAAGTAGAGCAAATGAAAGAGGAAGAGAGAGTCAGAAAGAGGAAGATAGAGAGTGGGAAAGCGATCATGACAACTAGTGTCATGGAAGACCAAGAGAGAGACTATTCTAACAATTTATTTTCCAGTAGACAGTCAACTACAGCCATCATAAAACATTTAGGTACATGGCATAGCAGTTTGGCATGGATGTTTCCCATTGGTTTAGAGTCAAGACTTTTTTTCATATGGCTGGATCCAAACTGAGGTTGCGTTGGGTGCATAATATAGATGGCCTTTGATGCAGTCCCAAGTAATTACCAGTGACAGAGATTAAATCAAGCATTACTTTTCTGTATACAACGGTGCAATACAGTGCATTTTAGCATTGAGAGTGAGTGAAAGCTTGCTACACTCAACTGCTGCACTGGGTGTTACATTAAAAAATATATGAAGTCTGTGGGAAATAATCTAACATCATCCAGGTTCTTGGGGCAAGCAGGTGTGAACTTTAAAGGGAAGTTTCGGATGGCTGGAGAAAGAGTTGGTGGTATCTTGGGCTGATTAATTGTTTAAGTATACTTCACTGAACTACTAGAGGCTCCATTAGCACACGTTACTTAAGCAAATTCGACATTACTCCTCAAGAGGCACTACACTCCCAAAAGGCTCCAAGCCATATACACCAAGACATATGATCAGTATTGGAGGGACTGTGCCACAAAATGTTTCCACTTTTTATGGATCTGTACCAAGCTAGAGGTTTTCTGGCAGGAGGACCTGGAAAACACAATGCATATAATAAGCTGTAGAATGTGCTCCTGGAGTCTTGTTGGGTTGGCAGACATAGATGGAATAGGGACCATGGGAAGGAGTTCAAGATCTGGGCTTCCTATTTTTGTTAGCCACCAAGCAGGCCATACTGTGCAAACAGGAGAGCCCCACAATCCTTACTACAATTTACTTGTCTCCTAGACCCTAGTAGATATAAGCATGGGACAGGTAGCTCATGATACCGCAGGTACGGAATATAGTTTCTGGAAACATTTGAGGCTATTGCCAAATTTGTGTTGCAAATATGCAAGGTGTGATAAAGTGCCGTTTTTGGTGTGATTACTCT
This sequence comes from Lissotriton helveticus, assembly GCF_964261635.1. Taxonomy (NCBI): domain Eukaryota; kingdom Metazoa; phylum Chordata; class Amphibia; order Caudata; family Salamandridae; genus Lissotriton; species Lissotriton helveticus. The sequence goes on along the minus strand of NC_136072.1, from coordinate 747,917,182 downwards.
GTCCACAGGGACACTGCTAATCAGGCCCAGTGAATGTGCTTTGACCCCTAAGATCTGATATAATTGGCAAACTCCTAATTGCCATATTTAACTTGCCATAGTATATGATGCAAAAGGATATAAAATACATCTTAGGAAATTGGTAATGAGGGAAGAGGTTTGATGCTAAGCTCTTCTGTTTCAGTACTTGAGCACAGTGTATGTTTGAGACTCAGACACAAAGTAAGTGAGAACACTGTACATGTCAGAGCCTGACAAGGGCAACTTGAAAATAGAACAGAGCAAAATTAGGATGAAGAGCAGGTAATTTGAATAATGGAAGCAGTTGAAAACTGTCCAAGGATGACAAGAAGCATATTGTTTGTAAGGAGATTTAAGCTAGGGAAAACAGAGTTGAAAATATAAAAGGAGAATAAGCAACCCTTAGAGGAGGGAATAAAGGCAGGAAAGAAGAGGAAAGATATTAAGGCAGGAAATCATAAAAATGGGCAGGGATTGGCGATGGAGGAAAGGGAGAAAAAGATTGAGTATGGCAAGACACAAATTAATATTTGGTTGATTGTGAGGGAGGGTGATGGGAATAGATCTACCGGACTTGGATTCCTCTAATTTTGAGGTGATTCAAGAGTCTGATGAGCTTTCTGAAAGTTCAGGCTCAAGCTTTGTGCGTTGAGAAGATGGTAGTGAAGAATCACATTTTAAATGTATGGGTTGCCGGGATCCATACAAAAGCAGGCCAGTCACTGTTTTTAGGAATTGTGTCAGTTAGGGCAGTCCGCCACAGGGCAGCAATGTATTGTATTATTTTTAAATCATGTGGAAATAGGAGGCCTGTTGTATGCTTTTTGTTTAAATTGTTCTGGATGCCCTTAAACATCAATCCCACTTATTTTGCCTTTAAACCATGTTTTTCTCCTGATAAATAAGTATTGCTTGTTTTCTGAAATTGAGGAATGTTCTTCAATGGAGCCCTTCTGGGCAAAATATGTGTGTATTAGAACCCACCTTACAAACATGTTGGTTTTGATCTAAATTTTAAAATAAGAGATGTTATTTTGGGCACAAGATACATTCTAAGGCTTTTGGTATGGGACCCACAAGTAGGTGTGTGTGGGATGAGCAGGTCTCAGTACTGGCTCCAATGTTTGCGCTATTTACTGATGGATAGTATGAGATAATAAACATATTCAGCACCCTCGTGTAGTTGGAAGAAGACATGGTTTACAACTGTTGAGGCTAAGTTAGACCTGCTTTGACATGATGGAAGATGAGCTGTGAATGTGCTAATTTTTCTGCAGGTGATCAATTGTTGCATAAGTGTTTATTCGGGGTTACTTAGTACGTTCTCAATGGTGATGTGATGATGTGAAATATCAGTTAAAATCCACTGAACTTGTCATCCTTGTCCTGAACCCTTATTGTGACATTAGTACAGACATTGAGATTTACTTTTCTAGGAGAGATATATATTGATTATTGTTTTGAGTCGTTGTGGACCTCCACAAATTCTGACAAAGGTTTACTTTCATGCATCAAGACTATTTTTCAAGAAAAAAGGTAGAACTCAGTTGCAACCACCTCAACGTTTGTGCTCAAGTTAATTAGGAGAGTTTTCAGGTTTTATATGTATTAAAGGCTTATTTTTGAATCCCTTCATGTTGGGGTGGTTGGCCATGAAAATGGGAATAAATTAGATTTTAATTTGGGATGCAATTTCTAGAGTCTGGAATGCACTTAAAAAGTGGTCATTTTAGATGTGAGATCAGATGAGAAATAAGTATTATGTCCCCAGATGATTCAGTCACTGATGAAGGTAGCATGGCATAGGTGCAAAGGATGCCTCAGGTGGAGCGGCAAAAATTAGCATGGGAGTAATAATCAATGAGCTCTTTCTGGGTACAGTACAAGGCAATGGAGTCTCTACATTATCCATGTTTATTTCCACAACCTTAGATCCAACTATGGAAAAAGCTACAAAACAGCCATAATCTGCAACACTGTTTTTACCTTCGATATACTGCTTTCAGTCTAACTGAGATATCAAAAATATTTCAGAAAGATCTACACAGAATTTATGTGTTAGAAATTGAGGTTAATGGTTGGCATAGTATACACTGTGTCCAAGCAGGAGCCACAATCCTAGTCAGGTTAAGTCAGATACACAACCTAAATTAACCTGTGTTCGCACTCTGGTAGCTTGGCACTGAGCAGTCGGGCTTAACTTAAAAGACCATGTATAAAGAATATGTACACACTATAATTACAGTAAAACCACAATAAAATTCCACACCCGTTTAAAAAAATAGAGAAGATTTATCTGAGTAAAACAAGACCAAAGCAACAAAATCCAATAAGTAGAAGTCAAGATATGCATTTTTACAGATTAAATCCTAAAACAGTGCTTAGAAGTCAATAGTGCTAAAAGGTTATGTGCTAGAACGGGGAAGATTTAAAGTTCAGGCCGACAGCGATGGAGGGCAGGCCAGCTACAGGACCCACTCAGGGCATCCTGATAAAGTACCTTTGTATGGAGGAAGCATCGACATCGGAGACACGAAGTGTCAGTTCCAATTCACGCAGTCGGCTCGATGCATCAAAGTCGATCCTTGCACCAGTGTCTTTGAATTGGCGCTGCTTTGTCATGGAGCCTCAAAGTCGAGGCCCCAGATCAGCGCTGTGTTGTCATCAAACCTCACAATCATGTTAATGTGTCATTGACCCGCGCAGGGATGTCCTCAGAACGGCTCAGCGCCGGAGGGCACTGCGTCGGTTCCAATCAGCACAGTACTGAGAATACGCTAATTTTTGCAGAAGCAGTTGCAGAACCCACTTCTAAGGCCCATGACTAGAGGGGGCTTCTCATGCAAGGGGAGGACAAACAGATGGCAGAGTTCAGTAGCTTCAGCAGAGTTGCAAGAAGATTTGTATGACCCGGCAACTTCTGAGAACAGGAGGCAAGCCACCAACCCCCTGGAGAAACTTGGGTTCAAGGATTTGGAAAGCAGGTCCAATCCCTCTCACTCCCAGGCAAGTAGCTGCAGGCAGCAGGCTAACATGGCAGAACAGGTAGCAAAGTGCCAGCCCTTTCTACAGCACAACAATCAGCAGGTAGCAGGCCAACACAGCAATGCAGGTAACAAAGTGGCAATCCTTCCTCCAGCACTGCAGCTCTTCTTCCAGACAGAATGTCCTTGGTTCATAGAAAGTTCTGATTTGGTGGTGTCAAGAGTCCAGTACTTATGCCCAAATGTGCCTTTGAATTAAGGGAGACATCAAAAAGGCCTTTTGAAGAGTGCAAGGTCACTGCTTTTCCTGCCCTGGCTACAGACTCACTACAAGGGGGTATGCAGCTCATTGTGTGGGGAGAGACACAGCCCTATTCAGGATGCAAATGTCACACCCCTTCTCTCTTGGTGTGATTGTCTAGAGGGAATGCACAAAGCCCAGCTGTCATGGATAAAGTAAGTTAAAGTAAGAAAATGCCAACTTTCTCACAGTAAGAGAAATATGTGCGACAGATAGGCGCACAATGAATGTGCCTTGAAGTATAACTTTCTAACAGTGGCATTTTCAGATTTGCAATTTAAAATCCAACTTCACCATAAGTATTTTAAATTGTGAGTCCAGAGACACCAAACTCCATCTTTCCCAAATTGGAAATGAACACTTTAAGCCAATCCTAATGTTAACTTATGGGAGATATAGGCCTTGCAAAAGTGAAAAACGAATTTAGCAGTGTTTCACTACCAGAACCTGTAAAACTCAAAAGCACATGTCCTACCTTTTACATACCCTGCACTCTGCCCATAGAGCTACCTAGGGCCTACCTTTGGACTCACATATGTAATAAAATGGATGGTTTGGGACTGTCAAGTAGGTTAACTTGCCAGGTCAAAATGGCAGTTTCCAAAATGTACATATAGGCACTGCAGTGGCGGGCCTGAACCATGTTTAAAGGGCTTCTGGTTGGGTGGCACAATAAGGGCTGCAGGCCTACTAGTAGCATTTCAATTACAGGCCCTGGGCATATATATTACACTCTACTTAGGAACGTACAAGTAAATTAAAATATGCCAAATATGGATAAGCCAATGTTACGATGTTTTCAGTACAGAGCATATGCACTTTAGCACTGGTTAGCCGTGGTAAAGTTCCTAGAATTCTAAAGCCAGCAAAAATGAATTCAGCATAACAGGAAGCCAGAAGGCAAAAATTCATGGGAAACCACACCAAGGATGTCAGGTCTAACAAAGGTCCCCCCTCAACTGAAGGTCGGGAGAGATACCCAGTCCTTTTAGAGTTCTCTTTACTAAAGTGGAAACACCTGGAGAGACCATAAGCATTGGCGTGGTCTGTGCCTGGATGATGTTCCACCGTAAAGTCCATTCCCTGTAGGAAGATGGACCACCTCAACAGTTTAGGATTCTCACCCTTCATCTGAATTTACCATCTGAGGGCCCTATGGTCTGTCTGAACCCAGACAAGCGTGCCAAACAGGTATGGCCTTAGCTTCTTCAGTACCCAGACCACAGCAAAGGCTTCCCTTTCAATTGAGCTCTTATCTGTTCCATGGACAATAGCCTCCTACTGATGAAGGCTACAGGCGGATCCAGGCCCTATTCATCTAGCTTTGAGAGCCCAACCTCCTTGCCATTCTCTGAGGCATCCATCTATACACCAAAATATTTGAAGAAATTGGGGGCCTTGAGCATGGGTGCATGCCCATAACTTTCTGCAAGGCATCAAAAGCCATCTGGCATTCCTCTGTCCAGACCAGCTGATGTGACTGTTTCTTGGAAGTCAGCTCTGTTAAGGGGGCAACAATGGTGCCATATCCCTTGATGAATCTCTTGTAACATCCAGTGAGGCCTAAGAAGGCTCTCACTTCTGTCTGGGTCTTGGGGGGTTCCCAAGCCAGAATGGCTGATGTGCAACTCATTCAGAACCTGATTTTCCAGCCTCTGGAAGGTGGCAGGGCATTCTTCAACCCAATAGGCATGACCCAGAACTGGAAGTACCACTTCTGGTGTTGAGAATGCTGACTTCTCTTTACCCTCCTTGGTCAAGGCAATCTGCCAGTACCTGATGTTAAGTCAGATGTGCTGAGGAACTTGGTGGTAACAACTCTCAGTCCTCATCAACCAGGAAAGCTTGACTCCAGTGGCATGGAGAGCACTGGACCCACTTCTGGGCATACCCGTCTCACTTGGGGTGACAAACTTGGTAGCTCCACTAAAATCTATGCGTTCATCAGTTCTGGGAATGGGGTGTGCATCAGCCTGGATGACTGCATTGAGCCCATGGTAGTCCACACAGAACCTAAGTTCAGATGTGATACCTGGAGGAAGAGCTTTGGGAGTCAACACCACTGGGCTGGACCAAGGGCTGGTTCAGGGCTCAATAACACCTAATGCCAGCATCTTGGAGTCAAGTCAAGTCAAGTCAATAAATTTGTATAGCGCGCTACATACCCAGAGGGTCTCAAGGCGCTTGAAGAAGGGTGGGGACTTACTTGTCAAATATCCACGGTTTAAGTTGCTTTCTGAATGCTAGGTGGTTCTGGGTAAGGCGAAGGTGAATGGGAAGTGAGTTCCAGGTTTTAGCTGCCAGGTAGGAGAAGGATCTACCTCCCATGGTAGTTTTGTTGATGCGAGGTACAGTGGCGAGGGCCTGGTTGGAGGATCGTAGCTGGCGGGGGGGGGGGTGTAGAAGGACAGTCGTGTGTTGAGGCATTCGGGTCCGATTTCGTAGAGTGCTTTGTGTGCGTGGGTTAGGAGCCGGAAAGTAATCCTCTTATTGACGGGGAGCCAATGGAGGTTTTTCAGGTGACCGGAGATGTGTTCTTTGCGCGGGATGTCTAATATGAGCCTGGCTGAAGCGTTCTGGATGCGTTGGAGTTTTTTCTGGAGTTTTGCGGTGGTACCGGCGTAGAGGGTGTTTCCGTAGTCCAGTCGGCTCGTGACCAGAGCGTGGGTGACTGTTTTTCTAGTTTCGGTGGGGATCCAGCGAAATGTTTTTTTGAGCAAGCGAAGAATGTTGAAGCAAGATGAAGAAACGGCGTTGACTTGTCTGTTCATCGAGAGTGAGGAATCCAGGATGACGCCCAGGTTCCGTGCGTGGTCCGTCGGGATGGGTGCTTTTCCAAGTGCCTCTGGCCACCAAGAGTCATCCCAGGTGGAGGGGGAGGTGCCTAGGATGAGGACTTCTGTTTTGTCTGAGTTCAGTTTCAAACGGCTGTGCTTCATCCATTCGGCTACTTCTTTCATTCCTTCATGCAGGTTGGTTTTGGCAGTGTTAGGGTCTCTGGTGAGTGATAGGATCAGTTGAGTGTCGTAGGCGTAGGAGATGATGTTGAGGTTGTGTTGGCGTGCGATGACCGCGAGGGGGCTCATGTATACGTTGAAGAGGGTGGGGCTGAGTGAAGATCCTTGTGGTACGCCACAGATGACTTCAGTGGCCTCGGACTTGAATGGTGGAAGGCGGACTCTCTGGGTTCTTCCGGTGAGGAACGAGGTGATCCATTCCAGTGCTTTTCCTTGGATTCCGACGTTTCTGAGGCGTTGTAAAAGGGTGCTATGGCAGACCGTGTCAAAGGCTGCGGAGAGGTCGAGGAGGATGAGGGCGACTGTGTCTCCATTGTCCAGTAGAGTTCGAATGTCGTCTGTTGCTGCGATGAGGGCGGTTTCAGTGCTGTGCTTGGCTCGGAAGCCGGATTGTGAGGAGTCGAGGGATTTGTTGGTTTCGAGGAATGCGGGGAGCTGGTTGTTGACCGCTTTCTCGATGACTTTGGCCGGGAAAGGAAGGAGCGAGATGGGGCGGTAGTTTTTGAGTTCGGTGGGGTCAGCTGTGGGTTTTTTCAGAAGGGCGCTTAGTTCGGCGTGTTTCCAGCTTTCCGGGAAGGTTGCGGAGTTGAGGGAGCAGTTGATGACGTCTCGAAGGTGTGGTGCTATGATGGAGTCTGCTTTGTTGAAGATGTGGTGAGGGCATGGGTCTGTGGGGGATCCTGAGTGGATAGAGTTCATCAGACGGATGGTGTTCTCGGTGGAGATTGGCTTCCAGTCATTGAGGATATTCAGGGGGGGTGGGGGTCCTGCAGGGGGTTGGGTGGGTTGGTCTTTGGGTCGGTTGTCGAAGCTGTTGTGGATGTCTGCAATTTTGTTGTGGAAGAATGAGGCTAGGGAGTCGCAGAGGTCTTGAGAGGGGGTGATGTCGTTGGAGTTGGCTGAGGGGTTGGTAAATTCCTTGACGATGTTGAATAATTCTTTGCTGTTGTGGGCGTTGTTATCTAGTCGGTCCTTGAAAGCGGCTTTCTTGGCAGTCCGGATCAGTTGGTGGTGTATGCGGGTGGCGTTTTTGAAGGCGTCCTTGGTGCTGGTGGTTGGGTCTTTTTTCCAGGCCTTCTCAAGGGAGCGACAGAGTTTCTTGGATTTCTTAAGATCCTCGTTGAACCAGGAGGCCTTCTTGCAGCCTAGTTTGATTTGTCGTTTTTTCAGTGGTGCTAGGATGTCGGCGCTGTTGGATAACCATTGAGTGAGGTTGGTGGCTGCTTGGTCTGGGTTTGAGGAGTGGGCTGGGGGGTTTTGAAGAAGCGATGAGGAGATCTGGTCGATGGTGATTTTGTTCCAATTTCTTTGCAGAGAGGGTTGGTGGTGGTTGTTGGATGTGGGCTTGTTGTAGGTAAAGTGAACGCAGCTGTGGTCAGTCCAGAGGAGAGCTGTGGTGTGGTTGAAGGAGATATGTTTGCTGGAGGTGAAGATAGGGTCGAGTGTGTGACCTGCGATGTGGGTGGGGGAAGTGACAAGTTGTTTAAGTCCGAGGGTGGCGAGGTTGTCCAAAAGGGAGGTTGTGTTGCGGTCGTTGTTCTTTTCAAGATGAAAGTTGAGGTCTCCCAAAAGGATGTAATCCTCGGAGGGGAGCGCGTGTGGAGTGATGAAGTCCGTGATGTCTTCACTAAATTGTGAGCGGGGTCCTGGTGGTCTGTAAAGGAGGGTGCCTCTGAGTGTGGTCTTGGGGTCGGTGTGGATCTGGAAGTGAAGGTGTTCAGAGTTGGCGAGATTGACGTCTGAACTGGTTGAGATGCGGATGCATTTCTTATGGACGATAGCGATGCCTCCTCCTGTGTGTCCGGTACGGTCCTTGCGAATGATCTTATAGCCTTCCGGGATGGCAATGGTGATGTCAGGGGCTGATGTGGCGTTCATCCATGTTTCTGTTAGGAAGGCGACGTCCGGAGAGATGGTGTCTAGTAGATTCCAGAGGTCAATGGTGTGCCTGTGGACCGAGCGGGTGTTGAGCAGGATGCATTGTAGGTGGTTGGGGTCGGATATCTGTTGTGAGTTCGTAGATGAGGAGTTGTTATTGGTGCCGTCGAACTTGCAGGAGTTGCAGGAAAAGGGTCCATAGGTGTGTCCAGGGGCGGCTTGCGCGCAGTTGGGGGAACGGCCGGGGTTAAGGGCTAGGAGGGTGGTGGCATCGTAAATAATGCGGGAGGGGTGGACATTACGAGGACCAGGGGCTCTGGCGCTGGGCACGGTCCAGGCGCGGACGGGCGTAGACGGGCTTACCTTTGGCGCACCTTCGGCGCGGCCGCAGCGCGTGGACGCTGCGCGTGGGACCATCTGACATAAATGGACAGAGGAGGGGGCGGAGCGTGGGAGGGGCAGCAGGGAGGCGGCAGTGTGGCTGAGGGGCGGGCCTGGGGAGATCAACAACAACAAAATGGAGGGTCCGAGGGCAAGGCACACAGGGGTATCAAACACAGAAATACAGCGAGTGAGCAGTAAGCACAATGTGTACAAAAGCGCTGATAAAATTATATACCACAACAAGCTATCGAGTGAGCAGCAATCCTGACAACAAATGCGCAGACAAGCAATAATGATCCCAATAGCGCTGAAAGAGGCTGATAATCAACAGAAGCGCTACGCGTGTGAGGCGCCAAAATACAAAGGCAGCAGCAGTTCAGCGCGTTACAACGATTAGACCTCCTCCTTCATGCTAGCCTAGCCCTCAGCTTATCAGACAGCCTGTAAATGTTGTTCTTTACAGGTAGTCTGTCCCACAAATTAATATCAGGAGCACAGCATATAATGAGTCCTGGGGGAAAACAAAGAGGCAAACTGCCTCAGCAACTGATGGCAGTCTATCTGTTGATCTAGGGTCAGTATAAAGGAGAGAATGACAACCTCCACTGACCCATCTCACTCATTGGAAGATAGAAGGTGGGGGAGATGTTCACTCTTCTCTTCTACCCCATCACCAGTAACCAGAAGCATGGTAATCTCGGACCTCTCAAAGTGGGGCTTGAAAGTTTCAACATGCAGGACCATCAAGGGGTTCCTAGTAGTCTTGAGGTTCATCAAGTAGATGGCATCACTGTTGTGCTCCGTACCTCATAAGGCCTAGACCAACAGTCTTGCAGGGTCCGGGGCTCCACTGGCTTCATTACCCTAACTTTTTGGACAGGCTGCAGCTCAACCCAACTGGTCTTCTTGTAGTACCATGGTTTCAGGTTCTCCTGTGTGAGTTTCCAGAAGCGGTCTTTCCTGTTGTGGAACACCAGCATGTAGCTAACTACATCCTAGTGTGGCTTCGCGGGAGCTTGATCCCAGCCTTTCCTAATCAAACTGAGAGGTCCTCTTAAACGGTGTGCATATAGAAGTTCGAAAGGGCTGAAGCCAACCCTCTTCTGTGGAACCTCACCGTAGGTGAACAAAAGGCATGATAGCAGAACATACCGCTTACCTCTCATGAGTTCAGGTAGATCCTTAATCATGCCTTTGATGGTATGGTTGAATTTTTCAACCAACCCATTGTTTGGGGGTGGTAAGGTCACACCACACTACTTTCAAATGACCTTCATGTAGTTGGTCATGAAGTTGGTACTCTGGTCAGATAGCCCCTCCTTGGCGAAAGATCCCCATCAGTGCCCTGGCCACGACAGGCATAGTCACTGTCCTCAAAGGGATAGCTTTTGGGTACTGGGTGGCATGGGCCACCAATACAAGAATTAATCTGTTGTCAATGGCTGTCTTAGATTCCAGATGCCCCACAATGCTGAAGCCAACATGCTCAAATAGGATGCTAATGACAGGGAAAGTTTGCAGGGGACCTCGCACCTCCCCCCTGACATGCCACCCACCTGGCAGGTGAGACAACCTACAGAACGCGTCTGAGGCCTTCCTCATTTGAGGCTAAGCAAACTAAGTGGCAGGCCTGACAAAAGTCTTGTCTTGCCCCAAATGACCTGCCAGTGGCACATAATGAGCCAGACCCAGTAGGAAGGTCCTAAAGCGCTGGGGCACCACCAACACAAGTATTGCACAAGGCTCAAAAACCTTACACTTGCTGTACAGGAGATCATTCTCCCAGTAGAGCAGGTGCTACCCAGAGGCGTCATTATCTGCCTGGGTTTCAGCCACTGAAGACCCACCAGAGTATGGCACCCCTCCCTTTCCTTGCAGAAATTTTCCTTGGAGGGAGCCCCATCCTGCTGCCAGTTAGTCATCTCAGGTAGGTACCCCATTTCAGCCACTTCTTCCCCTCTAGGTGCTGGGGCATCCCCCTCAGGGTCCGCCTCCCCCTGGACCATGGGAATTTCAGGAGCAGGCTTCCCACACCCCTTTCCCTTCTTCTTTTTGGCAAGTACTTTGGCCATTGTTCCATATTCCAGCTCCTTCTGATGACCCTCATGAGCTGCCATGGACTGTGTGGTCAGGCACACCCACTCAGGAAACCCCATCATCTCCAAGTGTGGATAGCCAGAGTATTCCTGGGGGTTCCAGAACAGAAAAAAACAATTAACCAACACTTAGTGGAAAACTTCCAGGGTGTCAGGTTCATTAGCATTTTATTTGTACAAAATCAAACCCTGATCCAGGAAATTGTTTTTGTAAAACAAAAAACTTTGCTGAGCGACTGCATGAAAAATGGCCTTCAGAGAGTTTCCGTGGTAAGGGGCTCCTTCAAAGGCAAAGATAAATCTGCTACACTTGTAGAGATCTCAAAATATGGTGGATGATAATCCACTAGGGTGGCAGAGGTAATGGACTCCGCCACCTGCCAAACTCTAAATGAGGGCCTTAATTCTGTTCAAGATGGACACCACCTTTGACATGTGGCATTAGAATGGAATATTGGTCATTCTTCTATGTTGGCTTTCCCTACTATGGGATACAGTAAATATGACTTTGCAAAGTGACTGCAATAACATCTCTAGAGCACAACACAAATAAACTGTAAAATGCATTCAATTTGCCACATCCCAATCTAATTACTGACACTAATTATGACACTTTTCATACATATACTCCGACTTTCTAATCCGCAGCCTGCCTATCAATTTTGTGCTGCTTGTCTGAATGCAAAGTATATCCTGGTGTACACAAATAGAACAGATTTTTTTCGGATCAGTGGCACTGGTCAAACTGTGAGCACATCATAGTTGCCAATGTTCTCTTTGGATAGTGTTTGCTGGAAATATTAAGTGGACGTATCTTTTTTTTCAGTCTTTATTCAATGGCATGGCAAATCTAGATCATTTTAAAAGTCATCTGCTTAATAAGCATCAAAGCAACACAAAATGAAAGGCGGATCTGCTTGTGACATTCACTCTTGCAGATCTAGGACACTTTTTGCTGCTTCAGACCAGTGCTGCTAGACCAGTGAACATTTTCATGGGAGGAATTCATGTAGAAAATGGACCAAGGATAATGTCACTCTGCAAATAAGTGTGACTAAAATTTAAAGGTGAGTGGAAATCACAGAGATTCACTCCATGGATTTCCATGAAGTTGCAGAAAAACTCTGCATCATTCCATGGATTTCCACCAATGAGTGGAAAATATGCAGCTTGCGCTGCAATTTAGCGCTAGTAGCATGAGTAGCCCTGAAAATCACCGCTAACGGCACCATGTATTGTGCAACATATTGCGGCCGTTCAAGTTGATTTGGCTGATGATTGAGTTGAAAATCTACTTGAGTGGCAGAAAACCTACTCGAACTGCTGCCTCCGGCACCAAGCGCCTGTGAATACTGGCAAAAGCCCACATTACAAAATCATGCTAGGGGACCCCAATTCTCGCTAGAGCTTGCCAATTCTGGAGCCTCGGAGGAGGACAATTCCACAAGCGGCGACTGGCGGTATTTGACCTGAACTCTGCGGTTAAAGAGTAATGCGGCGTGGCAACAAATTAGCCAATTTTGCAGGCAGAACAGAGCATTCTTCCCATCCCTACTAAAAATAGAAAGACAAGAGATTTAGAAAAAGTGTATAACTTCATATACAGCAGGAGAAATGCTGTAACAAATCATTCCTTGCACTAAAAACATTCAGGTAGACGGCCATCCACCAATTAGTATAGATCCCGACATCAGTTGATAAATACATTAATATATTTGTTGCTATTTTATATCTTGATCCTGTATTTTAATGACAGCAATTTAACAAAAAAGAGGCAACAACATTACGAAACAGAGACAAGAACTGTTCGCGCAAATAAGGACTCTCACACAACTCTGAATATAGTATAAAAGGTCACCTTTATTACCAGGACAGCCAAAGACAGACCCGCAACATAACTTTTCCAACAAACTTTATCTTTATTTATTTCTCCAAACCTTTCATATAACCATTTCCTTTTCCCAATTCTTTCTTTTCCGATAACATAACTTGTTTTGATACCATCCTTGAGTTTTCCTTCTTCTTTTTCCATCTCTTCCCCCACCTACCCTCCCAAGCCCTCCCCCTTAGAGAAAGGATGAATCCGCTCTAGATTATCCAATCCCCATCACACACGCCGACGAGACAACAAAAGAGTCTGCCTGAGTTGTCCTGAGGTGACATCCTGACACTTTGACCTAACTCAATAGGTAGGCATGCCTGCACGACTTTATGATCAAGCTGCGAAACTTTCTTTGCAGCCTTTTTCTTTTTTTTTTTTTATTTAACAACGTAAAGACACCACAGACACAACAAAAACACCAACCCTTGATTTGTTGAAATCCGGGCGGGTGGGTGGGTCAAAAAGCGACTCCACAGTTCACCTCACTCGCTCAGAGTGACGTCGCCCTCCCTCCCCACCCTTCACTTGACCTTAAACCCCTCCCACCACCCAATCAGGTCGCGTGAGGTCGTCCCTCGCGCGAAATCCCCCAGGGGGACATTGGCTTTGCCAAGTGCCCCTGGGGGCCCATCGCGCAAATAAGGACTCTCACACAACTCTGAATATAGTATAAAAGGTCACCTTTATTACCAGGACAGCCAAAGACAGACCCGCAACATAACTTTTCCAACAAACTTTATCTTTATTTATTTCTCCAAACCTTTCATATAACCATTTCCTTTTCCCAATTCTTTCTTTTCCGATAACATAACTTGTTTTGATACCATCCTTGAGTTTTCCTTCTTCTTTTTCCATCTCTTCCCCCACCTACCCTCCCAAGCCCTCCCCCTTAGAGAAAGGATGAATCCGCTCTAGATTATCCAATCCCCATCACACACGCCACCCAGGAAAACCCTTGAGTTTTCCTGCCCCACCCTCAGAAAACCCTCCCCTAATGCAGAAACATAGTCCGCTCAAGACAATACCTAATGACGGAGAAGGAAAAACCTTATTTCCCCAACTTCTTCCCTTCCTTACTTTGGTTTGGAGCACCACAAATCGACACACCAGAGGTTGGCCAAAGTATCTCTGAGCTCCATCAAGTAGTATGACTGCCCCATTTGTGATAGATGAACCCCGTCTTCCCTTAACAAGTGCATCATTTCACCATTAAAATGCTCATGGGCAATGACCGTAATTCCCATTGCCACACAGTATGTCTTCAATGCTTTGTTAACTTTCTTGCGGGCCCTCTCAACCGCGGCATGAACCCTGGCACCCCTCCACTGGCTCCTGTACAGAAATTCTGTCCACACAAGCCTGGCCCCTTGCCATCTATCCTTAATCACAGCCAAATCCAGCTTCATCTGCTTGATTAAAGCAAGACCTGAACACTCCACCAAGTCATTTTCCCCCAAATGTAGGATCAACAGATCTGGAATGCCCCACACTTCAGCCATTTTGTTCAGTACTGAAAACAACTCCCCCCATTTCATTCCCCCTAAGCCCTTCCAAATCACCTCATGATCGTTGCCATATAGTCCCAGCCCTCTCCCACACAGCTGCTGTTCGGCAAAGTTCGCAGCCCACTTTACTATAGAATGGCCGACAATCCATGTCCTCTTTTTTCGAGGAAAATCCGCCACTCGACCTGTGATGGAAAAAATAACATTAACTAACTGACTTCCGCAACGAGTAACTCTTTTTTTTTTTTTTTTTTTACAACCGGACATATTTAAAACAACAATTCGATTTCCATCTACCAATTCGCTGCAAATCTTCTGCCCCCCAACCCAACCTTGCCGCTTCTGTAGCCGCACCTATTCGGAACGAATGCGTCCCAAAACAGTGCGAATTTTCACCCACGAAAGTCAATGCCTTCCGTAAAACCGCTAGAAACTGAAAACAAGTTAACTGTGTTTTGTTCTTATGGCAGAATATCCCACCCTCTCGAAACACTCCTGAAGCCATAAATGCCTCCCACTCCCCAACAGGGCAGCAACCCTCCACCCCACTCCTGCCCAGTCGCACCAACATCCCTCTTCCTGCCTGGTCTGTCTTTGACCTTCTCAATGTGATTTGCAACACACCACTACCCAACAGAGCAATATCAGATGACCGGATCCCTTCTTGATTACGTAACCCCAATAATTCTGATATCCTAAATGCACCGAAAAACAACCATATCATGCATAACTTGAACCGAAACCATTCCCACTCATCATAACAACAGGAGGGCAACACCCCCAACAATTTATGTAACAAATTGAACGTAATGGGGTCCCTCAACTTCTTTGCCTGCCCAAAGGACCTCCCAAAACCCTTCAGCATTTTCTGTAAACGAAAACCTTTCTGCACCTCACACCCCAATTCTAGCTGACTATAAAATGAAATGCCCGCTAACTTGCCCGAAATGGTGGAAGGCGACAAACCTTTATCTATTAAACTCAGAACAAAACACCACATAAACTTTTCATCCCGCACCGCCGAGCCATCCCTGCCGTGCTGTGCGGTGTAAATCAAAAAACCAGACCATGCTAGCTGATAGCTGCGACGCGTGGCTTCTGATAAGGACTGCTCCGCAAACTCTGCCATCCTCAATTCCCCAGGTCCCACATGTTCGGCGGAATCGGTGTTCTGCATTGGTCCGCTCCAGGCGCCAACTCCCGAAACCTCTGCCACTGGCAACGAGACAAAGCGTCGGCAATTGAATTGTTGACACCAGGGATGTGTTGGGCTTTAAACACAATATTCAGCTGCAGAACACGCAACATGAAGGCCCGTAACAATTGCAACACCTTTAAATCCTTTGCCCGCTGCCCGTTCACCAGAAAAACCACCGCCATGTTGTCGATGTGAAACAACACGCAGCGGTCTCTGAACTCTTCGCCCCAAATCTGCAGCGCCACCAACAAGGGAAAGAATTCTAAAAAGGCAATGCTGCGGCCTTGCTGCAACCACTGTGCCGGCCACTGCTCTGCACACCACCTTCCGTCCCAGAACACGCCGAAACCTAAGGCCCCAGCCGCGTCCGAGAATATCTGCACTGGCCAGACTGTGTCCTCAGACACAAAATTGATGGACACGCCATTGAAATCGTCCAAAAATCGTAGCCAAATGCTCAAATCCTCCTTGATTTTTGCTGTCAAACGTATGTGGTGATGCGGCAAGTATGCCCCAGCCAACGCAAAGCCCAGCCGCCTGCAAAATGTCCTGCCTGCCCTGACAACTCGACAAGCAAAATTCAAATATCCCAGAAGCTTCTGGACTTGCCTCAGCTGCACTTTTTTAGCTCCCAGTATTTCATGCAAAAAAGACCTGATCTCTTGTACTTTTGTTCTGGGCAAACGGGCCACCATCTCCATTGTGTCTATTTCTATGCCCAGGAAGGTCAACCGAGGCGTTGGGCCTTCCGTTTTGTCCTCCGCCAAAGGCACACCAAACTCTTTAGCCAAGTCCTGGAAACAAGCCAAGACTTTAGTACATTGCTCCGTCTCCGCTTTGCCCACAAACAAAAAATCATCCAGGTAATGGCATACAGCTGCGTGATCTGAGCGCTGGACTACACACCATTCCAAAAATGTACTAAATGTTTCAAACAAGGAGCAAGAGATAGCACAGCCCATGGGTAACACCCGGTCCACGTAATATTCTCCTGCAAAGTACATACCCAGCAAACTAAAATCAGCTGGATGAATAGGCAAAAGGCGAAAAGCGGCCTGTATGTCACATTTTGCGAGGTCAGCTCCTACCCCTGCCTTGCGCACCAATGCCAACGCGTCATCCACTGACGCATATGCCACTGCTGAATCGGAAGTGGAAATGAAATCGTTAACTGAAAGCCTCTCCGGCCAAGACAGATGATGTATCAGGCGGAACTCACCCTTTGCCTTCTTCGGGATAACACCAAGTGGTGACACAATTAGGTTTGGCAAGGGACAAAATTTGAAAGGGCCAACTACTCTGCCTAATTCCACTTCTTTCATTAACTTCACCTCCACCACCGACGGCAACTCCTTAGCTGACTTCAAATTATCAGCCCAACGTGAAACTCTGGGGCCTTGATAACCAATCCTAAAGCCGAGTCTAAACCCCCAAAATAACTTGGCCGCTCCTTCCAAATCCGGGTATTTTTCCAATGCGCTCAACATGGCCTGTAACCTAATTGGAGTAGGCGCCTTTTGGCATAAGAGGCGGCACAGATCCTCTCCCCCCCCTCTGGCCCCTACCGTGATCTCCCGGGTGTTGGTTAGGGAAGCATTGGAAGACAGCATGTCTGCCCCCACACTGGGAGCATTCATGTTTAAATTTACAATACTGGCGCACGCAGGAACCTCTGTTGAAGCTCCAACATGCTCCAGTTGTGGGCAACTGTCCACGTCCGACGCCAATTGCCCCTTGTGTGGCGGGACGCTGAGAAAAGGGCCGGTAAGGAATCGGCAAACCACTGGCTGTGTGGATCGTGTTGGCAGAAGAATGACCTGTCATCCACTGCAACCACAACTCCTGATCAACCTCCCCCCATGGCTTATCGTGGAATAAACCCATTCGCGCCCTAAACTCCTCATCGTAGTTCAGCCAAGCGTAACCCCCTGCCTGCAAATGTGCTTTTCGTATGACATCTAAATATTTGAAAAGCGAAACCGCCCTCTCAGGGTACCGTTCACTGTATACGCTGGCATAAATCAAAAAGGCCGCTGTCCAGTTTTCTATTGTTTTAGGAACTTTGGGACGACGGGACAATTCAGCCTCCTCCTCCTTAGAACCTTCCTTTGCTTGCAATTCCCTATGAAGGAGCCGAAACACATCTACATATTCATGATCCCAAATACGCTGCCTAGTTCTGGTTGACAAATGTATGCCCAACGGCATTGATACTCCCATGTAAGGCAATCTCGTACCACTCACTTTCGGCAATTCACTCTGTTCCGAACTAGTAACCGATGAACCCGGGCTTTCATATCCCGGCCTCCCCTCATCCCCTGACACTGCCTTTACATGTTTGCTTTGCTGTGAACCCGAGCCGTCCCCAACCTCCACCCTCACTGGACCACCCTCTGCAGGCGCCCCACCTGATACACCTTCCAACGGCCGTGTCCAAGCAGCCCACCAGTCCGTCTTACCTGCTGGTAACTGCGCAGACCGTAGCCGAAAGTCCTCCAGACCGTCACGCCGATGACGTCCGCCTTGCATCCCGTGTGCCGGTGAGAGATCCGCTCCAGAACTCTGTAACACACTGGTAGAAGTTAAACTCGTTTCCCCCCTCCCCACCCCAGTTCTACCACCCTGAGACAGACCACCTCTCGTCCCATAAACATTCTCTTTATCATAATCACCAAACTCATTTTCGAGGTGTTGTTCACCTTCCGACCTTACCAAACTCCTACCTGGCCTATTGCCAGACGCCAAGTTAGTAACAGCACCTTGAAACTCAGACTCGGGCCTCCGTGCAAAGCGCCCAGTCGCTGATGTGAAATCCGCACCAGATCCGCCTCTCAAACTCGCCCCCCCCGAAACACCGCGCTCTGCGGCGCCGCCTGTGGATAGCAGAACTGCTCATCTGGTACCATACCAGCAGCTCCAGAAAGGTACTCGCCGCTCGAGCGAGGACCCACACCATACTTACCTGCCTGAGAAGCTGAAATACCCGCCCTGCCTGACCCAGGCAGCTCTGTATGTTCCACCCACACCCATTGGCCTTGTGAAATTGCAGACCCCATGCTATGACATACCTCAGGACACACAAGCGGGGGCCTGGCATTTGAAAACATTGAAGTGGCTTCTTGCACCTGCCTGCCCTCCCCCTTGTCACCCTTGCCCCCCCACCTCCCACCCTTGAACTGCCTTGCTGGTTGTTTCCATCGCACCCCACCCAACCCCCGTTCCTCCTGCAAAAACTGAAAATCATGCGTTAAATCAACATTAAATTCCTCCTCCACCAATTGTCTCGGGGGGCCCCTAGGCCGGGGAACAAGAATGTTCTGGCAGTCCTCGAACTCAACCAGCTGGTGTTGCTCATCGACGTCAGATGCGCCTCCCTCGACCTCCTCGCCTTCCTCCACTCCAGAAAGCTCATACTCCTCAGCCTCGCTATCGCTGGAATAGTCCACTAACATTGGACTCCGCCTGGCAGCCTCTAAATCTGGCGCAATTTCAATTTTCTTTCCACTCGCCTGCTGCCCTGCTGCCCTCACAGGTAGACCTGAGGTAGCCCTCATGCTAGAACGTGGCGCAGACTCGCAAGGCTCCTGGGACGTCGACGCTCTCTGCGCTTCAAACTCCCTGTCAGCCTCTCCTTCAAACAGCTGGACCTGAGACACGCGCGTGTCAAAACTAACACCAGCGCTGCCTCCTCGCCTGCCAGCTCTACGACGAAGGGGTGCCACACTGACACTGCGGCCCCCCCTGAACTCACTTGGGGCTGACGACGAGCGCGGGGGCGGCTGCTTCTTACCCCGGCCTCCTCGGCTCGTCGAGCGCGCTCTCCTGACCCTCGCCGCTGACGTCCTCACGACGCTGTCCTCCTCCTGACGGTCGCTGCGCGCCGGCTGACAAGCCGCCACCGCCCGAGACACGCCTTCCGCTGCCAAGCGACGTGGACGCTTAACCACAGCTGTGTCAACGAAAGCGCCGGGCCTCAACAAGTCGCTCCTCCCTACCGCCACCAAAGCTCGCACTGCTTCAAGGGCAATCTCCTCCGACGACATGTTTCAGCAACTGACTGAAATCCTATCGAAAAATCAATCACAACAGCGACTGACAGCTCTGACAAGAAGTAAACGGGCGCCTCCAAAAAGCGACTCCACAGTTCACCTCACTCGCTCAGAGTGACGTCGCCCTCCCTCCCCACCCTTCACTTGACCTTAAACCCCTCCCACCACCCAATCAGGTCGCGTGAGGTCGTCCCTCGCGCGAAATCCCCCAGGGGGACATTGGCTTTGCCAAGTGCCCCTGGGGGCCCATTAGGACAGCGAAGGGATAACATATATACATCAAACATCAATGAACTGAATGACCTCGTTAAATTAACATCTTTGGTGTAACTCAACGCGATGCACATGTCGTCATCAGATGAGACCTTGAATGATCATTGGTCTTAAATTGAAAGGCATTCACTAGAGTAAACAGAGGAAGTGATATTTGCCAGACTTCGCTACAATGCTGGTGGATTCTAGGGATAGCAGCACTCATTTTTAGGGGACCTGATGCTTTTTTGTCATCAGACTACTACCCAGAGCAAGTGAAACGGAAAAAAAGAAGAGGAAGCGAAAGAATGAAAATGTGTGACAAACAGAGGAATCAAAATAGGAAAAAGGCTCTCTCCCTCTCGATTATTGGTGTAACTTGAAATGCTCATGTAACCTATTTGAATCTCTGTAAGGAAGCGTAATAACTGTTTTGTGACAAGGCGCTATATAAAAACATCATACAAATAAATAAGAGCCTGCACGAAATGAGGAGACGGGAAGTGTGGGACGTCAGAAAAAAAAGAAACTAGACATCCATTATTATTTGGCACACTCATCTGTTAGCTGCTTTGAGCGCCTAAGTAAAAGTTGTGTCCCCTGTATTATTTAATTCATTCATTTGAACAAATTAAGCACTGTCCTTTCATGGTAAAAGATGCATAACTGCTAAAGGAAATTAAAGAATGATTATGCGGCTTTGAAGTTTATTTTGATTAACTATATTAACAGGTTTCGAATACAACAGTCCCAGTTAAATTTTAGCACATCAAATCTACCCGGTACCTATAGATACTTGCACATTTTGGTGCAGTAAACAACAAATTCCACATGTTTTGACTCATTTTCAGGGGATTACTTGTAATGCTGTTTATTGCACTGCGATTCTGACCCCTGGGTTTTAATTTCGCACTGTGATTTCCTCATAATCACCATAACTTTCATGTTCTGGGTGCTCTTTTTACTTTTTGGTTAGTTGTGAGCGCTAAACTGATGTGTCCACATAATAAAATGTTTTGCCTGTTGAGTTTGGGCTGTAAGCCGATCTTCTGGCTTGTATGGCCACAAAAAGGCCTTTCTTAGGGCTAGTGTGCTCGGTTGAAGCAGACTACTGATCAGGTATGCTGTGCTACACCTGCTTTGTCCTTCACCATTTTCACATTAATATCTGCTCTTTATGAGATGCAATCTGGCTTCCCCTATATCACTCAGCTTTTAAATGGCATATGTCTCTGGAAGGCTGATTTACACACCCCACAGTCATCGGTGCATGGGACTACATTTACATCTTTCAATAAAACACCTCTGCAAACGTAAGGTATTAGATGCCTAGATGGAAACAGAGGTACAAGTACAGCCTGGAAGTTTGAAAATCACATCACTCTATGATTAAAGAGAATTTTGTGAAGAAGAGCTGAAGTGACCCCACCCTCCAAAGATGATCAAACGGAGATGCATCGAGTACAACATGCCTTGGATTATTCATAATTTGATTCATGTTGTACACCAAAAGGATGGCTCAGTGAGCTGATGGTTTGCGGCAAACAAATGCAGCGTCTAGAGAGTCACCCTACTAAAGAGACTTGGCTTTCGTCAATTGCAAGGTAGATAATCTGAGTATCATGAATTGTGTAATAGTAACACCTATGCTTACAGCCCTTAGGCCCTAAATTCTAGCTTGGGGTTAAGCTGGCAAAAAGATCTGAAAGGCCCAAAAAAGGCAAAATATTCAGAATACAGTATGCCAATATTATGACGCATTTTCAAGTCCAAAAATCAGAATAGAAGGGTTTAACCAAACTCAGTAAATACCTCACCGAGAGTAATGGCATTTACTGGGTGTGATAAACACCTCACCGTTTTCGACATCCAAAGTTTTACTACTGTAACTGGATTGATAAAAAGCATTTGCCATTTTACAGCTTGGTATGGATGGCACTAGCTAATCCTGTGCTTAAAGAATTTGCTCTATAAATGGCAAAAGAGCATGGTGAGGATGCCACTGTGGCAATCCTGTGCTTACAAACCTTAATAGTAAACAAGCATTTACAATGCAATGGTTTTGCCTTTGTTAAAGTTAGAGCTATTGGCATTGCTCTTGACATTATTTTTATTTATGTTTTTTTAAACATAAATAAATGGCATTGTAATTTACAATGCCAATAGCTTAATCTCTCGCAAATGTGAGACCTATTGTACCCTATGGACGAGCTCAGCAGACAGCAATTACTACCACACACACACACCCAGAGCCACACACACACACCCAGAGCCACACATACACACACCCAGAGCCAGCCACACACACCCACCCAGAGCCACACCCACCCACCCAGAGCCACACACACACACACACACCCAGAGCCACACCCACACACACCCAGAGCCACACACACACACACCCAGAGCCATACACACCCACCCAGAGCCACACATACACACACCCAGAGCCAGCCACACACACCCACCCAGAGCCACACACACCCACCCAGAGCCACACACACACACACACACACACACACCCAGAGCCACACCCACACACCCAGAGCCACACACACCCACCCAGAGCCACACACACCCACCCAGAGCCACACACACCCACCCAGAGCCACACACACTCACCCAGAGGCACACACACCCACCCAGAGCCACACACCTGTCTGGCTACGGCCAAAGGAGATATGCAATCTGACACATCAATCAGTTCTATGACCCCACAATTTATCAACTACTCAAGTTCCTTGGAAACGTCCTCCCTCACCATAAAATGAATACTCTGTACTTTGTGAACTATGAGCTTTGCATCAGTTACCAAGATAATCTTGTGCTTGAATCCTTTAAAATGTCCTAGCTTACAACGTACACAGCCAATAACACATCATAGCGTTATCATATAGACAATGTTCGTCTTTCCAAAGAAAATTACTTAGTTTATATATAGGTGAATTGCTCAAAAAGTAAAACAGAGATGGGTACTGGAAACATGAAGTTTGAAGAATTTTCTGGGTCAGAGAATCAACTCCAAGCAGTTTTAAAGCTCCTCAGTATTAGGAGCCGTTAGTTAACATTGCGCTCTGTGGCCAATGTTATCCCATGGGGGGCGGCTTGGCTGTGCTTGGGTTTCTTGGATAGATTGAGTGCATAATACTTCCAAGAGATTTTAAGATGAAGACCAACAATCGACAATAATGGTATTATTAGGTTCAGTATGCACAAGTCGCATTTCAGCTTCAGGTCTTAGAATTCATCCAAACACACCTGCCACGATACCAAAAGTGATGCCCAAGGCTTCACCACCCAGTGGCAAAAGTGGTAAGTAGTATCAGCTTATTAGGAGTGTCCAACACCGGATAGCCACTGTTCCTCCAGCTGGAGAGGTTGGCACCAGGGAGTTAGAAATCACCTGTGATTGCAGAGTATGCCTGTGGGTGAGATCACCCACATGTCAGAGGCACCAACACCAGTACTGCAAAGTCAAGTAGACGTCACACTAGTGAACAGCACCAGGAAATCCTATCTGCGACTGAAACAACAATAGCTCATGAACAATAAGAGGTAGATCAATCAATTCTAAGGTTCCTGCACCCCACATACGCACTGGAGAAAACTCAGTTTGGCCCATAATCTGTACGGGGGAAAAAGGCACAAAGAAGTTACTCCCAGCAACGCAAGTGACGATTGCTGAATGGAAAAAAAAAGCGGAAACGGGAATACATTGGGATAATCGCGTGACGCAGGAGACTCAACCATGGGCTGGAAGGCGATTAAAAGAATTTGAAAAGCCGCAAGGTTTCAAGTACTGGGACATGCTGGGGATATCAAAGGTAGGAGATATACTGGAGGGGGGGGGCTTGTTTTGTTCAACTTTCCTCAGAAAGAGTTTGAACTAACCTTTATACAGTACTATAACTACCTGCAAATCACTCACGATTGGAAGGCAGAGCAGATTGAGACAAAAGCAATACCTGAATATGGACCGGGAAGGCTTCTTATGGGGGGAAACTGGAGAAAAGGCGATCACCTGGTAAGACTTTGATCAACAACCAACCAGACACATTAGTAAGCCACAGGGCTAAATGGGAGGGAGAACTAGAGACCTCTGATGATTTGGATTGGGATGCGGCCCTACTGCACCCCAGGGAAGTGGTGATAAAATCATGCCTCCACTCGATACAATTCAAAATGCTGCATAGGGCGTATTACGATAGGGCCCGGTTACATGGTTTTGGTAAGGCGGCAACACCTCAATACCTTCGATGGCACACTGAAAGGGGAACGAACTTCCACACACTATGGCACTGTCAGGTAATAGCCGCTTACTGGGTCACCATCATCAGGGAACTCAGCAACATACTAGGCACACCGATACCAATGGACCCCAAATACCTACTGCTAGGAATACCTACAGAGATAGATCTCCTCAGGGCCAAACCACTTTTTGCAAATATGAAATATTGGCGGGGAGACAGGATTTGGCAAAACACCTGGGGGCACCAACTCCCCCCACATTGCATGAATTGAGAAGGAGGATGGACCTCTATATAGCAGCCAAGAAAGTGACATACAGGCCGTGGGGAAGCCCGAGGGAATTTGACAAGTTATGGGGCCCATGGATGACATACTAAGGATTTCAAATGTAGGCGTGTTAGGGGTGGGGGGGCACAGTCCCACTGTGATAACGCCAAGCAGTTCAGATGACACCCATTAGCGAAACAGACACCAGCCTCACAAATTGTGCCCGACGTTCCCACACTGCTCGTGTCCTCACGAATAATGTGGCTCTGCGCCCGGCATGCTTGGGGGCTGGCACAAAGTCCATGGCACTATGATACAATTTAAGAATATTGACCTGACCCTGCATTGTGCGTGTTTGTTATAAATCCGTGAGGACTTGATGGCTCACGTGACCTATAACAAAGGCGGGACTTCCTGACACTGCCGCCTGGCGATGCGCGGCCGCAGTTCAACAGCATAAAGTCACAGACTGCTTGCACCGTGTGTGCCACGGCCGGGAAATTATTTAAAAATGAAGATCCCGCGAGTCAACCAGGTTACTCCTACTCCACGCCCCCACCCAACGACCGGCGCCACCTGTGAATTACATGGACAGTGTCACAGGTTGTCCTCCTGCTCAGCTACCATCTGCCGTGCATTCAGTGGGCGAAAAAAGCTTCAGCTGTGCTTTAAATTTCGGCTCACCCAAGAAATCACTGAGTGCGGAGCCGATACTGCTCCTCCGAACTTGTTGCAATAACCGCAGTCTAGTGCAGGTGACGCACAGTGCTGGGCGCCAGGACAAGGCACAGCCTGCCAGCAGCTGCTCACCACCTCCTGGGCTGGTAATAAATCGACGATCAATTGTATGCATAAATATGAGATCCCGCCCGCACTCGATCCCAGGCCCACCAGCGCCGGCTGAGAGTGACTCGGTATGGAGCCAGGCCATTGTAACAGCCAGTAAGTGAAGTTAGGGCAGCAAATATAGGTCGCATCAGTGTAAGTGCACATTAGAGTGGGAGGAAGCCTGAATGTAACCTGACTCCAGCCCACAGGACCGCTGCGCTGCCTCAGCGGCTGCTGTGAGGAGTCCACAGGCTGCATCACAAGTGCCTCTGAGAGCGAGCGCAAGTAAAGTGTATTTATTTCTTATTAAACTAAGTAAACATTATTTGGCCACAAACAATGTGTTAATTGCTTATAAGATTAGTAGACTGTGCAACTTACTCTTTTATTATACAACTCCGTGTGTCTTTTTTTAAATAAATTACAGCCTGCTGCGACTGGGCTGTGACCCATAGGGTGTGAGTGTGCCTCTCCTGCCCTTCGATTTCGGGTGCTTTGCTGAAGTTCTAAGATCTTTTTAGCGTTTCTTCTTGTTGCTCTAATGGGTGTAATGTCTAATATTTATGTTTCCCCGGTCATAATTGCTTAATTTTGCTTGTGACAAAATGTCACTCATAGTCGTTGAAATGTCACTCTTAATGACACTGAAATTATGAACATGTCACACATAGCGATTTGAAACCTTGGCAGCTATGTAGTGAGAGCGCCCCTCCAGTACAATCAGCACTTCGCCCGTTGCAATGTACAATTACTGGTGCTATGTACTCCTATAGCCCCCACTCGTGAACTGTGGCAGCTCGCAACAACTAGATGTCTGCAGCAGTGAAGACCAGTTAAGGGAGTTCCGGCGCTAACTGTTCTCACAACTCCGCCCGCAACCGTTGTGTAATGGGTCTCCAAAATGGCGGCTGTGGGCTCTTAGTTACGTATAGAATCGCCCCTCTCACACAGTCTGGTATCAGCATGCCGGGTCGTCCCCTGCGAGTCCCCTCGTGTCATGCGGCCCCTTCAAGCAACGCACATACCTCCGGTTTCAAAGGCGCCTCACTCAGCGGACGCCCGCCCGCATTCTCTGCTCGCGGCCCACAGACTCACAACACCCGCAAGCAGACCCCCGAGCACAGCAATGCCGGACCAGATTCGGGGGCGTTCCCGGCTTTCGGCTGACGTCGCGTGACGTCGGCAAAAGCCAAAGAATCGCGGGAACGCCCCCGAATCTGGTCCGGCATTGACGGACAGGCCCCTCGTCCAATGGCTAGGCTCCATTTATGGAGCCAGCCAATAAATGACGAGGGCCGACCCAAACCCCACTACAGTTCTCATCAGGTTTTCGCCTGCGCGAAAAAGATGCGCAGAGCGCATCTTTTCGCCAGGCAAAAGCTAAAAAGACATTTGAGGTGAGTAAATCCAGAGAGTTACTGTTTTGTAGGGTGCTATATATAGGAGCTGTTCTCCATCTAAACTTGGGAACTACCTAGAGTTCTCTGCTTCTTTCTTGTGTATATATATATATATATATATATATATATATATATATATATATATATATATATATATATATATATATATATATATATATATATATATATATATATATATATATATATATATATATGTTTTGTGAGTACTTGTGAATGGGTATGT
Source organism: Lissotriton helveticus (assembly GCF_964261635.1). NCBI lineage: Eukaryota > Metazoa > Chordata > Amphibia > Caudata > Salamandridae > Lissotriton > Lissotriton helveticus. The sequence goes on along the minus strand of NC_136072.1, from coordinate 747,890,628 downwards.
GAGTGGTTGTGTGGGTGTGTAGGTGTGTGAGTAGGTGTCATTTGAGATGTAATCTGTGGTGACTGACCACTTCATGAGTGATGTAATATGTGAAGTCATAAGCAGTGCATTGCGGGGCGTAAGGTATAGTTAGCTCAGGTAACAATAACTGCTGAATTTCACTGGTTTTGTACAAGTGAAAAGTGAGACTAACTATAATGTCTCTGTAACCTTATTTTTTAGTGAATTTCTAAGGTTTTTTTATTCTGTTTCCTAACTATAACATCCATGTATCCTTTGGTTCTCTCAGTGAATTTCAAAGGTTTTTTAAAATCTATTTCCTAATTGTAATGTCCCAGTAACCTCTGTTTTTTTCAGTGAATTTCTAAGGTTTTTTAAATTCTGTTTACTAACTGCAACCTATAACTTTTGAAAATGAATGTGTGAGTGAGTACAACAGTGTCCTAGTGGGTGTGTGACTCAGTCAGTGTCTCAGTGTGTGTGTGATTGGATGTGTGAGTGTCTGAGTAGGTCTGCTCGTACCTACATAAGTGTCTTGCTGGGTCTGAGTGGGTGCATGCATGTCTGAGTGAGTGTCTGAGTGGTTCTGTGAGTGGATGCATGAATGTCCAAGTAGGTTCTGTTACTGGGTCCATGAATCTCTCAGTGGGTCTGTGAGTGGATGCATGAGTCTCCAAGAGGGTCAGTGATTGGATGTGTGTGTGTCTAAGTGGGTCTGTAAGTAAGTGTGTGAGTGTCTGAGTGGGTCTTTGAGTGGGTGCATGAGCCTCCAAGTGGCTCTGTGAGTGGGTGGGGGAGTATCTGAGTCAGTCTGTGAGTCAGTGTATGAGTCTCTGAGTCAGTCTGTGAGTGAGTGAGAATGAGTATGAGTAAGTGGGTGCATGAGTGTCTGACTGGGTGTGTGAGTGGGTGTACATTTCTCAGTTTGTCTGTGAGTTGGTGCATGAGTGCCCGTGTGGATTCTGTCTGTTCTCTGTTCATGTTCTGTTTTTTGTCTGCTCGTTTCTGACTTTTACTTTACCTCTTTATGTAGGTGTCTGACCTCTATTTTGTCTCTTTCTGCCCGTTTCTCACCTTTATTCTGCCCCTTCTGCTTGTGTCTCACTTTTATTTTGCCACTTTCTGCTCCATTCTGTCCTCTATTTTCCCCTCTTTCTGCTCTTTTCTGACCTTTATCTTGCCTCTCTCTGCTCATTGCAGAACTCTATTTTGCCCATTTCTCCTAATTACTGATGTTTATTTTGTCTCTTTCTGTTACTTCTGACCTTTATTTTCAGTCTTTCAGATTGTACCTCACCGTTAGTTTGCCTTTCTGCTCATTTCTCACCTTTATCTTTCCTCTTTCTGCTAGTTGCTGAGCTTTATTCTACCTCTTCCTTCACCTTTCTGACCTTTCTTCTACCTCTTTCTGCTCCCTTCTGACCTTTATTTTCAAACTGTTATTAGAGTAGGGGCCCCCCATTTCTTGGGCCAATTACAGCCCCTGGTCTGGCCATTATATTGCCACTGCATTGATTTTATGTGTTTTGCCCTGGGGAGGTCGTGGTTCCAAGGCTGCTGTGGGGGCCGCTCAGGCCCTCTGCATTAATTTAACTTGATTTGCCCAGTTGAGGTGGTCTGTTAGTAGCTGTATGGCTGGTTGACTGGTTGTGTGAGTGTCTGTATTAATGAGCGAGTGGATGTGTATCAGTTGTTCTATAGGTTTGTAAATGGGTATGTGAGTGGTTGTGTGAGTGGGTGTTTGAGATATTGTATGGGAATGTTAGTGGGTGTGTACGTGGTTTGTGGATGATGTCATCAATAATATCATCAGTGATGTCACTGACCATGTCATGAGTGATGTAATATGTGAGGTCATAAGCAGTGCATTGCAGGGGCGTACGTTATTATTAGCGTAGGCAAATATAACTGCTGAATTTCAATGGCTTTGTATGAGTGAAATATGAGCCTAACTATAGCTTCCCTGTAACCTTTTTTCAGTGAATACATTATATATATATATATATTCACTGAAAAAACCATAGGTTATAGACCATATATAGTTAGGAATTAGCATTTAAAAAACCTTATTTTACTCACACAAAACCATTGAAATTCCATATATAGTTAGTTGCACTAACTATATATCGTGCACCCGCAATCCACTGCTGATCATGTCACATATTACATCATTCATGACATGGTCAGTGACATCACTGATGACATCACTGATGACATCTCAAATGACATCACTGATGATATCTCTTTAGACATCAATGGTCACATCAATGATGATATCATTAATGTGACAATACAATGCATCTCCTCACACTTTAATATAACCTCTGTTACACCCAGTGTTAAATACAGAGTATAATTTTTGAAACCATTGACACACCAATACTAGTTACTACATACGTACTCACTGATTCCTACGTCTACACACACATTCACTCATTCACCCATACAATCATTCATACATACAATCACTCATCTTTACAACACTATCATATGCACTCATACACCTATACAGACACTCAGACTCTGCCACTCATCCATGGAGTTACTCACACACCTAGTCAGTCCTGTAAAGAATCAATCACACTTCCATTTTCTTGTCTATACAGTTAAACATAGAGCACCTTACATTTTCAAACATATACTAACACATACTTACTTTCTTATACAATCATTGATACAAGTACACATTGATCTGCACAGAGTCACACACCTCCCAGCCAGCCACACACACACTCAGTCTCCCATACAAATACTTGGACAATCAATCAATAACCCATATAGTTAATCATATAGCTACTGATCAACACATGCAGCAGTTTACAGAACAACAGACATAATGATGCACAAATTAAGACAGTTTAGTCACTAACCCATGCACTCAGTGAGACACATTTAATCACTCACTCATACATTCAGTCATGCACCTACTAAATCCTTCGTCCAGACACTTATACATCTACTCATTCTTCAATATGTAAAACATATTTAAACTTTACAGAAACACACAGTCACTGGATGATGTCATCAGTGATATCAGTGATGTCATTTGAGATGTCATCAGTGATGTCATCAGTGATGTCACTGACCATGTCATGAATGATGTAATATGTGACATGATCAGCAGTGGATTGCGGGTGCACGATATATAGTTAGTGCAACTAACTATATATGGAATTTCAATGGTTTTGTGTGAGTAAAATAAGGTTTTTTAAATGCTAATTCCTAACTATATATGGTCTATAACCTATGGTTTTTTCAGTGAATTTTCAAGGTTTTGTAAATGCTAATTCCTAACTATATATGGTCTATAACCTATGGTTTTTTCAGTGAATTTCAATGGTTTTTTAATAGCAAATATCATAAGCTGTCGAATGTCAAGTACGTGGTAAGTGAAAACATTTTCGTGTTTATGCACACTAATCTGCTTTGAATGGTGCCCCCCCCCCTCATTTCTATTAGGAGTACTCTCTCTTTGCACATAGTGAAGGGTAGTTAACGCAGGCCTTTGCCCCCGTTGTAATACGTCGTGCCTGCTTCTCTCTCCATTTGATTGATTGTTATCCAAGTATTTACTGTTTTAGAATTGGTTCTCTTTGGTTCATTCTCTATTTACAAACAAACACAGAGTCGCAATACTCTGTTTAGTCTTCGCAGATAACGAAAAATCGTGTAAAAAAAAAAGAAAAGGAATCGAGCAAAATCAGTAGGCCACTAATGGGATCTCTTTTTGACCTCGCTAAAATAGAAACATTAAGAACAACCCCTCATGACAAATACAAAACTAGTGAGATGAACTGAACTCCACACAATGATGGCTGCAAAACAGCTTGGCTCCGCCACCCACCCCGCCCAAAATAACGATAAAGAGCGGCTGCCATGATTGGTTGCGGAATGGCCACGACGGAGCTACGAAATGGTGCTGCTCTCATGCTAACCCCAGCTTCAGTCTGAATATCCAGAAACACTGTAGACTACCAATTCGATCAGTTCCGGTAGCGCCCCAATGTAACCCGGTAGAGAAGAACTAGCCCTCCCCTCTTTGACTGATGGTTCTTGTTGCCTGTCCCTTCTGTTGTCATTTAACAGAACTATTTAGCCTGCTGAAAGGGGTTGTGTTCCAACCGCTGGTTGGTGGAGACATTTTGACTATATTCTGGACCTGCGTTGTCGCGTAATGCGTCATATGACGCGCCACGTTAGCGCATCCGGAAGTCATCCGGGGCGCGCAGCGCGTAACGTAAGCATAACAAGTCATGTGACTTGTTAATAAAACTTTTCATTGGTTCATTTTACTTTTCTTATTCTAATGATGAAAGGCTTGGTCATATGACCTAAAAATTACGCTTTTTATTACTTCCGAACATTATTTTTTCTTAAATATATGTTATAATGTTCCAGGCTAATGTACTTTCCCGGAAAATTTACAACTGTCCTGCAAGTAAAATATATTCTTTTTTCGAGAAAAAGAGCGTTTCTTCGTCCCATGACGGAGCCGTTGAGCAAAAGAGGGTCGACCTGCTGTCTTAGTCGCCGATACGCCTGAATATGAGATTCTTATCGATCACTTTATGTTGCAGGAGTAGAAAACACAACAGCCCTTGACCATTTATCTTTACTGCGTTCCTTCGAATTATACCTTTTACCCTTCATGTAATTGGTCTGCTTTATTTCACTTGCCTTTTACTGATTCTAAAACAGTGACTATTATTAAAAACTTTACCAATGTATATACTACTACCATGTTTTCTTTTAAAAACCTTTATTGTGAAAATTTCATTATACAAATACGAGCCTATAACCACGTGGGCCGGCCACGGAGCAAACTGTAATCGTATATGATGAGTAGACATTTACACTGTAGAGGAACGTAACGGGCGGGCCATTAGGTTGCAAGAACTAAGGTGTCTAACAGTTACAGAATCGGTGGACGTACATTTTATAATTAAAATACGACAGGGCCAGTTACAATAAAACTATCTAGATATACATTTGCGGGCAAGTACCATCTGTGACGTTAATTCGAACTTTCAATAGTACAGTAATCAATAACACATCAGAACTTAATATCAATAGGGATGTCGAAATATTCAATCAATTCTCGTCCCCGCCCGCCATGTGCTTCAAAACTGCATACGTATCTCGTGATTTCAAGGTTCTGCAACCAGTACACAACAAGGAGTTACGAGTCCCATTTATTCCGGCGCCATTTTGGGCGAGGACGGGCAGGTCCAGGATATAGTCAAAATGTCTCTACCAACCATCGACTATGATGATGTTCATATGCTGTATTTATTAGAGTAACACTCATCTGTCCACATGAAATTAATTTGCCACAATCTAAACATGTCATTTTAATCTTTTCAAAGTTCTTCTAAATATTTGGGACCGTTTCCCTTGCCTCTGATGCTGTCAGTGCCACTTCTTTGATGAATGTACTAGCAGGTCAAGGGTTCTCCTCCAAATCTCTCTTTTATGCAGCACTATAATTAATTGGTGCCACCTCTCCATATGACGATGCATGGTATAGTTACCATAACTATATTTTTTTCGGTTCCTCTGGAGAGTTCATCGTGGCAGATGAAGCGTGTAACGTACCGGGCATTTACCTTTTTTTGCATGTACAGGAAAGGAAAAAAAAAATCGAGCGTCCGAGTTCTAAGGTGTCCCAGGGCCATTTTAGTGGACCAGGCCCAAATCCAAAGAACAGGCCGCCATTTTGAGAGTCCTGTTGCAGCCGCCTGTCGCTGTAGCATCAAGAGCAGCCGAAACTCAGCTGAATGGCAACTGAAACGGTAAAGGGGCGCCCCACTACAGCAGACGAGCCTCCACCTAGGAAGGCCCGTTCACGCCGCCTCCCCCCCCCCCTTCGGGCACCCCACGCCGTTATTCGGAGCAGTATTGTAGGATGGCCACACCAGTGCGGCAACTTGCTAGACATCACCTCGGTGGTAACCGAATCTCACCGCCTTGTGGTGTCTTCTATTCAGAAAACATTGTTATGCTGCCTTCGACCTATTCGCCGCAAGTGCGCACACAACTCAACTGCATAGCTTCCTAGACACCACCTCGGTGCCATCCGGATCTTGGAATCTCAGCGCCTTTTGGTGTCTTCTCTTCAGAAAATATTGTTGCGCTGCCTTTGGCCCCATTCGCACATCGGTCCGCTACTGACGCCATCTCACAGGCTAATGGGGCGCCCCACGCCGACTTTCAGCATTGTAGGATGACCACACCAGTACAGCAACTTGCTAGACATCACCTCGGTGCCATCCGGATCTCGGCGCCCCACTGCAGATGAAGTGCCTCTCAACTATGAAACCACCACGGTGACATCCGGATCTTGGCGCGTTGTGCTGCCTTCGGCCTATTCGCACATCGGTCCGCTACTGACGCCATCTCACAGGCTAATCCAAGGTGTCCCAGGGCCATTTCAGTGGACCAGGCCCAAAAAGGAAACAGCCTGCCGCCATTTTGAGAGTCCTGTGACAGCCGCCTATCGCTGCACCGCAAGAGTGGGCGCAACTCAGCTGAATTGCGGTTTTTGACACAGTGGACCAAAAACGGACGGAATGGCAACTGAAACGGTAAAGGGGCGCCCCACTACAACAGATGACACTCCACCTGGAGAGGCCCGTTAACGCCGCCTCCCCCGGGGCGCCCCACGCCGTTATTCGGAGCAGCATTGTAGGATACCAAAACCAGTGCGGCAACTTACTGGACATCACCTTGGTGCCATCGTTCTGCTGCCTTGGAACTATTCGCACAACAGTTTGCTACTGATGACCCACCCCCCGCGACGCCCCACGCCAGAAATCTGGACGTTGTGCTGCGTTGGGACTATTCGCACAGCCGACCGCTACTTCGTTGTTTTTCCCTAAAAATGTTTATATGTTATTACTGTTTTTGTTGTCTTGTATATATTTATAAGTTATTAAAGTTTTATAATCTTACTACTTTGTTGGAGTGCTATATATTTTTAATGTGACACATAATTGTAAAAACTTTGATGTACAAAGAGTCATCCCTGGAATCTTCCGCTTCAGGCTCGGTCCCCTCCCCAATCACAATACAGGATGGTTTTCAGATAATAGGAACGCGTCTGCTGTGACGGATCTCATCGAGTGTGGGCCTTGATCTACTATAACTCCTTTGAAGAGGGGTGATTCTTTACAGCTGGGGCCATAAACTACATCTGCAGGGCTAGCTGATACCCTAGGACCGGCCTGGACAATCGGACACAGAGGAAAAGGAGTGTCAGAGGGTGCGGTAGTGAATAGGGCGAAAGGGAGGTGTCGGGCGGGCACAGGGTGTGATTCTCAGGGAAGAGCAGCGCAGATGGGGGGTGGTTTATTACCCATGCATAAGACAGAGAGCGGGGGTGACCACTGCCTGGGGGAGATGCTTGCGAGGGTGGGGAGTCATGCTAAGGATCGACAGCGTGCACAGAGTGGGTCTGGTCAAGGCATCTAAAATGACTGCCGTGCACGACAAAAGTGTGGCATTTGAAAAAAGGCAAGATGGCGCAGACAATGTTTTTCAACACTTCCTGATTTCCTTCGAATCGAACGTTAACAGACGTTGGGCCATATTACCAAAGTTAAGCGATATTTATCCCTAACGATGCTTAGCAACGATTTTTTTACCACTAAGCATCGTCAGAAATTATCGCAGATAAACCTTGCTATTATCAAGGTTTATCGCAAATACGATAAAAAACGACCGCAATGCATTAATATCGCTGAAAACTCAGCGATATTCATGCATTACCGAGCTAATGCTCTTAGCCATGTTATCCACCTCCCATTGGATAACATGCCTTAGAACTGCTCAGGGCAGGTGCTAGCTTTTGGAGATATTCGCGCTTATCGCGAATATTTCCAAAAGTTGATAATAGGAGATAGCGATGTTAGCGACTGTTTCCAGTCGCTAACATCTTGGCATGCCCACTTTGCATGTCATTAGTGATAAATATCACTCACATGCAAAGTGGGGCCCAAGATGGTCGCTATCTCCTACTAGCCGTCGCTAACTGGTGTTAGCAACAGCTAGGTAATACAGATATAATTTTATCTCCGCGAAGCGGAGCGCTGTTACAGATATATATCTTTTTTTGAACGTTAATTTCTCAAAATCCACTGGAGCACATATATTGAGACCTAGCAAACGCACATCGGACTACCAGTCCCTACAATTTTGCCAAGTTTCGTGCAAATCCATTCAGCCGTTCGATTATTATTATTTTATTTTTTTTTGCCTCGCGGGGCCCTTTTAAAACCTCCACATCAAACCTAAGAGGTCAAGGAGGATCTACTATGCCCCCTTATGGTCATTTGCCCCTTCGCTTTGGCCTCCTCTTGTCTCTCAATCCTACCGAGAGACAAGATGGCGGCCGCTACGGACTGTTTGGAATGTTTACAGACGCCGGAGAACCAATCAGCTTCGCAAACCTCCGTTACGCGAAGCGGAGCGCTGTTACAGATATATATCTTTTTTTGAACGTTAATTTCTCAAAATCCACTGGAGCACATATATTGAGACCTAGCAAAGGCACATCGGGCTACCAGTCCCTAATATTTTACCAAGTTTCGGGCAAATCCATTCAGCCGTTCGATTATTATTATTATTTTTTTTTTTGCCCCGCGGGGCCCTTTTAAAACCTCCACATCAAACCTAGGGGGTCAGCGAGGATCTACTATGCCCCCTTATGGTCATTTGCCCCTTCGCTTTGGCCTCCTCTTGTCTCTCGATCCTACCGAGAGACAAGATGGCGGCCGCTACGGACTGTTTGGAATGTTTACAGACGCCGGAGAACCAATCAGCTTCGCTTCACAAAGCTCCGTTGCGCGAAAAGTACGCGAACTGGAGCGCTGCCCGGTCCGCTGTTACAGATATATATCTTTTTTTGAACGTTAATTTCTCAAAATCCACTGAAGCACATATATTGAGACCTACAAAAGGCACATCGGGCTACCAGTCCCTACAATTTTGCCAAGTTTCGTGCAAATCCATTCAGCCGTTCGGGCTAAAAGTGAGGCCAACCGCCCTATGGAAAACTCAATGTTAAAAACACGTTTTGGGACCCCCCTTTTTTCTCGGCCCCCCCTTGACGAACCCCCCCCAAATTTTCAAGGGCTGCTCAGAAACAAAATGTGCCATTTTCCTGAAACTTTCAGCCAATTCCGTCCACAAACGCCAAAGTTATTAGACATAGAATTTTCAAAAATCCCATAGAGAAAAAATCCTAACTATATATACCTACTGGCGACCGCCAGTAGGTAATATATACACACACACACATGCATACAGATTGGTACTATCAAAAGGTCATGGTTAAAACCAGAACTTCTAGCTACTGTATTCATGCTGCTTCTAATAGTAACATGGTAACATTACTGCCCTTTTGGCTCTGTGAAGATGCTTAAGTGATCTGACCTGTGTTGTTCTGAATGGAGAGATGCACTGATGCAGCATGGAATTGACAGGGCCTACATTGACCTTAGCTGTTAACACTGTGGGGTCAACTCCTATAATTTTCCCTAAGTGACTGTAACTGGAAGTAACACTCTTTGAATACCAAAGTGATTTGCTATGACAAAGTGTATCATTATACATGGGAAATGCCAGCTCATTCACTTTCGCTCATTTTCCTGTTTTGTAAACACTATGGACATCTACTGAGGTCTAAAAATAACTCCTATTTGAGTGCATTTGTCTGTGATGATTTATTTTGACCCACAGTCAATGTGAGGAGAAGTAAGAGTGGTGATAGGCACCAAACTAAAACCATGCCAAAATAAGTCTTTGATATTAGAGCACAAAGACAGAAAAATATCTTCTTATGTCTACTTTCCTCTTATTCAAGAGGCATGCCAAGCACAATAGATTTTTGTAGGCCAATAAAACGTACAATTCACACTATTATGAAAGAACATATACACTGTCAAAACGTAAAATGGCAAACATTATGAAGATATAGCATTACAAATTAAAATATATAAATAATGCTTATGACAAATGCAACCGTCCCTATATGGAGAAAAGCAGAACTTTGACTAACACAAAAGCAGAGTAGAATTCAAGTGAAGATACCCATATAGGTTGTTAGGTACAACCAAAAATAATTCTGGGTCCAAACTCTGTGTTTGCTGGTGGACAAATGTATCTACTACCCAATAGGCTCTTTCACAGACAAAAGAGGAGGGGGTTGAGCCAACTCCTAATGAAATCTAGCTTGGGATGCCCGGAAAAACGCACTGGCTCCGGGGAATTACCAGGGTATGAGCCATGGTATATGTCTGTGTGTCAACTTCTCCATAGGTCGATTTTGGTGCATGTGTGTTTATCAATGTCATCTGATTCCTTCACAACAGTGGGATACCCAACTTTGTTTCAGCAATGTGCGCACCTCCCTTATATGCATTTGTTTATGCACTAGCAGACATATTGGTGAGAGTGTCATTGTGGATGACACGGGAGGCTCATCTCCCACAATTGTTAGCCATCTTTAGAGATAACACAGTAGGCACTGATAGTAAATGCAATATGGCCAGGCAAACCTTTTGGGAAGTAGAGCCAAATAATACTTCCCTTCTGCTTTTCTATCGCTTTGAACCATGGGATCCACAGATACCGTACCACCTTCCTTGCTCTTCATTCTGGTCACTGAGTGAGTTTGGCTGCTCGGGTGCTAGCAGAAAGAGCCTGGGATGACATATCAACTGACATATTTCTTGAAAGTCTGTTAGACTAAGTGATGGGATGGTTGTAGGAAATCTTCCTTTCCTGTATGGTCACCCTGGATTTTTTGCTGGTATCTTTATTTTTGCTGGCTTTAGAACTATGTGCATTTTACTCCTGCTTACAGTAGTAAAGAATGTACGCTCTCCCGTTTTAAAATGGTTGAATTGGCATACTTTAATTGCCATATTTAATTTGCATAGAACTCCCTGGAATATGGTACAAATAGAATCCCAGGGCATACAAGTTAAATGCCATTAGTGGACTGCAGCAAATATTGTATCATCCACTGCAGTGGCAGTGTAAGCATGGCTTCACATCTACCATTGTAACCAGACTGTATCAATGTACAAACTGTAATTCGACCTGTCAAAATAAAACAGTTTGACAGGTCAAAACTTCCTTTTAAATATTAATAAGTAACCCATATGTAGGGCCTGAAGCCCACAAGACAGGATGCATGGTATATATATGTAGGATATAGGAATTTAATGTTAACATTTCCTTATCATGACTAGCACAGAAAAGCTATTTTCACTGTGGCAGGTCTAGCTGTCCTATGTAGAAAACCAGAGTACACATTAAAATCCTAATACTGTAATTGAGGAATTGGACCAATTAGAAAATTAAACAATTACATCTAGTAGCTATTACAAATTCATTTTGATGATGAAGCCCCATTTTCATTAAATATTAGGGGAAAGTAACATTTAGAAAGCTACCTTTTCCCTGCCTAGAGTTCCTGAAAAAATAGCTTTGCCTCCTCTCTAGCTACACAAACCCAGTAATTAGCCTTGAATATGTGTGAAATGTCTCCCAGGAGCAAAAAATAGGCTGACCATAATGGGCAGTGATGACTCCTCTGAACCACACAGAAAATGCAGGGTGGGTGCCTGTGGTATCCTTTTTGACACAGTGTCAAATTCTGCTTGATGGGTCTGCTGTGTTTACAAACGTTTGGAGCACACATGGAAGGGGAGGGAAGAGAATGCCAAGACAATTCTTCTGAATCTACCACCTAGTTGTTAAATAACTCTGCTTTTCTCCTACCAGACTTGTGGCCTATTGTGGGTACAAAGGCTGCCTCAAACTGGATATTAGTGTTTGATGTGGGAAGACACTAGGATTAGCATTGCACACTTCCCCCCCCAGACACACACTCCCATCCAGTCCTCGGTGCCCAAGTTTAGCGGGACCTAAGCAGTGTTTATTTTGAAAAATAAATAAGTGGCAGGCCCTTGTAAGGAGACCACAGCAGCTTGCACCACCAATTTCCCATCCCAGAACTGCGAGTGACAGTACCAACACAACTACTAACAATCATACACATACAAGTGTGACATTTTAGACTATCCCAGGCCCCCACAAAGCTATAAAGATGGCTTTGGTGGCAGGTATTAGTCATTTTTTATGTATATCAAATGAATAAACTACTGTTGGTGTGCTGATCTCTAAATTAGACAAACAGCACCAGCATGTGGCTGACTGTTATAAGTGTTCATGTTGACTATTAAGTGTCGGTGCCGAGCACCGGCAATAACCAGCTCAAATTAAGCACTGGACTTAAGACTTTTGTCATTTTGGATAGGGTTGGCCCCAAGAACTTTGACCCTATTGTATCGAGCATTCCAAGGAATCATTATTGCCCAGTAGCTAGTGCTAGTCATAGATGTAGCCCTCCAGCCACCCACTTCAGATCCCGTTCTAGACCTGCAGAAGAGCAGAAGAGGTGTAGATCTACTGCTTTGAGACATGAGAGGGCTCCTTGTGCACAGGAAAAGGAAGTGGACACTGAGGGTCATAAGGCCAACCTCCTGTTCAAGCTACAGGGATAAAACAAGCTACACAATGCCTTTTTCTGAAAGTAGCCAATTGGCCAGTGAAAACTGCATTGGGACTGGATTTTGAAGTATACGACTGTGAGTATTGGGATTTAAAGGACTAAGTCAGATGGTAATATCTTTGATGCAGTCAGCCTAAAATGTATCCCAGGTCCCAGTCAATCGTAACTATTAACTATCATTGATGCTTTGTGCTTTGTGGTGATATTTCTACATAAATCTTTAACCTCATAGCAGCTGCCGTCTGCCGCTGAACGTTTGGAGCACTACCTGGCTGGTGTTGCGAACGTTCAACGGCCGATGCTGCCCCGCCCACTCTTTGGAATGCCCAGCACTGTGCCGAAATAACGACCGCAGCTAATGCGTTAAAAAAGCATATCATTAGTTTCCCATATTGGAATTTTTTATTTTTGGTGTCATTTTGCTTCTTAAACTTTGATCTTTTTTTCTAATTTGGTTTGAGATTTTCTTTGTCTTGCATTCTGAATGTATTACTCAATTGGTACCGTATTAATACTTTACACATTGCCCTCAGCTAAGCCAGTCTGCTGTGCAGCATATCTATCAGCCGGTGAAGTTCAGGTTAATTTAGTGACATGGAAGGTTCACCCTAACACGAGCTGTGATTATCCCTTGAGGCGGTTAGTGAACGACTCCAAATAATAATCCAATGTTTTACAGTTGAGAATCGAGTAATAGAAATCACTTTGAGCATTAGAGCAAGTCAGTCTTAGACCATACGTTTTTTGGGTCTGCTGAAGTAATGGCTTATATTTACTTTGTATAGAATTTTGTTCTGACATTGCTAGAAAATTATACACAAAAAACATATTTTATTCATCATAATGTTTAAAAAGCAAATATCTGGGATCTCATGAGATATCTTTATCCCACTGAACTACTTGGGTTTTCGGTATATTTCTTCAAGTTGCTTGATTTCTAAGGCATATATTGACCAAATCCTCCTCAGTTTTGCTCAATTTCACTATGTATTAGAAGGTCAGCATATGTTTGCTAGCTGATATGACATATAACCATCCTCCTGTTAGCCCTAATTTATGATGAGATTAAGGCTTCCCAGTAGAACTATGTTTCAAATTTCTTAAAGAATGAAGCAATTGCATACAGACTGTTAGAAGCGGCTGTCTCTAGTTGGCAGAGGTATACACTTCTGACAAATAGGGACACACCTTTTCTAGTCAGGGCAAGGGGATCACACACTTAGATAACCCCTGCTCACCCCCTTGGTAGCTTGGCAAAGCAGACAGGCTTATCTCAGAGGCAGTGCGTTAAGCATTTATGACCACATACAGTAATAGAGTGAATACACTACAAATGGACACAACACAGTAGTATTATAAAAATAAGAATTTTTATATAAGGTTTAGCACAAGACCAAATAACGACAAAATATACCACAGTCTTAATAAATACTCTTGGAAGGAAAAATAATAATTCAAGCACGGTTTCTTCTTAGCACAAAGTCTTTAGTATCAAAAGCAACTCTTCTTCTTTAAAACACAGTTCTTGGCAACAATGTAACCCACACGGGAGTCACACGACGTCGAGGCAAAGTTAATCCAAAGGTTCGGCGTCGACCGCGAGGAGCGCTACGTCGAGCCCGGAGTCGCACAGACCCCAACAACACAGTACCTTGGAAAAGTGAAGCACTCGATGATCAGCGGCGTCGAGATGTCCGGCGTCACGTCTTCGGCGTCGATCGGGCCTCGGAGTCGGGGCGATCTGCAGCGGCGTCGACCGAAGTCAGGCAGGAGCAGCGCTCACGAGATGAAGCAGGATACGGCATCGTCGATGTCGATGTTGCAAGAGTGAGCAGCGCTCACGGCGTCGAGAGGGCTCGAAGTCGATGCGATCAGCAGCGGTGCAGACACGAGGTCACTTGGAGCTGGAGCCGAACTCACTACTCACTGGCGTTGTTGCTGGCGTCGATCGGGCCCGGCGGCCGGCGTCGAGGAAGCGGGACACTGGAGCCGTTACTCACGATGTCGAGCTGGATTCGGCGGCGTCCGTCGGCGTCGAGATTGCTGGATTCTTTCAGAGGTGCTGGATTCACAATTTCCAGCAAACAGCCCTTTAAGCAGATGAAGTCCTTTAGCCCTGTGACTTCAACAGGAGACTGGCACTCTTCCAGCCCTTGGAGATTTTCTTAGCAAAGTTTGAGAGTACACACACAGTTCCTCTCTCCTGGTTCCTTGGCAAAAATAAAGAAGCAATGCAGGATTCCCCCAACAAACAGCACTCTGGCAGAAGGGGTAGGCAGTCCTTAGATCAGCAGGCTTCTTGTCCTTGGTTCAGGTTTCCTTGTCATAAGTGATCTGAATTCTTGGTTCAGGGGTCCTTCTCTTATACCCCTTTTTGGCTTTGATCCCTTTGTCCATGCAGGGGAATGTCCCCCCATCTTGGGTTTGTTGTGGGTGTTGCCAGGCCGAAGCACCTGGCCTATTCACTGTGCAGGGCAGAGTCTTCAGCCGCCCAGCAGGAGCGGAGCCTGCATTGTCACTGGCAGGGGCAGGGCCATCAGTTGCCCGGCAGGAGGTGGGCCAGGAAAGTCCCAGGCAGGCACAGAGTCATCAGCCGCCCGGCAGGGGGGCGGAGCCAGCATTGTATCAGGCAGGGCAGGCTATCAGGAGCTACTCTTCCCCTACTCTCAATGCAAATGCCCCACTCATCCCACACTGACTCATTCAGACCTCTGGAGCCACCCAGCTCCTGTCACACGCACACCAGAACCAGCAGAGACCGGTAGACAGTTAGACAAGAAAATAGCTACTTTCTAAAAGTGCTATTTTCAAACACAGAGTCCAAAAACCATCCACACAAACGGATGCGTTATTAAACCCTGAGTTCAGGGATACCAAACTCGACATTGCACCATGCTCCCCGAGCCCGCTAGGATTATAGCATTAATAATCCTGGCAGCCCATTCTAACTGATGGAGAGCAGGTTACCTTACACTAGTGAAAAACGAATATGGCTCTAATTCACTATTAGGACATGCCAACCTTGTCAGGCTTGTCCTACCTTATGCTTACAATGCACCCTGCCCGTGGGCCTACCATAGGGGTGACTAACATGAAGTTAAGGGAAGGCTTAGGGACTGGCAAGTAGGTGTACTTGCGCAGTCTGCGTGACAGTACCAGACTGCACGTGGTCTAGCAATGGTAGACCTTCAGACATACTTTTACTAGGCCGCTCTTGTGGGTGGCACAACACGTGCTGCAGGTCCACTAGCAGCATTTGTATTTACAAGCCCTGGCACTCCTGGTGCACTCTACTAGGGACTGACAGTAAACCAAATAAGCCAAACATGGAATTCAATCAATACAGCAATTTCACATAGGGAGCACTTGCACTGTGGCACTGATCAGCAGTGGCACAGTGCCCAAAGCATTTACCAGCAAAAACATCGTAAACAGAGGAGGCAAACAGAAAAAATGGAGGAGAGACTCATGCCAATGATGCCAGGTCTAACACGTGTCCCCTCCAGCTGAAATGTGGGGAGAACTACCCTTACCCTAGGGAGTCCTCATCACTAAGGCGGAAAAATCTGGACAGACCATCAGCATTGGCGTGATCTGTGCCAGGGCGGTGTTCCACCGTGAAGTCCATCCCCTGTAGGGAAATGGACCACCTCAACAGCTTTGGATTCTCACCCCTCATCTGCATCAACCATCTGAGGGGCCTGTGGTCTGTCTGAACCCGGAAGTGAGTCCCAAACAGGTAGGGTCTTAGCTTCTTCAGCGCCCAGACCACAGCAAATGCTTCTCTCTCTATCGCACTCCACCTCTGTTCCCTGGGAAGTAACCTCCTACTGATGAAGGCTACAGGTAAGTCTCGGCCCTCTTCATTCACCTGAGCTAGAACAGCCCCCACGCCATGCTCTGAAGCGTCTGTCTGGACAACAAATTCTTTAGAAAAATCGGGTGCCTGGAGTATGGGTGCTGTGCACATTGCAGTTTTCAGGGTGTCAAAGGCCGTCTGACAGGCGTCAGTCCAGATCACAAGTCGTGGCTGCTTCCTGGAAGTCAGCAAAGTCAAGGGGTGCACAATGTTACCATAATCCTTGACAAACCTCCTGTAATAACCCGTGAGACCCAAGAAGGCTCTCACCTGAGTCTGGGTTTTGGGCGGTGCCCATGCCAGGATGGTATCAATCTTGGGTTGCAGGGGGGCCACCTTGCCGCTCCCTACTTGGTGCCCCAAGTACACCACTGAACCCTGCCCAATCTGGCACTTACTGGCTTTGATTGTGAGGCCTGCTCTGCGCAGGGCCAACAACACTTCCTGGAGGTGGCGCAAGTGTTCCTCCCAGCTGGCGCTGAACACTGCGATGTCGTCCAGGTAGGCGGCACTGAAATCCTCCAGTCCAGCCAAGACCTGGTTGACCAACCTCTGGAAGGTGGCAGGGGCATTCTTCATCCCAAAGGGCATAACCCGGAACTGGTAGTGCCCATCTGGTGTGTAGAATGCTGACCTCTCTTTTGCCCCATCAGTCAAGGCGATCTGCCAGTACCCAGACGTTAAATCAAACGTACTAAGGTACCGGGCAGCCCCTAACCGATCTATGAGCTCATCAGCTCTGGGGATGGGGTG
Source organism: Lissotriton helveticus (assembly GCF_964261635.1). Classification (NCBI taxonomy): domain Eukaryota; kingdom Metazoa; phylum Chordata; class Amphibia; order Caudata; family Salamandridae; genus Lissotriton; species Lissotriton helveticus. The sequence goes on along the minus strand of NC_136072.1, from coordinate 747,873,436 downwards.
CGCGTCAGTCTTTGTGACTGAATTGAGTCCTCGGTAATCCACACAGAACCGAAGTTCCGGTGAAGCACCAGGCGCTGCAGCCTTTGGGACCAAGACCACTGGGCTGGCCCAAGGACTGCTAGAGGACTCAACCACCCCTAAGGCAAACATTTTGGAGACCTCCTCCTTGATGTATGCTCTGACCTTGTCAGTCACTCTGTAAGCCTTGTGCTTGACAGGAGTGCTGTCCCCGGTGTCCACATCATGGACACACCACTGAGTGACACCAGGAATCAAGGAAAACAGATCAGGGAATTGTCCCAACAATTGGAGACAATCCTGCTGCTGTTCAGGGGTCAGTGTGTCAGAGAGGACAACACCATCCACTGACCCATCTTGCTCTTTTGCAGACAGGAGGTCAGGAAGAGGCTCACTCTCCTCCTCCATTCCAGCATCTGTAGCTAGGAGCATGCCCACTTCGGACCTTTCTAAGTGGGGCTTTAAACGGTTGACATGCAGGACCCGCAGGGGGTTCCTGGGAGACTCCAAGTCCACCATGTAGGTGACATCGCTCTTTTTCTCCACAACCTTAAATGGTCCAGTCCATCTGTCCTTGAGCGCACAAGGTTCCACAGGGGACATGACCCAAACTTTCTGTCCAGGCTGAAGCTCTACCAGAGTGGCCTTCTGGTTGTACCACCGCTTCATCTCCTCCTGGCTGGCCTCCAGATTTGCCTGAGCAAGATCTCTGAAGCGCCTAGTCTGGTTCCTAAAGGCCAGCATGTAGCTGTATACATCCTGGGGAGGTTTCCTGGGAGATTGCTCCCAGCCTTCTTTGACCAGACTCAAAGGTCCTCTTACCGGGTGACCATACAGAAGCTCAAAGGGGCTGAACCCTAGAGACTTTTGTGGCACCTCACGGTAAGCAAACAACAGGCATGGCAAGAGGACGTCCCATTTACGCCTCATTGGTTCTTCAAGACCCATAATCATGCCTTTAAGGGTACGGTTGAATCTTTCAACCAACCCATTACCTTGTGGGTGGTAAGGAGTGGTGAACTTGTAAGTTACCCCACACTCCTTCCACAAAGACTTCATATAGTTGGAAATGAAGTTGGTGCCCCTGTCTGACACCACCTCTCTGGGGAACCCCATTCGGGAAAAAACACCCATCAGTGCCGTCCCACCACGGGGGCCGTCACTGTTCTGAGAGGGATGGCTTCCGGGTACCGTGTGGCATGGTCCACCAAGACCAGGATGAGCCTGTTGCCTAGGGCTGTCTTGGGGTCCAGGGGCCCAACAATGTCAATCCCCACCCGGTCAAAGGGGGTACTGACCACGGGAAAAGGTTGGAGGGGAGCCTTCTGCTTCCGCCCGCTTTTCCCACTTGCCTGGCAAGTTTGACAGGTCTTGCAATGGATATCTGTATCCCTTCTCATCTGAAGCCAATAAAAATGGGTGACAAGCCTGTCATAGGTCTTGTCCTGCCCCAGATGTCCAGCTAAAGGAACGTCATGAGCCAAACCCAGTAGGAAGGCTCTGAAGCGCTGGGGTACCACCAGCACACGGGCTGACCCAGGCTCAGCAGCCTTAGGCTCGCTATACAGGAGGTCGTTCTCCCAGTAAACAAAATGTGACCCTGACTGATCACCTGCGGTTTGGGCTGAGGCCTGCTGCCTCATACCCACAAGAGAAGGGCACACTTTCTGTTCTGCACAGAATTCTTCCCAGGAGGGACCACCATCCTGCTGCCAGTGGGTCAGCTCGGGCAGGTCTCCCAGTTCAGCAACTTGTTCACCTGTGGGTTCCAGGGCATACCCCTCAAGGTCTGCCTCCTCCTGGACCACGGGAACTACGGGGGATGGTTTCCCGCGCCCCCTGCCTCTTCTCTTCACAGCTGGGTCCTGGGCCATACTTTCAGGCTCCAGAACCCCACCAACACCCTTACTTGCTGTCATGGATCGCGTGGTTGCACACACCCACTCTGGCACACCCAACATTTTCAAATGTGTCTCCCTCTCCACCTTAGCCCAAGGGGAGTCTTCCAAATCATTGCCCAGGAGACAATCAACAGGCATGGCGGGCCTTACAGCAACTTGAAGAGTACCTGAAACTCCCCCCCATTCAAAGGAAACTTGAGCTACCTCACACTCTCGCTGGGAGTTGTCAGCAGCTATCACAGGGTAGAATGCGTGGGGAACAACCTGCTCTCTGGACACCAAGTGACACTTGACAGCTGTCACACTCGCTCCGGTGTCTCTGAGAGCTTCCACTCTATGGCCATTAATGGTCACCCACTGCCTATATTTCTTAGTGTTACTAGGCAGAGGGGGTGGAGGGACCAATTCCATGTCTCCTAGAGAGACCAGGGACATCTCTGCGGGACCCTCCCCACCATGGGCAACCATCTCCTCCCCTCCCAGGGCTACACTCGCCAACTGACGGGGGGCGGCACGTGGTGGTGCACTAGAGTTCTTCAAGGGACACTGGGGATCATAAAACCGGTGTCCCACCTGCTTACAAGCGAAGCATGTCATTGGGCCCCTACGAACAGGTTTACCTGTCGGGGCCTCTGATTTCTTCTCTGGGGGAGGCTGGGAACCCTTCCCTTGGTTCCCTTGGGGATTACTTTGGGGCCCTTTCTGGAACTCCCTCTGTTTACCCTTGTCCCCCCCACTCTTCTGCTGGGGACCCTGCCCACCTTTGGCTGAGTCTCCCACTGGACCCTTGTGGACCCTGGTACTGACCCAGCGGTCCGCCTCTTCAGCAAGTTTTCTAGGGTTAGATATCTTGCTATCGATAAGGTGCTGGCGCAGCTCTGGAAAACAGTTATTAGACAAGTGCTCCCAAGCAAACAAATCATAAAGAGCATCATAACTTTCCACTTTGCTGCCCTTTACCCAACCATCCATGGCTCTGCAAAAAAATGACAAATATTCAACCCACGTAGTACCAGGCAACTTCTTACATTCTCTAAAGGCCTGTCTGTACTTTTCTGGGGTTAGGCCATACCTTAACATTAAAGCATCTTTCATATGAGTATAAAACATCCTATCCTCAACAGGCATGCCTAACAGGGTATCTCTTCCCTCATTCACAAAGCGACCCCACAACCCCGCTCCCCAATACTTCTCAGGGACCCGGTGGGCCAACAATGCTAACTCATATGCTTTAAACCATTGACCAATATCCTCATTCTTCTGAAAATCTTTGACCACATCTTTGGGAAAATAAAAACTACTTTCTGCAGGCACAGATGGGATGCTGCCACCAGAGGGATTCAATTCTAACTCTTTAGCTTTGAGCTCCAACTCCCTCATCCTGGTATCACGCTCAAAAGCTAACTTCTCTCTTTCAAACTCTAACCTTTTGATCTCCATATCAGCTTCTCTCCTGCCTCTTGCATTCTCTATTTCCAACTGCCCATCTATCTTAAGTTTTGCCATCTCCATGTTGTATGCTCGCTCCTTCGCCCTTTCTTCTCTTTCTTCAGGAGAAAGACCTTTGGAGGAAACACTGCTGCCAGGAGAGGATGCGGGCCCATTCACTGGCACCTCTTCCTCCCCTTCCCCTGTCGGTACCACCACCGGATCAGAGGAATCTCTGGCCTCTAACCAGGCCTGCAATGCTTTGAGATAATCTGGCCTCCTTGAAATGTCAGTGGTAGGAACTTGCAACTGCTTGCAAAAGGATTTCAGCTTCTTTAACGGATAGTCGTTCATCTTACTCCTATCAAATTCCTCCACAACAACAGGTGTAGTGCCTCCAGCATTACTCATGGTCAAAACTGGCAGTTTCAAAAATCAAGTTCCAGGAAAGCGGAGAACAAAAATAGGATATCCAACCAAAACAGATTGTGGCTGCGCTATGGTCTGCTTTCACTATGTAGCGCACACTAATCACTGCACATGGGTCATAAATGCAAAGTTCAAATCCTCACCGCTGACCCACCAATGTTAGAAGCGGCTGTCTCTAGTTGGCAGAGGTATACACTTCTGACAAATAGGGACACACCTTTTCTAGTCAGGGCAAGGGGATCACACACTTAGATAACCCCTGCTCACCCCCTTGGTAGCTTGGCAAAGCAGACAGGCTTATCTCAGAGGCAGTGCGTTAAGCATTTATGACCACATACAGTAATAAAGTGAATACACTACAAATGGACACAACACAGTAGTATTATAAAAATAAGAATTTTTATATAAGGTTTAGCACAAGACCAAATAACGACAAAATATACCACAGTCTTAATAAATACTCTTGGAAGGAAAAATAATAATTCAAGCACGGTTTCTTCTTAGCACAAAGTCTTTAGTATCAAAAGCAACTCTTCTTCTTTAAAACACAGTTCTTGGCAACAATGTAACCCACACGGGAGTCACACGACGTCGAGGCAAAGTTAATCCAAAGGTTCGGCGTCGACCGCGAGGAGCGCTACGTCGAGCCCGGAGTCGCACAGACCCCAACAACACAGTACCTTGGAAAAGTGAAGCACTCGATGATCAGCGGCGTCGAGATGTCCGGCGTCGCGTCTTCGGCGTCGATCGGGCCTCGGAGTCAGGGCGATCTGCAGCGGCGTCGACCGAAGTCAGGCAGGAGCAGCGCTCACGAGATGAAGCAGGATACGGCATCGTCGATGTTGATGTTGCAAGAGTGAGCAGCGCTCACGGCGTCGAGAGGGCTCGAAGTCGATGCGATCAGCAGCGGTGCAGACACGAGGTCACTTGGAGCTGGAGCCGAACTCACTACTCACTGGCGTTGTTGCTGGCGTCGATCGGGCCCGGCGGCCGGCGTGGAGGAAGCGGGACACTGGAGCCGTTACTCACGATGTCGAGCTGGATTCGGTGGCGTCCGTCGGCGTCGAGATTGCTGGATTCTTTCAGAGGTGCTGGATTCACAATTTCCAGCAAACAGCCCTTTAAGCAGATGAAGTCCTTTAGCCCTGTGACTTCAACAGGAGACTGGCACTCTTCCAGCCCTTGGAGATTTTCTTAGCAAAGATTGAGAGTACACACACAGTTCCTCTCTCCTGGTTCCTTGGCAAAAATAAAGAAGCAATGCAGGATTCCCCCAACAAACAGCACTCTGGCAGAAGGGGTAGGCAGTCCTTAGATCAGCAGGCTTCTTGTCCTTGGTTCAGGTTTCCTTGTCAGAAGTGATCTGAATTCTTGGTTCAGGGGTCCTTCTCTTATACCCCTTTTTGGCTTTGATCCCTTTGTCCATGCAGGGGAATTTCCCCCCATCTTGGGTTTGTTGTGGGTGTTGCCAGGCCGAAGCACCTGGCCTATTCACTGTGCAGGGCAGAGTCTTCAGCCGCCCAGCAGGAGCGGAGCCAGCATTGTCACTGGCAGGGGCAGGGCCATCAGTTGCCCGGCAGGAGGTGGGCCAGGAAAGTCCCAGGCAGGCACAGAGTCATCAGCCGCCCGGCAGGGGGGCGGAGCCAGCATTGTATCAGGCAGGGCAGGCTATCAGGAGCTACTCTTCCCCTACTCTCAATGCAAATGCCCCACTCATCCCACACTGACTCATTCAGACCTCTGGAGCCACCCAGCTCCTGTCACACGCACACCAGAACCAGCAGAGACCGGTAGACAGTTAGACAAGAAAATAGCTACTTTCTAAAAGTGCTATTTTCAAACACAGAGTCCAAAAACCATCCACACAAACGGATGCGTTATTAAACCCTGAGTTCAGGGATACCAAACTCGACATTGCACCATGCTCCCCGAGCCCGCTAGGATTATAGCATTAATAATCCTGGCAGCCCATTCTAACTGATGGAGAGCAGGTTACCTTACACTAGTGAAAAACGAATATGGCTGTAATTCACTATTAGGACATGCCAACCTTGTCAGGCTTGTCCTACCTTATGCTTACAATGCCCCCTGCCCGTGGGCCTACCATAGGGGTGACTAACATAAAGTTAAGGGAAGGCTTAGGGACTGGCAAGTAGGTGTACTTGCGCAGTCTGCGTGACAGTACCAGACTGCACGTGGTCTAGCAATGGTAGACCTTCAGACATACTTTTACTAGGCCGCTCTTGTGGGTGGCACAACACGTGCTTCAGGTCCACTAGCAGCATTTGTATTTACAAGCCCTGGCACTCCTGGTGCACTCTACTAGGGACTGACAGTAAACCAAATAAGCCAAACATGGAATTCAATCAATACAGCAATTTCACATAGGGAGCACTTGCACTGTGGCACTGATCAGCAGTGGCACAATGCCCAAAGCATTTACCAGCAAAAACATCGTAAACAGAGGAGGCAAACAGAAAAAATGGAGGCGAGACTCATGCCAATGATGCCAGGTCTAACACAGACCATCTATCCTTTACGTATGAAGATGGTTCTTTAATTACAGTGATATGGTTCTCAGTTTTCTTTACAATGAATCTCCAAGCCCGAATTGCATTCCCAGTGTTTCACTTTCTTCCCATTTACTTTAAAAAAGGGCTGCAATTGATGCTATCTTCAGCTAAATATAATACCCCAAGCCTTTTCTTCCAGTTTTATTGCACAAAGCATACTCTCACTGCAAATCGGTTTATAGATTATATATGGTATATTTCGTAATTATGCATGAATCAAGTCATTCTTTGCATTTTTGTCATCACAATTCTGGTTTAATGATATTACCAAGCCCCACAAAATGTCTTAAATGATTCCCACACCACCATAGCAATTGAAGAATATTTGATGATCTAAAATCATACGAATTGTCCTGCACATTCTTATTAACCCATTCGTCGAGTATCAAAGATTGATCAATTTGCACATTGAAACAGAGCACGACTATGTAGAAAACGAGGAATGATAGAAAAAAGCATAGGATCTACATCAAGATAAGACTTAAAGGAGGTGCAGACAAAAACAAAACTAAATCATCTGCAGAGAAATGTAAATACAGATTTCTCTAGGTTTAAATGTTTACTAATCCTTGATTAAATAATTGCTTGACCAAAGTATATGCATATATGAAGCAGGAGTCAGGGTGATCTCCTCACAATCAAGCTTGGCCTATCGAAAAGTTTCAATCTTAGAATAAAAATAGTGTGCATTATAGTCGCACCGATCGAAGGATGGAGCAGGAGACAGTTCCGATGAGTGTTGTTAAGCCGCTCATTAAGAGTCATGAAGACGAACATCAACATATTCAATCACTACTTATTCTAGCTCCACAAAATGGATTTTATGATTTCTATCTTATATTTGTATAGCATGCCAGATCCTTCAAGTAATTTTAGAGGCATTATCCTTCTTGTTTTTTAATTGCCATTCAAGAGCTTGTTAACTTTTTTCCTGTTTTCAACTTCGGTGGCCGAGGCTGAATCAGAATGCGGAAGAGATTTAGTTCAGATCTGCTGCTCTATCAATTAAAATTGCACAAACATGGCACTTATAGAGTAAATGTGGATGGCTTTGCAATTTTAAAGGTGGAAAATGCTGTTGACTGTCCAGCATGTCTCCTTGTAGAGGACTGAGTAACTAAAACAGGAAGCTGAATTAGTGGAACGAAAACTGGAATTAACTTCCAAATAGTAACCCTGTTTTATTTTGTAACTAACACATTTACATTTACAACGCATGCCTTTACACTGGAGTTTTTACATCGCAACATCCTTTACAATGCATTCCATTACATCACATAATACCTTTACAATGCATACCATTACATTGCATTTACAGTAAGTATTGGATAGTATAGGGGTAAAATTACTATTCTAACTCCAGGGGGTGCAACAGTAGGGTAAGTGTTGGATAGTGTAAGGGTAAAAATGACTATTCTAACTCTAGGTGGTGCAACAGTAGGGTAAGTGTTGGATAGTGTAGAGGTACTATGCGTTGTAATGGTATGCATTGTAATGGTATGTGTTGTAATGCCAGCGCTGTAGTGACATGCCATGTAGTGTCAAGCGTTGTGATGGTATGCGTTGTAATGCCTGCGTTGTAGTAACATGCGTTGTAAAGGATGTTGCGATGTATTGACTGCGTTGAAAGTATAGTACGATGTAATGACTGCGTTGTAAAGGTTGTTTCCCACACATCCTGCATCTGAATTATGACAGGATTAAGACCTGCACCTTTTATCACAAAAATCCAGTGATGAAGATTCCTTGACAACCAGACTTGTAAAAGCGAGTTCTTACTGACCAAACTAATATTTAAGGCGAACAAAATGGCAAGGGTATTTCTTATCCCCAAAGGGACCCACAGTCAGTGTAGAAATTGAGGACGTCGGTGCTCCAGTTGGATCACAAATTATGAATAGACCAAATGTAGATGCAGACAAAACAACAATATTGAAGCATAATCTTATACATTTGGATTATTGGATTTTGACTTATTTCATTTTTTGAAAAAAATACTTTTTTATGTTTACACAGTTTTTATGTAATGCTCTTTGGCTGGATATTGATTTGAATTGCAAATGTCTTGTGAGCGATGTAGGTCAGAGCATTTGCTGCTTGAGCAACGTTCCCCACGTTACTTTACAAACGTGAAGCAAAATACATTAAGCAGATATCTTGCATCGATTTTAGATGGGAGGCAATACCTTGCTTACAGTTTTCATGTACACCCTCTTAATACATTTCAAGAACATGGCTGGGCCTTTCCTGCCCTCTGCCTCATCCTCACACTCACCTGTTGTTTAGTTGTATCCAACTCTATGCTACCCTTCTCGTCTTCATTTGCATTGCATCCGTGTTCCACATCGGTCTTCACTTTCCATATTTTATTTTATTGCCCATACAGCCCACCGACCAATCTGCCCATCTTTAATTCCATTTACGCTGCCTGTAGTATGTCCCCTCATGTCAACACACCCATTCGAACCTCGGTCTCTCCTCCACTCTCCCAATATTTAATTCACACTTTCTCATCTAGCAACCCTATATAGATGTCCTTGCCACTCATTTTACCCATTCCTCCTCCTGCTCTTCTATTCATAATTAATCCGAAGTGGCTGAAAAGTGGCATAGTACTACTTAAATTTCATGCATTTATGCGCCTTAATTGTTCTTCAGATTCAAACTAGCCTAGACCGAAATAAGTGAAAAAATAACAACAAAGCAGTAAAAATGTTGTTTTTGGCCTCTAGAAAAGAAACAGCAGTGCAGTAATGTTGAGTTGATGTATCCATACACTGCAGACGATAGTATACATTAGTATCGCACTATATCTCCTTGCTGGAAGCGAGTCAATCATGGATTTTCTTCATTTAATGGATATTTTTTGTTAGCAAGCTGAATGGAATGGGCTTCCATAGAGACAGTAAAAACATCACAGGGTCCTTAAGCAGTTCAGAAGCACAGGCTGCCTCATAAAAGCGAATGGAACAGGAATAAACAACCAGCATATTAGGCTGCCACTGCATCGTCTCCCAATCAATTACTGTAGCCTAGATACAGCAGGCATTTAGCATCATAGAACAAGGAATGAGGCAGGCCTTAGCCTTGTTTGGGGACAGTACATTCAATTCGAATTAAGTGTTTGATAAGAAAGAGAGAACACAGGTAAATTCACGGAGCAGATTCTGGCTAACCTTCCAGATGTGAGGACTGGGGATACCATTTGCTGGCTGCAAAATACTAATCGCAATGTGAGGCCAGCATTTTTGCGAATAGTTGAGAATTTTAACAACTAATCTATGTACTAAGAGCTCTGTTCTTTAAATTCCGAATCACAGAGGGTTGTAATTGACACACCACAGAAATATTAACGAGTAAGAAGCAAATTGGAACTCACTGCGATTGGAGACCATTACAGAGATGAAGGCCTGGTGGTTGTGCCCCAACCACCATCTTTGTATTTGCTATTAAATAAAGCAAACCTGGTATTAAAATGTTGCCTGTTTCCTTAACAGAAACTAGCCTGGGTATAACCCCTTCACTGCGGCGGCTATTCCGCCGCAGTGCTAAGGGGGCGGGGCGGCCGCACGGCGGCCGCATGCTGGTGACAGAACCACTCCGTCACCAGCCGCGGTTGAGCTGTGCTGATGACGGAGCGGTTCCGTCATGGCCCCGCCCGCTCAATAGAACACCCAGCGCAGGCGCGGAATCCGCGCCGTGCAGGCGCGTCGGGCGGGCCATGACGGAACCGCTCCGTCATCAGCACAGCGCCACCGCAGCTGATGACGGAGCGGTTCCGTCATCAGCATGCAACGGGTTAAAAAAATGTTTTGTTTATTTTTGTATTTTATCGGTTGCCAATGTTCTCCTGAACCACTGTCAACTCTCCCAAAAACTTACTTTTTTCATTCGAACAGGGAAAGGGGCCCTAACCACCTCCCCCTTTGGAAATGCATTGCCACCTCCTTGAGGAGTCAGTACATTTTCTCTGTTTTGCAAGCTGCTTTTTATGATACTGTTTCAGTATTTGGAAGGGATGTTTACCACATGCCCCCTCCAGGTACTGAGTTATTATCGTTTCATAATCCCATTTTTGGACCTGCAAAAATGGTCAGATTCCTAAAATGAGATTAATACATAGAAAAAGCACTGTAATGGCCACAAACCTCGAATTAGAGCATTTGCAACTGTTAAAATGCTTAGTACATTTGGCCAGTGGTACTGATAACAAGGGACACAGTTTGGACAACAAAGAACACAAAATTATACAACAAAGGACACAAAGTTAGGCCAACAATAGACACGCAGTTGGACAACAAAGACACACAGTTGGGACCAAAGGAGACACAGTTGGGACAACAAGGGGTCAGATTAGCAAATTATTTTTGCACACCTAAATGTTAATCAAAAGAGGAATAAATAGCAGCGTTAGATAGTAAGTTCCATATTCTCATTCACAGATGCCGCTGACATTCTTATGTTGGAAACTGATAAAGTGGAGAACTACCATGTAAATCGTAAACCCTAACTCCAATTATCAAATTACAAAATCTGTAATCATCTAGTAGCCCTCAGGGAACAACATAGACTACCACAGTATTCCTGTATCCCAGAAGTACCAATAGCTGAACTTTTAGTAAGTCAGAGAGTGGAAATGTCTATGACTGGCTTAACGCAAAATGGCGAGGCCCCCCTGCAGAATGTAATGAGGGACCCCTGAGTCTCCCATATCTCACAGATATACATTCTCCGGGGCCTGAATGGGGGCCTCCCTGATGGAGTGGAAAACCCCCTGTGCCACACAGGCTTGTGTTATGCCCAAGATACCAATGTGATATTTCCAGTCTCTACAGAATCCTGGCCCCAGAGTGACCTGTGGGCTTAAGAGTGACCTGTCCAAAGATCCCAACACACTTTTGTATTACTTTTTAGTAATGCATGACCAATTATATTCGCTATTTCCATATCCAAAATCATACAGTCTAAGAGAAACTCCTGCAGCCATTTTCATATCTTGTCATGCATTGTTCACCTCACTTTACTATCTCCTGCTGCAATAAAACTGAATTGTACATCTCCTTCTTGTCTGGGTCTTATGTATTGTTTTCTTTTGAGAAGATGTTGACAAATAATTGCAGGTAAACCCAAGCATTTCCTTTGGATAATTGTGTTTGTAATATGTTCTTATTCTTCCCCACAGTAATAAGGAACAGATGTAACAAGAATGAAGGGTCACGAATAGCCATGATTCGCCAGGTCAGGTGCTCAATGGTTAGTCAGGGGGCTCCATACCTTGAAGTGTGCCACAGAAGGTCTCTCTGCTTTGGAAAAAAAACAATTATCCCAGCATGGCTGGTAGAATAGCATAGCTACTGAACAATGCTCAACCACAGACATGCTTTGATTGGTGTATATTCAAAAAGTTCTAGATCATAGAAACTCACATTTTGTCAGTGGCCAAAAAGGTCATGAGTGACAAATGGCCGCATTGATGCCGTAGGGGGCTGCTAGGCAAGAAAACGTGCATGTGGGACTATGAGCATAGAGTGCATTTTTGGGGCTTTATTCTACACCGACCTTCCCTAAGTTTAGTTTATAGCAACTTAGAAAGTGATCAAGACATGACCAGGCATTGAGTTTATCTATTTTGTTTAAGGAGTCATATTCTTTCTTAGTTCCGATCCCTTTATCACCTCCTGAAGTTAGTCTTGAGGGCTCCCTTTCACTGCCCTTGCAGATTCAAATGCACAAAGGGAGAGCCTTGGTTATGTAATTAGGATTTTAAAAGTGCTAGAACATCACGGCAAAAAAAACAGCATCAACCACGGACGCTGCCCAGTAATTACCTAATGCTCAGGACCAATTAAAACGGTCTTACAATCTCCTTCTGCCTTTTATTTCCTGGCCAAGAAATTATAGTGCTTAGAAAAAGAAAGCACTTCAATTAAATTAATGAATTAATGAGTCCTATGAAAAACCTTCACATGACCCACAACAATGTGGTCAATTTATCGAAAAGGGGCAGATATCTGGCCAACCTCACCACCAGGTGCGATCCAATGGTATGTTTTACACATGATTCTACTACACTTATACTATTGGCAAAATGCTGGTAGTGTAGAGTGATTTTGAAAAATCGAAGCAGGGCACCCAACTCTGTTTAATTTTCTATGGTAAGGCAAACCCTGGGACATATCATCAGAACCATCCCACTCAAGTTCAGAAGTGGTGATCAACTGGGAATATCCTGAGCCCCAAGAAGTGTGTCAAACTCTGCAAATTGTCTGATTTGAAAGCTTGTTTCTTAAAAATATGAGGATCAGAAGGTCACAATATTGAATTCTAATTAGTTAGAATCAGCCTTCCATTCTTCAAAGGTTAGAAAATCTATTATCGTGATTTTGTTAACCGTAATATCTGCTATTTACAGTGCTTAGAAGTGTTATAACATTCTACATTAAAAATAATTATTTCTATTTTGTTTAAATGCCTGTTTTTTATCTTATATTATTAGAAAGATGCAACTGTGTCCATTTAAATCCAGCACAGTGGTTAAATCTAGAAATCCTTAAATTAAAGTTTTATTTTATTTTTTTACTGTCAGTAAATCTGGTCAAACTCAGACTACATTGTGCCCCCATAAGTCAGTTACACTAACGTAAAGCTTTTAGGCCAGGACCATTTTTATTAAGATTAACTTTGCAAGTAAAGGCTGGCTCCTCACAGGCCCCTCTGAGCATCTGTTGATCACGGTGCATCATGGCAGACCCTTCACAGCTTAACTTCAAATCTACCTGTCAGTGCCCATATTTCAAGATGATAGTGTTTACCAACGGGCCTAAGGTGCTGTAGCAGGCCGCAAGTGGTTTTCAGGACACACATTGAGTATCCCTAGGTTAAAGCAAGAAGTTCTCCCACAACTAGATGCAGTAAATAGAACTGAAATCTTAAGAGTAAACGTAAAACCTTTTTGCAACCCAAAAATACAGTTTTCATAAAACGTAAAACATTGCTGAACTGTTTGTGAAGACTTCTAGTGCAACTTGTGTGACAAACCTGACCCACAAGTCTTGCCTCGTGCTGCTGTAATTAGGGGATATACACGTTTTAATAAATACACGAAAGATGTGGTTTTGTCTCAGCATGAATAATTTATTGTTATGGTGATCTGTTGATGGTTAATCCCCCGCCTTTTCTTACAATTTATAGCAACATCTAATCCAGGCATCAGACCTGTTCAGACAGCAAAAAGCTGAAGTAATTGACATTGTCAAACGTTTCCTATTTCCACTGTAACAGATTTTGGCAAAAGTCGAAAAACGTTCTGAACGTCAGGGAGTTGCTGAGTTCTGTAAAAGTGCGGGAGTCAACCACCTTACATTTTTCACAAGCCCTAGGGTCAATCAGGTGGCTAATGGCTCATTTGTGTCACTGAGAGCCTGTTCGGCCCTGACCTGAATGACAAGTAAACCCATTTTGCCCTTGATCAGAACGCTCCAATGGATATTCAAGAACTCAAGTAAGAGTATAACGACAATTATTGAATCTGTGCAAGACAGTGATTTGAGGGCCGTCGCCTAACCATCATGTCGTGAGGATGCGTTTGCTGTGAGTTCCCGAGCCCAGGCAAGAAAATCCTGCAGACATATGCACACTTATTGCGCCAAGACACTGCCACTTAGGGGCAGATTTATGATGGGAATGCGCCACGTTTGCGTCACGCAACTGCGGCGTAAACGTGGCGCATCCCTACGACCCATTTACAACGTGATGCATCTAGGCAGATGCGTCACGTTGTAAAGCCCTGCGCCACTTGTGGGCGTTCCGGCGCAGGGTGGGCGTTCCGGGGCAGGTGCGCCTCGCAAAAGTGGCTGAGTGAAATCTATAAGATTTCACTCAGTCACTTTCAGGCCAATACTGCGTCAAAACCCTGCGCCTGCTTGAAGCAGGCGTAGGTCTTCACGCAGCATTGTATAGAAGGGGCCCCCCGAGCCTTGCTGGAGCTGCGTCGCGCTTGCGACGCAACTCCAGCAATGCGCCACCTTTACGGCACAGATGCGTCACGCATCTGTGCCGTTTTTGCCCCATGGTGCGCCGCATTGTAAATGCGGCGCACCATGGGTGGCGGAGCAGTGGCGCAAAATAACTGGCGCATCCCTAGGGATGCGCCAGTTATCATAAATCTGCCCCTAAGTTTCACAATCATCTGAGGCTAAGCTCTGTTCCAGGTGGCGACTGTGCTGCAGTTATGGTACATAAGGGAGTTTGCCCATCTAGGGCCTCATTTATGAGGTCCCAGCGCCGTCGGAACGTACTTTTTGCGACGTGACGTGTGGAAGGAGCCTGCTCCATATTTACGAGGCAGCACTAAGCCACTTTTTTTGGCTTAATGCTGCCTCATAAATATTATCCCTTTTAACGCAGTTTTATGCATTAGAAGGGCGTGCAACTGGTGTTGCTGGGATTGTTCCCTGCAACATCCATGACATTTTGACCCTGCCCCAGATTTACGATAAATCGTAAATCTGAGGCAGCCCCAAAAAAATACGCCTTCTCTGGGGAGGAGTAAGGGAGACGCACCTTTTTCATTGTGTGCTGCATTCTGCATTCTGCAGCATTCATAGAAAAAGGAAAGAGCCTCTTGTAATTGTTTTTCTGCACAAAAACAATCACCCCCTCAGCGCAAGCACCCATGAACCATGGTGCAAAGGTGCCACCATTGGAGCACCAAAACACACAAGATGATGGATGGAATGTTGCACAATGGCAAAACACTCACCCCCAGTCACAGATCTGGGTTTAAGCTATCGTTATTTTGCTCACTAAGCCACCCCAGTACAGACATGGCCATGTGCAAATCAGTCTTGACCCTGTGTCTCATGAGAACAGTCCAGCCCGAACTGCCAAGCCATGTCTTCCCTGGACCGGAATCAAGCATCTTAGGACCGGTCGCTGGCTATCAGCCGTCTTCAGCCAGGATAGCTTGACTACAGTGGCTTAGTGAACACGGGACCCACGTATGGGCATACCCTTTCCACATAGGGTGAACAGCAAAACACACAAGATGATGGATGGAATGTTGCACAATGGCAAAACACTCACCCCAATCACTGATCTGGGTTTAAACCATCGGTATTTTGCTCACCAAGCCACCCCAGTTCAGACATGGCCATATGCAAATCAGTCTTGACCCTGTGCCTCATGGGAACAGTCCATCCGGAACTGCTAAGCCATGTCTTTCCTGGACCGGAATCAAGCATCCTAGGACCGGTTTCTGTCTATCAGCCGTCTTTAGCCAGGATAGCTTGACTCCAGTGGCTTAGTGAACACGGCACCCACGTATGGGCATACACTTCCCACATAGGGTGAACAGCAAAACACACAAGATGATGGATGGAATGTTGCACAATGGCAAATGTGCGCCGGCGCTGGGGAAAAGGACAGGAATGCACCATATCTCATAGATACAGTGCATTCCTTCCCTTTTCTTTTACCGTAGGGCAGCGCAGCAGGGAGGCCTGCAGGTGCTGCCCTACGTTAAAACCTCATAAATGAGGCCCTTAGAGTGCAACATGAACATGACAGTCTGTCAAAGGGGGCCTGCAACACGCTAGCAGACACATTGGAGACAGATGCGATGTCCTCCTTCAATTCGGCACACACCCAGTAGGATGTAGGCGCAGGACAATATTTACAATGCTGCACCATAAAAATGGTGATGAGTAAATTGCAGGGTGACCTTTGGTCACTCCCCAAAGGTTCTGCCATGTTGTCAATGCTGGCACAAGCTGACAGCGGCCAGGGCAGTTTAACTAGAGTATATGCCACTATCAGAGAAGACACATGCAAATTCACACTACATATTTATTTATTTATTTATTTATTTATTCAAAGTTTTATATAGCGCGAACAAGATCCTTACAGATATCAGAGCGCTTCACAAAGATAGGGTAGGGGCAGTAGGAATGAACAAAGATAATGGGAGCAGTATAATAGTCACTAACATGGTAGGAAGATAATAACATACATAAGACATATCAATATACAATCAGGTAAACAAGTAATATAAGGCAGCACAAATCATTGATCCCACTAAAGAGGTGTTCAGGTACACCTTGGGTGTGTGGATGGTTTATACCAATGATTTAGTATAGAGAGAGCACTAAGTGGGGGCATCGGGAGAGTGGATCAGTAGACCAACGTGTATCATATATTGGTCGGTAGTAAGAGAGTAGCGTAGTAGTGTCCCCATCAAGTGGAAGTATAGTGCCAAAGGACAAGGTGAACAGTGATGCAAAGCAATGCAGAGTCTCAGATTCAGCACCTATGAGGATCAGGAGATCTTGGCCAGAAGGATGGTTTTCACCTCTTTCTTGAAGAGTGCAGTGGAGGAGATAAGCCTTGTTTCAGGAGGGAGCGCATTCCAGATCCTGGGTGCCATTCCTGAGAAGGAGCGCTTGTATGTTTTCTCTTTCCGGAATCTACGAGGTTTCAGGAGTAGATTTTTTGCGCTTCTATTGGATCTCAAACCTCCTGATATAGACAACTTTTGAGCGAGGTAGTTGGGTGCATTGTGGTGCACGGCCGCATGAGTCATAACTGCAATTTTTAGCTGTATTCTGGCTTCAAAAGGCAGCCATTTTAGAGACTTTAAGTCTGGGGATTTTTGCGAATGCTTTCTTGAGCCAGTAATGAGTCTCGCGGCAGCGTTCAGAGAGGCTCTTAGGGGTGCTGTTGTGGATAGCGTGAGTCCGCTGAGGGCCACAATTCCGTAGTCTATTCGAGGGATGACTAAAGCTTGTACAGCAGTTTGGAAGTCTTCGGCAGGGAGGAAGGGTTTAATTTTCCTCAGAGTGTTGATTTGGAAATTAGCTGCTTTTGTGGCTTTGCTAACGTGCTGCTGCATGTTGAGCTTGGCGTCGAGTGTGATCCCTAGGGATTTCGCCGAATCTACGATGGTAGGTTGGACATTGAGTGCTGTTAGGTTATTGAGCCACGTTTGGGTGGTGGATATTTTCGCCGGGGGTGAGATGAGTAGGAACTCAGTTTTCAGAGCATTTAGTTTGAGGTGATTATCGGCCAGCCAAGATTGAGTGTTAATAAGCGTGGAATTCAGATGTTTGATATCTTCCGGGGATTGTAGCTTTAGGTAAAGTTGTGTGTCGTCGGCGTACATATGGAATTGGACATTGGAAGCTTGGATCAAGGTGGCGAGCGGTTCCATGACGAGGTTGAACAGTGTGGGGGAGAGGGAGGATCCTTGTGGAACACCTAGATCTGCAGGCACAGGTGTAGATAGCACATTGTCGATCTTGAACTTCTGAGACCTGTTGTGAAGGAAGGACGAGAACCATTTGAGTACAGTTTCCGAAAGACCCATTCTAGTGCTTAGCAGCTCCAGCAAGTTCTCATGTTTGACCGTGTCGAATGCTGATGAGAGGTCAAGAAGGATGAGGAGGCAGGACTCATTTCGATCAAGAATTTGGAGGGCGTCATCAATTATGTGTGTCATAGCTGTTTCTGTGCTGTGTTTCGCTCGGAAGCCTGATTGATGAGGGTTGAGGAGGTCAAATTGGTCAATGTGTTTTGTTAGTTGGAGTTGGACACATTTCTCCAGCAGTTTGGCCAGGGTGGGGATATTGGTGATGGGCCGGTAATTGTTTAGGTCAGACGGATCAGCTGTAGGTTTCTTGAGTATAGGCGTGACTTGCCCCACCTTGAGGGAGTCTGGAATGAGGCCTTGTTGCAGGGAGCTGTTGATGATTTTGGTCCAGAGAGGGAGGAGCAAGGGGATGAAGTCTTTTACAGCATTAGCAGGTAGAGGGTCTGTGAGGTGATTAGAGGGCTTCAAGGTGCAGAGCAGTTTGTGTATTGCTTCTTCCGAGTAGGTATCGAATTACAGCCAAGATGCATTGTTTTTAGGTTGAGTGTTAGCCATTCTGGTGTGGTTGGGGAATCGGCTTACATCCATGATGAGGTCATTTCTTATGTTGTCAGTCTTTTGCTTAAAGAAAGCAGAGAAGGCTTCACAGTGTGGGGTGTCGCTTGTTGTGCTGTTTGGTTGTAAGGGTTGTGTCTTTGTTTGGGTCTTGATTAGTTCGAACAGCTTTCTGGTCTGTTTTTTGCTTGGTCCAACTGGCGGCTAAAGAAGTCTGACTTTGTGCGCTTTATTTTCCTGAAGTAGGCATTTCTCTTGTTCTTAAGCCTTTTGAGGTGCAGTGCTGAAGGGTCCGATCTCCAGGTGCGCTCTGCCATTCGCATAGTACGCCTGTCGTCATTGAGTCTATCATCATACCAGGGGTTAGAAATTTTGGTGGAGACTCTCTTCAGTTGCAGTGGGGCGACTTCATTGACTATTGTATTCATAGAGTCAAGGTAGTGGTCGGTCAGTGAATGAACATCCGAGGCACCTGAAGGGGGAAGGAGGAGATTGCCGATGTGGGGAGGCAGGGTAGAGGGGTTAAGATTCTTCAAGTCTCTTTTCCATGTTTTGGATTTGATTGGTTGAGCCGGGTTAGGTTTAACTTTTACATTGATAAAGAAGGTGATAATGTGGTGATCTGACCAGTCGCAGGGTAGAATCGCCTCCAGTTGAGTAGAGTTCTCTTTGGCAATGATGAGATCGAGTATCGCGCCTTTGTCGTGTGTTGGCCTATCGCATATTTGGGTGAGGTCAAGCGCATTAAGGAAAGTTTTGAGACTATTCACCACTGTGTCTTTCTGATCGCTCCAGTGGAGATTGAAGTCACCCAGGTAGACTTGGGTGGTCTGCCGACCGGCATTGGAAGTGATCAAGTCCATGAGTTGTTGGGCGAATATGAGATTGTCACCAGGCAGGTGATAGATGAGATGTAGAGCACAAACTTGTTTGCCCTCGCTGGTGATGTCGAGGCAGAGGAGTTCACAGGAGGAAAGGGAGGAGGAGGTGACTTTAGTAACGGAGAGGTTGCTCCTAGAAATGCATGCAATTCCCCCGCCCGTCTTGCCAGGAGACCTGTCCAGCCTAATGATGTGATAATTGGGGGGGACTAGTATATCCATAATTGGGTTAGAGGCTTCAGTAAGCCACGTTTCCGTTAGAATGGCTAGGTCCAGATCCATAGCTGAGACAAGATCAGCGATGTCAGAGGAGTGTCTCTGGGCCGATCTGCAGTTGAGTAGGATGCATTTGAGTTTGGGAGAGAGAAGGGTGGTCGAGCTTTCTAGTGTGAGGGGAACTTTTCTGAGGTTGTTAGGGACGGAACCTCTGTTGTTGAGTGTTGGGAGCCTCAGAGGGTTAGTAAGAATTGTGGGTATGGGGATGTGTGTGTTAGATAAGCGTTTTACCGGACCTGAGCCATAAGAGCGTAGGAGAGAGCATAGGTCGCGGTCCGACAATGGGTTGAGGACACGACGGGGGCGGTGGGAGTTATTGCGAACGGGGATAGTCTGCCAGCGCGGGTGTCGTTGGAGGTGGGGGTATGTAGGGAGGGTGCGTTGTTTGTGGGGTAGAGGGATGGTGGGAGGTAGACTGGGCTGTGAGGAGAGAAGGTCTTTGATTGCGTGGACATCTTTTTTGATTTGTAGAATATCCTCTTTGACTTGTTGGAGGGTGGATAAAGTCAGGTCAGGAGGTGCATAGGGGATGGGGTTGGTGATGAGAGCCATTGGTGAATGGTTGAGTAGTGAGCTGGAAAGCGGGCAGGGTATCGAGGGGGGGGATGAACTGGCGTTGTTGGAAGGTTCTGCGGTGCTAATGAGTGGAATGGCATTCAAAGTGTGGGCGTGTTTGTGGGCGAGGGGTGTGGGTGAAGTAGGTGAAGTAGGCGGTGGGTGGGGGGCATAGGTAGTGATGTTAGTGGGAGAAGGTGCCGGAGAGTAGAAGAGTGAGTGAAGGCTGAAGACAGTGGGGGAGACAGGAGGGTAGTGAGGGCTGAGAATAGGAGGTGGGAGAGAGGGGGATGCTAAGGTAAGGGAGGCGGTGTGTTCTGTATCTTTTGTTGGGAGGGTGAGAGTGTCGTGGGTGGGAGTGGGGAGGGAGCTGGGGAGGGAGAGGTGTCCGCCGTGTGGGGGATGGGAGGGGGGGTGGATAAACTTCGAATGGTGGTGTGTTCAGATGGTGGCGTGTTGTGGGTGAGAGTTGTTGTGTCAGGTGTGAAAGACTCGTGGGTGGGAGTGAGGAGGGAGCTGGGGAGGGAGAGGGGTCTGCCGTGGGGGGGGTGGGAGGGTGGGGGGATAAACTCCGAGCGGTGGTGTGTTCAGATGGTGGCGTGTTGTGGGTGGGAGTTGTTATGTCAGGGGGGAGGGGGATGGAGGGGGTATGAGTGGGGATAAGAGGGGTCATGTAAGAGGGGCGGCTAGTATATGAGGTGGAGAGATTTGTGTCTGTCCGTGGGGAGTGTGGGGCGTTAACAGCAGGTGGGCCATTTACCGGGGTGCTGGGGGTAGAGGTGTTGTAGGGGGGGGCTGCGACGTCAGGGGTGATAGTGCTGGTGGAGTTCTGGGTGGGGGTCCGCATCTTGGAAAGGTGCTCTTTGAACTTGGGGAACAGGTTGTCTAATAGTTCCAGGCTCTTGTCCGTGGATTGAATTAGGACAATCCCATTATTGTAGATAGTAATGGTAGTCCTGCCAGAGAAGAGGTGGGAAGGTGTGATAGAGAGAGTTAGGCCATGAGTTGTTTTCCTGGTGGTGGAGACGGTGAGTAGGGATAGGAACGCTTTTCTCCATTGAGCTCTGCGTGAGGTGTGGAAGATGATATCCGTATTCAGGGCTCCATTGCTCGGTGAGAAGTAGGTGTCGGCAAAGGGTGTTTCAGGGTGTGACCTCAGGAAGTTATGTTTAAAGCGTTTAGTGGCTTTTTTGGTGAGTGTGGAAGGGTAGTTAATTCTAAAAGTGTGCTTGCCGTTAAGCTCCATTTTAGAAAGGCTGTGGTGTTGGGTGTAGGAGATAGGACGACGATAAGGACTGTCAGCCAATAGTTACAGGGCAAAGGAATGACACTAGTGAGTGACCAAAAGTATGAGCGGTAGAAGTCAGTGCAATCCAAGAACAACCAGTGCGTAGATGCAGCTTACCTAATGTAACCTATATGCGAGGTAGCAGTCAGCTTATACCATGTACAAAATGTTAGAGGTAGAACCGGTTAGGAGGAATCAAGTTTACACATCAGAATGTCCGAGGTAACAGCAGTGTAGTCTAGGTGTAGAAAGTGGCTGGGTGCAGCTTACATGACTGAACGAAGTGAATGAGGTAGTAATAATCAGTGCAAGATCGTGAAGTAGCTTACATCGGAGAACCAACAAATAAATGAGGTAGCGAATAGTGAATGATAGGGATAAGGATGAGGTAGGTGCCGCTTACCGCATATACAGTACAAAAATAGGGATAAGTTACTAATGAATTACTGAATCCAATATATGTACAATCAAATTAAAGCAGTAACAAATAAGCCATTCGAAATATGAGGTAGCAGTGCACTGTCGGTGAGTAAAAGTGAGGATGGGTGTATATAACATAAGATGTAGGATACCAAAAGTAAGGTAATACTGCAGTAAAAGGCAGATACTTAAGCACATCAAGAGCACCAGGTTATATAAAGTGTAAAATCCAATAGTAATAAAATACCGCAGTAAAAGACAGACACATAAGAACACAAAGATTTAAATACAGAGCTATGTGGAGTCTTTGGTACCGATAGTAAATAATAGTCTTTGGTACCGATAGAAAATAATAGTCCGAAGGACTAGTCCATGATGGCCGCCAAAGAGAGCAGAGTAGTTTAAAAATGGCCACCAGGTAGGGAGGATGAAGTCATTAGTCCTCTTTTAGTTGTTGCTGTTTTGATAGCAGGGCAGAGCAGTTTCACATTCAATTCCGGCTGGTTCAGGGTCCTGCATACCAAGGGGAGTCTTATCTTAGATTTGTTATCTAAAAAGGAGCTGCTGAGGGGCCTCGTGTGTTCAGGCGGGGATTGAGTGTTCAGTTTATGGCCCCGGCCATTTTGAAGGAGAGAGGTTTTTACAAAATGAGTCAATAAGGAAATCGAGTGGAGCAGAATAAGTAACAAATCCAGCACAAAGTATTGGGGCACAGTAAATACCTTGATCAGCCTTTACTTTAGCATGCTTTCTGCAAACCCAATCCGCCGGGGCAAATACGACCTTTTTACCAGCGTTTGCATATTACCGTTGCAGTGGTGCCCAGATCGACAGGCTCACCTTCGAGCCGAGGGGTGCCGCCTCTGCTCCCAAGTATTGCATCTGTGCAGCACATCCCATGGAGAAACGTGAGCGCGCACAAGGTCGAGCAGTTCAGGGCAAACCATTCCCGGGCAAATCATTCCTCCTTGCCTGGCTCGCCTGCACAAGTTGGGTGATCGGTGTGCTCGGGGTGTGAGGAAGGGCCGTGCCAGACCCCTCAGTCCTCTCCCCCACTCCTGGAACGATGGCGACTGCAGGCGGAGGACGCGCTGCCCTTCACCCGGCCGGGCGGGACGCGCCGATCACCGCCCGTGGAGATCAGCCAGGCGGGGGAGCCCAGACTCGCCCGCTCTCCGTCAGTCCGCCCCGTCCCTCGCCTCTTTCGGCTCCACGACCATCATCCGGCGCTCGGCTCCCCAGGTGTCGTCACCGTGAGGCGCAGGGGACAGACCAGCCAAGCAAGCAGAGCAGGCAGCCAGGCGCGGATCCCAGCAGACGAGGCAGGGTGCCCGGCTCCCAGCAGGACAATGGAGGTCCCAGCAGCAGCTACCGGCGGGCAGCACCACTCCGCAGCGTCGCACTCCAGGCGCCAGCGACGGTCCAGGTCCACTTCAGCGACATCCCTCCGGCAAACACCGGCCTCCAGGCAGCAGGCATCCGCAAGTTGGTCGGGGAGCCCACAGTCCGCGGGGGAAGGCGGGAGTGTCTCGGTCCCAGTCCTTCGTCAGATCGGGGATCCTCAGCAGGCAACGTCCAGCAGGTAAGGAAATCCAGTTACTTTATGAAATCCTGTTACTTGTCAATCCAGTTACTTTATTGTATCTCCAAATGGCGCAGCTCAGAGCTAATGGGGATAAAAGCCAGAGAACTGGATCCCCAGCACAGGAGCTCTTACAGGGAGCTCCTATCCGGCGGCCATCTTTGACTACAAAATGGGAGACTGATGTTTTACAGATACACAGTGGAAGCAAACACAAGGGATGATTAAAGAAGTTTCTAGCAATGCCAGATTCAGATTGCTTCAATTTAATTATGTGCACAGGACATACATGACACACACAATTTTGCACCTTATAAATAGCGAAATGCGGGAGCGTTGCCCCACATGCAATGACCCTGAGGATTCCCCATGAGTGGATGTGTAGTGGAGGGAGCTGGTGGACCAGTACTCAACATCTATGTTGCTCACATTGCAATTGACACCGCAAACTTGTTTTCTGGGTATTGATGTCATAAAAGCAAAGCACAAAATTAAGTGAAAGTTTGTACAGTGCACACTACCACGTGTGAAAAGACGAGAAGCTATATGTTGGCTGAGCACAAGACCCACATGGACACAACCATGGATTCAGTACATGGCAGAATGATGGACAGCAGCGGAAATAACAATTAAACGATGAACATGTCAGGGATTAGTAGTGAAACTGCAAAATGTCTATCCTTTGTAGTCACTTTTGCCATCAGGGAGAGTAGATCCCTGTTCTCTACAGACATTTCACAGGGAGATCAAAGTGCTGTCACGCAAGCACAGATTTTGATAGAAAGATGCCTCGCCCTGGAGCACACAGGAAGGAGAAGAGGACCTTGACAAGAAGTGTTTGCTACAAAGCCAGGCAGTACAGATTCTTCCCTTGGAGGGCCAAGGTTCAGATTTCCTGCTCAACTTCTTTCAGTCATTCTCATTTAAACAACTTTTAATTCATGAAGGGATACCTACAGTATCCCTAGTTCAGCGCTAAGTGGGTGTAAGAAATTGGCTTATTTGTTCAGAGTAGTGGGAGCCCCACTCAAAAAATAAACACAATCCTTGTCAGGGTGAACCATAAAAGTCACAAAATTATCCTGTGCTTCTTTCATGGGTTTCATAGTGGGTGCTTCTGCCCACTAGTAGCATTTAATATACAGGTCCTCTGTACAGGTAGTACTATTTGCCAGGTACTTAAAAGTAAACTAAATGTGCCAATGAGGTATAGACCAATTTTACCATGTTTTAAGGAGAGAGCACAAGCATGTAATCACTGGTTACATGCTTTCAGCATAGTAACGGAGTGATATCAGGTGTAATAGCAGGCTTCTTCATTCAAGGTAGCTTGAGGCAGATCCTTCCAGAAGCATGCAGTACTTACAGTTTCCAAGGATAGTTGACAGTCAATAACCCCAACACTGGAATTTAGAGGTCTTTCAGTGGTGTGAGTCCCCTGTCACTGGATGGAGAAACATTGGGACACATTTATCAGTATTTCTCCTCAGCATTTATTTAATTTCTTCAGATGCGGATGTATATCTCAGAGTCTAGTTCTGTTTCCGGTCACGTCAGGTTTGTTTTCAGATGCAACTCAACCAAATTTCTTTCATATGTATGTTAGGCAGGAATGTAGACGGAGGTTGGTGTTTCCTATCAGTTTCAAAATGAGAGAATATTCCTATGGCTGGTTACTACCTAAAATGAACTGCTACACAATGCAAGAGAATGAAGCAGTAAAGGGGGTGGTCTGCCAAAGCAATTTAATAAGAGGACTGTGCACACCACTTTTGATTCAAATGAGCCTAGCTCACTTCAATTCAATTCAATACAGTCTTTATTCAGTTTGTTAGAAACCATAAAATAACTACAATATAATTCCACAAACAGTTACATTAATAAAACTGCAACAGATGCATCAACAGGATAAAAAGTTATTTCACCACTAATGTACAAATCACATGATGATACATCAGCGTGATTCTGGTGAGCTAGGCAGATGAAATGGAACAAACCCACAGACTTGGGACCCTATAGATCATGAGGTCCTCATTGGTAAAATACATGCGAATGTCCTTCTATAAAATATTATAAAGAAAAAGAAAAAATATCCATGAAGTGTGATAAGGAACCATTGAGTCAGCCTTTCATCAATTTCCCTCTACTTACTAACATTTTAAAAGCGAACACATAGTATAACACACATCAGGACTTCCTAAACACTGCAAAAAAAACAATACATGCTTGCACTTCTGAAACACAAGAGATATGTAACATAAAAAAATAGAGTCTACACAAATTGAAAAAAAAATGTAAAACGTAACAAAGACTGTACAGACAACCCATCACAAGGTCAGGCAGGCATGCTATCACTCCAGCCACTGGGGACATTTGAAAAACACAAAAGATGCCATACTGTGCCTGCCCTGGAGAGGAAGAGACACAATCTCTCCCACCACGAGAGTTCCAAGCTCCACAGATGCTAAGGATACAAACTAATCGCAAGGGGAGCCTTTGCTCAATAATGAATCCAAACTTTGGGCAAGACAATTTAAAAAAAAGAGACTTCACCAACATCTTATTGAACTTAGTTAAAATGACCGGTGCTGAGAATATATTTGAATACAGAGACCCCTATTTGAAGTAAGACAGTCTAAAATTACCTCCCTGTTAAAACTTGCCTCTGCATTAGACCACTCACCAACCCAAAACAGAATCGGAGCCAACTTTGGTTTGTCAGATATGTAGGCTAGGTTTAGCTCGGAATGTAAAGTGAGATGAGAGCTGGTGGACAGAAGGTTGTAAAGAAGTCTGCAGATAACATTTTCTTCTGCCAGCAAAGCGGAGGTGTTATTGTACCAAAAAACCTGGTGTCACTGCAGACTATATATTTTAATGTAAGGGAAATGGTCCTTCCTGAATGCAGTCTGAGTAAGATTAAGTGTAGCTCCAGCAGCCCTACTTAATGTTAGATGAGAGGTGTTAACCTGTGGCTGCTATGAGCCTGCTAAGTCAAAAATTAGACGAATATCACTAAAGTTACTCACACAGATCAGAAATTGTCAACTAACTGTCAAGGTTGCGATAAGCCTCCTCCCAGGGCCACACAGCACAATATGAGATGTTATAAACAGAGGCCTCTAGTTGGCAGTGACTTGCACCCTGTCCAAGTAGGGACCCTTATTTTAGTCAGAGTAAGGGGATTACACAGCTTAGATAACTCCTGCTCACCTCCTTGGTAGATTGGTAGCGTGGCACAAGCAGTCAGGCTTATCTCAGAGGCATTGTGTAAAGCATTTGTACCAAAACACACAGTATTACAGGGAAAGCAATAGAAAGATAACCAATCTTTATCTGAATTAAACAAGACCACATGACAAAAATCCAACATATACAAATCAAGATACCACTTTCAAAAGGTTCAACACAGTTCAGTCCATAGGAAACTATTGATGTGTCACTTCTGTCACAAAGTACCTCAGATGCGTCAAAATCAGAGAAGAAAACAGGTGCAAGGGAGATGAGGCACCGGATAACAAAGCGAAGCGCTCATTTCGCACACTCTCAGAGGAGGTGATGTGTCAATTCTTTACTGCCAGGGGAGGTGATCCGTCAATTCCTTGTTGTTGTGCAGAGGAGGTAATGCGTTGATTCCTCACTGTCAGGGGGGTGATGCATTGATTCCTCACTGTGAGGGGATGTGGTTTTTCGATCTCTGGACATATGGCCTCTGTTCCTTACTGTTGGGCTATGTCAAAGAAGAACTTGGCGTTCAGGTGAGATGCGTGGAAATTCCGGATTCACTGGGCTGATGCAGTGGCGGTGAAACAGGCGCTGTATCGATTTTCCAATCACATGGCAGGTGAAGCGTCGATTCCTTCAGCTGCACAGCAGGGCCTGTGTCTGAGTCAGAGTGGATGCCTCGGCAGTTGGAAACACAGTGCGCAGGACTTGGGCTGTGGGCTCAGACTTAGAACTAGCACCTCATGAAAGGTCTGAACTCCCAGCAAAAGAATTGTGGAGCTGCAGATGAAGTCTTTGATGGCCCTGAGACTTCTTAACAGGAGGCAAGCACACACACGCACTTGAAAAATCTTGGAAGCAGGATACAGAAAAAAGTCTAGTTCCAAGACACATGCAGCACGCAGCAGGCCATCACAATACAACAGCAAGCTGAGTGGCATTTCCCCTCCTACAGCTTATCCAGCTCTTCTTCTGAGCAGAATATCTTCTTAGTCCAGAGGTTTTCTGAAGTTATGGTGTTACAGCTCCAGTACTTATACCAGTTTCTGCCTTTGAAGTAGGCAAACTTCAAAGGAAAGTCTTTCTAGTGCAGAAGACCTTGCTCCAAACCCACTACAGGATGGTGGAGACAGCTTTGTGTGAGGGCAGACCCTATTCAGGTGTCAGTGACAGCTCCTCCTTCCACTCTAGCTCAGGACGACCCATCAGCCTGGTGATGAGCCATCAGGATATGCTGGGCGCAACCAAGCTCCCTTTGTGTGACTGTCTAGATTGAATGCAAAAACAGCCAACTGTCACATGGATTCCACAGGCAAGCAGTGCTACTGAGTGGTACAGCAAGAAAATGCCCACTTTCTAAAAGTGGCATTTTTAAACATGCAATTTAAAAACCAACTTCACAAAAAGATGTATTTTTAAATTGGGAGTTCAGCGACCCCAGACTCCAAATCTCTATCGCTTCCCAATTGAATGTTATACTTGTAAGAGGTTAGCTCCACTGATAACCTATGGAAGAGATAGTTCTTTCAATAGTTAAAGATGAAATAGGCAGTATTTCACTATCAGGACATGTAAAATGCACCAATGCATGTCCTACCTTTCACATACACTGCACTCTGTCCATGGGGCTTCCTTGGGCCTATCTTAGGGGTGCCTTACATGAAGGGAAGGTTTGGGCCTGGCATGTGGGTGCACTTGCCAAGTTGACATGGCAGTTTAAAACTACCCATACAGACACTGCACAGACAGATCTGAAGTATGGTTACAGGGCTACTCAAGTGGGTGCCACAATCAGTGCTGCATGGCCCACTAGTAGGCCTTGGGCACGCACAGTGCACTTTACTAGGGAGTTACCAGTAAATCAAATATGCCAATCATGGATAACCAATCACAATTGCCATTTACACCACAGAGCACAAGCACTTTAGCACTCATTAGCCGTGGTAAAGTGCCCAGAATCCTAAAGCCCCAAAAAATAGATCAGAAGAAAAAGGAGAAGGAAGGCAAAATGTTTGGGGATAACTCTACAAAAAGGGCCAGATACAAACTGGGACTTCCTCCAAAGTAAGTTGACAGATCTAAACTTCCCATGAAAGAAATAAAAGACTCCACAAAAATATGTAAGGAACTCGGGCCACTAAAACAGCCTAGTCAGCATAACGTAGCATTGGCAAAAGCAAGGTGGCAATTTTCAGGACATCATGGGTGGCATCAGCCAGGTGGGAACTCAATTGATTAATACAAATATCAATACAGGTGGCAGGTTGCACCCCTGGCACACACCACTAGCTAGAGGAAAGGTGTCAGAAGTTTCTCCTGCTTCACCATAGAGCACCTTTGCCGCTAAATTCTCATGCAAGTTGTACAAAAAATTCACCAAAGTAACTTCAACCCCCAAGTGCAACAAGATCAGGCAAACCTTCATCCTGTTTACATGATCAAAAGTGTTAACTAGATCCATAAAAGGCCAGGTACACTGGGCATGGCCTGGCAATGCAACACTTGCCTAAAATCAAACGCAGATTCAGGCAATGTTGCTAACACAGGACTAAAGCCATATTTACAGGAGGACAGAATGTTATTTTGACCTGCCCAACATCTCAAAACGTGAAGAACACCCTTCCTAAAATCTTTACAGAGCTATCAATAAGGAAGATCGGGTGATAACAGTTTGGTGATTTGCAATACCCTTTTTAGAAAATTGGTACTATAATTGAAAGCACCCAGCAATGCAGAATCGTGCTACACAAAGAGTTATTAAATAGCTCAGTAAACATAGAGGCCCAAAACTCAATGTCACATTCAAAAAGGTCCACGAGTACCCCATCCAGCCCAGGGACTTTACCGTCCTGACTTTGCCTTATGGCATCCTCCACCTCTGATAAAGAAGTTTGCAGGGAAGGGGAATTACCCAAGTGAAACCGAAGTAGATATTTTCGAGACTCATCCTTCACTGCATAGTAGATACTGTTTAATCAATTACTAGCAGAACAGTGCTTGTCAAGCCATGGCGGGGTATTCCTGAACTGGCTGAATTATTTTCAATATATGGCTCTTAATGCAGGCACATAAAAGATTATAACAGGCTATAGGACTTCCCCACTCTCTTCTACCAGATATGCCAAAAAGAATGTCTGGTGGTTCTTTACGAGCAGAATAAGAGTGACCCTGGGTTGATTCAGGAAACAAACTAGTCTAAGACCCTCACTTGAGTGTTGGGTGAGCTCTCTATATACAGTAGGGGATTGGTGCTTGTGCACTGGAAAATTCCCTTCAACAATGAGTGTGTTATGATCCCCTAATGAGTTTCTATTTCAAAGCCCTTTGAGAAACACGGGAAGAAGTCCCTTGTAACAAATATATACTTTGTATTGGAAGCATGTCCACACCCTCTAAAGGAGGGTAAGGTAGGGCCATCACCCTGAAAATGATGAACTATATCCACTTGGTGTTTTGCAGTCAAATGGTAACTTAACTCTTTCCCTTTATTGTCTGAAAGACCCTCAAAAGTTGTGATGCCCTCAATTCCAGCTCCTCAAAATTTGCCACTTATTTAGCCTTAAAATCCCCACAAAGAAGGTAGCTCAGTTGGGATGTAGCCCCTGGCCCTTTTTGTTTCAATCTTTTAAAAAAACAAAGCAACTCCTTACAATGTACACAAACAACTTTAGTAAAATCATTATTGTAAAAATTAACCAAATAAAAATTAAAGGAACTCAAATTATCCATGATAAGCAATGCATGAAATGCTGAGCTACTCATACCCATAGATAACACCACTAGACTGAGATTCAATTTAAACCAGGCAGAGGGACCCCCCCCAGCTCTGCCATGCAGAGAAGGTAACCAAGGATAAGAGTAACAAGCAAAACCAATAATTGAAATAGGTGAGGTGGCCCAAGTTTCCTAAATTTAGCAATACAACTGAGCCACTCTGGAATAATAATCTTGTCCATAAGGCCTTCAATTTTTCAGCGTAAGAAAGAAAAGGGATGCCTGGTGCGTGCACACATTGCACTACCTCCCTTCATCCCAGCATCAGTCCCCTTAGGGTAATCAATGGTAAAAGGTGCAGAATGAGTTTGTGGGAGTCATTCTATTTCAGATAAGACTTCAAAACGATTAGCTACAGGCACACAAAATTGATCTATTGTAAAAGTGGAGAGGAAGATAGATGATCCTGGCAGCTGTGAAGCTGGGATTTCGGTGAATGTGTTCATAAGCTATTAGATTCCCTTTCACAAAGTTTAAATGCCTGATGGTTCAGGGATAAAAGAAGAAAGGGTTAGGGCTTGTAAAAGAAGCCAAGTGATACAAGAGTAATTGAGCTCCTGGGGACACCTTTGCTCAAACTACCAGACAATAATCGTTGAACCAAAAGCGGAGATCTAAAATTGACGATTACACGGTAACCTTGAGTTTCAATCAGACCAGGGTCAGTTTGTAGTATTTACTCTGCAAAAGAAAATGGGAAGCCTCTTTGGTGAACAAGCCAGTCCGATACCTTATTCTATATTTCTCCCTGGGACTCCCGCTGACTCTTCCCTTAAGGGGGAACTTCGATAAGGACCACCACATAGGAACAAACTGCAGGGAGAAGGTTAATGTGAGTCCAACTGGGATTAAGAGTGGGACTGCTTGCCCCGCAACCAACCATGTCTGGGTTTGCTGATAAGTTTGTCCCGCTTGAGATGGGTAACGCCTCTATGGGAGAGAGCTGTAAGAACCCAACGGAAAGTATAGACCCAGACACCTGAAGGACAAGGTTGGAACGATTACTGGGTGATTGGGCCCTCTCTGCTCTTCCAGGGTATTCGCACATTAGGGGTAAGATTGAGGTTCAGATGAAGAACAGGTGGCTACTGAGGCCTCTTTAACAGCTCCTCGGTGTGAGAGTCGAGGGTGCAATAAGGACACAAGCTGGGTCTCAATAGTTTCTAAACAGTGCATTAGAGGGAACATTTCAACCTGTAATAATGACTTAATGTTGATGATAGAATCCTCCATAAAGTGCTCAGTGCTGAAGGCTTTGTGTTTTTAGCCACCCATGGCCTCCACTATAATAGAAGATGATGGATTAGATGAGGTTGGGATCACAGGATGACTTGTTTGATTATTAGTCTCTGTCATATTGGACCGAATACCCCGCCTTGCCCTTGAAAGTCACCATGGGGCTATTAATATCTGAAGTAGCTACGATCTTTTTGTCGTAGAAAGTTGTCAGAAAAACAAAACAACTAGGGCAGAGATGATAAATCTCTTACAGTGGCAAGCTCTAAGGGAGTCTTCTTTTGGTAAGGGCAATTTCTGTACTGATAACCCCAATAGCCCTTTCCAGCATCCTATCAATTGACATACTCTTTACATGAAGGGTAGAGGCTGACAGAGCACCAGTGATCTTCTTTTCTCCCAGTTATCTATCAAAGAGTGTCTCCGCAAACAAGATTGAAGTGATATGCCCTGGGTTCACTCAGTATAAAAGCTATGAATAGTAAGTGGAAAACGAAGTACCTGCCAGAGGAAAGCCAAAGAGAGGGGGCCCAGCCCAGCTTCCTCCAGGCTCTGACAGGTGCAAACAGGCCCGATCTTGGCACA
Organism: Lissotriton helveticus; assembly: GCF_964261635.1. NCBI lineage: Eukaryota > Metazoa > Chordata > Amphibia > Caudata > Salamandridae > Lissotriton > Lissotriton helveticus. The sequence continues at coordinate 747,841,345 of NC_136072.1, read as the reverse complement.
GTCTTCTCATACACTGCATCCTAGCATGTCCTGCATGCATCCTGTGTGTGGGAAACCACCACATGCTTAAGAGCACTCCCCTACGGCCCCTCTGGGGCAGGAGAAATCTGGTAGACAAAATTCAATGCAGCAAACAGAAGCTATCACATCCCGGGTGCAGGAAACCACCATATGCCTAAGAGTGCTCCGCTGTGGCCCCTCTTCCTCCTCTGGAGCAGGCAAATTCTGGTAGACAAGTCCAATAAAGCAAACAGAGCGTAGCCTGGCTAACTCTAAAACAGCCAAAGAATGTTTCTTGGTTGTCTCCCAGAGCACATCCTTCTCTTGCAGTCTTAACATCAACTTCTATTTTGTTAGCCATTCATGTACAGGTTTTCAATACCCAAAAATAATTTCTGCTTACATTCAGTGAGCACCACAAATCAAACTTAATGCTCACACTGTCTCACACATACAAAACAAGATACCTGTGTCAACCATATCCCATAATGATGGTGTGAAGGACCATGCTGAAAGATACTAGCAGTTTTTTAAAACAGTAGGAGCTAGTCGACAACTGTACCACCGAAACGAATAGGTAAAAAGTTCTGCCCAGGGCACGAGTCGGGGGTATATGCGGGTACACAACGTCCACCCTGCCAAGAGGTTTTGCACCACAGAAATATGTTGAACTTGTCTCAGTGTCATTTCCAGACACAAGTACACATTCAGCAGCTCCTGCACGTTGTCTGCTTTCCATTGCCAGCAGCAATGGGGCTTCTTTTTCACCACCAGCTGGGCCAAAGATAAAGGCAGAAGTTAAGGGGCCATCAGGCCTCCTTTTTATCGAGTATGGGACTGGAGGTGGCCTGCAACCTCACACTTACATGAAAATGCAACGGAGACAAAACAAAAGCACACAGCTTGTTATCTCTTCACTGGTACTTAAGAGATGCGTACTTTTTACTTTTTTCAGTCCCTGTATAAGTGCATGCACTGTAAGAAGGTCAGATGCATTTGTCTGTCTCAGTATTTACACAAATAATTTAAATAGCACTATTTTATTTATTTTATAACACTACTCATCCCAATGCAGTGTTAGAGCGCTTGACATAACATACACATTGTCCATTCAAAGTAAACCATGTAAGTGTGCAAACCAATGTACAAGATGTGTTACATGAGACAATCAGGGTGGCAAGGTGTAGGAGTCAAATGCATTTCAAAGCTCACTGTGATCTACAAGAAGAATTAAAATGTATCAACTGCAAGTAACAAAAGGATCTCTGTGTTCAAAGCAGGAATCTACTTACCTATCTACATAACATAAAAATCTGTGATCTTCATGTTACATGATGTGCTTTGAAATAGACAACTTTTTAAAAACATATTTCATTGCATTTTCAATTGGCATATGTTATAACATCCACATAACAGAGCACTAATGCATAATTAAGTGGTACATTTATGTTCACAACATTGTATAAGATGCACATCATGTGTGTTGTGATATCATAAATAACAAACCCGAAGAAGGTGGCAACAAAATAGAGGTTCACCAATTCCCAAATGCCCAGTCCCACCCTGCCCCCAGAACAGTGGGTGATTATGTTTTGCAGGCAACAACGCAATCTTCTATACTACTTTGAATCAAATTTGGAACAAAACACAGATCTCTCCAAAAAAAACGTTAAACTCCAGTTATCTCACCATTATTATTATTCCCTGAGATTTACTGGGCACCTCTGCAGTAGATGCCTTAACCCCATAAAATATTTAAAAATACAAACTTTGCAAACAATTAAGCAGAACAGATCTACTACCATGCATTTCCTTGTTGCCAATTTCTTTTTGGCAGGGTTTTAAAAAAAGCAATAGTTGAGGCAAAGATTTTACATCAGGATTACGCCACTTTTTTGGTACAGCCCAACTCCAAATCTCATTTGTTAAATATCATAATGTAGTCATGATGCACCTGAAAACATATGTGTGAGATCTAAGTATCTGATGTCATTTCTTGTGATGTCACTTCCAATGAGGTCACTTACTGTGACGCCATGTGGAATGTCACGCGTCGGGACATTATGTGATGTGATGGCACGTCATGATTTCACTTACATGCTGCCTAACTTTGTCAGTCCCCCCACTTCATTTTAGAGGACTTGTGCCCTGGTTCTACCCCTTTACTACAATCAGTAACTGTCACCAGTGCCAGTTCTCTCCATCTCAGTGAGATGTTAGTAGTCACTCTCTTACAAGGGGGGTGCAGTTGCTCTGTCTCTCCAGACTGCAGAGCCCAGCACTGGATCAAGTGACATTGCACTGCGGCCTATCGTACCCATGCTGGATTGGCGGGTGTGCTGAGGCAAAATGTACAAAACCTGCAGAAACATGGAGTTTGGGTAATTACGGGAAGAAGTACATCCTCTGTTGAATCATGCAGGGGAACATTACCATCATAGTGAAAATTGAGAAGGGAGCTAATAGAAAACTTAATTCAATAAAATTAACATACCCGAGATGTACCTCTGTTCATAGTCATATTGGTACAAGTTACTTCATTTCAGACCTCATTTCATAAGGCATCTTTTGCAAATCATGACAGAGTGTACAGTAGTTTTCACTATCAATACATCCTGATAAATAAAAGAAGGGCAGGCCCCTATCAGTATGATAATAGGGTCTAATAGTTATGATACTTTTTCTTGGTGACGGTAGCACTGTCAATCTGTGCAAGTTTAATAATGGTGCACAAGCATTTATGCCAAGCTGAGATGGTGTCACTGTTTGGTTTCAAATTTAACTATAAGATCTTAGGATCAGATATATCGCTGCTGATCCTGTACTTTACATGCTGGTAAAAAGGAGCCTGGTTTACTGCGGCCTTGTGGACCAGAGACTTTTTAAATGTATTACTCTGTAGGTGATTCTCTTTTAAATAAGAGAGGGAGACTAGATGCTAGAGGCAAGCATCAAAATCCGAAGTTTCGAACTCCTGTACAATATGAAATAGAGTTGCAAAGAAAAAAGGCTCATAGATTTTAATAAATATTCAAACAAATGAGGTGACAAGTTACTATTATTGTCTATCGATAATCATCTCAAATGATTAATGTGGTGAAGCCCTTTCATGTTTTACAGTTTTCATGTGTTCTGATCAGAGAATAATTTGTCTCCCTAAATTACATCCCCAGAAGTACAGTAAAATGGTATTGTGTAAACTAGAAGAATGAACAGATTTAAAAAATAAAATAAAAAAAAGGATATTGATCTTACTGGCAAACTCAAATTGAACCTTTATTGCATTGTTAATTAACACCCTTCTAGTGGGCAAACTGTACTGTTACAATAGCTTAAATTCAGGGCTGCATCAATGACTAATAAAACCCAGAAACAAAATAATACATATCAACAATAAGTTCTTACTTCACCACCATTTGTGTTTTAACACCTTCCCTGCGTCGAACATTCAGCTCCAGTGCTGAACGTTCGAAATACGGGTGGGGCACCGTCGGCCAATGGACGTTCACAGCACTACCAAGGTAGTGCACGTGACAACCGTTGGCCGACGGCAGCAGCCAAGGGGTTAATTAATACATGACGAATCATAAACTTACCACTGCCAAACAATCGTCACTTTTTTACATATACACTACAGAAAGCAAAAAACTGACGTTGAACAAGCATTGATAATGCAACAGTTTCACCTATGTAATGAATAAAGAGCTGTTTTAATCAGTCATGGTCCGTGTGACGGAAAGAGCTCTCTGACAGGTAACACAGGAGTTGAGAGGATGTGGTGCAGTGGCCAGAGCTCCTGACTCTAGAGCTGGGGTGTCCCGGTTTGAGTCTCGGCACCCCAAACCATCCTATGATTCTATGCAAATCACTTAATCTCTTCGGGGATAAATTGTTATATAAATATGCTGCAATAGTAAAAGTCAAAACTTTATGAAAATATAGTTCCACCAAAGCAGATGTTAAAAGTATTTCGGCAGCGGGAAACTGAAAAGAAAAGCAGACGAGGAACAAGCATTGGTAAATGCAGGAAAATATGCTACAGCCACTAGAAATGGAGGAAAGGTGTGTGGCATGCACAGAAACCATTAAGAAGCCCGGAAATAGATGGGTTGTAAGTCCCTTTTGGGTTTATATTAAAAACAATAGATTTCCCAAGCCCAGCACAGCCGATGTGCAGGTGAAACCTAAAAAGACACACTTTGCATGTTTCATGTTTCCCTGTTTAAATTGGCCAAATCTTTACTATGATGGAATCCAATCCCTACCTATAAGAAGTGAAGCGCAATTGAATGTCTCCACTTGACACCTCCATTGCCGACATCACCCATGATGACCCTGACCTAACTTTTTACTACAAAAATAAGCTCCAAAAACGTTGTGTTGTACTGTATTATATTGCATGTTTCTGTGCTTGTATAAAACTTAATATTTCACATGGCACCAGGAAATATAGAAAAAATTTCAAAGTTTCCTGTGTAATACAGATTACATCATCATATACAGAGCACCCAAATCAATCTGCAGTTTTAACATTGCCAGGGCTACTATGATTATGCTGCATGGAGGCCACATTATGCAACAAGTTTTCTAAATTATGCATTATAAAATGTAAATTATAATTACATTCTCTTTCGATCAGTGTTATTTTTGATCTATTTGAGATAGAGAATTATTTTTTGTGCAAATTAAGTGACAGATTCAGTAAATCCATTGTTATGTGCTAAACACTTCCCCATGTAATCAATTAATTCCTTTGACCCTCAAAACTATCCCATTGTTTAACAATTTGTTCATGAAAAAAAGGTAAGCAAAGAATAAACATTCTAATTGGCAATCAGTGCCCATTTTGAGCTTTATTTTGAGGATGAAAACTTTTCAAGCAAATGCCCCCAAAATAAGCATAACATTTAATAATACATAAAGGGTACAATGTGTAAATGGCCTCATATTGCTACCACAGGTTTTTTTGTTTACATTACACAACATTGTCTTTTGTCTAATGGTTTGTGATGTCACTAGAACCCCTAGATGGCAATATTGGACCATATTGCACTGTTATTCATCATGTATCTTTTATTTATTCTTTAAATCTGGTCACTCAGAATCCTGTTTTTCCCCCTTATCTTTGCGCTGCCTTCTTACTACAAATTATTCTGTGTACCAGTCCAGTACGTTACTGAGTGCTTCTGGTAGAGTCCTTTTCAAATGCACAAAATACTTTCATTTCATGTAGCTGCACACTAGGGTTTTCTTTTCTAGTACTGTGTGGCTATTCATCATTTAAATTCCACCAGCGCAACTTACTGTTTTCACAAATTTATGAAGTTGCACATTTAATGGACTTCCTAGAACTCCACTGATGGATGACGTTTCTCCCAAAAAGTATTTATAAGGGATGTTCTCATTAAATCTTTTTTCGTATGAAATGTTCGATGCATAAAATCAGGTCTGCACTTTTTTTTCCTCCTGCAAATATCTTTCCAACGTATTGTACTGCCTTTATTCAAACATTTTGTACGATTTTGGACATTGGCAGAGTTGGCAAGGACTTTTTTAATCATGAAGCGGGCAGGAGTAAAACTGCTAAACTTCTCATAAGAAATGGAAGGTGCACTCCAATGAAGTCAATTACGCAACCAGATATTTTGAAAGTTTCTTCTCTTTATTTATATTCTTTCGTTTCCTTAAAAAAGAAGGCACAGCTAACGCGTTTCGTTCCCCTAGTGCCATGGAACTTCGCCAGGGCTTACTCAAAGAATACTTGAATATAGTAATCCGAGTCAGAGGAACAAAAAATCCTCCTAGGAAGCGTCACCAGGGTCATGTAGTCCCAGATATTCACTTTCTGGTAGTAACCACTAGTTTCCAAATCCCCAATAATAGTCCGGTTTCATCTGTGAACTCTTGGAGTGCTCCATATTAGATTAGAGACAGCTGGGTTCGTGGATGTAAAACCTCAATAACAATGAATCGTATCTCAGGTTATTCTCCCAATGTGCTCAAAGGTAATCGCTGAGCGTCCCCCACAGTCTTCGGCGTCATATGAGTATCACATCAAAGTGTCCTAAATTTGGGCACCACTCCAGAGAAGAGAGGAACCGCGGATAGAAAAATGTAGTCCCTCTCGATATAACCTGACACGTATCCTATCAGGAATTCACCCGTAATTGGGTTGTAACGAGTCCCCAGCACCTCTGTTAAGGCGCGGGCGTCTCTATATCCAAAGGCCAGCAGGAAATCTTTTTTTGTATGAAATGTTCGACGCATTAAATTGGGTCTGCACTTTTTTTTCCTCCTGCAAGTATCTTTCTAACTTACTGCACTGCTTTCATTCAAACATTTTCTACGATTTTGGACATTGGCAGAGTTGGCAAGGACTTTTTTAATCATGAAGTGGGCAGGAGTAAAACTGCTAAACTTCTCATACGGCTTCCAGCTGTTTGCAAAAAGAATCGGGAGTGTATTGCAAATTATTTTATAAATACAATTTACATTTACTTTAGAAACAGGGAGAGGGAAGTTAATGCATTCTTCCATATTGATTTATTTATTTGATTATTTAATTTATTTGTGAGTTTTATTTGGCGTGTGCTGGGCCCGAGGAAGGTATGTGCACTGTACCACTTGAAAGCTGAGAATACCCCATGCCCTAATAGCAGAGCACAAAGTACCAAATCATGTCTTTTTAAGCGAGCATACACTGGGATTGACAAACCTGTCATTTTGGAATCTGCAGTCAGCGTGGATGTAACATCACGACCAAGGACTTCAATGTCGTAAAGTCACACATGCCGAGAAAGGTAGCAGATGAAGCTTCCAGATGGCCCTGGGTTATCAGGGGACAGGGCTGAGTCAGAGCTGGTTTTACAGCCTCTGTTTCAATAGATCCTTCTGCCTCTGGAACTGATGTTCCATGAGGAAGAAAATGACTTGCCCTTTGTGAATCCGCACAAGGCACACAATTTGTATTTTTCTGTCCCCAGACACTACTCACATTACAACACTTCGCCACTTGGAAGAATTCACAAAAATTAACCGGATGTTTTGGCTTTGCATTCCCTTTTTCTTACTTAACTTTCCTGATCATTTCATTATGAAATACAGGCTGAATGTACCTACGCCCATTCCCAAACCAGAATGTACAGTTTGCACACCGGATGGCTTGTGAAGGAATGGCTGTGTAATTTGACCTGCAATTTACGAGTAAATCTCACCACTATTTGTTCATTGGAGGGAGTCGCAAAACGACCTGCATATTGAATAATAATTAGGCAGGTAGCAATTAACCCCTTCGCCGCGGGGCTAATTCCCCCACAATGCAGGGGGAGGGGTGCCGCTTGCGGCGCGCGGTGCTTGTAGCGGGCTCGTTTCGTCATGAGGCTTGGTGGCGCTGTGCTCATGACGAGCTGAGCTCCTCATGACCACGCCCGTTTAACCGCATGCGTGCGGGCGGAATTCCGCTCGTACGCGGAGTTTTGCGAAACCGCATTTTACGTGACGAGCTGGGCTCGTCATCAGCGTAGCAGGAGGCTACCTCATGACGAGCCCAGCTCGTCATCAGCGTGGAAGGGGTTAATGGAACGCCCAGCACAGAAGGGGTATTATCCCGGCGACTCATCTCATCATGAGCAGAGCGCCACTGTGCCTCATGACAAGCTGAGCTTGTCATGAGCGCCAAAGGTGTTAAGCAGTGCTCTAAAGAGTATGATGGGTGGTGATAGGCCAGGTCTGGTGCCTTAGTGGACTAATGCGCCCAGTACAGGAGCCTGGGTTTGATCTCATGATCACATGTTCTAATCCAGGCGGGTGCAGTCATCTTTCATGCTTCCGAGGTCAATAAAATGAATACCATTAAGTTGGGTAACAATAAACACCTTTTATTAAACGCCAAGATACCCTTGGGTGAATGTGTGCTTTATAAATAAATGGTATGTTAAGGAGGAGATGTGGTCAAGTCCAACCCCTGTGTGATTGGCTGGGGAGTGCAGGCTATGCTTGACTTCTTCTAACTGCATAAACTATAAGTACTTCCTAGCCTGCCAAGCCATCAATATTAAGCATGCAAAGAAACTATCCAAGATTCTTAAGTCAAGTGGCAGAAAGCAACAATGTCTACTTTCATTGAGCCTAGTTCTGCTTTGCTTTCTCCCTTGAAGAGTTGATTCTCCACAGAACGGGCAGCGTCCTAATCAGGCCCTTGCTCCTAAATCCCACAAATTTATAGCCATATCAAATTCTGTAGAGAAGAAAGATTGATGTTTACATATTCACTCTAGCACCTGGGTGATCTGAATCCTTGAGTTTCTGTATCCAAGCACAAGCCAGGGGTTTCTTGGGTGCTTTTGACCTACGAATTGCTGTCTATGGAGTTGGTTAAAGTTCAGTGGAAGCTACAGATCTCTTCAGGCTGGTTTCATGCTCCTGTGGTAGTTATTTGCATTAGCCAAGACTAGCCACCATTCCTCTAATGTAGGTAAGTCCTCTCCTTTGGCTTTCCTGAGACACCCACTCTATAGGCTGGCCTGACCTAAATAATTGAGGACTACCAGGGAAGAGTGACTTACTGAGAGGGAATGGGTTGTATATCAGGATGCCATGGACAAAGCTTTTGCCTGACAAAAATATTGAGTCCTAAATATAGTTTGCAATAATGGTATCACATTGAGTATTGATTACTCACTATGAAAACCAATGGGACAGTGTTTTTGTAATACTATCTAGCACACAATATTTATTTATTTATTTATTTGATGTTCCATACCAAGCAAATGTGTACGTGAGTATGTGTCTGTTATGTCCATGTGTGGGAGATTTACTATAAAGAATCCCATGTTTGTGCAGCCTAAAGTGATTGGGGACATAGGGGCAGTAGCGGACTGAAAGGGAGTGCTGCCGGGCAGTGACGTGGGCCGGGGTGGGGTGGGATGGGGGGTAGTAAAGTATGGAATATGGCCGAATAGAGATAAGTAACCATATAAATAAAGAAAACGAATTTCGTTGTCCACGCTGCATCGCCAAATGAAATTCATTAATTCATTCATATGGTTACTTACCTCTATTCTGCCTTATTCCATACTTTTCTACCCTCCACCCCACCTCACCACCCGGCAGCACTCCCACCACAGGCCACTTCTGCATAGGGGAATGATTCAAAGACTTACTACCACTGACACGCCACATTGCCTCGAACTAGAAATTTCAAAGCAGTGTGCTTGCTTGTAGGCAGCATGACTGGTCTCACTGGGGGGGTTCTCAATATAGGCAGGCATATAAAGCTTTGTTTTTTCCACACATTTTCAGTGCCTCTCTGCAACTATATTTGCAGATTAACATCCCTTTGGAAATCAGCCGAAAATGTATTTCTATTTCATTTCTTAATATCGGGACAGTTAGTTTTAATTAAAACTGAAGTAGGCCTACAAGGTGCTCAGCGCATCGGTTGCATGAATTAATTTTTGCAAGTTAAATTGATGTCCTTCAATCAAGGAGCCTAGGGATCCAATCCCAAATCACCCAGAGGAGAACTCTGATAATTAACAAATTAATTCAGCTCCTTGTTCTCCAGTTACAATATCTGTCATGTAACAGTAGCGCATAGAAACGGCTGGGTAGACGCAAGCCAAATACTAAGTGTTATAATGGCAAGTTATATTTTTCTGTATTGGTATTTTTGGTATTTGGTTGAGTGCTAAAAAATTCCCAATCACTTTAAACAATGATGATGATGATGATGAGCTCTCAGATTGGCGCAGGGGCCCATCCCTCAGAACAATAGGCTAAGGTCATGGAGAGCTGGCTGTCAGCTGAAACACTGTGTAGAAAGTAGGAGGAATTCCCCTAATTTTACGAGACAAATATGTCCTGAAAAGGTACTACTCTAAAAATCACTTGTTGGATTTAGTAGCAGACAAGAAGCTTGAGTTAGCCCCCCAAACATTTTATCAGAGTTTTGGCTATTCTGATGGGAGTGAAGGGAGTTTACCAGGGGAGCTGGCAATACCTGGTGAAATGTGTACCAATGAGACACCCCTTACCCAACTGCTTGCCCGAAAAGCTCACAAATGTTCTTATAAGTGTTTGCGGGATGATCCCATGGATACTCCTATGAGAGTTTGGACCTGGCATTCTCTGATTTCCAATCCCTCTGCCTGTATTTGCTGAGTTGTTGGACACCATCTCTTCATGGTGGAAGCGCTTTAGTTGTCAGTTCAAGCCACAGCTTTCATAAAGGGTATTTGCATAAGCACTCATGTTCACCATTGGTTCCTCTAAAAAGAGGGCAGGGGGTCAAAGAAAGCGCAGCTTATCATAGGAACAATTGTAAATTCGTATTTTATCACATTTGTGAGCAAAGAATGATCCTCTTCAATTGACTCCAAAACCACTTCCCCAAGGCTGATGTAATGGTCCGTCTCTATACGTGCCATCATCTCTGTTTAACAGCGATGGCTGAGGCTTATTCAGTGTCAAACTCGCCACACAACCATGCACCTTGCTGAAACAATGACAGAAACCCAGGATGTCTACTATAATCTGACTTAGCAGTACTGCAGAGAAAAATGATTTGCCAAATAATAGAAACCTGACCTGGAAGGAGAAAATTTGACAATTAGATGACATGCATGAATGTCACTTATCAGAAAGTAGGAAGCGATGTCACAATGATAGGGGGAGTCTTAACTGTCCTAGTACTTGAGTCACAGCAACAATATCAAGATCCTAAAATCAACAAATTAAGTTTGCTTCGCAGAATCAATAAGAGAGAATGAATTGGTGAAGTTGACAGGATGCTTTAGCATACAGTAAAAGCAAATGTAATTCATAGCCCTTGACACACTTCTTTAGGTCTATCCAGTTTAGACCCTCTACCAAGAAGTGTGGGTGTGCAGAGAGGGAAAGCACTCAAAGCCAGACATATTAAACAGGCAGCACTAATGTGAATCTCTGTTTTTAATAATGTCAGATCACTCAGTGATTCAAATAAACCACAATCAAAGCAGGATGCCTGTGTCCCTAAAATAGCACGTGTAATATAGTCTATTTGAAAACTCTACTGAAAGGTTATCATTAGCCTATCTAATTATATTTCTCGGATGACAAGTCTAGAAAATAAATTCAAAGCAGCTTTCTTACTGTGAGTGTAAGAAGCTTTCTGGCTCAGGTGTCATAGGCAGATGAAAGTGTACTGTTGCATGCACAGGATGTGTGTTATAATGAAGGCAAAGAGCTGGTATTTATGAAACTCTTCTTTATTAGTCTACTCACCACCACAGGTTCGAGTCAGCTGGAGGGCACAGTGGAATCTTGGCAAACTCTTGCAGGGGGAAACCAACAGGGAGGAGTGGGAGGGGGGGACGGAACGTACCATTGAGAGGAGATTACAAAACACCTCCCTACATAGGGCGAAGAAAGACAGGGCTGCCAGGGATGGGAAAGGAGAAGAGTAAGGAAGGAATGGAAGGAGAGAAGGGCAGGAGGAAGCAGAAACAGGGGAAAATGAAAGAGGTCATAACATAAAAATTCATTTACCAAGCCTGCCTAAGAGGATGTAGGATGGAACAATGTATATAGCAATAACCCATCACTTAACACAATAGTCTCTAATCCACACAGGTGTGCTTTTGGTTCTCAGAGATCTCCTGGGACCGAGTGCCTCTGACTCTCTCCCTAGATTCCCACTATTGCCGATATCACCACCTTGTTTATGAGGAATGATTCTGTCCATGCTTCAGAATTGACCGTTATCCAGATGGACTACATTTTTCCCCACCCTAGAAATTCTGCAAGGATCAGAAAACCTGCACGCTTCTCTTCTGCATGCTTTGGGCAAGTCTACACGGACCCATTCCCCTTCTTTGAACATTTGTATTTTGACGTGTTTGGTTTGATCGTATCTGATCTTGTATTTGACTTGGTGTTCACCAACTCTTCTTGAGATTTTGTTGCGGTTCACCACACAAGTGTCATTCCTTAACAATGCTGGCGGAGAAAGTTTAGCTTTCGGAATCCTCCCTTTGAGAGATGTGAACGGGGAACAACCAGCCACACTATTGGGAGTGGTGTGATAAGCCCAAATTGTCCCCTTGAAAGCAACATTTGCTGGTGTCCCCATTACTTCTGCCCTCTGTAGACACTCTTTGAAAACGTGGTTGATCTGCTCCACTAATCCATTGGTAGAGGGACAATACAAGGCAGTTTTGTGAGGAGTAATGCCCCTGTGAGAGAGAAAGTCTTTCATATTGTCAGAGGTGAACGGCACTCCATTGTCTGTTATGAGGGTGTCTGGTATCCCTTCTTCAAAGAACACACTTTCTAAGAACTGTGTAAGAACTCTTGTGTCGATTTGATGAACAAATTTGTAGACCACCCAGCGAGTGTGATAGTCCACTAGTACTAAAACAAAGCTTTCATTCAATATTTTCAGGTTGAGAGGACCTATTATGTCCAGGGCTAACTTGGACCATGGTCAAACAGGAACTTCAACAGGAGAAAGCGGAGCCTTGCGGGTTTGGTGAATTTTGTCACTGCGTCTACAGTTCAAACAATTTTTCACTACAGTTTCAGTCTTGGCATCCATGCCTGGCCACCAGTAGTCCAATCTGTTTTTGTTCTTAGTAAGACTGCACCCTAAATGTCCCATGTGTGCTAATTCCACAATTTTCTCTCTCAAGTTCTCTGGTGGAATCACTTTTTCCCAAAAAATCGCTACTCGCTCGGTTGCTCTGCATCGCTGAGTGATTAGCGATTTTGCACCGCTGTGGCGACCCGATGTTTTCACGGCATCCCTGCTTCCAGGGACTGTGCATCTAACGAGCCAAGTCTTAATAAACAAAAGAAAAAAACACATAGATAATTGAATTGAGGGATCGAACCAAGATCTCTGGTTGTGATCAGGCGGGGACGTTGAAGAGACATACTACATGAATTCTTGATATGAGTGCTGTACTTTTGCTCTCAACCTCTTGGAGCCCACGCGCCCATTGTGTTATTTTAATTTCCCTTTGTGTAGGGCTTTTTATGGTGCCCTCCCTCTTTCACCATAGTCCTGAAGAAGACCCCTCTGTAAGGAAGCCAGGAACCTACATTCTTTCAGGGGTTGAAACGTTGACACTTTATACCGTGCATGTATAACTGACAGTGATTGTCTCGCTGTGGTATCCCCTTTGGAACATGGCTATGTAATAATGGATTTAATTGGCTAAATGATACGCCAGTGTTTAAAGAAATACTTGAATATCTGTTCTGCACAATACTCTGTCCCTTTATGTACACTCTTTACCCTCACGTAAATCACCCAATTCTCTCAGCATTTCAATATTTCCCTCTCTCTGGACACTTACTGTTTCCAACATTTGTATGCACCAATTACCTATTAAATAGTGTTTGTTCAGTGTGATTATAGAACACTGTTCACCCAGCATACAACGGGGTAGTTTTGAATATGTTTTTCATTCCTTTGGTATATTGTGTCTTTTGTTGAAATTATTACCTAATGGGGGCCACTTTGCATTATACAATTTCTCAACCAGCACATACAAATATGTAACATCAAGGAACTTCATTCATTTCTTAAAGAAGGGCATTCTGTACAGAGTATAAAAACACAGCTGACGTCTCCACTGTCTTACATTTCTAACACTCATCATAAGCCTCCCATAATGCTACCATGGTTGTTGCATTCTTGGTTTTGAGACCTATTGTGATATAATTCACTGGATGGTCCCTTTAAATTCTACTCTCCAAATTTTGTTTCACAAACACTTGTGTGGTCTCCAAAATCTACTCTCAATTTCTCTCTGAACATCGATCATATGTCAAGGTGAGGATGTGGTATACCGCCCAAGTTGCCAATCTTCAATCTGAGGAATCAGGTTCAAGCCCCAACTTTGCTTAGCTCAATATCCTGTGATTTTGGGCAACTCATTTATTTCAAAATTGTTTTATTAAGTTTATACCAATGCAGAGAAAAATATTGTAGTTGCAACAAGTAGAACATACAGGCCAAGAGTTGCAGATCTCTCGCAGGTTCACGTAGCTTGTTAACAAGGTCTTGGCCCCATAAGTATCCAAACTAGAGTGTCCCAATCAACACCTTTAGCATTGTATATTGCAACGATTACCCAATTCCCCTAATGCAGGACCATTGCCAAGATACACTTGTGTGTCTTACTTGAAATTTAAGCCCTAGGCTGGGCATGAAAAGTAGAGAAAAACCTCAAACCAGAAATAAGAAGAAGGAAAGAAAAAAAGGAAAGAAGAACCAAGGGTGAACCAAACAAATATATCATGGTGAATGTGTTCCAAGGCAGGCCGAGTGGTGGGGTGGTCTCGTGGGTGAGGGCTAGTGTAGTCTCTCTCTGATCGTTTGTTTGCCTGAAACGCTCCCCCTCCAATTAAATGTGAAAAAAGTGAAGTGCTTGCAGTCCTGGGCTACATGCAAATGTTTCCTACATCCTTCCTCCAATGGGACTATCTCTTTTCTGTATTCTCTCATTAGACGCGTTCTGTGCCTCGACTCCGAGGCACAGAACTTTCCTCGACTCTAACCTCTCTAGGCCACTGGAGGAGAAACAATGGCGTTGCTTGTATAATGACATTGCTAAGCACAACCGTTTCATGCATTTGACATAGGCTCACTATAAATTTATGTACGACTGGTTATTGCACCCCCAGATTTTGCATAAAATATTCCCTAACACCACGGACAGGTGCTGGAGGGGGTGTGGGCTCCTGGGGGACTTACAACACATCTGGTGGGACTGCCCCTCTATTCAGCCATTCTGGAATTAGATTCTCTCACAGATTAAACTGATATTAGGGTATCCCATTCCGGACACCATAAACCACACTCTCCTGGGGATCTGAGACCCGAATCTGAAGCAGCAAACATACGGAAATTGCTCCACCATGTGGTTGTTCCTGGGCACTGCTAAAATGGCTAGTGCGGCGGCCTTGAAGAGGGAGGAGGCTCCATCCATCACGCAGTGGCACGCCAGATTGTGGCGCTCATTAGCGCTGGAGGTAATGACTGACATAACAGAGGGTTAAAGAAAAGGGTTAGAGTATATTTGGTCCTCGCTAGTGGAATATTTATCAGATGGGCAACTCATTTAATCTCCCCTTGCCTAAAATACATTTAGTGTAATCTGGTGCTCAAGTAAAGCTCTCCAATACCCCTGGGCTAATTTGCACTATAAAAACTGGCAACATAATTCATTCACTATTCCACTTTATTCTTCGTTTTCTGCTAGAGGCCCACATAAATGCAATGAAAAGATGAAAACAATATTAGTTTTTTTTTTATATAGTTCTTGTTGCTGCATGTCTGTGGTTTCTTACGTGGCATGTATCTTCATTTTCGGTAACATGGTTATATACGTTATCAACATCAGAAAGAAGCAATGCTGAGCTAATACAGCCTTTATAGTGATCTATGAATAGAGGATTGGAAACAGATTTCAGAAGGGATCACTTTTTTATGCAGCATAGTCCTTTTGAACCTTACTTGTGCAGTGCGGTGCATGCGAGGAAACGCGTGCATATAATACACTCTATTTGCATAATTTTTTAAGTTCAAGAAAATTTTTATTGATGAGAATAAAAGAGAAAATCAGGTGTCAAAACAAAGTACAATATGATGTCAAGATAAAAACTCTGAGCAAAATAAAATGAACATACAGAAGCAAGCAGTATAATAAAAGAAATCGGAGTGCAAGATGAGAGAAGGGAAAAAAGCATTGAGATAACATGTTAAGCATGAAATAAGACAAGCATGAAAACATGATAAAGAATCAAACAAAATGGTACAATGGAGAATAAGTGGAATGTATCGGGGACTAAGGCGGTTTAGGAACTTCCTGTTGTGGAGGCAGAGGATGGAACAAACGTGCACTACATGAGTCCAAATAAAGCGTAACGGGAGTCCATAAGATCATACGTTTAGTAGCCATAGAAGCTGGGTAGACATAAGCAGTGTCGAGTCTGTGGTTATGGCAGATGTTAAACCACCACGCCTTGAAAGAAATTTTGGAGAAGTCTTTCCAATTAACTGTTATTTGTTGGAAGGCTGCGGCAAGTAATAGATCAACAATCTGAGGCTCCAAATCAACATCATCCCAACAAGGGGAAAGGCTTCCCAAAAAAACATGTGTGTGGGAAAAAGGGATAGTAGTGTGAAAAATTAAATTAATTTGAGCCCAAACCTGTAGCCAAAAATTACGAACAGGAATGCATAAAAATAACATATGAAATAAATCAGCTTGTGGTGACAAACAAGACCAGCATGTGTGGGGAGTATTAGAAAAGCGTTTATGAAGGGCATAGGGTGTGAAGAGGAGTCTATTGTAAATAAAAAACAGAGTCTGAGTGAGTGTTGCTGCTCTGGAGGATTTACGAAGTTTGGTCCAGAGTTTGTCCCAGAAGGAAACCGACCAAGAGACAGATAAATCATGTTCCCAGGACTCCTCCACTTTAGATTTAGGTCTTGGAGTCTCACCAGCGTGGAGGTATCTGTAAATGGCAGCAGCTTTCGGTGAAGTGCGTAAAAAGGAATGGAGTGTGGAAGTGGGAATGGAAGAAGGAGGAGGAGGGCAAGGCCGGGAAAGGGCAGAGTATTTCGTGAGGACGGCATCTTTAAGCAGCTGATATTTGCGTGCAAAGGAAGTGGGTAGGTCATAGAGGGAGCAAAGGGTGTCAAAAGATAGGAAAGAGGAGTGAGAAAAGAGTTGGGAGATCCACCGAAGGCCTCGAGAATGCCAAGTTTTCCAAAAGAAGGGTCTGGCACGTATGAGTAAAGACGTGTTATGCCATATGGGGGAGGAGAGGAAAGCAGCAATGGTAGGAGGAGGTAAGTGCGTGGAAGAGAGGAGTAATTTAGTGGTAAACTTGTGAATCGGGGTAGAGATAGAAGTGGGTTTACGGGAGAAGGAGAGGTATTCAGCAAAGGAGAAGGGAGAAAGAAGGAGGCGTTCAAGTTTGGTCCATAGAGGGCACGAGGTCGCAGGATCTTGTAGCCACAAAGAAGCCTGCCTCAATTGGAACGCCTTATGGTAGGCTGGGAAGTCAGGAAAATTAACCCCACCTTCAGTTTTAGGACGAGTCAGACGCACTAAAGACATTCTTGGTTTCTTTTTACTCCAGAGAAAGGACATTAGAATAGAATTGATCTTTTTGAAAAATTTGGAGGGGATAGGGACCGGAATGTTGGAGAGGGTGTAGAGAACAATAGGAGACAACATCATTTTTATAGTGTCAAGGCGACCCCACCAGGATAGGTAAAGGGGATGCCACTTGGAGGTGAGATCCGTTAATTTCTGAATGCATTTGGACATGCACAGAGAAACAGTGTCTGGGATGGTAGGGGTGATATGCAGTCCCAAGTACTTGATGTTGGAGGTTTTCCACGTGAAATTAGAGGTGGCAAAATCGGGTTGAAAAGTGAATTTAGTCAGGGGAAGGATCTCGCATTTGTCATGATTAAGTTTATAGCCAGATATTTGTGAATAGGCATGGACTTCACTGAGAAAGGCAGGAATGGAAACGGATGGGTTGGAAACAAAGAGCAAAATGTCGTCTGCATAAGCAGCCAATTTGATGTGGGAATCCGACATTTGAAAACCATGGATAGAGGGATGTTGACGAAGTTTGGAAAGGAAGGGCTCTAAGGCCAGGTTAAAGAGAAAGGGAGATAGGGGACAACCTTGGCGAACACCTCTGTTTAGATCAAAAAAGGAGGATATTTGACCATTAGCACAAACCGCTGCGTGCGGATGAGAATAAAGTAGGGAAATTAAGGATATAAAAATGGGACCGAAGCCAAACCAGCGTAGGGTGTGAAAGAGATAGGTCCATTCGACCCTATCAAACGCCTTTTCGGCATCCAGGGCAATGGCCGCAAGGGGATGGGGCAAAAGGCGGGATTGAGAAAGAATATTGAAAAGGAGTCTGGTGTTGTCAGTGATGTAACGACCCTTGACAAAGCCCGACTGTTCCTCGCCCAAGAGGTCTGGAAGAAGAAGGTCGAGACGTGCCGCAAGAGATTTTGCAAAAATCTTATAATCAATATTGACTAGAGAGATTGGCCTGTAATTCTTGCAGTGTTGAGGATCCTTTCCCTCCTTAGGTATGAGGCAGATATGGGCATCTGAGAAAGAGCCTGAGGAGGAACCCAGGGAAAGGAAAGTGCCAATAAGGGAATGAAGTCTAGGGATAAGGAGTTTTGAAAAATGAAGAAAAAATTCTACTGTGAAGCCGTCCGGCCCAGGGGCCTTGTCCTTCTGGAGGGTTTGAAGAGCTTTAAGTAGTTCTTGTTGGGATATAGCAAGTTCTAAGTGAGAAAGGTCAAGTGGAAAGTGAGATGGTTTTTGAATGGAGGAAAAAAACATGTCTAAAGCGTGGGAAGAGGGCTGAGTTTCAGACGAATACAATGTCTTGTAGAAGGTAGAGAATTCAGTAAGGATGTCTGCATCAGTGTGTTTGAGATTCGAATTAACATCATAGATTGATTCAATGTTCAATTTGTTGTGTCTCACCTTGAGATAGTTAGCTAAGATCTTACCCGCCTTATTTTTGCCCCCATAGAACTTGGCACTAGATTTTAATAAGTACAAAGATGCATCGTCCGTAGACTTTTTGTTAAATTTCATCTTAGCATTAACCAGGGCGGTTAAAGTTTGCTGTGAACGGGAAGTAAAATAAGAATGCTCCAATTTCTTAATATCCAGAAGGATAGCCTTGGTAAAATCGCGAGCAGCTCTACGCTTTTTAGAAACAAAGCGGATAATGAAATCTCTTGCTGCCGCTTTATAGGCATCCCAAATGGTGTGTTTGGGGACAGGGGAAGAATCATTGAGGGAGAAAAACTCGTGGGAAAAGGAGGTGAAGGAGGTGGTGAACTTAGGGTCCAAGAGGAGGGAATTGTTGAAACGCCAGCGTTTGGGACCTGGCGATTTGGGTAAGATGTCCAATTGAACTAATGTGGGGGCATGATCAGAAAGTAAAATCGGACCAATTTCCGCAGAAGTGAGAGTTTGGGCAATGTTGTGGGTAACAAAAACATAATCAATTCGGGATTGGGAATGGTGGCATGGAGAATAGAAAGTAAATTCTTGAAGTTCAGGATTACAAAGGCGCCAGGCATCTGTGAGTTTGTGTTGGGAAATAGCTTGAGAAAAGGATTTATGAGATTTGTTGGGGACGAAATGTACTTTGGAGTTCCGATCTAGAAAGGGGTCTAGGGGTTGATTACAATCTCCTGCCAGTATGAAATTGTCATCAATGAATCTGGTGATGTGCTGGGAGAATGAGTACCAGAAAGCGGGATCACCAGTGGTAGGGGCATAAACATTGAGGAGAGAAATTGGAACATTCTTAATAGAGAGTTTGGCATATATCCAACGGCCTTCAGCATCTGACTCTTGAACAAGCAGGGAATGAGAAAGAGCTTTGTGACATAAGATAGCAACACCATTGCGTTTACCATCCCCAGGAGAGTAATAAACATCACCCACCCAACTTCTTTTCAATTTAACAGATTCTTCAGCAGATAAGTGGGTTTCTTGCAAAAAAGCAATATCCACATTCAAACGAGCAAGGTGAGATAAAATCCTCTGCCGTTTGATGGGAGAATTAACACCCCTAACATTCCATGTAATAACTTTCAGAGACATATCAAATAAGAAAGGATAGAAAAGTCATGCGAGAGGAGGAAGATGCAGTAAGAACTCCGAAGAAGAAGGAAGCCAGAGAGAATGAGAAAGACAATGAAAGGCAATGCAGTAGAATGGTAAAGAGAAGGGTGAAGAAGAAGAAAAAAGAGCAAAAGAAAGAGAGAAAGGAGCAGTTGATAGGAGAAACATGAGAAGGTAAACCATAAAGTAGCAAAAATGATAATGAGGAGATGATATAGGAAAAGTCGTCGAGAAAGAAGAAAGAGAGACACCTGTGGAGAAAAGGAAATTAATGAACTTGAGGAAGAAAAAGTCGAAATAAGGAAAGTGAACATTCGGGAGAAAGGGGAAAACATACTTACGGCGGGTAGAGGCGGGAAGGAATGATCACCAGGGGAAGGAGACGAGAAGAAAGAGTGAGGGGGGAGCGCCAGGCAAAGGAAGCAAGCGTCCAATGCAAGCGAACCAACAAGTCGAGGGGAAGACGCCAGACATATATGTAAACCTGCGAGAAATAGGAAGGAAAAACATAAATGAGTGAGACTGCCGAAATAGGAAGAAAACAGCACAACGTTAAAAGATAAAAAGGTATAAAGGAATAACGTGAAGAAGAGAGAAATGAGAGAAAATATCGGTGCGAAGGAAGACGACATAGAAAAACACTAAGGAAGGTGATCTGTACATCCAACAAGGATGCAAGAGAGGGAAGAAAAAGTCAGAGGGGAACACAGAAATGGAAGACAGCAAGGTACCTAGAAGAGGCAAACTGTAAAACACCAAACATCAACCATAAAACATGTAAATTGAGCAAGACAATGAAGCCATATTAACAAGGTTCATGGAGGAAAAGCTGATGAGGTGCTAGAAAAGTCCATGTCAGACGACTGTGCAGCATTCAAAAAACTTCTGAGACGAACAGGATCTTCATAGGTCGTGGTCTTGTTGTTGTGGGTCACTCTGAACAGGCATGGATGAAATAGGTCATATCTAGCTCCAATATCTCGTAGCTCTGGACGCATATCTAAAAAAGCTTTGCGACGACTGGCGGTGGCTTTGGCATAGTCCTGTGCAAAGAAGAGGTTGGATCCTGACCATTGTAGACGAGGAGAGGCACGGGCCGCTGAGATGACTTTGAGAAGGTCAGTGTATTCGAGGAAGTACATGATGACACCCCTTGGCCGTGAAGAGGGAGAAGGAGTGGAGGGGAGACGACCCAACCGATGTGCTCGCTGGATATTAAGCATGGTGCCCTCAGGCAGATGAAGAAGTTTGGGTAAAAATGATTTGAAGAAGGCGATGGGGTCAGTCCCTTCGCAATTTTCCGCCAGGCTGTAGAGACGAAGATTATTGCGTCTGTTTCGGTTCTCCAACTCCTCAACTTGCTTTTGGAGAGAAGAAATCTGGGACTGCATGTGAGAGACTTTGGAAGAAGATTCCTGAAGTGAAGTCAAAGAATGTTCCACCGTTGTTACCCTGGCTTCCATCTGAGACCAATTATCGGTAAGAACCTGCAGCTTGGAATTGGTGTCCTCCATGAAGGGTTTAAGAGCACGAATTTCCTCCAACAAGAGCTCCATGGAGACAGTCGAAGTTGATCCAGGTGGTGATGGAGGAGCTTTTTTAAGGCGTTTCTGCGCTGCTTTCCCTGAGGGCTGGGCAGGCCCCTCTGTGCTGGACTGCGACATCTGATCCGCAAGCGCTTGAGAATTGTCATGGTGCGCTAAAGTTGAGAAAACTTTAGAGTTTTTAATGAAGACACCTCGTGAAGTTTTGGAAGTGCGCGAGTTGTCCTTGCCTTCCATGAGAAGGAGGTGCTGATGAGGAAAAATAGAGTTTGAAATTAGTCACCGTGTGCCCACCGACAGCTGGAGTTGGACGCAGGAGCTGTGGACAGAAAGTTGACAAGCAAGTGCGCAGGAAAAAGAAGGCCACCTGCGCAGAAGTCAGGAGTGTCCAGGGTGGAAGCAGCTGAAGGGGGCAGTAATCAGATCGTGGAAAAAGCCAATACACCAATGATGAAGGCAGAGAAGCACCTCAGCGTGTGGAGAAAGAAAAACGGGCCAGCGTAGATCTGAAAAAATCCATCAGGAGATAAACCTCATTAATGAAGAGGAGCGCGTAAAAAAGACGTGCAGGAACAGCGAACAAAACAGTTCAAAGTTGTGGCCATCAATGAAAAGTAGAGCGCAGCGGAATGAGGGAAAGTAGAATGCGCTGATAAGTGCGCGCAGGTTACGTGAGGAAAAAGAAGCACCAGTGCCCTAAAATGGCCGCCCAGGTCAAGCAGACATGAATGGAGCCCATTGAAAGTCCATGAATAGGAGAGATGGCGACATAGGACAAAGTTCAGCAGCACTAGAGCCAAAATGGAGAAAACATCTCACCAGGTGAAGCGGTGGGCCCGAGGAGCTCCGTGGTGTGTGCGCATTGCAACAAACGAGGGCGCTGCAGTACGCGGTAGCTGGAAACAAAATGGCGGACGCGACTTTCACTCAGCCGCGTCCGCTACAAAGTAGCGAAAAGGAGCATTGCGCCGCGTATCAGAGCCGCCCTCAGAAGCACGCTGATGTCGGCAGCCTCCGGTGCATGAAGAGCCGCTTTGCAGGCAAAAATAAGCGGAGAGGAAAGGCGAAAACCCCTGGAGACCTGGAGCGCTCACATAAGAGCCGCCGTCCTCGCCGGGCGCCAAGCCACGCCCCCCGTTATTTGCATAATTGATTAGTATATTAATTTATTTTGCCATCACTGGTCCATCAGTTAGTCAGTGATCAAGGTCCTGCACTTTATCATCCCCTCTGTTGTGGTGAGTTATCAACATGATTACCAAGGAGCCATGATCTGTTTTTTCAGTGCGAAACGATTTCCTGGTTTCAAAGTGTAGCGAAAAGGTCAATGAATAGTAACCATATTTTAGGAGCCAACTTTAGGGTCGTGGGTGGTACCCCTGCTTGCTAATTGCACAGAATGCTACCACCATTTCCATATTCATGAGAAAAAGAAAGGGACATATTTAGAGGGCTGATGGCCACCAGAACATCACTTTTTCTTAGGTTCGGGTAGTGATAACCAATTAGCACTTTTTGTAAGGCGGCGTTAAGCCACTTAACGTGGCTTAACGCCAACTTGTAAATAATGTCCCTATTGATGCAGCACTTATCGTGAAAGGGGGGAGCAATGAGTGTTGCAGTGGGCGTTCTGTCACAACACTCATTGCTTATTTACGCTGCCCCTATTTACAAGGCTGACGTAAATATGAAGCAGCGCAAAACATAAGACCAGAGAAAACCTGGTCTTACACTGGCGCAATTAGGAGAAATTATTAATTTCTCATTTTTGCTGTTTCTCTGTGTGTTCAATATAAATAGAAAGAGCAAATCATCATTGGTGATTGTTCATGGGCAGGAAGATATCCCTTCCAGCACATAAACCATCATTAGAAAATGACGAGCTGCAACTTCTATATGTGCTGCACAGCATAAAGGAGCATACTTGGAAGGTACAAATCACCATTAGTGATTGTTTATCAGTCTCTGCAACAAAGGTACCATTGAACTATGGTGGGGTGCCTGCATTGGCGCTAGGCAGCTAAATTCAGCATCAGCGCTAGGGGAAATGCAGGGGTGCCCCGTATTATTGTTAATGTGGAGCATCCCATCGTTTTCAGTGTGTCGATGCGCAGCGTTACCCATTGTGTTATAACACTGCACTCCGCCTTGCTGTTGTAAATATGCCCCGAAGTCTCGTATGAGCACTACCCATGGTCACAGAAATTCTGGAAATTGATGATGATCAATATAGAGAAAAACGCGTCTGACTTCACGGAACTAAACGCGTTCTTTAAGCCTTTTGTTGGAACACAGTCTGTGGTGCTTATTCAGGTTCCATCGAACACGCTCAAAAGCATATGTTAGCAAAAAACATTAACCCAATTACATAAACTTGCCAAGCAGACAGAAAAAAATGGATGATACCAACTGGGCAACTATAATGACCGGTAAATGCAGGGCAATGCAGAGTGACAAAGCATAGAACGAAAAAAGCCTAATGTGTAGTAAACGAACAGAATAACCCATTAGCCTTTGCCCAGAGCGTCGTAATTCCCAGGTCTGCCCACATGGCTGCTGGCAGTCACACTGTGCCAGTGTAAATAAAGGGTTTTCACTACACTGCTATCAGAGCCATTTGTGCTTTGGTCTCAGTGAGCGGTACAGATCCGTCCCAGCTGCAGGCCGAATAAAAAGGCTTCCCGCAGCTTCTCTGCCTCGACAGAAAAAAAAACCCTACCACCAAACGGATTCACAGGAGGTGTGTATGCGCTTCTCATCTTAGCTCACTTTCCGGATTGAAGAGCCGCTTATTGGTGGCGGCTGGGAAGAACCAGTTGATGTTTTTCATTTACAGAAATTAATTGGCAAACATGGTGTCCATGTGGAAGAAAAAGCCAATTCGAGGCGCACTTCGAATGGTAAATGTTTTTATACCAACGTGAAGGAGTTAGTTTGGGAAGAGATTGCATGCATGCCTCTAAAACGGGTAACTACTTATGATGTTTATTGCATTATTGCCCCAGGCGACCGAGTATTTCATTAGAAGAGTAATTTATTTCATAGATAAGCTAGCATAGTAATGACAGTGAACGCCTCCAAACTGTACAAGCAAACTTTCAGTTTAGCATTCTCAATTAATGTTCTCCTTGTCAGTACTGAGCAAACCAAAGTACAAAGGGCGAGCAGGCATCGATTTACGACAATGCCAGGAGTACAGGAAGTGACATACCCACCCTTTGACCTCCATGCCATCAGAGACTGTGACATCATGTGACTTTTAATCCTGATTCCCAGGAAGTAAATGGCACATGCCCTTGATCCCCATAACATCACAACTATTGGTGCCACTAAAGCTTGGTATATAACTTGAAACATGTATTGAATAAATCATAATATGAATGATGAGCATATCCACCAGTTCTAATTCATATAGACCATTTGTTGAATACGAACTATATAATTCTTTGTTAACAAGCTTTGATTTATGAACACTTTAAAGGAACTATCATCTTTACAATACACAGAGGTGGAGGTTTTCTTCAAACACATCATTAAGTATGATCAAGAGGCAGCTTTGCCAGTTTTATCACCATCATGAAAAGAAAAACAAATGTGAAATCTCTCTTTATCCATTGTAAGTAAGTTTATCACATAGTTTATTTATTTATAAAGTTTTATATAGCGCGAACATGATCCCGAAATAAAAACCATTACATTGAAAAAAAAGAATGTGATTGTATCATACTGTCATAATTGACAACCTTCTGATAAAACTCTTTTTAATAAAACGTTTGGAAAAATAGAATAATTCTATTGTCTTTGGGTCATACGTGAACAAAGAGTGATAAAATGGTCAACAGTCTGTTTTTGGCTGATATGCTCTGTCTATTCTGTATCTCAGGGCCAGACTGGCCGAACTGGGCATCAAGCTTTTCCTCAGGAGGCTGGAAGGGTGGGAGCCGTGTTTGCAGTGGTGGGGGCCGGTTTTGTTACTAGGGAACATGTTATATCCTACATAATTATATAACATGTATTGCAGAGGTGCTGCAATTTCAGCCTCCAGTAATAAAAGCAGCAACCAAGCATTTCCAGCCTCCCGGGCCAGGCAGTGCCTCCCCAGAGGCTAGTCTGAGAAAATTGCCAGAGCTGCTTTGGATTCCTAGTCCAGCCCTGCTGGCTCTGTTGCGAGTTTGTCATTGTGTTCTGTCCCAGCATACTATATAAAGTGCATGTGCTCTGCACAAAGAACAATGCGCGATCAGAATAACCAACAAATAGTTTTGATTTAAGGTGCTATGTTTTTTCCTGACCCTGTTGCGACTGGGACTCTTTGTTGTTGCTCTATTCCAGCGGGCTGCGTAAAGTGCAAGGGCATTGGGCAATTATGGTATACAACCTTTATAACGCAACTTTTACAACGCACTACCATTACAACGAAACTTTTACAACGCAAAAACTATTACAACGCATGTATTTACAACGCATGTTTTTACAACGTAGGTACCTTTACAACGCATACCATTACAACGTAAGTATTGGTAAGTATATAATTATAATTAAAATGTTATATGTTTGGGTTTTTTTAAGGGGTATTTTTAGGGTTCACGGTCACTTTTGGGTTTTTGGGTAAAGGGGTATTTTTAGGGTTCAGGGTCAGTTTTGGGTTTTTGGGTAAAGGGGTATTTTTAGGGTTCAGGGTCAGTTTTGGGTTTTGGGTAAAGGGGTATTTTTAGGGTTCAGGGTCAGTTTTAGGTTTTTGGGTAAAGGGGTATTTTTAGGGTTCAGGGTCAGTTTTGGGTTTTTGGGTAAAGGGGTATTTTTAGGGTTCAGGGTCAGTTTTGGGTTTTTGGGTAAAGGGGTATTTTTAGGGTTCAGGGTTAGTTTTGGGTTTTTGGGTAAAGGGGTATTTTTAGGGTTCAGGGTCAGTTTTGATTTTTTTGGGTAAAGGGGTATTTTTAGGGTTCAGGGTAAGTTTTGGGTTTTTGGGTAAAGGGGTATTTTTAGGGTTCAGGGTCAGTTTTGGGTTTTTGGGTAAAGGGGTATTTTTAGGGTTCAGGGTCAGTTTTGGGTTTTTGGGGTACAGGGGTACAGGGTAAAAATAAAGTAAAATTACATTACATTAAATTATATTAATTTCAATTAATTTACAATTAAAAAATTAATATATACTTACCAATAATTACGTTGTAATGGTATGCGTTGTAAAGGTACCTGCGTTGTAAAAACATGCGTTGTAAATACATGCGTTGTAATAGTATTTGCGTTGTAAAAATTTCGTTGTAAAGGTATGCGTTGTAAAAGTATGCGTTATAACGTCATATATCCGGCAATTATATTTCATCCTTTCCCTTTTAAGGTGCTGTTTAGATTCTGCACAACCGTTGTCGTCAGAGTACTTCACCCTGGGGGCCGTTGCATTCTTATTGGTTGTAAGAAATCTGATAAAGAGCAAGCATTTTGTGGTCTAGGGTGGTCACTTCTATCTTGGACCACCATGCTGCCTTCTTAATCCTTGATGTTTCTAAATAACTGATCTTTTTGGAGGCTCTAGAATGTTGTTCCTTGACCAGCTGGGGGTATTGAAGATCCTCTCATCCAACCAATTACAGCTTGCCTGCATGTGCGAATATGCAGTTGTGGGATGAGTGGTTGGGGTAGGTTCCTTCTTTGTCCCGAAACTGCTGGGCAGGTACAAAGAGAGCAGGTAATTGGTTCTATTTTATATTCACATAGACAACAGTTCGGATGTGGAGGACAGTTCTTCCATGTTGGAATTAGATCTTTTGGGTCAAACTGTCCACATCAGTATAGCATGAACAAGATTTTTAAAACCAGTGTAAAATGTGTGCTCAAGTACGCCTGTGGCTTCAAGCTATGATATGTGTCAACAACTGGCCAAGTATTTTGTTTCTTTGGAAATGTTTTCTTTCCTGCAGTTGGGATAAGAACTTTACTGAGGAGTTGCTTAGTTGAACAAAAGCTGCTCTACCCATGGTACTTGCCCATGCTTCCTTGATGCCTTCTTCTTCTATTGCCCTTCCTAAGTAATCTCTCCATTACATTTTTTTACTTTTCTTCTCATCTGTGCCCCGATTTCCGACCAGCACAAGCTGTTCAGGGAGCTACTCGCCAAAGCCCGGAATGTCCAACAAAACTTCACAAACATGTTTTTTCTTTGCAGTTCCTGTTTTTAAATCTGAATTCAATTCAATCCTGCACAGGAGAGGTTGATTTTGGCAGACTAAAGACAGATTAGTAGGCATTGGGTTGAAATAAAACCAGGCTGGCCTCTTTCCTTCACTGCTGGATTTTCAAACCATATGCTACCGTGGGAACCAATTGGGCTGCCATGATTGTTAACAGGTAATCATACGATGGGCCACTAAGTTTCTTTTCCGACAGTTTGAATGCAAATATCAGTGAGTGTGCTTTCGGCCTCAGAGAAGTGAAGTGCTGTTTAAGGGTCAAATGTCGGTCCATATGTATGCCCAGGTACTTGTATGAGGTTACCACCTCGACTTGTTTGCAGACGAGATGATTGAATTGTACTTAGAATTGACAAGCTGAAGACCTTTGTCTTACTCAAATTCAGTTCTAAGCCTTGTAGCTCAATGTATCTTGCTAATGCGTTGATTGACCTTTGGAGTCCAATAGGTGTTTTACTCAAAATGACAATGTCAGCCACCTATTGCAGGCACATTATTTTCTCTGCTGCCGGTTTCAGTGGAAGACCTTCCACCTCTGTTAGGTAGCTGTCCAAATTGTCCACGTATTCATTGAATAGATATGAGGCTAAAACACACCCTTGCTTCAAGCAACTATTTGTTTGGATTTTTTATGTGACTCTTCTACCTAATGCAACATATAGCATGGAGCAATGAGCCATCCCACTTTATCCATTAGCTCCCCAGCCCTGAGTCGAGGAATGTTGCCCAATCATAAATGCACATCGGCCGAATAGCAAGTGCCCTTGGGGGTCAGGTACAGTGGATCAATACTTTAGCTTATCATTGAATCTTTCTATTAGTCATTTTTTTTATTTTTTAGTTCTTGTGTTTTAACTATGTCTTTAGATAACAGTAAATCAAAGCCAATAGTACCTTTTCACTTCACCAATAAGAATCATTTTACCTTTTCTCACCACCAATAAGAATAATATTGTCATGTGAAATGCACTAAAACTAAACTGTGTTAAGTTCACTTGCCTGGTAGGAAAGACCCATATTGTTTTGTTAAAATTGTATGTTGTAGGTATTTCTATCTTTAAATTTAAAAATGTTGTTGCAAGAACATGCTACCATGTATAGGCAGCATGTTTTCTTTTTTTCTTTTTATGGCATATCTTTGCAATAATAAAATATTCAACAGGTTTGCCGAGACAAGGACTATTGGCCTTTTTCAATATTTGTTTTTGGTTTCACAATAATGAAGTAGGGTGACAAGTTGATAAAGAAGTTTATTTTTTCATTCATTAACTTTATTGTGTAGTTTAAGAGTTGAAATGCTGAAAGCACTTATTTGATCAAAGTATAATGCCAAAGTGGGAGTTGCAGAAAGTAAACAGTACTCATTAGGAAACAGTTTCTCTTCTGTTCATGATACTGGTTCGGCATCCTCTGAGGCCAGGGGTTGCCATGGTAGTGTTAGGTTTCATAAGTGGCAACACAACGGTCAGAGCTGTGACCTCGATCTACCTCAAAATGATTTCCTTGTGTCTCCTTTGTTCAACTTGCTTGACTATTACTCAGATTGGCCATAGTGTGAGTACATATTGAATCACTGACAAAATATCGACATAGAAAATATCGACCTACAGAAATATCGACGCAGGAATATCGAAGGCAAGAATGTTGACATCCTATCTACGACATGGTAAGTACAAAAATATTGAAAATAAAATATCGATGTTACAAATATCATAATTAAAAATGTTTTTTTTTTTGCTAAAACAAATTTGTAAAATAAAGTAAATAATACTTATAAATATAATAAACATAGTTAAAATATTTAATAATGTTTAAAATGAATAAATAATACACATATAACAATAAAACATTCATTAAACATATACATAAAATATATAATATATACTTATTTAAGAATACGTTTTAATAATTATTTTAATAGCTTATAAAGTATTAACATTTTTTATGAATTACAAATACATCTACACACATAAAACAATAACATAAATCAAAAGTAAATAAATATATTTAATACATTAAAAAAATTAAATATACTTTCAATATTTTAAAAATTACTTATATACTACATTATTTAAAATAATACAAAACATATTAAATAGCTAAATAAATAAAAATACTATTCAAAGTCCCAAAAAACGACAGCAATGAAAACGTTGGATAGCGTAGGACTTAAAATGAGTATTCCCACTCCAGAAAATGCAACAGTAGGGAAAGCGTTGGATAGCGTAGGGCTAAAAAATACTATTCCAACTCCAGAGAGTGAAACAGTAGGGAAAGCGTTGGATAGCGTAAGGTTAAAAATTACTATTCCACCTCCAAAGAGTGCAACAGTAGGGAAAGCATTGGATAGCATAGGGGTAAGAATTACTATTCCAACTCCAGAGAGTGAAACAGTAGGGAAAGAGTTGGATAGCTTAGGGGTAGAAATTACTATTCCCACTCCAGAGAGTGCAACAGTAGGGAAAGCGTTGAATAGCGTAGGGGTAAAAATGACTATTCCCACTCCATAAAGTGCAACAGTAGGGAAAGCGTTGGATAGCGTAGGGGTAAAAATTACTATTCCAACTCCAGAGAGTGCAACAGTAGGGAAAACATTGGATATTGTAGGGGTAAAAATTACTATTCCCACTCCAGAGAGTGCAACAGTAGGGAAAGCATTGGATAGCGTAGGGGTAAAAGTTACTATTCCAACTCCAGAGAGTGCAACATTAGGGAAAGGTTTAATAGCATAGGGGTCAAAATGACTATTCCCACTCCAGTGAGTGCAACAGTAGGGAAAGCGTTGGATAGCGTAGGGGTAAAAATTACTATTCCCACTCCAGAGAGTGCAACAGTAGGGAAAGAGTTGGATAGCATAGAGGTAAAAATCACTATTTCTACTCCTGAGAATGCAACAGTAGGAAAAGAGTTGGATAGCATAGAAGTTAAATATAACATACATATAAATATTTTTTTAATTTAAAATAATTAATAATTTAATGTTTAAATAACTCTACATCATTTGCAAATAGCCATTAATAATTATTAAAACCATAATTACATTTGAATAATTAATGAACAATACCTTTACAATAAATACCAATAAAGATTCATTAATAAATAAATATTAGTAACTAAATAATAAATATTAAACAATATCATATTTTTCATAACAAAAATCATAATATAAAAATTGATTAACAATTAAAAAAATGTAAACAATAACATCATACCAAAAATACTTTTTATGAAGCATTAATTACCAATTAATAAAAATATTTCCAATTAATAAAAATTAATTACCATTAAAAAATGTTAATTGCCAATTTAAACATTAATTACCAATAAAAAATGTAATGACCAATTTAAAAAATAAATTACCAATTAACAACATTATATACCATTTAAAAAAATGACTTACCAATTAAAAAAATTAATTGCCAAATAATAATTAATTAAAAATAAAATAATTATCAATACCAATAAATACAAATAAATAATTACTTAATTACTATTAAATTACTTCCTACCCAAATCCCCTATAAACCCACAACCTGCTACAGAACTTAAAATCAAAAATTAATTAAAATTAATTTATAATTCCTAAAAATTAACAATTAATTTAGTATAATTAAATTACTTCCCACATTATTCCCCTATAAACCCACAACCCGCTCCAGTACTAAAACATTAAATTGACTTACAAAAAAATATTTTAATTTATAAAAATAGTATACACATAATTTAAAACAAGTAAAATACTCAACAAAATAAATATAACACATACATATTAAATGCATAATAAAATACATTACAATAATACAAATATCGATATTAGTAACATCAAGATTAGTAACATCGATATATTTGATATCGATATTACTAACTTCGGTATTACTTACATTGATATAAAAAAATTCGATATTACTTACCTTAGGGTCGATATTCTGTTCAACGATATTCTTGACCTCAATATTCTGTACCTTAGATATGTCCAACTCAATATTTCGGTAGGTATTTATGAATCGATATTTAGACTGTGCACCATACATATTATTTAATTTATTGCCTTCTTACTATACATTTTTTTATATTGCAATGTTTTCTCGAATAAAAGATGTGCACCTTTTATTTTGTGAATTCCCTCTGTAGCCTCACGGCTCTTCATCTGTGGGCATTCTAATAGCGGTCATGAAATAATCATGCTCCAACCCACACATATGGACTTTGGCCAGCATGATATATATCAGTTTCAGGAAATGTTGCCCTATTATATACATCAATCTACTGATTCAAATATTTTATTTCTAGAGATAAATCCACAAAAATTATTCGTTTTCCCACTAATCAGCCTTTTTTTCGGTTTGGAAAGTCTTCCAAATGTGCCCAGTGGTGGCCACTGCAAAACTAAAGTGGAGGTGGGGCAGAGTGGGGGGATCAGAGGAATAATATATATTTTTTAACTTACCTGTCCTGCCTGCGATGCTGCTGGCCCCCTTAGTGATTCTCTCTGTCCGGCAGTCACTGGGGCAGACAGCACAGGCTCCCCACCTAATCCAGTTCTTCTCTTATACTATACCAAGCATGAGAGTAGTGTGGGGATTGGCCTGTGTGAGATGGTATGACGCTCGTTCAGGTACGGAGAACCTGTAGCTTTTCTCCAACCCAGCTGTCAGTGCAGCTGGCTTGTATTAACCTAAGTGTGTATGTCTGTTTGTTCGGCCTAAGATGGCCCGACAAACAGACATGTGCACTTTACAGTGCCCATCACTCCACCTCCCTGCTATGGCCCGGCCCCACCCTGCCCCACTCAAGACTCCCAGGCTCAGCAGAAAATAAAATGATAATATTGTTTTATTATCATTTTTTTTTCCGCTGGTTAACTCTGACCAGTGGGGGGAGGCTCCTCTGCCATTACAGAGCTTTTGCCCTGCTTGTGCCACAGAAAATTTCCTGAAACTATTTTGAGAATTCTAATTATGGTGATGCAAAGCATTTTTTAATTTTCATAAGTTTAACTATAGGAATTTACATGGAGTTCATATGTTAATCAAGGCATAACCCCTATATAGATGACATTTGGAGATTGATTCACAAATATTTGCTGCAAGAGTGGTATATTTTTGATTTACTCCCAATTTATTCCTGGATTTACAGGAGTGATCTCACCTACTCCTACTACTCATAGAAATAACATATGGGGCCGATTCCGATCGGGGTCGGAAATCACTCCGACCGAGCCAGATCCGGGGGTTTTTCGACCGATCCGGACTCCTGCAGTCTGACCGAGTGAGTACAATGCGGCTGTATGCCGTTTGTACTCGTTTCGGTCGGACTCCCATTGAAGTCAATGGGAGCCAGTCGTACAATGCATACATGGGCTCCCGTTGACTGAATGGGTACGTCCCGGACAAGTGCGCCCCCTACAGTGGGTATGTGTTGGTGCCATCCACACCGTACTTGCCTGTGTCTGAGCCGTAAGGCTGCGGGTTACAGGGGGTCTGATGTGAACCCCCAAAGTCCAGCTCCAGGAGCTATTGTGAGCCGGAAGCTCCGACTTGATCCGGCTGTCCAAATCGCCCATCGTACTGGCTCGGTCAGAATTCGCCTCCATTGCGCGCCACGGTTAGCTTACGGCCGAGACGTACGAAGCAGTTTGGACCCGGAAACGATTCAGCTGGAGATTTTGTGCTTGTTCTAATTGTACTTCGTCGTCCGGACCCGTGTAGGAACCTGACGGAAATTCAGCCTCTGAATCCGACCTGCTAATCCCGAACCCGATTCGGAGCCCTTCCGACCGAGATCGGAAACGCCCAGAGTGATTCAACATCCTGGTATGAAAATGAACAGGCTCTCAGAATTTGGGTGAACGTTGTACAGCCCTGTCTATGAAGTTTAATGTGTGTAAAGATCTGGTTTGAAATGTCTAAACATGTTGTCTTAACAATTCACAAAGTATTTTAAGACCTGTCTGATTTTTAATATCATGCTATTTTGTTTAGGAATGTACTTTCATATGGAGAAAGGTAATTTTGTATGGGGCATAATATCTAACATGTTGACTTCTATTCAACGAAGAGCTATTTATTGAGAGATAGACACCAGTCAGCCACAGATCATCCCAAACACTACATATCTCACTTAATTCCAATATCCTTGTTTAAAACCAGACAAGATGAGGCTGGGCACTAGTCATGAAGATATAAATAAAGCGGCACTGCCACATCATCCATATATTTTGTGAAAGCACAGAGGTGATGCCTTTGCAAAACACAAGTTTTACCACGTCCCAAATATTATGAGCATCTTAACTTAGACTTGTCCCTCAATATTTAAATTCAGTTGTATTCTCTGTAGGTATTATACGGTCTCTTTAATGTAAACCTTGGGCAAACCAGGCTGCTTATCTGTGAGATTATTCTATGACTTTTTTGTCAACGTCTTTGAACATACTCGATTAGTAGTTCAATTTAGAGATGTGCAAAGTTGATAATTTATTTTCGCACAGCTTTCATGAAATTCTATAAAAAAAAGTAAAAATGTCTTACTACCCAGTGGGTGAAATTGTGGTTATGGCTTGCTGCCCCACTATGCACTGTCGTGCACACTTATTTCTGCATACCATATCACAAAAGCAGTACTATTTACAGTACTTACACTGGGAACAGTGCATTACTAAAAGGTGGGACAGCAGTGTGAAACCCCCATTTTGCCTTTGACTGTAGAAGTGACAATCCCACCTGCATTTCAAAGGGATACCTCTTCAAACAGGTGGAGTGAGAGACTGCACCCACCTGAAAGGGGTCTTGGAGACAATCAAGGAAAACATTGTCTGTGCGACACGTCTTTGTGCTGCACAATCTGTACACCTCTTAACAACATCGTTGCCCCTGCATTCATATCTGTAATGCAGCACAAATACAATGGATTCCCTTCTTTACTTGGAAACATGACAAATGCAAATTGAGGGAATGTGCATTTTGAGATCACTCTGTTCACTTTTATCACTGTACAATCTGGATTATAGAAGGGCTGCGCTAGAAACTGGGTTTCTGGTTGGCAGAGGTATGCACACTGTCACACTGTCCAAGCATGAACCACAATCCTAGTTAGGTTAAGTCAGATACACACCATAAATGAACCTGGGATCACCCTCTGGTAGCTTGGTACAGAGCAGGCAGGCTTAATTTAAGAGGGAATGTGTAAGGTATTTATGCAACATTACAAACAGTAACACAGCAACAACACCACAAAAACTCTCCATACTAGTTTAGAAAAATAGATTGTGATTTTATAAATAAAAAAGAACAGAATAATAACAATTCAATACGTAGAAGTTGAGATATGAATTTTTAAAGAATAAAAGTAAAAACAGTGCTTAGAAGCAATAAATGCCTAGGGGGGTTATCTGGTCCTGCTGGACCGGGACAAAGTCAAGAATTTTAAGCTCAACTCAGTGGAGCAAGGGCCAGGGACAGGAGCTATGCAAGGTCTGATAAACAAAAGTACCTTGATCCTGGTTGCAACAGTGAGATGTGAGGCGCAGCAGAGCCATGCCTCGGTGTTGATCCCGCAGTCAAGGTGATGCAAGCCTGATTTCCGGAGTGGATTTAAAACTGGAACATTTAAATTCCTTGATACGTAGAGCACAGGCGGATACAAAGGCAATGATAAAACCTAATGATTACGGGTGCTCTCCGATACTGCAGTCGTTGGGAAACCTCCCGGAAATAATGAGTACATTAGTCACGGACCTTAAGTATGAGGCAAATAGAAGGATGAGTAACACAATACACTCCTCTCCTCCAAACCCAATGCAGTGAGTGAGTGCAAAGTTCATACACAAAGGGAAAAAGATGACAAAAGCTATGCACTCATCTTTAAGGCTAAGGGGAGATCCAACCAACCATACGTTAAAAGTGACACTCAGTCTACTCTGGACCTACATCAATGCTCACAGGTTAACCAGGATAGCCTAGTGAATACTCAGGACACTTCCAGCAACGACAATAATGATTTTAAAGGCCCATTGAGCCCCAATATATTGGCTCCAAACTCAAATTCACAGTCAACATCACAATTCTATCAAATAATCAATAACAGTCCTGGAAAACTGGATGACATGAAACCACCTCCCTTAGTGTTACAATCTTTATCAAGGAAAAACAAGAAAAAAATGAAAAAGTTAAATATAACAAAAAAAGATAAAAGCTACACAAAAGGGAAAATCGAGCATTGGTTTGCGCCAGCAAACCAGTTCAACAAAGACAGTAGCAGTGAGAACCAGAAGGGTCATGATCAGACCACAACAGGTCAAAATAGAGACATACAAATAAATGGAACAGCCACCATTGTAACATCTCCCAAGAGCCTCTCATGCGCCTCTAGCGAAAACTTGATTAAAGTTTCGATTGAAAGATCTCCTGCACCTAGTGGCCTCTTGATTAACACACAGGGCTCACAGATTAACGACCCCAGCTAAGACATCACGCATAAACTCGATCCTGCAAAGACAATTGCCCATAAGGACTCCCAAACTGAATCGACATTTAATGCTCAACGGGAGAAAAACACTATTCAAGCAAGTCTTAAAGACTGCCAGCTTCTACCGGACCGCACTATCACCTCTAGGACTGACCCACAAATCCGTATTACAAATTGGACCTGGGGGGGATTGGTCCTATGTGATAACCCCACGCGGAACCTAGGTGTGCCGCTGGAAACTCCTACGGCCCCTTTCAATGCACTTAATCCCTTCCAGTCGTTTGGCCCAGACCTCGAAAATCCAAAAGTATTGCTAGATCCCAAATACATTTTGCAAGGGAGCTGGGACATCCTCAATAGAGGGAACCTTTTGAAACTCTGTAAAAGCATTCCAGGTCTGGAGAATATAAAATCAACAGACATTGAGAGGGTGGCTTTTTTTGGTCCAGGGCCTAGAGAACAAAACAAAAAAACTGAGATAACCTTTTCTAATCTGACTATGGCGAATGCATTGAAAGGATACAAAACACAACTGGACAACTGGGGCATAAAAATCAAGCTTCCTCTTCCTATAAAATATCCAGAGATCCTGAAAAACAAAGGGCCAAACTACCAACAGGGGGATGAAGACTTGAGGGGATAGAAAAGTAAGAACATCAATTACCTAACTTCACCTGGCACCGGATCCATTTTACATGGCTCCATAGGTGGCACACAAGCAATGCAGTCGAGTAGCAATCTAATCCAGATTTTCAAACATACAGAAGGCGGCAATCGCTCCTGTTCAATAAAGGGACGGAGTAGCAAAGACTGGTCTTGGCTCCCCCAGGCCTTAAATTATACTTCCTAATATTAATATTGGCTATTTGCCGAGCAACCATCTGATACCAACAAAGAATACCACGGGTCATACCCAGCATAATAGCTCTACTATGAGCAATATTAAGACCGGCCACGCGTCGGGTAACCATCCAGCACCAACAAATGTAATCACTGGCCACATTCGCCACAATAGCTCCACTGTGAATAACCAATCCATCAATCTATTGTCTTGGAACGTCGCCAGGATACATAAAGTTTTGCAAAGTCCAGGAGCAGTTGCACTCCTGTCTGGAGCAGATATAATCTGTGTACAAGAAACATGGGCTACTGCTTCCACACCAATAGGGAACTACGCCGAATATTTTAAACCTGCAAAAAAGGTCAACATTTTTGGGAGACCGTCTGGGGGCATCTCAACTTATGTCAAGCATGCACTGATAATAAACTTCTTAACAATACAGAACACCTCAGACATGTTCCTGGCTGGAATTTTGAAAGGCCTAATCACGATTGATGGCCCGACTTCAATACTCCTTATTAACGTCTACTATAACCGCCATGGGCCGGACCCAAATGACAAACTGAGCCGCCTATTAAATGAGATTGAAACTTTATTAGTACGGTATGCAGGTATGGACTCAATTATCTTGGGCAACTTTAATATGCACGACATAGGGCAAACAATCGATGAAAATCCTCACAATGGAAGCACCAGAAGATTCAATGCCCTAATGCGGGTCTACAAGCTGGCAACAACACATTGTCTAAACACAAAAAACAACCCAACAGCATTGATAACCCCTACCTACAATAATCAGACAACAATTGACTATATCCTTCTAAGTGAACGCCTGCAAAATTACATGTCAAATTACAATGTTCATCCCCGGATTGAAAGCAACCACGCTGTCCTTACATTAGAGCTGTCCATTAGTGTGAAAACGCGGCATACTCTTTACTGCATTGGAGCTACAAAGGGAGATGAGTTATACAGACTCCTTAGAAGAATTAAATGGGGACCGCTTCCAACCCATACGTTTGTCTCATGGAAATCAACCTGGAAAGGCTGGCAGACCGGCCGCAATGACCAGGGCAGAATTGGAGAATGGAGCTCATTCGCATACAACTTAGCTCACCAACTTCGAGCGAGCGACAATCACAGATCTTATGGTAACTCCACTTATAAACTGGGATTCCAACCAGCAATTAAGAAATGCTCAAGAGAACTCAACTCTAAACGTAGAATTGAGCAACCAGATCGGTGACTGCAAAAAATTACCTAAAAGAGGCTGCAAACATTCATGCAACAGTGGTCTGGCAAGTGAAACGTGAAGCAACAGAGCAAAAAGGGTTGAAGATCTTCGACCTGCTTGCCCCCAGTAAGACCCAAGAATTTTGGCAATACATAAACGAGGTAACCCACGGAACCTCCAATAGAGAGAACGAACTTGATGCAAGTACTTGGTCAGCCCACGTAAAAATTCTCTATACCAACGACTCAAAGAAAAACTCAATTAAAAGAGCCCCTCTTGAAGAATATCTAAATGAAGAATCGACTGAACCCACTGCCCCTCTAGCGAATGTCACACTTGCTGAAAGAAAGGTACTAAGAGCAGTTTTGAAAAAAAAATATGCCATAATGGGGCACCTGGACCAAATGGTCTGCCCTCTCCCTCTTTAGGGAGGACATCAACTTTTGGGCTGAGAAGCTGGGTCAGCTATATGCGGAGTGCAGGCTCCTGGCGGATGTCCCAGAGTCCTGGAGGGGATCCATATTATATCCAATCTATAAAAAAGGGCCAAGCTCAGACCCCAAGAACTACCGTATGATTGCCTTACTGGACGTGGAGGGCAAGGCTTATGCAAGCGCTCTCCTCACGGAAGTAGCAGATTGGGCCAGCAAGGAGAATTTGCTTCCTTTTTATCAGACAGGGTTCTGTCCGGGGGCCTCTACTTTAGACAACATCATAGCCCTGTCATATTTAGTTCAACGATCAAAGGCTCAGGACGATCAACCGTTTTTTCCCTGCTTCATTGATTATACAGCAGCCTTTGATGGGGTAGACCGAAACACTCTATGGAAGAAGATGGCCAGCTGGAATATCTGCCCAAAACTATTACAAGCCATCAGATCACTGTGTACTAAAGCGTGGGTAAGAGTCAAACTCTTGTGTGAATCAGCCACTGAAACAATCAGCAAATACCACGGGCTAAAACAGGGCTGCGTCCTTGCCCCGTTTCTTTTCAATTTATATACAGCACATCTGGGCAATGGATTGCATGGAGCAACTCTGGTGACTCCCAGGATTGGGGGAATCAGAATCCAATTGATTCAGTATGCAGACGACCTGGTCCTCCTGGACCACACCAAAGTTGGCTTTTAAAAAGGCTTAACAGCACTAGCACAGTACAATGCCAAAAACAAGCTGGTTGCGAATCCAACGAAATCCAAGGTAGTGATCTTTGGCCGCTATCCGAAAAAGAAGTTAACAAAATGGAGACTGGGACCATTAACCTTATCCAGCACGCAATCGTATAATTATCTCGGTGTATGGCTCAGTGAAACAGGTCGGCCACAGGTTCATCGACTCAAGCTCCAACAGAAAGGCAAAATGGTCACTTATGCCATCTGTAAATTCTATGCCATCTACTACGGCCATCCAACGAGTTCTGAGGGCAAAATTACTACCTTCCCTCAATTATGCCATACAGGCGTTCCTAAGCAAATTGGCGCAAGACCTTGAAAAAATCAACTGTGCAGCTTATTAAAAGCTATTTTGCCTTCCGTCATGCATAAGGAACACTCTAATTGGCTTGGACTTCAACCTTAACCAGCAATCTTTGGAAGAGCTGGCAAGTCTGGCAAAATATTTTTAGTTAACCACCTTAGCACCAGAGAACTCAATGAAGTTTATTATAAATAAAATATTTAAAAACTCGGGTAACCCATGGTCAGCCGGCCTGGCCGTAGCCAAAGACCTTTTGAATCTCGCCATCGAGAACTGGGACCCCAACATAATTAAATATACAACGATAAAAAAAAGCAAGTAAGATCTCGTTCTCGAAAACTGGACATTGAAGCTTTGACAGCCAGAGGCTTCCATGAGACCCAAAGTTCTCCTTACACCTCATATGGCCACAAACCACACCTTGTACAGCCGCTGGGTAGGCAAGCTCTACAAAGGATTCTTGCAGCTAGACTGCATGTACTTCCCCTAAAACATCTGTATCCTTCAGTCAAAGTAAGATCAGCGATTATGGAGTGTCGCCTCTGCCATTATAAGCAAAAAACATTGACTCACATCCTATTATGTTGTCCCGCCCTGCTTTCAGTCCGTAGAATCCATCTAAGGCCCATCCTTCTTCAACTGGGAACGCGGACGGCAAAGGAGGCAGTCCTTCAGCTATATTTGCTGGATACGGTGAAGCATATGGCCAACTTCGCTAAATTCATCTACTATGCTCGACAAGCCCTAATGGACAGGTCAACTACGGCACAACATGGCATTTACCTGGAAGAAGGCCTCATGTAGTCTGGCCACTACTAGGAGTAGACAAAGGAACAATACTGACTGCACTTTTAAAAATGTAAACAAATACCAAATGGTGGTTCTAGGCTCATCTCCTATATACACATTATTTTATTCAATTTTAAAATATCTTTTTTTATACTGATTGCTCTCTTTTTGTATTGGTTTTTATTAATCACACAAATAAAGTATTGTCATTGTCATTGTCAACAGTCAAGGTGATGCATTGATTCTCCCAATTCAACAATGCCGATGCACTGAATCCGAAGATGGAGCGCCGGTTCTGAGATTCATTGGTTGGGGATGCGATGAGGCAGGTTTCTCAACGCAGTCAAGAGGATGCATTAATTGTCTCTCCTGCAACGGCGGCAATGCAGTGGTTAGGATGCATTGGTTCCAAATGCAATGCACTGATTTCAGGTATGATGCACCGGTTCTGTTCCAGCACCAGCGATGATGCGTTGATTCTGCCTCACATGGAAGAGGATGTGTCTGTACCACTGGAGCAAGCACCTGTATCCACTTCCATGGACCAGGCACAGCAGCATGGGATAAGACTTTGATATCCCCGATTCTTAAAACAGGAGGGAAGCTAGCATGCCCTTGGAGATTACTCTGGGTTAAAATAAGTTAGTCTAGTTCTTCCTCACATGGCAGAGTGTAGCAGGGCAGCACAACAGAAAAACAGTTTTTCCAGAGAAGAAGTCCAGCAGAGTGGCAGTCCTTGTAGTAGCACAGCAGTCCTTCCTCCTGGCAAAGTTCTTCACAGGTCCAGTAATCTCTGAGTTGATAGGGTCAGAAGTCCAGTTCTTATGCCCAGTGGTGCCTTTGATGGAGGTTAAGCAGTCCT
Source organism: Lissotriton helveticus (assembly GCF_964261635.1). NCBI lineage: Eukaryota > Metazoa > Chordata > Amphibia > Caudata > Salamandridae > Lissotriton > Lissotriton helveticus. The sequence continues at coordinate 747,800,260 of NC_136072.1, read as the reverse complement.
TTATGCTTCTCCTTCCCATCCTGCCCAGAATGACCCATCAGGATGTGGATGGCCACTCAGTCACATCTAAGCTCCCTTTGTGTGTGACTGTCTAGAAGAAATGCACAAAGTCCAGGTGTCACCCACCCCAGATGTGTATTGGATCTATGCAATAGGCCCACAGGGCAAAGAGCACATAAATGTCATCTTTTTAAAAGTGGCCTTTTAAAAATTGAAATGATAAATTCAAATTTACAGTTAAAGAGGATCAATCATTGTAATTGCATAGGTACTAAACATGACAATTCTACCTCTTTTCATTTGGAAATTACACTTGTTAGATATAACAATGAATCCCCAATGTTAACCTATAAGCAGGGTAAGCCTCACAGTAGTGAAATACGAACATGGGAGGTTTTCACCACCATGGCATGCAAAACTTAAAGGCACATTCTACCTTTTAGTTACATAGCACCCTGCCCTTTGGGCTACCTAGGGCCTACCTTTGGAGTGACATGTGTGTAATAAAGTGGAGTTTAATGCTTGGCAAGGGGTTTTACATGCCAAGTCAACATGGAAGTGTAAACTCCACACACAGGCTCTGCAGGGGCAGGCCTGAGACATGTTGAAGGCCTAATTGAGGGGGTGACACACGCAATGCTGCAGTACTATGAGTAGCATTTCATTTATGGGCCTTTGGCACATGTAGTACACTGTATGAGGGACTTGTAATTAAACTAAATGTGCCAGTTTTTCGATACATCAATTAAATCATGTTTAGGAGAGAGAGCACATGCACTTAGCAGTAGTTAGCAGTGATAAAGTGCTCAGAGCCCTAAGGCAACAAAAAGGATCTCAGAAAAAGAGGAAGTGGAAGGCAAAAAAGTTTGGGATCGCCAATCAGAGAGGGTAATTTTCCAACAGGCAGCACACGGGTCTGTTGCACTTCTGCAATGCCAAAGTACCTCACTGCACACAAATATTGCACCCAAGCCTGTTGCACCCCAGTGGCACCTTCTATAATAGAGCTCCTGTGGTGAATAAGTTATGTCAAGTATGGCCAGAACAGTGCCAGGCATTCAATTTAGCACTGCTTATTAAAATGAGTTCCATTGTTGGCCACAGTATGTCAACTTATTTTATGAATATATCTTGAAAATCTAGCAAGGATCTGGTTTTCTCACAAATCTATGGTGGACACCCTCTATGATCTAGAACTCTTGCTATACACATAAGATAGCGATGTTCTCTCCTCAACAAGAGCTTCCCATAGCCTTCTTTGCTACTGGTCCCCTTCACCAAACTTCCATTTTCCAAAATCAGACTATCAAGTTGCATGCAGGAAGTCCAACTCCTCAATCTCTGCTAAAGATGATATGATATTGACCCAGATGCTAAATATTAGGCCTGAGCAATATTTAAACTATGTAGGAGGAATTCATGTACTTTTGGAGTTTCGCATCAGGCTTGTCACCAAAATTGCACTCTGTTTGCATCAAACTTTAACCACCCTCATGCATGAATGACACAGAAAGCCAGAGCGGCTTTTGCTCGGACTGCTTGTGGTTTTCATCCTATTGTTTTACTGTGAAATGGGTCTTCAAATTAAAAACTGTAGCAAGGATGCATTTCATGCTGAAATATAGCACCGAATGATGAATTTGCATTTCACGTATTTATGAATCATTTTCTGTAATGTTACTGAAATTTCGCATACTAATTAACTGAAAGCAAATTACGCACATTTTGCATCATACTCCTACTATATGTCTGCTATGGAGCTAGGATATCTTGACTCTAGTCCAAGATTGACCACTCAGCCATGCGTGTGATCCTGGGCTTTACCACCTTATGCTTCTTTTTCAATATGTGCAAAACGGGTATTGCTTAAAAACCTGATTACCCCCAGCGTTAAACCTAATATAAAAATTGGATCACTGCATTTACCTGCCAGACTAGAAACTAAATTTACCAATCTAACAATCTGCAGACCTCTGCTACTGCTAGAGACTTTGTTTTTGATTCCTGTTAACATAAGCTATACTCTTTGTAGACTTGGTAAACAAAGTCCTCAGAGTAATCAAAGCAGCTTGGACTTTGGATTCCAGGAATCTGTGTGAGATCTTCACAGCATCAAATTCTGCAAAATCGTTTTGAAGAACCCTCTAATCCTGTATCACGCTGTTTACACGATAATTGGATACGGTTGGCATGGATCAGCTGTGCGAGAGGAAGATCAACAGACCGATAATGCATGGGATTATTTATGAACCACTGTAAGTAGAAAATGCTGTAGCAGAAGATGTCCTGGGAGACCACAGTCAAGAGATATAGGTATGCATGCACCCATTTTAGATGTATTCTAATCCAACAGAAAATAGGAGTTGCTCAGACACATTCCAAGTGGATGCTAGCCCTGTGAAATGCTTTGCCTTCTAGAACACCATTGCACAAATGTAGTCTCTAGATTTTGCAGCCACAGTTACTCTCATGTGTCTATTAGAAAGCTTTTTAATTTTATTTGCAGATTTTCACATCAAAGCTTTCTTGTTATCTACCTTATTGTAAATGACTTGAATCGTACCCCTGGGCTCTCGCCTTTGTGCAGACCTCCATCGTTTTCTGCTAGATTTACATTATGCAAGTATCCTTACCTAACACCAATCTATGATTTTACTGCCATATCTGTGAAAACATCTATTAGTTTATTGTTTAGAAAGTGGATTATTGGTAGGGGCAAACACCCATTATGCAGTGTAGGGCTCAGAATAGGTCTTAGAAAATTAGTCCTGTGCTCAACCCTTGTCTTTAAAGACAGGTGGCCACCAATTTATAAAAATAGGAAATATTTGTCTCTTTCAAATGACACCACAATGACGAATGTAAGGAACCGGAGATATGAATTTTAAAAGATTTAGACATTTCTAGCACATAGAAACCTATAGCGCCTTATCGGGACACCTGGTCGCGATAGACCGGGTCAAAGTATAAGTTTCAGCTGACCGCGATGGAGCCCTGCTCGGGGTACATAGAAAATCCTCAGCACACGAAAATCATGTATCAATAGCTGTTACAAATGCAGAATGTGAGCATTAATTCAATTAAATCAATGAGTTTGTGTTCTTCTCTTTTATCCTTAAGATCTTCTGACAGCCGACACATGTTTCGTCGCTTTACAAGGAAAATCGTCTGGTAACCTTATCAAGGCTATGTCTTCTTGGTAAAAATGCCTTTAATTGTGGTGATACTTCCAACCCACAAGGGGATCCTGTTGCTAGCGATGTCCACATTTTGTTGAGAATATATCAAAGAGGTTCACATGTAACATGACAATTCCAGTTTTGTGATCTCCAAGTGTAAAATCCCGGGACGTGGCTATCCGTGTTCAAACGATTACGTACTATGCATATATTTATAGAACCCCCACCCCAGGAACACCTAGGGGAGGCTTTAGGGGTTCCGAATATGTAAAAATATTGCATATCCTCCCTTCACAGTGCTCCTAGCATCAAAGTCGATTTTGGCCAGCACTTTATCACAATTTGGGGAGTAAAATGTGCAATTTCACTTAACCCGGGCATATACAACTCATTTTCTAAGAGTCCTCCTTATAAATACCTGATCCCCCACCCCTGGGAAACCTAGTGGAGGCCCTGAGGGTAGGTTATATTCCCAAACATTGAAGGTTAATAATTTTAAGTGTCCCAATCACCTATGTCAAGGGTGGGCACAATTTACTTTTTAAAAGCAGTCCTGCAACACAGAGCCACGTTTAAGCTGACCTCAGGCTTCAGCACTGCACACATGCAAGTGCAGAAAGGGCTGATGGCCTCTAAACTGACATGCCCTATTATATACTAGGGACTGATAGGTAGTTTCAATCCCCCTGCCCTATTATGTACAAGGGCCTTATAGGGTAGGTCATGCTAATCACAGGGGTACCCCAACCCATAGTGTACCCTCGTTTATGTAGGTGTTTTCACTGTATTCTAAATGTGTTTCTTCCAGCATTGCACTGGCCCTAAGCCTGGTTAGGCAGAACCCAGGGTCAGTCTAAGTCAGTTACCACCAGTACCAGTCAGCAAAAGTTGGGGGGTACTCAAGGCACAGGATGACTTTCAAATATAGCCCCCCCCCAAACGAAAGGTGATGGGTTACTAACCTACACCATGGTAGTCCTAATCAGCTAAGTGGAAAAGCCAGTTCATCCGCAATTGCATAGGCAACCCCAGGTCTGTGTTCCACTGTAAAGTCCATTCCCTGTAGGAAATGGACCACCTTCACAGCTTGGGATTCTCCCCTCTCATCTGTGTGAGCCATCTGAGAAGCCTGTGGTCAGTCTGAACATGAAAGTGAGTCCCAACCAAATATGGTCTCAACTTTTTCAGGGACCACACCACAGCAAAAGCCTCTCTCTCTATGGCACTTCACCTCTGCTCTCTGGGAAGAAGTATCTTGCTAATAATGGCAACTCACTGATGAAGGCCCTCTTCATTTAGCTGTGACAACACTGTCCCAATCCCTTGTTCTGAAGCATCTGTCCGAAGCACACATTCTTTGGTGTAGTCAGGGGCCAGCAACACTGGTGCTGAACACATAGCAGCTTTCAGAGTGTCAAAAGCCTTCTGACACTCGGATGTCCAGTCCACCTTTTTGGGCCTCTTCTTAGAAGTGAGTACTGTTAGGGGCCCCACAATGGTCCCATAATTTTTAACAAACCTTCTATAATACCCTGTTAGTCCAAGGAATGCCCTGAAATTAGTCTGGGTAACAGGGGCTGTCCAATCCAAAATAGTTTGGATTTTAGCTTGAAAAGGCTGTACAACGCCCCCACCTACCAGGTGGTCCAGGTACACCACAACACTCTTCCCTATTTGGCACTTACTTGCCTTAATAGTTAGGGCTGCCTGCTGCATGGCCTGAAGCACTTCCCTTAGGTGGCTTAAGTGATCCCCCCAGATAGAACTATATACAGCTATATCATCAAGATAAGCTGCGCTGAACTGTTCCAACCTTGCAAAGACCATGTTCACCAATCTTTGGAAGGTGTCAGGTGCATTCTTCAAGACAAAGAGCATTACTGTGAACTGATAATGTCCCCTCCTTCCGACTGTCACCCGGTGCCTAGCACTAGGCCTGCTCCAGGCTGGGGCCATGAAGTCAGCAAAGGGGTAGGGGGCTTTTCAGAGACCATGTGGAATGAGACCCCTGGACTACGACATCTTAAAGTATCCCAGAGGCCTCTGCTGGAAGGAGGGAGCAGGGGCATAGAGGTGATGTGTCACTACAGGATAGGGCAGAGGTGCCTCCCTGACAGCCCCCTCCAATTTCTTTTAAAAAGGTCTTGCACAGGAAGAGGAGCTCTCTCTGGGTTGTGGTCTTGCTGAAGAAGACTGGTGCTGGAGCCTCGCGCCATGGTCAGTTGGAAGGAGGAACCCCCATTTGTCCCAGGGCTTTGGACTACACCTTTGAGGGAGTCCAGGGCCAATGAGGAGGTCTGGGCCTCTGCGCGAGCAGGAAAGAGGCCCAGAAGGACAGCCAGGTGAAAGGCTAGCAGAGGGAGTCAGTGAAGACAGCTGTCTGCAGAGTCACCCTCTTGGGGGCAAGGACTGTGGTGAAATGGGCTCCAGATGGCTAGGGCTGGCCACCAGGAGCAAGAAGAGACTAAGAGTGAGAAAGTAAGTCCACTGGGGCTGAAATATGTCCCCCAGAACATTTGACCTCTGATGAGACCGACATATGGGGCACTGCCGCTAGTCTTAGATGTGGCCCCGGGGTGGGTCAGGTCCTGGGGTCTACCCCCAGAAGAAAGTGAAGCCAGGGGCGAGACGGTCCCAGGCTCTCCACCCTGGGCCCCCCTCAAAGTAAAGTCAGGGAACGCTGTCGCGCTCCCTGTGAAGTGGCTTGCAGGGGTGAAAGGAGCCACCCTGGCCTCCAATGACAACGGAGATTGGGGAGCACTGTTGCGCTCCTGCAAAGAGGTTCCTGGGGCCTGGAACCCCCAACACTGGGCCCTGCCAAAGATAAAGCCGGGGAGCGGCGTCCCACCCCTGTGAAGATCTTTAGGGGCCCGGGATCCCCAACTCTGGAGCCCGGTATCTGCGGTGAGCGGATGTAAGTCATCACAACGTATGCTTTTACTCCGCATGCCATTACTACGCAGTTTTTACAACGCAAGTCGTTACAACGACTTGCGTTGGGGGACACTGGATAGTGGAATAGTTTAATTTTCTATTCCAACTCCAGTCCCCGTGGATAGTAGGGAAGGTGTAGGATAGAAAATTAAACTATTCCCAATCCTACAGCGCCCTCCAGCGCAAGTCGTTGTAACGACTTGCGTTGTAATAGCTGTGTCGTAATGGTAGTGCGGAGTAAAAGTTGCGTTGTAAAGGATGTTTCCCGCGGTGAGCACTCCCCCGTGGCAAAAGAAGATGTAACTGGGGAGCTCCGTCATACTCCCCGTGAAGAACTCCTTGGGGCCTGGGACCCCAAACCCCAGGCCCCGTGTGAGCAGAGAGGAAGTGGGGAGTGCCACCACACTCCCCCTTGACCAGTGGAAGGAGGGGTGAGGGCCACTGCTCTCCTCCAAGGCCCCACCTAACCGGCTGTCTAATCTGTGTCTGCAGACCATAATGGAGAGCCGGCTCCGGCGGCAGCAACACAAGGGTGCTGGCCAGGCAGGGAGCCAGCAGGCGCAGCCAGTGGTGGGCTCCCCGAGCTGCTCGCTCACTTAATGGGAGGTGGGTGGCCCGAGTGGGACAGGCCCCCCAGGAGTGGAGAACGCTGCATGAGGCTGCCAGCGAGGGCAGCACAGCTCTCCCCCGGAGCAGCGGGATAGGCGCTACTCTGATATGCACTTAATGTGCAGAAAGTGCCCCATAATGCCTTGTCAGGCATGGCAAGGCCTACAGGAAAACCTGCGTTTTCAGCATGTGGTGATCCCAGGAAGGAGGGGGGTCACCACCATTTGCGTAAAAAGGTGCAGGGGGAGCTGCAGGAGCAACGCTGATTCCCTCAACACAAAAGAGGAAAGTCCCCCCCTAAGTTTCTGGGGACATAAACGAAACAACCCCTCACAGGCTCAGCCGTGCTTCAACACCAACATTTGGCTGGAACTTTTGTTTTGCAGTTGGGTGTGGGTGTTTGGGACTGCACCAAGTTGTGAAGGCCTGAACTGGAGATGCCTTGAAGAGACATCCCTTAAAGGTGAAGAAGTGCAATTGAACAAGGGATGCATTTACATGATGTTGTTTCTTGTGGGGACTAGAAATCACATGTGATATGAGAAATGCTAAATGAATTGTGGTTATGCTGATAGGCATTCCTGCAAGGGTGCCTGGTTGTAAATGCTGAATCTTGTAATTATAACTGTGATGCCTTTTCGGGGCTTTAATTGCATTGCATTCTAACAGTTATCAGATATGATAAGTACCTGCCATTCTAAAGGATGCTTAGACATGTATTCTTGCCACTGTTTTAGTTGAAGAACAACCTAGACTGTCAGCCACTGTGATTCAAGGGTGTATACTGTATGGTCACTAAGAGATGCTCAGTCAGGGTTATGTGTCACTATGGCAGGTGTTCCCATTATAAGTGCTTGGTGAGATAATGTGATGGGTCACCACTGGGATGGTGCCAATGGGAACGGCCCTCACTCCAGGTTATGGTCAACCCACTGCATTTGGGGGTAAGACGATGTGCATACATGGGAGTGGTGGTACTAGACCCCCCTCCTCCTTGCAGGAGGGGTAGGAATGTTATGCAATGTCACAAAGTATTTACAACAGCTTATGTATATTTGTAAATTTATGCATTGTATTGAGTGGTGTGTGTGTGTGTGTAATAAATATACATTTTTTATAAAGACTAGACAATCAATTATTGACTGTTATTTCTGTGTACCTGCAAATGGCGATTACTAGCCCACACCGCCTCCCTTGAGTAAGCCTTAGACAGCTCTGCGACGCTACCCTCCGAGTGTCAAGCACTACAATGGGGTGTTTGGTTCCCAGTGAAGGAAAAATGTATTGTTTGTGCAGGCCTCACAAATAATGCCTTGTTTTCCAACATTTACTCATTAGCCTATATGTCTGAGGAAGCCAACGTGTGCCCGGAACGGCCGGATTCATGCCAGGCTTTTTGTATTACTATTGTCTCTGTAAATCAGTTCCAAATAGATTAACTCTATGTACACTTAGCTTATGTGGAAATGCACAAAACCTGACATGGACATGGCGTATTTGGCCTGCATTGTGCACTCATTCTCCATCTGAGGTATCTCATTAAATAACTCTTGTTCTAAAACCACCTTTCTGCTCTAGTACGATTGCTTATTTTATTATATGAATTCTCTTGGGATTTTCAATATCTATTTGATACTTTCCTTTCTAGACACCTCCATTGATGAAAAGACAGTCTTTAAACCAGTGACACATGTTAATGCCTCATGTTAGCAGTATCCATTATTGTACATTCATCAAGCACGCCGTTGTTTATGCAAACTGTATGCCTCAAATGAAGTGCTCTACCATCATTTCAAAATAATGTATGGCTTCTCTTCTTGTTCTGGGGTGTCAATGAGGGTCAGTCACTCTAAGCAACTGCTAGTTCTAGCTTGTCACGTTATACCCTACCACTGCTCTTGGTCTATTTGTTGTCATGAGTAACAAAGAAAGTATCAACAACAGAAAGTAAGCAGGGCGTTAACACGCTAGCTTACTTTGTTTAGCCCCCACTTCTGGCCCTTCCACTAGTCCCTCATCACGAAACAGGAGGCTACTCTGGGACTAAGCATGGTATAAGAAGTCAACACTGTGATATCATCAGAGGTCAAAGGGTGTGTTATGGCACTTCCACTCCACTGAAAGTACAAATGTGTCTTATGTATCAGGAGTTGTTGCCCTATACAAAGTATTTGTCTGAAATGATCTGGATGCGCTTCAAATAAATCAATTAAATAATATTGGAAAACATGTCAGATTTACATTGAGCTATTAAGGAAAAAATACGTAAAATAAGTGTACGAATATAGGTCCAATAAACGAAGGAGTTTTGAATGAAAATAAAGAGAAAAAGGTTACTGCAGGTTTGATAGCATAAAGGAGAGAAAGAAGGGTCGATTAATTAAGGGATTGTATGCAAAAATTATGCGATTAAAAGCGAAGGATGAAGTCAGAAATCAGAATGAGAAAGTGGAAAGAAGATGGGAGGAAGAGGGAAGAGGCAGAGTGGAGTAAGCAGGCTAGCACAATGGGGAACATCTTGATTGACAGCTTCGTCAATGAGGTCACTCAAACAAAGTGTGCCCTGATAAATTTCTCAGACAGTCTTGTATAAGAACTATAAGAAAGAGAAGTAGAACTCTCTTTGTTCGAAGTTCTTAAAGAATTTTGTAGGACCCCTATCATAATTAACATCCTCGCGCCAACGCATATTGTAAAATGATACACAGTCCTGCGTCTTCTTCGAGCAGCCACCATCCATTAGCATGCTCCACACACCCTTCATGGAGTTACGGTCCTACATAAAAAGGACCCCATGCCAGTTGGTAGCCACGGGAATCAATTATTCTGAATGAATTATCCATGCCATTGCGCAACCCAACGCATGTCATAGCCGCATTCATTTTTCTTTTTTAATAAGTCACGCTGCGAGATGGTGGTTGGAACGTGCTGGGAGGCTGCACAGTAATAGTTACCATTAGCAAAGTAGGCTAAAAAAATCAGATATGCCTGTCTCCGCCAGGACAGCATAGTTGAAACTAAAATGTCATGGCGTCTATCAAGCCATATGATTAGTGCTGTGGAAGACCACTTGGAGAGATAGTGCTGAAGAAATCGGACGGGGTGGGCTGAAAAAGTTGATTTTCAATCATATGATACAAAAATGTAGTTGAATCCCTCTTTATGGAGCATGAATCAATAGTGTTTTGAGTATACTTTAACAAATAAAAGATATTTCAATGATTGATTCCAAGGGTACCATTAAGGACCTGCAAACATGCTAATGATTAGGAAATGAGCAATGCAACCTCAGACACGGATTTGTATTTCACTTGACCTGGGTAATTTTCTCAACAAAGGTCATGAGAATTCAGGAATACCATCTCAAATATTTGTTGAAAAAATAATGGAACGATGGTCCAAAGAACAAAGCAGCTGCTTGAAATGTCAATGCTACTTTGTCTCGGGGTTGTAGAATAGGCATCTCACATAACTAGAGAGGAATATAATAACAATTCCGCTGTGGAGAGGCCTGTATTTTAAAATAGTACACTAACGTGAAGTTCTGAAGACAGTCAACTGTGCTCTACTGTTCTTGTGGGTAACATTTCCAGCAACACCTGGAAACATTACAGTAGGTTTTCCAAGAAAAAATATGTTTGATGTGTTTTTATTAACCTGAAATATTGTTTATGGATTTCTTTTAGCAGTTCTGTGTTTTTTAAACCTCAGCACCTTCCTGTAGTTTGCAATCAGAAAATGTTTTTAGACATCCATCTTAAATTTGGCAAAGACGATAATCACCAACTTCACCCACTGTTAATCAAAACTTACATAAGTGGTACTCAGAAGCCATGAATCATGAACCAGCTGAATGCCAATTCGCAGTAAAAGCAGTTTGACTTCATAACAATGTTATACTGCTTGCCAGGATAATTATGCACGCTCATATTATTAATCATAACTTGTTTAATCAGAACATCCTGCTGCATACATCTCCCTATAGTGAAGCTGTCAATAGGTGAACAAACTGATGCTTGGAAACGTTTTAATATTGTAATATTAAATATTAGAAGGTTTTTACTGGATGCATGTATACATGGTTGTCTAGTATCTATGTACAAGACCACAGCATTCAAATGGTTAAAAACGTGCTTTTTGAAAATAGATCAATATGTTTGGAAGAGACTGTTCACATGTTGTGACCGAGCCATAATTGTACTCCAGTTTGTGTGGCAGGACACTTCTTCAGATCAGTTTGCAATTAGAATTAGAAAAGCATGCCAATATAATAGATCTGTAGAATACATATAATTGGGAGCATCTGCCCTAATTAGCACTTTAACGCAGTGAAGCAGATTGCAAGCAATATGATGTAAAGCAGATTTTAAAAATAATTTTGTCAGTTTATCCATCGATGCCTGTACAGTATGGAAGCTTCACTTGCCATAAGGTTTAGAAAGTATGCACTCTTTGCAATTATTTTGATTCTTCAATATTATCGTGTGCTGGAAAAACTGATTGGATCTTAATCCGCTGTAAAATGTGCCAATTTCGTGTTTTTCTCCACTCTTTTCCTTGTGTTTTCATTTCTCTAAGTCATAGTTTCTTTTTTTTAACATTAAATTATGTTGTGTTGCTCAGATCTCAGAGAAGCTTCTCTCATCTCTGCTAGCTTGTTTCGGGCGTTCATAGTGACAATACAAGCCTTTTTCTCCACATAGGTTTGTATAGTTGGCTTTGTAGTGAGCTAGAGACCCTGAGCATATTGATGGTGCTGTTGAAGATTACTGGCACTTTCACCGTAAATAAAAATGCCAGGTGATCCTTTGCAATCACTCATCGAATGTGCACACCACACAGTCAATGAACTGTGAGCATGTTTGTCCCTCCATGGCTGAGCACTGTGGACCTTTCCCACACTGAAGCAGTGGGCCTGGACCTCCCCACAAGGATGAATGCAAGCAGTGGCAGCTAGTGACATCTGAAAGTGGTGAGCGAATCAGCGGCAGGTATCGGGTCTCATGGCTAAAAGCATTCATGCCATGTAGAGTGTAATAACAAGATTAATTAACGATGCCAGTTTCCAGGAGCACCATTCGGTTTCTGTCTTTGGAGAAGGCGCCGTTGACCTGTTGATCTTGTTTAATGTAACTGTTGTTCATGTAAAGAACTCCAGTACTTTTGGGTCAAGTCTCTGCTATATGAAACTGCAAAAAAAAGCCTGGTTCCAGTATGTGTATGTGCACACACTTGAAGAATAGCACCGGGATGCTAAATGAATGTTAGTTTCCATCCTCCCTTGGCAATGTAACCTGGACTTGCTATTAAATGAAAACCATGTCTAAAGTCTCATATCTGTGGGGGACAGTGGTTTACTGGGGTCACCCACACCCTATCAAAAACGCCTCCTCAAAGAAAACATAACTTGTTGACTAAACTCTGTGGGGTGGCCATTGAGGCAACATCCCCTGGCAGATCTTTGTCCATGTGCACATCTTGAAGGTTCAAGACAGTGAACTGGCAAAAGGGATTTCCTTGTTTTCATTCGGCACCAAGCTATGCAATGGTTGGCACATCCCTTTTGTCTTGCACAGGCACTGGATACGTAACAGTGAATGACATTAAATAAGAGATACTATGCATATCTAAATACCCATGTGCCATGCCGGCATGATAATTTATCAGGGCACACTGCTTAATAAATAGCTTGTGCACAAGATCCCGCATTCAACAAAAGATGCTAGGCTGACAGAAAACGCACAATATATAATCAGTTTTAGATAAAAAGCAATAGAAAAGTAAAACAAAATCAATTGGTCAACCAAATAATATACAGCAATGTGACGTCAGTGTTGTGGAGGTGACCAAATATTTTTGAACTTGAAGCACCCAAACTTTTATGTGATTAAAAGTTTGGCAAACTCTCAAACTTGTTGAGAGTCAAGGTTCAAGACTAGAGGTCAGGTGATTACTGCAGGTCAGTGCCTCATTTTGTTTTTTCTGCTTCTTTAGAGGTGTTGTGGTTTTTGATGCTAACCTTTTGTGTTTTAGACTGAGTGACAGTGAAAGAGTAAAACTGAATGACTGTTGGATCAGACATCCTTGTTCTGATTCTCCACCCAACTTTTTGCTGTCAGTTCTCTTGTTTTTGCTGGCCTTAGACCTCTGAGTACTTTACCACTGCTAACCAGTGCTAGAGTGCTTTTGCTCTTTCCCTTCAACATGGTAAAATTTGCCTACATACATTATGCACATTTTATTTACTTGCAAGTCCCTTGTCAAAATGGTAGTACATGTATCCAGGGCCTATATGTTAATTATGTTAAATGTTACTGATGGACCTGCAGCACTTATTGTTCCACTCACTCAAGTAGCCTTTTAAACATATTTCAGGCCTGCTACCGAAGCCTTTGTGTGCAGATTTGCACTGCATTGCCACGTGGCAAAAAAACCTTTTGCCAAGTCTAGACCTTCCTTTTTAATAAATATATGTCACCCTTAAGGTAGGCCCAAAACAACCCATAAGACAGGGTGCATTGACTTTTAAAAAGTTGGACATGTACTTTTAAAACTTTCACTTGCTGGTAGTGAAAAACTCTTGAATGTATTTTTCACTATTACAAGGTCTGTCTTTCTTATAAGATAATAATGGGTTACCTTATTACATTTAACCCCTTCTGTGCTCCCGTCGGCCACTCCCTCCCCAGTGCTGCGCACGACCAACAGCCGACGCAGCCCCACCCACCCATTAGAACGCCCGCATCGCGGCAGAAAAACCGCCGCGGTTAAGGCATTAATAAGTGATAATCTTCAATTGGAAGCAGGTAGGAAAGTATGCCTGGGCGGTATTTACAGAGCTCCACTGGGCGAAACTCCGCAAAGTGACCAAAAAACTCTGATGCGCTACATGCAGTACCTCTAGCGGCAGAGTGCGTTAGGTTGCACTGTTTGCGCTGATTTTTTGCGCCAGGTGTTTGTCACACAGTGGAAAATCGGCAAGAAAGACACCATGCGCAGTGGAAGAGGGTGCTGCTTTCTTCTGCCATGAGTAGATGTTCTACTCGAGCTGCAGCTTCCTCAACACAAGCAGATGGTTTCTCAACACGAGCAGTCTCGACCATGCACGGCTGCCCTTGTTCAGAAATCTCGCTGGGAGGTGGTCTACCATTGGATTTACCTTTGCTTGCGCTCACCAACTTAACGTTGGTGAGCAAGGAAAATGTTCTGCTGCACTTTGCGGGAAGAGTTTTTTTGGAACTATGCATGCTCCATGGAGCGCGGAGTGAGAAAAACTTCACAAACTGCGCAAATGGAGCAGAGTTCACCACCCAGAAAAGCTGAATTTGTCTCACACAGCAGAAGTGTTCCAGGGGTTACACAAATGTACGATGCAGGGAATCTAGGTGTCCATTGCGTTTACTCTGAGAATTTTATCCTGGATGCTCCTATGTTTAATCCATTGACTATTTGGGCTTGTGAAATTAGTCCTAAGCTTGTCATCCAGAAACGTTAACTGAAAACAACCGATAACCTCTCTCTGATCTCACTCCGCAGCATGCTTGTCTCAAAGGGTGCCAGGGAACCGTTTTTAATAAATTTTTATTCCTAATTATAACGTAACTAGTCTTTAATGTTAACCCTGTTTCGTGCTGTTGCTCATGTACCACATGCATTTTGTTCTGAGGAAGGCCTTGCTTCTTATGCTTAGTTACTTACTTATATTAGGAACTATGTTGATTTAACATTATGGGAGCTCAACCAAAGCTCAGATCAACAATGTGGTAAACAGGGTTCCTACAAATTATCCCTCAGTGGACCAAGAACTAACAGCCTCAGGCATCGCTCAGCAGAACTATCCATCAGGTCTCAAAGAGCTTCCTCGCAACTGTAAAATACAGTAGAGCAATGATTCGATTCATATGAAACTCAAGGGTTCTTAGCCAACTGATAGAAGTACTAAATCTGAGTTTAAAAAAAAATGTAGACTCTGGCATCCAACAGCAGATCTAGCCATAACAAGATGATGAAATATAATATTTGGTTAATATTCAGCCGCGGTTGGTAGTGGGAATACCTGCCGGGCAGTGACGTGGAGAGGGGGAGGGGCAGGGGGGGTAGTAATGTATGGATTAGGGACCTTAACAGGTAAGTGAACATATAAATAAATAAAATGAATTTCGTTGCGTGCACTGCATCGCATTTGGTGATGCAGTGCACGCAATGAAATTTGTTTTATTTATTTATATGTTTACTTACCTGTTAAAGTCGGGAATCCATACATTACTACCCGCCAACCTGCCCCTCCCCTAGAACTGTAAAGCGTCAAGAGATAGGACCACTGCATCTTCCTGTATAGTATCCATCCTGCCAAGCTCCCCTTGTAGTCGGTGTATATTGAGAGCCTTGTTTTGCCACAGCTTAAAGCCGGACTGACCAGGGTGTATCAGTTGAGAAATTATTTGCATGAGTCGAGATACTAGAAGTTTGGCCATCATCTTGGTCTTCACATTGAGAAGTGAAATGGGGTGATAGAAATCTACGCAGCAAGGGGAGTTGGCTCTGCTCTTTGTGGGGCAGAGCTATGGGGCTCATGTAACATCAGCAAATTGTCAAGATCTGAGAGGAAGTTTTGTAGGGCCATTATGTCACTTCCCCAGGGTACACCTATGGTTCCATTATTGCTTGATTTAGGTTGCCGCCCTATTGGAGATTTGGCAAAGTTCCGGCCCTTACTTTTATGGGCCCGGCTGTGGCGAGTCCCGGAGCTTGCCAAATATGCTAAAGGGCTCTCTGAAGTAATGTCTTTACCGGGGTGGCACAGAATAAAATGGTTGAGAGACATGAAAGCCCTCCTATGCAACTTGGGTCTAAGTGGAACCTAGGCAAATAGGTCTTCTCCCCGAAAGGCAACACTCAAGAGTCTGTACTGGAATTGGTTTTTGACTCTACGGAGTACTAACCGTACATTGGGCAGACTTACGGAGGACTTTTTGAAATTCAAGGACTTGCCCATTCGGGAACTCTACTTAGATATCATTGAGAGAGCATTTGATAGGACCCTTTATTTTAAATTCAGGACTGGGACTCTCCCTCTGCATGCTTTTACATCTCGGTGGAAACCGCCGGCACAGACTACAGAGTTCTGCCCCATTTGTGTATCCAGACAAGAGTCAGTGGCACATTTTTTGTTTGAATGCCAGGAGTATGCCCAACCAAGAAGAAAATGGCTTAAGCAACTGTGCCGCTTGTTAGGGACTAGGCATCACATTGAGGCACTCCGCATTTTAATCTCGGACTCTCGACCACTGTATGTCTGTGCCCTTTCCAAATTCTTATCATGGGCCTGGTTTATTAGAAGCAAAAGGCTTAAAGGAAATGTTTAATTCTCTTTTAATTAATTATTTATGATATGCTTCTTTTATCTGAAATTTAAGATTTTAAAGGCAAAATGCAATCAAATTTCTGTATTTTCCTTTTTTTTAAAAAAATGAAATTGTGTGTTTTTACTGTGCAGCTTTTATGATAAGTTTTTATCGAAATAAAGCCTTTTTGACTTTGACTTTGACTTTGATAGAAGGTGCACATATCAGCTGGCCTGCCCTCTTTATGTATAACCAATATGAAGGCCAAACGTTGGTCTGCAGCAAGCATACCCTTCTGCCCACTTTCAATGTACATTTTGAGTAAATAGAGTGCTACATTGGAAGCTCTGAGTCTGTAAAACTCTATTAGTAGACTGTTTGGTCCCATTGCCTTGCCCAATTGAATGCTTTGGATTGCTCTCTAATAGCATCAGATCCTCAATTTAGTGGGTTGGAAGGGGTAAGTCAGCCAATAGGGCTCCAAAGTCACGGTGAGAGCAGTTGTGAGGGAACAAAGTTTATTATCGTGGGTTGCAAAGGCCTCAGCAATGTCTTGGGGGTCTCTCAAATACGTTCCATTATCGATGTGCATAGTGGTGACCCATCGCCACATTCGAGTCATGCAAGTAGTCTCCCTGATTTGTTCTCTATTTCATAGACCTTATTTTGTGTCGCTAGATGTCAAGCTTTCGCAGCCTGTGTCACTCAGTATTCCTGTCTCTTATGGCCTAGGGTGAGTCTAGTTACTCCAGTGTCATCTCTCGCTAAATCCATCTCTAGGTCTACTATGTAACGTTCTAGTACCTTTATTACTGCCCTTTTGTGCCTAACCGGAGGGAGATCATCTGTCCCTTGATCACTGTCTTAAAGGCTTCCCGGAGAATTTGGGGGGACATGACTAATGATTTGTTCTCCTTAAAAGAGTGTTCTTTGGCCTGTATCAGTCCTTTTCTTATTCGGGTATATCTATGATTGATGGTGATTATTTTTTGTCAATACCTTTCTAAAAGTGCACTTTCAGAATTGTGATTTAAAATCTGACTTTCACATAAAACAGGGTATTATTTTTACAATAGTTCAGACACCGAGCATGACTTTCCTACCTGTTCTCAATCAAAAGTTATCACTTATTAAAAGTAATAAGGTAACCAAATGTTATCCTATGGGAGAAGTAGGCCTTGCAATAGTGACAAATGAATTTAGGAGATTTTCACTACCAGGACATGTAAAACTTGAAACTGCACGTCCAAATTTTTAAATACACTGCACCCTGCCCTAAGGGCTTTTCATGCCTACCCTAGGGAGTGACATATGTATTAAAATAAAGGAAAGTTTAGGACTTGCAAAAGTTTTTTTTTGCCAGGTTGAAATGGAAGATCAATACAGCACACAGAGGCAGCAATGGCAGGCCTGAGACATGTTTTAAAAGGCTACTTAAGTGGGTGGCTCAATCAGGGCTGCAGGCCTACTAGTAGTATTTAAGCTACAGGCTCTGGTCGTAACTCTTTACTTGGGACATTCAAGTAAATTAAATGTATCAATTGGGTGTAGGACAGGTTCGCCTTGTTTATAGGAGCGAGTACAAGCACTTTCGCACTGGTTAGCAGTGGTAAAGTTGCTGCAGGGATATTATGGCTCAGGCTGCCTCAAAGAAGCATTCAGGGTAATGGGGTGTTTAATCAATCAGCTGACATTCACTCCCACTGCTTTCAGCACCCACCCATGCAAAGATTTCCACCCAGCCTATCCGCACCATGGCTACCCTCCACCTCACGATAGTCACTGCTAACCCAATATTCTTACACTTGTCCATGTTCCCACAAATATTCAAGCCAGTCCAGCCTTACATAAACTGCAGCAAGAAACGTATTCCTGTAGCACCTGAGCCCTAACACACACACAGGCCCATTGCAGTACACCCTCCACCCCCATCCTCATTTGCTGGTACTACTCGATTCTTTGCCCACACCCTGCATATCACCGGGCGGACCGTTTCTTGCGGCTGTCCGCCCTAGCATCTTATCTTTCCTGTAATCGCTTAGGGGTGCAGCTGCTATTCCATCATTTTGTGCTCCATAATGTCTGACCTACAGAACATCATGAAGCATAAATGGGGAAGTTGGCCAGTATATTTTGACAAAGCTAAAAGTAGCCCTTTGAAATCAGGAAACTCTCCGACTCCTTGGGTGTAACACATATTCTCTCGCCCCTCGGTTTAACCTAACCAAAGAAAACTGTATGAGAACCTTTGATTTTTTATAATTAAGTGTGGAAACTGGAAATGTCACAAATCTATTACCATTGTAAATGTCAAATGTGTGTCCATGTCATGATAAAATATGATGGAAGTATTCTTACACAAGCAAATCGCAAATCTGTTAAACTTAGGTCAAGCAGATAAATAATATATGTTTTTTTATTATTAGATAAAGCATTTCTCTAATAATTGAACAGCTGTGAATTA
This sequence comes from Lissotriton helveticus, assembly GCF_964261635.1. NCBI lineage: Eukaryota > Metazoa > Chordata > Amphibia > Caudata > Salamandridae > Lissotriton > Lissotriton helveticus. The sequence goes on along the minus strand of NC_136072.1, from coordinate 747,781,730 downwards.
AACATTTATTAATGCCTTTCGCTTGAGGAGTTTCCAATACATGACTTGTTATAAATGAAAGGTAACCAGCAATTATTTATCACAAAAATATTTATTCTAAGGTCGCCGAATGCAAATATCCCATTGTAACAGATGGCAAGGTCACCCCAAAGAGATTAGTCATGCCTGGTGGAGATTCCAATTAATCATGTCTGCTGAGGTCAGGGAGCCAAATACCAATATGACTCTCATTATTCCCTGATTAAATTATAGCAAAGCAGTTGTAAATCCGGTCGAGTCCACGCACAGAAATGCCCTGTGAGGATAAGTGGGTAAGGTTGCAGCGCAAGCTTCCATTCGGTGCTCTCCAGTAGCTCTTGGGCATGCGCACAACACATTATTTGCAAGAAGTGATTGATTGGGTCTGTGCCAACATACACTTTTAATCAGCGATTGCAAAATGTCGTGGTTACCGCGCCACAGGCCATGCACTCAGATCACTAACTGAAAGCCTTATACATTGGTAGATAATCTGCTTCTATTCTGCCATAAAATACCACACAAACCTTACACTGCAGGACAATATAATCCCAGGTGTTGCCCTCTTTCTATCTCTACCCTTGATGTACCATCATAAACACAACTTTGTTATCATTTTTTTACCCAAATCTTTGACCTGGGTCTTGATTGTGGTAAACCTGGAAAAGAGTGCAATATTGATCAAGGTGATATATTCTGAGACCGCAGTGATCAGAATGTTATGTATCAAGTGCAATAAGTGCCTCCAAAATTTACAAAACATAGGGATATTGGTGCTCACCCCACCAAAGATTGCATGTCCTGTTATTTACCAGGCATTTTTCTCCTGTTAAATTTCATCAGATTGTACCTGTTGAAACTTACCAGGTGCTCATTGCACTACTTGGAATTACAATATGTATGGCACCAGGAGTTACTCAAGATATTGCAAAAAATCTGGCGCACCATAATCGGGGTCTTAGAAAAAGTAGGTTCTTAAAAGGAAACCTACTATGTCGCCAGTGGCAGGAATATATAGAAAGTTTTGTCCTGTGAACTATTTGGTACAAACATGAGCTGTCCCTTGTGACAGATTTAGGGACAAGGGTACCAAGATCGAGAAAGTGATCGGGCTCGGCATCGGTCTATTTTCAAAAAAGGTCTTACATGTGATTTTTTTTTAAAGTTTCCCCTTTGTAATCGTGGAATCTACTGATACAGACCTCATACTGTGAACTCACTGTTAAGTTGGCACGATCTCATTAGGTTTGCAACCTGTGACATACAGGGTACGGTTATCCGTACCAACTGTTGTAACACTTTGATCAGTCTTACTTTAATTGGAACCTGTAACAATATGACTACACATACGCTTTCCCCAGGTGTCTTCTGAGATTTTTCATCTGATTTGCGGTTTAAAGTAAACATTGTGGAATGGTGAACACAAGCATATTTGTCTTTTGTCTGGATGTGAGAGTAAGCTGCACTTAATCAGAGCGAGTGCAAAAATGTGCACCCATTTTTTTGGGTATAGTGTACGAGATAGCACATTCACTTTTTGATTCGAGGTATATTGTGGCATACCAAGAACATCGACAGGCTTAGAACTTGACCATTGCTTTCCATTGGTTGGCTTTCATTGCCTCTCATTTATCTGTGTCTTATTTATGTCCCTGCTGTCAATCTTGTGGTTGTCTCTCCCATGGAGTCTTGCCTCTATTTGATTGGCTGGCATCACTGCTTCCACTGCTTTCTTTTCAAGCTTTACTCTTTTCTTTCGAGTGAACACTCCATTAGTGTGTTTTCTAGTTACATGCCTCATGCACGTCTCTTGTCGTGAACGCCATGCTGATCTCTGTTGCCTGATTGCTTCTCCCCACCCCGACCTCTTGTGCTCACCAGTGTGGTTCTCCCTATTGTTTCACCACACTCACACCCTCTATGATGCCTAAACCCAAGTCGTGTGTTCCTTCTGCATCACTCCAGCCCTCCCCGTTGCTTTTGATTCCCCCCATGTTGCTTCAACATTCCCCCGCCTTCCTCCCTGTTGCTTTTTTGTTTGCCAACCCATCCTCTCTTATGTTGCTTATCCGCCCATGTCGCTTCTGCCCCCTCCACCTTCCTGGACACGACCTTTAAAAGAAAAACATACATTTTTGCACGGTTTATTTTCTTTTTTAGTTACCAATTGCACCCGAATTGGTAACTCAAGAAAAAAAAGCACCAGCATAATTTTATAGGCATGGTGCACGCCCCTAAAAAAATTACACAAGAATGCCATGTCAAAGAATTTTTTAAATTATGTGTATTCTGTTCAGCGTGGCAAAACCCCATTGGCAAAAGCAATAGGTTACATAGGTGAGACCTGTTGGCTTTGCAAATGCTTGTTGTACTTCTAATTGGGGCTATGATGCCTAAATCCAAGTCGTGTGTTCCTTCTGCATCACTCCAGCCCTCCCCATTGCTTTTGATTCCCCCCATGTTGCTTCAACATTCCCCCGCCTTCCTCCCTGTTGCTTTTTAGGTCTCGCGACCTGTCAATGCGCATGCGCATTGAGCGGAGCGAGACTATAGGGGCTTAAACAGACTCTAACTAACTGCCGATTTGATGCTGTGCCCGTGCGCTTTTAGGTCAATGCGCAAGCGCATTGACCTAAAATGCGCGTGCACAGCATCAAATCGCCAGCAGCTTCCCGCTCCGCCCCACAAGCTTCCCCCAGCGTGCGCTCTGGCTCAGCCGAGCCGCACTCCTCCCACACCTTTGAAGTGAAGCTTCACTTCAAAGGCCCCTGCTGCTTCACACTATTCACGGCCGCCAGGCCGGGGATCTCCCTCATCGCCTCTCTCCCCGCTCCGCCCCCTGCTGCGGCCGTGTCGCATTTCTCCTCCCCCCTCCCCACAGCAATGCCAGCCGTACTTTCACTTAGACGGCCGCAGGCCGTCTCTCGTGTTTCTCCTCCCCCCTCCCAGTGTTTTTTTTTTTAACTTGTTTTACTTGCGGTGTGACACAGTGCCTTCTAATTGCTGGGTGAGCAATTTCTTTTTTTCATTCGCACAATGACGTGGCGACAGCTTTTTTTTAAGTCAGTCGTATCATGTGGACTTTGGTTTATGAGTGTGGGTCCGGAGCCAATTTCATTAATATGGGGTTTTTCCCTGAGAACCACACCGTCGGTCCTACCCCGCTCGATCCTGTCCTATTTCTCTAAAACTGCCTTCTCTCTCTTTCTCTCCCATTCTCTGCACTCAACCTCTCCCCTTCTCAAGCCCTTTTCTCTCCTAGTCTTCCCACTACCTCTCACGCACACATCATGCATCTGCTTCCCTCTCTTGTTCTTGGAGGAGTCCTTAAAACTGACGCCAGCCATCTCTCCCTCACATAAACACCACCACATACATCCTCCCGCAGCAAGGAGGGCACGCGAGCGCAGGGGGCAGCTCCGTGACTCCACTCAGAGGATGCGATAAGATCTCACCAAAGGCTGCCCCACAAATTCCTCCCTTTTAACAAGACCCCCCTCTGAAAACAAGCAAGCAGAACAATTCATCTGCTCGGCGGACTTCCCTACCCGCTTTCTTCTGCCCGCACCTGATTTCTCCACTCAGAGATTTTTAAACTCTTTGCTCACATTTCTGACTGGATTGCACGAATCCATTTGAAAACAGCTATTGTTTTACTTCACTTGTCCCCGCCGCAGTTCTTCGGGACCTCGCTTAGCCCGCTATATTTACAAACACCCCTGCCGGTCCCGCCTGCGAAACTTCAGACATGTGAACACATTTTTTGTTTTAATTTCTCCTGTTGAGTAAAGTACTCCAGAATCTAGCGCGCCAACCGCTCCAGTGCAGCCCAGGCGCGACGCACAAACCCACATCACATTTATTTGAGAAATGGAGATTTTTGCAAGAGACACTTGCAGGAAAGTTCATATTTTATTAATGACAGGCTCGTTTGGTTAGATGCACGTCATATTTTAAGTCTCTGCAGAGTGCTGGGAAACACATGGTGTTTACCGGTAACAGAAGAAATAAACTGCGAAAGTCATGCAGTCCTTCATGCAAGCTGCTGCTTGGCCCGCAAGGTGGTACCCTGACTAAGCCTTGGGTGCAGCCGCACCCTATCACCCATTATAATTGTATCCACTCTTCACCCCCGCACCACATCCCTGCGTGTCCTTAATACTGGGAGGGGGAGCCGAACCATGGGGCTTTCTGTTGTGTTTGTCCCCTCTCTCCCCCATTCCGCCATAGACCTGATGCTATTGGAACGAGTTACTCGAGCACCAGGTACATTACAAGGATACGTTCATTTTTTTAAGACCCGAGGATATTGAGTCTTTTGCCCAGAATCACAGGATGTTCAAAAAATTTTCCGCAAGTGACCTTTCAGACTCTTCACATCCATCTGAGTTGTGTTGCCAAACAAAGACCTCCGGCATCCATCTACCTTGGAGGTAAACTTCGCACATTGTTATACAGTAAAGCTTCCAACAACACACTGTTCGAGTCACACATATGTGCACTCGCTCGCACGCGGACAAAGCAACAACACCATAATGTCACACCAGCAGAAGCTGCACGCCATACGGACACCAGGTAACATAACATATTTTGGTGTTTACAATACTGGGGATGGTCTAAAACCCACATTAATTTCCATCTGGTCCGGTAGTAAGCTGAAAGAAGGTCATTCACAAGTCGCCAACTTTGTCATACCAACCCCTATGAAGTATCCATATGCCTGCATGTGCGACTGCTAGGGTGGTTGTATATGGTGAGTCCCTTAGAGTTTTGTTACACCACTGTCTTTCAGACTGCCCGACAGTGTGAGGAGGGTGGAGAGAGGTGGAGGGAGGGCTGGTGCAGACGGTTTGTAGGCTCGGCATCACAATTTAAGTAAACGACCCCTTCCTGGTTCACAAGACGTCCTCAGTTAGAATTCAGCGGAGCCCGTCTTAACTTAGACTCAAAAAAATGGTCTGCACTGCTGGCATCCAAGTTCACAGCCTGCCATCATGCATCCTAATCCAAACTTCTGCAGTTGACTGACGTTGTGTGATTCTGTGTAAAGGACTTTATTTCACTATGGCTTCAAGTGTAAAACAACCATTGAAAATGCAATAGGCCTCGCCTTTTATTAAGTTAAAGCCATTTGCTTTGATAAACAATACCATTAGCTAAGCAAATGACTTTAACTTAATCAAAGGCGAGACCTATTGCATTTTCAATGCTTGTTTTGTTTGCCAACCCATCCTCTCTTATGTTGCTTATCCCCCTATGTCGCTTCTGCCCCCTCCACCTTCCTGGACACGACCTTTAAAAGAAAAACATACATTTTTGCACGGTTTATTTTCTTTTTTAGTTACCAATTGCACCCGAATTGGTAGCTCAAGAAGAAAAAGCACCAGCATAATTTTATAGGCATGGTGCACACCCCTAAAAACATTACAAAAGAATGCCACGTCAAAGGATTTTTAAAATTATGTGTATTCTGTTCAGCGTGGCAAAACCCCATTGGCAAAAGCAATAGGTTACATAGGTGAGACCTGTTGGCTTTTCAAATGCTTGTTGCACTTCTAATTGAGGCTATATAGTGAACATACGTGCCTGTGCAGTGCACATCTGTGTGCCTGTTTTTATGCAATCACACTGTCCAACCCACATACATTTAACTCAAAATGCTTCTGAATTAGGGGATGAGCTTCAGAAACCACAGCTCTGGAAACAAAGCAGAAATCCCTGATTCATGTTTCTAAGCTGGGCTGTGCTCAGCTCAGGCACTAACTCGGGGAAATTCCGAGTTAAAGTGTATGTGCTTTAGACACTGCTTTGCAGCTGTATGAAAATAGGCGCACAGCTGTGCTCGGTCTCATCCCATATGTTCATAATTCGGCCTCTGCTTTTACACGAGTACCATGCTTAGTATGGGTTTAAGAAAATCCATACAAATAGAAGGTTATTTATTTATTTATGTCTTATTTTAACAATATCCATACAGTGTCTAATAATTTTAGCTATCATTTATTTGGAACATGCTGCGGAATACCATAGCTTTGCAAGCGTTCAGGCTAAATAAAGTATATTCGTGCTAAGCCATGCTTTTAAAGCTTTTGCCTTTTGAGATTATTAGACAAGCTGCTTTTCATAAAAGTGCTACAGTCTTATTTAAGCAACATAAACATATTCCCGCCAGTCTCCCTGTAAATCACTGCAGAAACGTACAACTTTGCTTAGTGTAACCATTCACAGACAGTCTGTTAATGTGACACTAGAGCCAGAAACATTAGAGAAATGTTCCAATTTATTTTTCAAAGGCTATCATTAGGTTTCAAATACTTTTACTTAGCACAACCTGCAAGCGAAAAAAACAGAACAGGAGCTAAAAGTGGCAAAAAACAGCGCTGATGTTGGTGATTACTTTGGGTAGTGCAGTGGAATTTAAATCCAAAGAAGCAACTAACTCAACCTAAATACTGTCTGTAATGGTTATTTGGTCAACGTTTTTATATATAAAATCTATCGGTTTGTTCGTGCGAATAACTGCATTGTTGCACTAGACTTGTGTTATCTCTGCCAATAATTTAGAGCACATTTTTTGAAGAGTTACTGGTTAATGCGAACGATTTGAAATTTTTGATATTTTTTGTTTCCTAGAGTGTCATTTTTTATTTATTTTTTATTTGTATTGAAACATTTTGGACTTAAAAAAGGCCAGTTATTGAGCAGGGATGCGCATAAAGGTTAGTTAGGGTTCCCTTGTCCCAAGGGTCATGAAACTAGTGTCAGGGGCAAAGAGTAAACAGAGATGTAAGAGACATGTTTACTGTCCATAGTACCCATCCCTTGCTCTTCCCGTTTCCTCTCAGCAGCAAACATCAGGCTGTCGCGCATCAGAACAAAAGAGGCTGTTTTGGGGCTAAAGGTTGGACAAAGGACCAACCAAGTGATGTCATTGGTGGTCAAAAGATGGGGATGCTTTATCCCACAACGCCTGACATCTTGGTGGTAGGATGTCTGCAGAGATGCCCAAAGCTGTCTACATGAGTATACGACACCACTGGGGTATGTAAACAGCTAAGAGCATTACACCTCTGTAGATACTGGTGAAATCTTTGGCCAAAGTATTTCTCATTCCAATTCTTGGCTGACAAACACCAACACTCACATACTAATATCTCCTAGTTGTTAAGTTATATTGAATTTGCGCTTCAATATATTCTTGGTTGAGTTTTGCGAGAAGATTACCAAGGCTTGAAGAGTTAGGTCTATAGTGCCCTATTACAAAGTGTCCTGAAGTTATGTTTGCAGATGTGACTATCACAGTTGTAAAATCCCTAGACATGTGAATATGTACAAGCAGCTGGAGCAGAGCAGGGTGCAAGGATTGTGAATGGGCCGGTAAGGTCTCAGCAGTATTCATTGATGAATGGCTCTCTTGCAGGGCAGGACTGGGAACCCAAATCAGCCCTTGCAATTTTGTCAGACTAGCCCCCAGCCGGTGTGTGGTGAGCAAACCTGCCAACTACAAGGGGAGTTTGGGGAGGGGGAGTGCAAGTGCAAAGCATTGGCTGTCATCGGCAGGCTTAAAAACAAAAGTAATTGGATTTAGCTTGCTTGCTGTTTTTGTAACTGTGTCGATATTGCAGCACTGCTTCAAAATCGGCCCCCAGTAACAAAACCGGCCCCCATGCTTCCAGACTCCCAGGGAAACGCCCAATGCTCGCTCCGGCCAGTCCAGCCCTGCTCTCTTGCATTATTTTAGAACACAAAAGTCAGAGTAATGCATATCCCTAGTGATAAAAATGCACTAATATTTGGGTTGCCTTTTGCCGTAGTCTGTAGGCATTTTTCCTAGATGGCTCTAGTGCTGCTTTGGCCTCCTAAATCATATAAACACCAATAACTGCCAGTGCAAAAAGCAGCAACACAAGGGCCGGATTTCTCCATCTGTACTATAGCCATGTGCCTCAGTGCATGAGCACCCATGGGTGTTGACATATGTTCACCAACATGCAAAGGTTGGAGGGACATCACAAAGTCTTTGAACTCTGATCCTATCACACATATCACACAGTTGACTTCTTGCCCCTCATTTGTCCCTTCAACAGCCTCTTATTTGCTGATGATTGTCTGGGGAGGGTTAAGTAGTTGAAATGACCGGAAGTAAACGTAGAGCCTGGTTTATTTTATGTTACTGCCGGTCCCACTGCCTCCAGTCACCCCTAAGACAATGGGTAGTAAAAGCAGTGAGAGGTGAACCACAGGACAAGTCAAAGTAGAACCTGTTACCCCTGTGGGGACCAAATTGATATAGATGCCAATAGGCCACGCGTCTCCTGCCTCTCACTCTGGTGTTAGTAAGCAAGGCGCTGATCTCAAAACACTGTCTCTACTCCCCGATGGCAGTGTGGCTGCTCATTAGGGAGAGAGATTCATGGGTAAGATAACCCTGTGTGATTAAACCAAGGCAATAGATAAGATATACTGGTGTGGGTGCAGTGGCACTTGGGCCAAGGGGCATGAAGAGCTCCATTACCTCGATTACAGCTCCTTTTTAATCCAACTGTGTGTAGCGGGTCCACTTTCATTGAGTACAGGAGGGCCTGCTATGCCACTGAGCTAAGGATCAGTGGGTATAATGCTAAGTGATGTGGCCCCCCTGGAGAATACGAAGAGGGTCAGCTGAGTCTACCATATTTTTAGTAATATTCATTGGCCTTGGGCTGAAGGATGGCCCCTGATGGGTTGGGGGCTCCTTGGAGAAGTGTGGCTCAGTGGTTAGAGGCGGCAGACCCGGAATCTGAGATCGACCGTGGACCAGGGTTCGATTCCCCGCCTCGGCGGGTCTCGGGCTCATAAATTCCACGGTCTCGACAATTCTCGCTCTGGTGCCTACTCGACTCACGGGGTCACACTCTGCGACTCTGGGCAATAGCTTGCTTAATCTCCACATCGGCCCCTCGCGGCGGGATGCCTGACTTTCACCTTGTGGATACCCTGCTAGGGTTTCTCACAGGGGAATACCAGGACGGGTTCCCTAAGCAAGCGCGGAGATGCCCCAGGGTAAGTCCTGCGCTATATAAGTTTCATACATTTACACACACATTACACACACTTGGCGGTTGGGAGCATGTCCTCCACCGCCGGGGCTGCAGGGCCCTATATTACGGCCCTACTAAGGGTGGCTATTTGGGAAAAATGCCTCAGGTCAATAAGGGGGTGCTCAGGGACCACGAGCCACAAACGGAAACGAAACGAATAGGAGGCTGCAGGTTTGCAGTATTGGCCCCCAGCTTCTGGAATACTCTCCCCTTATATATTAGAGCCTGCACTGAATTTGTTAGATTCAGTAGACTTCTTAAGACTTGGCTATTTACTCAAGCCTATAACTAGTTGGTTGAGTGCTAATTACATAAGGTTCCAGCAAAATTCCTAAGTTAGCGCCAAGAAACTACTCAGTGTACGAGCGCTTTATACGAAAATTTAACATAACATAACATAACATTCAATCTGGCTATAAGAAATTAAACTGAGCTCTTCCGTGGTAACTGCGCTTGTATGTAGGCACGTGGCAGGGAGGGACTGGGTCGGATGAGTGAGTGCACTTGTCACCTATGTAATTAAGGCATCGGCAGGCGGAGGCGACACCTACTTTCAGACCAGCACTGAATGTTCTACAAAAACGCAATTAACTTCCAGATCCCCAGAACATGGCTCCACCAGTCGCGGCCTGACCTTCAGTGTCTGAAGTTCTCTCCCTCGGCCCACTCAAGCAGACAAATCCGCGGCACGCAGCAAGAGCCGCCCAGCCCTCAAAGCCCTGCAGTCAACAATTTTCTTCCCTTATGCACTTTCTTTTTTTGCTCTTGAGTTTGTTGAACTTTCATCAGATAATTAGTATGTTTGGTGTTCTTTGTATTACAGGGATAAGAAAGGACTGGTAGCCTCACTGTGTATGTCATGAAAAAGTGTGAATACAGACAGCAGTGGAGTGCTATTTACATACAGCGCCTACATTGGGTGCTGAGTCACAGCTGCGCAGACAATGTGATTGTGAATTGTTCCATGCAAGGTGTCAGGTAGTGGATATTGGAAACTAAAGTCAGTCCTGGGAGTGTGAAGCACCTCACACTGCTTATCTTTCTGACAAGCACTTTACACTGTCTATCCGTGTTTTCTAGAGTACTACGCAGGGACTGTGGATGGACACAAATTCATCCTACCATGTACATGCTGCCAAAGTGCAATAATGTATCTTTCCTCATGCCCCACTCTGCTACAACTTTCTGAGTATATGCCACGTCTTACACCATCAATCCACAAACTGTGTCAAAATATTTTGGAACTGCCTGACCATGTCTTCAAAGCGTCTCACGTTACCTCGTCACTTGCATCAAGATCCTCACATTGTTTTTTGCTATGCCTTAAAGATCTGGAATTGTATATCAATTCAAGCCCAGGTTGGTCACACTGTCCTTGTGCCCTACAGCCACACAATGTCTGTCCCGTTCTGAAGTTCTGCACACTCTCGCCTCATGCCCATTCTCCTTATAACGTCTAAAAATAGGCTTTACTGAATCCCTGTCCATGTACACCAAGGCTGACACGCCATCTAAGGCCCTGGTGGCAAATGGCCTGTGAATTTCTGGTCACCGCGCCTACCAGAAGTCAAAGTTTAGCTTTGATACAAACAGTGCACCCCCGCAGGAGAAACATGTCAACATCTACAGAGGGAAAGATGCCCAGAAAATACTGCAACGTGTGGAGTTTGATGCAGCAAGCATCAACATCTGCATGTAATGCCCCTTTTGCAAGGGCTATTTGTATTCAGTAATATGTATACCTGCTGTGAAATTCCACTTCATGGGGCATCCGACTTCAAGAGATAATTATCACTTTGCGGTTGGGGCCCTTGTAATGAGGGCCAAGGTGTCCCTAGCTCCTCACAGTGCCCAACAAAAAAGCATATAGCGCCTCAAACTCCCTCCACATCTGCCATTAGCACTAGAGACTGTGTCCAGGTTCTCCAATCCACTCGCCCTCTATGCATGTAGCTGAAGCTCTCTCCACAAACTCTACTAGCTGGACCCAATAAGGCACTTTGGTATTCTTGCAGGTGTATAAGATTCCTACATCCTTTATCATTTTCACGTGAGCTGGCAATCTACTCACATTTCGTGCTCCAAAAATAACAACTACTCCGTTTCATTTCTGATAACTTTTGTGAAACTTTGATTGCTTTTATGAATTTAGACTTATTTTTTTAATTGAACCCATACGTGCTTTCAGCAGAGGAGCTGCCTTTCGCATAAGTAGTATCATCATAAAATAAAATTCAAATGCAGAAAACAGGAATTTCAGTTCGGAGTGACAGGTGTCGGTATGCTTTGGCTCGGCTTGAGGAGGTTTCTCTATGGGAACTTATGATCTTCTTTTGATGTATTTCTCTGGTTCAGCTTTTGACAAGGTAACTTTCCATGCATTTTGTTAACGCCTCTGCAACGTTAATTAGCGAGAAGATGCGTTCTTGTTCGTGGTCCAACTGTTTGTTCTCCAGAGTGTATTTGATGATGTTGCCTCTAGTCCTGTCATAAATTGGGCACTGTAGCAAAAAGTGAATAAGGTCTTCAGGTCAGCCACAGGAACAAATGTCAGTTGATTGTTGATTGCTCTTCTTTTGTTGGACTTGTAGTGGGAATGTGCCACTTCTGGCTAGATAAAAAAAAGTCCTCGTCCCCTGTGGTTGGGTAATTTTACCAAATAGGACTTTGCATGCAGAGATTCATCAAAAAGGCCAATTTGGCCTTCTGGGTGAACGTGCTCTAAAGCACTAATCTGTTTGGCCATCTATATTTGCAAAATGTTTTCTGAAGTTTCTTTTACATTGTTTTGTTCGAATAGTGACTGTACAATTGGCATGTTCGTCTCTTCTCACAATAGTGTTAAATGCCACATTTACCACGTTCCATTCTCATTTTGAAGACTGCTCATTTTTTAAATTCACTTACGCCATTTCATTTGTGGTTGTGCGTATTACAGATATGCGTTAACTTTATTTACACATACGCAAGTATGTACTTGTACTTTTATAGCGCAGACCCAGCTAGAAAGGCACAGAGCACTGACCAAAGTGTGACAGCAAAGGGGATTTATTCAAAATGTTTTAAGTGAGACAGTTAAGAGTACTACTCAAGGGATAATGCTCTTTGAAAATATATGTATTCAGCTTCTTCTTGAATTGCAGGAGGGTAAAATAATTTCAGGTGTCTGTAGTACTTTTCTGATGATAAAAAAAAATAAAAAATTCGGAGTTTCTAAAGCGCCTGGTTACACTTGCCAGTGTGTCCCCGCGCTATCAAGGACTGAGCAGCACCCTGAGCAGATAGAATGGAGATAGCCCAGCGCTGACAAAATTAAGGCTTAGGGAACAGGAAAGTTTTCAGCTCCTTCCGGAACACCTCCTCCGAGGGCTCCACACGAAGCCTGAGTGGGAGGGTGTTCCATCTCCGTGCGGCTAAGGAGCGGAAGGATCTCCCTCCCATTCTCGCCCTATTGATTCTAGGGACCGAGAGCAGGCCAGCACCCATAGAGCGCAGGAGCCGGGTGGGCTTGTACGGGAGGAGCAGGTTGCGCAGAAAGCCCGGATCCTTACCATGAACGATCCTGTGACTGACACAGAGTGCTTTGAACTCGATACGTTCCTTGATGGGGAGCCAATGCAATGTCTCCAAGGCCCTTTTTGAGGAGGCTCTCCTGGGCAGCTGCAGCACCAGGCGCGCGGCTGCGTTCTGGATATGCTGCAGTCTTAGGATGCAACTTGCATTAGCTCCTAGGTTTAGGGCATTCCCATAGTCCAGCCTAGATGTAACCAAGGCATGGACCAGGGCCCTTCTGGCTGACGCTGGGAGAAGGTCGAGTGTCCTTCTCAGACTGCGGAGGATTCCAAAACACGTCCCTGCAACGCGCCGAGTGTGATAATCAAAGGACATTTTGGAATCTATCCACATGCCTAAGTTCTTCACATAAGCCTTGGGGACGGGTAATGGGCCCAGAGCCTGCGGCCACCAGGCAGAGGTCCATACCGAGGGGGACCTGCCAACGATGAGCACCTCGGTTTTGTCCCCATTCAGTCTGAGACAGCTGTTGGCCATCCAGCCTGCCAGATCTTGAAGGCAGGATGCAAATCTGCTGGCTGCGTGCTCAGCTGGCTGCGACAAAGCCACAACCCGCTGCGTGTCATCGGCATAAGTCACCACCTCTATCCCATACTGCTCAGTAATAGCAGCCACCGGCGCTACGTACAGATTGAACAGGGTGGGGCTAAGACTGGAGTCCTGGGGAACTCTCTGCTTTAGGTCAAAAACCTCTGACCTGTATACACCCTGTTCCACATAGAAGCTGCAGTCATGGAGGGAAGATTCCAACCATGACCAAGCCCTCCCAATCACTCCACTTCTCCTCAGACACTGTAGCAAGGTGTGATGGGCTACAGTGTCGAACGCTGCGCTGAGATCGAGAAGAATCAGCACCGCTGTCTGTCCCTCGTCTACGTGTTTCCTCAGCACCTCTGTGGAGAAGAGGAGGGCAGATTCGGTGGAGTGATAGGCACGGAAATCGGCCTGGGAGGGATGGAGAAGCCTATGCGCTTCGATGTGAGGCGTCAGTTGATGGTTAACCATGATCTTGGGTGCATTGATAGAGAAGGCCTGTTTTCCGGGTTTTCCCTTTTTCTTGTCCTTGTTTCCTTTGTTCCCAGCCTGGTGATAGCCTGGCAGCTAGTTAGGCAATGCTAGACCTGTCAGCCTTAGGATGGTCTTCACCCAAACGGTTTGCCTTCCTCTTCCATTTTTTTGCGGATCTCATTTTTGCTGGCCTTAGGACTCTGCCCTTTACCACTTCAAGTCAATGCTAAAGTGCTTGTGCTCACTCCTAAAAACATGATACAATTGGCTTGACCCCAAATGGCATATTTAATTTACTTATAAGTCCTTAGTAAAGTGGTAGTACATGTACCTAGGACCTGCAAACTAAATGCCATTAGTGAACCTGTAGCACTTATTGTGCCACACACTTTAGTAGCCCTTTAAAACATATCCCAGGTCTTCCATTGCAGCCCATGTCCACAGTTTTACCGTGCCATTTCGACCTGGCAACCTAAACATTTTGTGAGGTCCAAACCTTTCCTTTTAATAAATGTATCTCCCTTAGGTTAGAACCTGAACCACCGAAAGAGCAGGGTGCAGTCTATTTAAAAAGTTGGACATATGCTTTTAAGTTTAACATGTCCTGATAGTGAAAAATTCTTACATTCGTTTTTCACCTCTGGACCTGGCAAAATGTTTAGGTCGCCAGGTCAAAATGACAGTGAAAAACTGGGGACGTAGCCTGAAATGGTAGACCTGAGATGAGTTTAAAGGGCTACTAAAGTGAGTGGCACAATAAGTGCTGCAGGTCCACTAATGACATTTAGTTTGGAGTTGCCCCTTATTTAATTTAATAGGCTGTAATTCCAAATGGGAACAGGTAACCAATTTATGTTTGGTGTCTTTGGAATTGTAATGAAAAATCCCCTCTAATTAGTAAAGTCGGATTTTAAATTACAATTTTGAAAACAACACGTTTAGCCAGTTACCCTTTTTCTGCCTTTTTATTTAGAACCTGTAGTCTGTCTCTGGTTCACATGACTGGGTGCAGCTGCCAGTTAGACAGCCACACACAATAGAGAGCCTGGAAGGGCAATCACTGACAGGATGGGAGAGTGGGGCTGGCACAGCACTACTTGCATATGATAGGCTGTGTCCTGCCTCCACACAAAGGGCTACATACGCCCTGCAGTTAGTCTGCAGCCTGGGCTGGGGTGGCAGGAAATATGTGCAGTTCAAAGGAAAAACTCTAGAAGCTTTAATGGTGGCGCCTGGTATAAATATTGGACCTCAGACACTAATTCTCCAGGACACTTTTGGACCTGCGGAAGAATCTTCCTGGAAGGACTGATGTGTTGCTGAAAGGACTGCCACTCTGCCGGACCACTGCCTGCTCTGCTGACCTGCTGCCCTCTTGACTGTGTGAGAAGGGCTAGGACTACAACCTGTACCCTGGACTGACTCTGCTGCTGTGAGTTCTACCCTGTCAAGTGGTGCTCCCAGTCTTAGACCCTTGGAAGAGGGCCTGAAAGTGCTCTGCCAGCCCAACTGTGGATCCAGCAGAACCGGCACATCTCCCCTTCTGTGCAGAGCAACTCCAAGGAGAATTGACGCATCGCCTCTGCTGAGAGGACTCTGCCAGTGTAAGGACTCTGCTTCAACCTCACCATAAGCATCGGAACCGCCATGTTGCGACTCATTCTTGATGCAGGCCCTCACATCGAAGCCTTAATGATAAAAGTGTGGCTAGGAGTGGGCTGGGAGCTTCAAATTTAGCAGGCTTTTGAGCTTGCTGCAAAGGTTGTGTTTAAAATAGTAAATACTTTTCATTAGTTTGTATTCCAGACAATGCAGCGTGGGCCTATCGTTTAAAGACATTGCTAAATAGAAAATGCATACGAATACCTTTTAGTGTGTATTATTTCAGGAAACCGAAGTCTACCGTTTGCAGCTTTAGCATCACGATCGAACTGTTTAGTTTGTGTCTGAATTTCCAACACAGTGTTTCTGGAACTTTCTATGATTCATGATTTCTGTTTTAAACAGTTTTTTATCTCTGAATATTTTGTCGTTTTTAAGCACTGAATTGATGTATTTTTATATTTTTGGCTAAGTAAAAAGAGTGGGTATGTATTAGAAATCTCGTGAGTCTGTAATTTACTTAATTTAAGTATAAAAAGGGGAAAAAAAACAAAAGAGATTCTCTGCCCTTTTCTTTTTATTCTGTGGCTCACTCGTCTTTTCCCAGTTCTCTATCGTTCCTACGGATCTACCCTAGGATTTAAATGGAGAAGAGGTATTTTATGAAAATGAATAGTTAATGAGCTGGCCCGCAGGACGTCAGACGCCATGCCTGGCTAGATTTGTCATAACAATAAATCAAACCTGGATTTCTGGGGAACTCCTAGGGGGACCATGGCTTATTTATAGCAGGCAGCATGGATACATGAAAAGACCCCCTTATGCCGCCTCTTGTAAGTTCATAACGGAATGAATACTAATCGGTTTCACTTTGTTTCAGGCCAGAATTGGAAATGAGTGTAAGGTCGTTTTGAATTTACAATAGAAAGAATCGAGATTTTTTTGTTCATAAAATAGCGCCTGAGATGAATGTAAATCACTTTTTACCATGATAATGTCTTCAGTGGTGTTATCCTTCACTAGAGGTCATCTCAGCACAGATGTGCAGGCATGCAGTTTAGTGTTACAACACGTTTGTGGTCAAGTCAATGTCATTGAAATGGTTAGATTTAGTTATTAAGTAATATAAACATAAAACATAAAAATATATAGTAATATAAGCCCTAAAAGACCAAAATAACTGCAACGGAAAAAGGAAAATCCATTTAACAACTGCAGGTGTTTTCTCATAATCTTACATTTAAAAATAAGCATGTACTTTGGTATTTACACCTCAGATCACAAACACAAGCCATAACAATATGCCAGTCTAATGGTCAAGATAGTCTCTAGCAAACATTTGAAAGAAATTGCCAAAAACATTAAAATTGTTGTTATGGCTAAAGAGTAAATTTTACGGTACTCAAACATTTTTTCTTTTTAGGCTGTTTAAAATACTGCTGCTCTGGCAGTGGTCAAACACTCTTGTACAGGGTATAGCAATAAGGTGTGGGAGTAAAGGTTGTACTTCATCACCTGCTCCTAGATACAGCATATCATTTTAGGTTGCATATTTATAAAAGAAGCCTGTGCTGCAAGCCATATCCCCACTATAAGAACCGGGATCCCTTGTTGGCTGAGGGCGGTGCCTTAGGCCAAATAGGGACCCTTGCTTCCACATCAGGGAAAGGAAGGACACCTTCTCAGATAACCCCTACTCCCCCCCTTGGTAGCTTAGCACAAGCAGCCAGGCTTATCTTCAAGGCAAATGTGTAAAGTATTTGCAACCAAGCTCCCAGTGACCCCATGGTGACACCACAAAAGGACTCCACACGAGTTTCATATAAAAATAAGTATAAGTTTATATAAAAAGATATACGATGAGACCACAGGATAAAAATCCTAATATACCTCCTTTTCAGTTATTAGTCAGCCAGCTCTTGTAAGTTCTGACGGTATTAATGAGCACTTCTAGCTGATCCTATGCAGTCCTAATGCAAAGCTATGCAGTTCGTAATACTAGAATCAGACACTTTACAATGTGAAAATAATGCAGTTCGTGATGCAAACTAATGCATTGTGTAATACAAATATCCGGCAGTTTGTTATGCAGAAATAATGTAATGCGTTATGCAACAATCACGTAGTTTGTTCTGCAAACTAATGCAAGGCGTAATACACTCCGGCACAGATCACAGTGCTTCAGACGGTCTCTCCGCCCCTCTGACTGACTTACGGTCAGTTTCCGTTACCATATGCCCCCAAGACAGATCGTGTGTAAACCACAGTTCATCGCTCCGGCCCCGGTACTGCCACTCCTTGGCACGTACGGGCCGCATTACGACCTTGGACAGAGGCTAGCGTTTGCAGGAGGTAAGAGGCTGGGAGCGTCTCTCGCTCTCTAAGCCTGCACCCCGCCCCAGGAGCTGACACACGTTACCTGGGGGGTGCGACCTCGCTCTCATCTCCGCCTCTCACGACTTGGGCCTCTGATGCAGCTTGGTTGATTCCGGGCCGATGACGATCACGAAGATCTCAAGCTGCAACAGGGCACACACACACAGCGTTGCTGAGATGCCCTTGAGCCTTGGGTGTGCACGGTCACACAGCAATCCTCATGAAGGTCTCAGGCTGCACGAAGCACACGCACTCAGCGTCGCTGAGACTCACTTGAACTTCTGGTGCCCACGATCACAGGGCAACTCTTCCAAGGGTCTCAGGCTGCAAAAAGCACAGCCACACAGCATCGCTGAGACTCACTTGAACTTCCGGTGCCCACGATCACAGGGCAATTCTTCTAAGGGTTTCAGGCTGCAAAAAGCTTACGCGCACAGCATCGCTGAGACTCACGTAAACTTCTGATGTGCACGGTCACAGGGCAATCCTCAGGAAGGTCTCAGGCTGCACAAAGCACACGCACACAACACCGCTGAAACTCACTTGGACGCTAGGTGCACACAATCACAGGACAATCCTCACGAAGGGTCAGGCTGCATAAAGCACATGGACACAGCATCGCTGAGAATTGATTGGACTCCAGGTGCCCATGATCACAGGGCACGGCTTACGAAGGTCTCAGACTGAAAAAAGTACACAAACACAGCGTTGCTGATACACTTCTGTAAACTTTTGTGTTCCTGAGTTGACACAACAGGGAGCCAGCTCACTACGGGCCCTTGGGGTTAAGTTATTCAGGACACAGCACAGCAAAGTCCTTTCAAGCAAGGGGACACAGCACACAGCAAAGTCCCTTCAGCCTCTTCCTTGCTTAAAACAACAAACTGCAGGTCAGCCCCAGAACACACAGCAAGGGTCAGTCCTTTCCTTCAGTCTATTCAGTTGTTTCTTCCTTGGCAGAGGTTCCTCTGTGACCACTAAGTAGTTTCAGTCCTGATCAGTCTTGAACAGTCCAATTCCACTTCCATTCCCACGTTCAGGGGTTTCAGCTCTGATAGTTATACCCCTAATTGTCTTTGAAGTCTTTGTGTTCAGGGGGGCACTGACCCCTGTTCAAACCAGTACTGGGTGCCTCCCTGCCAGTGACACCTTCTTCCTTGCACTAGTGGGGGTCTGGATTCTCAATCACTCAGCAGGGGATGGAGCCATTGTTTTTTGGCTGCAGGCCAGGCCTCTTCACCTCCAGGGGCTACTCCTCCCCCCTACACTCCAGATGTAGGTCAGCCTGTTGCTGTCTCACCTCCTACCCTGGGTCAAGACATTCCCCAGATCCTATCACTTTCAAATCCAGACAGTCAATCCACAACCAGGCAGAGACACACAGAAATGTAAGAGCACAAAAACCCAACTACTTCTAAAAGAGTGGTTTCTAAACACTTAATGCAAAAACCACCTTCATAAAAAGATGTGTTATTACATTGTGAGTTCAGCATACTAAACTTCACCTCTCCATCTTAAGTTTTTGCGAAGATAGGCTGGAAACACATTACACTGCCTTCCCATTCTGTCCTATTGGCACGATGGCCTTTCAACAGTGAAAAACAAAATATAGATTATTTCACTGTCGGGACATGGTACACACCTCAGTACATGTCTTACCTGTCACATGCACTGCACCCTGCCCAGGGAGGTACCATGGACTTACCATGGGGGTGTCTGATGTGCATAGAAAGGGAAGGGTAAAGTCTGGCAAGTGGGTGCACTTGTCAGAACAACATGGTAGTTTAACAAACTGCGTGGAGACACTGCAGTGGCAGGCCTGAGTTTCTCTCTTAAAGGCTACTTATGTGGGTGGTGCAATTAGTGCTGCAGACTCACTAGTAGCATTTGCATTACTAGCCCAAAGCATCTAAGTTGGCAACACTAGGTCAGAAAAAAGGTCTAGGGGTAAATCAAAAGGTTTAGGGAACTGTAGGCAAAAAGGGCCAAGTCCAACACCCACTATGACAAATGAATTCATCTTAAATTTGCACTTTTCGAGGGTAAATTATCAGCAAATATACACTTGAGGAATTTAGGCAATATCAGTTGAAAACACCAATGGGGAAGCTAAGTTTGTATCACCTAAGGCCCTTATCTGGTTTGGAATTTCAAAAGCATCCAGACTGAGCTCAGCTGAAATGCATTCCAAATGTCATTCACATTTCTGTCTGTGGTCATTCCAATTTTTTCCCTTCTGTTGGCCTCTGCCTGTGAGTTGGTACTTCAACGCTGGCCAAAGAATGGATGGGAGAAGCAGAGTTTCTGGGAGCTTCATAGTAGGATGGCTGTTTGACAAGGCTTCTTTAGCACATGCTGGTTTCATAGAATGGGTCCTGCTTGCTTCAGTGGACCCAGGGTCTATAATAGACCTATGATCATGGGAGGAGAATTTCTTTGTAGTGCAGTAAGCTAAACTATGAGGGTCGGGGTGGAAGTGGGATATGTTGGAGAACATGAAGCTCTGGGATACTTGTATTGCTGTAAGGATTGATCCCAAGACAATTTGAGAGTTGAAACCTAGGAATGTTATGATGATTAGTTACACATTATCACCAATAGCTAATTCACCTAACTTATTAAATACTATACTTCACTCATTCCAAGTAGAAGATAGACCTATAACTGAAGATGAAAGTATGCTTTCTTGCTTTTTCTCATAATGTATAAGCCCTGTCTGTCTTCTGGATAGTTGAGATGGGTATTTCCTTATATATCTTTTTTTTTCTTTTATAGTTTTATGTAGCGCAAACTAGACCCGAGACATCGGGTATCAGAGGGCTTTACATAGCACCAGTTTTGTTACAGAAGAACACGTTCAATTTTTTCGAGGTTCTGATCCAGAATATTGTGGTAGGACAGGATAAATTATGCCTTTTTCCTCTTACCCATATTGCTGAAGGGGTTATGGTGCTGCAGCAGAATCCTGGTTGCTGGAGAGGAATGAATCTTTTTAAGATAGAGGGGGTAGAAGGTCCTGAGACCGCGCAGGTCCTGTTTAGTGCAAAAATAGGGTCTCTGCAGCTTTGTGGCAGGCAACAACTTTGCGCAGGGAGAGCCATCAACATGTATCTGTCTGGGATCACTCACTAGCAGGCAACAAAGGTTATTAGTTCCAGGTCAACAGTGTGGACAGCATTGACATTATTATTTTTGCAACAGTTTCCATACCAAATTAAATTTCATATTAAAGCCTTATCTTTTCTGCTAAATTGTTTTGGACGAATTTATTTCTGAATGTGCATTTCTTGGTGCTCATATTCCAATTCTCCGAGAAAAGCTTGCTGCTTCTCCTTAGCTCCCAAAGGAGAACAGTAGATTCCCACAGAAAACATGATTACCTTTGTAAATCTACTTATTTGGGCCTTGTTAGACCTCGGTTGCAGCTTACATCAGGATCATGGCCTCTCTTAAGTTTCCATAGCCTTTTACTCTTACTCCCTACACAAATCAATAGAGCTCACGCATTTTATAAATATCTCAACATTTGAATCCAAAGTTCAGGAAGAAAAACAGTATGCAGTTGTTTACTGATGTGTTTTGAACAAAATCAATCAGGGCAAAGAAAACACAAAACACGTAAAAAAGTTCCACAATTTACATAACCTCATATTTGTTGAACAACAAATACATAAGTGGAAAGCTATTTCATAGACAATTGTAAAGTGGATGCAGGACTAATGACCTGTCGCAAAATCAATGCCTCGTCTATCTGCCAAAATCCCCCAAGTTTAAGTTATTTGCTGAAGATTGAGTCATACGTTAACGCATCGAACTTAGGGTCATATTATCAAGAAAGGGCGATACATTATCGCCACTTTTATCGGCAGGAAACTGCACCAGAACCTGGGCTTCTATGGGAATTCACAAGGGCATATTATCAAGCCCATACTCGCCGCTTTATCGGCAGTTTCCTGTCGATAAAAGCGGCGATAATGTATCGCCCTTTCTTGATAATATAGCCCTGAATTTCTTCTCTACCCCTAAAAGGGATTTTCACAGGGTTTTAAATTAAGCACCTTTTTTGGGGGTCTATTAATTGCTCCTCTTTTTCGAATTCCTTTGAACAATAATCGATTTGCAAAGTTCGGCCTGCTTTGCACAGGTCTTAACACTTACGAAGCATCTAAAATACTGTGTAATGGAAATTTAGAGAATGCTTTGCCTTAGCTGACTCTGGAGAGCTTTTATTAGGTTCTTTTAGAAATAAGGGGCAGTGTCACCAAACTCTCAGAGACCTTGTTTCGACACCAAGTTGTTAAAAAGTAGGTTAAATGATAGTCTTTGAACACAATTTGTTCTATTTGTGGTACATTCAACCACATCCAATTAGATACCGGTGTTTAACTGTGATGTAATCCTAGTAACCTAAGTAACAATTAGAGACAAAGTACAAGTAAAAATAATAGCTTTTCAAAAACAATATTCGACTTATGATAGTTTTAACGTGTTTATTTTAAATTATATCATAGTTTGTCTAATAAAAAACATAAATATGATTTTCCACAATTTAAAATGTATAGTAGGTGATTGCAGTTTGGTAACTATACTTATGGAATGCTATGCATAGCTGCAGATTACATCCTTCACAAGCATATGAAATGGGGCAGGTGGGATTGGGGTCAGTCGAAGTGAGGGTTGCAGCTTAAAAACGTCCACCGTCTTGCAGTAATAGCAGAGGCCACTCCTGAAGGACCTCACTGACATGGTTAGACTGAAAGGGGCAGGCCATGGTAGAGTTGGACCAGGAGGCATGTGGACGAGAGGCGCGTTGATCACCCCCACCTCCCCATGCAGCAGCGAAGGAGGAAGAGGCTGTTGTCTGGCGGTGGACATGCAGGTACAGGACAGCCGCAGTTGCAAGGTGAGGGCTCAATATTTAACTGTGGAGTGACTTCGTTTGTTGCTGCAAGTCTGGTGGAAATCAGAGGGGTAATTGGGGCCTTATGGTCAGACCTGCTATCGGGAGCTCGGAACCAGTCTAGATCTGCGGCAGCAGCTCAGTAGTCCGTGATTCGGGGCAAATCACCTAATCTCCCCTTTGAAACCATAAGGCTTATACAGTAAGGTTGTGTTAGACTTGGCCCTTTTATGCAGGGTTGTCACTGAATTTTTTGCCTTCCTCCTGTATTTTTTCTGACCTGTTGTTGGCTGTTTTATGACTCTGGGCACTTTACCACTGCTGAACAATTCCTAAGTGCATATGCTCTCTATGTTAAATTGATGTATGGATTAGGGACTCCATGATTGGCTTGTTTGGTTTACTTGTCAGACCAAAGAACAGTGCACTGCGTGTGCCCAGGGCTTGTAAATCAAATGCTGCTGGTGGGCTTGCAGCACTGGTTGTGTCACCCACAGAAGCAGCCTGTAAAGTGTGTCTCAGGTCTGCCCTTGCAGAACATGTGTGCAGTCTGGCACTGCCATGGTGACTGGCAAGTGCATCCACTTGCCAGCCCATAAACCTTCCCTTTTCTACATATTAGTCACCCTTGTGGTAGGCCCAAGGGCAGGGTGCATTGTAGGTAAAAGGTAGGACATGCACTGATGTGTGTGGCATGTCCTTGTAGTGAATTACAGCCATTGTTGTTTCTCACTATTGCAAAGCTACCTGTTCCCTATAGGCCAGAATGGGCAGTTTGATTATAACATCTTATTATCCTAACTGACTCCGGGAACTAGGTAGAAATTCGAGTTTAGTATGCCTGAACTGAGAATGATAAAATACATTTTTAGTGAAGATGGTTTTAACATTCTGTGTTTGAAAATGTCACTTTTAGAAAGTAGGTATTTTCTTGCCTAACTGTCAAAGCCTGCCTCTGCTAGGTTGTGTATTCCTTGTCTGGAGTTTGAGTGACAGGGGCTTGGGGATTCCAGGAGACAGGGTGAGGCAGCACAGGGCTGAATAGACCTAGCTGCATGTAGATGGGGGAGGAGTGGCACCTAGGACTTGAATAGGGCTGTGCGTGCCTTCCACAATGCTGGCTCCACCTCCTGTGATGCATCTAATGTCCCTGGCCCACACTGTCAAAGGAAGGAAGGAGTCTTGTCAACAAAGTTCACCAGGACTGACCAGAACTGGTTTGGACTAGGTACAGACACTCTCTACCTTCAGATTCAAAGAATTTTGGTGTATAATAGAGGGGACCCAGACCCCAGAACTTTAGATCACTTTTGGGAAACAAGAAGAACCTTTGCTGAGGAGAGGAACCAGAGTGAAACTGAAGGAGGAGATTATCCCTAAGCTGAGTGATGTTTGGGGGTTTGGCCTGCAGTGGTTGCCTGACTGCCAAAGAAAGGAGAAAGGAACTTTGAGCTACTTTAATCAACTTGTAAAGGATCTCCAAGGGATTGAAAATTGAGCTTGCCTCCTGATGAAGTCTCAGAGATTACAGACTTCACCAACCAGCTCCCCTGAGTTCTTTTGAAGTGCCTGCTGTTGTGCTGGGTCTTCTGAGGGACTGCGTTTCACAAGGAGCTGGAAGTGCGACTCACGAGGAAGAAGCTTGCCGCAGCCGCTGTCGTCGCATCACTGAAAAAGGGCGTCGCCGCTGCCGTATCGCATTCCAGAAGCGCCTTTCATCGCTAGAAAAGAGTGTTGCCGTCGCAGCAGATGCTGTTCCATCACCGGAGAAGCATGTCGCTGCCGCAGCCGCTGTTGTGGCATCACTTAAGAAGGGTGTTGCCGCTGTTGCATCGCATCACCGAAGCACCTCATATCACCGGAGAAGAGTGTCGCAACAGATGCCGTCGCATCACCGGAGAAACGTGTCACAGGGCCTGTCGTGGCTCAGAAGAATCGTTGAGTCGCCACATGGCTGTTGGGCATGCATGCATAGTTGTTGCATCAAGAAGAAGATGCCATTTCTGTTTCATTGCACCGGATCTTCATTGCATCACTGTGTTGCGGGTCGCATTGCCACTGAAGGGCAGTAAGAAACCGACGCATCACCTCTTCATGCAGAGAAGAACTGACGCATCCCCGTCCCCTACGCAGCAGTAGGGAACCGACGCATCACTGTTCTTGCGTGTAAGGAACCAACGCATCACCTTCCCTGCAACACTTTCGTTGTATAGCGTTACACATCCAGAGGGACATTGAACTTAAAGTGTTGCATTTACCATCTAAAGTGAACTAAGCTATTTCTACCATTTTTAAAGTACAGTATTGTGGATTTTTGTTGTTTGTGGTCTTGTATTAAGTCTATAACAAAATACTTATGTTTAAACTACAACTTGTGTGGTGTCCATCTGTAGTGTTGTCACTGGGTTACTATATGTGTTCACAAATGCTTTACACACTGCCTCTGAGATAAGCCTGTCTGCTCGTGCCAAGCTACCAAGGGGGTGAGCAGGGGTTATTTTAGGAGGGTACCCCCTTACCTTGACTAGACGCCAGGGTCCCTATTTGGTCAAAGGTAGCTACCTCTGCCAACTAGAGACCCCCAAATCTAACTGGTTGCCTCCTTCAAAATGTGACTAGGGAAAATCAATATTTTGTAGATCACAAGCATGCACCAGCCTTGGGCACCTGGGTGCCCTGAATGAAGCCCTCCATCCACCACCCCTGCTAGCCGACAGGAGCTATAGTATTATTTTTTTTTGTAAACAGGCCCAATACCATTGTTTTTAACCATTTTAAGCAGTGTAATAGCAGTAGTCACGCTATCCAGTTCATCACGCTCAGTGTATCTACCTTGAAAAGATGAAAGTTTTAATTTTCCTTTCTTGGATTCAAACTCTTGAACTGCAATCCATCCTGAAAGTCACCATGGGAACCTTAGCTCATTGAGACATATGTCCAGTTATATTCGAACAGTGATGGGAACTTGAATGTCAACAGAAAAAGAAAGTACCCAAACAGCAATCGTATTTGTTGGGAAAGGGATAGTTGCGTGGCCCAATAAGCTTATTGTTGCGCAATAAGCTTATTGTTGGGCAATACGCTTATTGTTGGACAATATAAACTGACCAAACAACAACCTTGTGTAAGTCTAGTTAATTAGTCTGACATTTTATTCATTTACATTTTTAAAGGGCTATTCTAATATAC
Source organism: Lissotriton helveticus (assembly GCF_964261635.1). Lineage (NCBI taxonomy): Eukaryota > Metazoa > Chordata > Amphibia > Caudata > Salamandridae > Lissotriton > Lissotriton helveticus. The sequence continues at coordinate 747,755,984 of NC_136072.1, read as the reverse complement.
ATTTTTCTAATCCGATGATATTGAGGCATGCTATTTTACTGTTTTGTTTGGTGGGAAATTGTGGAGCTTTGAAAAAACATTTTAATTAATTAGATCACACTTATGATCGCGGTAAAAGCTTCATCAATGAAAGATCGACCAAGAAAGAGAAGGATCAGTGCAAGCAGAGATGCAGGTAATGAATACATTTATGCAGATGAGGTAGAAGAGGAACTGATTCTGTGAGATTCAATATATTGTCGCATAGCATTGTTTGAGTCTTGAGAAGATTTACCTTAAAAATATCTCAGAAGAATGGGTCTCAAATTGAGAAATAGAAACCCCATAGACCGGGCACAATAAAAGCTCTATGAAGGAAATTAAAAATGATTTTCTACATTATAATCCGGATGAAATTCAGACGGTCGAGAAGGATTACACGCCTCCCTTGTTTTCTAAAGACTGGAAAGTAGCTGCAGGGAACCGGCAACATGTCTGAAGGTTTATCAAGTGTTGAGCTAAGCAGCAAAGGAGTACAGCAAATGTAAGACCAATATTTAAACCTGGTTAAGCTCGAAAGCGAAGGATCGATCAATTTAAGGTCACTTTCATTGCCTGAAACATGCTGGCTAGATATCTGTAAGTGAAATACAGTAATTGCTTAAACTCCTCCAACGCACCTTGTGCGCATCCCTCTGCACCGTCCTCGACTCTCCCATCTTCACCCGCATTTGCTGAGCAGAATTTAGATTTTCCATTCTCTCTTCCCCCCGGGCATTTTTCTTATTCCCTTCGGACAGGAATAAATTATTGGAAATCTGAATTTCACCGGGCCTCGGCCTCTGTCTTATTCCGATGTATTTAATTAAGGGCGCCTTGAGCGGCCAGGTCCCAGTTTTGTTTGCTCTGTTTAATGAATGGAAGACTTGCCTGTGTCTAGCATTTTCGTCAAGTAGGTGCATTTAAAAATTCAGCTGCCGAAGAACGTGACCCCTTTCTTCCCGTTAGTAAATTATCTAGAAATGTTGCCACGTGTTGTGAAAACGCTTTAGAAGAAATGCAGGGATGAGCAAGTGTTGAAATGCTGAGGAGATATCAATTGATGTTTCAAAGAAGTCTAAATTTACTGCATGCATTAGCAACATGAGGTAGAGAAGTGAAGCAAATACGGATGTTCTCTTCTCGTTTTTAATGTACCCACAAGATATATTTAAAGAAACCCATTTTTTCATAGTATAACATTATGTACAATGTCCCAGGGCTGTAGCAGTCTTTGAAGACCATGGACCTGACCCCAAGCTGTAGGTTAGGGGCCCTAATTGGAAAGGGCCTTTAACAACTGGTATTGTCTGAGTTACAAGGACTATACACCTTCTAGCACATTCCACCCTCTGAGTGTCGAATGTTCGAAATAAAATAGGGAGAAAAAAATAAGACAAACACTGGAATGCGGAAACAGTAGGTCTATATGGACCATTATTGCCCCTTTACTACTTTATTGTCTTTATTGGGGCTCCCAACATGCAAATATGCTAATTACATGTTATTGCTCACACATTTTTGGCAATAACAGCTGGTAATTCAGGGGCGGCTGGCATTAATGGTCGAAATGGGCGTTGCCCTCCCACCTTTAGGGAGAAAGAAGAAGAGGATGAAAAACAACAGTGGGCAGCTTAAAACAAGATTTACGTTTGAAATCTGTTTGGAAAAGTTTCTTTATTTTTCTGAGGGGTAAGTGACAGTGTCTGAACGTAAGGCTTTTGACGATGCTACACTTTGACGGGCGAGGTCTTGCTCGCCCTGGAAGCATAAGTTTGAAATGTGATGTCAATATTGGTGGGAGAGCCGATTGTTCATTTCGAGATTCAGAATTTCATTTGGGCGTTCTTTGAAATGGCCCAGGGCATGTCGGAGCAGTGGCATTAAAGTAAATGGCCAGGGGCGGGTTATGTCTAAAAACAAAAGACTGGGCGTGTCACTGCTGGTGTTTGCAACTGCTGTTGCTCACTTTGATTGGCAGGCTGGGGCCTACTGAAGCACCATGTCGCAGCAGCTTGTACGTGTGTTTCGAATCGAAGAAAAGAACCAAACAGCAGGGGCTAGATGTACGTAAATCAGATTTACCGATTCATAAATACCTAATTTTACCGATTCGGTATTCATGAATCGGTAAATCTGATGTAGGTAATTATTCGGTAACAAATACCGAATCGGTAGGATTCGGTATTTACCGATTCGGTAATTACCGAATCGGTATTTGCCATTGATTCCTATGGGCCTTGAAGCCCATAGGAATCAATGGCAAATACCGATTAGGTAATTACCGAATCGGTAAAAATACCGAATTGCCAAGGAGGACAGGGTGTCACTTTGCCACCCTGTTGCACCCCTGTTTCTGGCTTGTGTGCCATGTGGCACACAAACATGCCCTAAATGTAAATGTAAATGTGGGTGTACTTGTAAAGCGCACTGCGACTCCAAGGAGTATCCTGGCGCTGAAGACCGCTGGGGAACCCGTCCTGGTTTTCCCTGTGAGATGGTCTCTTTCTGGGTATCTCCAAGGTGAAACCAGGCATCCCCAGCGTCTGTGGGGGGGGCCGTTGTAGAGATGAGGCAAGCTTAATGCCTGGAGTTGCCGAGTGTGTTCCCTGGTTAGAGTAGGCACCGAGGCGAGAATGATCAAGTCCGTTTTGACCCTGGTCCACGACCCTGCCGCGTCGGGAACTGAACCCTGGTCCCGGGCCCTTCTCTGCTTATGGGTCTGCCGCCTCTAACCAGTGAGCCACACCACTCCACACCACTCCTAAGGACATGTACGTGTGTCACATGGCACAGGTGTACATGCACAGAAGTGCATGTACACAGGAATTCGTTATTTACCATGGAATAGTATTCCATGGTAAATAACGATTCGGTAAGGGCCTGTGGCACTGATTACAGTGCCACCTACATATTGATTTACAGAATCGGTAAATTTACCGAATCGGTATTTTACCGATTCTGTAAATTTACCGAATCGGTAAATTTACCGATTCTGTATATCAAAGGCCCCCTACATTACAAAACCCAAATACCGGTCGGTAACGGCCGAAATTGGCCGTTACCGACCGGTATTTGGTCTCCTACAACTGGCCCCAGATCTTACTAAATCAATGGCCCAGAACAGCACGTTTGTCTCACCTTGAACGGAGCATTTTGGTTTACTGCCTGGGCCTTCCAAGCTCTCTGTCCTGCCAGCCTCCAACAACTGAAGTGCCAGCCTGAGCCACTCTGCCGCAGGAGGAGCTCAGCTAACACAGATTAGAGAGTAACGGTAACGGACCTTCCGAGCTCAAAGAAGACGAGCCACGGAGCCAGTGCAGCTAACATGCACCTCTCGCCCACCTCTCTAACTCATCCTGAAAATAAAAGTAGGTTTTATTACAGTTACGTAATGTTTATTGTGCTGCATAATTTGTTTTAAATGAAGGAGTGTGCAGAGTTTGAGTAAATGAAAGTTAGCATCCTTTCAAGGATAAATCACCTTTCCTGTCCTGCCTGCCAGCCAGCCTTTTCCCAGGTGTTTAGTCTATTTTATGGCCTCTGCTACCACCAGCAGAGGTCATGGCATTATACAGATAAGTAAAATGGGCTAATTAAAATAAATGAATCGGCCTGGTCAGCACGAAAAACGTATGTGTTATTCTTTTAATACCAAATGAAACAGGAATCCCATATTTAAATAAACATAAGTAAGCACTCGGCGTGTGTATTGTGTAATAAGATAAGAAGCGTAAGTGGCTGAGGTTTTTAACTCGTCATGTTGATGGTCACTGAACTGGAGTCCATCTACTACTACGAGTCTGTGAGGTAGTGTTGTGATTTAGGTGAGCTTGACCTGTCCAGTATATATTTGTGGCTGACACAGTATTTTGAGCTTGGTATGCGAGTATACAATATGTTTGAAATGCGTGCAAAGAAAGTTTTATGTGTATGTACATGTAGTTAGACTTGCTATCAAGTTAAGTGTGTCTTTGTGTGAGTTTCGGGCTGGCACAGTGCATATACGTTTGAATTTATTCGATGTGTAGGTTTCTATGGGTCATGGGTGCAGGGTTTCAGCTCCACCATTAAACACTTCGCCGTGCACAAACAGTTGAGTAGCTAAAAGAAGACTGCATGTTGAAAGCATGCTCAAAACTATGTTAATGAGAGTGGTGAAAAATCAGCTGCAATTCCAAAGTACTTCTTTAATGGTTCAAAGGCTTCAGAAACCTTTTGTTTCTAGGACTGCAGCATGTAGCTCAGAAACTTTTGAAGGCAAGTCATGTCGTGTGAGCATTTGATTTTTCTGTCTACACAGAGCTGCATGCCTGTGTTTTTCGGCTTCATTGTGCGTGCATCGGTACTTGCGCACAGGTATCCACATTAGGAATTTTGCTTCGTAGCATCATATTTTGCACAGGCCGAGTGAGGACATTGCGAGCAATATATCACAGCAACCTCGTCTTCCCACTTCCCTTTTTGTGCGCATAATGACCGCCAAACGTTGTTTGCACAACGGTGCAAAAACTGCGAAAGGCAGGGGGAATCTGAAGGGCCCGACCCCCAATTCGAAATTCTTCAGCTGCAGTGTAAGGCAGGGAGTCTCCCTCTGCCTTGAAACCAAGGGACAGCAGGCAACTAAAATAAGCTTTCTTGCCAGTTTGCCTGTTTCCCAGAAAAAAATGTGCGCACCTGGTCAATATGCAAATGTGAAGGGGCCTGGAAGGTATTGACTTTAATTGATGGAATAAATTGAAGCTTCCTAATACACCTTCATTATTTTTGAGGGTTATTGTAAGACGCTACCAGTACCAGCTAAACTGTGAAGTGTGTGCTGTTAAAAGACTGTTGTAACAAAAAACCGCACTACATACTCTCAGCAAAAAAAAATCTATAATTTGGTAACACTTTTTATCTTAAACAGTTTTGTGCATTCTGTAGCAGTCTATTTTATACTGAGTGCAGTGCAAGTTGAAAATAATGTCTTACATGGTCACAGTGCTTACTGTAGCAGACTGCAACCTTGTACCACTAAACATATACAAGTCACTATTATCCACAGCACCAACCAGAACTCCTCTAATGCAGATCGGGCTCACTCTCTACGCTCGCTCGCCACTGTGCACTCATCGCAACTTTTGCGCCCTACCACTTTCACATGTCACCAGCCACCACTGTGGTAATTACCTGTCCACAATTATTGGCTAACCCAATGGCACAACCACTGGAATTATGCAATTCTGCAGTCGCTGCATCTTTTCACATAATTATGGACCTTGCTGAATTTGCCACATAATCCATCATCTGCTGCATAATCTGCCAATTTTAACACAAAAAGTTAGTTTCTAGCCCAAAAGGATCAACGTTACTAAAACATGGCCACATGTGCTTACGAGTGGATGGCACTTTGCAAAGGTTAACTTTTATTTGCTTATTTCTTTATTTGGTTGTTAGACTGGTACCAATGCGGTAAATTCATGCAAAAATTACAAAATGATGAAGTAATACCATGAATACATGTGCAGCATTATGCAGGATCTTTTTCCTTTTTTGGCCACATAATTTACTCAACCATGTTGCATAATGTCGTGCTCCCCTGCTGCATAATTCCAGTAGCCTTGCCCATAGGGAAGGGCCGATAATAAGGAAAGGTTTATTAACAGCTGTTATTTCTGTGCAGGTGCAGAATTTAAATCTATTAGCACCCCTTCCCTTGGCCACAGACTGTGTGAAGGGAGCACAGTCTCTTTTCTGTGCAGACCCTATTTGTTTCTGTTCAGTTGCTGCTGGTGAAATACAAGCTCTTACCTGCTCCAGGATGCCAGCCCCACCCTTTGCGTTGCTATAAGCAAGACCGATCAACCACAGAAGTACAGAAAAAGGATTATTCTTCTCTACTTGTGTGATTGATTACTTTCATCAAGGGAAGGAGTGGGGCTGGCATCCTGGAGCAGAGAATGTAGAGTCATTTCTTTCAGTTGGAGCAGCTGAAGAGGAACAGGAGCTGTGCAGATGAGAAAAGCCCTGCTCCTTCAATGCAATGCTCAGACTCTAGATCACCATGAGAGAAGTATCCTTCAAGGAGGCAAGTCTGAGCCCACCTGGACATGGTCAAGCACTGGAGGGATGTTGGGAGCTACAGAATGCTCCCTTTGAGAGCGTAGCAGTCACAATAGCCCGCAAGGGGTGCATTCTGATTGGCAGGCCAGCATCCAAAGATCTACTGTATGGGCCAATTACCCTTTTCAGTATTTTGTAATCAAGGCCTGGTGTAGACAAGAAGTTCAATTAAAGTTATATGTTCACCCTCTCGATGGTACCTATTTTTATAAACTTTGGGATGATGAAAGGCAGAGCAGGCCCAACCCCATTTGAAACATTAAGCGACTGGGTAAACAGTTCTCTGCATTAAGTAATGTTCCTATCTGAGCTGTTATATAAACCATGGTTGCAGTTCAAAAATATATTCACTAAATCCTTTATTAAGCAAATATTACATGTTAAGATGTGAGCAAAATGTACATGTGTACAAAAGCAACGTTTAGCATGTAAATTCTATAAGTTACATATCTTAGCGTGAGTGGGAAATGTATGATAGCAATTTATAATTTATACTATCGATGAAAAAGGTTCCAAGATTCCCAGTCCTCTTCTCCTCGCTGGCTGTATTTAAAGAGGACACGTCCATTGTGCAGCATTAACCCATAGGTACACAGACTCTTGGGTATTTTGGAACCCTGACAACGTTCACACACTCCGTGTCATGCCATTCTGCCATTCAACATGCCAGTATGGCAAGTACCTATAATTATCTCGGTTCTCATAGACACCGAGTCAAATAACTGCATGAACCCACATTTCTCATACATAGGAAAGAGTAACTTGAACGACAACTTTGCAGTTCCATGGGGATGGGGTATATAGCAGCCTCAGTGCATAAGTGGCTCTTTCTCTTGCACTTTTGAATAAAAGTGTTGCACCAAAGGTCAAACCTACATAGAACTCCAGACTCTAGACTTTTGAGCATGGGGAATTGATATTTGACAATAGCCACCAGTGCAAGCACAAACCAACTGGTTAGCATGTACACGCTAGATGGATGGATGTGAAATACCTGACTTTACTTTTGATCATTATCCAAGAAGCACTAAAATTATGAGGTTCTACTACAATATCGCTGTGGAAATTTAAACGTGTACTATATCCAAGACATAATAAAGACTCCGTAAATATCATCACTGCAGATTGAATAATAAATTATTTATGTTTATATTGCAAATATTTTGTTGTCAATTTATGTGCTGGACATTTTCATAGTTGACGATGAGACATATAAACCAAAGATGTGTGTGATTGGGTAAACAGTGTTTACAACGCAACTTTTACAACACAGTACCTTTACCACGCAACTTTTACAACGAAATTCGTTACAACGACTTGCGCTGGGGGGCGCTCTAGGATAGGGAATAGTTAATTTACTATCCAAAACCTTCCCTACTATCCACGGGGACTGGAGTTGGAATAGTAAATTAAACTATTCACTATCCAGCACCCCCAACGCAAGTCGTTGTAACGACTTGCGTTGTAAAAGTTGCGTGATAAAGGCATGCCTTGTAAAAGCATGCGTGGTAATGACATACATCCGTGTGATTGTTGAATAGCAGCCTGACAATTGACAGGATCACTCACTTTAGGTGAATTTGGTCATGTAATAGTTTACTTTTCTTGTCTTAAACATTCTCTTCTAAATTATGTATATATTTACTGCTCAACCTGAGAGCAGTTTCAAACAAATGTAACTTTTCCTTCGAAGTTCTGCTGTGTCTTGGAGAGAACTGGTAGTGACAGAGATCCAAGAATGGTAAAATAATATTGACCCAGAGCAATTTGCTGGACGTTATGAAGGGTGTTAAGATTTTACACTGATCCCGCCAGCTTTGCATTCTCGCAAACTAGTGAAAAGTGGAGTCAAGGATTGGCCACAGAAGTCGAAAGATGTTTTTTCCATGGGAGACGAAAGCTTCAGATTTTATACTCACAGAGCTTCGGGTTAAATCAAAAACAGGCTATTTTCTGCAGGCGGCAGTGTGAAATGTGAAGAATAGGACAGAATTTTGAGGCTCCCTTCAAAGAGTCGTGGGACAGGAGGTATCTGGTAGAATAACTGAGTGCAGGCAGCAAGTAGAGGTATAACTAAACTTGAGGGGGCCGCCTCCAAAGTACATGGAGGGCCCCCCTCTCCGGCACACAACCTATAACCTTTGCGGAGGGGGAGGGCTCTAGAGTTGCAGGGGCTTTTGTTATGCCACTGGGGCAGCAAGGACGTCAAGGTGTAGCCAGGGACGGACTGGCTACCGGGCAGTTAGGAATGCTGCCGTGCTGCTGCCTGATTTTACTGCAGTGGGGGCTGATTTCGTCCATGGAGACCTGCGTGTGCTTCGAAATACGGAAAGCAAAATGAATTTCGTTTAGCTCACGCAGGTCCCCATTAACGGAATCAGCCCCCAGCTCAGCCGCATTCCTAACTGCCCGGTAGCCAGTCCGGCCCTGGGTGTAGCTATTAACACAAACAAAAATTGCCAAAGCCATTTGGTCTTTATTTTCCCAATCCTTGAAAAAAGCATCAACACAGAAAGGCTCCGGTATTGGCTTTGTTATTACAGTATTAGAGCAATCATCGTCAAAAACAATAGTGTTGGGCAGTCATTTTGGAATGGTGCTGTGTATACTTTAAAGTTAAAAAAAAATGAGGAGAAATTAATAATTTCTCTTCGTATCACCATTCTTACGCCTGGTAATCCATGGCATTAGTTTTTGGTGTTGCCTCAGTCTTGTAAATCTGGGGAAGCCTCAAAAAGCAATGGGTGTTGCGGTGGAACGCCCACAGCAACATCCTTTACACGGTCTTTTGCCTCAGAGGACTGCGTCAGAAAGGGGCATATTTACAAGGTTGTATCAAGCCACTAACAATGTGGCTCAGCGCCATCTTGTAAATATGGAAATTGGTGCTGTGCCACCAGAGCATCCAAAAAAGTGATACACCGGTGGCGGTGAGGGCTTGTAAATATGCCCCAAGATACTTTTCCAATAATTGCGCCAGCTGACAAGGATTGCATGTGAACTTTCAAAAAAATAGCGAGTGCTTGAATCAGTGATTGGCAAAGTCAGCAAAAATAGAGTTATCAACTTGGGTTCTAACAGTTCCTTTAATGTGACTATGGTGCCTGGATCACTGTTACAAAACCTTAAAGACCGAGTATCCTTCTAAGCAGCCCTTGAACTGCCTCTTTCCACTGGCTACAATGACAGGCACACCACTTCACCTCAAAGAAGTGATAAAACCTGACTTGCAGAGGTTTGTAGTTTTATTTCCAGGGCAACTGCCCTCTAGATGGTCTCCTAACGTTTTTTTATGTTGTTCCCATGATGTTTTATCTGTAACAGTAACTCTCTACTCCTGCAACCTGCCTGAAAACCTTGTTAACGAGAGGATGGTCTGAAATATAGATAGTTTCAGTACAGCAACCTTCTTGATATGTAGTTTTCCACAAAAGAACACCAGTGTTAGTAGAGAGTGTTTAGTAATAAACACATATTTTATATATCTCTTGTGTGGTTCTCCTTTCATGTGGTTATTCAGGAGGTTCTAACTTCTTAACACTGTAATTGGATGATGTCTAGCGTATTTCAATTTCTATTTTGAGGGGTATCCGGAACATGCCTGCTTTCAGGCTTGTTTCTGTAGTGAAAGAGGCAAGCTCTGAACAGGAGGAAGAGGCGGGGGTGGTTACTGTGTTCCAGTCTAAGCTGCTGACTGTGATTGGCCAAGAACTAAAACAAAATGACAGGCTGAACACGTGTAGAAGCTTAAGCGCCTTGTAACACACAGAAGTGCTTGGGGCACAGAGTGACCTTGAAGCATCGCTTCCTAGTAGCATACATACAGAATGAATGCAGTGCAACTCTTTGAAAGTTACACAAGAGTAAAAGTATAACCATCTGTACTTTCTCGCTGCTGTGTTAGAATAACTTCCGAATATTCGGTTTCAGATAATCCTAGCTCCATGTATCTCTGGCATGGACAGGCGTCAAGCAATTCGGATCTTCCCAAGAACCGTGCAATAATTTAGTCAGAAAATGAAACAAGGATTTTGAATAGTATCGATCAATATTTCGTAGGGATACACGTAAGAAAGTCAAATTAGCTAGAAGTACCAAGAATATGGAACCAACCACCCGAATTTCTAAGAGTGCATGCAAATGTAGCTGCATTCGAAAAGGACCTAAAAAGCAACTTCTTATAAAAGACATTGAAAACTAAAGGCCAGATGTACAAATAGAACATTTAAAAAAAGTAGAGCCATATTATCAAGGCCCGGTGTTAAAATTATCGCCGTTTTATCAGCAGGAAACTGCCGATAAAACGGCGATAATGGGCTTGATAATACGCCCTTGTTAATTCCCATAGAAGCCCATGTTATGGTGTTAACATGGGCGTCTATGGGAATTAACAAGGGCGTAATATCAAGCCCATTATCGCCGTTTTATCGGCAGTTTCCTGCCGATAAAACTGTGATAATTTTAACACCGGGCCTTGATAATATGGCCCCAGGTCCCAAAATGTGCACTGACTTTTCGGCCAGGTTCTGATTCTTCGAAGCAACTCATGTAATGGGTTGCATTGCAAAATCACTATTAGCCGGGAATCACAGGAAAACATACGTAATCAATATGAATTAGATAGATCAAAAATTGTGAACCCCTGTGAGAGTACATCATGACTTATGTTTGAAGAATCTGACGTTCCTTAAAGAAACTAGTGATGCTTTGAAATAATAAAATATTTCTTTTTGTGAATACATCAACAGGAGCAGGTAGTTGTACCATGGACCAATGCATGCTCTCACCCTCTAAACATGGTTACTGAGGAATGTTCTCGACAGTCAGGTTTACTTTTAATGGCACACATATGCATGAACCCCATAAGTGGAGTCCCAGTGGCCTACAGATACAATTAATGATTGTTGCACCCATGGATCTTTGTTAATAATATATCTTCTTGAGAGTAAAAATTATAAATATGTTAAAGAATACAATAGTTTTTTTCACTCCAGTCTGATTTAGTGTCTGCCAGACAGGGTTAAGGCAGTCAGGGTTGTGGAGGACTATACCAAATTTAGATTTCACCGCCGGCTTCATAGTAAGCTTTGTGGGTTTGTATGAACCACGTCACAGAGGTTCATGCAATATTTAAAAGTATGATGTGCGTCCATCGTTGGCGATGGACACTTACACCAAACATTTTAAAACTTTGTACATTCCCGAAAAAAAACTCCCACGGTGGGAGTATATTTTTGAGAAATAAATACTAATGTCCCAGCTCCATGGCTGTTTTCTCCAATGCTGCTGGGGCCAATAGGATACTCGTGGTGATTAAGGGCAGTCAAAAACAACCTCCTGACTTCGCACTCTAAATAATGCAGATGGTTGGATGGCTCATCTCCAATGTCCTGTACTCCCTTGCGGTTGTTGGAGAAAGGTTTATATCAACAGAGTAAATATTACTTTACGGCGTAAACCTAGCAGTCCACCTGACTCAAAATTATGAGAGTGTGTAGGAGAGTAGGATCTGCTTCTTATAGTTACCCCCACTTTTTGCTGATGTTTCACTGTTTTTTCTGCTTAGACTGAGTGGGATCCTGCTCTCCAGGAGACCAGTCAAGCTGCTTTCTCCTCTAAATTGATTGCATGTACTTTAGGTACACTCCAGATTGGATTCTGGGGTACCCTTATAAGTCCCTAGTATATGGCATACTATGTACCCAGGGTATAGGTACCCCAGTCTCCTCCCAGGGGCTACAGCATGTATTATGCCACCCCTGAGAGACCATTCAAACTCACTCCACAGGTCTGCTACTGCATCCTGTGTAAGGTGGTGCATGCACCCGTTACTGAAAAATAGGTTCACTATATCTATCCTAAAGCACTGCACATATAAACCTATCAGTCACCTCTATGGCAGGCCTTACCAATCTTGAAGGCAGGGTGCTGGGTTTTATGTGAGAGGGTGCCCATGCATGAGCAGAGCCCATCTGCAGCCTTCGGAACCTATTTTCCGGGGTTGTTTGTGATGCAGCCAACCATATATATTTAAGTGCATTATAACCTCGCGGTAAATACTAACTTTAAAATGGCTGCTTAGAAACATATTGTGTTTGGTGTCAAACACCTTGGAATCATACCTCCCCACCAGTAACTGGCAGGGGAAGTAGGATTCCACCCTCCTAAAGGGACATATGAAACACACCGGTACACCCGGCACCAGCTTTCTTGACCTGGACATCACAAAATGGATGCTTCCAGCCACAGACACGAGTCTGCCCTCCTGCTGCTGAGCCAAGCTCGAGCTTGGGAAGGCTTGACAATAGGTTTTCTGTCACAGGGAGGTGTGACCACCTCCCAGATGGGATTTAGTGTATTGCCGTTGGGTGGGTGCACTCTGAGAGTGCCTGACAGTCTGCACATTTGGTGTCCCTGTGCATAGTCTAGTTCAAACCAGTTGCAGGAGTCATTTGCTCCTGCTCTGGAGCAAAACTGGATAAAGGACATGTGTGTAACCACCCCTCTGTCCTGACCCTCCCATAGGTGGGCCCCCAGAGTTTGTCCCACCTCTTCCTTGGGTAGAAAGTAGGAACCCTGACTACATGACTTTAGATTTTACCTGGAATAAACTCTGCAAGCAGAAACCAAGTACGTTGATGATCTACACTACGCTGGATGACTGAAGAATCTCCCTTGGAGTAGAGTTACTCCACTGCAAAGCAGGTACCTTTAACGCATCTGACCAGTTTGCATCTTCCAAGCTCCTGAGAACTCCGAAGATTTCTGAAATACAGGACATAGTTTCGTGAGCGTCTCTGAGGTTGGTGTGCCCTCTCAGCAGTTCTGAGACCAGTATCCATTGAGGGATACTGAACCATTGTTCACTGTGTACTTTTGCATCAGTATATGCTTGTTGGCAATCCCGGAGGCTGTGCTTTAGCCTACATGTAGTCCAAGCCCCGAGCAGTAAATGCAGTGAAGATTTCTGGCCTACACTCCACGAGTGTTCCGTGGCCTGGTATTTTGTGATTCAGCTTGAGGTCCCTTTGCAATACCTGCTCTGTTGGCCCCTGTGAAGGTAACTTTGATTTCTCTTGGGCTTTCCTGGTTGCTCTAGACATACCCTGACTCCCCATAGCTTGGAGAGTCTCCAGGACCTTGCTGGTCCACACCGGGTCTGCTTTCCTCTAGCTGTATGGATTGCATTTGTCAAGGCTTGTTGGTGTTCAATCTGGACACTGAACCCTCAGCACGCAACATCCTTTATGGGACAGCTCACCTCCAGACTTTGGTTGTCATTGACATCTCCTGGTCCGCGTGGATGCAGAGTCAAGGCTCCCGTCATCTCACCTATAGCACCCGGCATCGGTGGGCATTCGTCTACCGAGACTCTGTCGCCTCTGCTTTCAGGTTCTTCTCATCTTGGATTCAGGCTTGGATCCCACCGAACACTTTTCATCTTCCCGGCAGCAGCACTTCTTTGAGTTACGCCATTGAAAATTACAAAGGTTTCCGATATCACTTGACACCTATGCACGTGGCTCCCCTGGGATAGGTAACACTGGTACTCCAGTACTCACAAGGGTACTGGCCTTAGAACTTTCTATGTTCCAGAGGGTTTGCTTGATTTCCTCTCCGAAGTGTCCTTAATCTTTAGTTTTCCAACCTTGACTTTCCCATAGGGTTGTACTGAGCTCGCGCCTGTGTTCTCACACTACACCCATCCTCCGTGGGTCACCTATGTCACTACTTTGGGTGGTTCCTTGGGGTCCTAGCAATTCTACATGCTCTAGGCTCTGTGTCTAGTTAAGTCATGGTTGTTATACCACTTTCTTAGTATATGGTTTGGTCTCCCCGCTGGAGCCCACTGTGTATTGTGCTATTTACTTTTGTTCTAGTGATTTAATATTGTGTGCTTTGTGCTCTAATCTCATAAAGAGGTTAGTAGAGAGTGTTTAGTAATAAACACATATTTTATATATCTCTTGTGTGGTTCTCGTTTCATGTGGTTATTCAGGAGGTTCTAATCTGGTTAAACAAGCTACTTTATATTTCTTTGAGACTTAGCCTGAAGGCTGCTCTCCACAGCTGCCACTAGGATAACTTTCTTTAATCATCAATCAAGGTCGTTTGGACTGGTGCAAGGTGCCCACTTTAATTAGTGGACAGCATATACCAGGCCAACTTCTCACAGAGTGCAATGAAAGTTTGGCTGGCAAGGTACTCTGTTGCTGTTGCAATGTAGTATCTTGTCCACCAAACTCTAAGTTAAGCCCTTAAACTGATTACATGTTCAGAAAAAGAGTCTTCTCGGTGTAATTCTTCATCCTTTTGAGAATGGTCTATTTTAGAGCAATGTTTCCTTTTAAATCACAATATAATACATATTTAACTTGTTAACTCTGACACCTGCATATTCTGATTACACTGGCTTTCAAACAGAGAACAAAAGAACCTGGAAATGCAACTCAGATTCAACGAGTACGAGGCCTATTCACAAAGGTAAATTTACACATGTCAATGTTCTCTTGGTTAAACCTACTCCTCCGCCTAGGTAAAAATCTATAGTTTTGTGGTATTCACCATTTCAAGTGTAGCATTAAACCCAAGTGTAGACTTATATTCCTCCACCCACCTCAGTTCATGTGTAGAGACATCGAAGCCGAATTTAACTGATATTCGTTCCTTCTTCTTTAAAATATAAATCTAAAATCATAAAAAAATACTTGAAATTAAAGCAGAACTAAGTTAAGAAACTGTTACAGCACATTCACATTTATTCGAAAAACCAAGGTTAAAGTGACAATATCAGTAGGTATGGTAATAAGATATTAGGTGATGTAAAAAAATAAAAAGCAAAAAACAGAAGTTCATGGAAAAAAACAAGGCTTCTAGTTAGGTGTTGAAAATATGAAGTGAAGGGAGCTAACATTAAAAAAATTGGAAAAACCAATCAAATTAGCACGTTATTGCTTAGTGAACTTCTCATACTGTGTGGCCCTTGTTATGCACTGCTTATGATCTCACATATTGCATCACTCATGACATATTAAATGGCATCATTCCTGACATCACTCATGACATTTCAAATTACTTCGTCCTTTTGGCTGCTACTCATATTACTCTATCAACCATTACATCATTTGAAAAAAAGTTGTTAGTAAAGGATCGCTAGTCATCTACAGCATTTAGCTACTCTGTGAACACATGCAAATGTATAAAATGAAAATAGTGTAAGGCCTGGAATCACGTCTGGTTCTGCTTGTTGAATTTTGCATTGTGCACCATTTAAAAACCAATAAAGTTTGGAATGCAAGGAGTACTTCATGTTAAAAAAGGTAAAGACTGATCACACCTGACATGGATTGCAGAGACAGGCTTCAAAGTAGTTTGTGGCTTAAAGGCATTCAAAAAAATCTCTGGGAAACGTTAAAGTTTCTGTTGACAACAGATTATCTATGAGAGGATATCTGGGCACATGCCCATGTAAATAGTTGCAATATAGTGCTTTTGACAAATTCTTTGTAATAATAATGTTTATGAGGTGTGGTTGTTTATTTCCAGAACTTTGTTAAAGATTTTGAGGCTGTGCAGATTGTTGAATAATGTAGAATGTTGCGGTGACCCACTTAGAGTTGGTGTAACTCAATCTGAGTTTGTAAGCATGGCACTAAGGTTATTTTCAATGTGCTAATATCAGGAAAAGTTATAGTTAATGTTGCCAAGCATGGCAGAAGGGGTATTTTTAGTGGCAAATGAATACCTGTCAATCTCTTGATTTATAATTGCGGGTCATGTGAAGTCTTTAAGAAGGCAATCCCATTAATTTGAATAGAGTACAAACTCTTTATGGACGGTGTTTACGGTTTAAAAAGGGGGTTATCTATGGCATTCTATAGCTGCATTTTGTTTGTTAGGTAGGTGCGTAGGAGGCTGGCTTTTTATGTGGTGTACCAAAATGAGGTGTACAATGTAGAAAGTCCAGATGATACTTTTTGGTATACAGGGCTCAAATTAATAATCCCAAACACTCTCTTGTGTGGTAGTGGGGGCAAGCAGTTAAAACTTATCAGAGGGTAGTCTTAATCATTTATAGTGCACACAGCATTTATAAATGAGACACATACTCAAGCGACACAAGATCAATTTAGAAAAATGAAGCATTTTTAAGGAATTTTTAACACTAAGAACTTCGTAACTAGGTCAGTACTTTTGAGTTGTCCATTTTACAGTTAAGCAAAAATGTCAAACAAATGTGCTTTTACACAATAACGCTTCCCTATAGAGAAAGAAGCATATACTGCATACAAGTATTTGCAAACTTATTTCCGGGTTGCTCTCTAAGACATTGAATGCTAGGGGACAGTTCGGGCTTATCTGCCCTGGAGTGTCCAAGTGCAGAGGTACTAGACGGATTGGTAGCCTTGCGCTACATTGCTGACAAAATACTATATCCAGCATATTGTCAAAGGTATGTCCAGTATCACTTGATTGACAACAGTAAATTTGGCACAGGTGGTAGCCTTGTGGTTTTCTTTAAGCCTAAGAACTCTATAGGATGCCCTCACCATCACTATATGATGTCATCAGTGATACCATCAATGACATCAATAAACATAACATGAATGATGCAATACATGAAGTCACAAGTTGAAATTATTCATTAAACTATAACTGGTGATTTTCGATTAATTTGTAACATTAGTTCTTATCTAATTTTAGTGACTAACTATGAAACCACTTTAACCCATGATTTTTTATTGAATTTCCGTTTTTTTAAAGGTATGTTAGAAACAGGCTGCAAAGGGGGATTTAGGGACAAGTCAGGGAGCTCCCAATGGAGGGCACAGTTTGCGAGGGTCCTGTGAGCAGGGAGACACAGTCGGTGTTCTTGGACCTGGGCTGGGGGGCTTGGGTGCAGAGGGTTTTGGTCGGCTGATCCCATGCGTCAAAGGTACTCACAGCTCTCAGTCAGACCTGCAGAGGGGGACAAAACAGCATAGCTTGGCCACTTTTACTGGCGTCCCTCATCAGCTGGTGGGTCTTAGCGGTGTTGGAGTCTGGATTAGACTTCAAACAAGCATTGGTAGCTGCAAGGGGCCTGTCATCCCCAAACTTGGTGGGGAGATGGATCTACCCCTCTGGTGCAGGGTGGCCTCCTCCTGGGTGGCTGCTGCATCAGTAGATACTGTGGTGAGCGAACAGTGAACTGGACATTGTACTTGGTGCCCAGAGGTAGCAGAGAAGTGACTCCTCCAATTTGAGGGAGATGCTGGCTGGTTGGTGAAGTACTGGCAACCCTATGAGGCTTTTTGGAGGACGACGGTTGCAGAACAAGTCGGGTTGTCATGATTGTCAGGCCAGGAGCAGGCAGGGTTTGGCACCATTAGTCCACAGCTGGTCCACAGTTCTCACTTTTTTGGCTCTTCTTGGACCTTCTTATTCTTTAGTCAGGCAAATCGGAGTTCCTGGTGACAGGTCACCTAAATACAGAATTTTTGGTCATAGAGAGGAGTAGCCAATGGGCTACTTGCCCTTGGGGCCACTAAACCCCAAATATGACCATATTCTGTGGGAGTGGGCATAACCCCATCCCAGAGTTCATATTGTCACTAAAATCCTGATGGTGGAATCCTTCCTTTATGGAGCATATCAGGAAGCCCTCCTTAGGGGTGTCACTA
The DNA here is from genome assembly GCF_964261635.1 of Lissotriton helveticus. Lineage (NCBI taxonomy): Eukaryota > Metazoa > Chordata > Amphibia > Caudata > Salamandridae > Lissotriton > Lissotriton helveticus. The sequence goes on along the minus strand of NC_136072.1, from coordinate 747,738,198 downwards.
GTCTGGTGGTGCAACATGCCTACTTGTATATCTAATTTCCTGCCAGTCCTAGTGCCAGATGGGCCTTCAGGGTAGGGGGTGGCATCTCCAAAGTCTAGGGAAAGCCGGGGTCACTTACCAAAGGTACCCTAGGTTTTGAAGCCTCTGGGCTTTGTATGCGGATTTACTAGCTATCCTGCTGGAGGAGGTATAAGGACATTCCTCCACAGCAGGCATTATTTCTGACCTCTGTGAGTTCAGGCTCTCTCCTCCAGGAGGTCAGAAACGTGTCTGTGGTGGCAGGCTGGACAATACCAGCCAGCCAGCACACATAGAGGCTGGTAGGTGTTCAGGGGGCATCACTAAGGTGCCCACTGGGCCCTCTGGGTGTGTATCTTTAGAAATCCACTACTGGCATCTGTATGGATATATTAAGACAAGGTGTTTGATACCAAATGCCATATGTTTCAGTGTAGCCATCATGTTACTGGGTATCACAAATGGGGGTCTCTAGTTGGCAGAGGTAGGTACCTTTGTCCCAATAGGCACCCGTGCTTATAGTCACGGTAAGGGAGATACACACTTTAGATAACCCCTGCTCACCCCCTGGGTATCTTGGCACAAGCAGACAGACATATTCTAAAGGCAATATGTAAAGTATTTGTACTCAAAAGACACAGTTATACAGTGATAACACCACAAATGGGCAGCACACCAGTTTAGAACAATAAAGTATCTTTATCTAATCTCAACAAAGCCTAGATGACTTTTTGTTCACAGGCCTGCAGGATCAGCACAATGTAGTGACAAACTGGCGGCATTCCAGGAGTTAGCTGGGGAGTTAGGGATCCCGTTGGCAGCTGAGAAGACTGTAGGCCCCGCCACAAAGATCACATTTCTTTGGATAGAGCTAGATTACCAGAGGAGAAAGTTAGGGATTTCAGAGAAGAGGTAAGGGGCCTCGACGGAGGCAACAAGGCAATGCTCCGCGACCTCCAACGCTTGAGTGGCAAACTCAACTTTGCTGCCAGGTTTATCCTTGTGGGAAGGGTTTTTGCCAGGCGCTTAACCCAGCTAACAGCAGGACTCACTCACAAACACCACCATATCAGGCTTGAAGCAGGGATGAAACAGGACTTGCTCATGTGGGACACATTCCTGGCTGATTTTAACAGTGTCCTAATCTGGAGAGAAGGCTGGGTGACAGCTAGGCAGATATTATTGTTTACAGATGCTTCAGGTAGCACAGGCTTTAGGGCAATCCTGGAAGATAAATGGTGCGCAGGCCAATGGCCAATCAGGTGGCACAAGCAGGGCATCACCAACAACATTAAATTCCTTGAACTGTTCCCCATAATAGTGGCCCTAACTGTCTGGAAGCAGGAACTGAGGAACAGGAAACTGACTCTGTGGTCTGACAACAAAGGGGTTGTGCAGGAAATCAAAAAGGGATCGACGAGGTGCCTGACACACTAAGACTGATGCAGCAATTGTTTAAATTGCAGTTAGAGGGGAATGTAGACCTGAAGGCCCGTCATGTACCAGGGGTGAAGAACACAGTGGCGGATGCCCTGTCAAGAGCACAGATAAGCAGGTTTAGGGAATTGGCCCCGAGGGCGGACCAGGTAATGACCCACTTCCCAGAAAAGCTGTGGGGCCTGGTGGGACAGACTTGTCAGCATTAGTGAAGCAAGCACTTGTCCCAGAAGCAGCCAGGCGCTACAAAAAATACACAGTAAAAGTGATGCAAATAGGAGGAATACAGAAACTGGAGAACATGGGTGGAACATGAAGAGCAGTTGAGCCGTTTATCCAGTGGGCATTCACCAACAAGAAGTCTAGATCATGGGCACAGGCCCACCTGTCCGCCGTCACCCATTTCACTAAGATTTAAACTGGCCAGGGCCCCACAACATCCCTTTACATCAAGGCAGTGATGAAAGGGTGAAAGTGGGCAGAAGGGGTAAAGGCAGACGGCAGGTGTCCAATAGACTTCACAAGATTGGGCCAGCTTATGGACACACTAAATGAATTAACGAGGGATATCTTTGAACTCCACCTTTTTAGGGCGGCCTTCTACACAGCATTCTTTGGAGCCTTTCGAATCAGTGTACTAGTGGCACCCAGGAAGGACAGGCCAGCAGGGCTGTGCCTGCAGGCTGCTGATGTCAGAGCCAAAGCAGCCGAGGTGGAGCTATTACTAAGGCAGTCAAAACCGGATCAGACAGGCAACGGAGCGATAGTACAGCCCAAGTGCATCAAAGATCACAGTTACTGTGCAGTTTTCTGCTTGCTCACATAAATGGTGGCGGGGCCATCAGGGGAAGACCCGCTTTTCAAATATCAAGATGGGAGTCACTTAAGCAAGTTTCAATTCACAGCTGTGATGCACCAGGCCCTTGCTAAAGTAGGGCTACCCCTGGCTGCCTTTGGCTCCCACTCTTTTAGGTGTTGCGCAGCAATGTCAGCAGCACAAAACAGCATGACCGTAGCAGGGATACAATCAGTAGGCAGATGGCTTTCCCAGGCATACAGGACCTACATCAGACCCCAATTACTGTAGAGCCCTTCCTCAGGACAGAAATGGGGCTACAGCATGGGGTAGCGAATCCATCAGCACAAGAGACTGTCAGATGTTTGTGACCATGGTTTCAGCAGGGAAGCGCCCACGCCTGGTGTGGGTAGTGGGTCACTCCTTTGTATCCAGGATGTAGGCTTGGTGGCAGTGGGGGGGGGGCATAGACTGACAGGAAGTAAGCATATGCATCCACGGGCTGGGGCACCCAGGGATGAGATGGAATCAGCTACCAGCGGCCCTCAAGGACATGCAGGCGGATGCATCTTGGCACTCTGACATTTTGATAATCCACCTTGGGGGTAACGACCTTGCCCAAAGGGGGAGGAAGGCCCTCCTACAAGACATCCAGTAGGACCTCACAGAGGCATTCAAGTGCTTTGGGAGTACGACCATCATTTGGTCAGAAGTGTGTGGTGGGGAGCCAAATCACACAAAGCAGTCGATAACTCAAAGAGAAAACTGAACATTGCAGTTAGCAAATTCTGCTAGACCAACAACCTGGAAAGCATCAGGCATGGGCTCATCCACCCAGGCAGCCCAGAACTGTATGGACAAGACGGGGTGCATGTGTTCTGGGATAACCTGTGGGGAGCAATGGCCCTGGCAGGTTGCAAGTAGAGCAAAACAAAAGTGAGGGAGGGAGGGAGGAATAAGGAGATTGGGGGAGACACAGGAAGACGTTAGCCTCCCTGACGGCTTGGCACAGAAGTTATGGTACAATGGTTGGTTATGGAGACACACCGACAGAGCGTTGTGTAGGAGTAGGGCCACTCCCTTTGGAATGCTGCACGGCAGGATGAGTTGGCCTAAGAAAAAGGGGGGAGCAAATGGAGATGGCACTCACAGCCCAGACCCCGCCGGACAGCAGGGCACAAATGAGACTGACAAGGTAGCAAGTTGGGGTCTAACTCTGGGGGAGAAGCAAAGAGAGTGGAGACCAACCAAACAATGGTCCCAGATGGGCCACGAAAAGAGAGTGGACTGCAAGGAACTAACCATAAAAACTTTTGGTGCCATTTTTGAACTGGTGATGTGCATACAATTTGTCGCAAAATGATATGTATGACAATGCAGAGCATATGATTTATGATCCTAAATATGACAGTTTGCAAATGATAATTTATGACCAGTGGTCATACAAATTATGACCAAAGTATATGTATATAATCCTAATAAACTGCAGCCAACAACGACCACTATAACCACAATGCATGTTGACTGTTTATTAGTGAACACAAGGTTGGTTTCTAGTGCATGTACACTCGAATGAGCACAGTGCAGGGGTTATTAACTCAAACTGCACAGACAGAGAATTGAGAATCTATATTTAAGTTGTGCATGGTACTACACATGCGAATGGATTTGAGACCTTGCTATGCTATTTTTAAATGCTGTATTATGTCAAATACAGTACGTTTACATTATTTTAAACCCATCCATGTTAAACACACAATTTGTTAAATGTAAATTCACTTCTACAACACCCAAAACTCTTTAAAATGCTAAATTCTTGCGAATGACTTTCCACCAAATCACAAAAAAAAACACTTTCTGAGAAAAGTTCAAACTTTTTGGCAAATTTGCTGCAATTCTATTTATCCGTTTTTCTTGTATTGGAGAGAAAGGTTTCCTATTGGAATTAACATGAGCTGTCACAATTGTGGGCCACCCCCCTTTTTTGGTCTTTCTCTACGACAGATCGACGGTAAATGTCCCATGAGCCAATGTAGATGTATGTATCCATATATGTATAAATAAATATATATATATATATATTACCTACTGGCGGTCGCCAGTAGGTATATATAGTTAGGATTTTTTCTCTATGGGATTTTTGAAAATTCTATGTCTAATAACTTTGGCGTTTGTGGACGGAATTGGCTGAAATTTTCAGTGAGTACGTATGTAGTAACTAGTATTGGTGTGTCAATGGTTTCAAAAATTATACTCTGTATTTAACACTGGGTGAAACAGAGGTTATATTAAAACGTGAGGAGATGCATTGTATTGTCACATGAATGATATCATCAGTGATGTCATCAGTGATGTCATTTGAGATGTCATCAGTGATGTCATCAGTGATGTCACTGACCATGTCATGAATGATGTAATATGTGACATGATCAGCAGTGGATTGCGGGTGCGCGATATATAGTTAGTGCAACTAACTATATATGGAATTTCAATGGTTTTGTGTGAGTAAAATAAGGTTTTTTAAATGCTAATTCCTAACTATATATGGTCTATAACCTATGGTTTTTTCAGTGAATTTTCAAGGTTTTGTAAATGCTAATTCCTAACTATATATGGTCTATAACCTATGGTTTTTTCAGTGAATATATATATATATATATATATATATATATATATATATATATATATATATATATATATATTTATATAATTTTATTAATAGTTATTTTTTTGTGAGTAACATTATTCCCTAAGGGAGTGTTTTGAAACCCTGCTGCCTTTTTTTTTCAATGGGAGTGTGTTACATGTTTTCAGTAGCTGTGAGTGGCAATGTGTGCTGCTGGACTTACTTCAAAACTGTTCATGAGTACAGTTGCTACTGTTTAGCACCTGCAGTGCTGCATTACATTTGGAACTGTAAAAGAGCAAAAGGAATATGCTTACTCTCTTGTGGGTGGGTTTTTGTAGTAGCATGTCTCTGCCTAAACCTTTCTAGGAGAGTTTAATGATGGAACAACTACTCACTAAACCACACATTCCTTAACAATGCAGTCTTAACAACGACCGTGTTTTTACCACGCATGCCTTTACCACACATGCATTTACAACAAATTTCGTTGTAAAGGCATGATTGGTAAAGGTATATGTGTGATAAACATCACACCGCAATCCCTCTGCCCCGAGCCCTAAATGCCAGACCCCAGCCCTGCAATCTATACGCCCCACCCCCAAAACCTACTCCGATTCCTCCACCCTGAGCCCTAAAACACAACCCCATCCCCTAAATCCACCCTGACCCCAGCCTCCCACCCTGAGCCCTAAAACCAGCCCCAGCCCTAAAAACTACCCCGACTCCCCCATCCCTAAGGTCCCAGCCCTAAGTTGCATCCCGGTCCTTGCTGTTCCTCTCTCCACCCATTAGCTCTGCATCTACAGTGTTGACTGACTTAACCATGCACAACGTGGTTAAGGCATATGCATGGTTAAGGCAAGCGTTGTTCCGCTTGCATTGAAACGGCATGCGTGGTTAGGCCCGCATTGTAAATGCCATTTCCCTTCAGGGAGCAATCATGCATATTATTTTATTCTTTTATTTAACAGTTTAATTGGTGCTTCTATGCCACGGTTCGGATTGCAAAGCTTCACAGAGTTCTTATTTACAGACTTTGCTGTAAAAAAAAGGATACACATTTCAAGTAAGAGAAAATGAGGACTCAGGCAAAAATGTAATTCAGGAAGTGAAGGACAATTTGAGTTTTTCAGTTTTTCTTAAAAGAGAGTAGAGCGGATTAAGTTCTGATGCCAAGAAGTAGAGAGTTCCAAACGGTACTAGTTTTGACACCAGTAAAAGAGCGATTTGGTCCAGTGAAAATGTAAATCTTGCTTTGGAATTTTGCTCAAGAAACATGTTTTCTAATCTTGGGAAATTTCTAACAGCATTCAGTAAGTGGAAGAAGTGCAGTATATTGATGTATAGCTCATGGAGCAGGAATCTCGAATTTCTGGCAGGCTTTAGGGTCAGAAGATAAAATTGAACTGGCAATACAATCACGTAAGTGCCTGCTACACCTTCCTCAACAGCCAGGAAGAGCAAAGAAGTGAGCATAATAAATCCTCCTCTGTTCAGGTTTGCTAACTCTCAGAGAGCTTTCTAGGACTACTTAATGATTAGCGCTGGGATAAAAAAAAATCCTGAGCTGGGCTCTATGTAGTCCGCAGTGGGTGTGGGCACAGTGCCCAGACGCGCGGTCCACCAGTACACGCGAGCCCACAGGGAACTTCTATAAAAAGTAAAGTAATAGATGGGGAGTTTTAATTATATTTCTCGAGATGGATTGTGCTTAGCACCACACATCGATTGCCGATGTCCAGCTAGCAATTGATGGACGGATGCTCTCGAATGCAGTTTTAAATTGTGTGCCTCCGATAATGATGTTGTTCTGATACGCATTAAATATATGCAGCAGCGGCTGCTTTTCCTGAATGAAAACGATTTGAAACTGCTCAGGCAATTATTTTTGCTCTGTTTACTTTCAGACCCATGGCATTCGTTTTTAACATTCATTAGAGGTGAAGTGCTTTTCCTGCCCGTGAACCAGAGTCAGTCATTTCAGAACTTGCTCACCAGTAGGATAGGTTCCCAGCAGGCCTGTGAAGGTTGAGGCAGAGTAACTCATATGATGCTCACATGGGTCTGATTTTTCCCCATCCTTGTGGTTCTTTGGTTGGCATTATACTGTCAGGAAGTTTTCAAATATGTTTAAAGGCTAATCTACTTCATGTCAAATATGGATCATTCAGCCAAATGAATCTCAAATTCTCTATCAGGAAGATGAAGATTGGAACTTAGCCTACAATGCATTGGTGGATATAAAAGTCCATCACTGTGGCCTTTTTTTTTTTTTTAGCACTGCAGGAATATTTTCCTCTAAGAACATCTCCTCAACGTTGGTGACTTCAAAAACTGTATCATCTCCTTCCCTCTTTCACAGCAAATCCTCATATAAGATAGAGCCCCTTACAAAAAATCTCAATATAAAATGAAAACATGATGCCCAACCGTCAATGCCTCGGGAGCTACGCCTCTGCATGGAGTAGCATGTGCAGCACCTACAGGCAACAGATGTTGTTTACATGGTGCTGTATACTGCGGTCAAACTCACGCAAAGACTCACAAATCTCATGTAGTGGCCTGCTGATGATGTCTCTTTGGTAGAATTGTAATGCAATGCTATGTTGCATGCATGTGAATCATGCACTCCGACCAGTTATTAGTAGGATTATGCAGACTTTTGAAGTCCACCAAATACAATACAAGCTATTGATTTTTATATTAAAATCTTCAGAAAATTCGAAGCTCCCAAAGTAGAAAACTAAAAAGAGGTGCATCATCAGCATCTCTTTGCAAGAGTCGGGAATTGTTTAAGCTACCACGAGGGGCCATACCAGGCAATTAGGGGTACTTGCAGCAGCTGTTTGCATTCCCTGCACTGGGGCCCACTCTACCAAGAAATGTTTTCATCTGCTCTGCCCCTGACGTCGACACTCACCAACCCCCTTGCATGGTTAGGACACCACACTGTGCCCCATTGCTACCCTTCTCCAAACCTACTGGCGATCAAGGGAAGGGTGCTTTCTGGAATAACTTTGGCAAATAAGTCAGAGAAAGTGTTGAACTGTTGGGTATGACCAGCATGAGAACACTGTGTTGAAACCTTCATGGCATAGCTGAGTTACCCCAGTAATGTATGTCTTCCATCACCTGGGAATCACAACGCTTCTGGGATTGAAGAAGACAAGAAGAAAAATGTTTGCTGTCAGAGTCACCCTGTCAGCTGATCAAAGGATTAGGACTAAGGTTCCATCGTGGGAGTACCTATGAGATCTGTTTTAGGTCTGGGCTCTTTCAGCAGTTACAGTGTATACAACAGCACCAGAGTATGCAGGAAATTATGCAATTGCATCCCTTGCCTTGATCCTAGGTGCTGTCCTACCACTATAGAAAGCTATGTTTGCTCACTCCCACAATCCTCATTTGAGTAGAGGAGTATTGTGTTAATGAGGTAATGAGTGGTTGAAAAGGCTCATGAAGGGGTAAAACAGTTCCAGTTTGGATTTTGGAAATTCCCATATCTAATGGAGCATTGCGTGACTGCATTTGGTCATGGGGCACATGGTTCATTGTGTCACATGTTGTGTGTGTTTCTGCAAATTGATCAAGGTAGAAAGCAAGGACAAACATTCAAAAGTACTGGAATCGAAATAGTTTACTGATTAATTCTCTCCTGACATCACTATGGGGGAGGGGGAGTTTCAATTAGAGCTTAAATAGTCAGCCTCGGAGTTCACTTCAGAGAGACACTGGTGAATAAGAGTAAGCCTCTAGACAGCAACTTTTTTTTTTTAATTTCTTACAACTGACTAATGTTCCTGCGAAATCCTACATTGTTTCCAACAACAGCTTTTTAAAAAAAATGTTTTGGCTACAAACATGCTCTCTGGTGATCAAATGTACATCTGCTTACTCTTCCCTGAGCCTTATTAGGCAGACCTCGTGTCAGGGTAATCTGACAAAGCCACGACTAATTTGTTAGGTAGACCGCTCCTAATTATGGAACTAGGAAACCCTGAAGAGAACTCAGAATGCGAAATTCACTAAATTACGGGATCATTACAGAACATAATTAGCTGCCAATGGAATGATCCGCTCTTTCACAAACAGACCGGAAGTAGATGTCAGGGCAGATAGGCTTTAATAGGAAGTAATTGAAGGTCAGGAGAGAGGTTATCAGAGCGAATTTTTGGACTGTTTTTCCAGGCTTCCACAATGACGTGGAACTGTTCACACTGATTGAAAATTAGACTCAAATTTGCACGAGGAATGTAATGATCGCTTCAATTAGGAACACGCTTCCTTGTTTTTCAAATGGCACCGCAGTCATTATTTCCTAGCGAAATCCTTCTGTCTTACGCAGGCAGAGATCAAAAACCTTCTCACAGTGAAGTCCAATTAGGCGACGTGACGCACAGAAATCCAGAGATGTATGCCGAGGACGTCTGGCACGTTCCTTGGACAGCACGCAGCCGGCCCTTACAGTGTGGCCTACTTCCACTGTTTAATCAAGTTTGATTAATCAAGGAGGACAAGGGCAAGTGCACACACACATATACATATATTTTTAACATCCTTTGGCTACGGTGTGGCTGATCTGCCCACTTGTAGGAGACCCTTTTCCTCTGCTGGAGGTATCTAGGGCGCATCTGGTCCTCTCCCTGTTGTGATTCTTACAAATGACATTAGAGCCTGCTTTTTAAGTACTCTGAAGTTTGGTAGGTTTATTAAGGTTGGGTCAATAAACCTTGGAACATCCTCATGTTTCATATTGATTTCAATTTTGAAAAAAGAAAACACCACATGTGCAGGCATAATAGGTGTCCCGTGGTCTCTCAGTGTACAGATCCTGTCTAATCTTTGCACTAGTCACAGGAATGTATGCAAAAAAAAAAAGAAAGTGAAGGAATTTTGGGGCCCACATTATGAGAGATCTGTAATTCCTGAATTGGCCAATAAACCTGTTGCTGAAAGCTGCCAAAAATGATAGAATTGCCAGGAGAATCAGACCCACAGTGAGAGATTCCCTTGGTAATTCCACAATCCTAAAGTAATTCTCAGGGCTCGATCTAGAATACCAGTTAATTCTGGCCCCCAGTGGTTAGCTGGACACCTGGTTTTGTTAACCTTGGAGCTGCACAATTGGCAACCCTATATGGCAACCCTGTATTCTGGGACTCAAAGAGTATACCTCCGTCACGCTCATATGGAATATGAGTATTTAACTTAATAATAGTCATTCTTTACAGGTTCAAATCGGGTCCATTACTCCCTCTTTCACCAGTGATGTATACCGTCTGTGCTCTCAGTGTTTTTTCTGCTGCCGTTATATCTTGGACTGCTTCAATCATTCAGTGGCCTCTTACGACTGCCCTGGAATATAGCTTTCGAGTTTGCTACATGCTACATGCACCAGTCAGAACCTAGGCAATTTCCAGTCAATCAACTATAATTTGTATAGTACATCAAGCAATTTATGCCGTGGTCCTTCATTTCTTGCTAATACATTTCAACGGCATGTACAGGACCAACCTTCTTGCTTTGTACAACCGTAAAATGTTCCCTCATTTTAAATAAATCTATAGGGTTGTTTGCTCAATTGTGTGGACCCAGCCACACTGTGGTCTGGCTTCCAATTGTGCCTTATGCTAGAGGGCAATTGGCTGCCCCATAATTTTAAAAACATGGCTATTTTTCCAAATAAACAATTTCATGTTGATCTTCCATCAGTCTGTGCTGAGACGCCTTTCACAGTAAAACTCTTAGTGACACATAATAATATACCATAAAACATGTTTGTGAAGCTGGTGATCTGTTGTAATGCCAGGTGCATTGACATTCGTGTCAGATCAGCTTGAATGGCCAAAAGGGTGCCCTCTGTGGCAGACAGGTAGGCATAGAAAATCGTCTAGATAAAGAAATGAACTTGTTTAATGTCTCTGCTGGGCAGTAGATAGACACCTTAGATTTGAGGCACTGTGGGGCAAGAAGGAGCAGGTATTTGGAAGTTGAACAGCTCAATGTAACGCCTACAAAGCCTTCCCAAAGTCACCAGGGCAAAGATCACAGGGATTGACTATATTGCTGTCATTTCTGATGACACATACTTTCTGTCGTAGAAGGGATGAGAATATATGACTCAGTGGCTGAAGAACTGTGTTTGATATGAGTGTGAAACATCTACATATATGTGGAATGTTCAGAACATGATATGGGTGCATCACATACACCATTTTGTATTTAGTCCACTCACAGACTCGTCTGCATCCTTGCTTGTATCTACAAGGCACAGGAAAGAACCAGGTGATGAAATGCAAAAGAGGATGGCCTATCCAGCTGCCACTCTGATCCTGTCCCTGCCTCCACTGGGATCTCTCACCCTTGCAAAAGATCCATACCTAACCTTAACCACTCCTCCTGACCCAATAGGTTAGTCAGACAGCTATCAAACAATGATAGATCATCCCTCCTAGACACCTATAACCTTGCTCCATCCGATCACACTCTACCTGCGACAAAAATCAAGACTATTGTCACTCACTCTTTCAGGACATCCCACTCTAGCTCTAGGTCTATTAATTAAACAAACCTCACTATGTCCTCTACTGCCTCTAATACAACCCTGAAATGTATATTACTAAACATCCGCTCAGCCATGAAAAATATGGTTGACATCGCTGATTTTATACTTAACCAAGACCTAGACATCCTCATGCTCATGGAAACGTGGTTGAATTAATCCTCTGCTCCTATTCTGAACATTCTAGTACACTCAGGTATGACATCATTAGATCTGACTGCTCAGTCCCCCGTGGGGGGGGGGGCCTAGCCTGCATATACAGATCTTCACTTTCAATGAGACAATCCCACACTACATCTGTGTCCTCTTGCGAATACCTCGAGATGGACATCACCACCACTAACAACTCAAAGTGCTCCCTCCACACGTTTTATCACCCACGGAGAGAAAACCACATGTTCATCAAAAAGATCATGGAGATTATCTCCTCTAACAAAGACGAACATAACAACAAGGTCTTCCGTGGCAACTTCAACATTCACAGGAACAATTCCAATGACCCTAACTTAAGTCCTCAAACTTTCCCACATCTCATACCACATGTATGGAGATGACACCCACATCTACATGAAGATAAACTCCCTGGAGGACACCTAAGTCCTCAATAACACCTTGACAAAAATGCAACAGTGTCTGACTTGTGACCACCTGAAACTCAGAGCCCTTACACGAAGATTTTAGATATACGAAAGAAGATTTTATGCCCGATTTAAAAAAAATATTGGATTAAGAATAAGATGCAAGCTGTTAACCTTTTGGTGGAAATGATGAACTTAGATATAGCCTGTGCTATGGGGAAATTTATGAGTAATGTTCCTCAAGTGCACAGAGTAAGCTCCATAAGTGGTTCCCTTAGGATAATACGAGATTGTGTTACTAAGGGATAACAGTACTGCTCCCGATATATTGAAGTGATTTGATGTACATGTATGAATTATTTGATTTTAACGATTTTAGGATGATATCTGACTCTTATTTTAAAGGGAATGTGTTACTTGATGTGTTTGAATAGGTGCCACATTTTTATAGAAACTGCTGTGTTTATATTTTTAACGGAATGATAAGATGTAAATTGTATACTTTTATGGTTGTAACAAATCAAATAAAGTTTTATTTTGACAGGCTGACTGACAGTGCCCTTACAACCGAATTCTTACTGATTGCACCACCCTAAAATCAAAGACTGGCACCCTCTTCTTGCTGCCTTGAACTGCACCCCTTACATCATTGACTCACCCAAATCCCTAGGTATAACCTTGGACAATGCATAAACCCTTTCACACAATGACTAGAGGAGGTAACATCAGCTGCATAGTCTTAGGAAATTAATGCCTTTCCTCCTTGTGGCAGACCTCACAACTGCGGTTCATGCACTTGTGCTATCAAAATTAGGCTCCAGCAGCACTACCCTGGTAGGCCTCCCGAAGCCCTCACTTGCACCACTGAAGGCTACACTGAATGCAGCAGCTAGTCTCATCACTGGATCAAAATGGCTACCCTTCGAGGCCAGGATCGATTTCAAAATTGCCTGTATGACCTACAGAGCAAGGCACCACTATCCCCCTTCCTACTTGACCCAGAAACTTAATATATGGGGTGGAAATAGATCTCCCAGAAGCGCTAGCTCCTTACTTCTCATGTCACAAAAAAGTTTTGAAAAAGAACACCTACAACCTATCCTTCTCTGGAATTGCCCCAACAATTTGGAACTCTGTACCTACTGAAATCAGACGCAACCCATCCACATCCATCTTCAGGAAAGAAGTAAAAATGTTTCTATCTAACAAATTCCAATCACATTGAGGAATTGCCTTCATCTCTCCTGTTCGATACCTCCCACCTATTTGTCCGCTGCCTCTTGTCATGCCTAAATATGTTTTAGGCCAGGACCTATGCTATAGTATGTGCTCCTATCTCTCCGGTCACCATTCGTGCATGAACATTTATTTGCATATATTGCATTTTGTACAAGTGCTTCTATTTTTTTTCATGTCCTCTCCCATGTTTTTGTCCAGTATCTGTAAAGTGCTATGTCACCCAAAAGTGTCTTGTTCGCACTATATAAAACTCCAAATAAATAAATAAACAAACAAACAAGTTACCTTATGAAGAGAGCACTGTGGTGTAAATGGAGCGGCTGTTAAAACGGGTGCTTCATTTTTCACTTTTGGTGGGCCTGACCTGCCTTTAGAATGGACAGTGACACCCCATATAGGGCAAGTGCAATGTTTGTGCATGATATGTCATGGGTGGCCTTGGGACCATCAGTGTACTTCTCGACGGGTTGTTTTTGATGGCTTTTTACTGAGCACCTTTTACAAGTTAAAGAAGAGTTAATGCAACCCTTTTTTCTATGCCCTCATTAGTAATATGCCACGGGTGCCCTTCACATTAATGATTGAATGCTTTTTTCACAAAATGTGCCAAAATAATATCCCTGTAAATTCCTGTTTTGCCCCAGGGGATAGCTGTACAAGAGGGCTACTAGGATACTGTAATCTATCTTTTGAGCAAGTCAGAAAGTGTAACAGGAAAATAAGTTCTTTTTTCTCCGGTACAAGCTGGGATTTTGTTAGTGCAAAATCCGCCCACATATTACTTTGTAATATGTGTAATATGTATACATTCTAAGCAATGATGTTGAGGGAAAAATATTTTGTTCTGAAGACAATCCTGTATCACAAATTCAGATACCTGAATATATTTCAGTACATGTTCTAAAATGAAAATTGTAATGTGTGCACTTACATTTTATGATTTCTTGTATGCACACATCAATATTATGGTTTACAATAAAAACTCTTTCTTTTTCTCTCCCTCTTTCTCTGTCTTGCTGCCCACATCTTTAACTTTAAGGTAAGTCTATTTGAATTATATATTTAATACATTTCTAAAGGTCGCACCTGCAGCTAAAGTCTGTTTGTCCTCGCTGGTTCTGCACAGGAGTAGAGCAAGGATGGGAGTGAAAATGGTGTTAGTGATACATTACCCAAAGAGATTTGTTTCTTGGGCTTTCAAGAAACAGATGATAGGTGTAAGATGGTGATCTCTGTGGTATTAAGCGCTGACAAGAAAAGGGGCAGTCACCAAATCGTTGTACAAAGAAAATGATCCTGGCGAGACACTTGTAAGGGGCGTAATGCAAAATAAGGTGCGCCCTTGCAGAACGTGTCGTTGGGCCCCCGAGACTCCCATATGTTGCATAACCATATCAATCTTAGGCTGAATTTTGGCCCTCTCAAGGGTGGACACCTCCTGTGCCACAAAGGCTACACAGGCCTATATTATGTCCCTGGTAGAGAGGAAGTTTGAATATAATTCTTCCTATCATGGGAAATCAATAATTTTCGTAAGAATGGGCGACACAGACCTACTTGCTTTTGGATTCCAACAGCAACATATTGTTGTCTCGAGTTGGATCAATGGGTTTCTTCTGTAACCACCGGAAAAGAAAGGTTTTCTACCAGCAGGAGATATAATGAAGCCGAACATCAAAATGTTGATCAGTACAGGACCTGTTCTAGATTTTCAATATAACTATTGGCTAGTTAATTAAATGATTCCACTGTGTTTGACAGGCCTTGATTATGATTTACAGGAGGGTGTCACAATATTTATCTCACCTGGCAAAATCAGAAAACTCAGGGTTCGGGTGTTACTGGCTATAAAAAAAACACCTATTCCGAGTTTAGCCCTACAAATATAGCATAACATAAAGACTTTGGTGCTTTGTGCATTAACACTCCATATCCAGGTATTTTACCAGTTTTTTTTCTTCAATTAATATCTTTAGATTTGACCTGCCAAGGTTTATCAGGGGCAGGAGCTGTGAGGACTGTGTTACACTCAGTAACTACCTGGTGCAGTAAACTGGCCAATTTCATTTGTGCTCCCTGTACAAACAGATGCTTTCTTAGCAGAGATGTTTTTCAGGCATGGGCAAAGTGGACAATTGCCCAGGGCCCCCAAGTAATGTCATCTTTTTCTCAAGCTACCTTTGTAAACTTTTTTTATCAGAACCTCTCTACCTATCTCTTTTAAGGGCTGGAGCTCCAATTGATACAGAGAAATGTCCTGTGTTCTGAACAACTTTGATTTTTGTTGCCTACTTTTTTGCCTACTTCTGCTTATATATAGTAGACAAGTTGCACTAATTAACCTTTTCGCACAAGAAACTATATATGTATATATGCACAAACAACATCTGCTCCTTAACGCTGCCGGCCGGTCCCGAAAGGGAAACAGGATACGGACACCTGTATTTACGAGGAAAATCAGGTTTTGTTTATTCCAGCAGTTATAAATATATATATATATAATTCAAAGTCGTTTGGAACAGACGACCCCAAAATGTGTCTGCTGCTCGGGCCCAAACATTTCATAAAATATCTCTGTCCCTCAGGCTTTGTCCAAAACTGGGACACTCGTCGAGGTCACGGTGTGTTAATCGACCCCAATGTAACTTTACTCTGGTAGAACCAGTGGTCGAAGTGGGGTAAAAAAAGTAGGGGAACTGTGGGTGGAGACTCAGGGGGTGGGAATAACCAAAGATTGGATCAGTGGGCGGAGTCAGGGGTGTGGCTAGAAATAGCAAAACATACAATTTTTAGTACGTTTACATTTCACTGACCAGTTACAGCTTATAACGTTATTTCATTCAAACAATGGATAAACATGTTTATTTGAGGTTTAATTCAGGAAAAAGCAAACAGTCATAGGGAATACAGGTTTATGTAAAGCATGTGAAATATAAGCAGGAACAACATGTTCCCTTAATGCTTTTACTCTCATTGTTCAGAAATCCATGAGTATTTTTGTCTCAAACGTTGAGGACATGAATACGGGGCTCCTTCTTTACACATGTGTTAAGCAGGGCTCAGAAGAGAAAGGGACTGTCAGGAGAATCTAGACTCACAGAAACCCACAAAGGCTCCTTCATATTCATGTCAGGCAGCTAGCTGCTCAATCATAATATTGCAAAAAGAACAACTGGTGGACAGAATGCAGAACAATATCATACGTTCACCCCAGTACAGAGATCTGGGCCTAAATCCATCGTTTTTTTGCTCACCATGCCATTCCAGTTTGGACCCAGCCATATGCAAATCAGTCTTGATCCTACGCCCAATGGGACCAGTCCAGCCCGAACTGCCAGGCCATATGTATTCATGTGTCCTTTCATTCGGGAAGTGAACACAAAGCAGTACCCACTGAACTATGCACATAAAATATTGCTCTTTGATATGCATAGTACACGTTCTTTCTAGCACGCCTATTACCCCTCTACGCTACCTTAGGTGAGTAAAACAGATACTAGACAAAACATGCTTCCATCTCTCTCCAGCAGGTACATTGATCACCAAAGTTATCTTGACACTTGTATTGTTGACCGAAAGCTGCTGAATATACAAAGAACTTTGCAGTGTTTTTAAAACTCCTGCACTTGTACAAAACCGTCCCCCCCAAACTAAACTGCCCCCCTACCCTTCCAGTCGCCCAGGGAAACGTCTGATGCCTGGAATGGCCAGTCCGGCATTGTTACCTTTTTCAATGCAGTACTGCAGATATGTATGCTTATTAGATATTAATGTCATGGATCACTATGTTTCAAATTTAGGGTGCACAGTTTGTTAAACTAGTTTGTGTGCCTCCCTGCAGCACAGCATCCTCTACACAGATGATTTTACAATCCTTGTTCTGGAATCCACTGCTAATCAAGAGCTGATATTGCATGGTCAACAGTCTGCTCTGCTCTGTTGTGTCACCAGTTAATTCACAGTGGTCTGATGGCCCTTTCAGTGTTGCTTTGCAGGCCCCTAGATAGAAGGGAAGGGGAGGAGGTCGTGGGCACTGCAGAGTAGGGTGGCCAACTGGCATGGGTGCAAATTTAGAATGGGGAATGTAAAAGTTCAGGACAAGGGGTCAAAATTCACAACAAAAATTAAGGACAGGAGGTCAAAATTCAGGACAAAAATTCAGGGCAACAGGTATGCTTTGCAGACACATCAGTGAATGTTATGCAATAGTATATAAATAAATAGGCAAGGAACATAAGTACAAGTCACTTCTCCTGCCCTGTCACTTTCTCCTGCCCCGTCACTGCTACTTCCCGTTCACTGCTCCTGCCCCGTCACTGCTCCTGCCCGTTCACTACTCCTGCCCATTATCTGTTCCTGCCCATTATCTGCTCCTACCCGTTATCTGCTCCTGCTCATGCCTAATCACTTCTCCTGCCCGTCACCTCTCCTGCCCCATCACTTCTCCTGCCCCGTCACTTCTCCTGCCCCGTCACCTCTCCTGCCCCGTCACCTCTCCTGCCCGGTCACCTCTCCTGCCCGGTCACCTCTCCTGCCGGTCACTTCCCCTGCCCGGTCACCACTCCCGCCCGGTTACCACTCCTGCCCACTCACATCTCCTTTCCTGTTGCCTCTCCTGCCCTGCTATGTCACCTGTCCGTCACGTCACCTGCCCGTCACTTCTACTGCCCTGTCGCTTTTCCTGCCCTGCCACCTCTCCTGCCCCGTCACTGCTCCTGCCCCGTCACTGCTTCTGCCCCCTCGCTGCTCCTGCCCTGTTCACCGTTCCTGCCCCGTTCACCGCTCCTGCCCCGTTCACCGCTCCTGCCCCGTTCACCGCTCCTGCCCCATTCACCGCTCCTGCCCCGGTCACCACTCCTGCCCGGTCACCACTCCTGCCCGGTCACCACTCCTGCCCACTCACCTCTCCTTTCCTGTTGCCTCTCCTGCCCAGTCACTGCTCCTGCCCCGTCACTGCTCCTGCCCCGTCACTGCTCCTGTCCCGTCACTGCTCCTGTCCCGTCACTGCTCCTGCCCCGTCACTGCTCCTGCCCTTTCACTGCTCCTGTCCAGTCAGTACTCCTGCTCATGCACGATCAACGCTCCTGCCTCGTCAATTTCCCTACCCCCTCCCTTCTCCTGCCCCGTCACTTCTCCTGCCCTGTTCACCGCTCCTGCCCTGTTCACCGCTCATGCCCTGTTCACTGCTCATGCCCTGATCACCGATCATGCCCTATGACTGCTCCTGCTCATGCCTAATCACTGCTTCTGCCCAGTAACCTCTCCTGCCCGGTCACCACTCCTGCCCGGTCACCACTCCCGCCCGGTCACCACTCGCGCCCGGTCACCACTCGCGCCCGGTCACCACTTGTGCCGGTCACCACTTGCGCCCGGTCACCACTTGCGCCCGGTCACCACTCGCGCCCGGTCACCACTCGCGCCCGGTCACCACTCGCGCCCGGTCACCACTCCTGCCCACTCACCTCTCCTTTCCTGTTGCCTCTCCTGCCCAGTCACTGCTCCTGCCCCGTCACTGCTCCTGCCCGTTACTTCTTCTGCCTGGTCACCTCTCCTGCCCCATTACCTCTCCTTTCCTGTCGCCTCTTCTGTCCCATCACTGTTCCTGCCCTGTTCACTCTGTGTACCACATGGACAAATTACACAAGGGGGCAAGTTCCCCAGAGTACTCTGTTTGGGGAAAGCTCCTCTGTCATTACTAACTCTGACCTCATTGCAAACAGGAAAGAAAACACGTTGTACCACAAATTCCCTGCGTGTGCGTCTTCCACCGGACTGCGTTAACACTTGGCGTGCATCGTGTTAGAGGTTTTTTTGTAAGCTTGAACAATAAGGGCACTTTGTAAACTGTGGTATATTTGGAGGATCTGGACTAGAGGTTTTTACAGAAGACATATTATATCCTGAATAACGATCTATTTAATTCACTGATGACGCAGTATCCTAAAAGTGAAAAGGTCTTCACACCAGGACACTCAAAGGAGGGGGATTTGTCTCCCAGAACACTGTCCCTCAATCTCCAGATCCACAAAAGATCAGCACACCATCATCAAAGGCAGACGGCGGGCACATTGTTTTTTGAAAGAGGCTAATCAGCCTCAATCAGAATGACAATGGGCTGCCCACGGTCTGTGGAGCTGAGGGAGGGGCTGCTGCAGCCCTCTGGAGTTCACCAGAGAAGTGCGAGCAGCCCCTGGAAGCTGAATGAAAAAGTTATCATTAAGTAGGACTATTCTTGCCGTCCCGGGACGATTTTTTTAAAGAAAGAAGTAGGGGAACGGACTGAAATAGTTTGTAAAAGTAGGGGCACGCCGTGCCCTTCCGTCCCCGCCCACTTCTACCGCTGGGTAGAACTACAAACTGGATAGAGGTTATATACTGTAACATCTGAAAGTACAACAGCCAGACAGTTCAGGTTCACTTAAAATTCCTTCTTCAATGCCTGCTGCAAGACATCTCACCCCCTATTCCAAGCCAGTCTGCTGAGTGGCCAGATCCGCTCCCTCAATCATATTCCGTCCTAATATACTGCTTTGTCAGTAGCCAAATTGCTTTTAAAATTTAGGCCCGAACAGTTTATTTATGTGTGTTCCTGTCTCATGGTTCTGATTAAATATGGCTCTGTTCATTACTGTACTGTCACCGCGTTCTCGCGCGTGGACCGCCCGGACCCGTCGCACAGCAAAGCAATCTACGAATCACAATGCGAGGTGTCATCGTTATCAAATACCTCAGGACGGGTGTTCTTTAAGGACAGATTTACCATCTGTTTTATTTTATTTTTGTAAACTTTAAATCACTTTAATGCTTGAAAATCGAAAAGCCGTGGAATGGAAGAGCTCTTTGTTTAAATCCTTCTGTGGGCTGCGTGGAAGGCCAGCGCGACGTGTGGGTCCTTTGTCAACCAGGCAGAGCACGTCCCCTGCATCTGTCAGAGGGGCCTGCATGAATTATCCTGGCAGCGTCCCCTGGCATTTGAAGGGACAATAACATTTGGCAGCGATGCGCTCTGTGGATTTCCATGTTTGGTTCGCTATTCCTGCTGATCTCGTCTCTGTTTCTGACAAAAAATCGGCAGGTGGTTATAAGAAGAGAGAAATAAAGACTGCCGAAGACACTTTTTACAAATTATATGTGGCGGACAAAATATATATACAATATTTAAAAATTTCAGTACTGTGTAAAAATAAACTACGTCCTCTTTTGCTTTTGAAAAAGTTTCTATAGTATAAAGTAATCCATACCTTTAGGATTATTTCCGGATTTTGGTTATCAAACGCTAGTACTGTACCAAATGATTTTCATGGCTTCACTGGACCTATCAAATCTGATAACGCTGTAAAGCAACATGCCTTCGTATGGGAAGATCCTAAACCGTCTGAAGTTAAGTCATCATGCAGGAAAGTTAAACTATATAACATAGAGTCTGAGTTTTGAGTTTGTCTGATCCCCCACCACCCTGTCCCCTGAACTGGACAGACAGCTAAAAATATGTACTATGTTTCATGCAACTTGAGAAGGCAAATTTAGAAAAGAGCCACCATGAAGTCTAAGAGGTGATTAGCCCCAGAATTTGGGTCGTTATAGTTTGCAGACATTATTGCTTCTCAAGGCCTATAAAGTCTAGTCCACCGAGAACATTATACAAAAAAAAGTCAAGTAAAAAACCTACTAGATCGAGTCATCTTAAAAAATGCACAAATGTAGCTCAGACCACTGGAATGCTGTTTTACGAGCAATGGGAGTGCAAGAACTCAGAGAGGGCATACATGAACGTGGTGGACGTATTGATCGGGTATGCAGAATATACACAGATCTGTCAGAAAAAAACATTAGCCCTTATGGCATCTCATCTTGTGCAGTACATCCAATATGTTCAAAATCATCTCATATGGATAGATTATTTGCAGATTTTAAAGTTTACAATTTGATAAAATTGAAATGATTTCAATATGCATACTTTGTAGTCTATTTGTGAAGTAATTCTTTGCAAAGTGATATTTTATTTTTACTTGAAGGTAAATGGGGACGCCATTATCATTTTATTCTAAAGCAAAACTGTCAAACAGCAATTGATCCTTGCAATGTATCAATGTATTCCGTGGACCCCTTATTCCACACTGGGGTCTACTCATCAGTGCCAGACAGGCTATTCTCCGGTTCTGGCCTTGCCTCAGTGACCTGCACTTAGAGGAATAGTTTCAGAGCAGAATCAGCAACCTTACCCCATGGACACATTCAGATCTGGTTTGATTTTTTTTAGCCTGAGCTGATTTTGGTTTCCCAATGCTCTTTACATATTTTTTGAATCATAAAAGTATTCGAAGGATTGATTCTCACTCCAGATAACAGATCTCATACATAAGGTAATATGAACAACATGTTTTTACTATCTACTCCATGGGCTAATAAGATTAGAATTAGCTGCAGTGCCGGGGATCGAGCCCTAAAGGAATACGCATTCCTTGGAGCTCCTCTTATATATGAAGAACTACTATATAGGTATGATGCTTTACCTTCAATGCCTGAGTTGTTGTTGGTAGTGTAAACTTTTGTATACAGATGGGTCCGCAAAAAAATCAAAACTGAAAAGAGGTCTAAATCAAATGCTATTGTTTTCAATTAATATAAACCATCACAATATTGCTATTCGTACTAAACACAAAAGCACGTAAAATCTTAATGTGATGTAGTACATAATTGTTAATGGTTTCATAAAATTATGAACACAACGTAGTCTGACACATCCTAATTGATTGCTAGTACGTGGGCCACCGGGCATCGTGTTAAGTATTATATGGTAACAAAGCTGATGGTGAATAAATAAATCATGAAATGGTCATATTATGCCTAAGGTTACTACCATTAGTTCAACAACAGATATTACTCCGTGAAATAGTGATACATTTCATCAATTTACTGTTTTTCTAAGAGTCAGATGGATTAAGTGCCTTAGATTTAAATTCTAGATCAGTATGGGGTGTAATCGTCTTTAAAGTGCTGCAGTGCTAATTAACCTATACATGATCCAAGCTTGAAAGTGGGATTAAGTCATGTACCCCAGGTTTAAATATTTCCAAAAATAAAATATTCCATTTAAGTAATTTTTCAAATAAAACTAAAGATGTCATCTGTTTACAGTTAATCTGAGGATCAGATGGATTAAGGTTAAGTATTATATCCACCTTACAGGTTCTGCTGCCCCTGTCATAAAAAATGTTTTTCAGTTGTAAAATAAAAGCGTTCTTTAAAAGTGAACATATGTGATCCATGTGGATGATGTCTTCCTTTACGGCGCAGCATAACCTGCATGTCTTTGGGCCATTATATTTCCATGACCGTTTATCAGTCAAGGATGGTAGAGCACCAAATCGGATAGCCATCGGCTTTCTCTTTTGTCATGGTTAGATATGCTGCCGGCTTTGGGTTGCTGTAAGATTATAATACTATCCACTCATGTGTGCAGCTGGTCAGTGTAGGTGTGTCATTTAGGAGTATGTGTGTTTTTGAAGCTTTGTTTATTGCATGATGGAAAGCGGGGTGAGGTAAGTTAAAGTTCCAAAGGTCCATTGTGTTTCTTACTTCCAGTCATGACCAAAGGTATTTACTGTAAACAGAACCAGGTCCTTTTCTAATTATTATTATAGGGCATTAATTGTTGGACTTCCTCGATTTGACAGTATTTTGTATGATGTTTTGATGGTGTAGTAACACCCCCTGTTGGTTTGTTGCATGAGTCCAAATTCCAAGAGGACTTGTGCTGGTGAGACATTCTGCAGCAGACCAAAAACTTGCTCATACATATTTGTTTCCAATTTATCCAGTCAAGGCACCTTTACCTTGCACAGTGGCACTTGGGTAGGCCACCATTGGTCGAAGTCTAGTCACAATAACTGCCAGTAGGGTCTTGAAACAGGGACCATCCAGCTTCTTGGCAAGAGCACAAAAACATAAATCAGTGCATTTCGTTTCATCACAAGGTACTGCTTATGCATTTGGATGTCTAATTTCATGTTTAGGTACCGTTCCAGCTATTTATAACTGCTAACTTCCTCTAGGATCTCGTCTCCCAGCTTGATCTTGTGGTAAGGGCTAGGTCAGTTCCAGAAAGACATTATTTTTGTTTTAGTTGTGTTTATTTGTAATTTGTTGACCTTGGCGTGCTTTGCTAATTCTATGAGTGATCGCTCTAGGCCCACTCTTGTTTGGCTAAGTATGACAATATCATCCATGTATGAAAGGTGATGCCGGTTTAAAGGTCCCAGGACCGGCGTGGGAGTTTACCTGATCCAGCCTTGGGGACAGGTCATCCATAAACAAGTTGAACAATTGTGGGGCTAAAACACACCCTTGTATAAGGCCTACTTCTGTTGGAATTCTTCTCAATAGTCTTGTATTATCTGCCAAGTCTGTGTGTATCTGTGCTCCACGGCGCACAGTATTCTATCTGGGAGCTCCCACAGCCTCAGGTCTCCCGACAGAAGACCTCGGCCCACACAATCAAATGCTGCTTTAAAATCTATAAAGCATAGATGGAGCTTTTCTTTAAGCGCTTGCATTTGTCCGGTCTGGTTGATTTGGACTTGATTGTGGATGTTTGAAATTCTACCGGATCCTCTGAGATTAGCGTTGCATAGTATTTGGCTTCTGAATCAATAAGTGAAATTAGCCTGTAGCTGGCGGGGTTGGACCGGTCTCCACTTTGAAAAACAAGTTTATTATTGAACTTCTCCAGCTACTGGGGATTGTACCTGTTCTTTCCACCTCATTATATAATGCAGTTAGCGGGTCTGCCCAGTATTCGGAGTAGAGCTTGTAGATTGCCTGCAGGATGCAATTTGAGCCTGGCAACCAGTCTGTTCATCCTGCCTTTATAACCTTTGCCACCTTCACATCTATGTAATATTGATTTACTGGAACAGGCAAACAGTTCGGGGTGCTGAATGATTTGGATGTATCCAACACGTTACTGCTTTGTTCTTTATTTTAGGGTTTGCATTCTTCTCTGGTGGATACCTATATCAAGCCGCAGCCGGTAGTGGGAGTACCAGCCGGGCGGTGATGTGGGGAGGGGGAGGGGCAGGGTGGGGGGTAGTAATGTAAGGATTACAGACTTTAACAGGTAAGAAAACATAAAAATAAATAAAAACGAATTTTGTTGCGCGCACTGCATCACATTTTGTGATGCACCACAGAGGACTGACGATCAGACCTTGGGACAGTAGAAGCTACACTGAGTGTATACTAAGAGCATTATGTGAGGTGAAGTGCAAGGCACTTTTGGCAATGCTAGGGGATGGTGCAGACAGCAGAGATCGAAGAGGCTCAGAAGGGACATGATTGCTCAACCACAATTTGAGGCTCTTCTGTAGAGCCATCCAAAGAGGAGGTGCCAAAGCACCATGATCAATACTGGGGCCACAATGAATATTAAATACATGAATCAGAGTTTTCATTTGTTCCATAGAAGTTTCAGATGAATGCAGAAATGGAGCAGACTGTCTGACTCCCACGAATATCCATCTCGAATACTACATATTGAAGCAGGCACAGTAGGACATCCTAGAAAGGAGACACACTAATTTAGGACTGGGGAGTAGCAACATGAGTGCTGGGGTATTCGACCACACTGAAGCTACTTCAGAGTGAATATTATCAATGCTCTCTGCTGAGGATTCTACATATACCCCACCTCGGTGGGTTCCACCAGAGGTAAAAAAGACCAGAAGTGAAGAATTTGAATCAGAAACAATCTATCCAGAAAGTCACAGGAATTGAGTAAACAAGCAGACTCTGCAACAGCATGGCCATGTGGGACAGACACACCCATGCACAGGCACCCATCAGAAAAAGAAGCATATGACAGACCTCTTCCAAAAGTCTCAGGGATGACTTTTCTCCATTAAGTGAACTGAATCAGGAAATCGAAGAGATGAAACAGACCTATTCTAACTGGGAAAGGGTACAATCACAAGAAGAGACAGGAGATGTAAGAGTGAAAGAACAAGAATTCATGAAGCAACAGATAAACAGCTCAAAGGAGAAGAATATTATCCCACAGAGCGATGCAAAAATCTAGATACTGCTTCAGTTGAATGTGCATTTTCGAGGGATACTTTGAGAAGCAGAAGGGAGCAGCAACATTGTGAACTTTGTACAATGC
The DNA here is from genome assembly GCF_964261635.1 of Lissotriton helveticus. Lineage (NCBI taxonomy): Eukaryota > Metazoa > Chordata > Amphibia > Caudata > Salamandridae > Lissotriton > Lissotriton helveticus. Next base: position 747,712,779 of record NC_136072.1, on the reverse strand, counting down.
ATTTTTAAAACATTGCTTCAAAGGTCTTGCACTCATGCTGGCATAGAACACACAAATGTGTCTGTGGCAGCTCTAGGCAACTTGCCTCTAAACATCATTACAAGGGTCCACGTTATCAAACAAAAAGTAAAACTAGTTCGTGCAGGGAGGAAAATAGATGGTCTTCAAAGGATAATCAATATTGCTCTTCCTAGATTTATCGGCAGAATGAAAGAAGGGCATTCAGAATAGCAGATATCCTCAAGGAGCACAATTTTGACTAAATATGAGGTTACCCTTCTGCATGATTCTCACCTATCATACTACAGTTACTGGTCGAATCACTAGAATCACTAGAAGATAAAGAACCACATGTGCATAACCTACAACAGCACCACATAAAGCCACTGAAAGGCAAATGGCAGAGAGTATGAAGGACAAGGAAAATCCTCAGACTGAACTCGGCTGCCATTGATAAAGAATGAAAATCAGTCATCAAGCAGCTTAAAAATTCTCACTACATGGAAAAAAAAACGTGGAACCGAGTGTCGGATTCTTCAGAGGACAACATTAAATCAATGTGGGTCTTGGGATGATGAAGTGAAATAGAGGAGAAAAGACAGGGTAGCAAAAGTGGGAGGAGGTAGAGGAAAATTGAATAAGGGCACTGGGTCACCTTTTTTCCCTGAGGGGTTTTTGATACGGATGAATTTAGGAAAGGGAATGATCAAGTTTTCTTTCTATTTGGGTTTTGTTTTGGAATGGTGAACAGGTTGCCAGGTGGGGAATCTTCCTACATCTACAAGAGCTTGGACAGTTGCAGGTAGTCCTTGAGGAAGACCCCGTGCCATGTTTTACTGGTACAAAGAAATAGTTGAATATCATTCAGTAAGTTGAAAATTCTAAGGGCCATATTATCAAGAAAGGGCGATACATTATCACCGCTTTTATCGGCAGGAAACTGCCGCTAAAGCGGCGATAATGGGCTTTATAATATGTCCTTGTGAATTCCCGTAGCAGCCCAGGTTCTGGTGTTAACCTGGGCTGCTATGGGATTTCACTAGGGCATATTATCAAACCCAGTTTCCTGCCGATAAAAGCGGCGATAATGTATCTCCCTTTCTTGATAATATGGCCCCAAATGTCTCACAATTGAGACTGATTTTAGTCTGACGTAAGGATATGATGAAAGGTATGCATTTCCAGGGTTGATAAAGAAATATAGGAGTGGAAATCGTGTCTGTTCATTTAAGACGCTTGTATGCCTTCCGCAGACTCAGTTAAATGCCTGCCAAATGCCTCAGTAAAGTTGATAGGAAGGGATAGTTTCATTCACATACCATGCTTACCTCTGACAGGCTATAAGGCCTGGTACTTTGCTATTTAAATATCAGACTACTTCTGAAAATCAGAGACAAAGTTAATCATGACTATAAACATGGCCTAAATTATTGGTAATCATGGTGTCAGTCTGCTACCAAGGCTATGAGGGTGAAAAATAAAGGGCCACAACGAAATATCATTTATAATGAAAATTATGCAGAAGTAGCCAAGGCCATTCATTTAAATATAAGGCAATTACACATATCTATTGCACTAGTTCAAAATATTTTGCACCACAAGCTAACTTAAAGATCATTGCTTTCCTGCATCCACAGGAATGAGGTATGATCAGATTCTGCGAAAATATCAATTTTTATGCCTGATTAAATTAGCCAAAATGTTCCTACGATTCTGCATGGCTGGATACCTCCCACATATTCTACTCCCACACAAACATTTCTGAAAATTACAATTACCAACAATCTAAGTATCAATAGTCCTCAATGCCCAATGTAATATTGGGCAAAACATTCCTCTCCATATAAGCTCCAAGACCAAACAATAGAAACAAACGATGAGCTGTAGCTCACTGACCATGTTTCAACTCTCTGGTGTGGATTAGACTGGCCCCACAGACAGAGACCTTTAGTGCTCCCTGCCTAATGCATCCAAGCACCCAAAAATAAATCTCAGTTCCTATAATGCAGAGCACCTCCTAGTAGCTAAAAAGGGCATCTCTTTCTAAATGGGCTGAACAATTGCAAAAAGACGCCAATAAATAACCTATGACTGATTCTGTGCTCTCCTAAACCACAGTTGACCTTCTGCAAGAAAGTGAAATTTCCCCTTGCAATATTGAGAAAACCACCCACTGCCCCTAAAAGTCCACTTTAAGAAATGACTGACACTTTAAGCCACTTACATTCATGAATGACCTTTATAGATAGAAAGTTGACTCTCTAAAATGTACTCTTTTCCAGTCTTACTATCACATTTAAACATGTGCATCATTTAACCTCTATCTAGGATTTAGCAGACTTTATAGAGGAAATATAATACCCCTTCACTTGACTTGCTACCATGCACCAACAGTGATTCGGTTAATAAACTTACACTGAATATCCAATTGCATGTCCTGCATAGGATTAGCCCAATTCCACAGCTCATATTCTTTTAACAATTAATCTGTCTCAATTTTATTAAATGCATTAACGATAACATCAGGCTCAATCAAGCAACCATATAATTCCCTTCTTACAACTCGTAAAAGACATGCTGCACAAAATTAGTATTCCAATAATGGTCCAGGCTTCCGCTTGCAGGCATGGATCTTACAAAACCACAGCACCACGGCTCTGTCCTGCCTGTAAAGCATTGGACCCAGTTCTCTAAAAATGTATGAATATGCACCTCCTTTGGGTGATGATTAGCATTACATTCATTAATGTTTTTTGAGTACTGGAGGTTTTGTGAATTCCCAAATACGTTCATGCAACGGAACTACAACTTGAATAAAAGTACACAGCATAGATAGAGCAATGCCTTCAAATTAATGCAGTTACATTTTACTTATTTTTCTCTATTGTGAAAAAACCTTTACCCATGCAGAAGTCACTTCCACCCCTCTGCCACAGAGCCGGATTTACTTCTAATTCTGACCTGGATTAATCATGCAGTATTTTCAGGATGGGAATAGGTCTTGAAGAGCAATGTGAGCACTAATTAATTCATGACTTTGTACTTGTGCACACACTTTCCAACTTATCCATGCCTTTCATAACCCATTCCACCGTTTACAAAATATTTATCATTAGCTAATACACTACATCCTATGTTGTCTATAAATTCTCATTTTGTCACTTTCAAAAGAGAATTTGCAATCATAAGTTAAGTCATTGGTACAAGTAAGTTTGCCTGGCATAAACAAATGGCATTGTAAATACAGCCCATTTTTTCTAGAGATAACAGGTAAGAAAATGTAAAAATATTCAACATCTCCCCAAACACATACAGTCAGAAAATATGGGTGACCAAAACATATACCATATTTGCAAGTCTACAGGATACAGTTTCACACTCAAATATGATTGGATGCTCCGCTTCTCCCTCACCCGTCTGTCCTCTTACCAATGTGCCCACTTGCACATTGGTTGTGCAGGTGTGCTCACTCTTTTAGTAACCGCTGCAGCCCAGTAGCGCCCCTGTGCTGCTGTCTGAAAGTGTGGGGTTTATTGTGCACTGACTCCCAGAATGCATTAAGGATCCAGGTCTATGAGTCCATAACCAATTTACATCAAACTAAAACTCAATGTTAATCTCTAAGATTATACTCTATCACAATGCCGATGGTTTGAGATAGTAAGATAAAGACTGGAGCAGCATAATTTTGGCTTCACCCTTACATGTCACAAATACGCAATATAAACGTGCACTTAGCACCCGTTTTCTGTGTGTCTTCAAAATATTAATGTAAAGTGTTGCAATTGACATCATTATTAAAGTGCATTCACAGTAGAATTAGAGAGTTCATATATACTGTGTGCCTTAATTCATTAAATGACATTTACTGTTTGGGTGACTGAATAAACCATCATTACACCATTAAAATGCATTTACTTTAGAAATGAAAATGATTTATTTAATGTGTGCGTTTATTATGCAGTTCGTAGTCTCACTTATTCACATGTACTCAAAGTTATTTTACTTTTATGAACATTAACATTAATCTAATGTACTGACAGTTATATTAATTTGTTTTTCCATGTGTACCCACATGTTAGATGTGCACTATTGACTTAATAGGTTAAACTTGCCCTAACTAGGCCCATATTTCTTTCTGTATGAAATGCTGTATTCTATTTCCTGCTTCCGTGTCTTTTCCTTGCAGGTGCCGTTCACATGGTTTGTTTGTTTGAGAATAGATACAACACTGCAGCAGTGATAGAGAGAGGACCTTAGAAAAAGTCCTTTACAAAGATCATGGAGAGCCAGAGTGTTAACTGAAAGTGTCCATTCAATGCTGTTGCAAAGGCTCATAAGTGACAAAGGACAATACCATTCCCATGTGTGTCCTGGGAGAAATTGTCGCTGTTTCAGCTTATAACAAGAGAATGGAAAGGGCAATGGAGCCTCTGAGGATTTGAACAGAGGGGTGTTACTTTGGAGATTCTGGTGGAAATTACTAGAGTTCATACTGTCAGAGGTTATGCCACTTTTCTTTGGACTTTAAGAGGTTTAGACCTCTAGCCTTCCCTTCGACTCTTGCAGAGTGTGGCTTAGGCTAACACTAATTTCCCTGATCCAAGTAGACTCCTGACCGAGCTCTCAATCCTGACACCTTCCTGCACTTTCCCGCATTTTCCTATTTTTCTATTTTTCAACATTTCTCTGATATTTTAAACCACCCTCCTTTGTTTGGACCTTAATTAGATGAGTTAGACTTCCCTCGTGTATAAAAGAGAGAATCAGAAACTCTTCTCTGAGCACCAAGTTCTGGTAGTGATCAGTTGTATTGCTGTGACTCAACTTTTTTTCTGCCTCCTATTTGTACACCTAAAATTCTTTAGGTGGTTGGGTTTTCCAGTTGTTCATCTGTATCTTTACACTATGGTACTAAGATTTGTTTATCTTAACCTGACTGCTAACTTGTAATACATCTTATTAACTATAGTCACTGATTCCTGGTTCTTACTGTGCAGCTAAATGAGTTGCACTGTTAATTAAATTGATTGATTTAATGCTAACTCCCTTTACCTCTCAGTTAACAAAGAAAAGGTCCATCAGATCACCAATGGTAAGAGGGTTGGCCCAGCGCTGCTTCAAGACAAAAACACCTGTTTGCATTATAATTCTTTTATATCACACAGTGACTTATTTGAAACAGTAGTACACACAGTGAACTTTTCCTCATGACAGTAGTACCATGTGTTTGCTGGTTTTAGTTATTACTTGCTTAAGGTGATAGTTTGGGAGCACCAGAGACTACAGTCTGTTGTAGAAGCACACACTTTTGTTCATTGCCAGTCCTTCAACTTAAGCCTACTCAGGCGTGTATCACAGATGTTCACATATCTTCGTCCTCTCTACAAAGGGTGTCCCTAGGTGTAGGTTTGGAGTCAATGACAATTGTGCTTTTTTGAGGTAAAGACTAAGGAAACAGAAGAGCTCAGGTAGATACCAACATTCAAAGTGTGATATGGAAAAATCTTTCCTTTTCTCTCTATCTCACTATGTTGTTACTTTGAATTTGACCTAAAGAATGGACAGGAAATGTTCTAACAAAGACCCCAGGTAAAAATCCATGGTGGGGCTACATTTGGCACCCCCATTCCGACGTTCAGATGTCTGCTTTGAAAACAAAATGGATGTACTAAAAATGTGTGGTTCCAGAAAAAACTACTAAATATGTGCAGCACTTGGAGAGAACATTCTCTGACGTGTACTTTCTCTGTTATTTATCAAAGTATCTTGACTCTTAAATGATATTTCAGTAATTTCTCCGGCATGTAAACACTTCGATGGAATTATAGAGCCACATTATGATTGAGAGATTGTCTGTGATGTATCACTGGGCACTGCTATAGGTCGAATGTTTCTTATCTTAATTTCAGCATTTATCATTCCATTTATAGCAAGTATTTTAATTTTTACTATGTTGTGTGTTGTGCATCATCATTAAAGAATGAGGGCTCTGTACAAGAATTACATCTATTCATAAGGGTATAATATAAAATCTGGTGGATAACTGAAACATAGTTTAAGATTATCAGAGTGAAATTGGATGGGTGTCCTCCAACTCACTCCTAGTAACTCATTTTCTTTCTTTCTTTTTATATTTATTCCTCGAATCCTAGTTCTAGAAGTATGGCTTTGTTCACATCACATTTAGGGGCCAGTGCACTCCAGCCAATCTCTTTGCATTTTTCTATCATTTAATGGGCCAAAAGTGATGTGCATTTTATTGTTGACTAGTGAATGTTGTCCCAGCTGATAGGATCAAATGCATGGGACAACTTAGCACATTAAGGCTAGATCACAAAACCTATTTTACTGACATCTTTGCATGTCATAGGTGGTAAGTTAGGGAAGCTGTTGCTCTAAGTACCTTTTATTACCTTATTATGAGAACAAAATTTTAGTGTAGGTAAGGTATGACAAGAATGATTGTGCACATTTTTTGTTTGTGTTTTGTTGTGATGGAGAATGTGATTTTGTTGTGTTGTACTTTGGTGGTTGTCTTTTGCTTTGTCTTGTCTGTTTTGTTGTGATGTGCCCTGTTGTATTTTGTGTTATGTTGTTTTATGTATGTTATTGTGTTATGTTACATTGTTTAAGTTTGATATGTCAATAGATACTGCTACATTTGCATACGAAAGCAGCACACTTTTTGATCAGCATAAAAGCCACCACAAAAGCAAGGCATCAATGAGGTGCTTGCAGGATTATTTTCCTTATTTTGCTAAAACCTTAGAATCCTTAAAGCTCAGGTCAGCAATAGATTTCATTCCTTGTACATGCTTTTAACCTCTGGAACAAGGAAATACAGTTCAAGAGAACCTTCAATATTTGCAGGCTCTAATGAATTAATAGATTTCTATTCTGCTACCTTGGTGAACGTCTACCAAATATATTTTTGATACACACCCTCAATTTTCTGATATTTGGAAGCTAGATCAACAAATCAATGAGGTCTCAAAGCACCTGGCAAATACTGACTCACATGAAAGAATAATATAAGGAATGCTGCATATTATGCAAATACCATTTTTAAGTACCATGAATTTGCTTTACAGCTACCTAACCATAGCGTTGTCATGTCTCGCAAGACATGGGGCACAGTGGTGTAGCAAGAGTGCCATGGGACCCACTGCAAGCAAATAAGCTAAGTCCCCATCCTATGGTCTGGTAGAAAAAAACAGCTACTAATTGCGGTGAACAGGGGTCCTGACAACCTTGAATTCCTAGTGCCACTGCACCTGCTGCACCCACAACACAAATGCACCTGCTGCAGCAACATGTTACTAATAGGCCTGGGCAAACTTTAAATTCTGCTGGCGTGATTTGCATAGTTTCAGGAATGTCCTGTTAAGCTAGTTATGCAAAATTCCTGAAATGACATAATTGCATGGCATTGAGTAATTGCACTGCCATTTGCGACAAAATTATAGTGAAAGAGCGCAGGAACAATAAAAACATCTACAATGTGAGTACCACCTGTATTTTATGGGCTAATTGTATTTTGGAGAGAAATGCATCATTCTGGACACAAGAACTCATTTTGAGCTAAAATATAGCACTTACTGCCAGATTTGCATTTCAGATACTTACGTGTAATTTCACATCAGTTTCCTGTAGTTTTATGTAATTTTCCCAAAAGTTTGCATAATTATACGAAAGCAAATTACACAAATTGTGCACACTCCCAGAGTCACTTCCTTCAGCAAGAGACAATTGCTATTTTTGTCAATCAGATCGTGTTGTCATTTTCCCCCAGTAGTTTATGCAAATGTCCAAAGATGGAGTTACAGAATGCAGATCTTTCATACCTAGATACATATTTATTTTGGTATATTTATTTAATGAGAATATTGATGTTGAAAAATCAGACATGGCAGCTTTATAAGTTTAAAGCTAACTGACATATGTAGAAATATTGCGTTTGCTTCAAATCGAATCGTACTATAGTTGAATTCAATACAATCAAACTTCAAATCAACCTCATCAGTCATTTAAACATATATCCTGTTTCGCGGCTTTCCCTTGCCCACAGTATTCACCCCCTTGTAAATGCTACCAATTAAATTTTTTTAAGGCCCATGGAGTGACATTCTGCAGCAAGAATACTAATTCCCTTGCATGAAGAGGAATATTTTTTTACAAGGACTTTCCCATTAGGAATGTACCGGATCACTTCCCTGTCAACATTCTATTTTCTTCAACTGTTGGCGTGACAGGTTCCAGAGGCCTGCTTTCTTTATGCTTCATTCGTCTCCTAAGACACCAGAAAAACACGTGGCTGAGCCTACTGCACGCACAACATTTCTATCCCAGGAGGACACCAATATTAGCTATTCAAGCCTAAATGGCAAGGTACAGATTCACTTGAGAGCAAAAATCCTTGATCTAGAAACATTTCTAATATATACAAACATTCTCAATGGTAGATATTTTTTCCTACTTTACGTGCACACTAGTAACATTTGCATACGATTAAACCCTTTTGTACTCCATGAGAGGAAAAAATAAAAAATAAAAAAAATCAGACAGACATTCATGGGTCCTCATTATTGATAATACCTAACTCCCAAGCTTTGGGACTCAAAGCTTTCTGATTAATAATTTTTTGATTCATTAGCTCTAACAAGAGTAGAGAAAGAGATGCTTTTGTGCGTAATCTCACTCTCACGGAAACCAGCGGTATGGTCCCCCAATATATTTTGGGGGACTACACGGAACGACTAGGAAATAATTTGGGAGTGACCACGTGAAGAAGCAGCAACACCCAAGGTGGACACACATTGATACCTTGCACCTGCCTTTATAAAATGCTAATATTATTTATCAGTTTAGCGGAACATTTTATATACTTACTGTGATTTAATGATTTCATCAGGGCTACGGCTTTGTGATGTCTGTTACCAAGGTTAAAGGTCATAATGCACTGACGTGATAAAGCTAGACACATTTTGGCATTTTCAGAAATGTGCCATACACTGGCCTATGGCGACATTGCTTGGCAAGTCGAACACCACACAGGAGGGTGGCATTGACTTGACTAGCTTTTGGGAGACATGTCTGAACTGACATGTCCAGAATTGGCATATAGCTTACATATAGCATACATATACTTTTGAATGGATTATCTTGCATAGGGTACCTATGAGCACATGATGGCATTAACTAGTATATGGTACATATCCATAATAATAAACAAATAGAAATGCCAGTATTGCCACTCTTTTTAATTGTTTTAAAGATGGGAAAAAGAATCAAACAAGTCCCTCTTAACCACTCTTTCAGTTTGAATGAATCTGCTTTATTGTTATCCAATCTTTTAATTTTTTAAAGAATGAAAAAACATTACAAAACCCAATAATCATCACAAAAAACAAATCTTCCCTGCGAAAAATCTTTTCATTTTATGGAACCCACTTAATGATCCCTTTTTACACACTCGCAACTACAATCTCCCTGTCAATCTCACATTTGGTGCTGCAATTATACTTGTGTCAGACTCTTTCCCACATTCATACAAACATCCTTTCTTCATTCACACAAAACCCACCCTGGGGCACCTAACCCGAAACTTTTTATGTAAAAACATCACAATTCTTTCAAAAATGTAGTCAAACACTGAATAATGAATTTCAAAAAAGGCCATCAAGGATTCACAAAGCTATATAAATCTTAGAAGATAAATCAGCTTGATTGGCCTAAAGTATTGTGGTCACGTGTTTCGAGTCCCTTCGTTAGAGGGATTCTCCTCAGGACCAAGAATCTCTTCGTACACAATCAGACAGCATCATAGGGACATCTCTCGTACTATATTGGAAAAATCTGAAGAAACTGCCAAATGAAAGAGGACTACTTGAGGGAAGCTGACCTCCTTTCCGACAAACTCACCAACAGGGGCTATCCGACAAAACTGGTAAAAAGAGCAATGAAGCGAGCCTGGTACACACATAGAGAATTCGTCCTAGAGTCCAGGCCCTAAAAGACTATGTCACGCATCCCATGCGTCAGCACCTTCTGCCCCGCAAGTAACAAGATCACCAAAATAATCAAAAAGCATTGGCCCTTGATTACATCACTCAACATATCGAATGAGGCTCCATTATATTCCTTCAAGCGTGGCCGTAATATTAGGGACCACCTGGTGCGAGCCTACACGCCAGAGAAAAAAGACAGCACTATCCAAGCATGCTTTGGTCTACCACCTATTCTAGGTCACTTTAAATGCGGAAACTGCGTTGCATGTCCAGAAATTCACTCTGTGACCACTAACACTAAAACCTTTGAATACGGCACTAATGTTCACAATTTAAGGTTTTTCTCTAATTGCAACTCTGCAAATGTGATCTAATGTATTAAATGCCCCTGTGACCTCATCTATGTCGGATAAACAACACAAAAAGTCAAGACAGGGATCAGCCAACACAGGAGCAGAATCAGATGCCAAGTCACCACCGCACCTCTTGTGGGACACTTTATGGAAAAGGGTCACTCTGACCAAGACCTGTGATGGCAAGTGATTGACATTCTACGCCCCACCACGAGAGGAGGCGATGTTCAAAACATCCTGAACAGAATGGAATGCAAGTGGATGTTTTACTGCCGATCCATTGAGAAAGGATGAATACCCTCGAAGACTGGAATGTTATCCTATGACCACAATGCACAATGAGACTTTGTTGCGTCTGATACTCAAATACTGAAAAGAACTGACCCCTCAACCAGTCAGACTATACTGAACTTTGCACTGAAACACCTTGCCTTGCCAGGAATGCACTCTCACTAAATGTTACTTTACATTGTCTTTTATATTATCTTAATTTCAAATGTTTTTTGATTTATCATTCATAATGTGAAATATGAAGTGTATATATATTATGACACATCTCAAGCACAACAGAATCGAGACCAGTATTCTCCCTGGCCAGCACTGCATCAAGTACAATTACTGATGTTTATATCGTAACTTGCATAAATGAACTGATGTCTTAGGTAGGAGAAATCAAATGTAGTACACATGACTACTGACACGTGTGTTATGGCAGAACGTTAGACCACTGGTCAGCCACTCACCTACCATTAGGCATACACAAGCGCCTTCACACTGCGAGCGCCCGCTCCTACTAGGCGTTCTTGGCTGTCCATACGTCATCACGCAGGCTGACGGCCTCGCGCATGCGCCCTCCCCTCCCCGTCGGCCATAACCACCAACGCTGACATCCACCAGGGAAGGATTCATTCCTGGATGGAAAAGGGCTACGCTGGTCGTCACCTGCAGATTTAATCTTCTACACACAAGTAAGTGGAACCGCGCTAAGGACGTTTTCCTGCTTTCCTGTTGGGTTAAAGGTACTAATTAAGCGCTCCTTCATCCCCACTAGGTTAATCATCTCCGGACCTTCCTTCTCCCGGTCCCCACTCGGCCGTCTCCCCCTGACCCCTGGGTCTCTCAAGTAAGTTGTGCTGATTCCTTTGTCCTAGCACGTCCATACCACGGCCAATACAGATCACTTACCCCCCTCCTTCTCCACAGGTCTTTTTCCAAGGGGAGCTCGCGCACGAGTGACCGAGCCAATTGAAGAAATTCTACCCATCAGTTACCTCCCTGGATTACCAACACCAATCCAGCCACAACCAGTGAGGGGGTAAGCCCATCCCTGGTACACCATCTCGCGCCCTCCACCCCCACCTTCCCCCAATGAGCCACTCTGCATGCGACCAATGTGGAACTTGCCATTTCCCTCCCTCACATCCAGTCCCATTACAAACCAGCATACAACTAATGGGGAAGTATGCTCCTGATACCGGCTTCACTCTGTATCCCTCCTTGATTAGCTAAGTCACTTCTTCACTAGCATCAACATTGATACAAACAAATATGTGTGCTATTGATCCTTAAACCGATTACGATCAATTTCGCAGTAGTGACATATGCTATGAAAAGCCCCGAATTAAATAACCATCACTGCACTATCCCGCGAAGCCACGTCTAGTAACAGCGTGGAAGCACACACCTGCTACCGGCCTCACTCGGTATCACTTCCTGATCGGCTTAGCATAACCTGAACTAGCATCAGTGTTTTAACTCACAATTTTGCTTGCCATCGAACCTTATATCTAATACGTTTCTACATAGGGACGCTTGTTATACTACCCCTTGAACCCAACAACTACTACGGTCCACAATTAATCCTATGTATATGTATTCCCCGCATACACCTAGTATCTAAAATACACTTTCTCCTCCTCCTACAGATTGTTAGTGCTCACAGGCTCACGTCCTGATGATGATCTCAGTAATCTGAGATCGAAACACCGTCGACCTTCCCAACAAAAAACTCCAATATTGCTCTCATTTAATTGTGGAGTTTTGAAAACCAAGATTGTTGTACAATGCGATGTAATTTTAATATGTCACCCACACACCTTCACTTCACGCACTTTTAATGCTTCTGTGAGCATAAAAAAACACGCAGAAAGTATATGATAAGCTAATTTATGGAGATAATACATTTGTTATCATAACCACCCTAAATCTTGTGTCCATGCAATTGAAGTAATTCAGTCCTCCTAGGACTCCTTATGAAAGTGTTTAAACTGATTCATATCTTTTCTTAAAATTACTCAGCCCAGGCTGCTAGAGGACCCCATAGGCCTCTCCTTAGACCACTGTTTCCAAAAGTATCATACTTTTCCCTGGTCCTACTACGGGGGTGACCTTGTTTCCTTAAACCAGATGTTATATCAAGTCCTGTGTGAAAGATGACAGCCAAAATAGTATAAGTTCCTCCAGAAATTGATATTTGTCTAACTTTGAAGTTTCTAATTTTGGTTTCCAATTTTGATCTATCTGCTCTGCACATTGCAGCATTAATATAAGGTGTTTTACACTTCTTTGTATATGCAATGTAGAAATAACATCTGATGTACATTTTGGGCAGGTCATATTTTGGTTAGCTTTTTTGATCTATGTGTCAAAAGACACAGTTTTGGAACCCAGTGGTACAGAAATCACTCAGAATTGATTGAGTGGTAGATGTAAAAAGCAATCTTGAAACTCATGGTTCCATGTGTAACTCAGTCCAAATAAGTCATCAATACTGATTTCTTGTTCTTATAAATCTCTAAGGATGACCATTATAAATTCCTGTGCATCTTTTTTTGACTGTTTTGAGTAAATACTACAGACCTGCTACATATATTTTCAAGATCTTGAATGGCAGAAGCAGAATGTATTATAGCCCTATCACTATGTAAACATTGCACCAAACCACACAGTGCAGGACAACATCTCTTCTTTCATTTCTGTTCAATTGCATTTATAAGATTTGTTAAATGAAAGAGTACAGGGAAAATAACTTTTGCATAGCAGTTGACACTAGAAGTGCTTGAGAACTCATAACCCACAATATTTCCATAATTCTCCAGTTTTTCTTCTTAACACCTTCCTTGTTCTCCTTCTTTTACATATTTTTAGCAACATCAGTAGATTCATTTGTGAGCTTCAGCTTTGTGCAGATTAGCCTTTTTTTTAAAGAATGCTGTCCTAAATGAGGAGCGTATACACTTCCTAATTGATTGTACTCTCAAACACAACTTGCATCAGTGCTAATTTTCCTGTCATCAAAATCAACCAAAAACGATTCGAACAGTGTTCTTCCTGGAGACAAGGCAACATATGACATACCTTCTTTAAATACAGCACTACTAATATTAATAAAAGATGCATTTACACTTAAAGCCTGTGATTTATGGATAGTTACAGTATACTTTAAAGAGAGTGGGAACTGCTGCTGCCAAATAAGTCATTTACAAGCAAAAACGTACAATGCATCTAGCGCTCTGCTTCACACTAACAATCGGATCAAATTTCATGGCCAAGTATTCCATGTCACCCCTATTGGGAAAGTTAATGAAATCAATCACTTTACTCATAGCACCATTTACTAATCCTTCCTCTACACTAACATTTTGATGCACAATTACTCCACAGATTTTGCAAACACATAAACACTTTACTAATTTCTGAGTCCTGGATGATGATTTCTCCCTAAAATAAAATTTTGCTTGTAGTTTTCCACTTAGCAGAATGTCACCCCATGGTGTTCCATTTTGTCAATTGCTGTAATTTTCCAACTTTGTTCTTTCTCCAGTTTTAGTAACTCTTTGTTAAAATTCCTAGCCTAACATATTTCATAATATTTCCGTACTCCACGTCATATGTTTGACGCAGATGTTTAATAGTTCCTTGTATTCTAAGTTTAGTCAAATGTTTACATTGCCAATACTTCCCAAAGAATTCTGAGTTTCATCTTGGATAAGTGTATTGAAAACAGGTTGTTGTTTGGTGGGGGAAATTGCAGTGGGTCACGGAAGACAGGTACATGCTTTCTTCCAAACAGCACGCCATACTCTGTTTTTAAAGTCTGTTGCATTCTCAAGCGTACAAAGACAAACATTAACTTTGAACCAATGCTTACCAGATCAATGATTAAAAACTTCAGTATTTTCAGTACTCTTGAGACTTCATGACAAGCTTCACATGATAACTTCTGCTATTCCAGTTAATTGCCATGTTCAACAGGTAGCATTAATAGTAATGTAAAGTAATTCCTTTAATGCTGTATGCTGCTAATCCAGTTGGTGCTGTTACTACACAGACTAAAATTGATTCTGTAGGCCTCTTTTGGAACAAATTTCATTCTGGTTTTATTCATGGTATAGCATGGCCTGAGAGGGCCTTACACCAACCACAAGATACAGTTTTATGGAGTAACAATATTTCAGAGTTGTAACTGAAGATAAACCAAAGAAAACCAAGGCACAGACCAGGTATCTCCCCGTCTCACCAAAAATGTTAAAGTATAGCATTGGGATGATTTAAACTACAAGTTGTAGGTGTGACCATAGCTATATGGCCGCATTTCCTGCTCAATTAGAGTTTCTAGAGATTAAACAGAGGGCAAGTCTATACCCCTTTATTCTGCCCACCATATGCATATTTTACTGTGCTTCTGTGGAGTGGTGCGGCTCACTGGTTAGAGGCGGCAGACCCAGAAGCAGAGAACGGCCCGGGACCAGGGTTCAATTCCCGACGCGGCAGGGTCGTGGACCAGGGTCAGCGGAATCGACAATTCTCGCCTCGGTGCCTACTCTAACCAGGGATCACACTCGGCAACTCTGGGCATTAAGCTTGCCTCATCTCTACAACGGCCCCCCACAGACGCTGGGGATGCCTGGTTTCACCTTGGAGATACCCAGAAGGGACCATCTCACAGGGAAAGCCAGGACGGGTTCCCCAGCGGTCTCCAGCGCCGGGACGCTTACGGGCAGCTGTGCGCTTTACAAGTCCAACACATTCACATTTACATTTACATGTGGGCAGCCCCATGCCTGAAATACCACCAGTTCCATTCCCATACATTTGTCCATGGCACGCTTCCACCCTTCCACCGATGGTGGAGCGGACCCCTTACAGGGTTGGGCGACATCTGGCTTGGCCAGTGTGAGTGCCAGAAATAGGAGGTGCTGTTTATACCTATTTCCTCCGATCCCATCTGTGCTGTGGAGGAGTGTTAATTTTAACTTAAATGGGACTTGACAGGATAACACCTCTCCAAGGAAAGAGGTTATCCCACTCCAGAAGGGCTGGAGAGCACTACAGCTCCATACCGTATGAAAGAATGTCCTGGCCTCCCTACCACATGAGAGGCATGTGGGAGATGATATCACCCCCATACGCATGAGATAGGACCTAGTATAATAGGAACAATGTATGTACTTAAACTGAATCAAATGATACCGGGTAACAATGGCAGCACCTTGAGGGCTCACCAGAGCCTCCATCCAATCATCATCCATAAGTTCCGCAATATCACCCTCCCAGGCCTACCATAACTCCCCCAATGTGGTACAGCTATGTGTAACTAGGGTTTGGTAAATTTGTTTGATCTTGTGGGCGCCCAAGTCACCCCTAAGTTGTCGCCCTTCAAGTAGGTTACATTCAGGTAGGTCTGCTATTGTTTTGGTCTATGGTGTCAGTGTGCATCTAAGTAGTAGGTACTTATAGAAATGACTGCGATGGATGTGATATTCCTTCTGTAGCTGCTGAAAGGATATAGGTACTGCCCCCTTCCTTACATCACCTAGTGTGTATAATCCAATGAGATCCCAAGAGCGAAACCCAGACAGTGCCGCTACCTGCCGAAGATAAGCTCCCTGCCATAGTGGTGTCGTCTGTGTCAGCTGTCCCTCCCAGTCCATCTGCCGGACCATATATCTCCATATTTGGATGACCACCTTTGTTGCTGGGGGTAAGTGAACCAGGCTGGTCTGGCTATATATTAGGTCGAGCAGTGTTTGATTATCTATCACATGTCTCTCCACCAAGAATGCTGGGTCTGTTTGGGGGTTGTACCACCATTTGTTTATAGTGAGTAGATGAGAGGTCAAGTAGTAGGTGAATATATCTGGCGCAGCAATCCCGACGCAATAGGTGGACTGTGTGCATGTCCGAAGTGTGACCCTGACTGCCCCACCAGCCCACAGGACGGTGTTAAGGGTGGCGTTGAGCTGCTTCAACCAGGATTGTGGCATGTCATAGGGAAACATTTGGAGTCAATATAATATCTGTGGTAATGATATCATTTTGAAAGCAGTGAGAACTTTAATTAAAAAGCTTTTCCTAGTGCCAGATTGACCACTGATGAATGTTAGTATTTGTTTAATGGATGAGCATTTACATTTTTCCCCTAGTGGAAGAATCCATTTTCTATTTTCTCTTTTATCTCTGTGTAGATTTCTTTCTGTTCATCATTCAGTTGTTCAATTAACTGTTCCATATCAACACACTCTTGTCTTGCTTGTTCCATTGCACTTTCAACTTCATTCATGGCTATGGCAGCTTTGTTTTCAATAATTGGCTGTCCAAGAGTATAATGACTCAGTTGTTCAGAACGTTGGCTGTTTTGTGAACTCTCCTTAGCTATCTTAGCAGCAATTGTTTCTTCCTGTTCAATCTCCTCAATTAACTTTTGCAAATAGTTTGGAAAGACTGAACACTGAATGCTATATTTCACAGCATTGAAAGAATCTTCACAGCAGTCATAGATTCCAAGTAATTCTGATTCAGTACACCAAGACCTGATGAGTCGTCGACGTGCCAAATAGAAAAACTCTCTTCTGTTTGGTGTTTGGCAACTACGTTTTCTGTGGTCAATTATATTTATTTTTGTGTGTCTCATCAAACAACCTTATTCTATGTTTTCTGTTAAATTGCACCTGTAGTGCTGAAATACTTTATAAAGGCACATGTTTTGTAGATGTAGACTCCTTCTCGAATAGTACATGTCAAATATATTTGATTTCACAATGTGTGGGCATTCTGGATCTAACTCTGCTATGTACCAAATTTCCATGAAAGACTTTAACACTCTATTTCACGTGCTTGCTAAGCATAGACTTACCCAAACAATTCCCCTTGACTTTGAGAAAAAACTGGCTAAGCACAACCAAACACAGAACTCATAGGACCCTATCTCTGTATGGAAAAACATTTTCAAGCTGAAGCTGTACAATTTATTGGTTAGAGTTTATTCTGCAAAAAAATCCTCACACATATTCTTCAACTCTGTCTTCTCTGATTTTGTAATATATGAAGTGACGTACAGAGCAACAGCAATGGAGTTGTCTGCAACAAATTGTATATCTATATTAGCATTCCACATTTTGAGAATCACAAGTTTAGAGTCATTAATATTTTGGAGGCCTCTTTTCTTCTCAGGCTGTGTGTGTGTTTTTATTGATTTTTATTGTCAGTGTATATCTGACTGTCCAATATTGGCTCGCATTCTCAAATTGTCATTGGGAAATAGTTACATATAACCCATAAAATGCTATTCCTCACAGAGCCATTCACTTAAAAAACAAAGGTGACAGGCATGCGTGGTAATGGTATGTGTGGTTCGTCTCCTACATCCGATCACAAGATGACTTATCACTTAATTAATTGGTTTCTGAAACCTAGAAATAGAAATGTTACGGATATTTTTCAAATAGCAACTTGGCTAAGGCAATAATGGCCTGCACATCAATTATAGATACGTGGCAGTCACAAATGATGGCAATGGATCTAGTGTGAGACCTTAGTACTGACTAATGTAAATAAATCAGTAATATATTTTCTGTAGAGTTTACTCATACAATGTTATATTGATGAACCCATGGCAGCAGCAAAATATAAATGCAGTTGAAAGGGGCTGGGGGAGGTCTTTGTGAACAGAGCAGAACAGGGCTGCAAGGAACTGGTATTTTCTTTGTCATTAGCAAACAAGACTCTGACTTGCAGTGTTTTCCCGACCCAAATTCCTCTAAGTTCCCCAGGGGAAATCCTGAAGGAAACTGTATGAAGAAATCAAAATGGAAAAGAAGTAAATGTGGCAAGAGCATGGTAGTTCACATTGTGTTTTCAAAGTCCTGAATGTTACTCAAAAACTGCCCAGGGTAAACAAACATTTAAAAAAAATAATGTTATTCGCTTTCGGAGGTTTCTGAGCCTGCAAAAATTCCAGAACTCAAAATTAGAGTGTTAGGACAGACTTATAAAAGCTTTGTATAAGCTTAGCACCACAAAAGTGTTGTAAACCCAATGTCAATTGGTGTGGTTGGATTTTAAAGTAGCACAAAATAGCATTATGCACAAGTTTGCATTAAGGAGGCATAGCATAGATGGCACAGGTGCATGTTCATGCAACCACTCATGGGGTTTAACACAAATTCCCTTCTACAAACATTTATAAGTCATTTGCACAAAAAACTATGCATATGAGGCAGGAATAACAGTGAAGAAGCTTTTAAAATACTCAATATTTTTCCCCCTTTGCATGTCTGCTGCACTGTACAGCACGCATAAAAAATTGAATATGTAGTATAGTCTTGCCTCATCCACTACAAAACCTATTCTTGACAGAACTCACCTTTGCAACTTGCAAAAAAATATATAGAATCATAGATGGGTAATAGTGAATTCTGGGAATGTTTTTCACCAACGAGTTCAGAGTGCCAAGTGTTGAAAGTAAGAATGTCAGTGGGCACGGGTAAGAAAAAACTCTTACAGGGTTTTTTAGTACCAAATTTCAGTTTGGGGAAATTAATGGATTCAGTATTACCCCTAAAAGGCATGTAGTAGTAATTTTAAGAAGCGGAGAAAACCACAAGGAAGAATCAAAGATAGATGGGAACCAAATTTAGGGAGGAGCAGATGAGGTTTGGAAGCCAAGGGCAGGATAAAAGGTGATGGATTTGAAATTGGGCTGGGATAAGAGAAAGGGCAGTAGATGCAGGAGTGAAAATTTGAAACTGTTTCATTTCCTGAACCACTTTGAGGACCTCATTTTGGAATGCCAAGATTTCAGGGGGCATTATTATTATTATTATTATTATTATTATTATTATTATTATTGCAGTTTATAGAGCGCACGGCTACCTCCAATGAAAGTGTCCCGGCGCTAACAGTGGAAACAGCAAATTAGGTCTCACAGACTGGTAGGGAATCTCTAGGGCAGGCCAAAAAGCTAAGTTTTCAGCGCCTTCCTAAAAACGAGTTCAGACTTGGCCTTCCTCGTGTACAGGTATGGAGTTCCATAAAGAGGCAGTCTTCACCGAAAAAGCTTGACCGCCAATCCTGGCCTTTGTGAATTGAGGAATCACAAGCAGTTCCTGTTGATTGGATCTTAGAGCCCTGGTCTGATGGTATTTCTGGAGTCTCAGCTTTAGATATTGTGGACCGGTATCTCCAGATGCTCTATAGGCCAGGGTCAGAACCTTAAAAACCAATGAAGACTACGCAAGTGGGGGAAATGTGATGTCGGAGTGGCACGTTTCTAATGAGCCAGGCTCCCGCATCTGAATGATCTGTAGCTTCCCCCGGTGCAGGGTATTAGCATAGTCAAGCTGAGATGTGACCAATACGTGGACTACAGTTTTCCTACAATCCATTAGGAGGAAATGTAGGAATCTCCGCAAGGCTTTCAGTTTCCAGAAGCACTATGAGGAGACTTGACAAATCTGGGCCCTGCCTGTGAGTTTAGAATCAAACTTGAACTCCAGGTTCCTAGCGGAAGCAACTGGAAGTGGAGGAGGATTTAACTCTGACGGCCAGTGGAGGAGAAGATTTTGTTAAAAAACTGCACCTCCGTTTTATGGGTGTTCACTTTCAAACAACTGTCCATCATCCATGACGATATTAAGAAGACACTGTTTAAAATTGGGGAAAGCTGCCTCAGTGCGTTCCCTAAAGGAGAACACCAGCTGAGTATCGTCAGCGTATGAGACAACTTTCACACCACATTGCTCGATGGATGGATGTCGTTACTATGCATGCTTTTACAACGCATGCCTTTACCACACAACTTTTACAACGCAAGTCGTTACAACGACTTGCCTTGGGGGGGCGCTGGATAGTGAATAGTTTAATTTACTACTCCAACTCCAGTCCCCGTGGATAGTAGGGAAGGTT
Source organism: Lissotriton helveticus (assembly GCF_964261635.1). Classification (NCBI taxonomy): domain Eukaryota; kingdom Metazoa; phylum Chordata; class Amphibia; order Caudata; family Salamandridae; genus Lissotriton; species Lissotriton helveticus. The sequence continues at coordinate 747,692,231 of NC_136072.1, read as the reverse complement.
TTGGATAGTAAATTAAACTATTCCCTATCCTACAGCGCCCCCCAGCGCAAGTCGTTGTAACGACTTGCGTTGTAAAAGTTGCGTGGTAAAGGTAGTGCGTGGTAAAAGTTGCGTTGTAAACGCTGTTTACCTTGCTCGACTAGTGAGGTGACGGGGGTGAGGCAGATATTAAAAAGGATGGGGCTCAAAGCTGAACCCTGGGGGACTCTGCACAGCAGAGGGCTGGAAGAAGAGGCATGGGGATGGAGAGACACTTGCTGAGACTGGCCCGCAAGAAATGAGCGGAACCAGGCGAGGGTAGTTCCCTTCACTCCCAGGAGCTCGAGTCTTTCTAAAAGGATCCGGTGCAATACTGTATCAAAGGCTGTGGCTAAATCCAACAGCACTAGCATTGCACAGCTTCCCTGATCTAAAGTAGCACGTACAGTCTCTGCCACTTCAAGTAGAGATGTCTCGGTGCTGTAGCCTGACCTAAAGCCCAACTGGGAGTCATGCAGATAGTTATTAGACTCCAGGAAATCTGACAGTTGTTTCTGAACTTCTTTCTCAAGAATTTTGGTCAGCACTGGAAGAAGAGAAACTGGCCTAAAATTCTTGAGTTAAGCCGGGTCCGCATCCACTTTCTTGAGGATAGGCCGGACAAAGCCATTTTCTAAATGGTAGGATAGGAGCCTGATCTCAAGGAAGAGTTCCAGATGGAGTTCAATGAAGGATTGAACCAAGGGCCAGGAGCTTGAAAAATCTGGCTGAGCAAGGATCAGCCTGAAGGCCCGATTTCATTTTTTTCAATTCCAACTGGGACGCTTCTGGCCAATAGGACGAAATTCAGACCACATGCAAGAGTGGGAGGGGATGTGTGATGGCATGTCTGGAGACCCTGTCAAGGGAAAAGAGGAGTAAATAGCCTGAATTTGCTCCTGGAAAAGGTGGCTAAATCTTCACAGAGGGTAGCTGAAGGGGCAATAGTACTCTTCAAGGGTAGCGGTTTAATGAAGCCCTGGATATCTTAAAAAATTATTTTGCAGTGTTGTCGGAGGATGCTTGGCAACGTAATCCCCAATGGAATTACGTTTTAGCCCCTGAATTTATTTTAGTGCTGCTCTATATGCGCATTTGGCCTCTGCTTCATAATTTTTCCGCCAAGCACACTCAATTTCTTGCATAAGCTTTTATCCAAACAGAGTTCAGTCATGAACCAGGAGGGTTTATTCCTAGTCAGCTTCACGGTCTTAATAGGGGCATATTTGTCGGGCAGAGGTGACCCAGCAGTTGAAGACAGACGCATCATGGCTTGGTTCAACTGTGAGCCACGGAAGGGTATACTGCAGCTCAGTGCCCATGGACTCAGGTGAAACCTTCCTCCAGTTTCTTCTATCTTCATACACTGGCCTGACCAGATTATTACCGGAGGTCTGGGTCATGTTAAAGGGGATGTGGTAGAGGGTCCTCTACTTTTAATGTTTGGTCATTGGTAAAGATTAGGTCAAGCATGTGGCCAGCCACATGGGTGGGTGACACTACCTTTTGGATTAAGTTTAACCCTATGAGCATTTCAGCCAGTTGGGAGGCAAGGGGGAAATTGTCATTGTCCATATGGACATTAAAGTAACCTAGGTCTGTAAAATTAGCATGCCTCAATGAGAGATCTGCAATAGTGTCAGATAACTCCAGCAGGTGAGCGGCCTGGGAATCTGGGGGTCTTGGGGTCTATAGATCAACAATCCATCAATGGAGGAGACAGAGGAAATTTTAATCCAAAATGACAAAGCCCCGATCAACCCCGTTTTCTCGATTCTCTTATACGTGATCTCCCAATCATCTTCCAAAATCACAGCAAGCCCATCCCCAATCTATTGCCAGTCAGGATAACCGTAGATATCCTGTAGCCCTTTGGGATAGCCAATGATATATCAGGGTTAGTGCTATCTCTTAACCATGTTTCGGTAAGGAACATCAAATGCCAAATATTCGACTCAAGAGTGAGCCAGATGTCATGCGCATGTTTGGGGAGGGATCTACAATTGACTAAACAGGCCCTATAGGTTGACTTAGATGTAGACATGTTTCCTGTAGTGCATGTTATGGGAGACAATACTATGGAGGAGCCATTGTTTCCATCTACTTACATCTGCCCTTTATCCAGCTTAAAGGAGTATGATTTTCAGTGTGGTACCTGACCTAGCCCTTCTAGTCCCAACTCACAAAAAACCAAACATACAGGCTCAGAGCACGTCCGTGGGGAAAAAGCCATTAGCTGCTCTTTAGACCTGACAAAACTGACAGAGAGACTGCAACGGGCAGTATGGCTGGTGCTGGCCGCAATCTAGTCGCAATCTAGTCGCGGATGGTTGCAGGCGGGATTGTCTTTGGCATGCCTTCAGCGCGCCATCTTAACGCGTCCGCTGTGTGGTCTCATCATCTGCCCCTTTTATATCGGGCATGCGCGGTAGTGTCCAAAGGATGGACCGCTAACCTCTGTGCAAAAAACAAGTAAAGTGCCCCCGGAGCTATAACTCAGCTACAAAATGTAATTAGAATAAAAGTGCAGAAAGTCGTTTTAAAAAAAAACAGAAATAGACAATAGCTAGGAAAAAACCAGTAAAAAGTACCTTCCAAGCCTTAACACGGCTCACGATGATCAGATGCGCCTCATGGTGGCATGGTGTAGGAGGAAGGGCTAAATATGCACCGAGGCTCAAATTCAGTGCGTAGGTGGTAAATTGTCAGGTTGACTTGAAACAAAAACATTTTGAATTTGATGTGTGTAAAAAAATCCAATTATCTCTTACAGAGGGGTAGAAAATGAAATATATTCTGTAAAGACAAAAGGTATGCCCTTAGTAAGTAGTGCCATTTCCATTGATAATAGAATGTGACTTGATCAGTTGAAGAAATCCATTATGACATAGTAACAGTGGTTAATAACTTCTGTTACCCATTGTTCTTACGTCCTAATAGAGTGAATTACTGGATTTAGAATCCATGTATTCATGCTAATGGGTCTTTATGAAATCCATACATAACAAAATAAATAGGAACAGTGGGCCAACGTTTTTATTTTGAGCACTTTTGGCATTTTCGAATGCTGAAGATATTGTCTTGCATATGCATATGCAAGAAAGAATCATCTTCTTCCTTTCACCAACTTACACTCCCTTCTTTCCATCTCACTCTAACAATTTATTTTTAATTGCTCCTTTCCTTCTTTATTTACCTGTCTTTCTCCTACTTTTCCTCTCCAATTTTTGCTTCTCCACCTTGCTCTTTTTTGCTTTGGGTAAGTGTTTGATGATAATAAGTCCTTGTTCACAAACAACGAATGTCTGTGCTCCTCTGCCTCCAACCATCAGCACAAATTAAGCATTCTTCTGACATTTGCAATACTATGACTGCATTGTAAGATAAATGTATTCTGTGCACCCCCCATTTGAAATGTGTTATCCAGCGCAACATGCAGACAGTGTAAGGTACCATGCTGTTTCTTCAGACCAATGAGAAAGCCAGCCTTGGCTTGTGCATTTGACACATTTGGCTCTAAATTACAAGGCCGCTGTCTGAGAAATCTCATTTTGGGCCTACACTAATGTGGATAGAAACATGTCAGGCTGAATTGCCCTATCACGGTGTACACATTTGTTCGCTGAGCGATCTGTCTCCCAATAAAAAGCACCAGTCTCAGAAGGCAGCATGTGACATTGCACAGTGACACTGTAACGTATTCTTATTAATCATTGTCACCCAGAAAAAATACCGGTCTGAATACGAATAGTGAGGTATGAGACCTCTCCTCTAGATATCCCCAAAAATGCCAACTCTCTGCCACTAGTAGTGCTCCACCAAAATATTGAAGTTTTTTTCAATTTACAGTTATATCAACTTCACAACATCGGCTATGAACATACTGGCAAGGTAGATAATTGTGAAGTTAAGAATAGTACATCCATCCTTCCATGTATGGTAGTCAATATTCTGGTGTCGGTTTCAGTGCAGGTCAATATTATGGACCACAATATGTTAACATTCAACCTTCTGACATCCTGTTGTGTCGCCTGGGCAAAGAGATTATCTTAATCTATTGCAGCAAACCTCTAGGACAACAAGAATTGATAAAAAATCTATGTGAAATACTAATATGAAAAAAGTATCACTTTAAACTCGATCATACCTGTACATGATTAGTTCGATATTCAGTCCCCAAGAAATAATATGTATATATATATATATATATATATATATACATATATATGTATATATATTTAATGCCATAGTTCCATAACATCTTTTTACCCCTATCCCGCGGATCAAAATGGCAGAGGTGCATTCACAGACGTGTAACACCTGTATTCGTCCAAGCATACTTCCTGAAAACGAGCGCAGGAAACAACACACTCCTTGTATCTGCAGCACCACAAAGTGTTTACGTCTTTTTTTGCTGGGTTATGCAACTGAAAGAAGAATAAAACACTCTGTGGTGCAGCAAAAACAATGTGTTTGTGTTTTTTCCTGCCATCGTTTTCATGAAGTATAATTGGATATTAAAATTGAAGAGTAAGCTCATTTGCCTAATTTTAATGTTTGTATGGTGGACTTTTTTCATCATTCAATGTGTTCTACCAGTGCAACAGAAGTTTCTTCAGCAAAGCTGAGCGTAGTCCTGTACAGCAGCAGCCCATGCAGGTAAGAGCGGTGGGGCGGTGAGTCCGGGTTGGAGGGGATTTCAAACGTGACCACGAGGAAAAAATACCTAAATAATTATTTGTCCCACGTCTGTTAAAATCCACCCCACCCTGCCCCACCACTCTTACCTGCATGGGCCGCTGCTGGTCCTGTGTCTGAAAAACACAACGTAATTTTGTTAGAAATTGGGGTTCTGGTTGCTAGGGTCTGCACCGAAGCCAGGCGGAACCCACCACTCTAGTCAGGGCAAGGGAGTTACACACTGAAGATAACCCCTGCTCACCCCCTTGGTAGCTTGGCAGTGCAGTCAAGCTTATCGCAGAGGCAATGTGTAAAGTGTTTGCGCAACACACTCACACAACAGTGACACACTAGGCACACTATAAATGAAACTCCACACAACGTTATATAAAAATATCCTTAGTATTATTCATAAAAACATATTAGATCACAATCACATACATTACTGTGACTCTAGGCACTTGTCATGAATTAACATTGGGGAGAGGGGTTGGCCTAACGGCTAGGGCGCTCGACCTCGGGCCTGGGAAACTTGGTTCGAGTCTCGGTAACGACGCCAAAAACCCCCTGTGATTCTGGGCAAATCACTTAATCTCCCCGTGCCTAAAAAAATGAAAGTGTGTCCTCATGTAACGTAACTGGTGCTATGTAAAGCGCTCTGATAACTGATTCGGTTTGGTTCAAGTTCGCGCTATATAAAACTCAAAAAAAAAAAAAAAAACATGGATTACACAAATCACTTTGCCAATCGGGCAATCGTCATAACCATCACAGCTAGGATAACCAGTAACTACTGGTAGGATTGCACCTACCATGTAACACTATGCATACACATCAGTAGTGCACTATAGCAAACACTTGTAGAGTGCACAGACTGGAATAAGAACATCACCTCACTGTATAGGTGGTGCCAAACCCTGGCAATGTAACATCACCTGCATATTCACATCAAGGCATAAACAGTAAGAGAGGTCACCTGAATCATCCAGTCAGTAAACGTGTCTCCCCCCCACGTAGACTTCTGGGCTACCTTCCCGCCTACCTCAAGGAATGTGGTACTATTTTACTCGGGCCCTGTCCTGGGCTCACCCAGTAATGCCCCTTCGAGAGTAAGGGCTCAGACCAATGGGGTTGGCCGTGCCAGAAGCAGAAGCAACATTGTTTTCTATACAAAGGAAATCCCCTGTTGGTGGGGAGACCTCACTTTGTCCCCCGCAAAGGTAACTTTAACCATGTACTGAGGGCCAGCTGTTGCAGGAAATAGAGCACTGCCTTGGCCGATGAGGAGACCTCGCTGGATCCCCTCCGCATAGCATCCAGGGGTGAGGAAAAATTAACCCACCCTCCCTTCTCTGCTCTCTGCTGACCTGTTATTCAGCAAGGTGGTCTGCGTCAGCTCGGTATCGAGGCAGCCAGTTGCTCCTTCGGTTCTCCTTTTGTCCTGCTGGGATTCTGCTCACATCCAACGCTCTGTCTGATGCTGGCCGGGGTCAGGAATGGCCACTTTGCATAGCAGTTCCTATTCTGACTGCCTTTCTGGCCTCGGGGGCTTCTGGGCCAGTTGGCAGACAGCATCTGATGCTCCTGCGGCCCTCGCTCAGCTGGCGAGCGGCTGCGTTCAAAACCAGCAAAGCCCTCGGGCTCAAGAACCCACAGCGCTCCACATGCATTTTAAAGTGAAATGCAGGTAAAATTACAGCACTCACACTGTGCCAGTGAACACCAGCAGTGGGGAGATGAAGTGCCCCACACGCACTTATCATGGAGTGGAGCTACTGAAACACTCCTCTCACCTGGTAAAGTAAAAGCGCCCAACACCCGCATTCCTCTGGGAAAGAGAGTGAACGGAACAGCGCTCACCACACTCTATATTTTCCCATCCAGAGGGCAGGCCACAAGGGCACTGGGAAATCACTGGGGCAGAGGACAGGTCACAGGGAGGCCAGCACATAGGGTCCCCTAGGAAGAGTGGCAGTCCCTTCAGCCACCCAGCAGGCAGCAGGTTTGTCCCACAAGCAGGTAGTCCCAGACAGCAGTTCCTCCTGGCACACAGCAGCCCTCTTACAGTCCATGCAGTGTCTTCTCAAAATCATGGAGTCACAGCCCCTGTACTTATAGTCCCAATGTCTTTGTTCTGGGGGCACTTCAAACCCCATTTTGAAGTGCACAACACCCCCATTCATATTTCTAGTCCAGGTCCCAGACACACCACAGGGGGGTGAAGCCAGCATTGTTGAGGGCAGGCACAGTCCTATTCAGGTGCAACTCCTCCCACCACTCCAAATGCAGACCAGGCCTATTCAGGTGCAGGGGAAACTCCTCCTGTTACTCTAAATTCAACCAGGCTCTAATCAGCCTAGCGCTGCGTCACCCAGGAAAGGCAGGACACACCTCAACCCCCCTTGTGACTGGCTGGATTAAATACACATCCCCTGTATGCTGTCAGTCAGAACCTGATGGTCAATACACATCCAGGCAGGGCACAAAGACATATACGCACACATAAATGCCCACTTCTAAAAGTGGCATTTCTAAAATAGTAATAATAAATCTGCTTTCACCAATAAGCAGTATTTATCACTACTATTCCAAACATGGTCGCTCTAGTTCTCTCATATCAGCAATTACCACTGAAGCACATATCAGGGAATCCCCAATACAACCCTATGAAAGGGCAGCCTTACAGCAGTGAGAAACCAAATAGGCTGTTTGTTACTACCAGGATATGCCACACAGTTAAGGCACATGTCCTACCTTTTACCCACACAGCACCCTGCCCATAGGGCTAGCCAGGGTCTACCTTAGGGGTGACTTATATATAGTAAAAGGGGAGTTACAGATGTGGCAACCACTTTGTATGCCACATCACGGTGGCAGTAAACTGCACGAGCAGACCCTGCAGTGGCAGAGGCCTGAAACATGTTTGAAAGGCTACTTAGGTGGGTGACTCAAGCAGCACTGCAAGCCCACCAGTAGCATTTAATTTACAGGCCTTGGGTATATGGGATACGACTGTATAAGGGGCTTACAGGTAAATTAAATCTGCCAACCAGGAGTAGACCAATCTTACCAAGTTCACAAGAGAGAGCACATGCACTTTAGCACTGATCAGCAGAGATACAGTGCCCAGATTCATAAAACCACCAGCAACACTTCAGAAAAAATACAGGAGGAAGGTAAAAAGACCCTGCAAAAAGGGGCAAGTCCAACACACATTTTAATACTGGAACTGCACGCATAACGTGGCCAGTATCTTCTTAACGTGCAGGGGTTGTCTTAACATGTTAACATCACCATATTTAACCATCTCTGAGAGACCACCAACCTTTCATTACTGGGTGTATGCGAAGAGTTAAGTCCACCACACATTGTGGTGGTTTAATTATGATAGTTCGGACACCTCGATTAACTCCAAACGTTGGCAAAGCTGATGCTGGAGCAAGAGGAGTCTACTCTGTGGCATGCACACCATCTGCTGCACACTATATAGGGCAACTGTTTCAGTGCAGGAGCAAGATGAAAATTATTTCTTTTTTTAGGAATTCTCCAATGCTACCATCCGTTAATTAGGCTGTGTGTAATATATTTTAGAGAGATTTATATAGTGTCAATTCTATGATTAGTAGGGCCCCACAGCACTACCGTGGTTCAGATAACCTTATTCCACAATTTCTGGTTGTTTGGTAAACTCTTCAGGAACGTAGGCAGGATGTATGCATGATGTACGCTTTTGATGCAATAGATTGTAGATATAACCCATTTTTACCTTATGTAAATTAGAAAAAAATAATACGAAAAACGTAAGGACCTATTTTAGAAGGTGCAATGTCACTGCCGCAAATACTGCAGCACAAAATAGGTATTTGATGTGAGAAGAAGATAGATACATTAATTCGAATTTGCCTTTCCAAAGGGAAATTACAAAGCGCCATGCCCCACAGAATGGGGTGACTAGTTTCCTAATAAGAAAAGTTACAGCGAGACAAGATTCTTCAAGCGAGGAGGCAGGGGACGGAGGTAAGGATCTCTGCAGTGCAATGAACCAATGGAAAATGCAACAAAACAAAAAAATGAATGCAAGCTCAGGGCTCAGAGAGGTGTTTCAAAATTTTATGAGCACAAAATGCAATATATGCCAAAAATGTTTCTTGGAGCCTCGCCAAGGATTATGGGACATAAGTCTTATTTGAAACATTCACAGTCAGTAGCAAAATTCAAGCGTGACTTGCTTAACAAAACCATGCTAGCAACACCATGCCCGAACCAAGAGGCACTTTTATTACTGTTTTTCTTCGTTTCTGGCTCCTTGTGGCTTTGTACCCTGCCTTATTATAAGTTACATTTTATCAGAAATTTTCTCTGCAATTCACTGAGTTGCTCAGCGGTCAGAAGGCAAAGAAATGGGGTCTGTTTTAATTTGATAGTGATTTGTTCAGTAATTAAGCAGAGAGCAGGGGGTATCATTTCCAGTGCTCCCTTCTTGCACAGTTGTACAATTAGAGAGTAGCAGAGTCCAGAGAATTCAGCTGCCTTCTTCTTCAAAGGCCCCAAACAGAGAAGAACACAGGGGCATATTAGCAAGAACCTCGTTAAAATTATTGCTGTTTTAGCGGCAAGAAACTGCCGCTAAAACGGCGATAATGGGCTTGCTAATATGCATTATAGAATTCCAATAGAAGCCCAGGTTAGATGTCCTGCAACTCTAACCTGGGATTCTATTGGAATTCTATAAAGCTTATTAGCGAGCCCATTTTCGCAGTTTTAGCGGCAGTTTCCTGCTGTTAAAACGGCGATAATTTTAATGAGGTTCTTGCTAATATGCCCCGCAGTTCTTTAGCATCAAAAGAAGGCTAAAAATTGGCCCGGAGTCATGCCAGGGGATGATAAATGAAACACTTAATGCATGGGGTTATTCAGAACTTTAGGAATATTGAGTTTTGATAACACAGTTTCTGTCAGAAAACAGCAAATTGGAGTCTAGGAGACCAAGGTGGAGAATGTCTTAGAGAGTGGTGAGTGGAGTCTGTGAATGGAGACCAGGTCCCACCACAGACATGGACACGACAGTCTGCAGCAAGCACACCTCCTCGAGATACCTGTGCAAAAGCAACATCACGTGATGATAGGCTTGACCCTGTGCATTAGGCTTGAGTCCACAAAAAAAAATCCTTTGCTGTCTCTGCTTGGGATAGAACTGCCACCCCTCACTCATCTGGAGAAACTACACTATCACATTTCAGAACCCGGTAAACTAAGATATGAAAGGTGGTGTCCTTATCAGAAAATGTGTTTATAATTGGCATCTTCATTGTTTTCCTTAAAATATTCTGATTTAACATTTTTTTTTATTTCGCTATTCGCCTGAATGTCATCACATTGTTGATGAAGAGTTTACATTTTCATGCAATAATTATTTTTAAAAAACAGCAGAATTGCATCATAGTCGTGCATATGATGATTATTAAAATTCAATTGAATCAATACATTCAAGAGTTTTAGATGTTCTTACATTTTATTGGACTAACCAAAATTGTCAGAGACTTCTGCGTCACATTAAAAACTTAGGAATCGGGCCATCAGAGTATACATTGCTTGGCTTGCCCAATAAATGGTGTCAAAGCCTGAAATTCTTCACCTATGAAATGAAATCATGCTATGAAAATTGCTGGAACAACAGTGACATAACAGACATACTGTATATTTGAATAGGCAGCCCCTCTTTATTGCTTGTGAGAGAGAGCGAACTGACTTACTCTATATTTGAATTGTCAGGCTCTCTTTATTGCATGCGGGTATTAAGTCCCACGGATCTTTGGTTGGAGATCCCGTCATAATCAGTTTCCAAATGAGTGAATCCCAGACTCTACCGACACGTTGAAACTTCAGAAGTTTGCTGTAATTAAAAAAACATGTATTGTCAAAATGGGCTTGTTGGTATTTTCCTTTACAGCATTCCTATTTTAGAAAACAAATCCACATGACTTCGGCTCTATTACTTTTGAAAACATCACTGAGCCACCTCAACAGGGCTGTCTCTTCCCATATCATCAAATAAAAAAAAGCCTGCCCTATTCTGCTGCTTCAATGCTGATATATAGGTGCTTTATAAACGAGACAATTCAGACTCGTAGTGTTTGAATTATAGATATTGAGTGGAACACAGGAAGGGCTTTTGAATCCTACCACTGCCAGATCCACAGGACAACCTGAGTAGCAGCATTCTAAAAACAATATATTTCAATGTTCCTCCATTCCAACTGGAATTCTGTTTTTTTTACCCTCCCCTCTCTACATTGTGGGTTGTATGCCAGAATGCTATGTGCAAAATATTCTTCTACAAAAACACCATAGCCAGAATATCTACATACCACAAGATTGTGAAAGTGAGTATACAGAGATGAGCATACATTTACTATTGTTAGGGCCATGTTTATCTCGATGGTATAAACTGAAAAATGACTTGTATGTGGATGTAAGAATCGTAAATATGTACTTAACTATAACATTCTTATCATCTCGATTAGTGAAAGATGATTTTATGGTCACAGTATGTTTTGGAAAGAAGATATTTCTCACAAAACATTATAGTTGAACACCACTTGCCTCTCATGCCCCAACAGCATCTCAGCATCCATCTCTTGGGTTTGTGGTTCAGGTTCAAAAGCCATAATAAATAAACAGGTCTCATTGAGCCCTTTGGTATTTTAATAAATGACAGGGATAGATTGGTTGTGCTTTCTGTGAAATAGCGGTGGTATTCCTACAGTGTGCTGGCAGTGACTCCTGCTATCCAACAGAACTGGTAAAAGAGGCCAGTTGGTTGATCATCCGCTGTACAGTTGCAAAACTAAGTTAAAACATATTCTTGGGGTCTGATTCTGTCTTTCATCAGATTGAGGTTAATAAACTGAGATTTAATGTGCTGGATAATAACCTCATCTATTATTAAAAAGCAAAAGAAATCTAAGTTACAAACTGTGGTGGCCTAAAAAAATTTAAACACATCCTTTCACTTCTTGAGAGACAGGGACAATTCTGACCCTAGCCAGTGATTGTTGTGTAAACAGTTGAATAATGAAATGTATGGTCTCAGGACAAATCCTGATTTGTCTGTTTTGGTCGTTTGATACATTAGTTTTCTACCACTCAGAAAGAACCCCCCATCAAGGAGCAAACAGGAGTTAGGAAAATTGTGGGGACGACCTACCACTTCCGATGGATACATGGAAAACAGAAGTTGGCATTGGAGAAATAAATTAGGGGCTGATCCTTGCGATCCAGTGTTCATTTAAAGCACACAAAAGATATTAATAACATGACCTGCACTGCGGTTAATGTAGTATCACTAATCTACTAGGGTGATCCTAAACTAGTTCATTTGACAGGTCTCCTTGTGTTCCTCCGTGTACGCGTGCCGTGCCCCTTAAATAGAAGTATGCAATGGTGTCCATTTCAAGATAATTTAAGAGGAGCGACTTGCACAGTATATGTCTGGAGAAGATGGCACCAGGCCAGTTCCAGCTTAACCTTCAGCCACGGTTAAGGATCATCAATTTAAATACCGGGGTTTATATGTCCCAGACAACTGATAGACATACAACCACTGTGAGGCACCTCTGGGATTTACACCTGACTTTGATGTAATTATTCACACAGAGACTGGATGCTCTGCTCAGGCAGCTTTGTCCTTTCCTGTCAGAGTGCCTGCTAAGGCAGTAATTTCCACCTTTTGCCGGAGTATGTCGATATTAGTCTGTAAATGAAATAACAATTAAAGCAGTACCTGACTCTGTAATGCTGTAAAACATGAGCAGAGAGTTATTTAATATTTATAATGAGCCAGGTGGAACATTTTGAAGAGGTTTCATCGTGCAGTATCTTTCGCATGTGCTAATTCATTGTGATTTTACTATCCACGTGTGTGTCTGTCTGCCCTTCAATCCATCTGTCTGCGAGATGGCCATTTGGTCATTCTGTCTCCCTATCCATCCATCTGTCAATGTATTTGTCCCTTAACTATTGGTCTATCTATCGGCTGAAGCGAAAATACAAAATTTGATTCCATGGAACAGAGGAAACATCATGCTACTGCCCACTTCAAAAGGACAAAGTTGCAAAATGAAAGGTTTGAGCAGATTCATGAAAACAGTCTGAATCCATGTTTCGACAAAGGAAGCTGTGCCTTGGTCTTACATAGTGAGGCCAAAGCCAAAAAGAAACTTGCCCAAATTCTTTGAGGCTGCAACCGTCTTTTGTTCAGAGGACCATACTCTAATGCATATGATATTTTAAAGCCTAGTTTGACTCACTAAATCACAATTGATCTTCTTTAAGTGTCAGGGATAACTGCCTACTGCATTACAGACCCCACTTTGAAAATTGTACAGTGTATGTGCCGGGCAGCCCTGGCAATAATATTTTAGAGATTGGAACATTTCATCCAGTCAAATTGTTGACTGCATTGGGTCTTTCCTGTCAGGTCCACACAAGAATAACCTTCATTCAATGCCCATCACACACAACGTTGACTATAGAGACCCCTTGCTGAAAGACTGGTTGCCTAACCACAGAATGCAATTCAGCCAATACTTCAAGACCCACCAGACCCTTATTAAAAAGTGTACTTCCCAAAACCTCCACATGGAGGCCATCACCTCATCCAAGTCTTGTGAAACAGACTCCTTAAAGAGCTTTGTTAGATACTCAACAAGCAACTCTGCATAAGACAATTCTGGTTCACACCAAACTGAGGTGGCATGGTCCGCAAAATAACAATGGGTTGGAATGCTACAGAGTGATTGCCAGTGGTTAGACACATTGCAAGCATTCCCCTATCACCTTTTGTGTGTTTCATCTGCTGCCCTAAGTGGCAAAGGTATGCCCAAATGTTGGTCCTGTGGTCACTGACACCAAGTTAAATCTGGCTGAAGATGAGTCCTTATCAGAGCAAAATGGGTGCTAGCTTGCTTGTGTTCCGGTAAGTTGAGGACCAAACCTGACAGTTCGGACTGGGCTGTTCCCACGAGGAGCAGGGTCAAGGCTGATATGCATATGACTGGGTCCAAACTGAAGTGGCTTGGTGAGAAAAAGAACAATGGGTTGGAATGCTACCCCGAGCGATTGCCAGTGGTCAGACAAATTGCAAGCATTCCTCCCATCACCTTTTGTGTTTCACCAGTAACCCTCAACAGGTTGTCCAGGAAGTCCAGATTTATCGGTACTGGAAGGTCAGCTGTGCCTATTACACGCCAATGCATGTAGGGCTACAGTGGAAACCAAAATGAGCCCTGGCAAACATGACTCACTCTGTCGGAGTCTGCAACTACAACTGATTCATTGGGGCTTGACTGTGTCATGGCTGCCCACGCCCTTCCAAAAGCAGCCACTGAGCGTGCAGCCTGCCAGGGAAATGGTACAGTTCAGAATGGCCAGTCCACCATTGAACCAACCATCCCAATCAGTGCTTTCCTAAGGATATTAGAGGCACCAAGCAAGAAATATTTTGAGGGCCTCTGTCTGAACAGATTTTAATTTTATTACACTTTTTCTATTACTTCAAGGCCAAATGATGCCAAACAATTTTTTGAAAATGGGGGTCACACCAAAACAATTCAAAAGTTATTTTCTGGGGGCCCAAAGCACCTTAAGATGCCACTGGGCAGAGAGACAGAGTGAGAGGTAGACCGAGAGAAAGACAGAGTTTGAGTTATAAAGGTAAGAGGTATGAAGAAGGAGAAAGAAAACGTTTTCTTTTCCTTGGGTGCCCTTTGAAAATGGGGGTCCGGGGCAATTACCCACTTTGCCCATGCGTTCAAACAGCTCTGACTCCATAACGTCCTCACTTCTTCCGGTCTCAAAGCCTCGGCAGTGAAATCGATTAGGGGCTGCTACTGCACAGCCCAATGCAGTGGAGGCGTGTATCTTGAGAGCCAAAGAAGATTAATTGTTCCGTCAACCTCAGAAATTGGAATTGCCAGGGAACTTTTCAAGATATGCAGAAAGGTTACTTATTTTTGATTAAGCAGATGTGCATAAGGTGCAGAGCCTGAATATGCTTATACGACCGACGGCACATACCCCAGCGTAGACGCACATCAGCGTCATTGACTTTTAGATTAATGTCTTCTCTTCGATAAAATACATCAGAGGTTTTACTGTAGGGGCAATATTGCTGACGGCTCAGCCTTGGATTATGGTACATTTTGCTTCTTGGCAAGAATATGAAATATGACCGAGGTTATTATAAACAAGAAATTGCCTGAACCAAGCAGCTGTTTGTGTTGTTTCGATAAATGTATTATTTACATTGGTTCAGCTTCCATTGTGTACGTGTCAATTTGTGTCAACACAGAGTATGAACCCTGTTTAGGTACCCTGCAGAATTGAAAACGGTAGCTACTCAAATGAAAATTCAATTGTGTTTTTTAATCTATTCGTGCCAAAATATATTTGAGCAAAAACACATGAATGACCACAGTTTACAGACCTGGCTTCCCAATGTGCCCAAATCAGTGAATTGTGGCAAATCACAGGTTTTGGTTTCCTCCAGTTCACCGACCTACCAAAGTTAAGAGTACACTTTAACAGAGAACATTTTAACAATTAAATACATTGCATTTTCCAATCCCATTTAACTAGTATGCAGTGGTTTAACTTTGTCATTACACACCACCATCAATTCACTATAAAACTATAGTTTCTAGGCATTATGATTCTCTCCTAAGGTCACATACTGATCAATGCTCTGAAATGAACCCTGAGACAATCGCTCAAGAAAGCGTGCTTTGAAGAGACATGCACCAGCACATTAAATGCTTTGAAATGTGTCGATTATGGTTAGCTGCACGGCCATGAATAACCTTAAAGGACATGGCATAGGATATCACAGATGACTTCACAAACTATGTAATCAATGAGATCATTAATGACCGCTTAAGGGATCAGCAATTAAATCATCTATGAAGCAGGCCAAACCCTGTGTCAAATGATCCTGTATGTAGCTAGAGAAGGGAACGACCAAGGCCATGCCCTGTGCACACTGCATACATCAGTGACATCACTGCCCTGTATGTTGTGAGCAAGGTAAAGCCAAAGCCCAGTCCTGCATGTGTGCAAAGTAATTGCACCCTTTCAGCAGTTTCCATCAGGCCCTTGGCAATGCCGTTTAACTTGGTTGCTGCATGGAGTGACCTATATTCATGTAGGTAGCAGATACAGGATATGACCCAAGGCCATATTTCGTGTGCCTCATATATAGATGCTCCCTTTGCCCTGTCGATAGCACAGTGCATAAAATAGATGGTCACATGTCATATCCTTTGCACATTATGGGGCATATTCTCAAGCCCCTATTGCCATAGGAACGTCACTTTTTTTGATGTTCCGATGGCGATAGGGCAAGAGCCCTATTCTCAAGGCAGCATTAACGTCACTTAACGTGGCTTAAAGCCACATTAAGTGGCTTAACGCTACCTTGAGAATAGGGCTCCTTTAACGCTAAACTTAGTGTGAAAGAGGGAGTGCAGTGGATGTTGCAGTGGGTGTACCACTGCAACATTCATTGAGTTTGACGCTACCACCTATTATCGAGGGTGGCGATAATAGGTGGCAGCACCAAACTTAAGACCTAGAAAAATCAGGTCTTAATGTGGCAAAACAAGGAGAAAACCTTTATTCCTCCTCGTTTTTGCTTTTTCCATGTAAGCTGCATGTAGCAGCACACATGGAAAAAGCAAACTGGCATTTTCGGTTTGTTAATGTAATGTTAATGTAACCTTTTCCTGTACCTGCAATCTGTTCAATTTCTTTAATACTAAAACTAAAACAGCTAAAACAACTAGAACATGTGCTTAACTGTCACAATAATTAGTTGATTTTAGGACACATTTGGATTTAACAAAAACTAGCCTTGATGTAGATTTAAAACCATAATGATTTTTTGGAATAAAAAAACATTCTTATTAGATTCTTATATACGGAAAGATATCGTAATGGATTATGTCAATTACCTTGTACTTATATTATCTCTGAATGAGTGGTATTTTATGTTTTTAATGATATATCTGTTTTTTGTATGCTTTGGTGGTTTATGGTAAACCGAATAAAGCTTATTTAATTTGATCATATTAAATTATTTGATCAAAATATTAGAACATATTTTGACATGCTGATAATATAATGATATCGCATGTATTACTGTAGTCCTACTGAATGAAAAGGGGGGGCCCTCGGCCCCCCCGCACGCATGGCGGCGCGGCGACCGTCACCCCCCCTTTCACCATGGTTGTCTCTCGACGGTGGGGGCGGGCCCTCTGGGGCGCGACCCACCGCCGATTGGCCGGCGGCCTCCCTGACCCGGATGCAAAGTAGAAGGTCCGGGTCAGGGGGGGCGGGCTGCAGGAGGGGCGGGTCGGGGGGCGTGCCCCCCCGCCTGGCCCCTCGGGAATAAGAGGTGGGGAGCGCCCAGGAGACCCCCTTGTCCCTGGACGCTCCCTCACGAACAGTGTGCCCCGCGCTCGGGGCTTCTTTGTTTATTGATTTTTTCCCTTTGTTTTACAGGCGGGAAAACGGACCCCGAGATTGGCAGCGCGGAGCACCGTGGACGCGAGGCGACAGCGTGTGATTTTGTTTTGTCTTTTAGGAGGCCAACCCCGTCGAGCTAAGAGCCAGCCGCGAGATTATCGGCCCAGCAACGTCGGGGCAGCCGCCGGGAAGACCAGCGTCGTCGGGACAGCCGCCGGGAAGATCAGCGTCTGCAAGGGACGCGAGCCGGCAGCAAAGGCGGCGGGAGCAGAGGCGTTTTTTCCCAGGGATTGGGTTGTATTGCTAAAGCGGCGCGCACGGCGACCGCTTAAGGTATTTGGGGAACGAGGGTAGGGGAAAGACAGTGCCCCGACTGTGGCCCGTGTGCTCCCTGTGTTATTTGCTCACGCGAAGGCTCCTAGAGCATTCTTGGTGTGTTTTCCTTCGTTAGCAAGCTAAGCAGGGTCGACCAGGGCAGCACCTGGATGGGAGACCCCATTTAAGGAGTGATTTTTAACAAATGTGTATGAATTTATAATAAATAGGTGCGGGGGGGGCGCGCAGAATTGTTTTACAATTATAAATGAAAGTGAATTAAGGTTTATAGATCTTTGAATGCTGCTTGATTTGTATTATTGAAACTGCTTTTAATTGCAAGCCTCCAGTGTTTTTAAAAACGAGGGTTCTGTTTTCCCTACAATCAGCCCACCTTTTTTATTACATGCTGGTGATACGTATCTCTATTGCAGACATTTAACGACATTAATGGTGCAATAGGTCGTTTTTAGGAGGGATATTGTGGTGATTTGTGCTGATTGTGCTGATATTACTTTTTTGTGGTGCACAGCAACAGGGAGGTTAACAGGGGGGTTCAATTGTCTCCTTGTATTCACACTTGGTTTCCCTAAATCTGCCCTTGTTTCATTACACTGTGCTAATACATGTCTCAATTCCAGGCAATTTAACGAGATTTTGGGGTGCGATTCTCTAGCGGACAGGACCTAAGGCCATTCAGCACGCAACGTGGTGTGGACGGGGACCGCTGATCATTACCGCCAGCGAGGACGCAGGACTGGTCGGTAAGAGGGGTACGTGGGGCTGGCATTCATCGCTCCTGGTGGCCGCCGGGTGGGTCTACATTAGGTTTACTCACCCCTTACATAAGCGGACAAGCCGCTAGTGTTGCGGTCGCCGTTGCATGGTGTTGAAAGCCCCCTGGTGACCCTCCATCAAAAAGGTACACATAGTTGACCTGTTGTGATATTAAGAGAGTAGGCCGCGGTTGTTTGGGGTGGTATCATGCCAGGTCCGCGGGGTGGAAAAAGTGGGTCCAACATGGAGGCTATGATGCGGGCCATGATGCGGGAGATGAGTGAAATTAAGCAGCAGCTAGGGAAAGTTGATGAGCTGGAAGCACGGTTGAATAAGAGGCATGGTGATGCCCCGGGCCCATCGGGCAGGCCTATCCGCCGGAGGGTGCCACCAGTGCCAAGGGGGGAATTTGTCACCCCACCTAGTAAGTCTAAGTCCAAAAGACCCAGGTATGCTGCCCCCGCCCCAGGGCCAGTAGAGCCGGTACCGGCCATGCCGCCGGCGGCCGTTCCACCCCCGCATATACCTATGCCTACACCCCTTGCCCCCGTGGCGCCGGTGCCTGTAGGTCAACCAGTAGACGCTGGGTCTGCTCCCCCACCGGTGCCCACAATCCCGGGTACAGGCTCGCCACACCCGGCACCCGCCTTGCCTGCTGCGCCGGTACCACCGGGCATAACCCCAGTGGTACCTGTTGTCCCGGGTGGGAATTTAGACTCAATGCCACCTGAACTGTTGTCCCAGATAACGGCCTTGATGCCATGGCTCCAAAAAGGGGGAGCTTTCCCGAATTCTGCAGACCATGCAGCAGAGGCGACGAAATTTGTAGAGAAAATCAAATCAGCAGCGGTTGCCGACAGTGTTGCATTGCCAGTATCTTCTCCCCTTGCAGGTCCAAGTCTTCCTCAACTGGACGGAGCTAATGGGCAGCCGCCCCCGGTGCCCGCACTTGGTAAGGAAGTGGCATTGCCACTCTTGGGGGACGGTGTTTTACCTTCCAGGAGTGAGAATTTGGCTCAGCATGTGTCGTTAGCCGTGAAGGAGATGATTTGGGCAGACAAATACGTTTATATCTATTCTTTGTTGTTAGATAATAGGGAAATGGAGCAAGCGAAAACACTGAAAGAGTGGATGCTCCCAAGCGAATGGAGGGTGCAGTGTGCTAGATTTAGGGTTGAGGAAACTCTCAACAACTGGATGAAAGCTTGGGCTGTATTCACTGCTATTAAAGCTGAGCGACCTCCAGATTTACAGGCACCATTGGCATGCTACTCGAGCAGGATTGTGGGATGGAGTGAGCAGTATTCTGGGGAGGCATGGAAAGGGTATGATGTCAATTTCAGGAAGGCATTGGAATTTAATAGAACATTGGCATGGGACACGGTGGACTCCATGTCTTGGCATAAACAGTTCTCGGATACTGCACCCCCCCCCCAGTTCTCCGGTTCAGTCAAGGTGTTCTCTGCTAGACCTCAACAGCCCTTTCGGCCCCCCCAAACGAGTGAGGTGCCTGGGAAGTTTAGGACCAGTGGGCCAGACAAAAAAGGAGTATGTTGGGATTTTAATAGGCGCACCTGCACAAGGGCCGCGTGTAAGTTTAGACATGCATGTTCCTCCTGGGGTCACCCCTCTCATCCAGAAACTGCCTGTAGGTCCAAGCAGGGAAACACAGGTCAGAGGGGTAGGGGAAAGCCACTATAAGACAAACAGGTTAGGCCCCCCCACTCCAGTGGATGTGGTGGCAATGATCCCATGGTTGAACAGATACCCGGACCACACATCGGCCACCCTACTCCAAGAAGGTTTTTCTAAAGGCTTTAGGATCCCGGCAGCGGGATACACAGGCAGCGCGCACTGTAGAAACCAATTGTCAGTCAAGCACAATCCGGCTGTGGTGGCCGCCAAAATTGACAAGGAGCTATCGTTAGGCAGGATAGCTGGCCCTTTTAGTGAAGTGCCAGTACCCAATTTTGTGTGTTCCCCATTAGGAGTTGTCCCCAAAAAAGAGAAAGGGCAATTCAGATTGATCCACAACCTGTCAGCACCTAGGGGGACGTCACTGAATGATGCCATTGACGAGGGTATCTGTAGTGTTAAATACGCCTCTTTTGATCAGGCTGTTAACTTATTACAGGCCACGGGACCCGGGGCGCAGATGGCGAAATCAGACATAGAATCAGCCTTTCGCCTCCTCCCGGTCCATCCAGCGGATCAGCATCTTTTAGGCTTCACCTTTGGGGATATGTTCTACATGGACAAATGCATGCCCATGGGTTGTTCTATATCTTGCGCTTACTTCGAGATGTTTAGCTCTTTTCTTGAATGGGCCATGAGACAAGTGACGGGCCATCAGCGGGTCATGCATTATTTAGATGATTTCCTCTTCCTGGGTGAGGCGGGATCTCAGGAGTGTGCACTGGCATTGCAGGAATTTTGCGTGCTCATGCGGGCTTTTGGAGTCCCGCTTGCGCCCGGGAAGACGGTTGGCCCGACCACCTGCTTAGAATTCCTAGGCATTGAGATTGACTCAATGGAAGGATGTTTTAGATTACCTAGGGACAAGGTGGACAAATTCAAAACAGCGCTACATTTATGCCTCCGGAAGGAGAAGGTCACTCTGCAGCAACTACAGGAGGTGGTAGGGCAATTGAATTTCGCACTGAGGATCATCCCCATGGCTCGCCCTTTCTCTCGCTCCATTGCTCAAGCAATGAAGGGGCTGAGGGAGAAGCACCACCGCCCTCGGCTATCGTCTGAAATTCGCCAGGATATGCTTATATGGATGGCATTCCTGGAGGATTTTAACGGCAGGGTGGTCTGGCCTGGCCCGCTCACAACATCAGCAGAGTTGGGCCTGTGGACTGATGCTGCCGGTAGTGTGGGCTTTGGCGCCATCCTAGGGAACAGGTGGGTCGCTCAACAGTGGCCGGAGGTATGGAGGACATGGGGTCTGACCACCAATATTGGCTTCCTGGAACTCTTCCCAATATGGGTGGCATTGGTGGTCTGGCCCGAACACCTATGTAATCAATCAGTGGTGTTTTGGTCAGACAACATGACGGTGGTGGAATGTATCAACCAGCAGGGAGCACGATGTCCTTTCATACTCCGTCTGATCAAAGAAATTGTTTTGCAGTGCCTTAAATTGAATGTCGTTTTTAAGGCCAAACATGTCCCTGGTGTTCTGAACAATGCAGCTGACTCCCTCTCTCGCTTAAAAATGCAGGTTTTCAGGGAGCATCTTCCTACAGCAGACCCCTCACCAGCGCACTTCCCAGCAGTACTTTGGCAGATTGGTGCCCCAGATTACAGGACCTCGTGGTCGCTAGCCTAGCCCCCAGGACCAGGACGGCTTATGAAGGGGCGTTTTTGTCTTACTGTACTTTCTTGGGGCAGCAATGCGAGGTGCTATGGGCGCGGGAGGATGGCTTTGCGGCCTACCTAGAATGGATGCATAAGGAGGGGCGCTCGGTGGCAGCGGCAAACAGACATAGGGCAGCGGTGTCATTCTACGCTCAAGCTAGGGGCTTGCGTGATCCCACTAATACCTTTATGGTACGTAAGGCTTTGAGGGGTTGGCGCCGTATTCAAGGCCACCATAAGGATAAGAGAAAGCCCATAGGATTAGCGCGGCTAACAGCGTTACTGGGCGCGTTGGACGCGGTTTGTAGCTCGGAGTGGGAGGTACTTCTTTTTAAGGCTGCATTCTCCTTGGCATTTTATGGGGCGCTGAGAATTAGCGAACTTGTGGCAGGTTCCAAGTCAGACCTACTGGGCGGCTTGCAAAGGGCTAGTGTGACGATAAGGGAGGACACCATGTGGGTGACGATTCAGAAATCAAAGACCGACCAGGAGTCTAGGGGCCACACCATAGTCCTCCAACGGGCCCCCGCTAACCCTTGCTGCCCAGTGAGGCACGTAGAATTATTGCACAGGCAGCTGGTGGGCACAGCGGGCAGGGCACTGCTCTGTCATGCTGACGGTAACCCCTTGACCAGGTACCAATTTAGGAGGGTGTTGGAGATGGTGGTCAGGAAAGCAGGTCTTGACCCTAAAGAGTTTGGCTCTCATTCCTTTAGGATTGGGGCAGCAACGGAGGCAGTGGCGGGGGGCCTCCCAGTGGAGAGAGTGAAGACAATTGGGAGATGGTCTTCTGCATGTTACAAACGTTATGTACGAATTGACATGCTATGATTACAGGGCACTCACGCTTGGTTTGTCTCCGCTCTCTTACAGTTTCTCAGACCTGTTACGCAGGGGAGGAATTTGTCGTCGGGCACCGACAACATACATCAGCACGGAGCTGCAGCCAGGACACAATGAAGAAAAGTGTTTGGATTGTGGGTCACTCTTATGTAAGACGAGCAGAATGTGTTTTTATGTCAGGTGACAGGGGGAAAAGGGCGGCGCAACTGGGGTTGGACATCACGTTCTTCGGGAGAGGGGGGCTGTGTCTCAACCAGTTTAGGGGCTTCTTCCAGGGGCTTTTAGCGCGCCGGCAATCTCCCCCGTCAGTGGTGATACTTCACCTTGGGGAGAATGATTTGGCCACACTGGGAAGGCGCATTCTGATCGAGGAGATTATCTCAACGGCGGGGTGGATGGCCAGGACCTGCCCGGGTTGCACACTAGTATGGTCGCAACTCATACCTCGATTACAGTGGCGGGGGGGGACTCAGTCAGGGCGTTGAATCACTCGGTAAAGAGGATCAACTCACGATTGGATAGGTTGTTTCGAGCCCCCCAGTTACAGTCAATACCTCACGGGTGTATTTGGGGCGACAGGTATTACTTGAGGGACGGAGTTCACTTAAATGAGGAAGGGAATGTCCTGTGGTCTGACAATATCTGGGCCTGGCTAGAGGGATTTGCGAGTAGGAGGGTTTCTTAGGAAGGGGGTAGAGGGGGGAGGCCAGATCGTCGGTTAACAATGCTGGCCTGTGGCGGTAAGGTCATTATCGGTGAGCACATATTTGAGGTCTGAGGGGGCGGGCATCATCCTATGGAGGTTCCCGCCCAGGGGGAGGGGCCTTCGGGCCACTCCTAGAACTCCAGGGGCAAGGTAATTCATGCTGGAAAGGAGCGCGAGTAGGAGTAGTTCACGCTTTCCTTAGGCTGGTAGCCACCCCGCGCGCGTATACTCATGACGTCACCAGCTGGCGCAGAGTAAGGGCCCTCCTTCAGTGGGTAAATGGAGTTCAGGGCGTAGACCGGGCAATTCCCGGGGTAACACTGCGCATGCGCACATCTCAGGGGGAGGCGCAGCTTGTAGGACCTGACACCGGTAGTGACCCTGCCATATGGCCAGAAATGTACAAAAATCAAGATAAGGATGTTTTTAGACTCGGTTAGGAAACAACATGTATTAGAGTTTTGTTAAGGTCAGGCTCTCAAACTTGTTGATAATAATTGTGTATTGAATGTCCTGCTGATTTTTGTATAAATTGTTGATTATGCAATTAAAACCTTTTTAATTTCATACTTTAATAAATACGGCCGGGCGACTAGCGCCCGCCTTCCAAAAAGTAAAAATGTCTCTTGTCCACGTTCCTGGGTGTTGGGTGCCGGTTTGGGGGGGAGGCGGCAGCTAGTCGCTGACCATGTGAAAAGGGGGGGCCCTCGGCCCCCCCGCACGCATGGCGGCGCGGCGACCGTCGCCCCCCCTTTCACCATGGTTGTCTCTCGACGGTGGGGGCGGGCCCTCTGGGGCGCGACCCACCGCCGATTGGCCGGCGGCCTCCCTGACCCGGATGCAAAGTAGAAGGTCCGGGTCAGGAGGGGCGGGCTGCAGGAGGGGCGGGTCGGGGGGCGTGCCCCCCCGCCTGGCCCCTCGGGAATAAGAGGTGGGGAGCGCCCAGGAGACCCCCTTGTCCCTGGACGCTCCCTCACGAACAGTGTGCCCCGCGCTCGGGGCTTCTTTGTTCCCCACCCACCATCCCTTGGAACAAAAGTCTTGTGGCATTCATATGTCTGGTTGAATGGTAAGTTTTGAAAGGACTGTCCACATGTCTCACATGCTGGTAGAAATGATATTGGTGGTATATCTTGTTGATGCTGTTGTTTAGGAATTTTTCTCCCTTTTTTAGCAAACTGTGTGTAAAGTGAATTTTCTTTGATGCCAAGTGTCTTTAGGCCTTTTTTCCTTTGTAGCTGTACGTTGATAATGTCATTTATTAGCCAGTGTAGCTGTCCTTTAGAGTTTTTTCCCATAGGTCGTCGTATTTATTAGGTATGGGGCATGCGGTAAGGTCATTATCGGTGAGCACATATTTGAGGTCTGAGGGGGCGGGCATCATCCTATGGAGGTTCCCGCCCAGGGGGAGGGGCCTGCGGGCCACTCCTAGAACTCCAGGGGCAAGGTAATTCATGCTGCAAAGGAGCGCGGGTAGGAGTAGTTCACGCTTTCCTTAGGCTGGTAGCCACCCCGCGCGCGTATACTCATGACGTCACCAGCTGGCGCAGAGTAAGGGCCCTCCTTCAGTGGGTAAATGGAGTTCAGGGCGTAGACCGGGCAATTCCCGGGGTAACACTGCGCATGCGCACATCTCAGGGGGAGGCGCAGCTTGTAGGACCTGACACCGGTAGTGACCCTGCCATATGGCCAGAAATGTACAAAAATCAAGATAAGGATGTTTTTAGACTCGGTTAGGAAACAACATGTATTAGAGTTTTGTTAAGGTCAGGCTCTCAAACTTGTTGATAATAATTGTGTATTGAATGTCCTGCTGATTTTTGTATAAATTGTTGATTATGCAATTAAAAGCTTTTTAATTTCATACTTTAATAAATACGGCCGGGCGACTAGCGCCCGCCTTCCAAAAAGTAAAAATGTCTCGTGTCCACGTTCCTGGGTGTTGGGTGCCGGTTTGGGGGGGAGGCGGCAGCTAGTCGCTGACCATGTGAAAAGGGGGGGCCCTTGGCCCCCCCGCACGCATGGCGGCGCGGCGACCGTCGCCCCCCCTTTCACCATGGTTGTCTCTCGACGGTGGGGGCGGGCCCTCTGGGGCGCGACCCACCGCCGATTGGCCGGCGGCCTCCCTGACCCGGATGCAAAGTAGAAGGTCCGGGTCAGGGGGGGCGGGCTGCAGGAGGGGCGGGTCGGGGGGGCGTGCCCCCCCGCCTGGCCCCTCGGGAATAAGAGGTGGGGAGCGCCCAGGAGACCCCCTTGTCCCTGGACGCTCCCTCACGAACAGTGTGCCCCGCGCTCGGGGCTTCTTTGTTCCCCACCCACCATCCCTTGGAACAAAAGTCTTGTGGCATTCATATGTCTGGTTGAATGGTAAGTTTTGAAAGGACTGTCCACATGTCTCACATGCTGGTAGAAATGATATTGGTGGTATATCTTGTTGATGCTGTTGTTTAGGAATTTTTCTCCCTTTTTTAGCAAACTGTGTGTAAAGTGAATTTTCTTTGATGCCAAGTGTCTTTAGGCCTTTTTTCCTTTGTAGCTGTACGTTGATAATGTCATTTATTAGCCAGTGTAGCTGTCCTTTAGAGTTTTTTCCCATAGGTCGTCGTATTTATTAGGTATGGGGCATGCGGTAAGGTCATTATCGGTGAGCACATATTTGAGGTCTGAGGGGGCGGGCATCATCCTATGGAGGTTCCCGCCCAGGGGGAGGGGCCTGCGGGCCACTCCTAGAACTCCAGGGGCAAGGTAATTCATGCTGCAAAGGAGCGCGGGTAGGAGTAGTTCACGCTTTCCTTAGGCTGGTAGCCACCCCGCGCGCGTATACTCATGACGTCACCAGCTGGCGCAGAGTAAGGGCCCTCCTTCAGTGGGTAAATGGAGTTCAGGGCGTAGACCGGGCAATTCCCGGGGTAACACTGCGCATGCGCACATCTCAGGGGGAGGCACAGCTTGTAGGACCTGACACCGGTAGTGACCCTGCCATATGGCCAGAAATGTACAAAAATCAAGATAAGGATGTTTTTAGACTCGGTTAGGAAACAACATGTATTAGAGTTTTGTTAAGGTCAGGCTCTCAAACTTGTTGATAATAATTGTGTATTGAATGTCCTGCTGATTTTTGTATAAATTGTTGATTATGCAATTAAAACCTTTTTAATTTCATACTTTAATAAATACGGCCGGGCGACTAGCGCCCGCCTTCCAAAAAGTAAAAATGTCTCGTGTCCACGTTCCTGGGTGTTGGGTGCCGGTTTGGGGGGAGGCGGCAGCTAGTCGCTGACCATGTATGTTTATTCATCAATGGTATTTCATTCATAGTTGTAGGTATTTGAAAAATTCGATTTAACTGTTTTATCTCATTAATTTATCAATTTGAATGATAAATGAGAAAATGCTTTTGAAAATATACATATGCATCCAGTTCAGGTAAGAGCAGTGGGGCCGTGAGGTGGAGTGGGGGGGAGTTGACAGACGATGGAATAGGGAAAATAAAATGAAAAAAAGAAAACCACTTATCTTGCGCTCACCCCGCATCGCAGACTCAGCGATGCGGCAAGCGCAAAATAAGTAGTTTTATTTTTTTCCTTTTTTTCTCCTATTCCATTGTCTGTTGACTCCGCCCCCACCCCACTCCACCGCTTTGACCTACACCGGCTGCAACTGGGTAAAATAATGACTATAACTTGATTTTCAATGTAATACCATGCAGTTTGCCTTAGATCCATTTTAGTATTTCGTTCATTTTCCTATTTTTATTTTGGAGTTTGCATTTCTCATCTTCAATGTATATAGTATGATTTATAGTAATTATTGCTTCTATGAGGTCAGCCATAATATTAGTACATTTAGGTGTATGAAATGCGGTCTTGTTTATAAGCTGTTTACTAACGCGTACTATTCCTCACGTTCCACTTAAGCATACAGTACTATTCTGGCTATATTACTTTATCTTCCTGTGTCTCAGTTTCCCTTATCAGTTTAAAATGGAAGGGCTTGGCCATCAAAGAAAAATATATAGACCACAACAAGGGTTTCAAGACACTGAGGGGACTATTTATTAAGATTTAACACTGTGTTTTGGTCACAAAAGTGATGCAAAATGACGCAAAATCTTTGGTTACCTACCTATTTACGTTTCAGCATAACACCTATTTTATGCTGGAAAATAGTTTGAAGGTAATGCAAAGCAGCACATAGCACTGCTTTGCATTACTTAGCACCAAGGGGGTGTACCAGGATTTAGCGTGAGGAAGTTTCGCCCATTTCAAATAGGCACTATGAAGGAGATGTTTTCATTTCTCCTTTATTTTGTGACTTTGTATGTGTGCTGCACTGTACAGCACACATACGTAGTGAGAAAAGGTCTCAAGTTAGTCTAAGCATGGTATTTTGTAATGGAAGATTTCCCTTTCAGTACAAAACCTATGCTATACACATGGAGACATCCTTGCATGATGGTGCAAATGTTTGTCCGTGGCACACTGCAGCATAAATCTGTGCCAGAGCTATGGGGAGGAGAGTAGAATATTTCTGTAAATATGGCACTCTCCAGCTATCTCCTCACACATCACGATACAGCATTTGTGTCTGCTGCACTGAGCTGCCTGAGAAACTAGTAAATCTGCCTCTGAGTAAATATAGTTTCAGTTAACTTAGGCGAACTGGATCAATTAAGGTCAACCAAAAATACCGTTCCCATAATGTGTTTGAGGATGCAAAGTCAATAGCTGGCATCCTCCAATACTAAAATGATATGGCAACTTCAAACACCAGAAGCTAACTTTGAATCTATAATGAATTAAACAATATATTGTTACAAATAAAAGCAGTCATGTATAAATCACTGTGAAGAAAACCAAATAATAAAACTATTCAAATAACTAGGTAAACTAAAATAACCAATATAAATTCCTCAATGAAAAATTCCATATTAATCATTCTCGCCCTATTTAACCCTCAAAGTCCATCTAGAGCTCTAAATAGAATTCTATATCTGACATTAACCATAAACTATTGAATAAATATGACCCTAACTGATTTTTGGATAACCAACACATTCTTTATAAGTTACATTACGCCGATTAAAATTATGGATAGCAATTAAATCAAGCATTGAATGGAACGGATTCAGTAAGTTCCTTTGCAGTCCTTATTAAACATTGCCAGCTTTGCAAGGAGCGGGTGCATAAACCGGAAATGAAAAATTCATATGCATATTCCACAAGTCCTCACTTTAGTCACTGGTACTTTAACCTAATGTACATGGCTTAGTTCTCAAAAGTATTCTAAATCTTTGGATACATAGACCTTGAATTACAGAAATATATACCAAGGATCTTTGTATGGAACTTTGGTATCAACCCATATTTTACTGTGGCATCTATATTTCCTGATCCAGTGATGAGTTTCAAATCTTCAGGTGTATTGATAGAACATTTGTGAAGTTTACCATTTCTTTTCTTTTCTTCAAGTTCCTTCAAGTATCATTTACATTTGTACCACGTGGTAGTAGGATTTATGTTGCACTAATGACACCTCTAGTATAACACCCCAAGTTTTGGGTACCAGACTTCAGGGTCATTTAAATCCCCTCCTAGTGTGCTGCTGTTTATCTTCTGGCGGTAATTGCAAACACATTGTGCTGCTGTTTATCTTCTAGTCAAGGAGCAAGTTTTGGTGCAAAGTACTGTTATTGGATTGCAGGCATTGATGAAAAAAATGAGGTTGGGATTGTTCACTATGAGCTTCGAGTTGCTGTTAGTGCGACTGTTTATGAACTTGAATACATTTAACGTCTGTTTGCCCACATATGTGTTTAATTGTGTGTCTATTTGGTTGTATGCTTAAATCAAAATTCCAAATATCGCCCGCTAGACGTTATAGTATGAAAGTGATCGACTTTTAGAACATTGTCTAGGCTAGCGTGAACAAGGTGATTCAATATATTTTTCTTACTTTGACTATATTGTGCAAGTCGATATCTTACAATCATTGCAGCCAGTTCAAAGCTGGTATTGTGATGCCACACCTTATATTATGATATTAGGGGTTAAAGGAGATAACGTTTGTGTCCCAAAATGTACCACATTAGGAAACTTCTCCATGATGAAGAGTTTTTTTTTAGCAAGTGCACTGCCTTGCCATCAAGGTCATTTCAAATGTTGCACTGATGTTCTCAATGGTGTTATAGAGCATGTTATGAATTATGTAACATCTGGGATAATTGGCTGTGCATTGCAAGGGTGCAAGTTATGGTTACCTTAGGGCATTGGTTATAATTTCTAGAGATAACTGTAACTGGTGAATGTCAATGTTTGTTTGAGTTTAAAACATTACGTTGTCAATTAAATTTTCACCTAACTAGAACGGCACATTAACCATTATTTTTTTCATAGTATTTCTATTTTTTTTTTTATTTAAGTAAGCTAATATTTTATTACCATATGTAAATCCAATCCCCCAGCCGAGCTTGGTCTTTGCCCCTGTTAAAAAGCACAGTGGCCATTCCTCTAGGTGGGGGCCCAACCCACTGTGTGTAGCTCAGTGTTAGCCTCAGGGCATGGCCTGCGAGGACCCAACCCTACTCCTCGCATGGCCGTCAGAAATGTTCAGCTTGCGATTGGTCTCACAGGACCTTGCCGCACCCAGGCAGACTTATTGACTTTGTCAAAGAGTCACAACAGCAAAATATATAAAAAAAAGCCTGTTGGATTTATCACAGGGAGAGTATATCAATATACATATAGCAGATCTGTCATCTTACTCTAAAAGTCACCAACATGTCTAATTAAATGTATATTTCAATAATTTGCACTATGTATTGTTTATTAATATGATTGTGATAAATAATTTTAATAAAGTTTTAATGAAAAGTCTTTTCTGCATCTGTCTTTTAACAGTTTTTATTATTTGGAGGACTGAATAATGTTAAAAGGAAAAATCAAAAACATATTCTTTTCTTTTTTTTAAATCCAATATTTCTCTGTCCAGAAAATGCAATCATACAAACAACCACAAGAGGGCATTGCACTCCAACTAAGGGGCACAGAGCACCAGCTAGGAGTGGGTTAAAAAACTATAGGGCATATTATCAATGACGGCGTTAAAAATTATCGCCGGTTTAGCGGCAGAAAACCACCACTAAAGCGACGATAATGGGCTTTATAATATGCCCTTGAGAATTCCAATAGAAGTCCATGTTCTGGTGTGATCATGGGATTCTATTGGAATTCTCCAGGGCATATTATCAAGCCCATTATCGCCTCTTTATCGGCAGTTTTCTGCCGCTAAACCGGCGATAATTTTAACGCCGTCCTTGATAAAGTGCCCCAAAGTAAGTTCTCTTGGTTTCATTAATGTAATGACTCAGACTTATTGTGTGTGCTACTGGGTGTCTGCTGGACTCCCTGCAGTCCCGAACAAAATTAAAAAAGGGCTTGGTGGTGCCCCTCCATATTTTAGGGAAACCACCAAGCCTTTACAGCCCCATGGACCTCGTCCCCCATTTGCCTATGGTTAGTGTCCCAATGCCCACCCAGCATACCCACAAACTACTACATTATGGGTCACAGGGTGGCCCCAGGGCCCTCTCAACCCCAGCCCACTCCCCAGACCCTGGGTGGTCCATCTGGAAACCTCTCCCACAACGCCTATGGGAGTAGGGTATCCCTACCCTGTATCCTTGTTTTTTTTGCATTAAACTAAGTTCCTGAGTCATTGCAGGCAGCCAATCGGAATGCTCACTCCTGAGGGAAAGTGGCTCCCATCGGAGGGAAATGGCACACAGATAAAAAGCCCCCTGGGCCAAATACAATGCTTTATTTATTTTTAATTTGGGTTGGGAAACTCTTGCAAGAGTCCCTTGAACCCAACAGTACAGATATCCAAATATTTTTTATCCCTATTTTATAAGAACTACTGAACATATTTACACCATATCACAAAAAGCACACTTTCTGGGCAAAAATCTAGCTTCCTTATTCAATTTGGTGTAATTGTGTTCAGAAGTTTTTGTGGTATTGCTGCCTAAAAAAGGTATTTGGAAATTACATGGGGAAATTTAGTTTTGGGACCCCCTTTTTAGGTCTCTCCTAGCGTTGCAGCGCGAATGCGCTGTCATCGCTTTGCGAGTCATGCAGTATATACTGTAGCATGGAAGCTTCCTGGAAGCTCCGCCCACTCTCTGCCTATTGGCTTTTGTCTTAAATGCTGACTTTCGATTAATTTGAGGCTTTTTAGTCCATCCTCATTCATCATTTGTATCCTTCCGTGGCTACCGACCCCTTTACTTCCAACAGATTTCTCAAACCACACTAGCCCCTCCCCAACTCCCGTTTGTGCCTTCTTCCCACCCACACTTCTGATTCTACTGCAATAGGTCTCACGTAAATGCGAGTCCTATTGCATTTTCAATGCTTGCTTACAAAGTCATTTCTGTGATGTACGAGGTGGATTGTATATCCTGGCATACCTCTGTTCACACTAGAGTCTCGCTGGTTTTTTAAAGAGCTTGTTACTTACAGCAAGCCTTGCTCACTTTCAGTTTTACAATGGCAAAACTTACACATCACTCGTTATTACAGGCAGCACGATGGCTGCCAAGCTTCATCTTTAACCATGGGGACCTTTCTGTTTTTCTGCTAGCGCCACTGTATATATTGCTATGATACCCCTATGATATCCGTATACATCATAGCTGCAGCACAGACTCTGCATTTCGGCTTATTGCACTATGCATGGCACCATAGCAAGTATGAAGAAACCATTGCAGCCCATCGTAGCCAGCAATAGAATGTCTGTCACCTTTGCACGCTTATGTCTGGGTCCTAGTGCAGCCCGCTTCTCACCCGTCCTCCCCGCCTTTTCCAGGATGGTACCGCTTATCCTGTAATGCAGTTACGTGGCGGCATACTCCATAGGAGCCGCTACTCTATGAAGCCAGTAGAAGCAGGGGACAGCCTGTAGCCAAACATGGTACTGAAAGGTATGGTAAGGAACACACCGCCCTATACTAAAGCAAACATTGCCCCTCTGCATTCCCAACACTCTGCCTAACTCACACTATTTTGTTCTTGAAGGCGGCTTCAGCTGACACGATCTCCGCCCCACCAAACTAGCACCCCATGGACTCTACCCTCATTATACCGAGGGCACCGAGGGACCCAAATCACACTGTCTAACAGCCCCTCCCCCCTCTATCACGGCACACTGAACCCCCTCTCAACACAGCTTTCATGGCACATCCAATAATATTAACCCTCCACGCCCCCATCCGCCATGCACACAGAGTTCCCTTTACACACATATCTCCCCTGGATTACCGAACATTCATCGACACGCTAAGGCTGGGTTGTTGCCCGAAACATCTGCGTGTCTCTGGGGCTAATGCGTATTTAGAGTTCCCATCTAGCGACTGAATTTCTCCGACCTGCTGCTATGAACATTCTTGCACGTGCCAAGAACCATCCAGGTGCAGACTTCAATCCAGTTTTAAGCTGCATACTGGTTCCTAATTAAAATCACTCAATATGGTAAATACACGTATACAGTGCTTTCGTAGTCTATTTTACGCTTCGAATTGCTTTACATAAAAGACATACAACTGACTAATGTAGTGGTCCTGCACTGGAAGGATGAACAGTTGAGCTGGCCCTGCCAGCTTTGCACTTGTGGCCTGCAGTTGCCGCCATTTGTCAGCAGCGTGCGCGCTGCTCGCCAAGGGAAGGGACAGCACTTCTGTGGCAGTTGCCAGGCCCAGACTGCGTAGTGAAAACAAATAATATTAATGAGTAATAATTCACTCTGCTCCCAGTATAATATGAATAAACTCCTCCCTTGCTGTGCTGTGTTGTTAATGAACTGAGCTCTTTATGGAGGGCATTATTTTTACAGGAGGGGATAAGGGTGTTGCGAGGATTGAGCATTTCCCACTGAAACTTTTATGGATAGAGCCCAGGACCTAGAACTAGATCCTTGCATCCACAGATGCTTTCAATGTTAGGGTGATGATGTTGTTGAATTTAGGTTCCAGCACATTCTGGCAGCCTGGTTTTGCAATCTTTAAAATGATTCTATTGATAAGTTTATTTTGGAAGCCCTGAGTAGGCAACAGAGCAGTAGTCAAGACATCCCACGGCCTGTTCACTTGAGCTCCACATGATGGCCTGTCTGGAGCAGAGGAAGAATTTTGCGAACACATCAGATTTGCATATTCATAGCAAGGAAAATTACCTCTTTGAGAGTTGTTGGGGTAGTAAAATGCACCAGTTGTCAGGGCTCAGTGGGTCTTTCAAGGCTCTGCGTCCTGGCGCCATTACCCCTGCTGCACTAATTGTAGCTACGTCCTTGTACATATTCCCCCACCTAAAAGTAAAGGTAAAACTGAAACTACTAGCCCAAAAATCAATTTTCTGTTGGCAAAAACATTAGGGATGGCTGAAACAGGTTTTACAACATGACATGCTGTGCCTTGGGCAGCATTCATAGTGGAAGAAGAGCGCTGGTTTGCACTTCTAAGCCCTGCAGCACTGCCAGTAAATTGCCTGAGGGAGATTATGCATGTAGAGCCCCAGAGCACTAAGTGAGGAAATTCACACAAGGCAAGCGGTCAGTAAAATACCAGAATCACTTTAGCATTCTCTAGATTCTAGTCCATAGAAATTGTCTTTCACAAGCACCTGTAGACAATAATATTTTTTTCAAATCTTGTATTTTCAGTGATTTGACCACCAAAGCCCATGATTTTATATTAAAAACAGAGCTTTACCATTCCCCACTGAACGGCAATATTTCTCTCCATGTGTTCCCATACCTGGCATCTCACACAGTTTGGTGCTTACTTTCCCTCCATGGTAAAGAACAGCAGATGTTACAGCAACCAGGCTAATGTGCTGCAGTGCTACATACATATAAGGTCCCAAAGGAGAGACCAATTGCATTGCACATGCTTGTATCATTGGCACCCACTTGACGGCCCAGCCCGAAACTTTCTAGAAAGGCCTAACATTCTTTTTGTAAAGTTTTGTGAAGATTCATCAAATGCTGCCATTGTTATAAGCAAAGCAGATCAAAAAGCACTTCCTATTTAAACACTGACCTAACTATCCACTGGACAAAAATAAATATTTATATATATACACACCTTTTAGGGCTCGCTGCGAAAAGCGCGCGAAAGCGCGCTCTCGCAGAGAGCACTATAGCTGTCGGCTCAGCTGAAAAATGAGGGGCGACAGGAGCTGGCCACGTGCAGCATTTTCCAATAGGTTTCAATAGGATTAGGTCGCGCGTGAGCTTTTGCATTAGAATGCATGGGCGAAAGAATTGGATCGCGACGCATGCCTCGTGAACAGTTCACGTGACTGACTTTGGAATGCAGGGGGAGTCTGCAGAGGGGCGCGCGGCGCTGTTCACGAGGCGCGCGGGGCTGATAAACAGGCTGGCTGCAGGCTTTAAGGCGCCGATATGTGGCGCGGATCGGCGGATCTCTGAGGTGTGGACGGCGGCGGTGGCCGGGCAGTCCGGAGATGTCTGGGCAGAGAGGCCTCACAGGGGAGCAGATGTGAACGACGATTGGGCTCCGTTGTGCGGAGCTACTGCTGAGAGGTGCCGAGGTACTTGTGGCTCAAAGGGCCCCGAGGTGAGGAGAAGAGGGGCGAGAGGCACTGGATCTCTGCTTTCAGTCTGCGCCTCGGCGGACGGTGTGCGGCTTGACGGACAGAGGGGGCGCGGGGCCTTACTATGCCTGGGTGCCTTGTTGCTTGCTTGTGTCGGTCCATGTGCCGTCTCAACCACCCCCCCCCCGACTGGATTGGACATAGCGCTGGGAGTCTGATGGCTGTGTCAGAGGGTGCAGCAGGCGATGGTGTGTCTAGCACGGAGGGGCCTGAGGAACGGTATCTGTTGTGGACCCCCCTCCCCCAGCCACTGGTTGCTTGAGCCCTCTTGGGAGACTGTGGCTCACCTTCCGGCGAGGAGTTGTGTGTGGCAGAAGAGGGACCGGGGATCTAGGTCCGTATATCAGCAGACCGTGGGAGGCCTGCAGGAGGAGGGAGAGTGAGGCCTTGCTATCTCCTTCCCAGTGGCTTTGGTGGCCCCGGTGGTTATATGCCTCCCCCGCCTGGCTGTGAGATTGCCCCCCCCCGTAGAGTGAGCGGCCATGACAGAGGTTCCTGCATGGAGTGCTTTGCTCTCAGTGGTGGAGCTCACAGAACTGTAGCGGTGCTGGGTGCCCCTTCCTCCTGGTGTGGGTGCTATCGGGCCCTGTGCTGTAGGACCAGGGTAGCGGTGACCTGCGCTGCGGGGGGCCTGCCCTCGGCCCGTGTATCGGCGGGCGGTGCTTGGTTTTTCAGGGCTGTGCTTCGCGTGCGAGCCTGCGGGTGAGGGCTGCGGGGACTGCTGCCCTGAATGGTGCCTGGGGGCCTGCTTCCCTTTGGGTGTGGAAGGGGGCGGCAGGAAGCAAAGCACGGACGCCTGTCCTTTGAGATAGCTGTTCAGTCCGTGTTTCGATGGACGGCGATGTTATCCCCTAGTGTGGATATCAAGTCAGCCCTGCCGCGTGGCCGCGGCCTGGGGGTGCTGTGGGAAGCTGGGGTTCCATCTTCGGCTCGCGCTTCGACAGGCGGCGTTTCCTAACTGTGGCCTGTGTCTCGCCTTGACTAGACGCTGACGGGGAGAGTAATCCTAGGGCCTCCTGCCCTGTGTGGAGCCTGGAGATCAGCTTGACTTAGGGAGTGGTGCAAGGCAGCAGGTGTCGAGGTCCGTGGACCGGCAGGCGGCAGAGTGGGGTGGCATAGCAGTGGAGCCCGGTGACAACAAGGAGGGCCCCACTAAGAGTGGAGTGGGAGCGATCTAGAGCTGAGGCATCCCCCCCAACATCATAATTGTAAATGGCAATGCCTTTTAATTAATGTTTTAAAAACCAACACATAAATAAAAGACATTGCCATTTACAATGCCAATGGCTCAAACTCTAACAACTGCGAGACCTATTGCATTGCAAATGCTTGTTTGTTTTGCTAATGCTGTTTGATAAATCATGATGAAACCTTCCAAAAAGTGCTCTTTTTTGGTTAGTTTATGCATGGAACATTTCAGAGTAATTATCAAGCAGTGGCCGAGAAAATTGAGGTGGGGAAGGGGGCTCAGAATGCAAAATCGAAACCCCTATGAATTTACCGTAGACATTTTTTAGGAAGCCTTACTGCACAAACTGGTTAACAGAATTACACCAAATTGGGTAGGAACATAGATCTTGGTCTGCAGAGTGTGATTTGTTGTAAATCTGCTCAGCACTTTTTGTTAAATTGGGGTTAAAAAATAATTGTATTTCTGGACAGTTGGTATTCAGACATGCTCTTATATGCCAATTTAAAGGGGACTAGTCAGTCATGATTGGTCGGTGACAATCTGAACAATACGTTTTGGAGGCCATAATAAGACTCAGGGACGTGGCCCCTGCATCCTGTAAATGAAGTTAAAAAAAATATAAGGAGGCAGAGTGAGCACACCCAGCCCTCAAAGGGGATTTGGGGGGGAGGTCGCACTTGGACCCTGCATTCATTGCCTGATCACAACATGAACAACATGCCGAAGCAAACGTTACAG
The DNA here is from genome assembly GCF_964261635.1 of Lissotriton helveticus. Lineage (NCBI taxonomy): Eukaryota > Metazoa > Chordata > Amphibia > Caudata > Salamandridae > Lissotriton > Lissotriton helveticus. Next base: position 747,655,405 of record NC_136072.1, on the reverse strand, counting down.
GACTCTGTGACATGTTCCCCAAATGTATTGCAGTGAATGGCTTGTTATGATGGTCACAAAGAGAACCACTATAAACGGTGATAACAGAATTTAGCTACAATAAAAAGCATTTGTTGGTGGTACCACACTAATTTTATGAATTATGATGTGCTCTAAAGTGATTTCACCCTGTGGAAAATACTGACCGTCTGCTGCAATTTAATGAATAATGTTTGAGAAAAAACAGTTTTCTCATGATTTTCTCACAGAGGTAATGGAAGGTGCTCAAGAAGCTAAATGAGACCGTATTTTCTGTAATCTTACACTATCTTCATCAACCATGTCAGAGTAAAGTCTGACATTCACATTAAAACATGTACAGTCAGGAGCAGTGGTCAATTGATTATCCTGTGTTCTATTTCAACGTCCTAGGGTGTTCTAACGAACAACTAGGGTGCCATTAGTCTTACTTATGACAAAAGATAGGCAGTCCTGAAGATATCTTGATTGAATCAAACTGGTAAAATGCCATTAGTGATGTTATGAGTGATGTCACCGACCATGTCATGAGTGATGTAATATGCAAGGTAATAAGCAGTGCATTGCAGGGGCATACGTTACACTTAGCTCACATAACTATAACTGATGAATTTCACTGGTTTTGAATGAGTGAAATCTCAGCCTAACTATAATGTCCCTGTAACCTTTGCTTTATTTGAGAGGGATTCTAAAGTTTTATTCAATGAATCTTTATTTCAGTTTAGAAACCATAAAAGATATACATTTGATCATTTACATATCATAATAATAAAAACATCCATTTAATAACATTGTTCACTAGGTACCGCTAGACCAATGCATACTTGCTAGAGATCATATTTCTAATACAAGACCTTTCTTAATTTTAAAAAGAATAAATATGAGTAAAATATTGGAATTAATAAAACCTAAACATTGAGGAGTTTCAGATAATATCATATCGGCAACCAAGGACTAAAAAATTCACGTCTGGCATCCCTTCATTATTCCATTTATATTGTCAGAGATACAGTAAAAAAATAAAAATAAAAATATAAAAAAATAGTATAACAATAATACTTTCACATCCATACTAATATTATAAAGAGAGAGCCCAAACCTTTGAGGTGGGTAATCTCAGTAACCACAGCACCAATCACAACACCCAATACAGCGTTGGAAAGGGCAGTTGCAGCAGAAGGTCATAGACTATGCAGACGGCCACCATATTTTTTTTTGCAAAGTTTTATATAGCACGAACTTGACCCGAACTGAATCAGGTATCAGAGCGCTTTACATATTACCAGTTACATTACATGAGGACACACATTCATTTTTGTTAGGCACGGGGAGATTAAGTGATTTGCCCAGAATCACAGGATGTTACCAAAACTCGAACCCTGATCCCCAGGTCCGAGGTCGAGCGCCTTAGCCGTTAGGCCAACTCCTCTATACATTTAAAAGGTAAAAGAACCGTGCCAGCAAAGTAGTCCCTTGTGGGCGTGTCTGCGTTGTGCTGTGGGCATGGGCTGGGGGTGTGACTAACGCTGGTGGCGTGTGGTACGGCCATCAAATCGTGGGCTGTGTGCGTGTGCGTGACAAACGCTGGAGGCGTGTGTCTGCCCTTCATGCCATATGAGTCGTACATACAAGCGCCAATTACGTTGCTGCGCAGCATCAAGGAGCACGCTGGGGGCATGACACGCTGGGGGCGTGAGAAATGCTGGGGGCGTGTGTCCGGCCTTCATGCCATGTGAACCCAATTGCGGCGCATCAAGGGGCACGCTGGGGGCGTGAGAAACGCTGGGGGCATGTGCTACGTTCCGCCCTTCATGCCATGTGGGTCGTACATTAATCAGAAGATCGTCTGCTGTGGCTGTGTGCTGGGGGCGTGACAAACGCTTTCACCTGGAGGCCTGGGAAGTAACGTTACTGCAGCCTCTCCTACGTGCTGTTACTGAACTCTCTCATTCAACGAAATTACACGCGCCTGCTACCATCAACCAGGGCTGCAGCTGGGCCTCAATCGGGGGAACACGCGCCTGCTAACATCAAACAGGCCTGCATCTGGGCCTCAAGTGGGGGAACACGCAAATGAGCGTGTCTGTGGTGACAATTACTGCACCCTCTCCTACTCGCTGTCACTCAACTCTCTCATTAAACGATTTACCCGCGGCTGATAACTCTCTCATTCAACGACATTACAGGTGCCTGCTAACATCAACCAGTGCTGTAGCCGGACTCGGTCGGCGGATCACTACACCAATTACACACGCCTGCTAACATCAACCAGCCCTGCAGCTGGGCTTTCGCCGTCCCTATTCTAATGAAACAAAAAATGGTGTCTACCGCGATAAAAATAAATGAATAAATAAAAATAAATTGCCCTTGCCAAATACACACATTACACACATTCTATTTCATACCCGGACAACGTTGGGACGGGCTGCTAGTACTACTTAAAGTGCAAGTGGGAGATTTAAAATTTCAAACCTTCCTTTTTTCTTTCTAGACCTACACCAAACAGATATCTGCTGACACTAAAGACCACTCTTTGATGTGTATCTGTACTCAGTATTCTTTCTGCCTCATAACAGGATCTAATGCCCAATAATTGGCAAATGGGTTTGATCCATTTAGTTCTATATTTTGTATATGTTGGGCAGAAGAATAATAAATGTAGATCATTTTCTTTTACGCCTATGTGACAAAGTGCACAACACTCAGAGTTTTTCTCCCCTTGTTTGGAGGACCATTTTAAGGTATATGATTTTATCTGTAAAACACCATAATGACATTTTAAATATAGTGACTTTTCTACCTGAGGCTGTACCTCATCTAGGAATGGCTCGAAGCTCCCTGTTGGCATCATTGAAAGGAATTGCGTTGTTAATGTACCTGTAGCTAGACTATAGGATTAACTATCTTGAATGTACACCCAAAAGGTTAGCTTCAGTATTTTCTTAGAGGCCATAGTTAACTGTGTTCGTTCTTCCCAAAAATGTTTCAATCCCAATTTATGAAACCAACAATAGATGTGCTTCAACCATGGCATGCCTATGCTATTATTAAATCTTAAAATTCCCTCTTGCCCATTTTAATAGTGGGTGAGTTCTTCCATGGTCCACAATCGTAACCGAAACAATAATGGTTGTAAAATTGTCTGATGCTCTATATGGCGTATGTTTAGTTTCATTACAATAGGTGCTATTGGTGTGCGCATTGGAAGGCATAATAATCTTCTAAAAACATGTTTTCTCCCACCATGAAAGTATTATTACTTGAGGGACCCCACAATTCTGCCCCGTAGGGGGATGCTGATTGTGCCCTATATTTATATACCTCAAGGGCAGGTCAAACCGCTTTAGACATGCTATTCTCGTGTTTCTTTACTATTGGTAAAGTATTTTGGAGTAAAATAGTATTACTTTTCTCCAACTGCGGTTTCCAGGTCATTTTAGTATTAAGGGTAATGCCTAAATAGTTAAAATTCTGCACATATTTTTTTTTCAATTTATTGACAGTTAGGTTCTTTTTAAAAGACTTATATGGAATGATTGCCATATATTTTGTTTTATCCGAATTTATTTCCAGGCCCTTAGTCGCACAGTATACCCCAAAAGTATCTATTAAACATTGTAAACCCTTCGGAGTTTGGGATATTAAAATAGTACAGTCCGCAAATAAAAGTGCTGGTACTGGCTCCCCCTCTAACTTGGGAGAATCATGTTTGCAGCCCAATAGATATTCAGGAATATCATTTACATAAAATGAAAATAGAGGGGGTGCCAGTACACATCCCTGCCTTACGCCTCTGTTTACCTGTATAGGGTTAGTGAGGTCACCCCTCTGGTCCCATCTAACCCTTGCAGAATTATCCTCATGCAATCTATTAGTTTACATGAGAATTTCCCCTGGTACCCCTTGATTTTTAAGGGATTTCCAAAGGAGATTTCTAGGGATGAGGTCAAAGGCGGCCGTTAAGCCCACAAAGGCGATATACAGATGGCCCTTCTTGAGTTGGTATATTTCCAACTCATACAAAAGAATCTAAAGACCTGGTCAATTGTGCTCGTTCGGGCTCTAAAGCCAGCCTGATATTTTGTTGAGATACTGTTCCCCTCAATCCAATCATTTTTGTAATTTTTTTATTTGACGAACATATATTTTCTGTAAAACATCTATCAAACGAATCGGTCTATAATGCGAGGGGTCTTGGCAATTACCTATTTTTTTAAACAGTTGTAATTTCAGCCCGTTTCCATGATTCTGATATCGTAGCTTCTGCGGCGACTGAATTACATAAAACATTAACATAGGGGCTCCAAATCTCTTTATCACATTTTAATAAATCTCCAGGGATTTTATCAGGATTTGGTGCCTTCCCTAATTTTACTGCGTCCATTGCTGCCAAAGTTTCCTCTAGGCTAAAGTGTAGAGGGGCTATGGTTGGGATTATTACATACTCTTTCATATTGAATTCTATATCACTTATAAATGTTGAATAAAGGTGGAAAAAATGGTTGACCCAAGTTTTAGCGTCCAAAAAGAGGTATTTGCTACATCTTCTCTTTTTATTACCTTTCGATATCAATCGCCAAAAACTAAAGTGATCTTTGGTTTTGACTGCGTTAATTAATTCAGTCCAAATGTTATCATCCCAATTTTTCCTAGTTTGTATTAATAGTCTCTTATAGTTGTTCCTTTTCTCTTTTAAGGCCACTACATTTTTACTTTTTGTTGTCAAAATGAGTTCCTTTTTAGCCTCTAAAGTTTTATCATTCTATTCCCTAATTATAACATCCATGTAACCTTTATGTTTTTCAGTGAATTTCAACATTTTGTAAATTGTATTTCATAACTGTAACCTGTAACCTATGAGAATGGTTGTGTGAGTGGCTGGTATAAGTAGGTGAGTGGGTTTATGAGTTGCTGTATGGGTCTCTGAGTGGGTGGGGTTGTGGGTGTAGGAATGCCTGTATGGATCGTTGAGTGGTTGTGTGAGTGTCTGAGTGGGTCTGTGTGTGGGTAGGTCTGTGACTGAATGTGTGAGTGTCTGAGTGGGCCTGTGAATGGGTTTAATTAGTGTCTGAGTGGGTCCGCAAGTTGATGCGAGAGTCTCTGAGTGGGCCTGGGAGTGGGTGCATGAGAGTCTTTGAAGATCTATGAGTGGATGAAAGAGTCAATGAGTGGCTGAGTGAGGAGGTGTGTGACTGTCTGAGTGTGTCTGTGAATGCCTTTGTGAGTCTTTGAATGGGTCTGTAAGTAGGTGACTGAGTGGGTCAGTCAGTGGGTGCATGAGTCTCTAAGTTGATCTTTGAGTGGGTGCATGATTCTGAGTGGGCCTGTGAGTATGAACATGAGTGTCTGTGTGGGCATGTGAGTGGGTGGATGATTGTTTAAGTGGGTGTGTGAGAGTGTGCAAAAGTATCCGAGTGGGTCTTTGAGTGGGTGGGTGAGTGAGTGGATCTGTGAGTGGGTGTGCAAGTGTCTCTGTGGTTCTGTGAACAGGTATTTGAGTAGGTGTATGCGTCTGTGTGTGGGTGCCTGAGTGCGTGAGTGGGTGTGTGAGTCTGTGTGTGGGTCTGTGAGTGGGTGAATAAGTGCTTGAGTGGGTCTGTGAGTGGGTGCATGAGTGTCTGAGTGTATGTCAGTGGGTGCATAAGTCTCTCAGTGGGTCTGTGAGTAGGTATGTGAATGGGTGCTTGAGTATATGAGTGGGTCTGTCAGTTGTTTGATTATTAAAAAAATTACAATGCACACAGGATCAGGTCCTCGTGACAGCTCTCCATTGTGCAAGTCCTCGTGTCTAGCATACCTACAGTCCGCTACCCTCTACTGCCTTTGGTTTTGTGCCTCCTCTTCTCATTTTCTGCTTGTTTTTCTGCTTCTTCTTTGCTAACACCTGACCTTTATTCTGCCCCTTGCTGCTTGTTTCTGACTTCTCTTTTGCCTCTTGCTGCTCATTTCTCACCTTTATTCTGCCTCTTTTTGTTCATTCTGCCTAATAATTTGCCCCTTTCTAATATCTCCTGACCTTTATGTTTCCTCTTTTTGCTGGTTTCTGATCTTTTTTTTACCTTTCTGCTCATTTCTAACCTTTATTTCACCTCTTGCTGTTCGTTCTATTACTGCTTGTTTATGACCAATATTCTGCCTCTTTCTGTTCATTTCTCACCTTTATTTTGCCTCTTTCTGCTTGTTTTTGACCTATATTCTGCCTCTTTCTGTTCATTTATCACCTTCACTTTGCTGCTTTCTTCTCATTTCGGACCTTTATTCTGCCTCTTTCTGCTCGCCAGACCTTTATTTTGCCTACTTTTGCTCACTTCTGACCTATATTCTGCACTTCTGCTTCTTTATGCTCATTGATGACCTGTATTTTGCCTCTTTGTGCTCGTTTCTCACCATTATATTGCCTCTTTCTTCTCTTTGCTGATTTCTATTTTGCCTTTCTGCACATTTCTCACCTTTATTTAGCCTCTTGCTGCTGAATTCAGACATCAATTTTGCCTCTTTCTGCTCGTTTCTCACCTTATTTTTCTTCTTGCTGGTTGTTTCTGCCCTTTCTTCTTCCTCTTTCTGCTCATTTCTCACCTTTATTTTGCCTCTTTATGCGCATTACTGATCTTTATTTTGCCTCTTGCTGCTCATTTCTGACCTTTTTCTGCCTCTTTCTGCTTGTTTCTCACCTTTATTTTGGCTCTTTCTGCGCATTGCTGACCTTTATTTTGCCTCTTTCTGCTCATTTCTGATTTTTATCCTGCCTCATTCTGCTTCATTTATTTTGCCTCTGTCTGCTTGACTCTCATTTCTTACTTTTATCTTGCCTCTTCAAGCTCATTCATTGCTCACCTTTAGTTTGCCTCTTTCTACTCGTTGCTGACCTTTATTCTGCTTCTTTTTGCCCTTTTCTTATGTTTATTCATTTTCTGTCTGCTTGTTTCTCACCTTTATTCTGCACCTTTATGCTCGTTTAACACCTTTATCTTGCCTCTTTATGCTCATTGGAAGCGGTAGTCCCGGAGCTCAAAGAGCTTCAGGAAGGGGGCCTTGTGCGCCCCTTTCATTTTTTTACAACATTCCCCTGGACCTGGCCCACCCAGGTGCCCTTTTCAGGACAATCGAAGGGAGCCTACACTTGCATTTCTTTTATTTTGCTACGTATCCACTGCATTTTCTTTTTTTTTTAATGCTTTTGGCCCTGCCGGTGTCCCTCTGAGACCACAGGACAAAGGCTTGGGAGTCAGGGTATTCTTTACCTTCCCCCTTTTCTTTTTACTCACATTTTATCCATAGCTCTGCAGTTCTCTACACAAGCTCGATATTACTTTGTAATTAGCTGCAATCCTAGATATACAATTTTGGATTTCCTAAATGTCACAACAACTACTAAATGGATTCAGGCCAAATAAGTGAAGGTGTGATCTGTGTAACCAAATCAACGTTTCTGCCAAATTCTGTGTAATTCCGTCCCACAGTTCGGGCTGTAGTCGTGTTCAAAGGTCCTATGGGAATTAACATGGGAAACACACTTTTTACGCCCCTTTTTCTCAGCACCCACTTAACGGATCACTTTAAACTTTCCATGCACAACCGGATCCACTATGACACTGAAGATTCTTTAAACGGCGCCTAAGATATAGGCAAGTTAAAAAAACACTTTCCTATGGAATCTTGGTCCTAACTACAACTACCTACTGCGACCACCAGTAGGATATATATGTATCTATGTGTGTGTGTGTTTTTACAATGCCTTTTTTTAGTTTTTGAAGTGATCCCCAAGCCTTCCTATGTTTTGATTATTGTTTTGCTCTTGGCAACCCCTCCAAACTGTCCCCCTTTTTATTAAACCGCTAACCTTCCTTTTCCCATACCCTACCCTGAACACTAAAAAGAGTGTGCCTCCCTTAACCTCTACCCACCCTTGAACCCTAAAAACCCTTACCTCCCCCTTTATCTCTACACATCTCTAAAGCCTAAAAATGCCTGATCTCCCATTACCTTTATCCTTCATGACCCTTACCCATCTCCTAGCCCATAAATTATTTTTTGACAACATATTTGTGTTCTTTAAAAGAAAAATACTTATTTGCATGGTAAAGTACTGCGGGTTAAATAACTAAAAAAGGAGCCTGTGTGATACCTACTACCTGATAATGTCCTGCAGGTTAAAAACTATGGGGTAAAGATTGTTTTGCATTACACTGCATGCAGGAAAATTGAATATATATGGGAGGACAGCCATACTATTAGATCATATAGATATTTAAAGACTATTATATTAGGAGTTGACAAATACCTTGTAGATTTTGAGATCTCTAATATTATTGAACAGCAATGTTATGAAAAACATATTTTACTATCTGGAACCCACAGTCAACTAACATTCATTTTAAATGTATCTAAGCTAATGTATTATCTAGAATTGATGTACTTGCATAGAATATTGGGCTCTAATATTCCATGCAAAACCTCTGCTGGATGCCTATGCGATTTTGGATACTGGATTTTTTTTTATCGTAGATTTAATTTGAGTATGTCTTCAGCAGAGTGAATTTATAAATTTAAGAGAAGGGTACTTTGTAAGAAGTAATCCTTGGCTTACTTTAGCCCAGGATGTCTTGCAGAGGTCAGGGAGCCCTGTCCTGTTTCTGAATTAGACATAGCCAGATGCTGTCCAAGTTCTTCTCTTCTCCCAGATACATCCTGAGATTGACTTAGGTTCCTGAAAACAAAAGCCTACAAAAAACGGGATGGCTTTAACTGAATACAGAAAAAGTGACAGATTTCTCAATTTAATTAGAGTTGACCTAGGACTGTTCGCAAACGGGTCTGCCATTTTAGAGAAATCTAATGGCATATTTTGTTATAGATTAATATTAACTTTATAAATCATGGACTAATGTAGTGTGAGCCTAAAAGGTGGCCATTGGGCCTAGACTAGAGGAATCAAAACGTTATCAACGTTGTTTACAGTTTTGTTATGGGGATATGTTAACCTGTATCCCTACCACAATCTTGTGTACTTTACTAAGTGGCTGGTAGCGTCAGTGGCGGGATAGTTGCAAGTGTTGTCATCTCCTCTTCAAAAGCAAGATGCTAAAAGATTCCTGACAACATTGAAAGGGATAATGTCTGGGTCTCTTTGTATCTTCTGTAACAAGGGTTCTGATTGCCATTGGATGACTAGACCACTAAAGCACTTGTCTCTTAGGGGCTTATTTTCAAGCCCCTTGTGCCGCTAGTTCTTCGCTTTTAACATTGGAAAAAGTGACATACCAGCAGCTCAAGAGGCTTGCAAATAAGCCTCTTGGTTTTGCCATTTTTGTGATGAACAAATCTCAATAATCATTCCTAAATGTTACTTTATAAAAATCAATGTTCACACCAAATTACAGAGCACACCCAGCATTATCTTACTTTAGGCATTTATACATGGTCGGCAATGGACAGAAAATATGATCAGGCAACAAAATAAAAGATGCTCCCCTTAGCATATCAGATTGCTAAAATAGTAAACAATACTTGCTAATTAAGGCAGTTTTGAACTTGTAATGAAACAGGAGAGGTTTACAAGCCCCTGCGACACTTTTGCGCCACTGTTGTGTCACTTTTGTGATGCAGCTGCAGCGTAAACAATGCGGGCAATTTACAATATGGTGCATCAAGGGAGATGCGTCACCTTGTAAAGCCCTGCATCACATTATACCTGCGTCAGGTGTAATGAATGCTGGGTGGGCGTTCCCACGCAGGAAAGCCTCTTAGAAGTGACTCTGTGAAATCTACAAAGTTTCACGGCGCCACTTCTAGGATGCCTCTGCATCAAAACCTTATGCCTGCTTAAAGCAGGTGTAAGGAGTGACGCAGTGTATTGAGAATAGACCTCCCCATGCATTGCTGGCGTTGCCGCATGCTTGCGACATGACTCCAGTAAAGCATTACTTTTGAGCCAACAGATGCATCAGAATTTCTGACACATCTGTCAAGCCTTGTGCTATAAATACTGTGCATCGATGGTGGCGCAAGGGTATCGCAGGCTGGCTGAGGGAAACTTACGCATCTATACAGATGCGTCAGTTTCTTGTAAATCTGCCCCACAATGTATGGCTGTTTTGCAAGTATGGGACATTGCTTGCATTTCTGCTTGCTGCAGGCTATGTTTGCTTTAATATAAAGGAAATCAACAGCAAAACATGCTCAATAGAGCATGAAACACACCCACAAACATCCAAATATAGCAGCCTACGTACTTACCTCTCAGAGGTACCCTTTGGCTACTGCTAGATTGCCCAACAGGCCAGTCCGACCTTTCCTGTAGATTAATAATGAATACTTGAGATCATGGTGATACTGATAGAAGACAATCCATAGCCACACCAATCCATACGGAAAGCTTTCTGAGGAAGCCATTTTGTTACATTTTTTCACCTCCGTCGTTCCACTCCTTTCACGGTATGACCGGCACACAAACAGCACCTACATCTAAAGCATAGCACGTGGAACCATAACTGCTGCCCTCCATCGAGTAATCACTAGCGAGTACTGCTGCTCCAATGTCGCCATGATCTTGCCGCATCCTGAATCATGCTGAACGTAGAAATGTCAACTCAACAGGTTCCATCACACCGAAAATTGGATCTCAGAATACCTCCTAAGCTGGAGATATTGAGGCAGAGCCAGCCCTGTGATGTGCATCTCTTAACTAGCAACACATTTGTTTCCATAACCCTTCAAAGGGCTTCTGTTATCCAGTGCCTTGGTTATGAATTGACGTTATGTGGCAGTCCTCTGCACATCATCGTAATATGCTTCACAGGAAACAGCAACTGTTCAGCAGATGGTCCCCAGCTGGACTCAGGATTGGAAGGCATGTGCGCACAACAAAGCTAATTGAAATGTAATTGATAACATGCTAATTGTAACAAATGTGACTTCAGAGTATTTTTTTGCCATTGCTGTGAATACAAAAATATCAAACATGAATCACCGGTACAATTGCCTGTTTCTTTGCTTTCTTACCAGTCCAGGTGCCTTGGCAGAAGAACTATCCTCGGTTCAAACTCTTTTTCAAGTGAAGACATGGTTCTTGGGACCCAATTCATAGTAATCAAACATAGTAGAACATGTTTCTTTAAAAAAAAAATCTTTTACATGTTTATCAATAATGTTGTTACTAGACACCCACAGAAAAAGAGGTCACTTCACTGAGGGAATATCTAGTTTAAAACCTTTTGAATATTTCACCAGTTCTAATTCCCCCAAGAGGATGTAGCCTCATGGCTAGAGCTGTCGACATCGAATCTGGGGAACCCTGTTCAAAACTCGGCAATGATGCTCAACATCATGTGATTGTGGGCAAATCAGTCAGTAGTCAGTCAGTAATAACTTTATTCGGTTTCAAATTCTAGAAAACCATAAAAGTACATACATAAAATATTACCACGTTTGTATAAAGAAAAGGTACACTGGTTAAAGAATTAGAATACTGTTTGATTAAAATGGACATTATTCATATTAAAAGAGGAAAAGATAAAAACACCAAGGTTCACCTATAAATTCTTTCTATGCCGGTACAAAATTTAAAAAATCTGGCAACAATTAATGCTAAATAGTCCGTCTCAAGAAGTTGGAGAACCAATAAGGCAGGGCAACATTGACGTAATCCAAGTTTTTTTAAAAATTGGACAGATGTACCTCTTTCTAGGCTCTAGGTCAAATTTGCAGAAAAGAACCAAGTGTATAGTAGATAGAGAAGAAGCACCATCACAGGGGCAACAAGGGAGCAGATGTGACCAGTCATTAACGTTAGGGAATGTGACTAGCCGAAATATAGTATTTAGCCCTTGTGGGCAAATCACTTAATCTCCCCGTACCTAACAAAAATGAATGTTTAAGGAAACTGATGCTCATGTAAAGCGCTCTGATGCCAGATATCTTCGGGGCTAGTTTGCGCTATATAAAACTAAAAAAAATAAAAATAGAAAGCATAATGTAGTTGCTTTGTACCTAGATGCACATATCCCTTCATTGATCCCCCTAACCAGAGAGCTGCAATGAAACTTTGTGGCTGCCCACTTCTTCACCCTTCTCACTCAAAACATAGGTGAGCCATAAGATACTCCAAAGATGACAAGGTGGTTTGCAAGTTAGAAGGCCAAACTACATATGATGCATGAAAAACAAATTCATTTCATTAACTTGTACAACTACTTTTCCATTTGACGTGTGATGGTTCTATGTCTATGTATCTACTTATCTATAATCAAGGTTTTATTATTGATACATATTATTGATACGCTGAAGAAAACCTAGCAGACAAAATTCTGCATGGTGTCTCTGCTAGATCTCACATAAAAAATGTACTGACATTCATAGTTATTTGCTAAATTATGCATAGGTACCTGCTTGGTATCCCTACAGATTTTGAGCATAGAGATGTTCCTGATAAAGGCAACTGTGGTTGACATTGATATGCTGTAATGAACCACAAGGTAATCCAGTATTCATATGTAAGTTAAATTAAGTAGGATCCGGTGACTAGAAGTTTTATTATGAGGCTGTCACCCACTTCTACCACAGGGACAGCCCACTTCCATTGTGCTTCCTCCGCCATGGACACTGCAAAGCCATATTGGGGGACACACATATTTCCACTCATCCAGTTTCAATTCTGAAGTAGATATTTAATCCACACAAGTACAATAACAGAATCTAGGGTGCAATCTATGTCAAAGAGTCCTACTTGCTGTCTCCGCTCCCTTCCATCATCTGCCTCTTGTACCAGAAGCTCTCTTTCTCTAAGCCTGTTTTACTCTCTCTTGTCAATCCTTTTCTCCTTCATAGTCCCTCCTGGAGTTAGGTGAAGGGAAGGAAGAAGAGGGGTGGGTTAGAGCCCGGGTCCCCTCACCAGGGAGTAAATCAATTTATTCCCTGGGTTGTTCTGGGTCACCAACACTATCATCTGCAGATATACGTGGGAGGGGGCTTTTTTCTTTCCAGAATGCCTCTGCTCGATTGAGCAGAGCTTTCCCCCACACTCTGTGCCACAACATTAGCTGCTAATGCATATCGTAAAACCTGGTGCGCGAAAGGCGGCTTCCATTTTGTGCAGTCGCACAACTTATGGTGAGAGACAAGTACACATATGCTAGCTAGCCTGCCACCAATGCCTGTCTGTTTGTTCACAAAGTGTGCATGCAGACACTACTTACTGCCTGGGCATACAGTACAGCAAAAACACTTTAAAACAAGATGCTTGTTGCTTGACATAGACACCCCATTTTAAAATGGGGTGTCCTTGAGCACTACACCCTCATTTAAAGGCGGTGCGCTCTACCGCCTTTAAATGTCGCATCATCAGTTCATGTAAGGTTTCAGATTCTGCATGAGCTCATAATGCGCTACAGGATTATATACACACAGTCGCGTTTTTTTGTGTGCATTTCATGCTGTTTTGTTGTGGATGTTAAGTTAACATTCTCCCTATAATTGCCACCCCGTCCTGTGGTTAACATTGTTAACCACAGGACGGTGTGGCAATTATAGAGACATAATATCCGCAATGTGTGTAGGAAAAAGGAAACATGAACAGAGCATGCTCCTGCTTTCTGCTTCGGTGTGCATGCAGGCAACAAAAAGACAAACGTGCCTCTGCATCTTGGTGTCCTTGTCTGCCAAAAATTAATGAGAGCATTTTCTTTTAAGGATGGTGGAAGAAAAATAAGAATCTCACACAGCAGCAAATGTGGTTTCTGTGGCAGTGTTTCAAAACAATCCCTTTATACCTACACACCAGACCTGGGGTTTATGTTGGAAGCAAAAGGAGATGGGAGGGCTCTGTTTGGCTTTATGGGCAAAGAAGAGTGACAGAACTCTTTCTAAGAGGCGTGGCCTATGTAATTAAGGGTGTGGCTTCAAAATATGTACTAAAATCCTGTCCTCCTCACAAAATACCCCCTGAAAGTACACATTGTGAGAGGTACTGACTTTGCCAGTGCTTGTTATTGGTATCAGATATCTAAGTAACATTAATATTGTTGCGACAACTTAGAATTGAATGTGGTTCAATTATTCTGTGATTTAAACATTACCAAGGTCTGTGTAAGGGGCAATTGTTTCAGAGTGCCTCAATCATTTCTGTTTCCACTTACCACTACTTTCCTCTGCAACCTCTCTATATGTTTTCTCCGTACGTTTTTCTGAATACTCCATTTGCATACTTCACACCTCATCTCTTTCCTCTTATGCACCTTCTCTTCACTCTCTCCTTCTACACCCACTTGAAACCAAGCAGAATACTAACGTGGTCCCTCAACATGGGAGAACAACAGTTTAAAGATTCAGGATATCGCCTCCCATTTTCATAATCTTTTCTACCACATGGTCACGTTTTTGGCACATTTGACGGCCATTCTCCCTTCACTTCAATCATGGTAGAAATACCAACCCTGTTTTACCTCATATTTCCCCCATGTTCGGCGCACAAACTATAAACACGGGGTGCAGATTTACAAGCCCCTTGCGCCACTTTTGCGTCACTTTTCCCATGTTAATTTTTTTGTGTCCTCATATATGCCACCAGAAAGAATCGACTCTAGATGGGGTCTCTCCGGGCCACTGGCACAAACCGATTTTGATTCCGCCCCTGGATTAAGTGCTAGGCCTTCAGAGGTCACCCAGAGGTAGGCTGTCTCCTTGTCCAACTCCAGTTGCCGTTACCGTTATACCTTGCTCCTTGGGAGGACCGGACCACAAACCTCTGGCATAATCATTGGACTCTTTATTTATCGGACCATTCTTTCAGCGCAGACCAGACCTTAGTAGCACCCTCTCCGCTACACAACATATCTGACTGGCTAATAGCCATGATGTTTCTTAAGCAATCAGCGAATCTTGGGGGGGGCATAGATTTCCACTTTCTGCATATCTCCCTCCTTGCAATGACAATGACTTAGAAAAGAAACTGTGAGGTACTGTCTCTGATATTATATCCGTGTGGCAGGCCGAACAGGATCAATCTTGGACTGCAAGTAACTGATGTTAATAATACCTCCTCTAAGAACCCACACACCTGCCGCCAGCAGCTGGTAATTTCTGGGCAGTCCACAAACATATGTATATCATCAGCTGTAGGGAATTTACATCTTGGACAATAATATGATTCCGCTGAGATCTTTGATAGTTTCGCGGGAGTCCAGTGTACCCTATATGCAGTGAACAGGTGGTTCCTTCTGAGGTTAGCTGGTTTTATGATCTTCTGTGAGATTGTAAATGAGTCTATTCAGACCTTCCTCATCTCATCTGCATTGTCCATTAACAGGTTATCCCAAAGTTTCGTGATTTCAAACTCTATACTATCCTTTGCTCCCACTAATGAGTTGTACCAGAGTGCGACCTCCCCTTTCCATCCTTTCCCTCTATTGATTGAGTCTAGAATCCGGATCTCCTCCTCATTCCCCCAACACTGCCTCCCCCACCAAGAAGACAATTGATAATATTTAAATCTTGTGAGGGACCCCCCGTAAAGTTTGATAATGATTCCCAGTCCATTAGTTGAGAGTTATTGCAGAGGTCACCCCATTTCACAAAACCTACCTCCATCAGTGGGAGAGCCAGTCGATCTAATAGACACTCTGGAGTGCCCGGGGAATCCCATATTGGGGCTTGGACATTGTAGTACGGGATCACCAGAATCTTGCATATAGACTGCAAGATCTTGAGTGCCGCCTGTAAGATCTTCAAGCGGACCTTTTTGTAGTATTTTTGGTCCCCAAATGTGTAGAGGGAAAATTCTAGGCCTTGTGGCTGGTCTGATAACATTGCTCGAAAGAGGCGGCCATGCGAAGAAGAGTCCAACTTGTTAGCCAGGAGTCTGAAATTCTTAAACTGAAAAGCATAACAATAAAAGAGCAGATCCGGGAGAGCCAGGCCCCCCAACTTTAACTCCTTCTTAATTTCCTCCAAGCTATCCTAGGGGATTTAGTGGCCAACATAAAGGACCCGATCTTCCCTCTTTATGATTAAAGATCAGGGGGATGTTGTTAAATAAAAAAGTGATTTTAGGGAGGATAATCATTTTGATCAAGTTAACTCTACCATAAATATTCAAGGGTAGACTGCCCCATCTGATTAACAGCTTACTTATCTCCTTTACCACTATCTGCCAACTGGTTTTTGAAACGTCCGCTGATTTCTGTGTGAGGTATATGCCCAGATATCTAAGATTTTGTTTGGCCCCTGATACCGGGGTCAGATTATTCCAGCTCATTATGTCAGTTTTTTCTTTGTTTATTTTATATCCTGACACTGTGCCAAATTCTTCTGCTAGTTTAAATAATCTGGGAATAGCCTCGGCGGGGTTGGCAGTGTAAAGGAGAAGATCATCAGCATATAATGCTGTCTTTAACTCTAATTCTCCCATTTTAAATGGTGTAATTACAGGATCCAGTCTCAAGGAGCAGATAAAAGGCTCGATGTATATGTCGAAAAGGAGCGGGGACAAAGGGCAGTCCTGCCTCGTACCTCTGGAAGTATTAAACCAGTCGGTCAGGTCTCCATTAATCAAAACTTTGGCGCGGGGGCTCCTATAGAGTGTTTTGACTCCTTCGATAAAGGAAGATGGAAACCCAAACTTTACCATAGTCTCCCATAGAAATACCCAGTTGACCTGATCGAATGCTTTTGCAGCATCGATCGCTACAATGGTGAGTGGCAGTCCTCTCTCCTCAGCTACATCGATTGCTCCAATCGCCTGAAATGTGAGCTTGTTAAGCTGCCGGCCAGGAATGAATCCTCTCTGGTCTGAGTGAATAATAGTCTTGATCACTTTAGCCAGTCTGGTTGATAGTATTCCAGAAAATATCTTAAGATCCGAATTAAGAAGGGAGATAGGTCTATACGATTCAATCTTTTTAGGGTCTTTATTTGGTTTTACTATCAAGGCAATGGTGGCTTCTGACCATGAGGGTGGAATATCACCTCCCTGTCGAAAAATTCTGTTAAAGAGTGACAATAATACAGGTTAAAAATGACGCAAAAATGGCGCAAGGGGCTTGTAAATCTTTTGCGCTGGCCTAGTGTCCTGCTGAGTTTGTTGCGCATATAAGGTGAGCACTCACCCTCGGACACTGCACCTGTCTGGGGTCCGGCAGTCTAGGGCAGGAATGACGGTGTAGCACAAGTGAAAAGCCAATACATGGGCACTGAGGTTAAAAACGGTCCTCCCTGCATCCAGGCAGCACACGAGGGGTTCGAACATTTCCTGATTTCTGGAGACCAAGGCTCTTTATCGGTCTTGCAGGTGGTATTTTCAATAAAACCATGGGGTGCCAAACAGCAAGCTTTGGCATAAATGAAGTACTGATGTAATCTGAAAGATTACTCACCCTGGTCATCATTGAAATTGAGATGGTGAATATCCTATTTATTCATTTTATTGTGAAAGCTCCTACACTGCAGTGTTAGCGAAAAACACACATTTCCAAATTAGGTATGCATGAGATGTAAAAAATTTAAATAGAGCCATTTTCAAGAAAACTAAAATAGACTGTCATTTTCGCGACAGTGAGAAAGATAACCGGGTTTAGGAACGGAGAGATAGGCAACTCTTACAACAGCTGTATCATTTTGCAAATGATAGAAGGATGAGAGTAAAATTAAAGAATCGCACTGACCATCCTGAGAAAGGTAATGGCCGCCAGAATGTACGCTTTGAAAAGTCTTTTTTTCGAAGTGCATTTCCACTAGGCTGAAGAGTATGCTTTATTGAACCTTCTTGAACGTGATACCTACGTACCTACGTACATTGACCACCCAGGCAAGGGGAATACAGAGTAAACACACAAAAAGCGGTGGAGGAATGCTTGCAAATCAATCCAAAACACTTGCAATCACTCTGGGCAGCATTCTATTCCATAGTGTTACTTACACTGTACCACTCTAGATAGAGGCCGACCATATGAAGCCAGACTCTTCTCCTCAAGAAACAGTCTGTCCGGAAATTAAAGATCAGACAGACTCCGCTAAGGAACACAAGAAACCCCAGACCGGTCTCGTCAGTGAGATGTACATTGGAAGCTGTGGAGTGGCACTTCGGGCATTACATCATACAAAAGGTGATGGGTGATTTTCTTGCAAATATCTCTGTTCTAGGCAGCATTCTAACACTTGTGTTCCCCCCCTCACTAGACAGACTCCCCTTATGCAAATCAGTACTTAGCCAGCTGCTCAGGAAGCACACAGATGCCTCTCAAAACATTTCTTTGTTTTATGAAAAGCATACACCTCGCCTACGATTAAAACATAAGACATAGCTGGGAACAGAAAAAATGTTGAACCTTCATTTTGTTTTTACTGTCTTCCCTGAAGAATGATCTGCTTTTTCCTGAAAGATGCGTTCTTTAACTTTCCTGAAGCCAAACACAAGGTCTAGTAGAGGACTCAAGACTCTGCTCTTGGACTGTGTTATTTGATCAGCTAGAGCTATTGTGTGTGCGTTCAAGCAATTCATAAAGCACTGAAGTGGTCATTCCCAGTACTATGGAGTTTGATGTTGCTAATTTCATCCTAGGACATTACTAATACCTCAGGGTTTGATACAGCCACGGCCCGTGGAGGGAGTTGCGGTGTGGCAGAGGCGGGGAGGGGGGGAGGGGCAGGGTGGCTGGTGCTAAAAACAGACAAATAGATAATTGGAGGCAAGCAAACAATTGCAGGGCACGCTACGAAATTATTTTTATTAATTACATTGTTTACTTACCTCCAATTATCCATATGCCGGTTTTTAGCACCCCCCCACCCTGCCCCTCACCCGCCCCGCCTCTCTGCCCCACCGCAACTCCCTCCACGGGCCGCGGCTGGTTTTATAGTTCCAACAATTACCTGTGTACTTCATGAAAAAACATCCAGCCTGTCAAGGACATCATGAGGATTTTGAGGGCTCTTGGTCAAATGTAGTTTTGGGGGCCCCTGTACAGAACAGCTTTACATGTATGATTCAGTTTCAGCTCTTTCATTCCTCTTTGGCCAGGCCACCAACAGTGCAAAGGCACACTAGTTCAAATTCTAAATGTGATTGCATTTAATATTCAGGAATCGTGATGTTTGCTTTCAATATTGCAACATTATGCAACAACAATTGGTTCTGTGGGAGGAGTTATATTTCTTTAACTAGAGCATTCATTTACTCACAAAAGCATGAGGCAAAAGCGGTCTCTAAGCCAGAGATAACAAGTTATTTTTGGACCTTGTGAGTATTTATTATTTTTCTATGGTTACTGATAAATATTTATGTTTTGGGGTGCCTGAACAACCTATGACTTTACTGTGGGTCAGTTTTAAAACTTTTAAACATGGAATGGGCCAGATTACAGTAGGTGTAGTTCACATGTGCCATTTATTTGAGGAACAGTGCCAGACTCTAACCAGATGCATCAACCAGGACAGTGCAACTCTTAAATTCCAGATTTAGTTAGCAGCATATGAGCTATTTTTCAGAGATGTGCATAGTTCTTTCATGATTAAAACAACAATTATATCAATTAGAATGCAATGGCGTCACATGGAAGGTTGCACAAAGCTTGGTAGTGAGGTGAGTTCAAAAGAACTCATAGCCCTTATACAGAAATTGGGGGACCCCCAGAAGTTCGGAATGGTGTGGCATCACTTCTCTCTATGTTTATTTGAGGGAGCCCCAGGTCCTTGACAAGGTGCCCTTTTGAAATGTTATGCTTTGGTAAGTGCCGTTCAGCTCTTCTTCAAGGATCATGAAAGGTGCAAACTTCCATACGTACAAGACATGATGTAAAAGACTGTATTGTGCCGTTCTTGCTCATTCTCACTCTTAGCTAGTAGACAACTTTCCTCATCAGGATCCTTTGTTACTTCGAACTCTTCCTTTGACTACACATGGCACAGTCTTCAATTCAGAGGCCTCTACCTTTCCTGAGTTCAGGCTAGAAAGGGAAACTCCTACTCCAAAATCAGCCCGTGGAACTGCCATCACTCAAGATCCCATTCCAAGAGACCGTATAACAAACACACCCTAACTTCCAGAGACATACCCAAATCCACAGTTGATTGTGAAGGAGCTGTATCAAGAGTAAAAAAAATGCCAACAACTCCTTGTTATTGTAAAGCAGAAGGGAGCATTCAGTTTTCAAATGTGTCTATTACTGTTACATTGATAGAGTGCTCTCCACATTTGTATAATAAAAGTCCAAAAGAGAAGCCTCAGCAACATCAGACCAAGAAGTGACAATAGGTTGTGGGAAACAGACTAGAGGCACAACCAGCAGAGCCATAACAATCTCTCCATAAAGGAGGGAAACGGCATTCGTAAACCATGTCGGCAAGTTGTTGGATGGGGAAGGAAGTCTTTAAACTCGGAATATAATTTCCTGGGTTAAGGGAAACCTAAACTCCAAAGCCTGATCCTCTCAACCATTGAGTCAACCACTTCAACTACTGGGAAGTGAGTGTTTTTTAATTTATTTTTTGCGTAAACTCGATCCGAAGGTATCAGAGCACTTTACATGAGCACCAGTTACGTTACACAAGAACAGATTCATTTTGTTAGGCATTGAGAGATTACGTGATTTTCCCAGAATCACGGGATGTTGCGTTTCCCTGCGGAGTCTCAAACCCGGTTCCCCAGCTTCGATGTCGACCAATCTACCATTAGGCTACATCCTCTCCCCATTGACACCATTGAATTCTGCCCTAGGCTGAGGTTTAAAGTTGAACTCTATTCTGGCAACTGCCAGCTGGGAGATATACCACTCCTTAGGATACATACAAGCTGTGCCATATTATCCAGAGTTACTTTCTTGTTGATGAGAGCCAACAGCCTAAGGAAAGTAGCAATTGCAGAAAGCATAAAGAAAATACCGCGGCACTAAGGAAAAACTAGACGGGTGGTTTTCCTCACTCAGTACCCTGATCTAAGACCCAGCATGTAGCCTACTTCAGTTCCTGCCGTGTACCATGTTTTGTTGCTCTGTTCTATTTAGACTGGTCCTACTCACCCAGACAGTTGTGGAGTAGAGATTTCCCTTTGGAGTGCACTCTGAGGAAGGAGATAGAAATTAATTTCAACTTGAATGAGATGTATTGGATATGGGCCTTCCTGCATGGCCACACTCAAATCTTTTGCCTTCACCCCTCCTGTCTTGCTGAATTTGTTTTTGTTAGCTTTAGGACTCTGCACACCTTCCCAGTGCTAACCAGTTCTGAAGTGCTTGAGCGCTGTGATTTGAACAAAGTAACATCGGCTTATACCCAACTAGCACATTTCATTTACTTGTAAGTCTCTAATAAGTTGGGCATCCATATAACAGGGGCCTGTAAATGAAATGCTACGAGTGTGCCTGCAGCACTAATTGTGCCACCTACTTATGGCTTTGAAAGCATGCCCATCTATGCAGCTTGTGTATGCAGTTTTAAACTGACATTTTGACCTGGCAAAAAAAAAAACATTTTGCTAAGCCTAAACCTTTCATATTAATACATACAAGTCACCCGTAGAGTAGTCCCTAAATAGCCCGCGAGGCAGGGTGTGTTGTATTTTAAAATGTTGGACAAATACATTTAAGTTTTACATATGCTGGTAGGGAAGAACTCTCAATTTGTTTTTCACTTTTGCAAATCTTACCTCTCTAATAGGATAACATTGGGTTACCTTATTACATTTAATAAGTGATACCTTTTGTTTGGGAGAAAGTGGAAATGTCATGTTTCGTGTCTAATGAATTGCATTTTAAAGCCCTCTTTAATAGTAAAGTTGGATTTTTAGTCGCAATTCTGAATATGCCACTTTTAAAAAGTTGACATTTTCTGGTTCTAGCCATTTGGTGCACCCAGCCTGTTTCTTAGGTCATATGACTAGGTGTAGTTGTCAGCTAGTCTTTGTGTATTCATCCCTGACAAGCACACAATAGATTGTCTGGGTGTTAGCAGGATGGGGCATCCTGACTTGATGAGATGCGGAGCTGTCACCTGTCACTCTTGAGCTTCAAAGACATGGCCTCAGTCCACACAAAGGACTTCACACAAGCCTATTGTGACCGCACTCAGACTGGAACCAGGCAAGGGAGGCAGAAAATTCAAGAGTCTACTGTCTATTCAAAGTGGGTACCAGGTATGGAACGGGGACCCTCAGACCCACTCTTCAGTACACTCCTGGACCTGTGGACAATACAGAAGGAGGTCTTCCCTGCTGCCAGATGACTGCCTGGTACTTGAGGCCAGCCCTACTTTAAGAGAAGGAGTACATGACTTGCACCCTTCATCCTAGACTGTCTTAGGGACTCCAAGAGCTAGTTAGCTGGTCTCCTGTTCTGAGCAACACAGACACAAAAAGCTCCAGAGGACTCCCTGGAACTGTCCAGCTGAACTGCTGCACTGGACCTGACTGGACATGCAACTGGACCTCTGAGCCCCGATGGCCTCTGCTGGAGTGAGTTCCTGAACAGAATGAGCTGCCTCTCAGTTCTTGGCCCCTTAGGGCATTATCAGTTTAGTTCCTTCTTTAAAAATAAGATAAATATTGATGTTTTAGACTCTTTGCGACATCCAACAGGCCTGTTTGTGCTGATATCTTGCTGCCTGCACCACCCATCAACATGAAACTCTGGTGTACCCAACTCTTTACGCCTAGAGACCAGGTGCTCGAATTCTGCACTTCATGCTAAAGCATCAACAGTCTGCTGTGACCACCAAAGCGAAGCTCCAGCAACGATCATCTGCAATGCCTGACAGAATCCTCACTACAGTGACAAACATCACTACACCCGGCCTGCTCTTCATGCTACAGTGACAGTCATCCATGGCGCACTCTCTACTCCTTGAGGCCTCTGCCACTGAGAACCAAGTACTTTGCGCTTGACTTTAGAAGGTAACTTTTTCAGTGAGACTAACCTGGTTCGTGTATCCAGCATCGTTTCTGGCTTGAACTCGTGACACTCACCTGGTCTCGCACAACCAGATAGGCACAAATGAGCATTGTGGCTTTAGGCACTATACTTACTTTAAACCATTGAAATTGCACATCTCAGGTTCTACTGAATGGACTTTTGTCATTTGGTGTCAAATAAGTTAACTAGAGTGTAGATTTTTCTAACTTGTTTTGGGAATATTCTTGTGTTGTGTTTTTACTTTATTATTGTTTGAGTGCTGTATAAATACTTTACACATTGCCTCTAAGTTAAGCCTGACTGCTTTTGTAAAAAGCTACCAGAAGGTTAAGCACAGGTTAATTCAGTGACATTTTGTGGTTCAAACTGACAATGATTTTGAATGTTGCTGGGGTAAGGTTTCAACCCCCTTAACCAATAACCCAATTCCTCACAAGCATGGATTAAAATAATTATCAACTAGGACAAGTACAGGGATGAATGAGGTGAGACTGTGAAGATCAAAAATGTGGCAGCTTACCTTCTTTGTGAAAAGTGTCCAGTTTGTGCTTTGTTTTTCAGTTTTTTTCAAAGATTATTTTCTCAATGCAGAGGCTCAAGGGTCCCAAGTTAGTCAACAATGTCCAATTAGATGGAAATATTGTCATAAGAGAGTCAAAAGAGTATGACTAGAACAGGAGCACAGCGTATATAGGCACAAAATAAAATGATCACCACTGAAATATATGCTACTGAAAAGTAAATGATAGAGAGCAATGAATACAGGAAGTTTTTTCTTAGACAATGGGAGTGGGCACATACTTTCAATAGATGTGCAGGCTTCTCTGCTCAATCATGGGTCTAGGGCCCAAAGGGCATCTATTAAACTTTAGTGCACCACCACTGCGATTTGCTCTTTGGTCCCTCAGCTCTTTGGTGCATATAATGATTCACTCGCCGACACTTATCTGAGAAAGTTGAGCTGCAACATCATTTTAAAATCAAATGCAAATTGAAATATAAGGATAAGTGAATGTCTAAATTTTGCCACCCCCCGCCTTTGATCGAAGCCGACGGCAGCTTCTAGCTTATCAGAATAATTAAGTGCTGGCCCTTATCAAGGAGGCCCACGTAGACACATTCATTTGTGGATATCGACTACCAGATTGACCACGACGTTACATCACAGACAGAGCTTGCACATAGCTCACACAGAACACCAGGGGGAACTTAGGATCCTTTTCCCCTAGACTTCGAATTACATTTTTTGGTAAATTCATTATCCAGCAGTATTTTGGTGGGACAGCCAAGAATGATTGGTTCTTCGAACCCGACTGCAGACAAACGACCCCACCCAAACAGATTCACATCTGCGCAAAAAGGAAGTTAAGCAGTGCCTCAATTGATTGAAAGTTCTTCTGAATCCGTAGGCGGAGGTCCGTCCTGAAGCTGCTGTCAGCGAATAAGGTGCAACTTGGACCGTACTCTTTAGAAGCACCTTTTGGACTTACAAGTGATAAAAGAGCCCTGACGAAGTTCAAACAAACGAAACGCGTTGGCTAACTATTTTAAAAAGATTGAAAAGAATAAAGAATTTTGGACCAACTTGAAGATTCTCTGTACTCTGCTTTTTGGTGCACCGTCCCTTTCTACATAAACTTGGGGATCTGCCTCGCAGTGGAGCATTCATGCGGCGAGCTCTGGACGTGCGTTGCACAATTTACAAATGTATATCTTTACTTTGAAATTGGGGTGCCTAACCATGGTCAGCCGCCCAGTTCTGTTTTAACTAGTACATTTTGTACAGTGTAGCATCCACACCAGCCTTAATACCCACCAACAACTACCCCACACACAGAGCTTAGTTGTATACATCTTTATTCATCTGTGAGTAAGTGCCAACACAACATTCTACACCAGCCTTCAATGCATTCTTCTCTCACCCTTATGTCACACTTATACAGAATCCCTCAGGAGCTAAAATGGTTCACTCATTTCTAACTCGCAACACACTACATCTGCCCCTCTATTAAACAAAACATTAACATTGTTTTCAAAATATGTAGATAGATAGGCATATGCAATTAAATCTCTTCAATCAATCTTTTTGGTGCTTTAATTGCTCTACCTGATCCTGTTCTCTGAAACTGGGAACTGTCGTCATCAATGTCCAGGATCTGCGCCAGAGGTGTATTCACTGATGGGTAAGACCCAGTCTCTCGTTCAACAGTTAGAAATGGTGGGACAATTAGTTAAAGACCTAAAGTGGGAAGAGTCTTTGGTAACAGAGTTCCCAGGGCACTGGGCAGTCACCATGTTTCTCTTGGTAGTCACCACTTGAAAAGGTTCTGCATCAAATGGAGCATCAAATTTTCTTGTCCACATCGGTCATGCAAGCACTCGATCTCCTTTCCAAAAGACAATGTTCTTCGCATGACGTCTTTAGTCAGCATATGTTTTCATCTTTTACTTGTTCACCAAGTCTTTCTCATCTTTCTTTCTCTGATTGGTCCATAGAGGCAAGTTGGTGTTCATTGCTGTCCTGAACATCAATGTCGCATGAGTGAGGTGTTGAATGATAAGCTCTTAAGGTAGAATATAACACTGTTTTAAAATTGAGCTTCTCCAGATTAGCATGCTGCACTGCTTTACTTAGTGTATTCATAAACTGCTCTAGAAGTCAGTTGGCCTGTGGCCACAAAAGTGTGCTCTTCTGATGCTTTATGTTCATTAATTTTTTTTTTTATTGTATTTTTTTGCGAGTTGATCAGGTTACAAGCATATTTAATATTGTAGAAAAACCACATAAAAGAGAAAAAGAAAAAGAAAAAAAAAGAAAAGAAAGACTAGCAGAGAAAATATCATATATAAAACAGACATTGCGTACCAAAGAAGGATAACAGTTTTCCAATCAGCATTATACATTAAATAGGCTACGAATAATGGCTCAACAAAAAAAGGAATACATAAGCTACTGCCCCACTTCCCCCTCCATCCATCGTTCTACCGGTTCCCAAATTTTTGTTCCTATTGCCCTTCTTTTACTCCCTTTCATTCTATAGATGGCACGTTCTACAATATACCTTGCCAACAGACGCCCTCTCCAAGCTGAGAAAGAGGGTGGGTCTGGACTGATCCAGTCTTGAGTCACACATGAACGAAAGATTCCAACAGAGATAAATAACAACTTTTTATGGTCGTCTATCATGGATGTAGATGAAACTCCAATCAATACAAGCTCTGATGTAAGTGTTACAGGAATTCCGAGTATCAAAGAGAGGAAATGTTGAATTTCTGATAGGGTTCTGCTTAAATGTGGACATAAAAAAAACATATGCACTACGTCCGCTGCCTGCAAACCACATCTACTACAAGCAGTACCAACTGAAGAACCCCATTTTGAGATTTTGGCTGGCATGTAATAGAGATCGTACAACACCATGTAATGCTGTGTTCTACTCCTTCCAGAAAGCAGAATAGAATTGGCCAAATGGATGGATTCCTCCATCTTAATGGAGTCCAGTCCCAGTTTCTCAGCCCAAAGATGTTGTCTAAAGATTAGGTCATCTGGGTGTATAGATAAAAGCTGATTATAAAAATAGCCAATCTTCCTTCTTTGATACATAGAGTCAATCAGGGGAATTCGTTGTAACGATGTGCGTTCTTGCAGCGTTAATGAGTAAAAATAGCTATGCCACTGTAGATATTTGAAATAATCTGCATTCGTTAATTTAAATTTAATTTGGAGCTCAGAAAATGATATCAGTTTATTATCCTGTAAAAGATCACTAAGCTGCGTGATACCGAGATTGCGCCATCTTTTCATAATATGATCTGTACTACCCGCAAATGGAAAGATATGAAGGGATATCAGGGGAGTATATCTCGTGATTCTAGGGATATCAACAATTCGTTTAATAGATTTCCATGCCCTAAAAGCAGCTTTTACAATATTAAATTTGGTTCTTTTATAATAACTGGGCTCAACAAATTTTAATAGACAACCCTTGGCCTCTACCCCTAGAACCAGTTCGTAAATAGATGGGGAGTGGGTATCCAAAATCTGAGCCTTGTCGCTGATTATTAAAGGGGAAATAAATTGCAGCACTGATGATAAATAATAATAAAAAAAATATGGGATACCCCAGCCCCCTCTATCCTTTGGTATTATCATTTTTTGGTAGGCTCTTCGGTGTCGTTTGTACCCCCAAAGAAATCTTCCTATCATTTTCTCCAATCGTTTAAAAATATGAAGAGGGAACTCTAAAGGAATACAGCGAAATAAGTATAAAAATTTCGGCAAAATCATCATCTTCATGACGTTATTTCTGCCATATAGAGACAGGTGTAAATGGTTAATGCGCTCAAGCAAAGTTTCAGACTTTTTTATTATAGGTTCAATATTTATTTCAGGAATTTGTGAAACTGGTGATGTGATCTTAATACCCAGATATGTCGCAATGGGGACTATATTACAGAGAGGTGGGGGGTTGTGGCCGGTGTAAAGAATTTGTGTCTTAGCCATATTCAATTTTTAGCCAGAGTGATGCTTTATATTCAAACTCTCAACGAAATCTTTAAACTCCAGACTAGGACAAGGTGGGCCATTGTCAGACTTCACTATGGCTGGAACACCCCATGTCGCAAATATGCCATCCACTCTTTCCATGAGTCATTCTTCTGTAGTAGATATAAGGTCTTCAAATAATGGAATTCATCAATACTTGTCCATAATCACCAGCAGGTGATGTTCATTTCCGACCGAAAAACTAAATGGCTATTCTCTCCCATGCATGCTCCCATGCCTGCTTTGGGAGTTCTGAAATGCACAAGGTGTGATGAATAGCTTCTGTAGAAAGGAGGTTACATAGATGACAGGCCTTTAGTTTCGTTTCAACCCTGTCATCAAGATAAGAAAACCAGACAACGTCTTGAAGAGCTCATTTTGTGGCAACGATTCCATGAGGTCCTTCATGGACAATTTCAGTTCTTTTCTGTCTCGAACTCTCAGGAATCTGATTCTTGACCCTCATAGGAAAGCTCCTTCCTAATTTGTAGACAGTTCATCCTTGATATTTTTGTATTTGTGATATTCACCATCATTGGTGAGCGGTCAAGGATGTTCGTTCCACGACTGATGTATAATTATATCCTTCAGCTTTAACATGTCACTAACATGGCTATATGCAGTGATAATCTGGGTTGATAAAACAGCAGCTGGTGTGTTCGATTTTACAATGAAATTGATATAGGCCTCAGCAGTCTTGAAGGGAGTAGAATGCCCTTGTATAGGTACTCTGGAAAAGTCATCAGCAGGATTCTGATTTATCCCTGGTTGATGCTCAATGGTGTAATTATACTCTTATAACTGTAGTTCCCATCGTTCAAAGCGAGGAGGTATTTTGTCCTTTGGATTGTCAAATATAGTCAGTAAAGCTTGAGGATCAGTTACTAACATAAAAGGAAGACATAGAAATATTCACAAGCCCATACACAGCTAAGCTTCCTTTGTCAGGTTGTGAGTAAGCACATTCTGTATGAGAGAAACTTCTACTTGCAAATGCCACAGTATGCATTTGAACATCAGAGTGTCGGCCGTGGTGTGCAAGGATAGCACCTAATCCAACGGGGCTACTGTCAACAACAACCTCTATATTAAGCTTAGGATTGAAATACGCCATTTCCATAGAAGTCTCAATGGTTTGTATAATTCATTTAAAGCTTTTCTTAAATTCATGTGACCAATGAAATGAAATATTCTTTTTCGTCAAGCCTCTCAATGAAGCACTTACAGCGGCAAAGTCTTGTAGGTATCTGGAACAGTAACTGGCCATGCCAAGAAATGAACGCACCATAGAAACATCGTGTGGGGAATCAGTATTTGACAGAGCTTGTACTTTAGCCCAATCTGGTGTCATATCCCTATCAGAAAAGATATGGCCAAATAATTTTAGCATTGTGTTAAAGAACTCAAACTTATCTGCGTTCAAAGTCAAACCTTCTTCAGCAAGTAAACAACATACTTGTGTAAGAGCTTTATCATGTTCTTTTTTTTTGTAGCTCTGAAAACTAATATGTCATCACTGTAATTGAACGCATTCATGGTAGTCTGTATGATACATCGAAAGACATCTTGAAACAGCTTGACTGCGAATGACACACCAAGACTTCGTCTTTTGTATAGGAACAGACCAACATGTGAAAAAAAGGTTGTAATGTACCTGCAATTTTCTTCCAGTTTTAACTGATGATAAACTTTATTTAAATCAAGGTGAGAGAAAACTTGTACACCATTTAATTCATCATCAGGAAACTTTATTCGAATTTTCCATGAAAAACATGTAAGTATACATATAACAATAAAAACATCTTAAACTAGTATGTGAAATCAATATATAATAAAAATAGTGAATGAGAGCCACTGGCATACATACCGTCACTAAAACCTTTCATTAAGTATAACTAGTCAGTCTCCCCAGAATACCTATACCTATATTTTTGACTTCTGTGTCCATGATAGAAATTGGCCTGTAAAACGCTGGGTCACTTTAATTTCCATTTTTAAATACCAGAACTATTACTGACTGGAGCCAAGCTTTGGGCAAAGGACAATTAATAACGCCATTAACATGCAGGATAATAACTGGGGCACACAGTTCTACTAAGGAGTTCAACAAGTCACCCAGGACCCCATTATCCCCAGGGGCCCTGCCCAGTGGCAAGGAGAGAATGGCATTGCTTATTTCTTCCTAGCTAATTGTGAGCCTGTCAACTCCTGCAGTAGGCTGAATCAAATGCTCGGGGTAATCATAATCATGGATAGCTGAAAAGTGGTCCACCCAGGTCTGTAGCAGCCTGATCGGAGAGCAGATCATCTTTAAAAAATAATGATTTAGAGTCTTCCAGAACATAGTACTGCCCTTTCCTCTTTCCCATATTGATAAAAGTGAAGAAACGTAACAGTTTATAGCTGCTTCTGTAGTTTAAATAACATAGGACAACTCCCTCAATCAGAATATTTCACACAGCAGTTAATTTGGAGAGATCCTATAAAGGAGTGTAGAACACTTGAAAACCAATGCCCTCAAACACCCTGTCTAAGCAGATGCTGTATAACCACATAGAGACAGTTAAATCTGTTAATTGGGGCCACCTGGAAGTGGGAATCAAAATAGTTAAAAACAGGGAAAACCATAAGTAAGGAAACACCCTCCCAGGAGTGTATCAAATTTCTCTTGTGCAGACCCCCGATCCAGGAAAAGGTTAAACCGTCGCCATAAACCACGCTCCAGTGGTTGGCAAATATTCGAAGGCATGTCCATGCTGTCTTCCAAGTGACTCAGTCCACATTAGAATCACAATGGGAGCTGTAATAACCTGATAATTCTGCCAATCACCAGGGCATACTTACCTTATCCCCTTTCGGGACCCAAAAGGACATAACACTTCACAATACTTACCCAAGAAAGGAATAATACTAATGATTATCTATACATATATGGCATTAGCTGGGGAGCTTGCAACAGCAACAACAATGCAAGAATCAATACCGGTGACAAAAACAACAACAACCCGGGAAAACAATGCCACTCGCTAAAACAACGCAAGAAACCAAGGGCCACAAGGTAACAACGTAGCCCAGGGTATGAAAACACAACACAATACCAATGGCCACAGGGTAACAACTATGCGAAACAATGCGAAACAAAGCCCACCCTGGTGGAACTGAATAAACACTGCACACTTCTCCTAACAATGCCTCTGGGTGGATTACTTATCAGTTTTGTCTTTCCTTAATGAGAGCGGGGACATCCCTCTCTCAGCAGCTGCCTGCAGGAAGGGAAACTTACCATCCTTCCGATGCTAGAGCATTTGGGTCAGAAGGCCCCTGACCACTCATCCCAAGGAACACAGACAAATAGTGATATACTCTGGGGTTTCTTTTATTACATAATGATAGAAGGACAAAATAAAGAAATTACTACTATGTCACGATAGGCCTTTCTCGCATCAATCCCTAAGCAATTGCTAAATGCAATTAGTATTTACATATACAGAACTTATATGCAAATCAGCATATAACCTGAAAATAGGAGAGGATAGTTAGATAAGAACAGTTAGGAAATAAGAGTTAGTGGAACACCTCACCAAGTTTCTACACATTCCGCTTCCACTTCGCCAGAGGGGAGCCGGTTTCTCCAGCCGAATCAGGATTCTCTGCTCCACTGTCACAGCTGCACGTCTGCAATGAGATGAACTACCAGTGGTCGAGACCCGAACACCCCCTTTAGTACAAGTGAAAACGTTGGTTGAAGCTTCTAGCAAGCCTCGCCCCCTGTTTCCATCAGATTCCGTACCACTCCGCGCCAAGGCCACAGCATCAGCTAGCTAGGCGTTTGTTAAGACTCTGGGGCAGAGCGGGCACAGTCCTCTGACAAGAACCGGTTCCTACCAGCATACAAAGTGCGGAAAACAAGTGAGAAGTAAAACATGACTCCTCACCCAGAAAAGCTTAGAAGATGGCGACAGCTTAGGGCGCCTTTGCAGACAATACGAAAATAAAATGGTAGTAAAGTTAAAAGACTTCAGTGCTCCCCAGTGAAAAAGGGATTTCTTTCCAGTTCTGCAAAAGTACTCACATGGGGCAACAGGGGGGCCCCTGCCCTGCCTCATCCTGGTGCAGGGCAGGTGTAGGATGGGTATAGGATGGGCCCACGCTTGACCCACATGCATCCCACACCGCGGCACATAGAAGTGATTTTAGCTCTAGCAAATGCGTGGCGATGCAGGGCTCCTCCTCAGCTCCGATGATTAGTGGGACAGTTAGTCCCTGTTTACGATGCACAGGTCACCAATGGCAAAGATTGGCAATTTAAATGCGTTATCATGTCAGCAATATGTGGACCTGGATTTCTTTCTCATTCAATTGTCATGTTTGCCAGAGA
This sequence comes from Lissotriton helveticus, assembly GCF_964261635.1. Classification (NCBI taxonomy): domain Eukaryota; kingdom Metazoa; phylum Chordata; class Amphibia; order Caudata; family Salamandridae; genus Lissotriton; species Lissotriton helveticus. Next base: position 747,623,571 of record NC_136072.1, on the reverse strand, counting down.
CATGTCAGTGCATCTGCATACATCTCCTTCACTGTCCTTTTTAGGCACTAGCACTATGGGAGAAACTCATGACATTGGACCTGCTTAATAATACCATGCTTAAGTAACCCTTTAAGACCTTTATCAACAGCTTCTTGCAAATGACAAGAAATTGGTCTGTCTCGTGGTAACAGGACAGACATTCTCATTAATATGCAATTTTATTTTCTCAGTCTTAAGTTTTCCCAAACCATAAAATATTGAAATGATCTGACTTACTATTTTGTGGTGAGCATTCATGTTGTAATTCACAGAAATCCGTCCCTTATCAGTGGCTGTACTGAAACTGACTAAATGGACACTTGATTGGGTGCCTGGAAGCACATTGAAGGGTGCTAGTGCTTTCATTTTCTTGTGCTTGATTGCTGCTACAAATGAACTTTGACATTTTGGGGCGATGATGCAGGCCAAGTGTGTATTTTAGTTTTTGATGCTTAAGTTGTGGCAATGGAGATAGTTCATTGAATTTCTCCTCAGGCATAATGATTATCAATGCACACTGTGGATGAAGAAAGGTATTGAATAACCATTTAATTGCAATGTAATCTTTGGACAAAATTTGAATGACTTTAGTGCTTTAGCATGTCGAACTTTTCTTGACTGACATTTTTATTTACAAGTGGCCAGATTGACATGCTCACGCTTTTCTGAGGTAAACATCAGCATGGCACATTCATTTGCATCACTTTCACTTGATAGGGATATAGAAGAACAGTTTGACGATGATTTAAATATTATGATCGACTTTGTTCAGTGTCGATTTGTCTGAACTGATGTCACCACTTGGCCTTGTGGGTGTACTTCGAATATTGCTTCTGGAAGTTCTGGCGAACATTTTGTCTACATGCTGTTCCACTCTTACTCTTTCCTTCGCTTGACAAACCATATCAAAATGGTTATCCTTACCACAGTCTTTACATATCTGTCCAAGAGCAGGGCATTTATCTTCATGTGGTAACAAGACTCCACATCTAAAACACAACTTCTTTTTATGTGTATGCAGCATTTTGTGTCTTTCAGTCTTTTGTTTTGGCTTACTTTTCACATTCATGACTGATTCATTTTGGGTATCTCCGGGCTCAATGTCAGCAGCTTGTCCATCAGCACGCTCTTCAGCTCTGGCAGCCATTAGCACTCGCTCCAGACTAAGAGTTTTTTCCCCATTCGTCATCTGAATGAATCTGACAAGTATCTGTCAATAACTCAGACGCAAAGCTTCTTCATCATTGAATTAATTAAACTTACAATGTCTGATGAGCGTGTCGAGCCTCTCCACAAATTCATCAACAGTTTCACCAACTTTCTAATACTCTTGATTGAAGATGTATCATTCATAATCAACATTTGGCATTGGATTAAACTTGATATTCAACACTTCTTTAATCTGATGGTATGTGACTTCTTCATCATATCGTTGCATTTTTTTATGATTTCTTTTGCACCATCACCAGCAAGATTTTTTAGATACCTGATAATCTTTTTGTTATCAGTCTCTTCATGTCCATCAATGATGTCATCAAATGTCTCTATCCAAGCAGTCCATCTTCTGTCAATATTTTGCTTTTGGCAGTATCGACCGATGGTGGTGGTTTCAGAAAAGCATCAGCATTGTCACCATTTGTGCGAGTGGTTAATATTGAGGGTAGAGCTCTCTCCTGCCCCCTCGGTGGTTCATCTTGATTCGGTTTGTGTGAGCCATCTCTAAGGCCGTGAGATGTGCTGGCCTCTGGATCATCCTTGATGACCTTTGAAATGACAGCCTCAGTCTTTGCCTCCAATCTCTCAGCCTTCCATGGCTCTGAAGATATCTTTGGTCATTCAATATTGTCACCAGCTTTGTAAGCACGATCCCTGTGCTACCTGTGTTGCAGCACCTGGCTCTGAGATAGTACCAGCTACCTTAACTCAGGATTACATTTCCCTGTATATTGCATCGCAGTTCAGTACCTTGATGTTCGGTCTGACCAGCAGATTCTCAGTCACCGATATGCAGATTTCTTTGCAATGCTTTCGTTGTTTTTAACTCCTTCTATGTGTTAGTCGGCCAACGGCCGTCGCAAGCACTACCTCTGTAGTGCTGCGCACGTCCATTGGCCTATGCGGCCCCGCCCACTCCACTAAACCGCTGCACCATGGCGGAATTGCCGCCACGGTTAAGCGGTTAACTTCTGTACAGCAGCTGGAGTTGCACTTTGATTCTACATATGTTCAGTGTTGATTCATACTTCGACTGCAACACACGTGGCATGCACAAGCAGTTTGCCTGGACCACGGCAAACTATCTGTCAGAACACTGTTGATCTTTGGGTTACTTATCCCTTAACTCGTCACCAGTTGTAGCATCCTCCCCAGCCAGAGTACCCACCAAGTACTGCGCCACACACAGAGCTTAGTTTTACACGTCTTTATTCATCTGCGTGTTACTGTGAACCCAACATTCTAAACCATTCTTCAAAGCAATGCACTCTAACCCTTACATCACAGTTCTACAGAGTCCCTCAGGAGCCAAAAGGGTTCCATTATTTCTAACTCGCAAGACACTACATACACCATTAATTTACCATATGTTGATCTTTCCATTTTTCTATTGTACCTCTTCCACATCCTGTTCCTGAAGAGCTTGTGAATGCTGCCAGAAAAATGTCTTTTCTTCCACTAGATATGAGCAGGGAATATTTATGTATTAAGAATTATGAATAGTTAATACAATCTTGGCATTACAAACTAAATAATTTAGTGCATGTTAAATAGTTGCTATTATCCTCAACAAGCTGAGTAATATCCATTTTGATGGTCAAACGTGTATGCGATCTGCCACCAGGAGCTAGAACTTGAGACCTGGACTACAAAAGGCCATTCCATACCAGACCCAGTTTTGTTTACTACTGTTACATCACCTATTGATCTAAAACATATATTCCAGTCCATGGTTTTATTCAGAAATGTCTTGTTTTGAAAATGTACATTTTCTAAAATGGAAAATCTAAAAAAAAGACAGTGTTTGGGGTGTAGCACCCCAGCTTATCTTCAAAGAAGACATTCTATCCACTAGTTTGACTCAAACACGTTGTGGAAAAAAATGATACATATATAAATTGCCTCAATGTAACCTTTGTTTGACTACTCCCAAAAAACACCTAGGGCCAGATGTAGGTATCCAAATACCGGTCGGTTGCGGCCGAAAATACCGATTTTCGGCTGTTATCGACCGGTATTTGGATACTGAGATGTAGGGCATTAAAAAATACAGATTCTGTAATTTTACCGAATCGGTAAAATTACCGATTCAGTAAAATTACCAAATCTGTATTTTGAGATGTAGGTAGCACTGTAAACAGTGCTACAGGACTTAAAGGATTTGTTATTTACCACCAACTATTAGTTGGTGGTAAATAATGAATTCCTATGTAAATGCAAATATGTGCATCTACACCTTAGGGCATGTATGTGTGCCACATGACACACAAGCACTAATCAGGGCTGCAACAGGGTGTCAAAGTGACACCCTGCCACCCTTGACTTTTTCGGTATTTACCGAATCGGTAAATACCGATTCGGTATGATTCTGTAAAAAATACAGAATTATTACCTACATCTAATTTACCGATTCTAAAATACCGAATCGGTAAAATTCGGTATTTTAGAATCGGTAAAAAAGATTTACCTACATCTAGCCCCTAGTCTTTACAGTGGATGCCAAATAAGGAGGCCAGGATATACTTGATTACGAAGCCAGAAGACAGGGTAAAACACACACAAAAAATGCTACATTACCTTCCCCCATATGTAGTCACACATTGGCAATTTGCCAGCCAAAGTGTAAGCTTAGCCTGAGGAATGAGTGTCCCAACTTTGGAAATCTCGTGACTCACAGCAAAACCACTGCACTAGCTCTTCATTAACCATGTCCAGGCAAGCCTTTGCAAGCCTTCTGTTGGCAGTAAATTACAGTCAGTCTTAGCCTGGTGGCACAGCTGAACGTACTTGTGTTCACTACTCTAATAGGCTCATGTCAATTGTAACACTTTTTTGGACATGGCAGTAACCAACTTAATACATAGGTGGACTATATTTTGTTACAAAATTCTAAGAGAATGCTGACAATGGGCATGATTGGTGATAAATACTATTATCAAGTAAATACGAAATAAGGCACTTAATTACACATACTAGAGTTGAACAAAGTTACTTTGCTGAAGGGTAAGAGCTTGAAAGGAGGAAATACAGAGAGTAAGTCCATATTTTTACTTCAGCACATTCCTGTTTAATTAATGTGGAAATAAGTATTACAGTATTGACTTTAGTAGGGATATTTCTGAATGACAAACCGTTTAATGAAAAACAAAGTAACGTAAATCAAATATTAGTTGCCAGATTTATCCAGCTGTTGAATAGATCAAATCACGTGCTCCTCGCAAGTGCATGCTGGGAATTATGCAGGTGATATATCTCAATGACGCAAACGACTCTGTGCTCCAGTAAGGCAGCCTGGCTGGTGGGTCATGCACTAAAGCGAAGCAAGGAAAGTAAAACTGTGCACTCAGAATCCTAAAAGGACTACGGCCTCGGCCGACTGTACCTCGGAGATTTACAATTTACCCAGTCTGAGAGCTGAAATAGTTTGTTGATAGAAATGTTTTTTTTATTGAACTTTGAAATGTACCATTTCTACTGGAAAGGAAATGACGTGTGCTGTCGGTACACTCGTTGAGTAGCTGAGAGCTACATACGCTCGCTGATTCATTCATATTTTTAGTAGTAATGTACTAGATTCATTTATCTCCATTGGTTTGCGATGTTATCATAGTTGTTTTGTGAATGTGCAACGAGTTGTAAAACCATAAATGTCACCTGTCATGTGTAATCGTTTACACACAACAGAAGTGACAACAAAATCTCCTGTCCTACAAGCAATGTCTTGAGAATCTGATAGCTCCCTGGTGCAGTAAACAAAATGCATTCTATTCAACGGTACAAAATGTGATTTTAATGCACTCAACACCTATAATTTGGTAAAATATTTTGTAGCTATGGTGTTATTTTAATACAGAGTAGTACTAACAACAGACTTTGCCTTAATGAGAAAATGACTTCAAATCTCGCCGATTATTATTAATAAACAAGATCTGATGTTTCATAGATAGCAGCCGAATGTCTCACTGTACACAGACTAGCACAAAACCACAGAGGTGCTGCGGAGCAATCTCAAGCGACGCCGGCGCCTGAGCGATGAGAAAAAGCAGTTTTTACTGCAAATAGAAAGTCTTCACATGTAATGATTTTATTTATACATTTATCTGGCAGTAAATATAGGCATCAACGTTGTCTCCCTCAATCTTGCTACAGGTACAAGAGCTATATCACGACAGACTGTTGGCAAATGGAGGTACTTTGTTTACAAAATCGAAAAGATGAGGCACAACCTGTTTAAAACGTGCTAACTGTGGTGTTTTTATTTCATTCACTTTATACTTTGTTTCTGTTTCTTGCCAAAAAAGGTTGGTTCAACGAACTGCATCTTACTGATACTCTTCGCACTGCCATTCTAGCCTGAGCAAACCAATGGTCAGGCTGCCATTAACTAATCCTTCCAGGAGGGCAAAGTTTCCCTTTTACTTAAAGAGTGTTAAATGGTTTGTGAGCTGTATTGACTCCACTACTGTGTTGAAAGTGCTGGAGTGGCAATATGAGGCACAGGGAAAACTCCCGGGAGGCTGAGGAAAAGGTAATACTTCACGACTGGATAGCACGAGGGATCGTCTGCTTTCCAACCTGGCAAGGAGCACTGAGGGATCATACACGTTTTTCGAGTACACATTTACATAATTTGTGTCACAAGCCATCCAGAACCTGGTCAGATTCACTTGCTACATTTATTCAGCGCAATAAGGCAATGGTCAGAACATCCTTTCCAGAGCAGCCCTTGGCTCCTTGTCCGCCACTGATGTTAACACCTTCTGCGCGTCCATCATGATATTTCGTTAATGGGGACACATTTCTTAAATGACGATCCTCGACACTATCATGGATAAATGTGTGATCTAACACTCCAAACCTTCCTTGAATAGCATAAATGTGTATTGGGCTTTGAACCAGCTAACGGGGCAGCATCAGAAATGATCTACATATCTTCTTCCGGCTTTTAGTGTCAGCTAGTCTACCATCCTCATCCTACGTGAACTGTCTATTGTATTTGACAAAATAGAGCATAAATCTGCTAGACAGAGTAGCTGCACCTGCCCTGCCTCAACTTCCTTGCTGAAATATATTGAGTTTCTTTTCTGAGCAGTTTTACCTTATGCTGTCAGGGAATTTTACCCTCACACGTTTCCTGTATCCTGTGACATGCACCAGGGAGCACCTCTGACACTAGTACTATTTAAGTTTATTTGGCTTCATTGGCTTGTGGAGTAAATGTCTGCTTTATACTCATTACGCGTTAAGAAAGTGAAAGCAGGACTAATTTTAGTTCTATATAGAACTAGGATCGTTTGAGTATTGGTCTGCTGACTGGATGCCATACAAGGCTGGATAATAGGCACCCATTTGAAGTCAGCTGTGACCATGTCGCTGTAAAATAAAAAATTCTCTCTCTCTCTCTCTCGCTCTCTCTCTCACTCTCTCGCTCTCTCTCTCACTCTTCTCGTTAATCTGGGTGCTAGTACCATCAGCACTGTTAAAAAATCTCCTGGTTTTGCTAGACTCTAGTATGTGCCTAGAAAATAAAAAAACTACTTTCTAATACAAAAATGTATTCACTATCAGTCTAACAAGCTGAGACATGTTATGTTGTCAATGTTGTGTCCTCATATTCCTATCTTGATTTCTGGCGTTTCAATCAATTTAAGACTGAAATATTTCTATAGCCTTCATATGAGCTTCTGAAATGAAATGCAATGTTCTTTATAGGTGATCCAAAATGCATAGGATCCCCTATAGTATAATGTGGACAGAAGGGATACTTTTTTTATCTGCTCCTATATAGTTGTACATGATGTGATGTTGCAAAGCCTCCTAACTCACATATTTTCATATATATATATATTTCAATCTTTGCAAACTGCAAAAAGAGTGTGTTAGTCCTGGCCCTGTCTTCAGGGGCACCTCCAAACATTTTGCCTTTCCTCCTGTTTTACTGATTTTGTTTTTGTTGGCTTTAGGACTCTGTGCACTTCACCACTGCTAACCATTGCTAAAGTGCTTACAAACAATTGGCATGGGTAATTTAGTTGCAAGTCCCTTGTAAAGTGGTAAACCCTGTACCCATGACCAGTAAATAAAATGCTACTAGTGGGTCTGCAGCACTTATTGTGCCACCCACTTAAGTAACTCTTTAAAAACATGTCCCAGGTCTGCCATTTCAGTCTGTGTACGGTTTTAAGTTGCCATTTCAATCTGTCAAAACATACCTTTTGCAGGCCTAATCCATCCTTTTTAGTACATATGAGCCACCCCTAGGTTAGGCACATAAGGCAGTGTCCTCTGTATTTAAAAAGTTGGGCATGTATTCTTAAGTTATAGATGCCCTGGTAAGGAAACATTTGTCTCTCTCCTCCGATAACTCTGGGTTACCTTATTACATTTAATTAGTAATCATTTTTGTTTGGTAGCAGGTAGGAATGTCATGTTTGGTGTCTGAGGAAATGTAATCTAAAACCCTTTTTGATGTTAAAGTCAGATTTTAAGTCACTTTTCTGAAAATGCCACTATTAAAAAAGGTTTGTTGTCCTAACCATTTGGTGCCTGCAGCCTGTTTCCAGTGTCACATGACAATGTGTAGCTGGCCTATGTATTCCTCCCAGACAGCCACCAATTAGAGAGACTAGTTGTTTGCAGTCTGGGCCATCCAAGGCAGGATGGGGCTATGGAGCTGCACACAGCCCTATTTGCACTGCAAAAAGACTGCCGGAGTTCACACACAAAGAACTTCACATTAAGCTATTGTGACTGCAGACAGACTGGGACCACACCAGGGAGGCAGAAATTCCAAATATCTTTCTGGGGGGGGGCTCCAGAAGCTTCTCCGATTTCAAAGCTAGCACCAGGTATACAAAATTGAATGATTAGACCCACTCTTCAGTATACTACTGGAACCATTGATTCTACAGAAGGACTGCCCTGCTGTCTGAGAAGGGGGTGCTGGACGTGCCCCTTTCATACCAGGCTACCCGAGTAACTCCAAGGGCTAGTTAGCTGGCCTCTTATTATGGGCTACAAGGGGAAAACAAGATCCAGAGGCCTACCTGTAACTGCCTAGCTGACATGCTGCACTGGACCTGTCTGGGTCTGCCTGAGCACTGCTGACCTCTGCTGGAGTGAGTTCCTGATCAAGTCCTGAGATGGCTCCCAGGACTTGGACCCTTGGTGTGGCATTTGTTGAGCTCCACCTCGATGTAATGGAAAAATCTTCAGGTTTTGGGTTCTGTGCGAGTGCAAACAGGCCAGATTGTGCCAAGATCTTGCTGCCCACGCAAACCTCAACATGAAGGTCTGGGTAACTCAGCTCTTTACAATGAAGTGACCACCGGATATGACCAGCAATACCAGAACTGCACTCTGGGCTACTGCATTGACCGCTCAATCAATGAATCTATCAGTATTTGTTAAGTGTGACTACTCACCCACTAGAGTTGCGTAGGGAGGAAAGAAGTTCACTGCTCACAGGGACCACCAACACAAATCTCACTCAATGATCATCCGCGATGCCTGACTAAATATTTGCACTGCAGCAGCAACCATCTGCAATGCTTTCCCAGTTCTTCATGGTCTCCCCCACCAGGGAAAGAACTCTTTGTGCTGGACTTTAGAAGGTAACTTTTTCCACAGGACTAACCTGTTCTCTTTATCCGGCCCATATTCCATTGTGGTTTGCCCGAATTTGCGACTTTCACCCAGTCTTGGATGACCAGATAACCACAACTGGCAACTACCAACTGATTTTTTTGTATTTTTGGTGTCAAATACTTTTTAAAATGTGATTATTTTTTTTTCTAAATTGCTGTGGGACTTTTGTTTTGTTTTTACTTTATTACTGTCTGTGTGCTGCATAAATACTTTGCGCATTGCCTCCAAGTTAAACCTGACTGTTTTCATTCCAAGCTACCAGAGGGATAAAGACAGGGTAATTTAAGGACTTTGTGGTTCACTCTGACAAGGATTGTGGCTGTTTGAGAAGGGCTCACCTACCCCTTTTACCAACAACCCAATTTCTCACAGAGTGTAGTTAACAAAAGTTAAGAAAACAGTTCCACTGTCACTTTAGCAGCCTTGACAACTGTGGGAAACTGCTCTTGCCGCTGAAAAGGGCAACTATTTACATGGGCCAAATAGCCACGGTTCGCAAGGTAAAAGAAGTCCTGATTTCAATTTTGACCTCCGCACCAATATCTGCCAATACCAGCTCCACATACAATTTTCAAGAAACAAGTGCGCAGGGTCATGATTCCCTGCCACAGGATGAAATAGTCATCACTGCTGCAGGTTGTGTGTATTTAGTTCACTTCAAACAGAAAACTTCATCCAACCATGTCTCTTGTGTGTGAATTCAAAGTTTCTGAATTTGCCCTTCATCGCACTTCACACAACCATATTCAGTTGACTTATTTCCAACTTCAATTATCAGAGATGGTTTCCTTATTAATGGAATGCATGGGGTACAAATGCTTCTTTGACATTTCCCTGCTATACATGTATTAAACAAGTGCACACATGCGAATACCATAATGCACCTTGGGCACTAAGGGGGTCATTAGAAAGACGGGCGGACTTTGTGCGCCCGCCATCGTATTGGAAAATGGGACCGCCCACCGTAAGGATGGGGGTCCCGTGGGGGCAATTAAGATGTGCCCGCCACAGTGGCGGGCGCATCCAGCATTCCTGACATTGTGGTGGACGGTGCAGTTAGCACCGCCCGCCACAATGCCAGGAAGGCATGTTGTGCATTTCCATGCACGACATGGCAGGCACCGCGCGGTGCCTGCCATGTTGTGCATGGAACTGTTGGGGGGGTACCATCGGTACCCCCATGTGTACCCACCACCCCCCAGAATCCCTGGGGCACACTACGGGCCCCAAATGTTAAAAAACGCCTGGCATATCCCCGCCCTCATAGTAATATGGATGGCGGTGTCTACTGGACACCGCCACCGTATAAACTGCTTTCCCGCCCAGTAGGCAATCGGGCGGGTTGCCTACCGGTGGAAAACCAGCAGACGGTCTTCCCGTCCGCCGGAGTCCCCCCCGCCATGGTAATATGGTGGGCGGGAAATTAGAGGTGGCCGGAGGTTTTTGGCGGGTGGATCGCCACCGCCATACGAGAAGTGGTGATCCGCCCGTTATCATAATGGGCCCCTAAATTTCATTAACTAGTGTCTTGCTACAAATCAATCAAGTGACTACTATAACATTTCAACTGACTAATGACATCTCTAAGTGACTGGTAGAGGGCTACAAGATGCAAGAATTTATGAATGTACCACCCATTTTGGTATTAATTAATAATCTCTCAGCATAACACCACTAAAATCTCTCTCTGGGGAGGTTTGTCAACATCTCAAATTCACCCTCTTCTCTCCAGCTCCCTCACTGTCCGTCTATCTTCATCTTTAAAATACACTCCATATTGGCAGCACGATTTCTCCCACTAATTGTGTGACACTATATTAAGGTTGATAATATCAGTCTGCAAATAATAATGCATCTTGTACATCGTAAATCACTACATTTATCTAGTAAGTGAATTATTATTTTTACATCCACTTCACCTATTTCCTTATTAAATATTCGTCACGTCACGTCACGTCACAAACCACTTTATTCGATTTAGATTAAAAATCATAAAAGCATTCTACAATTTCATCACAAAGGCAGACAAATTCACAAACACATACAAAAGCATCAATCAGTGATAATTTCATAAAAAAATACATGATATGAGGAAACAACAATAATAGCGGATTAATACACATTATAAAAATACATCATAAAAGAGAGAATACTCAATAAAATAGACATTTTAAAAAGAAAACCACATCCATTTCATTTATGTTCACAAGACACCAATATTTACATCTTTAAGTCTTTTCCTCCTGATCCTAACCGCAGCAACAAGATAGTTGGCCACGCTAAACATGGCCAACGTAGAATCCATTAATTGGAGGTACAGGAGAGCAGGTTTTGCCTGAAGAAAAGCTTTTTCCTTCAATACTGGTACAAGGTATTTCTGTCTGGGCTCAATAAAAAAATTACAAAATAGCATAAAGTGCATATTATTTTGAGGAGAAAAACTATCACAGTTACAGACAGGGGCATCTTCCTCCTTAAACCAACCGTGACTGTCACACAAAACCGTATAAATCTGGTTAAACCTAAGTTTAACCAGAAGCCACCTATGAAAGGGGATAGTGACAATAGTAAGGTACGGTTGGATGGTAAGACGCGTGATAGTCAGATAGTGGGCTCTGACCGTGGGCTTGAGTAGTTGGCATTCTTCCCTCTCCACGTTTTTCCTAGTTATAAAGTTGGCCTTCACCCAGGCTAAATCTAATTTCTTAAGATCCTGAGGAATAAGAAAAATATCAGGGCGACCCAGATCCAAAGAGCACTTCTTTATATGTGAAAGCCAATCTATACTTTTGTAATTATCCAGTTTTAAACAGTCCGCCAATATTTTATGATTAAGGCCCAAGTTTTTATTTGTCCAAAGCCTTATCCATAACAGGATAGGGGCCATAAGAAGAGTGTCCGATATATAGCCCAACCCGACTTCCTGGTGGACTGAAAACGTGGCTGTAGATTGGGGGAGCCCTAAGGTAGAACGCAGGAATCTATTTTCTTCCCTTTGTATTGATTCACTATTTACATAGCCCCACAGACCAGAGCCATACCTGGCTATTGCCACTGATTTTGCCCTGTACAAGTTAAGTAAAGCACCTGTTGGCTTCCCGCCCAGTCTCCTAGCAAAACTTAAAATAGCAGTTGCTGAGCTTCTAACCGCCTTAGTTTTAGCTACAATTTGCGGAGCCCAACTTCCCTTATTATCAAAAATTACACCCAGGTATGTAAAAACTTTAACATTGGTGATCACGTCGCCATTACAATAAAACTGCCTGGAGTTGTTTTTACCAGCCCCAAAAGCCATGACGTGTGATTTGGAGTTGTTTATTACTAGGTCTAATGATAGCATAAAATCATTAAAAGCATTTAAAAGTTTTTGTAGACCTATAGGAGTCCGAGCTATTAAAGCGGCATCATCCGCGTACAGGAGAACCGGAATACGAGTTTCCCCTGCACGCGGAGTATCCAAGGTCGCTGATAAAAGAGTTTCCTCAAGTGAATTTATATACAAGGTGAATAGCATGGGCGCGAGAATGCAGCCCTGCCGCACTCCCCTGCTTGATTTGAACCAGGCGGTACAATTACCTTCCTGGTCCATTCTGATTGAGGCTTTCAGATCTTTATGTAATTCTGCCAGGAAATATACAAGGGGGGGGTCCAAACCCAGCTTTAACAACATGGTCCATAATCGAGCTCTATTCACCAAATCGAAAGCTGTGGATAGGTCCATGAATGCAACATAAATTGACCCTTTTTTGACAGTTGTGTATTTCGAGATTAATAAATGAAGATTTAGGCATTGGTCCTCAGTCCCCCTCCCAGCACGAAACCCATATTGGGCATCAACTAGAATATTGTTAACTGTAGACCAGGTGTTAATTCTAGCAAGCAGGACTTTACCCAAAATCTTCATTGAGGAATCCAATAGTGAAATTGGCCGAAAACACTTTGGGTCGCTTCTTAGGCCCTTTTTAAAAATAGGAACTATAATGGCACATGACCATGATTTTGGCAACCCCCCCTCATACACACAATTAAAAACATTGGCTAAAATCTCAGCCCACAACTCTGAATTAAGTTTGTATAAGTCCGGGGGAACCCCATCCGGGCCCGGGGCTTTATTTGCAGCTGAGCCTAAAATTGCCAACTCTACTTCAGATTTGGTGAAATCTAACTTAATATGAGAAGCCGAGGAATAAGGTATTTTAAACACCTCAACAATCTCGTTTGAACCATATATGTTGGAAAAATGATTGATCCAATCGGCTTCAGATATATTAATTTCAAGGTCCTGATTAGTTGTATGAGAAAACAAGGGGTTATTAATTATAGCCCAAATTTTGGAGCTATGTTTAAGGGTAATGGGGTCCATCAAAGAGTCCCAGGCTTCATCTTTGATGGCTTTTTTTCGAAGTTTGACTGCCAAAGCGTATTGTCTTCTTAGATCTGCCACCAAAATTCTATCTCTAGGCGATTGTTTAAGACACTTACCTATCATAATTACTTATCTTGCCATGTAGTGGCTGGACTGATATAATTAATGTAATATATATGGGATAAATACTCCCTCCTGTAAATTATAAAGGATACTGCAGGTCAAAAAGGAGTTACACCACCATATAGAATAATGAGCACAAAGTCAGTGTTCCTTTATAAGGTCATGGAACACCGAGGTGAATAGCAATACCCTTTTAAAGTGCAGCAGAGGGCATTTTATTCCCTAAAGTACATGTTCACACAATCATCATTATCAGCAAACACTTAAATCCTTTATGTCTTGCTCCTTCATATGAAAGAAACAGTGTGATAGCAAACATTAAGAATGAAAGTAGAGACTAACATGAAATTAAGCACACCGAGATTTGTTGCAAAAAACATTAAAATAGGCTTAATATAAGTCAGGTTAAAAAATGCTTTAGCACAAAATGTCCCAAAACTAGCAGAAATTCTATATTTCCGGTAATGGCCTGTAGCATGGAGAAACAAACATTTTGCCAAAAAAATCTTGTTTCTACGGATCACTGCTCATTTTAGAAAAACTAAGCATGTAGTAACGTGGGTTATTAGTAGGTGTAGATGAGTACCTACAACTATTAATAATGCCACAATCACTAATAAGGGTCAGTCAAGTGTCAATAAATTAATCCTTGCTCAATCCTTGGTAGCTTGGCAAACGAGCAGTCAGGCTTAATGTAGGAGACAGGTGTGTAAAGCATTCAATATCACCAAAACAGTAAATATGTAAAAGACACAACACAATAAAAATCCAACTCAAATTTATAATAATATATTTATATTTAAGATGACACCCAAAAAGAAAAATTCAATGCAGGAAACCAGAGAAATGAAATTCTAAGGATGAAATTGTAGTATAGCACTTAAAAGCATAAAGCACCAGCCGTGGCTGTCTGGTCTCGATGGACTGGGTCAAATCTGAAAGTTCAAGATGACCGCAATGTAGCACGCCAACCGATACAGTTCCAGGTTAGTCCCACTGAAGTTTTACCTTCTTACGAATTGTGCCAAGAGTCCTTTTTGAGGGAAAAGTGTCGCAGGGAGCAAGAAGAGCATCGCTCGTTGTGGTACATACCAACAAGTCGCTGGGCATCCCAGGTGGATGCAAGCGGCGATACTTGCTCTGCAAAGAGACAAACTTGTACCCACCTGTGCTGATCCATTATGTGAGCAGTGTGGCTCTGGAGGCCTGTTTGCATTGGCGAAGAGCCCAAAAGTATGAATTGAGGAGCTCAGAAACCACTCCAAGTTCCCACAACCTGAAAGATGCCTCTTGGAGGTCAGCCGCCCATTGCAGATGGGTCCAGGAGTTGTAGTTTGGTTAGTTATTTGTTCCTTTGGGGGAACCAATGTCCTCTAGTGCTGGCCAAGTGTTCAGAAGCTCTGGATTGCCACTTGGAGGCTAAGACCCAATCTCCCACAATGCACCTGTGCAAGCAAGGAAAATCCAGGTGTAGATTGTTAGCTGGAGAAGTCCTCTCCTTGGGGTGTTGCAGATGGCTTCTTCAAGCACTTTTCTAACTGTTGCTTCTTAGAGAGTCCACTCCATAACCTTTAAGACAGGCACAGTCATTTTTTGTGTGGAGCCTTGAGAGTGCAGCAGGTGCAGTCCTTCTGAGTGCAAGCCATCTGTGGGTGCAGTCCAAGGGTCCAGCTGGGCATTTCTTCTTCTCCAGGTTTTTCAGGTATGGATCTGAGAGGCTCCTTCAGATGTCCCATATTAATTTCCCATATTGGGCTGGAAAGTGGGGGGACACCAGAACCAATGTGATTCAAGTTGCCACCCTCTGGAATGACCACTTCCTGGGAAGTGTGGCATATTTCTGACCCAGAATGCGCTAGTCTCCAAAAATCAAAATGGAGAAATTCTCTCCTTGGAGTGCTAGTCTGGCTACCCTAACCCACAGGTGTGACTAATATTTCCCTACACTCCACTTCCACTTCCACCTTCTCTTCTAATCTAAATAGGGGGCTCCCATCTGGCTGTGGATTTCAAGGAAGTGGGGGCTGGCCTGGGTCCTGTGGCATCTGTGCTTCTACCTTTGAAGTCCAATTTCATTTCCCAGCCCCCTTCCTGCCCCTGGCTTCTTCCGGAAGCAAATCTCACTCACTCGGGAACCAGCTTGGCTCAGGCTGTCAGAGCTTGCCAATCAGAAGTGGCTGCTATGGGGCTGTTTTAGGTAACTTTAGAATAGTAAGTTCTAAAACTACTTTTTTGCAATAGTTATAATAAATCTGACTTTGGCATGTTGTTGGATTTTTTGTTACATTTATTTTGATACTTTGAATTGTGTTGCTAGCCAGTTCCAATCAAAAGTTAGACTTTATTTAAGTGTAATAAAACCTTCCCATATTAGCCTAAGGAGATAGCGCATGACATTGTAGAAAATACCTTTGGCTGTTTTTCCCCCATCAGGGCATATGAAACATATTTTATAGTGTGCCTGCTTTTTATAACAAGGCACTCTATCCTCGGAGCACTTAGGGCAGACCTTATGGGTGACTTGGATGTAATAAAAAGGTAGACTTGGGCTTTGAAAGTACTTTTAATTCCAAAACTGAATTTTGACACTGATGTATCTTAAAGCCAGCCTGCAAGACAGGACACCAGCTACCACAACAGTATTTCCTTAAAGGTATTAATTCAACTGGGGTCTCCAAACCTACATCTACTACCATATACCAGGAACCTACTGCTAGATTGTCTTGGCAAATTATACATTTTCCAGTTACCATATACCTTTGAAACACAGAGCACTGGCCCTAGTTAGCAGAGCCCAGGGCACATTTAGAGTCAGTAACCACCAGTATAAGTCAAAAAATGGGGATGATCAGGGCAAAAAGGAATACTTTCCTACAAATCAGAAGTAGGAAAAGCTGGTTTGTGGTTCTTTGTTACTTAAATTACAGTTGTAGTTATGCTCTGTGACTTGTTTTTAACCAAGGCTCCTGGCAGGAGTCATTATAATATTGCAACTGAACTCAATTAAGTTATTATAGTTGAACTGCTATGTCAGTTTGTTTATACAGATGACTAGTGATGTCTCAACCTGACTGTAATATGGAAATTCAAGATGGACTTTTATACAAAGTTGTAGGCTTCCAATTATTATAGTGGAGTACACCACTTCTCCGGAGCTCGGAATTGACAGTATAAACCTCTCATTGTAATTATATTGTTTACATGTTCTATCCTTGTATTTATACTACCATCAACACTCTACACACAATTATATAATCCACATACCCGATCCACTCCAGTACACCATACCCGCCTACTCTCATCTCAATAGCAATGTGAACTTCTACCAACCACAATCGTCTGACAAACTCTTGGGTCATAATGATCTCCTCATCCTCTATTAAAGTAATTTATTATGTTTGCCCTCATTTTTCAACTCATTTTTAGGTCGAGCCTGTACAGCACTTGTGCTGTTTGTCGATCTGTTGTACGTGCTGTGTGGGATCTGACTCCTCACACGCTTTGAAATGGCTTTTTTATGTGTCATTTAAAAATCAAAGCTTCCAAATGGGTAATGGCTGGTGCATGTGCCACCTTTTTTAAAAAGGTGACTCTCTGGAGTATTGTGAATATGGTTTGGTGGTTCCATGACTGGCTTGTTTGACTTACTACTAAATCCCTAATACAGTGCACTGTGTGTACCCAGGGCTTGTAAGTCAAATGCTGCTAGTGGTCCTGCAGCACTGATCGTGCCATCCACACAAATAGCCTTTCAAAGGGGGTCTCAGACCTGCCACTGCAGTGTCTGTGCAGAGATCCTACTGCCATGTTGACTGGCAGGTGGATCCACTTGCCAGGTCCTAACCTTGCATTTTATTACTAGTGAGTCGCCCCTATGGTTGGCCCAAGACACCCATTTTCTACTTGAGTCCTGGATCCTGCAAGTTCAACAACAGGGGTCAAGTATCATTATGTGAAGCACAAATGCCAATTCTCACAACAATCCAATTTCTACTGTTTTTGTACCATTTTGTTGTAAAATTAGTTGCCATGTACAAATTTAGTGGCCCTTTCAAGATGCACTTTCATGGGAAACAGAGCTTTCTTTCAATGGAATTCCGCTACCGCACCATGCTTCAGTCAAATATTTGGAACAATGTGCTGAAAAAATCGCCAGTAGACATACACTGCTCCCCCACCATTTTCTGCTGAATGGGCATATCTTATTTGGTATAGGAATTCTTTGTTTAATGCTTAGTTCTTTCAGAACCCCTATTACCACATAATTCAACTCAACAACACAATTTCACAACACACCACATGCATCCAATCCACACCACAAAATTCCACCTCATACAACAAAATTCAACAGCACACCTCATAATTAAACTCCACTACATACCACTCCACACCATAAAATACAATCTTATAATTGCCCTGAATGATATGCAGTCCCACTCCACATAACATCAGTACACTCAGTACTACATAATTACTATCCACATAATTACACTGCACATCATGTCACATAATTCACAACACTTTAACCTAATTCCTAACACTACTTTTCACTACTATCCCCACTAAACTACACTATACTGTGAAACCAATTGGAATTGCCAATGCTTGTTTCACTATGTAAGAACATAACCTCTTTCTCTAGCACATATATTTTTTATTTTCAAGGATCCTTTTTATGATTTAATAGTTTTTAAAGTTCATTACATTATATTTTTTAAAGTATCCAAGCATTGACATTTTTGTCATAGCATTTAAAAAAATATGCACAATTGCATTTGCTCAAGACAAAAACCCCATAGAATTACATGCAGAATACAACAGAAAATTATGAAGAAAATAAGATAACAAACAATGTCAAACTGGATCCTGATAGTAGACCTCTCCATTGCCCCACCTCCTATTACCTTAAAGTTTTCACAAAACATATTGGACATGGACCTTTTTGCAGAGTTATCCCTGAGCTTTTTGAATTCTTTTTGTATTTTTTTCTGACTTTTTTTGTTGTTTTTAAGACTCTGGGAAATTTACCATTGCTGATCCTTGCTAAAGTGCATTTTCTCTCTCTTGTAAACTTGGTAAGATCCATCTTCACTTCTTTGGCATATTGAATTTACCTGTAAGCCCCTTGTACAGCGGTATCCCATATTCCCAGGACCTGTAAATTAAATGCTACTAGTGGGCATACAGTGCTGCTTGCACCACCCACCGAAGTAGCCTTTCAAACCTGTCTCAGGCCTCTGCCACTGCAGGGCCTGCCTGAGCAGTTTACTACCGCAGTTAAGTGGCATTTAAAGTGTTTGCCACATCTGAAACTCCCCTTTTACTGCATATAGATCACCCCTAATGTAGGCCTTAGGCATCCGTATGGGCAGGGTGCTGTGTCGGTAAAAACTAGCACATTTGCCTATGCTGTGTGGCATGTCTTGGTAGTGACAAACAGCTTATTCGGTTGCTTACTGCTGTGAGGCTGACCTCTCACAGGTTTACATTGGGAATTCCCTGATATATATTTCAGTGGTAATTTTTTATATGAAAGGGGTAGCGTAGCCATGTTTGGTATGTATGGAATAGTAGCAATAAATCCTGCTTATTGGTGAAAGCAAATGTGTTATTACTCTTTTGTAAATGCCACTTTTAGAAGTGGGCATTTCTGTATACTTATGACTCTTTGTGCCTTGCTTGGTTGTGTATCCAACATCTGGGTTAGACTGACAGGAGCATGGGATATGCATTCACTCGAGACAGTCACAAGGGGTGTTGAGGTATGTCCTGCCTTTCTTGGGTGACTAGTAGTGGGCTGAATAGGTCTGGTCTGCATTTAGAGTGGAGGGAGGAGTTGTCACCTGCACCTGAATAGGGTTGTGCTTTCCTTCCGCAATGCTTTCTCCGCCCCCCTGTTGTGTGTCTGGAGCCAGAGATTGAGTTTGAATGGGAATGATGTGCGCTTCTAAAGTGGGTTGAAGTGCCCCCAGAACAACAACTTTAGGGGTATAAGTACAGGGGTTGTGCCCCCATGATGTTAGACACTGAGTGGACTTGTAACCAGACACTACTGGCACTACAGACTGCACCTAAGGACTACTGGGGCTGTCAAGGGAAACCACCACTTTGACTTGGCTTTGCCTTGCTGACCTGCTAAAGAAGGACTGCCTCTTCACCTTCCAAGGACCCTGTGTTTTGGTCTGCCTGCACCACTGCATGTGTTCCCCAGTGATCTCACAGAGCTTGGTAGCCTCCCTGTGTTGCTTGACCCAGAAGAGACTCCAGCGGATCCAGAACGCCTCAGCAAGACTCATCCTGGACATCCCCCGACACAGTCACATCTCCGGACACCTGAGAGACCTGCACTGGCTCCCAATCAACAAGAGAATCACGTTCCGACTCCTCACCCACGCACACAAAGCCCTGCACAACCAAGGCCCAAGATACCTCAACAACCGCCTCAACTTCTACACTCCCACCCGCCAGCTACGATCGACCAACCACGCCCTCGCCGCCGTCCCCCGCATCCGAAGAGCCACCACAGGAGGAAGGACCTTCTCCTACCTGGCCGTCAAGACATGGAACTCCCTCCCCACCCACCTCCGCCTCACCCAAGACCACTTCGCCTTCAGGAAGCAGCTCAAGACCTGGCTGTTCGAGCAGTAGCGGACCCCCCCCCCAAGCGCCTTGAGACCCTCTGGGTGAATAGCGCGCTATATAAATGCTTTGATTGATTGATTGATTGACCCAGCATGTGGAGAGCGCTGCCGGTATTGATCCCCTCTGCATGTGTTGAGAACTGCAACCTGTTCCTGGGCAGGACCCAGCACGCGGTGAGCGCTGCTGGTATTGATCCCCCCTGCATGTGTTGAGAACTACTACCCTGCCTTTCTCTTGGACCTAGCACACAGTGAGCGTGTTGTGTTTCCCTCCAGAGCACGCAGCTTGCATGCAAGTGCCATAACCAGGAAGCTTTTCAGAGTCCCCCTTGAGTGTACGCTCTCTTCCCTGGGGAAAGGGAGTCAGGAGGAACATGAGGAATGGCTGTGCAAGGACCAGCGTGGAGCCAAACTAACCCGTGCCTGTGCAGGCACCTTTCTACACACCTCCATTGCTGTCAGGATGGCCCCTAGAGGACCCCTATGACTGCATTCCATGCTGGGACCAGCTCCCAATAGCAGGTGCCGGCAGCAGCTGCGCCGCATGATCACGGGCAGCTGCCTTTAATTGTTAGAGGCGGGTTAAACAGCAAAATCGTCCCACAGCTCTGAAGTGAGTGTGTGCCCTCTCCGTGTTGGCAGATACCTGGGGGGGATTGATCAGTGTCAGGTGACAAGGTTAAGCCTCGTTCGAGGTCTCCGGCCGCCTATGGTGAGGATTTCCTTTTAATTTACTATATTTGACAGAGAACATGCACAGGAAGGTCTGTGGCCTACGAGGTGGGCAGGAAAGCATCCCACAAACCTAAACTAGAGTACGTACCTGAACCCTGTTGTTTTGGAAAGCAGTTGTTCTGGGGTCCAAGGTCCCAGAGGCGCTTGAGGAACTTGTTTGTAGTTTAGTGCCCCAGTGGATGCTGGGTGTTTCATGTGGGTTCCTGTACTCTGCCCTGAGAAGCAGAACGTTCCGCATTGCACCAAATAGGACAGAGCCCAGAAGCGAGTTGCCCAATCGGCTGTAGAGGAGATTGATGGTAGTAATATGCATATGTTCTGCCTCCTTCTTAACTGCTTCATATTTATGCCCTGATATTGTGATTATGGTGTTTTTCCTCACATTTCCAGGCCTGACATAGTTTGCCCCGCAGCCAGGATTTATATATGACCTAACCTGCATTACAGGCCCTGAGGTGCTCAAAAATATGGAGTTTTTCCCTTACTGTATCAGGATACCAATTATTATTTTAGGAAGTTGCCTTTAGGTGCACAGTGATAGTGTGTTTCGTGACAAATGCAATCTAGGAGTATTTACCCTAATACACTACATATCATTGCCTTAGGGCAAAGTGATTTATGATGTCATGACAATCACCTGGTTGGCGAAGTTATTTATGTGATTATGGTCTAAAGTATTTTATGAACAATGCAGAGGATATTTTTAAATAACCTTGTGCGGAGTCTCCTTTTGTGATGTGCCTATGTGTCCCTGGTGTGTGTGTTGCTACCAAGGGGGTGAGCAGAGGTTATCCTGGGTGTGGCTAGCGTGGGGCGTTCTACCTGGCTTATGTGTATACCCTAACTGAACAGAAACCCCATTTGTAACAATACTATTTAGTAAAACCCTCAGAATATAGATAACAGATTACCTACGCCATGTCTATGGCCTAGACTTCCTCTCATTTTCTTTTGGATCTCATTCTTCATCAAACTATAGGTTTTGTGAACACTTGCAGTGCTACAGTTGCGTTGTGCCTCAATGCTTTTAGAATGGTAAATAAATCAACACACTGCTTTGTGTCACTTTGAGGAGCTTTGTGCCACGTGGAAAAACTTACTATATAACGACCAGGGGTGGGCAGAATGTTCTGTTCCGTGAAATGAATTGGCAGAATTTTGGCCACTCGACGTTACTCTTTAACGTAAAATTCTAACCAAATTCTACCAAACGCTGCATGAAAACATTTTTCCCCTGTGAAGCTCCAGAATATGCGAGCTGGTGAGTGAGATTTGGCATCCCCTAGCATGATCTTATAACACTGGCATTCGCCAGAGATCACAAGTGGTCGCAGTCAGAGGGCTGCCTCTTCAGTAGATTTTTTACTCGAGCAATAGCAAAATCAACGCGAATGATTGCACAGTCTTGGACAATGCTTGGTCCCATTCATGCTGATTTTCAGTGCGGCTCATGCTACCAGCACTACATTGCAGCGCAAGCTGCATTTTATGCACCCATTGGCGAAATTTTGCGGAATCTTGCTGAGTTTTACTGTAACTCTGCCCAATTTTGCAGAGTGAAATTCTGCAGAGTGAAACTCCATAAGTTCTGCCCATCTCTAATAATGACCCAAGTTTATTGAAACCATGCTCACCTGATAACCCCTTCAATGAGATTTTTGGGTGGGCAATCAAATGGAAAAGTGCTTTACCCGATGAGATGCGTTTGCAGCTGATGTAGATCATTAACCACCCCTCTTTAAACCAGAGTCACTCCTTTGTAGCATAAGTTATCAAAATCCTGAAAAGCAACTTTGCAAAAAACAGGACCATTCTAAGTTCTGTTTTCTCAAGGATGCCTGATTTGACTACTCAAAATGTTCAGCTGAAATTACACCGGAGTACAGAGCATGGCTTCATTAAGGCTACACCGCATTTACAATTGGCGATGGAAAGAATGAGACCTCTTCCATGGACCATCTCTTTTGAAATATAATATACATGAAGCCTGGTTTTCAAGTTGGTTGGCAACGTAGTTTTTAAATTTCTAGAGTGTGTGCTAAATTCGCAACATAATTCCTCAATAGAACTTCCTAGGTTTTGGCAATAATATGGTGACATTAATTCCTCCAAAGTGTGCTCCTGCGGATTTAGTGCTTCCTAATACTGGAAAATAGAATGAGGAACAATAAACCCTCTCCTCGCATTGTTACACCTGGAGCTCTTTTGTCCTGGAGAGAATGGGGCTAGTGAACACTCATGTGTGTGTAAACTGTCTCATATATACATATGTTATATGGTTATCTAATTGTAAACAAAGGGTTTTGGTTATCCCTCTGAAATTGAGTGCATAGGGCTCTTGGTCTACCTTGAATGTGATGCCTGTGGGAGAGTTGTGTAGACTGTGCAGTTGTGCTAGAAAGTGACTTTACTCCTTCACAATCATGGCCTTTGAGATTTCAGTGGCTGACATCTCCAGCTTACAGTTACTGGTTTGTAGGAAGACAGTGTTGGGGATGTAACAGTTGGCAATAGGCTCCGTTATGCTGATAAATTTGGGGAGTTTTCATCCAAAGATGTTAGTGGACTGGAATATAGGGACTGTTAGAAACAAGCATTTACAATGCAACGGTCTCGCCTTTGCCAAAGTTAGAGCTATTAGCATTGTGAATGACAACATTTTTATTTATGTGTTGGTTTTGAAAACAGATAAAGAAATGGCATTGTCATTTACAATGTCAATAGCTTAATCTCTTGCAAATGCGAGACCTATTGCATTTGCACCCACACACACACCCACACAGAGCCACACACACACACACACACACACACAGAGCCCCACACACACACACACACACACAGAGCCACACACAGGGAATAGAGGCCAGAAAAAACTATCACAACGAGGGAACGGGGGGGCAGAAAAGCAAGCACAACGAGGGAACGGGGGCAGAAAAGCAAGCACAACGAGGGAACGGGGGGCAGAAAAGCAAGCACAACGAGGGAACGGGGGCAGAAAAGCAAGCACAGCGAGGGAACAGAGGCAAGAGGCATCTTCAAGGCAGGTGGCGTCTCCTGCATGTTGTCTGCCAAGGCTGTGCCAAGGTCCACGATTCAGCAAAGATCCGATCTATCCTCTCGAACTTACCAAGGGTCACATAGCGCGTCAGTGTACTGTACTTGCATGCAGCACCTAGGATAGCAGGGCCCCACCAGGCTGGGAGGGAAGAACTCCCCCCCAGATGCCCCGCGACCACACAACCCCGCGTGTTCGGCCCCAATGCAAGCAGCCAAACCGCCGGGTGGGAAACCTGACGCTTCACACTAGCACATACCAGTGGAACAGCACACCTCTCTATCCCAGCAAGATTTCAGCTCCCAAGTGCACGAGCCAGCTGGGGCAGCCCTTGGCAGGGCAGCAACAACGCCTCCACTCTCCTTCATGCTGCCCTGGAGAGCATACCCGGCAAAAGAAAGTGCCACTGCCCATGGTCCAATTCCTAGACTCCACCATTGCAACAAAGCTCCGAACTCGTCACCCTCAAAGCAGGAATCAGGAAGCTCAGCCACTAGGCAGCGGTGACTCATGGGGTCCAGAGGGCAATGGAGCCCCCTTTCAAGTGAGGAGGAGACAACTGGCCTTCTCCTGGATTGGCTGGTAGGACGAACGAATCGCGACGAACTGGGAGAATCCGCAGGGTCCTTCAGTCCCCGGTGGGCTCACGATGTCCGCCCTGCGTGACTCATACGCCAACCCCGATCAAAATGTACAATCTGGGTAAAATCTGTCATAAGAACACCCACCGGCGCACAGATCTGTCTTCCCATCAGCGTATCACTTTTGAACATCGATTGAACAGTAATGGAAAATTATCTGCAGCTCAGAAATCCTGTAAATGTGGCTGCCCACCCCATCCTAGCGCACGCGCAGCGGGCACAGCTCTGGCCTGGAGGGAGCACACATTCCAGCGTGCAGCCCGACCTGGTGACCAGCCGCACCCCTCTCACTCGATCATTACTCTCGCCCGAAGTACCGATCGTTCGCGCTTTACGTACACCCGATCACCACACACCCGCACCTGCCAATACCAATCCATTTGTGTTTGCATGCCCAAAGTTTACCGCGCTGCATTCACAGTGCTGAACCATCAGTGCCTCCCAGGCATGCCCGGTACTCCCCCAAGGGTACCGACCGCTCGTGCCCCCACACGCCCTGCCTCTTGTTGTGCCACCTCCCCTCCCCCCCCAGGATGACCAGGCCGCAATGCCCCTTGAAATCGGCTCGGAGCCGGGAGTGCCTTGAACCACACTCCTCGGGACTAATCAGAGGCTAGCTCCTTCCTATCACTTCCAGGCGCTCCGGATTTTAATTAGGTCTTTCCTGATGGTGCCACCCGGGGTGGAGAAGACCCGATGGGGGGAGGGGTGAGGGCTGCGCATGGAGCCACTGTGGGGCCTATCATGGACTACTGAGCGCTGAAGGCCAGCCCCCCCACCCCCCACAGATACCAGCCCTGCAAGGAGCGCATCAGTCCACCCGGAGAGTTGTGACAGAGGCGAGGGCTTAAGGCAGCCAGGCCGCGGCCCTTCCACCTGCTGCCACACATGAATCCCCACCCAAGGACCACACCGCCAGGCATCCCGTGCAGGGACGACCCGCGATCTTAGCCCCGCTGGCATAAAAAAGGCAAGGGGTCAGGCCGAAGCCCTGCACCCGGGAAGAGCCGCGATGGCCCGAATGACCCGAGGCCGACCCCAAGTTGGGGGGGTGTGCATGGCGGACAGTGGGAGGAGCCATAAAAGCTCCTCAGTCTGCGGCTGGCCGGGCAGGCCAGCGCAGCATGCGGGTGGGAGTCAGACTCCCGTTACCCTGACGTGACCCCACCCTCATGTACCGGCAGGGGCCAGGGAACTTACACTAGGGCGGGGTCCATCACAGACCATGGCCTGCCTGGTGGGACCCGGGTGTGACTCACCTCGCGTCCAACTCCACCGACCACCAGATAACGATTCCCGCAGCAACTCACCTGTCCGACCAGCAAGACGGCACGTCCGGCACAAATAGAGCCCCAGAAAGGCATGGGGAGGTGTAGCTCCTTCGCCCCCGCCTTCCCGGGGTCTTTGAATTGGCCATTGTGTTGGCTGCTCGGGTGTTCAAGTGGACCACGCCATGACACCACCATCTTCCTCCGAGGTGAAGCAGTAATGCCTCGGAGGAAGGCAGCATCATTTTGGGATTGAGGGCGTGTTTTCTTTCTCTCCTCTTCCCATTGGCTGGAAGGTAAAATTCCAGCCAATGGGAAGAGGAGAGAAAGAAAAGAGAAAGAAAGTAAAAAACACACTCCTCAATCCCAAAAAGACAGGACTTGAACTGAGTGACGCCCCTCTCCTCCAATGGCTGACCTCCGTTTAGGAAGCCAGCCAATGGAGAAAAGGGGCGGGTTCAAGGCCAAGCCCCACTCTGGAAAACATCAGTTTTCTCCCAGCGAGAGCTGCGCAAACGCAGCCTTCGCTAGGCGACACCTAAAAAGACTGGGTTGAGGAGGCCCGACAAACTGAGGTGGCCGATAAAATATGTTCAGGAATTTAGACATATATTTATCTATTACATTATGTTCCAAATTATTCACTTATCCAACTTTGCAGGGAAGGTTTGCAGAAATCGTGAAATACGGCGTATTTCATGTTAAAGGTAAAAACAAGTTGAAATGGTTGTTTTTGTTTTAAACGTGTATATTAATGCATCTTGCAATACATGGCAAAGACAGGCCTCGATAAAATAAAATAATGCCACAAAATCGGTATGTTTTTTATTACTAGACTATCCGCATCACAAACTAGCTGGGTATCATTCAAAAAAACAATACTACTGGTGCTAAAACTTAACTATTTCCCCTTTACTGGTGCACATGGAGTTTTAACTTGAAAGGAGAGGATGGGGGTAAAGGCTACAGCTGCCGACTTTGGAACTAGAGGCCCAGGTTGGAGTCTCTGCGTTGACGCAACATTCTGTGATTCTGGGCAAATCCCTCAATCTCCCCAACCTGGACATTCTCACAGGTGATGAGCCGCTCTACCAATCGGAGTATTTATTTAAAAGTAAAAGGCAGTTAGAAGAAAGCAGTTTTGCAACACGAATTCAAAATTTGCATTTTAACTTCCCTCAGAAGCTACAAAAATGTCCTCTTGAAATAGCATCACTGTGCACTTTCTACTCCACATTCAGTGAAGATTTACCCCAGTCATGATCATCTGTACCTACAATTTTCCAGGATCTCAGATTTTCATGTTTCCTCCTCATTTACCCTTTCTGAACAACTGCACATATATTCTTGTGAATCAAATCCCTCGAGTTCCACATTTCTTGCAACTCATTTTCAAAGTCTCCACTCTGTTTGGTGATTCATTTACTCCCTTTTACATGCAAACGTGAGTGGCCTAGAATAGTTTGATGCAAAAAGAACAACTGAATTGTAGAATGCAGAATAGTCATACATTCACCCCAGTACAGAGATCTGGGCCTAAATCCATCGCGTTTTGCTCCCCCTGCCATTTCAGTTGAAATCCAGCCATATGCAAATCAGTCTTGACTCTGGGTCCAATGGAAAGAATCCAGCCCGAAGTGCCAGGCCGGGTCCTCCCTGGAATGGAAACAAGCATCCTGGGACCGGTTTCGGGGTTTCACCCCTCATCAGCCAGGATAGCTTAACTCCAGTGGCATGGAGAGCACGAGACCCACATCTGGGCATACCCGCCCCACTCAGGGTGACAAATGCAAAAAGACTAATTGATGGACAGAATGCAGAACAATGTCATACGTTCACCCCAGTACAGTGATCTGGGAATAAATCCAGTGTTTTTTACTCCCCATGCCATTCCAGTTTGAACACAGCCATATGCAAATCAGTCTTCACCCTGTGCCCAATGGGAACAGTCCAGCCCAAACTGAATAGTTTAAAGCCCTTCAAAATGAACCACAGAAGCTGGTAGTGACTGCCTGCCAGCTGAAGTGGCACAAACCTGAGTTACCTTTTAGGCCTCTACTTCATCAAACTTTTCTCCCTCTCCGAAGTGTTTTTAAAAAAAAATCAATTATCTTGACAAATGCTAGAATAGCAGTTCCAACGTTATGTCTTTTCTCAGTGACCCACCCCCAGAAAACATCTGTTTATTTACTTCTTTACTTTTTTATGTGTTGAGAGTGAGGCTGTGACTTGGTCTCAAATAAATACTATGTAGGGAGCTCCAGGTCTATTTCCTCTATGTTATGATTCTTCTACTGTACATTACTTTTTGTGTGAATTTCATTTTGAAATTAGATGAACCATTGAGTCTAGAGTCCCTTGATGGGCTTCATCTTTCACCTGTAAAACTTGTACTTTGCTCATCATTTTCACGATGCTGCTGATAGGGCTCGCATGTTCCACTTTTACCACCATTTCAAAGTCATATTGGTCCCACAGCAGCTCAGGCCCTCAAAGGAGGATAGCCCGCAATAGAGGTCTCTACGTCTGTGCAGTTGATGTCTCCCGCTTTCCTTAATGTCATTTCTCATGCTGATGCAATCCGGGGTCATTCCCTATCTTGAGTGAAGTTCCATGTGGAGTCAACACTCCATGCCAAAAACATCCTAGGTCTGAACATGGAAGACGGGTTTCTTTGCTGCAGTGACACCTTAGCTCTTCAAGTATAAACTCAGGGCATTATTTACAGTCCCCTTGTGCCACTGCTGCATCACGTTTTATTTGATACAGCGGCGATACAATCAGTGCCCCACAATGCTCCATTTCTACAAACGGAAGCACTGGGGCAATGCATCAGTTGGTAGAGCCCTGCATCACATTATACCTGCACCAGGCATAATTATGCAGTGTAGGCGTTCCCATGCAAAAAAGCAATGAAGAAGTAGCACTATGAAATTTATAACATTTCACTGCTTCACTCTATGACTTGACTGCGTCAAAATCCTTAAGCCTGCTCTGAACAGGTGTAAGGATTGATGGAAGGCTTTTAGGATGGGGCTGGCATATGTGGAGTGGTGTGGCTCACTGGTTAGAGGTGGCAGACCCGTAAGCAGAGAACGGCACGGGACCAGGGTTCAATTCCCGACGCGGCAGGGTCGTGGACCAGGGTCAAAACGGACTCGATAATTCTCGCCTCGGTGCCTACTCTAACCAGGGAACACACTCGGCAACTCTGGGCATTAAGCTTGCCTCATCTCTACAACAGCCCCCCACAGACGCCGGGGATGCCTGGTTTCACCTTGGAGATACCCAGAAAGGGATCATCTCACAGGGAAAACCAGGATGGGTTCCCCAGCGGTCTTTCAGCGCCAGGATACTCCATGGAGTCGCAGTGCGCTTTACAAGTACACCTACCTATGTGTACTGACGCATTGCTGGATTTGTGTCAGTTTTACAGCCACAATGCATCACATTTGAACCAACAGATGCATCAGAATTTCTTCGCCATGGAGCCCTGTATTGTAAATGCACAGCATCCAAAGACATTTGGCACAGGCGCAAGGAAACTGATGCATCAATGCAGATGCGTCAGTTTCTTGTAAATGAGGCCCTCAATCTATATATGATTGATAGCTGCTTTAATGTACGCTGGTTGGCCGACATGGTGGGACTGCCTTTGGTCTTCACTCAGCCTCAGGCACCAATTACCCTGTACCCTTCTTTCTTCAGAGTCTATTCAGCAGCTACTATTACCTCGAATATAGGATTATGGTGCTCATAGGGTGACTGCAACCAGTTATCCGGCGTGTCATTGCCAATACCCAACTTTCCTTTGTTTCTTGGGAAACTCACAGTAATTCTATGACATCTGTTAAATGTGCTGAAATACGAATTCTGAATTGGAAAGCAAAATCCACTGGAAAAAGGGCAAGCATTTAGAAGACAGGGCATCGTCACCCAAGGCAGAATAAAATGGCCTGCACTTCTAATTGTTAGCATTTTGAAAAATGATCCCTCGGTCTTATCTCAAGTTTGTCTGAAGAAAAATAATAGATGTGACAATGAAGTTACAAGTGCTACTCAAATTCCATTACATATGTTTGAAAAAAAAGTACAACAAATTCTTTAAAAATACGTACATAAGTGGCGGTGTGAATGGAAGTGAATCAATAGTGTGGTATTTATTTGGGCACTTTTTATTTAGACTTGTTTAGACTTTTGACAATACAATATAGGAGTAATGTGTAAAAAACTGTATTTGATTCACTCTCTGACATCAAGATGCTCTCAAACGCGCAATGCTTCAGGTAAGGGTTTCTTGGTTTGCAGCTTAAGCACGATCAAGAGAAATATTAACAGGATAATGTACAGTGAAGAATACAATATCCTGTGACATCTTTAACTCAATGGGTTTTGCAGCCATAATCCCTGACATCGAGGGTCAAGTGGATTGGCAGATGGACACAGCTACGAATGGAAATAAGCAAAAAACATTTCCACTTCATGGTAGATGTGAAACCTTGAAAAATAACATAATGACAAATGTAGCCTTGAGATGAAATGTGAACATAGCTGTAAAAAATATAAAATATATGTATTATTATGGTAAGCCATACTTTTCAACACTTAATTGTGAATCATAATTTCCAAATCCCATTGGCGTCTCTAGGGGAGGTTAGTGTTGTGGGGGTGTGTGCTGGGCCCCTTTTGGTAGGGATCGCTTGCGCAGGGGCAGGTCGCGCTGCCGCGACAGTACTCAGGCACACACCGTGTCACGGTCGGAAGTGACGTGCACGAGCGCCCGTCCTCCTTTTATTGAGCCCCGCAGGCCACGCCTGGCCTGCAGATGTGTGGATGCGTGTGCGTAAGTAAGCTAGACCGGTACATCATTACATCCCTATCCAACTCTATAAACTTTTTTCCACAATGTCCAATCATTTGTTCCATCTAGGTGTGGGTTCCCAACAAGATGCTCCTGTACTTGCGTGTCCCTTGATGTCAGCTTTCAGGGCCTCAGCAGACAGGCATAGTCCTTTAATCTTTGACTCGGTGGTGGATTGAGCCGCAGGTTGTATCTCTGAGTGTGGCCCCGGCCACCTTCTATGCTTTGGTGACTGTCCATGACCGTATCCGACGGAGTCGCGGATATCGATTCCGGCTCGGATCTCTCCATCTGGCTCCCTGAGGGCGAACTACCTTCTTCCTCCGGCATGGCTGCCACCTGCGATCCACGGTCTTCTCCCATGCCTTCCGAGCATTGTCTCGATGCTGGCGGGATCGCTTTGAACCAGGAAATATTCCTTGATATTTCTTCTTCGCCTTTCCTTGCAGTGATCATGGTGCCTCTGGTGGATGTTATGGTCCAAGTGCCCGGCTCATATCGTGTTTGGAATTTTCCTCCCGGACGCCTGTTTCGTATAATCACTCGGGTCCCCTGCCTTAGGAGTCTCGGAGTCGCTCTCCGGCGTCGGCTCGCTCGCTGGTTCCCTAGTCGTCTCCGTTCTTGAGTGTCTCCCATGTGGGCCAAGTCCGGCGTCCACCCCGGGACGCTGGGAAGAAGGTCTCGTCGTTGGCCTTGGAACATGAGGGTCCAGGGGCTCCTTTGCGTGGTGCAGTGAGGGGTTCCCCGATATTCCCGTAGGAATTCGTGCAGCCTCTGTTCGGGGTCAGCTTGTTCCACTACCGCTATCCGGAATACCTTATTGAGTGTTCGCATAAACCTCTCGACGTCCCCATTGGCTTGGGGCCATTGAGGCGTGATGCGACGATGTTGGATGCCTCTGGACTTTAGGAATGTGGCAAACTCAGCTCCCTGGAATGGCGGTCCATTGTCGCTCCGTATTTCGGTAGGGTATCCAAACATGGAGAATATTTTTTCTAGTGCCGGCCAGACATGTGTGAACGCAGTGGAGACAACCCTTTCCACTAAAGGGTATTTTGAGTAGGAGTCAATAGCCACAAGCGTGTGTCCTTCCCCCGGGAAGCTACCAAAGTCTATGCTGACCTTGGTCCAGGGTGACGTGCAAGCTTCTTCCGTAATTACTGGTGCAGGTCTCTCGGGGTCGCTGGTCAGCTGACATGACAGGCAGTTCTTCACGTACTCTTCCACTGTGGCTTCTAGCTCCGGGAACCACACCTTCTCCCGCATGCGTGCCTTCATCTTCGTCGCGCCCTGGTGTCCTCCGTGGGCGAGTTGTGTTGCCCGGTGCCTTAGACTTTGTGGGATCACCAGCCGTGACCCTCTGAGTAGCACTCCATCTTCTGTGGCACTTAGCTCGTGCCGGACATGCCAGATCTTCGTGAGTGCCTCTTTGTCTTCTGCAGTCCAGGAGTTGGGTGGGCGTAGGTAGTCAGCCCACGAGCCTTCCTGAACTGCCTGCAGCGACCTCATGTAAATGTTGTCGGCGGCCGCCGCTTCCCTGATATCTTCTATTGACATGCATTGTGGACATGAGGTGAGTGCCACCCACCGTGGGTATTCCTCGCAGTCATCATCCACAAGTGCTGGCTCCGGTTGTGTGGGGTGACGCGACAGATAGTCTGCAGGATTCTTGGCCCCTGGGCGGTACACCACCTCCATTTCGTACGATTGAAGTTGAATCACCCAGCGCTCAATGCGAGGTGGTGGGTGAAAGGGTATCCGTCGGTGGCGTAGTGCGGTGGGAGTGACAGATTTGTCAATGTGGAGTTTAATAGGTTCACATTTTATGCATCCCAGTCCTCTGAAGAGTTCCGGGAATCGTCCCAATAGCTCATCTACTTGGTGTGCTCTGATACGGTTGGCGAACGCTATTAGTTTCAGGTCCTCCGCCGTGTGACTACTTAGCAAGGTGTCAGCCTCTCGGTTGATGATGTGAACGGCCGCCATTACCTCTGACTCGTCAGCCTGGATGGGTATTATGATTTTGCCCTTGAGGGGCAGTGGTGTGTCTGCTCCGTAGGCGAAGATTCTTGTCTTGGATGGTAGTACCTCAGGCCGTGGGCGTAGCTTGTTGAACTGTTGCAGGCCCATTACATTGACCGTGGCACCAGTGTCAATGATGGCCTTGACCTCATTGTTCCCCATCTGAACAATGCATGTTGGTTGTGGTCGTCGTCGTTGTTTGAGCTCCCGTGCGAACGAGATGACGTATGCCTCTTCATCCTCCGACTCCGAGTCATCATACACTGTGGGTAGGTGTCTTTCTGCTTTCGCCAGGGGCGGGTCAGTTAGCGATAGTTGACGAACGGCCTTGGTAGGCGTCCGTGGTCCCTTGAAATTCTTGGATTGGTTCTTCCTGCGACAGACCGATGCGAAGTGGTTTGGAATCCCACAACTCGCACATGTTTGCCCCTGAGCTGGGCAGTCTTTGGCCGCGTGGGGCTCATGGCCGCAATATCCACACCGGGCTTGGGGTGGATCTCTCCGATATCCTCTCGGTGGTGGTCCACGTGGTCACGGCCGCAGGGCATCTGCACGTTCCACCTAGATGGGTTCGGACTTGACTGAGGTTTTGTGTAGGGCCTGTTCCATGGCAGTGGCTCTGACGCTTGAGAGTTCGTGGGACCTGGCCAGGATTAAGATATCTTCCAGTGAGATTCCGGGTTTGCGCAGAATTAATCCTCTCAGTGTCTTGTCTCTACACCCTTGAATGATCTGTCGTCTTATGGCTCTTGGTTGGTCCTCATCAGTGGAGCTGGCTAGTTCCCTGACATGGGTATGGAATTGGTCCATCGACTCACCCTCCCGCTGACGTGCCTGGCCCAATTTGAACACTTCGAAGTCTACATTCAATTGGGGATCAAAATGGCCATTGAGGGCCGCAACAGCCGCGTCATAGCTATCTGCAGCACCCGTATTGGGTAAATGTTTGAAAAGTCTGAAAATCTCTTCCCCCGCATAGTGAAGTAATAGTGATCTTTTTACCGCATTGTCTGTTTCTCTCGTGACCACGAAGTAGTTTTCCAGTCTCGCCAGCCCGATTTTCCATCGCGGCGAGGCTGTAGACGGCTCCGCTGCCTCGCTGAATGGTGGTAGCACCCCCGCAGCGGCATGCTGAAATGGTATGTTGATGGTGGAAGCAGGTGGATCTCCGTCCCCCATGGCATAAGTGTCCCTGTAGGCAGATGGACTGCTGTAGAAAGCGTTTCTGCCTTACCGGCGTCGCTCTGCGATACCACGTGGTAGCTGTGCGGCCCACCTCGGTTCCGTCGCAGGTGTAGTAAGCCTCCCGTGGCTTGAGGGCGTTGTGATGCCTTCTGGGGTCTTCCTGCAGGCACCAGGTCGTCAGTAGTATCCCTCCAGGGCGCGGCAGGGTCTCCTTTTGTCAGCACCCAGCACACGCGCAATGCGTGGGGGACAACAGGGCGTTTTCCGCAGCTCACGCTGAATGCGTGAGCATTGGCAGGATGTCCCGCCGGCCCTTGACTCACGCGGGATGCGTGGCGTTCGGCAGCCGGTCGCGTTTCCAGGCGGCCGGAGCAGTAGCGGTGCCGACGTCTGTTCCGCTGCTACTTTCCCTTTCTTTCTCTTTGCTTTGTTGTTTTTCGTTTGTGGGGCACTCGTAGCGTGGCCACCCAGCAGCCCTGAAGACCCAGGCAGGGAAACAGGGACAGGTGGGCCGGCCCAGCGAAGGCAGGCACTTCGGCCGGGAGACACGCGGTAAGCACCGCGCAGAGGAGCAGACAGCGCCGGGCAGGCAGTCGGTGGACGGGCGAGGGTTGGGCCCCCTCCGCTCGTCGCCAGTGTTGTGGGGGTGTGTGCTGGGCCCCTTTTGGTAGGGATCGCTTGCGCAGGGGCAGGTCGCGCTGCCGCAACAGTACTCAGGCACACACCGTGTCACGGTCGGAAGTGACGTGCACGAGCGCCCGTCCTCCTTTTATTGAGCCCCGCAGGCCACGCCTGGCCTGCGGATGTGTGGATGCGTGTGCGTAAGTAAGCTAGACCGTTACATCATTACAGTTAGGTTGGGCCTGTGCTCCAGCAGGATTTGTGTTGCCCACCAGCTCTCCTCTTGGGTCCGCCCACCACAGCTGCTGAATGTGCCTGGAGGCAATAAGAAAATAAAACAGACACAGCAAATTGCCACACACATTTATTTGTCCAACTACCTTTCACCGAAATGCAACGCTAATTTGATTAAGATTTTTAAATCTTACTTTGTATGTATTCGTCTATACATGCATGTATACAAAACTGATACATTTAAGCATTGCTTGTGAAAATTGACTTTGCATGTGTATCAATATATACGTATGTAGCTATATATATATATATATATATATATATATATAGGAAATATAAACACATGCACTCTTTACGAATGACCTGTGTGGGTGGCCCTACCAGTTTGATCTACGGGCCAATAGCCAGTATGTGCCCCCACACCCGCTAAATTTCCCTTTTAGTAATGTCACTATCAAATTCCAGGGTTGCAATGTCATACAACGGCATGGAAAACACCAAGCACTCAGCGCTAAATCTACGCAGGAACAAACGAGGTGAAAATACAAAGTGCACACTGTCTGATTCCTCTTTCGGTGGTGCAAATCATTCATCTATTCTCTGTTCACTTGAGTAATGGGTATGGGTAAAAGAAAAACTGAGAGAATTGTGTGGGCGAGGACGTCGCATTATGTCTAGAGCTGGGGAACCGGGTTCAGGTTTGAGTTTCGGCAGTAACACTCAACATCCTGTGATTCTAGGCAAATCACTTAATCTCCAAGTGCCTAACAAAATAATGAATGTGTCTGTCTGTAATGCAACTGGTACTCATGTAAAGCGCTGTGATACTTTTGGGTCGTGTTCGCGCTATATAAAACTAAACATCAACAAAAAAGTGTAGGAAGCTGTCTCTGTATACATACTTTACCAAACTGAGGTAAAGTGTACACAGAGTCCAGTGGATCCCCTGAAGTCTAGCAGAGGCTACAGTAGATAATACTAACGGCTCTATTTGTGGTAGTGTGGTCGAGCAATTAGGCTTATCAGAGGTGGAATTAAGCATTTATTGTAGAACTAAGACAAGAAATGTCATCACACACTCTAAGAATGAATCCAGACCAATTGGTAAGTATAAAAAAATGATACTTTGTAGTTCATTTATGAAGCAACGTTTACTTAATGAAAGCAAGTTGTAATATTTTCAAAGTATGAAACTATTTTATGTAGAAAGGTTTGTAAAGTTTCAAACAGTAATTTTAAGTCAAAAAGAAAATACTTAGCATCAAGGATATACAGTAAGTGCAATCAGAACGAACAGTAGGCAATCCTGTGAGCAGAAAGACAGGCGATATGCTTACAAGTAAGTAGCCGGCATACAGTTATAGCCTTTGGGTGTTCTCAGGCAAACCCTACCGCCATGGTTAGTTGCGGGGGGGTGAGGGCACCCGGAGGTGTGGGATTCTGTATCTTCACTGTGGCGTTCGATACCAGCAATGAGATTTAACCTTGCGGTTTACGAAGAATGTTGTAGCAGGTTGGTTTTCAGCAGGCCGTCAACATTGTTACTGTCGCAGTCGTCTGCGGTTGGCTGCTGGTGTTCAGCTGGAGGAGTTCCATCGTGGTCAAACGGTCACTGGGAGGTTGCGGTTGGGCGGTAAGGCCGGAGGCCAACTTATATGTGGGTACGGGCTCTCAGGCACAAGCTGGGCAGGGCTGCAGTTATGGGGCTGAGGGGTTCCCACGAGGTTGTGGAGGCCGTCTAGCTGGGATACTTTTGATCTGGCAGGGCAGAGTTGTGTTGACACAAGAGTAGGTCCTCTACCACTATGGGAGTTCTTTCGTAGCATTGAGTCACATCAACACCAATGTCAGTCCTCGCTTTGGCAGTTCTGGTGGATGGATGCTAGTGACCAGAGCCTTTAGTCCAGAGGGATATTCTTGGTGCTTGGCAAAGGTTGCAGAGCCTCTGGAGTTTCTTTGAGGTCACACAGGGTTTCTGGAATGACAGCAGGCCCAGTGTTCAACCTGGGTGCAGGTGGTGGGGTTCATGCAAAGTTCTGTCTGTAGTGGGTCAGTTCCTGGCCTAGCAGCAGTCCAGGCTCATCTTCTACTTTGGTCCATTGAATCTGAAGCGGTAGGTTCAGGGGTGCCCCCTAAATGCTGGATTTAGGGTGTTACAGGGCTGTCCAGGTCAGGACCAATTGGTCTCTCCCTTGGGGTGTCTACACCCCCTAGTATGCCATCCTTATGTGGAAGGCAGGTATACGCCTCTTCCTAATTAGCTGAGTTCCCTCTTCTTCCTGACGGAGGGGACTGAGTTGTGCGCTTCACCTCACCTCCCCAACGTGAGGGGTGGGGTCGGCAAAGGTGGGCACACCTTCCTTCCTGTTTATGTTTTCCCTTCCTGTTCCCACACCCAAATGGGGGGCCAGAACCGATGGGAGACTTTTGCTGATAGCAGCAAAAGGCTGGGGTCAGCTAACAAAGGTGGCAGGCCTTTGAAGCTCTCTCTTCATAGACCCTGCCCATCCTGGGGGAGGAGGATGTTATCTCAGCCCAGGATGTGCTTTGTTTCCAGACACAGAGAGCAGAGGGCTCTCCACCCTGGGGTCCAGAAAAACATCTGATGGTGGCAGATGGCTGAAAGGTAGTCAGGAACCACAGCAGGGCTGAATGTGTTTCAGGGGGTTCTCTAAGATTCCTTCTGGGTGCATTTTGCATTAAATCCGACACTGAAATCAGTGTGGGTTTAATGTGCTGAGAAGTTTGATACCAAATTCCTCAATCATCAGTATAGCCACCACTGCACTTATAATGTCTGTGAATGACACATACACGGTAGGTGCACAGTGCTAGTGCCACTGTGCCCTCATCTGTGGTATAGTACACTCTGCTAGAGGGGTGGCTTGTCTATGCCACAGGGAGTATTTGTTAGGCATGGCACCCAGGGATGGGTGCCTTATCGACTTCTGGGTTTGTGCTTTAACTTCAATACACATGTTGCTGGGGCAGGGTATATGGGTCAGGTGAGGAGTCTCTTTGGGTGGTACAATACATGATGCAACCCTCACAGGCCCTCCCAGGTCACAAGGCCTTTTGGTGCTAGTGGTATCTTTTAGAAGGGACTTATATGTGAGCCAGAGGTTGTGTCAATTGTGGGTGCAAAGGTGCAGTTTTGGGAAAGAAGACAAGTCTTGGGGCCTGGTTAGCAGGATTCCAGCACATTCTTCAGTCAGGTTGGCATCAGTTCTAGGCATAAGGTTAGGAGGTAACCATGCAGAAAGGGACACTTTCCTACACATTGTGTCTCCATATTTGAACAGAGATAAGGAAAGATACATTGGAATTATTGGTGCACGGGGGGGGATACACAACCTCAACTGAGACTTGACCTGTGAGCCAGGGCGGAGTCAGGTGCTCCCTTCTCATATGCAAATCTTTAGTAAATTGCATATCACAGCCTATGTAAAATGAAAATGTCATGGTACTTATAGAGCGCACTGTCACCAGACGGTCACCTTGCGGTGTCGCCTATTCGGCTTCCTGGCGCTGATACTCATACCGCTGTGGAACCCCTCCTGGATTTCCCTGTGAAGTGTCCACTCCTGGGCTCCCCCAGGGTGAAGCCAGGCATCCTTAGCGCTGTTGGGGCCGGTGTGGAGGCTAAGCAAGCTATTGCCCAGAGGTGCAGCGTGGGGCCCGTGATTAGAATAGGCACCAAGGCGAGAACTAACAGGTCCGAGGAAATTGAGGCCGAGACCCCGCCGAGGCGGGAATCAAACCCTGGTCCCTGGCCAGAACTCTGCATCAGGGTCTGGCGCTCTAACCATTGAGCCACACTCCTCCACAGACTCATGAGAACAGGCTCATCTTTACTCCCTCAATTACTTTTGGTCATGGTCACCCTTATAAGTATCCCCATACTCTTTGCTGTTATGCAAGACGTGAAGCATGTTTGTCAGGACTAACTCTAGGAGAGCCCACGTAAGACAGATGCCACTGATAACACAAATCTTGTGCTCACAATCAGCCGCACAATTGTAATGAAAGAAGGGCCAAACCTCACTTTATGTATGCATAGTATTAGATCATATGAACATCACATCATCACAGAGATAATGGGCACACTCTAGCTCTACTTCCACGTGCTGCTGTATCACTGCTACATGCGAAATGTGAAATAGTCAACTACAGAAATAGACAAAAACCATAGAAAGCAGTTTCTTAAAACATGTCGAAAAGAAATCAATTGTCAAAAACAAACATGGTTGAATTGGACCCATGATCTGTTGGGAAAGTCTAACAGCATGATTTAGTTACATCAGACAGAATGTAACACTAGCACAATGAAACATCATAATACAAACATTGTCAATTAATATCACTGAAATTTATAAATAGAAATGCATTATTATTACTCTTTCTCTGAGGTGCTGGAATATTTCCGTGAACATTATTAGTCTTGCTGGTAAACAACGTTTACCACGAAGTTTTGACAAGCGGTACCTTTACCACGCGGCCGTTACAACGCAAGTCGTTACCACGACTTGCGCTGGAGGGCACTGTGGGATAAGGAATTTAATACATTTATATTCCAACACCTTCCCTAGTATCCACGGGGACTGGTGTTGGAATATAAAAT
This sequence comes from Lissotriton helveticus, assembly GCF_964261635.1. Taxonomy (NCBI): domain Eukaryota; kingdom Metazoa; phylum Chordata; class Amphibia; order Caudata; family Salamandridae; genus Lissotriton; species Lissotriton helveticus. Next base: position 747,584,315 of record NC_136072.1, on the reverse strand, counting down.
TATAAAAACCCTAAATCCGCGCCCTCCAACGCAAGTAGCGGCCGCGTGCTAAAGGTATGCGTTGTTAAAACCCGCGTTGTAACAACGTACATCCGTCTTGCTCCATGTGAAGGATCCCCTAGAGTAGTAAACACTGAAGATAGAGCACTCCAATTTTGGAGGTATCATTCTTGGTATTTGGCATGAATAATGGTCGATGTCATGAGTTGCTGTGCTAAATTCATTGGTTTTAGATGAATATCAATCCACCAGTTATGCCATTATTGTATAACATAAGCTGATCACCACGTCTAAATTTGCCAAGAGAATGGGCAAAATCCCCATCACATAATGATGTTAAATCAGTAGCAGAGTTATCCTATCGTCAATTGTTCTCCCAGCTAGTGCAATACTATTAATGACCACTGCTGTGCTTTAAATCAATCCTCACAGTCGAAGTCCACGCCGTGTTGTAGGTGAGGTGGATTGTGTTTGCGAATAACCCCAGCACTAGATACTCAGTCGGTGCTGTGAAGGAATTGGGCCTTGCGCCACCTTCTTTAAGCTAAGCATTGACTGCTCGTTCACAGAATCAAGAATGCTTTGGAGATCAACGTTCTATTGAATACTGAGAGCACATTGCCTTTGTTAGTGGATTACACCTCCGTTTTCATCTTTGGTATAGCCATCAGGATGAATCAATGAGTTGAACTCATACCTGATACATGCAGTAATCTGAAAGTCAGTATTTCGAATTCTTGCAAGGCATATTCAGATTTCTGCACTTGTGGAATCGGCAAATGTAGTATGATATAAAATAGCTAATAGTAACACCTGTTATTTGCAGTGCTTTAAAAGGAAGACGTGGTGTAGTAAGCACATTACAAAAATAAGTATTTACTCCTGGGTTATTGCTGGACCTGGGGAAAAGCCTGATATGTTTGGATTTTGCCCTGAAAGGTTTGCGGAAAATGGCCTCTGCAGCTCAAAGTTGGTCCTTTTTCAGAGTGAATTCCTGGGCTCTTGGAAAAGGCTGGATGTTGCTCATTGGTGTTTGTTTCTTTGTCTGACTCGTGATGCACCTGGGCCAAATGGCTGCATTTCCACTTTTACTTGTGAATGAAGTTGAATGGCAGCTAGCATACGCAGCAGGAATGTTTTCCTAATGGTTTAATGTATAGGCTTCTTCTGCGTGATCTTGTTTGCACCTTACCAGATCTTTAATTAGTGAACATACAAAGGAGATGGTTATTAGGGATGAATGAGTGACGGACATTGACGGAACATGGGATAGTTCATGGTCTTCTGGAGTACCCACACTTTTGGTATCTGGCACGTGTCTCAACTTCTTCCTACTAAAGGCCTGATTATGAGTCTGATGTTCCACAGACCACCAGACTCATGGTGGCGGGGAGGTGGTGGTCTACCCACAGCCACACCGACGTCCGCCACCCCATTACAAGTTGTGCAGTGGAACTCTCATTGCACCACCGCAACCACCAGAGATCAGAGACCCTGGTGGTGGCGCAGCTGTCTTGAGGCCGCAATATGTTTGGCGAGACTGCCATGGTCCCACCAAGCATATAACGAGTTTGCTCTCCGCCACGGTTTTCATGTTAATTCCTCCTCGATGAAACTTGTGGCAAAGAGGAAAAAAAGGAGGTCTTACAGGGCCCCTGTTACCTGATGGCTATGGAGTGCACACAGGGGGGCACGTGTTGAAACCCCTGCGTGCATACACCCCAGTACCTGTACAGAATCAACTGCTTCACTCCATGCCATGCAGGTACTGCCTTTGATGTTCCCATTTCTGCCGGAACACCGAAGAACAACCCGTCAGTGACTAAAACAGTCGTAATCTGGCAGGCGGTGTGCACACGGGTTCGGAGGTGTAGGGCAGCAATGTGGCGCTCCCGCTCCCTCACTGCCAAACTCATAATCAGGCCCTAAATGTTTTATCTCTAGCACATCCATGTACGCAGGTCTTGTGACTCATATAGTAACATTTAAATTTATAATGTGTGTAGTTAGACAAAGAAAAAATCAGTCATTGTGACAGTGGTTGTGTTTAATAGGAAGACAAGCTTCAAGAAGCTAATATATTTGCCATTAGCACAGTACATGCAGGGGCATATAGGGAGCATTATCAGATTAATGGAGTACAACTTTATCCCAGGATGCTGATGGCAGTGACATGTGAACGATAGATGTATGGGTAGAGTAATGCATTGTCATAACGGTCACACTTGCATGTGATAATTGAGAGAGGAAACATTCAACTTCAGGTTCAACAGCTCGTTCCGTGGATTTTCAGTGCACTATTGTCAGAAGCAGTGCACGCGCCCCCACGGTCTCTGTAGTGACCTGACCTTAGGGCAACGACTGAGAGTAGGGCACTAGGACCCTATGGGTCATAGGGGCAGTGACCAGGTCACTGGACACCACATCCGGTTGGGGACAGGAAGTGGACAGAGAAGCCCAGGACTGACCAGAGGACGGACGTGCAAGGACATGCTCCCATATAACGAATAAAGAAGTGATCTCACACAAACCTGTTGTCCTGTGTTTAGTGTGCCGACTGCCCCACAAGCAAGACATGACATCTGGCGACGAAGGGTAACGTACAAACGCGTGAAACATCGCGTCGCATGTCCAGGACGAGCATCATCGAAGAAAACCAGGTGCCCACCCTGGATGCGGAGCAGCAGTGAAGAGAAAGACGCAAGGAGCAACACGGGAGCCCACCCCGACAGCGTCCAACGAAGAACAGCTGAACACGGTAAGAGGAGCGTCAGCACAGCAGCGCCAGGTCTTCGCGCTTGAAAATCAAAGCGCAAGATCTCGTGAGACCGCAAATCTCGGCGGCCATTAAGAAGTCAGGCAGCTAGGGCCAATAGCAGCACAGGAACATCTAGGCAGCCATTTTAAGGACAGGAAACGCGAGATTTCGATCGCGAAATCTCGCGTGATTACCGGCGGCCATTTTGTGTGGGACAAAAAGGAAGAAATCCATAAAGAATAGCAGGGCAGCCATTTTGAAGCCAGGCGAAAACAAAAAGAAGTGGAAAACACTAGCAAGAAAAGAATAAGAGGAATAAAGCAGAGTGAAATAAAGGCAAACTGAAAATAAAAAGAGGAAAGGGACAAAAAGATCCCCACAACATAACAGCAACCAGTGAAAATAAAGGAATGAGAAGTGGAAAGTGACAAGATCACTGCAAAACACTAACAAACAGAGGAAATAAAGGTGCAATAAGACAAAGAGACAAAGAGAGCACAAAAGAGGACGAATGATGCCTGAAACAAAGCAAAGCGCACAGTATCGCAGACCACTGCCATTCAGCGTATCAGAGCCACAGGTGGGAATAAGATGGGAGAAGTGGATCATGAAATTTGAAAGATACATGGAAGCCACAGATGTAGTAGAAGCCAAAAAGCTAGGGTTGTTCCTAAATCTGGTGGGGGATGAAGTGGACGACCTTCTAATAACGCTCCCAAAAAGCGAAACGAGCACATACAAAGGGCTGATAAAGTGTCTGACAAATAAATTCGATCCTCAGAGAAATATTGACTTTGAAAGATACAGCTTCAACATAGCGTTTCAACAACCTGACGAGTCACTGGATGATTTTACAACGAGGCTAAGGAAATTAGTGGCCCATTGTGAGTTTGAAAAATACGACAATGAGCAGGCCATCAGCCTAAGACTGATAGAAGGATGTCGTGACACAGATTTTTGTACGAGAATATTAAAGGAACCAACCACGCTACAAAAAATTCTAGAACTGGCTAGAGCAGAGGCAAGGGCGATGGCGCATGCAAGACAAATGGACCGACGGGGCGAGCAATTTCACAGAGTAACGGACACGGGTCGAACTGGACACTGGAAGAAGGGGTCGAATGACCAGATGACAAGAAAACAACAAGGGTCACAGTGCTACAGATGCGGGCTGGAATTTCCACATCGAGGAGCGTGCCCAGCGTTTGGTCAGACATGTCGAAAATGCAACAGAAGCAACCATTTTGCCACCATGTGCCAGGGCATGCACTTCAATACTGAAAGAGGAAGGCCAGGGAGACCTAGAACGACGACAAGCCGACATGCGCGACACATGGAGGCAACAACAAGGAGCTCTTCGTTGGAGTCAGGAGAAGAAGAAGAAGCAGAGGAGAAAGTGGAACGCCTATATCTCATGTCCACAGACGAGGGACAAGACGAAGAAAACATCAGGCTGATAGATAAGCAGTCATTAGAAACAACAGACTCGGTGACCATCGATGTAGGGCAGCACCAAGCAGAATTTGTGCTAGACAGTGGGGCCACGTGCAACATTATGTGCGCCACAGAATATGAGAAAAGAGAAAACCACCCCTACAACCATCAAGAGTACGAGTATTTACCTGGGGCGCAAAGAGGCCAGTGACAAATTTGGGAAAATTCACGGACACCCTGACATACCAAGACAAAACAGTCACAGAAGAGGTTCATGTACTCAGAGGAGACATCCCAGCACCATGCTTACTAAGCAATGTCACGGCAAAGTTGATGGGCCTACTACAAATGACATACCAACCAGGGGAGAGGTGTGGCGCAGCGGCCAGGGCGACTGACGCTGGAATCTGGGGACCACGGTTCGATCCCCAGCTTCGGCGGCAGGTTAGCCCAGCACCATGTGACTCTGGGCAATAGCTCGCTTAATCTTCCCGACGGCCCCCAGCGCCTAGAGACCCTTACGGGTGATTGTGCGCTTTACAAATGTGGACTTTACTTTACTTTACTTTACCACGTCGTTGACAAAAGAAGCATCCTACGAGAGTATCCGAAGCTAACAAAAGGACTTGGAAAGCTGAAAGGGCGGCAGATCACACTGCACATCTACGAATCAGTCAGACCTGTCGCTCAGCATCACAGAAGGGTATCGATCCACCTACAACCGCAAGTGGAAGAAGAGATAAAGGCACTGCTGGATCAGGACATCATCGAACCAGCTGAAGGGCCAACGCCATGGGAGTCTCCGATAGTTGCCGTACCAAAAAAGGACACTGCACAGATCAGAATATGTGTAGACATGAGAATTCCAAACACGGCCATTGAAAGAGAACGACATCCGGGGCCACATCTAGACGACATGATTAGCTGTCTGACGGGAACACAACGATTTTCCAAGCTAGACCTGTGTAAAGGGTACCACCAACTAGAACTGGACCAACAATCAAAGTACATAACAACATTCTCGACACACCTAGGTCGCTACAAACGGCTAAGCTTCGGAATCTCATCAGCGGCTGAGATCTTCCAGGAAACAATCAGACAAATAATAAGACCAATCAAGAACAGCCTCAATTATAGTGACGACATCCTGGTATTTGGCAAGTCAGATCAGGAACATGACAAAGCACTGAGGGAAGTTTGCTCACAACTGGAATAAGTGGGCCTGACGGTAAATGAAAAGAAGTGTGAATTGGGAAGAGAAGAACTGGTGTTCTTTGGGCACATCTTCTCGAAAAAAGGAATGAGGCCGGATCGCAGCAAGGTGGACACCCTAGAGAAGGCAAAACAACCAAAAGATGTAGCTGAGGTACGATCGTTCCTCGGTCTTGCCAGTTATTGTGCACGCTATATCAAGGACTTGGCAACAGTGAGCACACCACTGCGAGAACTCACGAAGCGGGGTCAAATGTTCGAATGGACCTCAGAATGCAGCAAGGCGTTCGAAGAGATAAGGGCGTCAGTGACGGCAGTCGACCACCTGGCGTACTTTGACCCGAACCTATGCACCGAACTAACAGTGGATGCCAGCCCAGTAAGCCTGGGCGCAATACTGGCACAGCACAAGCATGGAAAAGACTCGCCACGACAGGTCGTGGCCTACGGAAACAAGAGTTCCTGATACATTTTCACTTGTCGTTGTCGCCCCCCTTTCTTTGTTGACAGTACTTACTGATAGTTGTAGTGAGAGAGAGAGAGAGAGAGAGAGAGAGACAGAGATCAGTGTTAAAGGAACTTGAAATGGTCTTCCGCTTCTTAGAGTTATATCACATTTTAGGTTATATGGCTCTCCTTGGTACATAAGAGAAATACTATCTCCTTTGTTGGTCTTCTAAACCCAATATTTGATACCCTTAACATTTACTTTGGTGTGGATCTTGCTTGAGATGACTTTTATAGGCTTTCACACACTCCTAGCACAGAACACAACATTGCTTCCTTAACCAGCGCTACAAGAATACTCAGTTCATTCACATGGAACCTTCTCTTCTTTTTCATGTTCCGGTCAGAGGTCTTCCTTTTGTTCTATGGTCATGTACCAGTGCACTCCACTCTACACTGGTCTGCAGTAATTAAGGATTTCCTCTGCTCCCTGCTCCAGTCTCATTACTCCATTCCTTGCAGTCTGCAGGTATATTCGGGGGTTTACAAGTTCTTAGGCGCCAATGGCACTGTTTTTCATGATCCTTATTTTAGCTCAAATTTGCACTCATCTATTTTTTCAGTAAATCTTGCAATTCAACAATTTTATGGTTCTCCTTTTGGTAGACTTCACTCCATATTTTGTAATTTCATTCCCATAAATGTTCACATCGTCTAATCTAAACGAAGCCCACTCTGTTCAAACGACCCAGGTCACAAACATATATATGTATTAGTTACAAAATTTGGTGAAAATATTTCCTTTCAAAAAAAGCACCCTGGCTGTTTATTTCACCCTTTTCATGTTTTCCTAACCCTATATCAATATGTTCCTTCGTATCCATACATGTAATTTTCAGAGTCGTGTTTAGTTATATACATCGAATGCTCTTGACAGACAAAATTAAAAAAATATATCCGCAGTATTGTACCTAATGTAGGATATAGAGGTCTTGGTTGAGGCTCAAAAAATGAACAAAATCAAATATTTAAAGCTCTACTTTTTGAGAGCAGATTAAAGTGCTTCAAACGAAAACGAAATGAAACTGGCCCATTTATTTTGTTGAAGGGCCCACAAAAGACGTATAAGGCAATCATATTTCACTGATGTATTGCTATCCGGACTCGAATGTACGGCGTCTACTGGGTGCCTCTGATTCAAGGTTTCAGTGGACACGCATATTAGGATGTAAGTGCAGAGACGGCTACTCATAAATAGTGAATGAAGTGATGCTATTCTTCTGACTAAAGGGGCTTTTTATAAAGAAAGGAAGGCTGTTCTTTCCCGCGCTTTTAGCGACACCTCAGCGCACTCATGAGGGATGAAGCCAGCTTGCAGAAATATTGTTTCACAAGTCGAACAATACTTCAAACATATTGTTTGTGTTTACATCACGCAATCATATGCTAGCATAGTGTTAAAGAATGCCATATGCTAGACATTATGGAAGACGTGTGAACGTTTTTGACATGTGCTCCGCTTTTGATATTTTATTTAGCAGAACAATTCCTCTCAGCGGCAACTTATTAACCAGGCGGCTAGAAATAATAAAACAAGCATTCCTTGAGTATTTGCGCTAAGCATTGACAAGATAGATGTTAAAAGAGGTCAGCTGCGGAGTCTTTTTTTTTTTTATTCAACAATTACACAACTCAACAGCAGCGCGGAAATTCAGGCTGCATGCTCCAACCAGGACGGAAAATGTTTTACTATCTAAGAGCCTGAATCACAAAGGTAAACGTACACTTTTATATAGGTTTATTACTCTCTTGTATTCACAAACTGCATGCGGAATTCTCAGGCTCGACTTCGCAGGGAGTTTTGAGTCGTAAAAACTCGGCGCTTAGTTTGTGAATACCAAAAAAGGAATAAAGTACTCACAATTACATTTACCTTTGTGAATCATGCCCTGAGAGTCCAGAATGGTGATTTTTTGACCAAGTATTACGATTTTAACCAGGGGAGTAGCCACAAATAGACAGTATACCCCACTTTGAACCATATTGAAACTGTAACTGAGAAAGCAATGTGATGGTGGCACACATTCTGGGAAGATGCTCCCCACATAAGCGAATTTGGAAAACAATGTGACTAACTGGTGCATTTTATACCACTATTCTAACAGAATGTTGCCAAAAAGGGAGAGGCTATGGAGGTGGTTTCATATGGATATTCTTTAAATTATCATAGTCATCAAGGAATTCCTACTGTGGCTGCCTCTGAGAGATGTTGGAGAGGGTCACTACTTCTAAAGAACATGTTGAAATAATTAGGACATGTTGCTCATTTTGCAGAAGAAAAATCAAATTTGCTAAAAAAAAAAAGCATATGGGGGCAATTCATAAACTCCATTATGAAGTACTTTTAGTAGTACTATTAATGCACAGCATAATGCTGCTCACGAGCCAATGTCCAGACGTTCCACCCCCTACCTCCCCTATCTTTCACTATGCGGAGTTCTCTACTGAAGGGAAGGGGATACATAAATGTTAGGAAGGGGTTTAGTAAGGAGTGTACACTCGCCCAAAAAAAGACAAAGCTCATTCCTCTTAACAAACCGGTCTTCTAAATCACTGCAGCCAAAATGTGTAATTGCCATTGCATTTATATAGGCATTGCTATCCTTGATGTGGCGTTCAAGCGCTTTACACCGGATAGCATGCTCCAGAACCTAAGTTTAGTGGTTAACCCAGTATTATTAATTATTGTTGATTATAGGGATTTGTCTTCTGTGCCAAGCCAACCATCCCATGCATGCAATCCCGTTTCTTGTAGCGATTCAATTAATTGGACTTATATGTGATCATTTTTGGTGGGCTCTGTTACACATGTACATGGTTGACAGAATTAATAGATAAGCTAAAGGTGTTTAGGTGTTGTTAAGTTGAAGGGGGATGACTTTCAGAGGAGGAGAGGTTTGATCTTTTAAATAAGTTGTGGGCAGTTTGCCGAAACACAATAAAAGGGATTAAGGGGAACATGTATGTCATTGAGTAGGTTGCGCAGACGATACATGCAGGGGATGGAAGAAGAGGGCCAATTGGGAGAAAAAGGGAGAGGTGACAGTCACACGTTTTAAGTAAGGGTCAGATTTTCATGCCTTATTTTAGAGCTATAGCTGATCATTTTTGGCGATAGCATTGACATTTTGGGAGGCACAATTGTAGACATAAACTACATTATTTGCATGAAAGGCAAACAGTCGTTTTGCTGCTAAGCTACAGCTAGATCACCGCTCGAGCCAGGTCTGCTGATGAGCTCAAGATATGGAAGAGAAAAGTAATGGCCGAACGCAGGTGTGGGGAAATATTCAGAGCATTAGGCTGCATTCAAAGGAAATGTTAAACTCAATATCATAGTATTATATAAAAATATGAGGGAAGCCAATACAAACATTAATAATGCTGGACCGAATGTCTGGTGATGTTCATCCTCAAGTTTAGCTCAAAGAAATAATTATAAAATCAAAATGGGATCCATTTGAATGTGTCTGGTTTGGCATAGTTAAAGTACACTTTGAAGGGGGAGTACAGCTACCTTAGACAGTGAAAGTGTATTTCCTGCACTTCTTTGGTTGGAGGGTGGAGATCCAGATTCTGAGGTTTGGCGGATGGCCAATGGGATCCTTTTGGAAATTCAATTAAGGCTTTGATAGCAAAGGGCTGCAGATTACACTTTCTGCATTATTGCTCTTTGATAGATAGAAGGGGTGAAGGGGGGACATGCAGATTCTGTTGCACAAAATGTAGGGGTCCTTTAGGTGAGGTCCATCCTTTTGTCTTTCTTGATCACACTTTCAGTTGGCCAGATGCAGATACATCACACCTCTTTGTTCCTCGGTTGTGAGTGTTCCAACCTAGATACTACCCTGCTGTGAAGGGCATCACTACAAAAAAAGACTATGGGCCAGATTTAGTAAGCCTAATACCGGTCGGTAACGGCCAAAATTACCGAATTTTGGCCGTTACCGACCGGTATTAGGCTTTTCAGATGTAGGGGCCTAATTTAAGGATTCGGTAATTTAAGGAATCGGTAAATTACCGAATTCTTAAATACCGATACGGTAAATGACCAAATCCTTAATGTAGGAAGCACTCAAGTGAGTGCTTTTCACTTGTAAGGATTCGTTATTTACCTCCAACTATAAGTTAGTGGTAAATATCGAAAACCCTAAAAAAAGCAATTTTGTGCTTTTTTCAACTGTGCCATGTGGCAGACATACATGAAGGGCATGTATGTCTGCCACATGTGCACCCATGTACTATACAGGGGTGCAACAGGGTGTCAATGTGACACCCTGCCACCCATGTAAGTCTACACCTTTTTACCGATTCGGTATTTACCGAATTGGTAATTCTCATTCATTCCTATGGGCCTCCAGGCCCAAAGGAATGAATGGGGAATACCAAATCGGTAAATACCGAATCTGTATTTACCGAATTGTGCTTATCACACCTGGGGGAAATTCGACTGGCTCAAGAATCCCATAAAGTCACAAATAGCCATATTTTAACAATTCAATGCTCTTTGGGTATTCAGCCATATCTTACTTTCTGTTTGACTACTTATGAGAAGTATTTGTTGACTCGGTTTAGACTTAATTTGTTTTTCCGTTTGGTCTTATTTCCAGGGAGACAGGATTGGTTAATTCCTATCACCCAGTGTCCCTGTGACGGCACTTCTGTACAGTCAAATATACATACATTATTGTTTTGCAAATATTACAAAGTACCACGTAAACAATGGATTATTCCCATCCTATTGTCCCTTGGCTTGAGAAGATGCCGTCCTGCCTTTGTAAATGTAAATGTATAGGCATTTATATAGCACACTACTTACCCGTAGGGTCCCAAGGCGCTTCGACCGCTGCGAAACCCTTCCTGGCTTCCCTGAGAGATGGTCCCTTAATGGGTATCTCCAGGGTGAGACCAGGCATCCCCGGCGGTCTGGTGGGGCCGTTAGTGAAGATGAGGCAAGCTAATGCCCAGAGTTGCCGAGTGTGAACGCTGATCAGAGTGGGCACCGAGGCGAGAGAATTATCGAGTCCGCTGACCCTGGTCCAGAAACCTGCCGCGCCGGGAATCGAACCCTGGTCCCGGGCCGTCCTCTGCTCTCGGGTCTGCCGCCTCTAACCAGTGAGCCACACTACTTCACTACTTTATGGCATTACAAACATTAGACTCAGCATCAAATGCCAAAAGTATAGCCATGTATTTAAAAAACTGTCTGAAAATCCGAGTTACCCTGGAGGCAAATGGCAATTTTATAGATTAACCAGTCCACCATTAATATGATATGTTTGACTTTGTAGTTTTTAGCTGTATGAACTATAGTATGGATGTAAGGCTTTATTATCACCCATTTTATTTAATACTATTTTTATTGTGTATATGAAACTGTTTATATTGATTGTTGCTTTTATGATTTTATATTGTTCTAAAATCCAATAAAGCTTTCTACTACTACTACTACTATTTACCGAATTTTACTGATTCGGTAAAATTTACCGAATCATTAGCTACATATCATTTACAAATTCTAAAATATAGAATCGGTAAAATTCGGTATTTTAGAATCGGTTAATGATATTTACCTACATCTGGCCCTATGTCTCCAGGAAAGCCTGAAGAGGCCTTTTATAAAGAAAACCCAAACCAGTTTTGATGCTTAAGTCAGCTGATGCACTTGCAGCATGAGTCAAGTAAAAGTTCTGTTTTTATCAGCCGCGGCCGGTAGTGGGAGTACTTGCCGGGCGGTGACGTGGGGAGGGGGAGGGGCAGGGTGGGGGTAGTAATGTATGGATTACAGACCTTAACAGGTAAGTAAACATATAAACAAATAAAATAAATTTCGTTGCGTGCACTGCATCGCATTTGGTGATGCAGTGCACGCAATGAAATTTGTTTTATTCATTTATATGTTTATTTACCTGTTAAGGTCCGTAATCCATACATTACTACCCCCCACCCTGCTCCTCCCCCTCCCCACGTCACCACCCGGCAGGTACTCCCAGTACCGGCCACGGCTGGTTTTTATACATCTACAGACAGATATTAGTAAAACAGCAGCATAAAAGAAATGTTCATAATTTGTTCTGCAAGTCCCAAATAATTGCTATGCCGTATTCTAGTTTCCCTAGTCCAAAATGTGAATTCAGAAATATAACTTTTAGGGTAAACATTTTTGAAGAAATTGATTAGTTGTTAAATACACAATTTTACTGACAGTAGCTATGATAAGGTTCCAAATATAATGATATTTTATGACTTTATTCTATGTGGATATGTGTAGCCTGCAGAGATCCGAGACATTAGCATCAATTGCCACTTCTCTGCTTGATTATAAGTGTGTTCCTAGGCAAATCATCCTGTAGCCTAGCAAGGAACTACAAGCAATGACCTTCTAGCCCCCGCTTGCCCCTCCAAAAAGAAACACAATTGTCAGGGCTAAAAAACCAGGCGATAAGCATATAATAACAGACGCATACATGTAAATCTTCCCCAAGCACGTATTCCAACCAAAATAGATCAAATGTAGCTTTCCAAAGGCAGTTGAGGAAGACCTGCAGAACAGCATACAGCAGCCAATCACACGCTTCATAAATACTAGAACTAAGGGGCATATTAGCAAGAACCGTGTTAAAATTATCACCGTTTTAGCGTCAGGAAACTGCCACTAAAACGGCGATAATGGGCTTGCTAATATGCATTATAGAATTCCAATAGAAGTCCAGGTTAGATGTCCTGCACATCTAACCTGGGCTTCTATTGGAATTCTATAACCCATATTAGCAAACCCATTATCGCCATTTTAGCGTCAGTTTCCTGACGCTAAAACGGCGATAATTTTAACGCGGTTCTTGCTAATATGCCCCTAAATGCTGAGAAAAGTAATGTCTTACAGATAAAGCCATTTTCCTCGAACATTTGGAGCATTAACAGTTCGAGAGGTAGAAAAAAAATCAGTAAAACTCACCCAGCATCGAGCACACACAATACAATAGTAAATGTACTCTATTTCAGAACTGTAGTAAGCCCTACACCACACAATGCAACGGAGAAATAACAACAATGTCTGTGTTATGTTATAAATAACTTGTAATTGCACCCACCAGGGCTTGAAGCTAATGAAGTGAGGGGTTCATGATGCCCCTTGTTTTGAACAGAATAAAACATTTGTCTCAGGTCGACACTCCAATAAAGTAAAGGGAGAATTGAGGTGGCTCATGGATGAAACTGCACTCTAAGACATGATGATCACAGCCAAGAAATTAATCATGACCGGGGCCAGACTGACTACCGGGCAGTTTGGAATGCTGCCGAGCTGGGGGCTCATTTCACTGCGGTGGGGGCTGATTTAGTTCATGGAGACATGCGTGTGCTTTGAAATATTTAAAGCAAAACGAATTTTCTTTAGCACACGCAGGTCTCCATGAACAAAATCAGCCCCCAGCTCAGCAGCATTCCAAACTGCCCGGTAGCCAGTCCGGCCCTGATCATGACCTTATGAAACCATGGTGGAGGTGTTCTACCCTCTTTCTTCTCCTTCTCTTCAAAGCTATCCCCATTTTCTCTTCCCCCTCAATCCCATCATTCACAATATGATAGAAATATATATTGTGACAGTCCAGCAGGCATCAGTTTAGAATGGTACAAAACCAAAAAGAGCAGAGGCTTGAAAAAAGAGCATTGCCCATTATCCCAGGGATTGACCTGGACATTCCAGGGAATTGTATCATCTTCCATGTTTTTTAATTTATATGTTGATGACTTTTCTTATAAGGTCTCAACGATCTTTGACCTAAATCTGAAAGCATCTAAAATGGATGTGCTCTGTTTGTAAGGCTGGTGTTGCTGCAGGGCTGCCTGGGTAGGACTAGGTTCCCAAGTGCGCATTTGGACTTGGCCACACCTGAGGGCTTTCAAGCTCGGTATGGCTGTCACCGGGACCTGTGGTGTGGCACGGCCTGTGTGAGGGAGGATGGTGTTACTGCAGGATCGCTGGGGTGGGACTGCAACCCGCAGTGTGCCTATGGACTTTATGGCACTCTAAAACTGCTATCATTATAGTTCTATCTTTAAAAGAGAAAATTGTAATCCTTCAGTTAAGGACACCTACAAAGATAAGCCTCAATAGCTCCTAGGCCAGAAATAAACAGATCCATGGCTCCTTTGAAGAATTGAAAACAGAATAATAGATCTTCTTTTGGAGTATTTAAATAATTTGATCCGTACCCATATTTCTAATAAGCATTTCTTATGTATGATTGATGACTTGTCCTGAAGAAGGTGACAAACATTTATTCACCGAAACTCTGCGTCAATAATTTACATTTTTTAAAATAATTTTGTAAAGTGTTTTTATTTTATCCGTGTCTCTCTTTATTCAAAGAAAAAACCCACATGTTAACATATGTATGAGCTAATATTGATTCTAGAGGAATGTGTTTATGAGATGCTTTTTAAGAGGTCTATACTGTATGCATCATAAACTGATCAGTGCAGATCATTCAGTTGTTTTTAATATTTTTAAATCGTTCTTATTTTTTAATGAAACATAAAAAGATTTTGTAATAATGAAACTGTATACTAAAATGTATATTTGCTTATGATTATCCATATCACTTTTGTTGTAACTTTGAGGTGGCTAGAATTGTTTATACACTGCCTTTCAATCTAGAAACGCCATTCCCAAAATACTTTCATCCAGTTAGGGCTTTGCCGGTTTGTAAAACTAACTTAGTTCTCTAAATCCAGTAAAAATGGTCCTCTCTCTGTTTTTGTGTTATAAACCCTGTCCCTTTTCATTACATATGGGTAACTCCTTTGTGAGCTCCTGGTTGAGGCAGAAAGTTTATCTAGCTCGTGGGAGTCTTTTCTTTTAAATTTCATTTGATCGGTGTTTTAAGGTGTTTAAGATTTCACTGATTTTAATCTGTATCTTGAACTTTATATATATTTGTTTGTGGGCAGTATGAAATCGTGTATGTATAGGGCTTTGGTAAAAATTGACAGGGTTAACTTATGAATTGGTATGCTGTGTAAATTGTTTTCTTCTTTTATCTATTGTGCCATGTCTTTATTTATTCTTGTTTTGCTTTGTGCCGAAATAATAATTTATTGATTAATTGAAAATTCAAATAGCAAAGCAAAAGGCAGTTCATACAGTTTTCTTTCTCAATGTGAATAAATAATCCCCCCATGAAAGGAGGCGTGATTAAGATGCTAACCTTCATCAGAACAAAATACTTTAATTTTGTATTCAATTTCAGCAAAGTTGATCGGCAAGGGCCTGAGAATTCAGTGCACAATTGCCAACCGTGTCCAGATTTCAAGTGCTAACCCATCAATCTGTACTGTGGAAAAGGCTTAACTGTTAATCCGATACTGCAGGTTAATGCCGGTTTCTATTGGAATCCCTTTGAGTATAACAAAACTGGCACATTTAGGTCGATATAGAGAATGCATTGCTTGAAGTTCTACCTACAAGGAGTGATTAAGAGAGATTATAAGGAGTGATTTATTGATAATAATAACTGTGGGAACTTTCTTTAGAGTCTCAGGGCAGACAGGAGTTACTGGATCATATTGTTACAATCAGAGCCTTTAACCACTTGTGTCCTTGGACATTTCCTTACTGTTGAGTCCAACACTGAACATCAGGGACATCCCTTTAACATTTGACCCTCAGGGTGGCAACGTTGAACATTCCAAATCTTTCTCAAGGAGGTGGCATTCAAATATGTTCAAAGCTCAGTGAAAGATATAATAATGGAGACTATAGGTTTTCTGGCCAGTGCTATAACTGAAAGTCAAGTATATGCAAAGTAAATTAGTCTCGCTTTGCCAAGCATGAGTGAGTGACACAGCCACTTATGTAAATTCCTGACAGGTTAAAGTAAATGTATAGAAAGCAATAAAAACATGTGGATAATATTGAGAAACACAGCTCTAAATAGTGCAGTGGGCAACAAGCACGCCATCACAAAAGCCACCATTGTGTGCCTTGTGGGCCATAGAGGAGCATCACGAGTAAGGGTGAGAGGGAAAGAACATCCAGGCCATCACAAAGGGTGCCATCCAGCGCCTGACGTGCCACACAGGAACACTGGGAGAGAGGGTGAAATGAGGTGAACCAGGTGGAGCATAATGACGCTCTGAAGACGGAGGCATGCACTTCAAAGGAGTGTTGAAATAGAAATAAAATGAAAACAAGTAGTTCTGTGATATCAACAGTGATGGGCTACTCCTTAGCCAATCAAATCAATGGTTGACAAACTATGTTATACTGGAGAAAAAACAAGAATAGTTGTAGATAAGAAAGCCATAAAAAAGCAGGGAAATGAGATGTATAAGTCACTGATCTAATCATACTTTATTTCTGACATACCATGCAATGATGTACTTAAACCACTTTGACGTGTGATACACTTAATGCTACTTATTATTAGGACATAGTTTATGCTAGCTTCAGTCCGGCCAATTAGAAAAAGGTACAGATTCCCTTAGTACAATTAAAGACACATTACCCATGTTATGGAAACTTGATGGGTATTATTTGCTTACCCTTCTGAGCTTCTCCAACTATTCCTTCCGCATGTTCATGGTTATATAAAAGGTGTTAGGCTCAAACGTTTTCCACACAATGTCTTTTTCCATCACACAACAATTTTCTTCTAGTCATCTTATATGTCGTCCACAAGCTGGGCCTCCTGCCCTGTTTGAGTGTTGGAATTGAGGCATCATTGCTCCAGCACTGGCATAGCCAGCTCTGCCACACAAGTGCAAGTGCCAGCAGGAGGCAGGAACCACTCTTCGATGGACCGTATTATCAAATCCTCATTGGCAAATCAACCGCAGGTTCCAATACAAATTCCTCATCCAAACAAATGGCAAACCCAGTCAGAGTTGCAGTCTTGATCTGGGTGATAGCTAGAGTCACTATCGATCATGGTGGGTGTGTTGTATGTTTCTGGTATGGCCCATTGTCTTTTTCCTATGTTAGCCTTATTCTGCATATTGTAGGCCACTTTTATTTTGCACATGTTACTAAATATTACGATTGCCTTTGTGCCACATTGTATTTTAACACAGAACCAGCACATGTTTTCATGTTTTATTTTACTTTTCCTGGCATTTATTCTGAACAGCTTAGGCAAGGTCAAACAACATTGCCCAGTGTTATTCTCTCTGGTCAGACACTAGCATCCATACATAAAAAAGGAATGCAGCTAATGTTTTTGAATACACATATCTTGTCATATAAGTGAGGACAGTGGTTCTGAAAAAACAGATACACAGAGCGAAGGTCCTGAGATGAGAGTGCTGCATACGCTGAGATGTAGAACATCCACCAAAGTCTGCTAAGGTACGGAATTGGCTACTAAACCCAGAGATCTATTATATATAACCACTTAGTTTCAGTAGTATGGGAGGCGTTAGCAGGTCTGTCTGATAGCATGACAGGGCTATTTATGGTATATGGTTAATTAACCATGCTGATGATATTATTGACATCAATTTGTTTTCTAATTGCGGCGCAATTCGTAGATCTTATAGCACAATAGTTTAAATAAACATAATAAACTTCCTTCTTGTCCCTTTTTGTTTTTTATTGTGGACAAGTGCAATAAAGAGCAAAAGGGTGTGTCCTGTTACTGTCATCCTTGAGAGGGTCGAGAGTGTTGTGTTCTGGGTGTCAAATCAGTTGTCCCTCTGGAAAGTTTAGTAGGGCAAGTGAGGCACTATAGCTAGTCGGACTCAGGCTCATAGATACTGAGGAGGTATAATGACTCGTTCCCTACATACTGATGTTCTACAGCCCCAAGCATAGGCGTGTTCCTCAGCAGAATCCATGCAACAGGTGATGTTGTTTCTGACACCAAACTTCAAGTCACTTTTATTCTGTGGCCTAAAAGTGCAGAACCTTCCATGGGTTCAGATACAGCTTCCCCTTCTTCCTGCCTCAGCCTCTTGTAGTCATCCCCATGCAAGGGTACTGCCAGCATCCCTTGTCAGCAGTCAGTCAGCCAGTCAGTTCCTTCACACAAGGAAGGATCAAGGCGGCTCTTCTTCAGGCAGGATGTAGAAATCTGCAGGTCCTGAACCTAGTGAAGGGGAGTTGGCAGTTAGTAAACCCAACACTGGAACACAGAAGAGTTTTTTCATTCCCCCTTAAGTAGGGCTGATTCTAATCGAGTAATTTTGACACCCTCACTGACAGTTTTTACCCCGTACTTATACTATGTTTGTATACACATATCCAATTCTGGTACTGGTTTAAAGAAGTTCCTAACTTTTGGGTGTTCCTCCCAGAAAGGGGCATGCATCAAAACAGTAGGTGGGGTGAAATGGAAGTCTCCTATCACGGATGACCTAAACTAAAGGCACAGAAGATGGAGAGGCTTTCACAATGAACTATCACACACTCTACTGGGAGTAACACTTCTACAAAATAATGAAGCAGTAAGGGGTAGAAGATGTTTCCTACATTTCAAAATGACTGTCACTTATCCTCCACACCCTGGTCCATTACAACAGACATCAGGATTGCTGGCAGAAGTCTTGCAATTCTGATTGGTTTCTAGGGCACTATAAAACCTCTGTCTTATGTACCACTCTGGTTCCGGAAATAAAAATGGATTCAATGTTGTGCAGCAACATTCAGTGCAGTCTCTCTACACACATTCTTCTGCATATGTATAAATGATGCAATCAATCACTCATATGAATGGAGTGAAGGGCCGACTTTCAGGCAACTGACACCAAATTACAATAAGGAGAGACCAGTAAGTGAATCATCTGAGCAGGCATCAGGCATCAGGTATAAAGGCCTGTCCTTATACTAGAATCTGTTGTAGGCATCACTGTCAGTTTTCTAAGTCCCTGTGAGCAGATTGTAGTCACACTCAGATAAAAGAATGCACCTGATGTTCCCTTCAAACCACATAGCACTCCAGACCTCAGCACATTTTTCTGGGTTTCATTCTGTTTCACAGGGAGCACTAAGTGCACACTCAATTTTGTTTGTGGCAAAAAAAAAAACAACAGAATGTCTCTATGAAGATCTTGAGGCAGGGGTGTGCTCTCCAGAGAGGCATGGGAACTTTTCTGTCACAACTATAACCAAAATAATTAAATTAAACCATAGTACATTTACCAATGGTTTAGAGCTGGAATATTTTGGTGTTTCCTCCCGTGACATTTTTGGCTTCTGACCTCCTGTCTGGATCATGTTTTGCTGGCGTAGGACTTTGAGCACTATGACACTGCTGTTCACTGCCAAAGTGCTGTGCTGGTCATACACTTACTGATGACTGATGTATACATGATTGGCTGATATGACTTAGCTGCAAGTCCCTTGTCTAGGAGTAAGGCATGTACCTAGGGCATGTAACTCAAATGCTGCTCACAAAGCACTGCTTGTGCAATCCATGGAGGTAGCTCTTCAAACATTCCACAGGTTTGCCCTGGCATGGCCTGTGTGTCCAGGTTACTGTTACTCAGCTTGACATTTAAAAAACTACTTGCTAAGGTTCTGCATGTCATTCCCTAATTTGGAGTACTCCATTGGGTTGGAGTATGGTGTTGGGAAGAGGCATGGCATGGGCGCAGGTGCCCTACATTTACTGGTAGTGAATGCCACTGGATGGTGTGTTTGGTGCAGTGGGGTCTACTTCTCACATTGATTATCTTCGTGGACCAGTAGAAAGGCTATTGAACAGTATTTCCGATATTCAAAAGAGTAGCAGTATAGTTTCTGATATCGATGAGTAAGTAATGGTAAATCCTCTCCAGTCATGCAATTGGTTTCACCTTTACTAATGTGGAAATGCCACTTTGGGAAAGTGGGAATTTCTGTGCTTGAGGCTCTGTGTGCCTGTCAGCCTGTCTGCAATCCATATCTGGGTGCTGGAGGGACAGCTACAACTGTGCATTTCTGATAGAATGCCATAACCTAGGGTCTTAAGAGAAACTGCACACCTCTGACTCTTAGGGGTCTTTCTGGGACAGATAAGAGGAGTTCGAATTGGAACCTGCATTCCAAGGGGCATGGTCTTGGCCCCACTAAAGATAGTGATCAAGCCTCCCAGGGCAGGATGACAGACAGGACAACATTTAGAGAGGGCCTGTGCATTTCAAAGGTGGCGTTTTTGCACTGATCTCATCTTCAAAGGCGATTATGGGTAGAACTTCAGGGGCTCTGCCCTCAGGAGTTAGAGACACTTTTGAGATTGGAGCCATACTACGCTGGTTTGACACTGGGTCATCGACAAGGTGAACCATTGGAGCAGGAGGGGCTGAAACTGGATTATCTACAGACTTGTGGTGGCCTGGGGCGTGTCATGCCCCAGAAAAGGGGCTGGCTATCACTTGGTGGAGTTTGACTGATTGTTGCTGGCCTGCAGCTAATTGCCCGCAATCATGGATGGGTCCATAGGCACTCTCCCAGGGCTGGTTGGCTGGCCTCCTGTCCAAGAGATCTCAGGGACAGAAACAATCTCCCCATTTCCATGAGATTGTGAGGTCTGTGCAAGGTGCAGCAGAAACAGGTGAAAGTGCTCGTCAGAAGGGATAAGGACCATCCTGACGTATGCCGTATTCACACTGTGCAGAGGACAGTGCTTGTAAAGATCAGGGTCCCACCTGAGGTGCTGGAACATGAGGAATTCGAGGAGTGCTGGGGAAGTGTAAAGACTCTGAGGGACCAATGCTTGCAACCAGAAACCTGTGCTAGCATGTGGTGTCCGAGGGGTCTTGGGGGACATTTGACAACTCTGCAGGACCTGTGCTGGAAGCTTAGGTTGTCTTCAACCTCAAGAACATGTGGACAACAGTGCCTGACATTCCTTCTCCATTCGAAGTCGCCGGTTCTGTCTACCTGGACCCACACCCTGAGGTACTCTGTTGTTGAGAATATCGTAACTAGACCTGAACAGTCTTGTCTTGCCTTGTGTAGATGCAGGGCAGGCTGCCTGGAGCAACTGCAGCTAGAACCTCCACTTGAGGAGAAAATGTCTTCAATTTGGAAGCGCACCAGCTCCTGATGTCATATTCTTTAGCCTGCGGGTGGGATATTGATAACACACTTGTGAAGGAGCTGCTGGGTGCCTGAAGGACTAATGTAGAGGGACAAACATAAGTAACTGTTTCTTCGGCTTTAGTTGGTCCCGACAATCTAATCTAAGTGTCGCCAGCAGTTACAATATGTATTGTTGGCTGGTGTAATTTGAGCAGCTGAGTGTTAGATCATGAGGCGTAGTCAAAACCTGTGATTTCTTGACCATTACAACTGTATGATGTATGCAATATTGGGAATGTAGTGTTCTATGCTGATGTGTTAGTGGAAAAGTGGAATACCTACATATATTTTTCTGTCACTTTTGATGGGGGAGACATTGCTTGGTTCGTGAACACCTCAGGGAAGTAAGGACATGGGTTTATGTTGCTAATGAGGCTGAAGGGTAATGGGGCAGGTGAATACCTATGATTAGTAGTATATGTTCATGCCATTCTGCTGCTTATCAGAGAGTCTGACAATTGCATATAACTGTCAAGCATATATCCAATGTGTATGTCATTTTGATTTCAATGTGTTTGTAATGCAAAGAACAGTGTTTTATATATGAGGTGTGGAGTCTTTTTGTAGCATATTGAGTGTGTTTTGAGGGTTGTGGTGTATCAGTACTTTACACTTTGACCCTGAGAATAAGCCTGACTGTTCTGTGCCAAGGATGAGGAGAATGTATGACGTTACAACGCATACATTTACAACGCATGCCTTTACAACACAGTTTTTACGCCGCAACGTCCCTTACAGCGCATACATTTACATCGCACACCATTACAACAAATTTTTTAAAACTGCATTTACAACGCATTCCATTACATTGCATTAAACCTGCACAACGCATACCATTACAGCGCATACCAAAACATTGCATTTAAGGTAAGTGGTGGATAGTGTAAAGGTAAAAATTACTATTCTATCTCCAGGGGGTGCAACAGTAGGGTAAGTGTTGGATAGTGTAGGGGTACTATGCGTTGTAATGGTATGTGTTGTAATGACATGCGATGTAATGCCTGCTTTGTAGTGTCATGCGTTGTAATGTCATGTGATGTAGTGACATGCAATGTACTGGTTGCATTGTAGTGACATGCATTGTAAAGGATGTTGCGATGTAATGACTGTGTTGTAAATGTAGTGCGATGTGATGACTGCGTTGTAAAGGTTGTTTCCCATGAGCACAGATTGTTGGACAAGTGTATCGTACTCATCCTATCTAGGATGGTGGATTCTGTCTGGCATAGATGCGTTCCAAGGAGCCAGAAACCACTGGGCCTAACAGGTAGCAAAGACAAAAATAAGACATGTCTTAAAATACCTAGAAATGATATTAAAACAAAGGATTGTTTTTGAAAAACAGACTTAAGACTTGAGCAGGAAGGACCTTTATAGGATTTCTGGTTTCTTGCCTGCTGAGTATGTTTTTGATAACCACAACATTCCACCAACTAACAAAGATTTTGCAATTCATTCATGCTTTAAAGCAGATTTCTCATCCTTAGCCCCGAGGCAGATTTAGGAAACATATCCTGTTGCTACCCCATGTGGGATCAGAGCAGATAGCGGGCGAACCTTTATCGCCCACCAGCGTGTCGCTTTAAAGTCTGTCTTGAATGTTTCATCTTTGTAGTCAGCCACTGAAATATTCCACAAACTGCTTGCAGCAAAACTGAAGCTGTGCTAGCATATCATTACTTTCTACACACATGGCCCACAAGCTAGAGAATGTTAAAAATGTTCAGGTGGCCTTTGAAGCCTCTTTGGGCAGTCTGTCTGGGGATGTTCTAGGGAGATGAAAGGTAAAGCCAGCCAGAGGTCTGTACAGGCATTAAAGAATGTTTCAACAACATCCATGGAAAAGAAGCTCTGTAGCAAAGTTCAAAGGACTTGAATCTAGTTAGAAATTTGGATGCAAAATTGTTGACCAAAATAAACAATTTCTGAAGGATCCAGGCAGAGGTTGTGAGTATAAGAAGTAGAAGGTGGATCACAAAGATCCTTCCACATAGATGCAAGGGGTCAGATTTATCAACAGTTTGCAGTCACTGCTAGTTACTCTGCACTAGCACAAAGTGTTGCTTTGGGATTTTAAGTTTGAAAGCTGACTAAAAGTGCTATGTGCTGCTGTGCATCAATGAGCCACCTAGTGACGGGGACATTAGAGTTTGCATGCAACCACCTATGGTTTTTGACTCAAAGCCCTATTTACCAAAATCTGTAATCAAGACTTTCATACTTAAACTGAGCCTGCTTGATAACGGTGCAAAGAAGGAGAAAAGTTAACTTTTTTCCAACCTTTTCTAACTTTGCTTGTGCTGTCCTGTACACCACACATACAAAGGTGCAAACCTTTAAAATTAAATCTAAGCATTGTATTTTGTACCCTAAGAGTCCTTCCAGTACCAAACGTATGTTAGACTCATGTAGACACTCTTGCACTATTCTGAAAAGGTGTCCACATGGGGATAGGCAACCAGAATCTGCACCAGAGACTGGTAAGGAAGCAGTATCACAACATATTAGAGGATTCAGTGCTGTCCTGCTCGCTTCCTTTTCATGAAATTCAGTGCTGCAAAGCAACTTTAGTTGCTGAGCTATTTGTATGAAGAAATAGTTCATTTGTCACAAATAGTGCAATAAGGGGAGTTCCCCTGATGCTTCTGCATTAGCGATATGCCCTGAGAGGTAGTTGCATTTCTAAGTGAAGCATGTGACAACAGTATTATATTTCGTAGCTCTGTGGGACAGTCTAGTCCCTTCTTAGCCTACTTTTTAGGTTTTATTTGTGCAAAAGCCTGTTCTCTTAGCTTCATTTGTCATTGGTATCTTATAATTAAATGATGAGCTTGAGTATGGGCAAGCAGCTCTTGTGGCCTGGGTCTATATTAGCTTACAGGAATTCAGAAAGGCAAGGGGAGAAAGCAACTGTCATCATACAGTTTTACACATGAAATTAAATTAATAATTATTTTGGAATACAGTATTTGAGTTAGTGGACCACTGCTTGACTGAGAATCAGTTAAATTCATGTAAAAATGACAATGTACAACTTTTTAATGAAGGATATTGAACTTGTATGGTTAAAGTTTGCAGTGTTTGCACTAGAATGTGAATGCTATGATATGGTTTTTTTTTACATTATGCTCTATGTGATGTGTATAGGCCAGTTCTAATTCTCAGGTGGTCTTGTGACCTTTTCAAGTTCTGGGCTCTCTTGCAGTGTAGCTGTGGTATGTCATATTGACTTGAGTTCTTGTAACCTGGTGTCATGTTTGTTCAGTAAGGATCAGGCTTTATCAAGGATATCCAACAAAGGCTCAGGAGGGTGGGCCAGTTCTAGATTCATCAAAAATATACAGATAACACATCTAATTTGAGCTCATTTACATAGCTTTGAGCTATCCTGAAATTCAGGCAGGGATTTAGACCTCCTGGCCCTACACTGCACATCCTTTGAATAGTGTGTCATTTGCCGTGGGTTCATATTTGTTGGCTGGAAGAGTACCTTACTCTTTAATATATATACTGAGGGGTAGAGAGATTTACAAAACTATCATGCAGTGCAGTAAACAAAACTGCTGCGTTGTGTCGCATGAGACAGATAGAGCAGGACTGCGCCATTTCTGCTAAGATTTTAACATGCGTGCACTCTTCTCTGGCATTAGTGTACAGTCAGGTTGCCTAATGCCACTCACTCACCTTTGCACCATAGTTAGGGTATGCCCTATTAGGAGCACCTGCAGTACACATGGAAAGTTGGAAACATTTGAAGAAATCAACACATTTGCTTTTTTTAAGCATGGCTCAAAGACTCTGTTTTTTATTGGTAGTAGATGGGTTAATGCATCAAAAACCCTATGAATATCTATGTACCACCCATGAAATGCACCATTGATGCCAAGTAATGCAAAGCAGTGTAGCACCCTCTTTACATTCCCTTTAGGCAATTTTTCAGCATGCTTGAGAGTAAGTCCTAAATGAACATTATGCACCAGTTTACATCACGTTTGTGATGCAAACCTGATGGAAAATGTTATTAAATCTTCCCCATAGTATACGGGTATAGGTGTGTGCCATAGGACTTTGAAGACATTGTGATTGGTATGGTAAATAGTTGTCTAGTAGCTCTTTTGGAATTCCAGTTTTGTTGAGTGTAATCATTGGGCCGTTATTTAACCTTCATGCAGTGTTGTGTGATGCAGGTGCATTATTGTAATGCTCCTGTGGTCTGAATGTTTTATTAATTTAATAAGTGGGCAATGTGTGCTGTGGTTAAATTAACAGACAAACATTTCCTGTGCAGGATTTTCCTGACCAGGTAATACTTGTAATATGTTAGTTTGATATAAAGGAGCTGTGCTCTAATGGCAGTCCAAAAGGCTGTGTACACAAGTGTGAACTGAGTGAGGGCATTACGTTTATGCATAGCACAGATATCCTATAGCGCAGTAAGTGATGATATGACCTTAACTGGCTGCCCGCCTAATTAGCCAATGAAGACCAGCAGTGCATAACATCTCATGCTTAACTTTTAAGGGTTCATCCCGCATATGGACCACATAGTCCATGAAAAGAACTCACACTTAGAGGTGGAGACTTACCAGGCAAGCCCCCAGTTGCACAGGCTTACAACTGTCCATGGGAATAACTGGGGCCGTCACTTTCATTCCAGGGCCCTGGTGTAAGACCTCCCAAGGTATTGGCAGGCAGCCACCTATGGACTCTTTCATGTGGTTGCTTTTGACACCAAAATCCTTTGAATTTGCCTGTAACTCTGCCTCTAATGCTGAACAAAAGACATATATTAAACATTACAACACATTCACTAATCACAAGCATTTCAATAGGGCTAAATGGTAGGGTGGATTTCGCAGAACCAAATTGCTCATAGAGGAAATCTCCTAGAGTGGTGCTGTATGCAAAGCAAAAACACTTACACCCGGAAATGGATTCACTGAAGGTAATTGACCTTCCTCTCTAGATGTGACCCCTAACCCATCTCTAAGCCTGACCATCATAGGAAAGGGATAAAGTGGATGGAAGGGTGTGCAGTCTGTCATCTGAAGGCTGCACTAAGCTTCTGCCTGCCCAAATTGTCACGCTTCTTGTGATGCAGGCAGACACAGACTCAAAATTCATACATAATGTTGATACTACAGTCCATACATAAGGGGTTTAGTATGCAAAACATCAGTGATATTTTGATGGTGTGCAGGATTGGCCCCTCAAATAAGACTATAGAAGGAGACTGTGCCGTTGTTAATTTCCATCAGCCGGCACTGGTAACATTTATATTAAGTGTAAAAGAGCATAATACCTACTTACCTACTGACATTTGGTCATTACCTCTTGGTTATTTTTATAAACCTAATAATTTTAACAATCTACTACTCAACTTACCATTTTTGTTACAAAACAGGTTCACCCCCCTTTCTGACCTATACACACTGGATTGCCTGCCCCCATATCTTCGCCCACTGTACTGGCCCTCACTACATCAGCATTAGCCCCCTTGGTAAGTGATGTCTCTGAGCTCTCCAATCATAACCTGCAGGTGTTAAGCTGGAATGTCGCCGGCTTGGCCTCTAAAGTAAACAACGAGGATTGGGTTAACCCGGTAAACAAATTTGACATCTTAATGTTCCAGGAGACCTGGGCTACAGGGAATGTATACCTGGAGGGTTTTTAATGTTTCAAAGTTTGTGCATTAGTCCTTGCATATGGGGGACCCTCGGGTGGCCTTTCTATTTGGGTCAACACTTCAGGCGGGAGTATCAAAAATATTTCTACTAATAGTCCAAACTTCCTAGCCTTGATATATACACGGGGGTATCCGTTTGTTTTGTTAATTTTTATAATAATGATTTCTTAAGTGTACCAAATATGATTATTGCCAATCTTTTTAATGTTGTGACAGACATACAAATCCCATCCGGGAACACCTCTCTAGCTGGAATTTGTCTGGGAGGAGAATTTAGTGTTAAGATTTCAGGGGTGAATATATTATATACCGTTCATGCACCACCCATAAATCTGTGCAAAAGCAGGACAGAATTAGCTGATTATTTGTTAAATTATGATTTATTAGATGTGATGGACATTGCAGCCATAAACCAAAATGATAACCACCCAATACCAACGTTCAGAGGTCGTGGCTGTGCTTCAATAATCGACTATGTCTTCATATCCACCACGTTGGAAGATATTTTAGTTAGAGCGGAGGTTATACCCACTGTATTTGGGGATCATAATCCAATCTCGGTCACGTTCAGGGCCACTTCTAGAGCCAACTTTACTGTATTACCAGGAGCTCATAATTTAATAAACTCGACCGACAACTTAAGAATTATCTGGAAAGGTGTTGACAATAGCACTGTGTTCTTGAACATAGTAACATCTTATCGATCACTTGTCGATACCTGCTTGTCCCCTATGAATGTTTACCCTGAGGTAGTAGTAGCTGTTGTCCATCTATGCACAGGCATTAAACAAATGATCTCAAAACCCATAACCTCTAACAACCACAATATCAAGTGGTTTAACCGTGACTGTTCAAGGGCCAATAGAGAGTTTCATGCCGCCTTGGCATTAACACCAAGCGATGCAAGTCTTGTTAGATCACCGAGGAAACAATATAATAAAGTGGTTAAACAGAGGAATGATGAGGTTTTAAAAGATCAACGGGATAACCTGGCCAGTGCAGCGAATCTAAATAACACAAATGGTTTCTGGCAATCTATCAAAAATATGAGATCTCTGGGTCATATTCTAACTCCTCTAAGCTATAATATAACAAGTGAGGCCTGGGTAGCTCATTTTTCCAAAATATATACAGCTCCTGCTCAGAATGAGTTTCACATAAATCTTCAAGCTGCTACACGAGTCCAGATATCCTTAACTGTAGTCGAGGATGCTATTGACCAAAGTTTAGGCAATAAGGCCCCTGGCCAAGATGGGCTCTATATCGATCTTATTAAGTACAAACCAGAATTCTGGACTCCGCTATTGCTTAATGTTTTTAATAATCTAACAAACCCCCTCATCCTCAGCACATGGCCATCTAGCATCATAGTACCAATTTATAAAAAAGTAGATAGGTCCAACCCTAGCTGTTACAGACCAATCGACAACACTTTGAAGATACTTAGGAGGGTTTTATTTAATACGATCAGGAGCTGGGCTGAAGACAAATGCATTTTAGATAAATGTCAGCTGGGGTTCAGTAGTAAACTGGGAACTGTAGAGCAATGCCTTAAATTAAATCTGATAATATACAGTACCATAGCTTGTCATTCCCCAGTTTACCTGGCCTTTAAGGATCTTACCTCAGCATTCGATTTGTATAGAGATCACGTCTTTGGCAATGTCTTTTAAAGTAAGGGCTGAATGAGGCCTTAGTATATTTTTTGGCCTAGTTACATAGGTACCTGGGAGCTAGGGTAAGGATAAGTAGGCATGGGGCAGTATCAGGGAATATCTTGGTTTGCAGAGGGGTCAGGCAGGGATGTGTACTGGCCCCTCTGCTTTTCATTTTATACATTAACAAGCTGAATAATTATCTGTCCAAATTGACTAAGGACATCCCAATGATTAATGGCAATGTGTTACCTGCTTTGTTGTACGCAGACGATGTGATCCTAATTGGCCGCACACCCAATGCACTACGCACTTTAGTTGGGGGCTTCGTGGATTGTATGAACAAGTTGGACCATTGCACAAATTAAAAAAACTTTTTATAGAGCTACGGACTCAAAAAATATTCTGTAAATGTAATTCATTCTGGTTCTGAAAAATTGTTATGCACACACACTTTCCCATATTTGGGCTTGGTATTTTCAGATAATGGCTCCTAGTCCACCCATTTGGCTCATAGCCGGAGTAAATTTCTAAAAGCTACCAACTATATTTTGTGTCTACCACAACCAAGAAGAACTGAGGTAGTGCTTCCCCTGTTGAAAATATACAAAACTCAGTGCCTACCTACCGCAACATATGGAGAGGAAATCTGGGGTCATGTAAATTGTAACAACAATCAGGTAGAAGAAAATAGATTTTGTCGGAGCATTTTGGGGGCACCAATAAGTTCTTCCTCTTTTGTTTGCCATCATGAGCTAAAATGTTCATTTATTGAGGATTATATTAGGACACGCCCAGTGATCTTCTGGATGAAAGTATGGCAAAATCCAGCAGCTACGCTAACCAGAGATATCATAGTTGATTGTCTTAACTGCAATAAGGGTGGAGACAACCATGGTTGGTGGCTTTCATGACCAGCCTGAGTATTGTAAATCTGTCACATCTTTTTACAGATACAGGAAATATGGCAGACATTATTAAAAAGACTATTCAGGGGTCTTGTGCGCTTACTATGGCAACTTGAGACGTGAGCGTGAAATTTTGAAACCCTCAGTTGCCCGGTATATAAGTATGCTAGGTGTAGAAAGCTCCCCCACAAAATCTCCAGATAGATATCTCTTAAAGGCGATTAATCGCTGGGAACGAAGCCTGCTCTTCTGCCTTAAGGCTGGCACTTTAAAATATTTACTTTGCTTTCCCTTAGGCTTTAACTCTAACCTTGAGCAAATGCTTTGCCCTTGTGGCAACAGTGGCAGTCAATCTATGTTACACTTTTAATTTTTCTGTGATTTTTATCAAACATATAGTAAGCAGCTGTTGATTCAATATTTCAAGGCTCACGACATTACTGATTTTAGGGAAGCATGCAGGGAGATTGTCATGCTCAATGGGACAATTTAAATTCCGTGTTAGTACCTTCTTGAGACTGGCTGTTCGCTCCCGTTCCTCCATGAATACAGCATAGATAGTTGGGTTGTATGCTTGGCATTTGAATCAATTTATATGTGGTCCGCATAATTTTATTGTTTTTATTATTACGTTCCAAACTGTCTGTTTTTAATATTTGATGCTCCTATACCTGAAATATTGTTCTTTTATTAACCTATAACCTATAGGCTTATGATTGATATATGACTGATTTGTCGAATTGACTATTGCACTATGTAAATAATCCTGTGTATACATATTAATATGTTCATTGCACTTACTGATTTTAATCTCTTATTTATGTATGTACTGTCTTGGTTTTATTCTGTACTTTTATGGATATTTCTTTATTTGATTGATACAGTCCATATGTTATTTGGCCAAACAATAAAACTGCAAGGGACAAATAGCACAAAGTTAGTTTGGGGATTTTTTTTTCTTGTTTGAGGAAGGAAGAGATCAGGTAGTAATTGCCTTAAATATTTCAAAATAAAGTAGTTTCCACATCCTTGGAGTAAAATGAACAAGAACAAATAATTCATTGCCACCATTTTGTGGGAACTGGCATTAGTAACACAATACTACCATTTCACTTTATAGAAATTTGAAGGATGTGTTTGATAGGAACTGCATACTACGTTTTTTTGTCTTCTATTGCAGATATAATTAAGGTTTTGATGCAAATTGTCATTTTGTGGATTTGGAGCTTGAGGAAGATGCAGATTGTTAGAAATGGGACTTCAGGTTGGCTAGGGCATGCGCCTAAGCCAGGCAGAAACCACCACTCTAGTCAAGGCATGGGAGTTACACGTTGAAGGTAACCTCTGCTCAACCCATTTGGTAGCTTGGCACGAGCAGTCAGGCTTATCCCAGAGGCAATGTGTAAAGCATTTGCACAACACACACACACAGCAACAAAACACTAGGCACACTACAAAAGAGACTCCACACAAGGTTATATAAACAATAGCTTTTGTATTATCATAAACACATTAGAATCATAATCACAATATATACCCTGTGCCAACTGACAACTGGCACCAGGTAGAAATTCACAGGGGATTATATACATGACAGGGCCAATCGGGCCACTGTCAGAACCTTTAGAAAGCACAAGTAGCAAATGTAAAACAACCAGTAACTAATGGTAAACTGCTGTACTCAGCATTATCACTGGCAACATAAACGCATTATGTCTGCATCACATTAGGCATAAACACATTAAGCATAAATCACATTTAGGAGTGCACCACAGTAACACTCCCCAGGTGCTTACATCACCTTTAGCATAAATGTATTATGTATTCCTTTAGGGCCTTGTGCCCTACCAGTACACATAGGTACTCAAAAAGACCCCAGGCCAACTTACCTTCTCTGGGGCTCAAATGCCCTCTGTCCCAATTGTCAGGGCTCTTAGCTGCCACAGCAACGATGTACAGGCCCAACTGGCCAGCACCAGAAATCAGGGCGAGGGTGTGTTCTACCCGGGTCTCTCCAGAGACCAGAACCAATTCCCTTTCACGTGGCAGCTGACTGCTGGAGGATTCACTCTTGGCACCACAGTGCATCCTGAGCCCCACTCCGGGACTCTAAAAACAAAATTGCCCCCACGTTGCAGCTGCCCACTCTCAAAATAAACATGCCCCCATTGTTGCAGTTGCCCCCACTCTTCCGTTGTAGCTGAGGAAATTGGCTGTGGCACCACTCCTAAAACAAAATTTCCCCCACGTTGTAGCTGCCCGCGCTCTCACGGTGCAGATGGAAAAAGAGAATGGCACTGGCACCAACCATGCCCAATTTGAGCCCCACTCACCAGGGCTGTCTCTCTCCTCCTTCTTATCAGCAGTAGGAAGGCACCGACAATGTGCCTCGGCAGGCCCCCGATCCCGGGGCCTATCCTCACTTCTTCGGTCTCCCTGGGGAGGCTTCTCACTGCGGGGCAGGCTCCCACCCACTGGCAGATTTCGCTCTGGCTTCCCAGTACAGGGGGACAGCTCAGCGGAGTTTCTAGGCTTACGGTTCCCGCCCTCCTCCAGGTACAACTCTGCCAGTCTTCTGCCCGGCGCTTCTCTTCCGGCCCGCCCACAACCAGGCAAGATGCCTGACTTCCTGGTCGGCCGCTCTTCTCTTCTCTGGCTCAAAAGTGCGGGTTAGGCTCCTGCCTTTAAATGCTCAATTGCCGGGTGGGCGCCCACTCCTCCTAGGAACATTACAGTGTGGGGTAGGCTCCCACTTTTCCTGGAAGCACAGGGGAATCCCCAAGCTGGGATTCCTTTTGCGTACTGTGCAACACCGCGCTGCAGACCACACAGCTTTTCCCGCCCTGGGAGAATGCTATAGCGCACACAAGGTGCTCAGTCCAGAAAGCAGAGCTGGGCCCAACCAGGCCAGCTCAGAGGGTCCCCTAGCAGAGGGGCAGTCCCTTGTGGTGGTTCCTCCTGGGGACCAGCAGTTCCAGCACCCAACACAGCACAAGGAAGCAACCTTTCATGGGGTCACAGCCCCACTATTTATACAGCATTTCTCTTTGTCTTCTCTGGTACAGGGCTCGGGGAACCAGTCTCAACTGGTTCGGGGGGGTGTTAAAGCACTCTGTTTACCACACTTCCACCCTACTTTGTCAGATGGAGCTCAGTCCTCAGACACAGCACAAGGGGGGGAGCCAGCATTCACCTAGGCAGGCGAAGAACTATTCAGGGTCAGAGGGACTACTACTCCCACCACTCCAAATGCAGATCTCCTATTCAGGCTAGCGCTGACTCACCCTGCCCTCCCTGGAGCCCCACACCTCCCCAGCCCCTGTCACTCCAAAGCCAGACATGCAATACACAGCAGGCAGGCAGACACATAGCACACAGAAAGGCCATCTTCTAAAAGTGGAATTTCTAAAATTGTGATAATAAATCTGCGTACAACATTGTGCAGCATTTATTATTACTATTCCAAACATACCAAACTTGACCACGCTGCTCCTCTCATATCAGTAATTACCACTGAAACACTTATCAGGGAATCCTCAATGCATTCCTACGAGAGGGAAGCCTCACAGCAGTGAGAAACCAAAATGCCTGTTTGTCACTACCAAGATATGTCACACACTTAAGGTACATGCGCTACCTTTTACCTACATTTCACCCTGCCTATAGGGCTAGTTAGGGCCTACCTTAGGGGGGACTGACATGCAGTAAAAGGGGGTCACAGACGTGGCAAACACTTTAGGTGTCCCGTCACAGCGGCAGTAACACTGCGCACACAGGCCCTGCAATGGCAGAGGCCTGAGACAGGTTTGAAAGGCTTCTTTGGTGAGTGGCGCAATCAGTGCTGCAAGCCTTCCTGTAGCATTTATTTTACCAACCCCGGGCTTATGACATACCACTTTACAAGGGACTGACAGGTAAAGTAGATACGCCAAACAGGTGTAGACCAATCCTACCATGTTTACCACAGAGAGCACACACACTTTACACTGGACAGCAGTGCTAAAGTGCCCAGAGTCCTAAAACCACCAACACCATGTCAGAAAAAAGGCTAGGAGGAAGCCAAAAAGTTCAGGGATGACCCTGCAGAAAGGGCCAAATCCAACACAGATCATTTACATTGTGCATCTGTTAAGTTGTTAACTCGTGTACACTTAATTCATCCTATATATGCTGATGTAATGAAGTTTAAACTTAAGTCATCCTGGTAATGTAAACCTAATTATACAAATAAGTAAGACATCCAGTATTGCTATCCACTTAACTCAGCTGTATTTCTCGTCTGTAAATTAGGAGTGCTTAGCAACGGTAACAGTGTTAGGGACCCATTAATTTCTAGTAGAGTTAACAGAGATATAATAGGTGGCGTGCCTATCCTAAGAAATTGATGCCCGGGTGTCAGTATTTTTTTACCGGGCACATACCAAGAGAAACTACAAGATTGTTATCGAAGCCACACAATAAACAGCTCTGATCAGCGATGACATCCTGGTGTGACAAACATTAGACATGGAGCTGAAGAAAGACATTGACCTCAAAGAAAGATCTGAAACTGATGTGAGAATTGGGAAAGTGGAAAAGCCTGAATAGCTTCCTTCTGCACTCGCATTTCTCCAAACGCTCAGCTCTGCAGGCCCAAAAATACTGGAATAATGATGGTGCTTCAAGAGTAATGCAACTCGCTCCATTGTCAACAGCTTTTCTGAGAGGCTTGGCATAATTTCAACTCGATTTCCCAAAGTGCGAAACTGCTGTGCTGCCAAAGATGGGCGAGAACATGTAGCCCAAGCTGTGCTTGAAAGCACTCCTTAGTTGTACGCTGCCCCTAATGCGATGATGCTCAGACGTTGATTGGTCATCATTCTAAGGACCATAGCACTTTGGAGTCTCCCCATCAATCCATCACTCTGCAAAGCGATGCTCGCTCCCAGTGGGAGACAAGCCTTCTTCTGGTGATTTTCTTCTTTTCTGAAGAGATTTATGATAGCAAAAATAGTTTTGTGTCTGTCTCCATATAGAAAATGCTCTGCGATTAAAAATTCATCTTGAATGGTAAAATAGGAGAGAGGACAGAAAGGGGTAAAGAGAATACCAGAGCATAACTCGGATTATCTGCTAAACTTTTTTCACTTGGAAGTCTGTTTCCCCCTGTCTTCAGCTCCCTGGTCCCTTTTGTACTGTCTTCCAAGGCATAACAAGAACGTTTGCAGTTTTAGAAAAGGATTTTTGGTTTACTGCTTCTTTATAAATGTTTCTGAATGAAGCTACACTTTATGGTAGCAGTAAGAGAAAAATGCCTCAAACACAGTACGAAAACAGAGTATATATTTCAGTCTGCTTTCATAGAGAATGATCAAAAAATGTATCTGAAAAGTCTTTGATTTTAGCTCTTCTTACCAGACTATTTTATAGTCTCTGAAAGAGAAGAATAACATGATTGTGGGATATTTTGTATACAGTGAGACACATGGAGTTTGTTTATTTGACAAATTACGTACTATTTACGTGTGGTATTTGGAAAGTAATTTGTATTTGATATTAGGTTTTTCACAATAAAGGTGATCACTTTTTGATGGGATGTTACCATAATATGTGTAAAACATTTCACTGTATACAATTATCAATTTTATGCCGTTTTTATAAGATACCTCTGGTTGCGCACCTATTAAGATTTTGAGGCTATTTTGGCGATACAATACTTTTGTAAATTAACCCCTGAATATCAGGTCACACTGCATCATAATGTAAAACACCAAATCACACCTTCTGATATTCCTCTAAAATATTTCATATAAAACACCAAGTGTATGACATCATAACAAAGGTTATATCACCTAACATCACATCACAATATTGAACACACATCATACCACACCCTACTTTACCACACCAGCCAATCCAACACCACATCATACAGCACCATCCCTCACCACATCAAACACAGCGCAAGGCAATAAGATTCCACAAAAATGGTACAACACAACATCACACCAAATCATATAACACCGTGCCACAGCCTACCATACCACATTACCAGGATGACTTAAGTTTAAACTTCATGAGATATTTTGAAAGCGTCGTAAAGGTTGAAAAATGTGCATTTGTCCAACCTTTCCTTATTGCAGTTTGCATTGGATTCTTCCTCAAAGTCGATATGGTTGCAGGCTTTCTGCTCAAAATTCTTCTTAATTGTTACAGCTTTGCAAGCTTCATGAAGATGGAGAACATTACCAAGTTAAAAACAAATGTCATCAACTTGTGAGATAGAGATCTTTGCAACTCAGTACACCATACAAAGCACAGTTTATCACACAATCTCACGTAGGAGAACTAAAGGAACCATGTATCACCTCAAACGTGTGCAGGCACACACTCCGAAACACAGAAAAATACATGAACTCACAGGAAAAGGCAGTTGCAGGCAGACGCCGGAGACTTATACACACGGGATGAAATTCATCAGTTAATTTGTTATCTTTCTTTGGTCTTTCTAAGCACCCCATCCTGCAGCCTCTGACTATGCATTTAGCATCCAACCAAATGCTCAATTTACCTCAGCATTTCCTTGAAATATGTACAAGGGTAGCTGAAGCCCTAAACATGCAATAAATGACTCCAAATAAACCGTTATAAGACACACTGATTTCTACAAGCAATAAATAACACTTGGAAATCATTGTTAACATGAAATATCAATATTCACAAGGGTGTTAGGGAGGGGAGGATTGAAGTGTTGTTATTTAAAAATGCTCGATTTTTGGTGCTAGCCTCCAGTGGTATTACACCGGGCCAAATTGAGCCCACTCTCGAAGTGCAGGAAATATGACAGGGTCGGGTGCGACATAGTGCACCTATTGTGGGAATAAAATGAGGCGAGGGATCACTGGAGGAAGATCTGGGCAACACGGGAGGAAGAGGCGGAACCCATTGTCGACTTGGAGGACCTGTTAGCACTTTCACATGTTTTTTTCTAGTCTTCCCGAAACGACGATTCACATGAAGACAATGGTTGGCTACTGCTCTGGTGACGGCAAAGGTGGGGATCCGGCCACAGTGTAAATCTATGGGTGTCTCAACGTATAGGCAAAGGCTAGAAGACCTGTCTGACACCGCTAGATTTGAGAGAATTATTTATAAATTTAATGATAACCTGCTTGAATTTGAGGAGGTGTGCGGGTGCTTCCTGCAAAGCGGTGTAGATTAGTTTAGTACGGGGGTAAGGGGGACTGAGTATGCAGCTGGGCTTTGCTCCTCAGTCCTGGCTCCAATACTCTTTAGCTCGGTTTGGATTGTCGATATATGTGGGGGTAGAGGTGAGAAGGGGGAGGGATAGGTATGGACACATTAGATTTGTGATGTACCATCCACTGTGTGATACTTGTTTACTTACCACTAACTGACACTGTAGGTTAAGTAATGGATTGCAACTGCCTGGAAGGGATGTATCTATTTTCGCTTTCTGCCATGTTCTGGTCAGTGTTATGGGATGTAGAACATATAACAAATCAATAAAGAAATGTTATAAAAAAAATGCCAATATTCACGATATATTTTGTGAAAGTAGCCCATTGACTATTGTTTTTCCAAACATATTTTAGAATATAGATGAATTCTCTATTCTTGTGAAATTCTAAACCAAGTTTAGGGTCTGATTTTTCTTTAGTTGGTTAGATAAATTTACCAGGTTTTGAAGGAAAATACTAATGTTACTTGTGTTACTAATGTTACTTGAATATTAATCAAGACCTACACAATCAAAGGCACCATTAAACCTTAATTGGCGAACACAATAAAAAAAAAATCTCTAATTGACTGCCAGTAAGCACAGGTTCGTCCACTTGTTGATTGTCTCAACTCCTGTATGAAGTCATACCAGATTTCAGTAATCTCTGGAGATGAGTTAGCTATAATTTATTTAAAAATACAACTTTGAGCATCTGTCTGAGAAATAGGACGATAGCAATTATGGTTGGAGCGGTTTCCTTTCTTTATAAAGGGGGCACCACTTTCCTGCTCCAGGATTTGGGAAGCCACTGGGAATCAAGAGCAGCATTCGAAAGATTGGTTTGTAGAGGGGAACCATGTAAGGGTAATGTTTGCAAAGGTTGAGCCCTGACAGTGGTGGCCAGCACAGATCTGGGGTGGTGGGGGCGAGGGGGAAGGGGGTATAATAGAAAAAATAGAACAATTCACTTATATCCTTGCCCCTCTGTCCCACGTTGTCTCTCCTCTGTCGAACAGGGAGCAGCCTGGCTCCCCAGAGCCAATCACAATGCTGCACTGCATCGCTGTGAGTGCCGCCCCCTAAACCAATCACAATGCTGCAATTCAGCACTGTGATTGGTCTGAGCCCTGTGCTTTAGCGCTCAGAGGGGGAACGGGGGCCTGGGCTAATTCTTCATACAGACTATAATGCAGCCTGCATGGACAACATGCTAAAGTGCGCACTACTGTATGGCCGGCCGGGCGGGCCCGTCAAAGCGCCATGCACACTTTAGTGTGCCCACCACTCCTCCCCTGCTCTGTCAGAGGAGCAGCCCTGCCCTCATGCAGCCGGTGAGGTGAAGAATACAATTATAGTAACATTGCATTATTATCATTTTCTTTTTCCTTTCTTTTTCTGTTGCAGTGCAGCAGCGGGGTGACGCTCCGCCGCCTTAACAGAGGAGCCGCAGATTCATGATCTTGCTCCAAGGTTTAACTACTGTATAACCATAAGTGTTAAACAACGATCATCCTCTACAGTGTAATACGTATCTCAAGCCATCTCTGTTAAAAGCAACTGTTGTAGATGGAAGGGCATGTTCTGACTATTTGCAATAAGATATTTGGGTCAGTTACTGCATCCTAAGCTGAACCTGCTACCCTTGTCCAGAAATATGAGGTGCATCTTTCTGCTCATTTTACTTTTTAGATTATGAAAAGCATTCATCTATCTGTCAGACTTTTCTTGACTAATAATCCATTTGTAATTGGCATTGTTAAAGTTACCCTAATACCGTTAGCAGTCTTCGCGTGCCAGAAAAATCTCATATTGGAAATGTCTGCAATGAATGTCAAAGTAGGGTTTCTAGCATAGGATATGGAATGTGCACTGAAAGAAACTAGAAAGCAGAAGAAATATATTCTCTGTTAAGGCTTTAAATGCTAATACTGCTAGATAAGGGCCTACTGTGCAAAAAAGACAGAACTTACCCCCAGATGCATCAAGCGATTCCTTTTTAGCAAAAAATAAGGAATCGCTAATAAGGAATAGCAAAATGGTATGCAAGAAGAAATCACTTTAAAAATAGCGATTTCTTAAATTCCTTAATTGCGATTCGCAAATTGCGAGTCGCAATTAAGGAATACCTCCCCATTTATTCCTATGGGCCTAGAGGCCCATAGGAATGAATGGGAATAATTTTCAATTTGCGAATCGCAATTAGCGAATCGCAAAATGAGAATGCTATTTCAAGGGTGCAGGGGTGTCCAAAGGACACCCTGTTGCACCCCTGAAATTGATCTGTGCACATATGTTGCGCAATGCCCTTAGGGCATGTGTGTGTGCAACATGAAACCTTGAAAAATGCACTTTAGTGCATTTTTCAAAGTTTTTGCAAATCACCATGAAGTTGTACTTCATGGTAATTTGCGTGCCCTATCAGCGAAATCGCTATTTTTTAAACTATAATGCATTGCATTTAAGGAATCTCAATTTGAGATTCCTTAAATGCAAGTAATCACAATTTAGCGAATTCTCAATTTGCGAATTTTGCATTTGGGATGATGCATCCCAAATGCAAAAATACCGGTCGCAAAGGGGCAGATTCTGAGAATCTGCCCCTTTGCGAGCAGTTTTTAGCTTCATGCATCTGGGCCTTAATTAAATGTTATTTCCATTGCGCAATTGAATTGGAAACTTTCCAGCAATCTAGTTTTACATTTTAGTATCCTTCCATTATTAGTGTACCACCTACAGGCTCTTCACAAAATAAAGAAATTTTTTTAAAAAAACAACGATTCCATGAAGATGTAAAATGGTTGTGATTACTTTCAAGTCTTAAACTGATATTCATCTTAATTCATGTATAAAACCCTCTACTCATTAAAAAAAAAATTAATTACACCTCAGTGTTCCTTGGTGTTGAAAGAACAGATTGCTGTGCTTTGGGGTTTTGTTGGTTTGGTGTAAATCACTTCAGTGGTTTTTGAGATATCCAATTTAAAAAAGGGACCAGGGAGGCTTGACAGGGTTAACACATCTGAATATATTAGCCATATAAAAACCATAAGTTTGAAAATCATGATTTCTGACTTTCACATTCAAATGTTTTGATATATGTTACTGGCTGAAGAATAGGATGGTAGTTTTATTCTCCATCGTGACATTAGCTTTGTACAAAATGACATTTTGTGCTGGGTAAAACATTTCCACAGCAAATATGGAGAGCGGCACTAATAGGGGTGCCCAACACCATTAGAGTACTGTACACAGATACATCAAAAATAGGGGGAAAATTAATTTTCAATGGCATGGCCCACTTTTTTTTAAATTAGGGAACAAAAGACATCAACTTGACAAAAACTGTGAATTTTACACAAAAGGAAAAAAGTTA
Organism: Lissotriton helveticus; assembly: GCF_964261635.1. Taxonomy (NCBI): domain Eukaryota; kingdom Metazoa; phylum Chordata; class Amphibia; order Caudata; family Salamandridae; genus Lissotriton; species Lissotriton helveticus. The sequence continues at coordinate 747,544,499 of NC_136072.1, read as the reverse complement.
TGGTTGAGGAAAGACCCTAGTAAGATGCACATGCAGATGCTGTAGTGCTGGCTGAAGGTCAGTCATTGAATCTAAACACTGCTACATATGCGCAGCAGGCAGGACCGCCATTGCACATGGCCAAAGGCTAGGTGCAGTTGCAAAAAAGTAGAATGCGGATGAATTTAATTCAATGGATCATAAAGAAATTATCTTAAAACACAATTCAAGTTTTATGATTCATACAGTACAAACCAGTATATATATATAACTCACAACCCCACCATGCTCATTCTTGTAATCAATCATGCCATTTCAGATGTTGCAGTCATGTAAATATTGAATTCTTAGACCATCTAATGGGTAATGTAATATGGGAGGTCATAAGCAGTGCTGAGCGAGGGCGTAATTTATAGTTACATTTGGACATGACTTATAGTTATTTGTGATAACTATAACTTGTGAATTTCAGTGGTATTGTTAGGTTAAAATTGTATGTTTTAACTGAAATTTTAACTAACTATAACATCTGCTAAACCTTCGTTTTTTCAGTGAAAATCTTTGTGTTAAAAAAATATAAAGTAAGATGCCTATTGTCTGTGCATGGCATGTGGTTGGGTGCAGGGCCTGGCTTGCAGCCAGGCCCTACACTTAATGCCCTGCTGGCTGCCAACCCTATGCTGTGCACTGTCTTCAGTGGGATGGGCACAGCCATGGCCTCACAGTGAAGAATTGCACGCAGGGCCTAGCCACATGAAAGAGAGTTGCGTCACTAGCTTACTATGTGTAACAATATAAAGAGTGCCATTTTAAGTAAGGCAGACATGCGGGTATTGTCAAAAAGTCACCAATAACTATACTATTATTAAATATATAGCTTATAAATTCATACATTGCAATGTTTAATAAAAGGTATTGTCATAAATACGTGTGAATAAAGCCGAATTATGCAGCAGGATTACCTAAATTATGCCACAACAAATGCAAATGTGTGGCACATTTTCTGGGAAAATCACTTTCATCCAATTGAGCTAGAAACAACATTTTCAATGAAATCTTCACATTTTGATACATATGTAGCAAACACAATAAAACCATAATTATACTGTAAACACTACATCCACAGGGCCATATAAATCAACTGACCTATTAATTTATCAACAGTTCACTCAAGAAAGATTAGGAAAAAATCTAAACATACGAATTTCTTAGCTGCTCTTTGAAGAAAACTGCCTTTTGAAGGTAACTACAAAAATATACATTTGCATTACAAAATACTTAACGGAAACATGTGTAACGTGGTACAATATTGCCATCTTGGGGTACTGGTTACTTTTATAAACCACTCAGAATTTGCCCTTATAGTTTTTGATTTCGCTAGAATGACTTAATGGCAATTTGGTTGCATACAGCACAGTTATCATTTATATATACTTTATATATTTATTCATTGAACAAAGGTGACGGCTCGTCTCAACACAAGAAGTTATATTGAATGACTATTAACACAAATCAATCAGTTAAGAAACCATAGTGAAATTGATGTATGCAAAGTTAATGCATTTTTGTCAATGTTTCATTTCCAACAATATTTGGCCATTCTTTAGCACCATTCAGCCCTAGTAGACATAGATTAAGCAAATGATTCAGTTCATTATACTTCTCAAACATTAGTACAAAGTATCACATCTTAAAGGGGAAAATACATCATTCTCCTAGAGAAACTAACATCAATTTGCAAATTTCCATCAATGCTCCAAGTATTAATGCCTTCAGTTTCCTAGAGGGCATGAACATCACAAAGTGTGACTAAAATATTATAGCGAGAGGCAGAGGGAGTACCTACTAATCATAATATTAATTAATCTATCCTAGTCAATGTAGGTATCACTCCCAAATGCACAGAAAGCTCTTCATCCATATTTAAACCCCCACACTGATTCTTTGCTACTGATTTCCACAATTTGCTTAGTTTTTAAGCATTGTAGATGCCTTGCCTTTTGCATCCACGAATATTTCCAGGTACAGAGTCAATTTCATTACATTTCAAAAGCTTCTCATCACCACCATGAGCCTTTTTTAAATGAATCATGTTAAGTAGGTCACTGTGTTTGCACCATTGGTAGATGCTTTGTATTGGTTGAATTCTCTAAAACCCAAACTGGGTTTTAGCTATGATTTGGCATTTATTGGCTGCTAAACAGATTGGATGCTAATTTATCTGTCCCTTATCTTGAGCTATTGAAAGTAAGTTGTGGTTGGTCTGGTATTTTATTGCAAATGACTGGATCAATTTTAATACTCCCCAATGCCTGTTCAAAATACAATGAATAGATTGATTACAACATATAGTATGCAACATCAATCCGCCAAGAGTCGAATTTACATGTTTACTTTTTTTCAGACAACAAATTATCTCTTTTAGGGGGATATTCAGAAGGACTTATTTCTAATTTATCTCCACCTTAATGCATCAAAAGTGGCGATGGATTTAACACCCCATTCACAAGCTGCTGCAAACTGCAGACTTCGCCAGTATTCCTGCGATAAATGCCCCAAATTTTATCTCCACGGTGGACGCCACCAACTAACCTTCATGAGATGCAGAGTAGGCGTTCCTGTGCAAAAACACACAAAAAAATCACAACACCACTTTCACAACGAACTGCCAAATCTGCAATGCAAACCAAAAACAGGCGATAAGCTACGGTAGCACCAGGGAACTAACACCTGCCTTCTGTGGGTGTTAAGCAGGACGACTACCTGCAGCATAAAAGGGAGCCCAGCCAAGAGCCACACCTGAAGACCCACATATGCCATGAAGACAATGATCATGTAAAGCGGATACCCATGAGGGCCACAACACCCACCGCAAACACCCCAGGCCCTCTAGCCCCCCAGGACCCCCGCCCACCGGGAACACCACAGGACAGCAAACCCACCTGAATTGCACCTGCCACCCAGGCCCAACGCCAGAGGAGGACATTGCCCAATACAGGCTCCAAAGGACAACCATCCCCTGCATCCTGACCTACATCCCCCACCTGCTGATGGTCCCAACTCAGCATACAACCAACATCCCTCCACAGACAGAGCTGCTGGCTGTGCAGCACGTGCTGGCCTCTGGTACCATCCAAACCACAACTGCCAGAATCGGAGGAGTCACAAAGCCAGCCCCAGTCTTCACACCTGTCCTGGATGCCAATATCAGCCCGGTCACAGACATCCCACCACACCCAAGACAGGCCTCTGTACATCTCCTGTATGCATGCAGATGGTGAAGTTACTGTAGGGATGAAAGGTCCTTTGTCTGAACTATCAGGTGGTAGCACATCTGCAGCTCTGAGCAGGAACTTGCATATGGCCAGCACCCTGTGACAGATACGATAGAATTTGCTTGCAACTCCTACACTACGCACTGCCCGACGTGAGACCAACGTGTACACATCCCACACACAGTAGTCCTTGGCTGTAGTTAGCATGTATGAAATGGCCTTCACACGTACTCCCCCCCCCAGGCCTGCTCCCCTTGCATACAGACCCTGCTCATTGCACCGAGCTGTGCAATTTCATCCACAGGACTGTTGCAGGGCAAGCCAGTGCAGCTTCAAGCAGAGCTACTGACGCAATGGCAGACCATCCCAGACACATGCTCGACTCCAGTCTCATGGACCTGTACCATGCATGTCTGCTGCATGTACTGGGGGCACTGCCATTGGCAGTGCTGCGGATCAGTTACCGGCTGAGCTTCCGTCTTGCGGACGTCACCGATGTTCAGTAAGTGTAGCATTGTCGCTCGTGCATATTCGAGTGGTCCATGGATGTCTGCCTCTCCAACGTAATGGTAGCAGAGCTACTGATGCAATGGCAGACCATCCCAGACACATGCTCGACTCCAGTCTCATGGACCTGTACCATGCATGTCTGCTGCATGTACTGGGGGCACTGCCATTGGCAGTGCTGCGGATCAGTTACCGGCTGAGCTTCCGTCTTGCGGATGTCACCGATGTTCAGTAAGTGTAGCATTGTCGCTCGTGCATATTCGAGTGGTCCATGGATGTCTGTCTCTCCAACATAATGGTAGCTGACCTGGATTTTGACATGTGTGTGCACCCCCTGTTCACCCACAACCAGGAGTGTCACTGTGATGCCCTTTTATGGCATGCATGGATATTTGGTATGCAGCTGGAAACTGGACTGGGGAGATTGCACGAGTCGTTGTGTGCCATGAGCACATTGAGCCACTACCCGATTGGGCTTTGGTGCACATTGGGTCCAGTGGTTGGAGTCAGCACATCTGTCCAGGTCAGCTGATGGATTACGTCAACGACATGTCAGATGTGGTGGACAAGATCGCTCATTGGAGATGTTGGCCTACGCTGCTGCACTCGCATTAATGGATGAGTGACAAGGTACCTGCAGCCACAACTGGATGAGACCCATGACACATGTCCCGACGCCTGGTTGCATGTCAGGAATCTGGTCACATGTCCCAAGACGACAGTGGACATGGTTGCATTAGCCTGGACTCATGATCCAGGAGCGAACAACCTACACGGGTTTGCACTGACCTGACTTGTGTTGGTAATGGACTCCCACGAGGTGGACATGGCCGCTTTCCTACGTTCCTTATTCAGGCTTGCTGCTGCATTGGTCTGCATATCATGGCACTTCTCTTGGCTGTACTGACACGCACTTGTTGATAAAGTTTCCGCACACCACATTGTGTTCGATGTTGGGGTGCTCTGCTTCCTATGTGTGTGTGCTGCATTGTGTGTGAGATGTCTCTTCAGCTCTGATTTGGCTCACCCTTCTCCCCTTCAGGCAGTGTGGTTTTAGCTCTGTGCTTGTTCAGTGGTGCGATATTGCCGGGTTGTGTGACTTGTGCTCTTGGTTGGTGTTGTTACTAATGGGCATGGTTTGTCTGCAGTAGTGTTGTGCTTAACTGTGCATGTATGCCATTGTGCCCATCTTCCCCGTCCCCCAGTCCCTCTGGTTCCTCTCCCTGTTGTTATTGTGTCTGTTGTTTTGATCACTTTCCGGTCCCCGAGTCCTGCCACCATCTCCAGACTGATGTGGTGGACACCATTTACTCCATGTCATCCAGCTCCTGGTGTGGAGCTGGACTCCCACCTCCGGTGTGCATTGCTGCCTTCTTGTTGTTTGTGTGTTTCTGCTTGTTTGTGCGTTTCGCATCATTACGGATGTTCTGGTTTTCTTCCACTATCCTCCTCCACTCTCAGGCTGCATTCACCTTGTCCAAGATGGCCTGCCATGTACAATGTTTTGTTGCCAATGGGACTTGTGGAGTTGTATACTGGCTTGGGTTGCCTTCATTGTGCTTGGCTGTTGTTTACTGTTTGGTTTGTCTTTCTTTTTCAGGCTTTTGTTGTGCTTATTCACGCCTGCCGTGTGTGTCGCGGGCCTGGCGGTGCTTATCCCTGCTTTCCTCATCGCCGAATGAGCTCATCTCACTTTTTTTGTGTTGTGGTTTGTGTTTTTATCTCGGTCGAGGTGGTTGTATCGCGGACATTGGCAGCGGTTTCAGCAGACTATCGCATGCTACTGCTGTGTTGTGAATTCCACGTTGAAACAGGGTTATTTTCCCGGCAATAGGCTGCGATGTGTAAAGTTGCGTTGACATTTTTTGGTGAAGCTTAGCACACATTCTTGCAATACCTCTGGCACAGTTTGACAAATCTGCAGGAAACCTTCCAATATATATTTATATTTGTTAATTTATTTCTGGTTTATGTTTTGAATGGCAATATTCTAACAGATCTATTAAGATTATGAAAAACGGGGAAGTCAAAAACAGTGTTTCTGATTTTATCTCCCAAACAAATCTTTGGTCTTTGCAATATAAACAATTGCTAAATGAAATTCCTCTAACTTGGCATGAGACTAGACCTATGCTAAAGAAACTAAATGTAATTTAATAAGGGACCTAATAACCCCCCACCCCCCGTTCCCTGCGTTGCCCATTTCGGGTTACTTATCTAGACTTTGGTCTGCAAACACTAGGGCCAGAGAGGCTGGTCAGGAACGATTGGGAATAATGGGGGGAGGGGGGGTCAAAAACAGTAACTCCCATTTTTTCTCCAAAACAAAACTTTGCTCTCTGCTATAGGAACAAATTGCTTGCTGGAATTACTTTAACTTGGCATCATGCTAGAACTATGCTAAAGAGTCCGTTTTCTTGATCTGATTCTTGATTTGGTTCTAGATTTGTTTTGTGTAATTAGCTTTAAAATATGTGCTGGGGTACGTTCAAAGGTTTGAAACATAGACATAACTTGGGCCCAAGGACATTTCACTACCCCAAAGTTTAAAAAAATTATTGCAGTTGGAAGAGGGACCTTTTTACACCGTCATCTATTTCGGGGTCGCTCACCTAGTCTGGGGTCTGTGAACAAAAGAGAGCTTAGTGGCTGGTTAGGAGAGAACTCTTTATTTTGCTAGTGACATTGCAGGATACTTTTTGGGCCATGCAACTTGAAAAACAAATACATAGGCCACATAAGCGAGCATGGTCGGTGCGCACTGATCCCCAGGACTAATTGGGGATGCCCTTCCCAAAAAAAAACACAAATTAAAAAGAATTTTAAAAAAATGTTGCACAATGTCTAGAAACATGCCACAGAATTCGCAAAAGTGACAGGCATTGACTATACAACTATAACTTGCGCCACAGCAATGCAAATCATAACTTGTACACCAAATGTAATGTTGGTTTGTCTTTCTTTTTCAGGCTTTTGTTGTGCTTATTCACGCCTGTCGTGTGTGTCGAGGGCCTGGCGGTGCTTATCCCTGCTTTCCTCATCGCCGAATGAGCTCATCTCATGTTTTTTTGTGTTGTGGTTTGTGTTTTTATCTCGGTCGAGGTGGTTGTATCGCGGACATTGGCAGCGGTTTCAGCAGACTATCGCATGCTACCGCCATGTTGTGAATTCCACGTTGAAACGGGGTTATTTTCCCGGCGATAGGCTGCGATGTGTAAAGTTGCGTTGACATCTTTTGGTGAAGTTTAGCACACATTCTTGCAATACCTCTGGCACAGTTTGACAAATCTGCAGGAAACCTTCCAATATATATTTATATTTGTTTATTTATTTCTGGTTTATGTTTTGAATGGCAATATTCTATCAGATCTGTTAAGATTATGAAAAACAGTGTTTCTGATTTTATCTCCCCAAACAAATCTTTGGTCTTTGCAAGCAATATAAACAATTGCTAAATGAAATTCCTCTTACTTGGAATGAGACTAGACCTATGCTAAAGAAACTAAATGTAATTTTATAAGGGACCTAATAACCCCCCACCTCCCCACCCCCTGCGTTGCCCATTTCGGGTTACTTATCTAGACTTTGGTCTGCAAACACTAGGGCCAGCGAGGCTGGTCAGGAACGATTGGGAATAATGGGGGGGGGGGGGGTCAAAAACAGTAACTCCCATTTTTTTCTCCAAAACAAAACTTTGCTCTCTGCTATAGGAACAAATTGCTAGCTGGAATTACTTTAACTTGGAATCACGCTAGAACTATGCTAAAGAGTCCCTTTTCTTGATCTGATTCTTGATTTGGTTTTAGATTTGCTTTTGTGTACTTAGCTTTACAATATGTGTTGGGGTACGTTCAAAGGTTTGAAACATAGACATAACTTGGGCTCAAGGACATTTCACTACCCCAAAGTTTAAAAAAATTAATGCAGTTGGAAGAGGGACCTTTTTACACCGTCAACCATTTCGGGGTCGCTCACCTAGTCTGAGGTCTGTGAACAAAAGAGAGCTAAGTGGCTGGTTAGGAGAGAACTCTTTATGTTGCTGGTGACATTGCAGGATACTTTTTGAGCCATGCAACTTGAAAAACAAATACATAGGCCACATAAGTGCGCATGGTCGATGCACACTGATCCCCGGGACTAATTGGGGATGCCCTTCCCAAAAAAAAACACAAATTAAAAAGAATTTAAAAAAAATGTTGCACAAGGTCTAGAAACTTGCCACAGAATTCGCAAAAGTGACAGGCATTGACTATACAACTATAACTTGCGCCACAGCAATGCAAACCATAACTTGTACACCAAATGTAATGTTGACGACTTCACTAAATGAGTACCAATTAATAACACCAAAAAGCACACCATTTCATTCCAATAGTAACAACACCTAAAAGCATACCATTATTTACCAACACATAAATAGACAATAAATGATAAATAGTCCTTATCTTGATGATAGTGTTAATGCTAATGTGATTATCAACCCGACCAGTAACCTTATTTAGGTAATTTGTAATTTCATGTGTCACATCAAAGGTGAGATCATGACCATTGCATCTGATATGCGAGTAATGGTTTGCATGGTTGTGTTGTGCACGTTATGGTTTGCATTGCTAATCTTAAATGGTAAGGCCTTCGTTTTTGATTGAATTATCTCTCTAAAGCTTTGTGTATATAGAAGTTATATCAGCTCAGCTTATTCACACCTCTCAAAATGACACATCTATTTCCTTGACAATTAGCAGTGCGCATAGGGAGCCCTCGCCCAACCCGTGTTTGTCGTACTAAATTATTGCAGTTAAAGAGCGCATGCATCATTATTTACCATTAAAAAGATTTCTGATTGGAAAGTACAGGAAACAGCTGCTGGAAATGTTAACCTGAATGTCACATATATTATTAATGACTTGAATTTAGCAGGAGTTTGCACACACGGGCTTCAGAATCGCAGCAATGCCCAATCCCTGTGACACTCTACCTTTCAGATTCAATTCTGGTGAGCAGCAAAGGGGGAGGACAAAAGCTTTTTCTAGTGCATTGTTAATTTGCTACAAGAGCAAAGAATATTGAAATGCAATTATTCTGATGTCTCCTCCTGTCCGTAAGAGGTTCTCTCTTTAGGAGATGAAATGAAAGGACATTTTCTGAAATATGGACGGATATGAATTTCAATGGAAAGCTGAAGGTCTTTTTCTTAATGCGCACACGTCCAAGCTTCTTAATTTTTTTTTAAAACTCATTGTCACTCAAGTGTGTGAATTCTGAGCCACATCCAGGACTGAAAATCAGAAACCGAATAGCATTATCTGCCAAGGGGGATTATTTCTGTGCAGGAAGAAATGAGAGACTTCGGCCATTGTGCTGTTTAATAATAACTGATCTTTTCTTTAGCCTTAACTTACTAAGGGTCTCAGTGTACCGATAATGGATAGTATTATTATGTCAGTTGTACTCATTTTCTCAACTAGCCCTGTTAGCCTTCGAAACAGTATCCTGAGGGTGTGACAGTTCTCTGTAGCAGGCACATTATACAACCGAGCTACATTGAAGGAGACCTGATTAAGAGCCACATGCAAGGCCGCCTTCATTTAACTAGATTCATCTAAAAATGGTGCATCCATGAAGACTTAGACGAAAATGGGTGTTGGGGTTTAAAAGGGTGTTTTGGAAGATACTTAATCAAATTAAGCAGTGAATCATAAGATTATAATAAAATGTGCTCTGTTTCCCATTTATTAGGTTTTGGCAAATATGGTAACTTTGTCCACGAACAGCAAATCACAGGTGGGACCAGTGGCGGCTCCTCGAGGGCGTGCTGTGATGCGGGGTGGGGGAGGGGCATGGTGGGGGGTAATAAACTTTGGCATACGCCCGAACGGAGTTAAGTAAATAAATGAAACGAATTACAATGCCCGCGCTGCATCGGCATTTGGCGTTACAGCGCGCACAGTTTCATTATTTTTATTTATTTATTTACTTAACTTCGTTTGGGCATATGCTGGAGTTTACTACCCCCACCCTGCCCCTCCTCCGCTGCAGCACTCCCTCGAGGAGCCTCCACTGGGTGGGACTAAGAGGCATATGTAGGTAATTTCCATTTTGCGATTCTCGAATAGCGATTTTTAAGGAATCGCTATTTGAGAATAGCAAAATGGAATGTAGGTAACAATTCGCAATTTTTTTGCGAATCTCTAACATTCCTCATTTGCGATTAGCGAATCGCAATTAAGGAATGAGTGTCCCATTCATTCCTATGGGCCAAAAGGCCCATAGGAATGAATGGGGATACATTCTCAAATTGCGATTTTCTGTGAGAAAATCGCAATTTGAGAATCGCAATTCCAAGGGTGCCAGGGTGTCCAAAGGACACCTGTTGCACCCCTGGAATGTGCCTGTAAGTACATGTGGCGCACATACATGCCCTAAGGGCATGTCTGTGCACCACATGGCAATTTGAATTTTTAAAAAAAAATGCATTTTTGAAGGAAATCGCGAAATACCATCTACTTGAAGTAGGTGGTATTTTGCGATTCCTTATGCCAAAATCGCAATTTTTAAGTCACCCCTACATTGCATTTAAGGAATCGCAAAATTGCGATTCCTTAAATGCTCTAAGCAAAATAAGGAATCGCCTACCTAGATATGCCCCTTAGAATCTAAAAAAGTTCAGATTCATCAGAATGCACATTAGGAGATTTTACTGGAGGTTGTGCCTTTGCCTGCACCCACTGCTTCTTCCAGCAACAGTTGCATCAGGTGTGGATCTGCACCCACAAAAATGGCACCTTTTTTCCCAGAAATGATATTGTGTCTGGAAACACTCATAGAAACACTCATAGATATCTGGCGAGATATCCCCTGGGCTTACTACTCTGGTCAGTTGGTTATGAGGACTAAATGTATGTTATGCAGTTAAGAAGCACTAAATTAAGCCGCACTGCCTTTTCTGGGGAAAGAAAAACCTCACAGGACTATATCAAGTTTTCCAAAAAATAAAGGGCTGGCGACATATCAATTAAATTGAGAGTCAGCAAATAGTAGAAGACCACAGATAAAAATCAGAATGCAAGAAAGAACTCAAAATCCCTGAACTAGAACTTGAATTAGAAAATATTCAAAAACGAAAGGGCATGTCCTCCCGAGTCAAGCAGGGCACAAGAAAGGCTGCAAAAGTAAAGAACATAATTTAAAATGTTAAATTCATGCCTGTCTGCTGTAGTTCAGACAGTGCGGCTAATTATAACCCATAAGAAAGTTTTTTCAAACTATTTTGTATCAAATACACGCTAAAAGAAAGATGTAATGTAGCATGCTGCTATCTGCATGGTGGAAAGTCAGCTGTCTTTTGGGACCAAAAATGCTGTCCGTACATAGAGAAGTCTAAACATTGTTAATATTGGCTGGAGCTGTTTGGTGGCTGCCAGTTGCGGCTCGCAATTCTCGCAGGTGGGATTATTGCGCAGGTGTTACCGCGGGGAGGTGGCGGGTGGAGGGAGTAAAATAAAACTAAAACATACACGAGCCCGCGCTGCCTGTGCTCTTGGGCCGGTCCTAAACAGGACCAAGCATGCTCCCTCCCCTCCTGTAGCCAATCACAATGCTGCAATGGCAGCGTTGTGATTGGTGGGGAGTCCTGGACAGTGCCCAGTGCACCTGTAGGGAGGCCATTTTCTCTATGTAGGCTCCATGCAGCCTACATAGAGAAAAAGTAGAGTGCTCATGACTGGTTTAGTCGGCCCCAGGGCTGACCAAACTGTCAGGGTACTCTGAGTGGTGCAAGCCACTCCTTACCAACCTGACCGCCCCCAACCAGGCATATCCTCCCGCCGGCGGCCCCCAATCAGGCATACCCCTGCCTTCTGCTTTTTCACAAGGCGAGAATCAGAAAATAAAATGGTATTTAAAATGCCATTTTATATTCTGCTTCTTGCACTGCTAAAGAGCAGTGAGGGGGCGCTCCTTCGCCCTAATAGAGGAGTCGCCCCTGGTGGCTGCTGATAATTGTCCTTTGAACTGGGCTACATGCTCAGATTGCTGCTTAATATTTCTGCCAATTAATAATCAGAACAATTCACAAAGTCTTTTAGGACTATGTGAAGAAGTATTCCTGTAGTACTAGTACTTACCTATTTTTTGCGCCTGAATTGGCATTTGGCAGACAGGGCACTCTGTCAAAAAAGTGGACATCTTTCTCCCACAGCTTAAGAGGGTGGGGCCATCAGAGAAAGGACATTAAAATGCCTGCCTTATGTAGGGTAGACAGGGTGATGTACTTTTTTCTGTCCACAAAAAGCCTGTCAATGAGGTACTGAAAAAAATAACGAACCCCAAACCTGGTGAAAAGTGTCTGCAATGATGTGGAGGGTTATAAGGAATTACTCACACTATGAAAGTTGGTTTCTGAAAAAAAGGAAACGTTGAAAAAGTTTGTTTAATGGCCATCAAATTGGACTGTGACCATCCATCAAATATTTTGTACAGTGAAAAGAATCACTGTTGCGGTTCCAGAAAAGTGTTGTGTCTATGGCAGAGGCCCCCAAGCAGTAAAATCTTTCTGAAACGAGGCCATGCTACCTCTCCTCTTTGCAATTAGCGGTCCAAATTTGCATTCAGATGCTGGAAAAATTGTGTGATTCTGTATTATGAAAGCTTTCTTTTAATGCACTGTGTCACTTGCAGGAACAGGATCTCCATGTGCCCTAACAATGTACTCAATCACAGTTGACAACATTATATATTACATTACACAGTAATGGTCGCCTTTGTGCAGTTGTAGTTATGGCAGAGTTTCAATAGGGAGAGCATTTTTTATTATCTCAATAAATTGAGTACTGTTTGACGTGACTGCATAAAACTTTCCAGAAAAAAAGTCATCTACTTTGGCTCCATCAAGGAAAGCTTATTTCTGATCTGTCAAGCAGGGTCAAGAAAGAAGGGTTGGCCCTAAAAATTAAATTCCCATGTTTGTTCCATAGAAAACTTCACACTACAATACAGATAAAATGGATGAGCGGAATTACACAATTGGCAAAAAGTTAGAACTTTACTCACAAAGTGTATTTTTTGTTATTTGGTGTAAACCCATTCAGCAGCTTACAATAAATTAGCGCTTAAAGAGATGTTTGGATGACGCATTAAGGGGTTAACCCTCAGATAAAATTAGTTATATCTGGGCAGTTTGTCCTGTAGAAGTGAAGTGATGCCAAAAATGTTTTTAAAAAACCCTGCTGTTTTGTGATTGCAGTGGTTCTTAACTTTTTGACTCCTTAGGCCCACTTAATCAGCACTAGAATCCAGAAACCCCAAAGAATCCTTATTGGAATTCATGCACACACAGAGTCTCCTTTTTGGAACCTGTGGACACTAGCCAAAGCAATTTCGATAATTTGAACCACAAAACAATGCACAAAAATACAAAAACAAGCATTAAACTAATTCAGAAATTATTAAATATGATTTCCATAAACAAATAACAAAAATAGAAAATGTGATTTTTCATGCGAAGATAGGTGTATTTTAAATGCAATTGAGACCACTCATTGTCTGTGTTATATTCTATTTGACAGGCTTGCACTGCTCCCACAAATTTATTTACAAAATATTCTACATTTTTGATATTTTGCCGCTTTATGTATATACACTTTATTAATCTTTTAATATTTTTCAATGTTCTAAGCAGGCAAAGATAATCCTGAGGTGTCACAGGGCCCACCAGGGAATCCGGGACCACAGGTTAAGAACTACTGGTCAAGTAAACTTTTAACATCTTAGATGACATTACTGATGACTTCTCAAACAACACCACCTGGTACTGTGGTACTAAAAAAACAATTACGTTAGAAGGGTCATCAGTAGTCAGACCCAGGGGGCCAACCACCATTTTGTCAACCCATAGGCTGTGCACTGTGGTGGTTGGCCACCTGCAGTGGGTTGGGTGCATGTCCAATGCTCCACTGTACACAGCTGAAGGCTGTGCCCAGCAAGGGGAATTGGCTGTGAGGTTGGAGGGAAGGTTTGGCTATAGGCACACTATCCTGTCTGTTTTTACTAGTTTTACATCAAACGTTCATAAACATTCCCATTTTAGATGTGTGGGAGGTGATCCACAAAGCTTACCAAGGGCCTGATTTATAGCTTGATGGACGCTACACCAGCCAAAGGCAGTTCACAGTGGAGAGTTGATAGCCCGTGGCCAGACTCTGCATGCAGAACCCCACTGCAAGCTGCCAAAGGCCATGCACAGCAAGAGGGTCTGCCCAAGAGGGCTGGGCATATGCTCAGCTTAGAATATGACTTTAAAAAACTGTGTGTGTGTGTGCATATAAATATATATTTGTTAGTTTTTTTCATTGAAAAAAACAAAGGTTACAGGAACGTTATAGTTAGGCTCAGATTTCACTTGTACAAAACCAGTGAAATTCAGCACTTCCATTTAGCTGAGCTAACTATAACTTGTGCCGCCGCAATGCAATACTTATGACCTCACATATCACACCACTCATGGCATGGTTAGTGACATCACTGATGACATCATCCAGTGACTGAGTGTTTTAAAAAAGTTTGTCTGTCAAATGTATATGCCAAGGTGTGTAGTGAATCAGTGGGTGTATGAGTGCCTGTATGGATGATTAAGTGGGTGTGTGACTGATTGTAATAGTGAGTAAATAGGTGTATCAGTGAATGTATGGGTTAGTGATTAGTTGGGGTGAATATCTGTATCAGTCTGTCAGTTGGTGTCTAAGTGGCTGTATGGGTGTGTGGGTGGGTATGTGACTGGCTGTATGGGTAAGTGGTTGGTTGTCTGAGTACCTATATAGGTGTCTGTGTGAGTGGGTGAGGGTGTGTGTGACTACCTGTATGGATGAGTGAGTGGGTGAGTCAGTGGCTGTATGGGTTAGTGAGTGCATGTGAGGGGACGTATGGGAGAGTGAGTGTGTGTATGGCTGTGTGGTTGAGTGAGTGGATGTGCCAATGATATATGGGTGAGTAACTGGGTATGTGAAAAACATTATAGGTGCATAATGGGGTATACGAGTGAGTGTATGGGTAAGTGAGTGAATGTGATAATGACTGTAAAGATGAGTGTATGCTTGTGTCAGTGACTGTATAGATGAGTGAGCAGGTGTTTGTATCTGTATGAGTAGGTGAGTGGGTGTGTTTGTGTATCTGTATGGGTGAGTTAGTACTTGTGTGGTTAACTGTATGTGTGAGTGGATAGGTGTGTGAGTAGATCTATGGGTGACTGGCTCAGTGTGTGAGTGGCTGTATGGGTGAATTAGTGGATATGTCGGTGGCGGTATTAGTGAGCGAGTGTATGAGTGACTGTATGGGTAGTGAATGGATGAGTGTGTAGATGTATGAATCAGTGAGTGGGTGTATAAGTACTGGTATGGGTCTGTGAGTGGCTGTGTGAGAGTTGGCTTATGAAAGGTTCTATGGGGTGTGAGTGAGTGCTCCCGTTATTCAGTGGATGATTTAAGATGTCATCAGTGATGTCACTGACTATGTCATGAGTAATGTAATATGGGAGGTCATAAGTAGTGCATTGCAGGGGAGCGAGTTATAGTTATCTCAGCTAACTGTAACTGCTGAATTTCACTGGTTTTGTACAAGTCAAACCTGAGCTTAACTGCAAAGACCCTGTAACCTTTGCTTTTTTCAGTGAATCTCAATGTTTTTTTTAACTAGTACTTTCATTTTCAGAGTGGTGGAGAAAAGGTGTGAGGTCTCTGACCAGCTCTCAGCATTCCCACTATCTGGGACTTACTAGAGGTAACAGAAAGGGTTCCTGGCCCCCAAAGGCCCTTAGCATCCTAGGAGAGTTCATCCCCCAACTAACAGTGTGCCAGGAGGTGCATTTGCAGAGAGGTGGAGAAAGGGGGTATGGTCTCCAAAGTCCTCTCAACAATCCCACTGTTTGGGACTTGCTGGAGATAACAGGAGAACTTGTTGGCACCCAATGACCCTCAGCATTCAGGGGGACTACATCCCCCAACTAGTAGTACAGCAGAAAGCGTTTTTGCAGAGTGGTAGAAAAAGGGGTATGGCCTCTGACCACCTCTCAGCAATCCCACTGTGTGGGACCTACTGGAGGTAACAGGAGGGTTTCTGGCCCCGAAGGACCCTTAGTAGTCAAGGGGACTTCATTCCCCAACAAGTAGTTCACCAAGGAGGTGCATTTGCTGAGCTGTACGTGGCCTCCAAATACCTCTCAGTAATTCCACTGTATGGGGCTTTCTGCACATAACAGGAGGTGTTGTTGGCCCCAAATCACCTTCAGGAGCCAAGGGGTCTTCATTCCCCAATCAGCAGTGCACCAGGAGGCGCATTTGCAGAGTAGTGGAGAAAAGGAGCGTGGCCTCCAAAGACCTGTCAGCAATCCAGCTGTCTGGGACTTACTGGAGGTAACAGAAGTGGTTCCTTGCACCCAAGAAACCTCAGCATTGAGGGGACTTCATGCCCCAACCAGCAGTGCACCAGGAGGCATGTTTTTCGTGTTTCTTTTTTTTATGGGGAGAGGACCGCATGGCCACTCTTCTATGGGACAATTTGGACCCTAGAACCCCATCCCTCAGGGCTCAGCCTTTTCATTTTTATTTCATTATCTAATTTAAAGAGATGGAGGCTGAGCGTACTCCCTCCCCCGCCCCCTCCCAAGCTGATTTCGGCCTCCGGGGACCCCATCCCCAGGGGCCTAGGCTTTTATTTGTTTTTTGAATAAAATAAAAAACAATTGGAGGGGGCCCCTCTCCCGTGCTGAATTCGGCCCCGGGGACCCCATCTCCTGGTGCCTGGCCTCAAGTGTGGGTGCTCTAGTCCCACCTAGGGCACCCATTCTCAACTGTTGTGGACCGTGGGGGAAGCCTCAAGGCCCACACAGTCCCTGCCCGCTCCCTGCCTCCTGTAGGAACCGGCATTGCATTGACACAGAGGGAGATGGTAACATGCAGCACCTTCTCTGTCAAAGCAATTGTGCTCCACTTTGAGCAAGCATGAGCAAAATGCTCTTGCTTGCTTAGAACGATGCACAGTTTGCCATGGCTTGGCAAGAGTGGTAAAGCTCCTGCTAAGCCAAAGCAAACAGCTATGTCCTGGTATGTGTGCTAAATTGCAATTGCTTTTGGATGAGCGAAATCTAAGCTGATATATATATATATTCACTGAAAAGACCATAGGTTATAGACCATATATAGTTAGGAATTAGCATTTAAAAAACCTTATTTTACTCACACAAAACCATTGAAATTCCATATATAGTTAGTAGTACTAACTATATATCGCGCACCCGCAATCCACTGCTGATCATGTCACATATTACATCATTCATGACATGGTCAGTGACATCACTGATGACATCACTGATGACATCTCAAATGACATCACTGATGACATCTCAAATGACATCACTGATGACATCACTGATGACATCTCATTTGACATTACTGATCACATCACTGATGACATCATTCATGTGATAATACGATGAACCTCTTCAGACTCTAATATAACCTTAGATACACTCAGTGTAAACAGACACTCACAGACTGTCACTCATCCATGGAGTTACTTACACACCTAGTCAGTCATGCAAAGAATCAATCACACCTCAATTTCCTCAACTATACAGTTATACACACCTTACTTATTCAAACATATACTAACACATATTTACTCTCTTTTACAATCCCTGATACAAGTTCACAATGATCCATACAGCCACTCACACATTCACTGACTCTTATGCACAGTTATTTATATATGCCAATTCTCACATGTACTGTGTTTTACATATGTACTTACTTTGACATGTAGCACTGAGATATCCATTCACTCACCAATGCACTCATGCACACAGTCAACCACCCATACAGCTGTTTCCACATGAACTTTTGAACCCATACATCTAGTGAATCAACTGCTCACACATCTATGCACAGAGTCATACACCTCCCAGCCACCCACACACACACTCAGTCTCCCATACAAATACTTGAGCAACCAATCAATAACCCATATACTTACTCATATAGCTACTGATCAACACATGCAGCAGTTTACAGAACAACAAACATAATGATGCACAAATTAAGACAGTTCGTCACTAACCCATGCACTCAGTGAGACACATTTAACCACTCACTCATACAGTCAGGCATGCACCTACTAAATCCTTCATCCAGACACTTCTACATCCACTCATTCTTCAATATGTAAGACATATTTTAACTTTACAGAAATACACAGTCACTGGATGTTGTCATCAGTGATGTCAAATGAGATGTCATCAGTGATGTCATCAGTGATGTCATTTGAGATGTCATCAGTGATGTCATCAGTGATGTCATTTGAGATGTCATCAGTGATGTCATCAGTGATGTCACTGACCATGTCATGAATGATGTAATATGTGACATGATCAGCAGTGGATTGCGGGTGCGCGATATATAGTTAGTACTACTAGCTATATATGGAATTTCAATGGTTTTGTGTGAGTAAAATAAGGTTTTTTAAATGCTAATTCCTAACTATATATGGTCTATAACCTATGGTTTTTTCAGTGAATTTTCAAGGTTTTGTAAATGCTAATTCCTAACTATATATGGTCTATAACCTATGGTTTTTTCAGTGAATTTCAATGGTTTTTTAATAGCAAATATCATAAGCTGTCGATTGTCAAGTACGTGGTAAGAAAAAACATTTTCGTGTTTATGCACACTGATCTGCTTTCAATGCTGCCCCCCCCCCCTCATTTCTATTAGGAGTACTCTCTCTTTCCAGATAGTGAAGGTTAGTTAACGCAGGCCTTTGCCCCCGTTGTAATCCGTCGTGCCTGCTTCTCTCTCCATTTGATTGATTGTTATCCAAGCATTTGCAAACAAGCACAGAATCGCCATACTCTGTTTAGTCTTTGCAGATAGTGAAGGATAGGTAAATGCAGACTTTTGTCCCCATTGTAATCCGTCATACCTATTTTTCTCCCCATTGATTGATTGATTGAATCGAGCTTTGAATTGTTCGAAGTTGGTTCTCCTAAGGATCTTCTCTGCCTGCAAACGGGGAAGAATAGGAATATTCTCTCTCCCTTTGCAGATAGTGAAGGGTAGGTAACGCAAACCTTTAACACATCGTGCCTATTTCGTTCCTCATTGATTGATTGTTTGCCCGAACATTGACTGTTTGGGAATTGGTTCTTTTTGGAGGTATTCCCTGTTTGCAAATAAACGTAGGAAAATCTTTGCAAGTAGTGAAAGGGTAGGTAATGCGGACCTTTGTCCCCCGTTGTAATCTGTCATGCCTATCTACTCCCCACTGATTGATGCACCTGTTTCACCCGGACCATTTACTAGAGATAGGTCATCTGGCCCGACCAGAGAGCACCCCTAGTGAAAAGGACATATGCAATAATAACGAAGTGATCACTGTATCCTGTTGACAGAAACTTTAGCATGAAACAACCTGGAAAGAAAGGAATAGGAAAACGAAAATCAGTAGGCCACTGATGAACTTTTTATTAAATAACAAACAAAGAAACAATAACAATAGGTAATGATAAAACCTATTATTGTCCTAGAAACAAGAAACGTTAGAAGTAAGCCCGTAATAAGAAACCTGAAAACAGTAAGAGAAACCAAGTGTGACATTGCAACGGCCACAAGGCAACGAGGCTTCATCGCCCCTCACTGCCCCAAAACGTGTCTGTCCCACCGCCTGCCACGGCCAAATAACGGCAAACTGGAAAAGATACAAGTCAGCAGACATCCGCCCCATTCTGGAAACTTCCAAAGTGCATCAGGTTTCCGGCTACGCCCAGCCGGAAGCAACACATATAAGGCGGGTCCTGCTGCCAACCGTCGGCAGAAGATCATCACGTAGGGTGTAGCCGGAGGAAAGGCCGAGGCCAATGGCACCCGTCCAGGGGGATTGCTACGACCACCCTGGAGAGTTGCAAGGGGGGGAATGTCTGTGTCCTCGACCTTCCCCTCTCTCTCCCAGTCCGGCCACCATCAACCAGAGGCCGAGGCCGACGGGATCCGGCCGCGGTGGCGGTAACCCTGGAGAATTGCAGGTTAGACCCTCTCTCTCCCAGTCTGGGCCAGGATCCATGGAGGGCCTGGGAGTGGAGAGGCCACTGCACGAAAGGCCCAGGAGAGGCACCACACGCCAAGGCCTGCCCCACCGGATGAGCCAAGGAACCCGTTCATGGGGCCAGAGCCAAGGGCGTCCGGCCGCCATCCACCGGAGGTCCGGCCCAAAGACGGACGGGACATTTCTTCTTTCTTTTATAATGGCTGCGACAACACTGGGGGGGGGATGTCTTGCACATGCCTCCGACCCCCCCCCCCTCGTCCTCATCGCCTGGTCCGGCCATAACAAATGTCAAGCGAGACGCCGTGGGGTGCACTGGGTGGGAGAGACGGTGCGAACAGGCCTCTCCCGCCTCCCCAGGTGGAGGCTTCCCAGCTGCACCCTCAGCGCTCCAGGCGCCCGGAAAAGGGTTCTTCCACTGTGGCGATGCTGCAACGTCTCGCCCGGCAGGGTGGAGCCCGTCCGCTCATTTGACCCCGCAATCGCCGGTAGCTACCGAACTCTCAAAATGGCGGTCGACCTGGCAAGAGCGGGCCCAGCATAAAGAAATGGCCCGGTCACTGGTTGACTCCACCACCGTAGTCCTCCACGACCTTGAAGATTCTAGAGGAGCCGCGGGAGTCCCCGACCCCCGCAGACACCCCCGATGGGGAATGACTGCCATGATCGCCCGTGGAGTGACGAAACTGTAGCCGCGGGACGTCGGCGCTCCCATGCTGGCGCCAGCCTCAGTTTGAATGACTAGAATCCTGCAGACCTCAGTTCCGGTGAAAGCACAGTGTGACCCAGTAGGAAAAATTGTTGCACCCCCTCCCCTTTTTGACTGATGGTTCAAACCACCGATCCTTTCCTTTGCCCTTTTAACGGAACTTTGGACTGCCTCCCCCCCCCCCCGCGGCGCCCCACGCCGTTATTTGGTGGGCGGCAACTTACTGGACATCACCTTGGTGCCATCCAGATTTCAGCGCGTTCTGCTGCCTTGGAACTATTCGCACAACAGACCGCTACTGACGACCCACCCCCCGGGACGCCCCACGCCGGATACCCAAATCAGTGCGGCACCCAGGCAACATCTTCTGAATTTTCATAATTTGAAAGAACTAGTAACATGTCCTCATCAGGAATTTCCTCTTCAATCATCTCATCAGGAATCTCCTCATGAAAAGTCTGCAATGATGATTCTTGTAACTCTATGGTCTCCAAACATTCGATAAATTCGCCATCAAGAGATTGATCAAAAAAATCATTCAAGTCATCTCCTCCTTGTGAGAATATTTCATTATTGGTGCTGTCAATTTCAATAAATGTAGTGGATAATTCAAAAGAAATTGCCACGGTCTCTTCATTGTGATCCATTTTATTTTGAAATTTCTTGCTGTAAATTGCAGAAAAAAATAATCACTTTCATTTATCGTTTTTAGTAATACATAATATAAAACTAACTTTATCAAGTATTTAGTATAACAGAAGGACTGAAAATGAATAACAGAAAACATTTTTCAAATTATCTTAAAGTGTACAACATAGTTCCCCTTACAAATTAACAACTCACCTTTTTGAAAGTAGGAGAAGTGTTAGTACTGTGTAAATCAAACACCAGAAATTGAGCACCAAAAATTCCTCACAAATGTACCTCAGACAGTAGTATCACAAAATGGCTGTGGTTTCCTCTCATTTTTGATATATACATAACCAATTAACTTTCATCACACACAAATACAAAACCAAAGTAACATTTTAATTGGTTCTAAATTTCAACACTTTCAAATGTGTTTTCCCCATGCAATTTTCCATAGGACATTTAGATACGTCTACAGCCTGAATGGCTGAACGGAATTACACCAAACTTGGCAAAATGGTACATCAAACCTAAGAGGTCAGTGAGGATCTACTATGCCCCCTTATGGTCATTTGCCCCTTCGCTTTGGCCTCCTCTTGTCTCTCGATCCTACCGAGAGACAAGATGGCGCCCGCTACGGACTGTTTGGAATGTTTACAGACGCCGGAGAACCAATCAGCTTCGCAAAGCTACGTAACGCGAAAAGTACGCGAAGCGGAGCGCTGCTACAGATATATATCTTTTTTTGAACGTTAATTTCTCAAAATCCACTGGAGCACATATATTGAGACCTAGCAAAGGCACATCGGGCTACCAGTCCCTACAATTTTGCCAAGTTTCGTGCAAATCCATTCAGCCGTTTTCAGGGGCTGCTCAGAAACAAAATGTTCCATTTTCCTGAAAATTTCAGCCAATTCCGTCCACAAACGTCAAAGTTATTAGACATAGAATTTTCAAAAATCCCATAGAGAAAAAATCCTAACTATATATACCTACTGGCGACCGCCAGTAGGTAATATACATTTATTTACCTCCCTTGTCATTCACTTCTCTTATATATATATATATATATATATATGTATGAGAGAGAGGTGAGAGAGAAGTGAACAATAAGTTTATGAGCACTCTCTGGTCCTGAAGAATTGCCTTCGGGCATGAAACATGTTGACCATGTCTGAGGGTTGAAATGAGGCCATACTAATGGTTATTTTGGGCCTCTATACCCCTCTTTGCACTTTTTAACAAAGTGGCTAGCCACACGAATAAAGGTCTCTTAGTGGACTATCCAACTTTTTTTTTTAAACTCACATTTTGCTCACTACTTCACTTTTCTATGTACCTCATACGCCAGAAAATCACGGCAAGGAACAAAAGATCTCCGTTAAAGAGTAACACGCGTTGTTACCCGTCAAGCATTGCAGCGCCGGCTTGACGTAGGAGCAGGAAACCGATGATGCAAACAACATCACAAAGGGCTGAATGAGACATGTCATCCAGCCCATTAGTTGTATGAGGTTTCTTAGTTCCGACAAGGGACCTGTTGGCTTCCCATACCCCCTTTCCCTCCACTACCCCCTCTGAGAGAGAGACTCTATTACAGGCTTCAGTCTAGGGAAACTTTGTACAACCGCTCTTGCTACATGTTCTTTGGACAGGTACACTGGACCCCTCTAAACACTGTCCCCCTTCGTCCCCCTCTTTGTTCAAATATACTGCGTGGGTTGCCCCCACGGGACATTTAGGATACCAAGAGTGACACTATTTCACTTTTTTGGCCCAACTCGCATTGGGGTTCTGTCCCCAACATTCCGCATTCTGCGGCTTCATTTAATTCTTGATATAACATTGAACCTAGCCACACCCCGCCCACAATGGAAGATGTACCGGGTCTTAGTTTTGATGATGATGCCATTGACGAAGCCCTCAGGGCAGCACCCACCTTACTCACCTTCTCGGCTGCCGCTGCCTCTGGCGCTACCAATGACGACTGGCTCATCCTAACCGATATGAAGAAAGAACTAATAAGGATTACGATACATGGGATAATGATGACCGAATACCTGAGGAGTAAAATCGCCCCACAGGGCCTCATTGTGAACATCATACCCAGACTCTTCTTAGAAGATAAACAATTTAAGGTCGACTGGGTCCAGGTATCCTGGAAATGCACCAAAGATTTACTCTTCCTAATCGTGCAAACATCCAAACGGCTGTCAGAGGCACCACTAGAGAAAATCACGGCTATAGAAGCCACAATGAGAAGTGCGGTCAACAAAAATACCAAGGCTAACTTTACCACCAAACTAGCAGAGATCAACCAAGAAATGGCAGATCACCATGAATCAGAAGACAGCCAAACTGCAGAAAGACATTGCAAAATTTGAGAAGGAGAAAGTCTATCCTTATCTGAAGGAGGGCTTCAAGAACAAAAAGACAAGCTACTCCTCGGACGAGAACACAGACAACAATAGCCGACGAGGCTCATCTAGCAGTGACTCTAGTGGAGGATATAATCCTAGGAACAACAGGGCCCCACAACATCCTAATTGGCAACCAGGATACCAACAAGGACCAGTGTTCCATGGACCCCCACATATGGCACCCCCGTGGCAATACCCCTTCTACCAACAGGGTCCACCACAATTTTTCCCCTCAAACCCGCCACCTTTTCAAGGCAGAGGTTGGGGCAGAGGAAGAGGGCGAAAGCGAGGCGGACAGAAAGGGGTCCAGTGGCAAGATCAACCGACACCACAGACCACGGTAGAAACCCGGAGCACGACCAGGGGGAGAAGAGTCTGACTGTGAACCTCTCGAAAAGAGTGCTGACGCCCTCGGAAAAGAAAGTTCTAGAAAAGGGACTTGGATTCGTCCCTTCCCCCGTTCCTGACAGTTTTCAGGAAATGATTGAAATTAAACAACTTTTCAGGAAGATACGCCTGAGAGCCTTCTTCGATGGCCAACCAGAACAAGACAATCGAGATACAGGACTACGGAAACCCTCTACTTTTACACCCACAGATGGGATGGTCCCCCCGGAGATCCTGGCCTTTGAGAGAGCGGTCCTGACCAGCCTCACCAACAAACCACAATGTCATCAATTCAACAATTTGACCAAGGCCGAGAGACAGGCCTCTCAGGCCCTAGGTAATGACAACACAATTGTTATTAAACAAGCGGACAAAGGGGGTGCCACAGTTATCCAGGATTATGTTGAATATGACCTGGAATGTAGAAGACAACTTTCCAACAGTACCCACTATAGACCTCTCAACGTAGACCCTACTAAACGCCTTACAACTACCATCATGAGTCTTGTGTTAGAGGGAGAAACCAATGAATGGCTATCTAAAAAGGAAGCAGAATTCCTCATCACCACTAAACCAGTCACACCCTACTTCTACACGCTGCCTAAAATTCACAAGGGGGTTTCCCCGGTGCCTGGTAGGCCCATCGTGTCTGGTATAGGGTCCCTCCTGGAACCTCTATCCCAATTTTGCGACGCCTTTCTGCAACCTATAGTCAAGAAAATTCCTTCTTTTCTTCAGGATACCAGAGACGTCCTACGCCTTATTGATGATATGGATGGGAGGGAAAATGTCGATCTCATACTGACATTGGACGTAGAAGCCCTCTACACTAATATCCCTCAGCAAGCTACCCTTGAGGCAGTAGAGTCAGCTTTGAGGGCGGAGGAATGGACATCACCCACCCCTATCTCTTTCATCATGGCCCTTGCAAGTATAGCCTTAACAGAGAACTTCTTCAGATATGAATCGCAAATGTACCACCAGATCCGTGGCACTTCCATGGGTTCTACCTTCGCGCCGAGCCTGGCCTGTATTTACATGGCCACCTTCGAGGAACATTTCATCTACCGAGCCGACACCAACCCATTCCTCGAACACTTGTCCCTTTGGCGTCGCTACATCGACGACATCCTGATTCTTTGGAAGGGGGATCGGACGAGTTGTGAGGCTTTTTGCTCATGGATCAATCTCCAAAACCCGTTTCTCAAATTTACGGGCACCATCTCTGAACTATCTCTCCTCTTCCTCGACCTGACAATCAGATTGGACCCCACGGAGATCACCACCACCCTCTACAGGAAAGAGACCGACAGGAACAGTCTTCTCTTGTACCAGAGCCACCATACTAGGGCCCTGAGGGATAATTTACCCTTCGGGCAATTCCTTCGGATCTGCAGAAATTGCACATCAGTGACTGATTACAAACGCGAAGCCTCTACCTTACAACATAAACTCCAGGAGAGGGGATACCCTACCAGACTTCTGAAACAATCAGCCAAACGAGCACTCAACAACAATAGAGAAGCCCTGTTGGAGACACATACTAAGCCAGTAGATGATGCCATCACATGTGTAACCACTTACACCAAGAATTCCACCTTCATTAAGAAGATAATCAATTCCCATTGGGGTACTCTGAACTCTGCTGGCTTGGACATCCCACGTCCATGCTTTGCCTTCAAAAGAACTGCCAACCTCAAGGATACCCTGACCCATACTCGACCGAAGAAGTCTAGTACTCACCACCAGAACACACTCTGGGATTTACCACCAGTGGTGGGCCATTTCAGATGTGGTAACTGCATCATCTGTCCACAGTCCATACAAAGCAAAGAGATTACTCTATCACCATCTTTCACGTGGCATATGAACAAACATACCAACTGCAACAGCAGTAGATGTATATACATGCTCACATGCCCCTGTGGCCTCAAATATATAGGCATGACGATGCGCACTGTGAAAACACGCATAATTGAAAACAACAGCAACATTCGCTGCACTAAGACCCACACAAGGCTTTATGAACATTGCAAAGAAGCCGGCCACTCAGCAGAAAACATGCAATGGATAGTCCTAGAATGGCACCCATCCATCAGTCAGCAAGCGCTACATAGATTGGAACAGAGGTGGGTGCACCGATTACAATTAGACACATGTGGTTTGAATGATTCTGTCCCTTGGAATCAGCTGGCAAAATAACTCTTAGGTCTCTTCCTTATTATTATTATTATTATGCTCAGCTAGTGATGATGTTGATATTGGACACCCAAAGCAGACAGACTTAACTAGTCCCCCTACACACCATGGTGCCCTCACACCTCCCAACATCCCTGTCGTATGCGATCGCTCACAGCCCGTATAACCCTTCATAGCATCACCTGCACGGGGGGTTAATGTCAACCACTGGAAGTTGTCCAGAGGACCTTTCTGGTTCCCCCTTTTCCCCGCCCCCCCCCCCCTATGGCGACGCTAGGTGTGGGACGCTCCCCTATGGTTTGGATGGCCTCGCCAGTTTTGGGGCGATCCCTGACGTAGTCATCTCCACATTCGTAGATCTCCTCCAGGGTTCATTACAATGCCCTGCAGAGGGCTGTCCTGCCGTGAGACCACATAACACACTCTAACAGGACACGAGGGCTTCGAAAGGCTAAGACACTTTCCACGTATTCCCTTACTGTCAGCCAACCTCTTTTTCCATCCTCTGACATGAGAGGCCCCTGATTGGCTGCCTTAGCACACACGTCACGAGACACGCCCCCACTGATACTCGCAAGCCCGGCATTTAACGGCGACTGGGTTACAGTGCGCTACCGGCTGGTTCGCGTTTCCCTACACGCCTGAGTGAGTGGGGGTAGGTTACGAATGGCGCCGACATCTCGTCGCTAAGGTAAGCAATCAGGGCACTTCACCCTGCTCCGACGCTGCATCTGTGATGGACCCCCCAGGGGACCACGTGGGGCTGCTGGTACCGCCGGGCTGTGGTTAATGGTGACTGCCCCCGCCCGGTCCTGCGGCTCTGCCTGCTTTGGCGGCCGGGGCCGCTACTTTGACTTTCACACCCACGGCCTGACCAGACCGCTGGTCGCACTTCGGACCACCGGCGCACTCGCTCGGCGCCGACGGGCGGAGTCGCGGACTGTGACTGGGAACCAGCCTCACCGTGCGGCACAGCCTGGCGTAACGGGACCCCATGTGACCTACTGGCGATCCCGTTTCCAAATGCTCTCCCCGTCTATGAGCTCGCCATGACTTTTTGTCTCCCTTCCTCCCCTGTTGATTGTTTTTACAGGGAACTATCTCTAGCGCACGCCCCACCTGAACCAGCCACGCAGATCGATACAGGTTTGGCAATGGTAAGCCCCGAATGCTGGCAGTCACATTTACTGGTAGCCTTCCCTTCAACCCATGTCTTCCCCCACGGCGGCCATCGGCTGTCCAATGTTAGTTACTATTTATTGACACGAGAGGCGCTAGTACTAACAAGTAACATACCTCCAGTCACGATTAAGATTTTTATTCACATGTGTTCCAAGTAATACTTTGGACCATATTGTAATGAGAGTCTCTCTCTCTCGCTCTGCACGAATTTACACATACATAATGGTTTTAGCACCGAGTAAACCACTGATGCCTGGGTGCTGCATTAAAACTTGGGATACTTCAGACGCATAATATATGAGCGTTTACTGCATACAATGTTGATGTTTTCCGTTTTTAATCCTTAGGTCTGACTGTGTGGCAGTACTTCTGGCTAGCTCCAGTCATAGACCAACCAGGTTGTATGAACCACACTCCTGTGCTCACCTTAGGGCACCCAATAAGTTTATGAGCACTTTCTGGTCCTGAAGAATTGCCTTCGGGCATGAAACATGTTGACCATGTCTGAGGGTTGAAATGAGGCCATACTAATGGTTATTTTGGGCCTCTATACCCCTCTTTGCACATTTTAACAAAGTGGCTAGCCACACGAATAAAGGTCTCTTAGTGGACTATCCAACTTTTTTTAAACTCACATTTTGCTCACTACTTCACTTTTCTATGTACCTCATACGCCAGAAAATCACGGCAAGGAACAAAAGATCTCCGTTAAAGAGTAACGCGCGTTGTTACCCGTCAAGCATTGCAGCGCCGGCTTGACGTAGGAGCAGGAAACCGATGATGCAAACAACATCACAAAGGGCTGAATGAGACATGTCATCCAGCCCATTAGTTGTATGAGGTTTCTTAGTTCCGACAAGGGACCTGTTGGCTTCCCATACCCCCTTTCCCTCCACTACCCCCTCTGAGAGAGAGACTCTATTACAGGCTTCAGTCTAGGGGAACTTTGTACAACCGCTCTTGCTACAGAGAAGTGAACAAGCCAGGGAGGTAAACAAAATCTATGCATAATCTTTGGACAAATTGATATGCTCTTATGAACGGACATTCTTTTTCCATACTGATCATTATACAATTCAACAGTTATATCCTATTTACATAATGCCTAAGAGTCATTGCAAATTCAACGATTCTGCTGCCTTTTGGGTAGGTTTGTGCTATAGAAATAGTTCATACTGATGTCATACTCCTAGGACAAAATATGTTTGCATGGTTAGAATCTGGCAGCCTATTTCGACAACAGCATACTAAAATACAATCAGAAACCGAAGTACCCAGATAGATTCAGAATTATCACGTAATCTCCATATTAGCGAATTGATGTCATAAAATATAATTTATTGGTTAAGTCTACCCCTGTTACCTGTGTTTGATCACAAAACAATTGTCCAAGCCATTGCTACCTCTGGGCTTGACTAACTCATATCCTTGTATCTAGGACATTCCAACCACTCTATTGTCTATTTACAGATCAGATGCAGGAGTATTTGTTTATATCACAGAAAATCTCAGATTCGCTGTTGATTCAATTATGCATTATGAAATACACTCCTATTCGCTCTATTAGATCATCTCCCAAGAATTCTTTGGAAATCCCTTGGGTGAAATGTGCTAGACAGGCAGACGCTCTTTCTCATACTGTACATATGAACAATAGACTGTCATAGCAGAAGATAGTTGCCTTATCATTGACCATGATATGTTCCAGAAACATTGTATGGCATTATGAGTCTGTCATTCTTTCTATGCAGCGTGTTCTTTTTCTAAGTACCTGTGACAGTACCACAATACCTTGTTCAGGTCACGGTGTGCTTTACAAAGTTTCATTTCTAATTAGTGAACATTGTCAGAAGCCCTACAAATAAATGTAAACATCAAAATATATTGAACATCTCCTTTCTCTCATGTCCTACTTTGTCAGTAAAGTGGCACAGTAGTTATGTAATCATACTGGGTTCTCTAATATTCAAAGATTGGAAAAAATATAGGTCTTTTAAAGTCTTTCAGATCTTTCACTATTTGCAAATGGCATTAGGTAGGGAACACCTGCCTGAATGAATCATTGACCAAAGTTCACCTGAGATGGCCCTGCCACCGAAAAATCTTGCAGCGGATTATTACTGGCCAATGGCAATTCTGATGTGATATATTAGAAGTTTTACTTCATCAAAAGGCCATGAAACTAACTGGAAATGACAGGCAATGAATGATCCAGCTGAAAGCTCTGATGAGCAATCGAAATTTAATATGTTTGGAAATATAATGATGGCTTTCCTCTGAGAAAACAATTTTATCAGTGAACTGTTCTGTTGCGAGCATTATGTGATGCAGCTAAGCTGAAGCCTGGCTATAGCTGCCTAGCCCAAAGAATTCCTACTGAGCTCAATGTTGCTTTTCTAGCATACCCTGAAAAAAACACAACTTTCACATGTCTCTTGATTTAGCCTTCTTTGCACATGTGCCTCACATTTCTATACCAGTACTGTATGCATTATCTCCCCTAGATTTTGCGTGCGACCATACAAGGCATTATTTCTATATATTTAACTTCTGTTCCTTATCTTAGCCCTGCTTTGATGTCGCAAATTTCAATCCTGGTGGTGATTCATAAGAAAAATAGTTATTTTGACCTCGATAACTTTCATCCTTAAATCCAGCTTATTGCATTTTAAGTGAGGGGAATGTATTACAATGGCCAGCTACTTAGAAGGCTAAAGCAACTCATTTGTCTGGGTTAAAGGTTACACATCGGTTGTTTATGCTAAAAACATTCACGCTCTTGATTTTTTTCAGTCTATGACTCCATAGTACATTTAACTTTCTGTAAATATTTTTGGTGATGAATTAGGTAACTTCTGCACTGTATTGTTGTCACTTAATGGTTTAACCATGATATATTATTAATAGAGTCCATATCATGAACAAGTCAAAACCATAAGAGACTCGCAATTGTTAGATCTGGGGGTCTCTAGTTGGCAGAGGTAGGTACCACTGTCCAAATAGGGACCCTTGCTTCTAGTCAGGACAAGGAGATAACTCTCTGAGATAACCCCTGCTCGCCCTCTAGGTAGCTTGGCCTGAGCAGTCTAGGCTAATCAGAGGCAATGCGTAAAGTATTTGTACCAACACTCACAGTAATACAGTGAAAACACCACAAACTGATTCCACAACAGTTTAGAAAAATAAAGGTATTTATTCTAAAACTACACAAGACCAAAACGATAAAAATCCAACATACACGGTTCAAGAATATGGTTTCAAAGAGTTCTTAAGGTTGCGTTAAAGTTCTTCAAGTTGCGGTAAAAATAAATCACAGTTGCGTGAAAAGTTCACAGTTGCGTCACGTTTACTCACAGTACCTTTAGTTGCAACAAAGTTCCAAAAGCAGAAGCTGGTGCGGTGGAAAACAAGCGATGCGTTGCTCCTGAGACCCTGGGGAGGCGATGCGACAGCCCCGCTGCAGCAGCGGGCGTGTTGCGACGAATCCGGTCTGTATGGGGAGGAAGGCCACTTGTATGGATTCCGGTGCGTAGGTTCCGTAGGAAGTCTGTTCTCGCAAAGGCACGATGCGACGATCTCGTAGGTGCTGCGACGATCTCCGGGGCGACGATGCGCGGTCCAGCGGTGATCCTTTCTCTCGCAGCTCCTCGATGCGATGATTCTGCGACGACACTCGCAGCGACGTGATGCGGTCCGCAAGCAAGCGGTGCGGCGTTCTCACCCAGCGACGACAGGCTCTGCGACGATACTCGCAGCGATGTTCGATTCTCCCGCACCGGTCTGGTGCGTCCCGCAAACGGAGGATGCGACGTCTCTGGCAGCGGCGTCAGGCGCTGCGACGATCTCGACCTCCGTAGCGGCGGGAAACTTCTCGCACTGTCGGGGATGCGCTCCGCAAGCGAGCGATGCGACACTTTTCAATTTCAAAAGTCTCTCAAGCTTTAGTCTCAAGCTTCCCAGCACAGGTCCAACCTCCAGAGGCCCCACAACTGGATCAAGCACTCTAGGAGGGACAGAACTCACTCAGCAGAGTTCAGGGAAGCTGGGGGTGAAGTCCTTTTGTTCCTGGGACTTCAAAACAGGGAGCCAGCTCTTCTCAGGCCCTTGGAGATTCCTTTCAAGACAGGGGACACAGCTCACAGCAAAGTCCTTCCCCTCTCCTTGGCAGCAAAGCAACAGCAGGTCAGTCCAGCAGAGCAACAGCAAGACAATCTTCCTTCTTCAGAGTCAGCTTTCTCCTTGGCAGAGGTTCCTTCTTGATTTCCAGGATGATCTAATTTTCTGTTGTCAGGGGTCCTGTACTTATACCCCTAAAGTCTTTGTTCTCTTGGTGCATGTGGGCCCTGTGCCCGGTCTGAACCAGTTCTGGGTGGATCCTGAGCACTTTGTTTTGGTGGCTGCATCTTTCCTTTCAGAGTGAGGGGCAGGGTCCTCAGCCGCCCAGCAGGGGGGTGGAGCCAGCATTGTGGAAGGCAGGCACAGCCCTATTCAGCCCAGGTGCTAACTCCTCCCACCACTCAAGTCATTCAGCCTAGTGCTGACTCATCCATCCTGCCGGGGAGTTCCCCAGCCCCTGTCACTCACAAACCAGACAGTCAATACACAAACAGGCCCAGGCACACAGAAGGTTCAGACAAGAGAACAGCAACTTTCTAAAAGTGCTGTTCTCAAACACAGGATTTAAAAACAACCTTTCCTAAAAGATGTGTTATTAAATTCTGAGTTCAGGGATACTAGATACTTATGTCCTATCTTGTTCCTATGGGAAGAAATGCTGTTAACCACTGTAGCCAGCATCCCCCAGGTTAATCTATGGAGCAAGATAGCCTTACAATAGTGAAAAACGAAAATGGCTGTAATTCACTACCAGAACATGTTACCTGCACCAGTACATGCTCTACCTTTTACATACACTGCACCCTGCCCAGGGGGGTACCTTGGGCCTTCCATAGGGGTGACTGATGTGCACAAAAAGGGAAGGGTTAGGCCTGGTCAGTGGAGACACTGACCAGGAGGACATGGCAGTTCTAAACTGCCCATAGGCACTGCAGTGGCAGGCCTGAGACACCATTTTAGAGCTACTCATGTAGGTGGCACAATCAGTGCTGCAGGCCCACTAGTAGCATTTGTCATCACCAGCCCTGGCACACCCAGTGCACTTTACTAGGGACTTCATGGTGATACAAATATGCCAAACATGTATATTCAATCAGAATAACAATTTACACAGGGAGCACTTACACTCTGGCACTGGTCAGCAGTGGCAGAGTGTCCAAAGCATCTAAACCAGCAAAAACGAAATCCAGCACAGCATCAAAAATACAGGAGGTAGAGGCAAAAAGATAGGGGAAACCACGCCAAAGATGCCAGGTCTAACACGTGTCCCCTCCAGCTGAAAATGGGGAGAACTACCCACCCTCTTGGGAGTTCTCTTCACTAAGGCGGAAAAACCTGGACAGACCATCAGCGTTGGCGTGTTCCGTACCAGGGCGGTGTTCCACCGTAAAGTCCATTCCCTGTAGGGAGATGGACCACCTCAACAGCTTTGGGTTCTCACCCCTCATATGCATTAACCATCTGAGGGGCCTGTGGTCGGTCTGAACACGGAAGTGAGTCCCAAACAGGTAGGGCCTCAACTTTTTCAGAGCCCAGACCACAG
Source organism: Lissotriton helveticus (assembly GCF_964261635.1). NCBI lineage: Eukaryota > Metazoa > Chordata > Amphibia > Caudata > Salamandridae > Lissotriton > Lissotriton helveticus. The sequence goes on along the minus strand of NC_136072.1, from coordinate 747,511,469 downwards.
CAAATGCTTCTCTCTCAATCGCACTCCACCTCTGTTCCCTGGGGAGTAGTCTCCTGCTAATGAAGGCTACCGGCTGGTCTCCTCCCTCCTCAGTGATCTGTGAGAGTACTGCTCCCACACCATGCTCTGAAGCGTCTGTCTGAACTATGAACTCACGAGAAAAGTCAGGTGCCTTGAGCACCGGCGCGGTGCACATAGCAGTTTTCAGGGTTTCAAAAGCAGTTTGGCAGGCGTCAGTCCAGTCAACTCTTTTGGGCAACTTCTTGGAAGTGAGTTCTGTCAAAGGGGCGACAATGGTGCCGTAGCCCTTGACAAAACGCCTGTAATACCCGGTGAGTCCTAAAAAGGCTCTCACCTCTGTCTGGGTCTTGGGGGGCTCCCAAGCCAGAATGGTATCAATCTTGGCCTGTAGGGGCGCCACCTGGCCGCTCCCCACCTGGTGTCCCAAATACACCACAGATCCCTGCCCTATCTGGCACTTGCTGGCCTTGATAGTGAGGCCTGCCCTTTGCAGAGCCTTCAACACTTCGCAGAGGTGTTGCAGATGTTCCTCCCACGTGGAGCTGAACACAGCAATGTCATCCAGGTATGCGGCGCTGAATTCCTCCAGCCCGGTCAGTACCTGGTTAACCAGCCTCTGGAATGTGGCAGGGGCATTCTTCAACCCAAAGGGCATGACACGGAACTGGAAGTGCCCCTCTGGCGTTGAAAATGCAGACCTCTCTTTGGCCCCATCAGTTAAGGCAATCTGCCAGTACCCCGAAGTCAAATCAAATGTACTGAGGTAGCGGGCAGCTCCTAACCGATCCACGAGCTCATCAGCTCTGGGGATGGGGTGTGCGTCAGTCTTCGTGACCGCATTGAGCCCACGGTAGTCCACGCAAAACCGGAGTTCTGTGGGGCCACCGGGGGTAGCAGCTTTCTTGGGGACCAAGACCACTGGGCTAGCCCAGGGGCTGCTGGAGGGCTCAATCACCCCTAGCGCCAACATCTTGGAAACCTCTTCCTTGATGCTGGCCCTGACCTTGTCAGCTACCCTGTAAAATTTCTGTTTCACAGGCAGACTATCTCCAGTGTCCACATCATGGACGCACCAGTTGGTGACTCCTGGGGTCAGGGAGAACAGGGAGGAGAACTGACCCAACACTTGGCGACAGTCACTCTGCTGTTCTGGGGTCAGGGTGGGCGAGAGGACCACACCATCCACTGACCCATCTTGCTCCTTAACTGCCAGGAGGTCAGGGAGAGGATCACTATCCTCTTCCATTCCTGCATCTGTAGCCAGGAGCATGGTTACTTCAGACCTCTTAAAGTGGGGTTTGAGGCGGTTCACGTGCAAGACTCTCAGGGGCTGCCTGGGAGTCTTCATGTCAACCAGGTAGGTTACCTCGCTCTTCCTTTCCACCACCTCATATGGCCCAGTCCACTTGTCTTGGAGCGCACAAGGCTCCACTGGTGCCATCACCCACACTTCCTGCCCAGGTTGAAATTCGACCAGAGTGGTATTCTGGTCATACCATCTCTTCATTTCTTCCTGGCTTGCTTCCAGGTTCGCCTGAGCGAGCTTCCTGAAGCGTTGTGTCTGGTTGCGGATGGCCAGCACATAGCTGAACACATCCTGGGGGGTTTTCCCACGGGACTTTTCCCAACCCTCCTTCACCAGTGAGAGAGGTCCTCTAACAGGGTGGCCATACAGGAGTTCGAAGGGACTGAACCCTAAGGACTTCTGAGGCACCTCCCTGTAGGCAAACAACAGGCATGGTAACAAGACGTCCCACTTACGTCTCATGGGCTCCGCTAGGCCCATAATCATACCTTTCAGGGTCCGGTTGAACCTTTCAACCAGCCCATTTCCTTGCGGGTGGTAAGGAGTGGTGAACTTATAAGTTACCCCACACTCCTCCCACAGAGACTTCATATACCTAGAGATGAAGTTGGCACCCCGGTCGGAGACCACCTCTCTGGGGAACCCCACACGGGAAAAGATCCCCATCAATGCACGGCCCACCACGGGTGCTGTGATTGTCCGGAGAGGGACTGCTTCCGGGTACCGAGTGGCATGGTCCACCAAGACCAGGATGAACCTGTTGCCTAAGGCTGTCTTGGGATCCAGGGGCCCTACGATGTCTATGCCCACCCGCTCGAAAGGGGTGCTCACCACTGGGAAGGGCTGAAGGGGGGCCTTCAGCTTCATTCCAGTCTTGCCACTGGCTTGACAGGTTTGGCAAGATCTGCAAAAGGAACCAACGTGCTTTCTCATCTGGGGCCAGTGAAAGTGGGTGACAAGCCGGTTTAGGGTCTTGTCTTGCCCCAGATGTCCTGCAAGAGGCACGTCATGAGCCAGACCCATTAGGAAGTTCCTGAAGCGCTCGGGTACCACCAGCACACGGGCTGCACCGGGCTCAGCAAACTTAGGCTCACTATACAACAAGTCATCTTCCCAGTAGATAAAGTGATCTCTGGCTGCTCCACCTGCTGCCTGGTCTACAGCCTGTTGCCGCAGACCCTCGAGGGAAGTGCATTCTTTCTGCGCCTGGCAGAATTCCTCCCTGGAGGGACCACCTTCTTGCTGCCAATGGGTCAGCTCAGGCAATTCTCCCAGTTCGGCCACCTGTTCCCCTGTAGGTTCCAGGGCATCCCCCTCAGGTTCTGCTCCTTCCTGGACCGTGGGAACGGCTGGGGCTGGTTTCCCGCGCCCTCGGCCTCTTCCTCTCCTGGCAGGTCTCTGGGCCACTGTTTCAGGCTCCAGTTCTGCTGAATCACCCTTACTGGCTGCCATAGCACGCGTGGTCACACAGATCCACGCAGGCAGACCCAACATCTCCAAGTGAGTTCTGTGTTCTACATCCTTCCATGGAGAACTCTCCAGGTCGTTACCTAACAGACAGTCTACAGGCAAGGCATCACTGACAACTACCTCCAAAAGACCAGAGACTCCTCCCCATGCAAAGGGAACTTTCGCCAGCTTGCAGAGGCGCACTGAACTGTCAGCTGCCACTACAGGGCGGAGTACACCAGGGATGATTTGCTCTTCAGACACCCACTGACACCTCACGGATGTCACGCTGGCTCCTGTGTCTCTCAAAGCCTCAACCTCCCTCCCATTGATGGTCACCTTCTGCCCATATTTCTTAGTGTTAGAGGGCAGTAAGGTTTCCTGGACCATCTCTTGGTCTCCTAGAGAGACAAGGGTCATAACCGCTAACTCCCCCCAATCACTAGAAACCAAATCCCCTCCCAAAGCTACACTAGCTAACGCTGGGGTGGGGGCACCAGTGGGTGCTTGCTTCTTCTTGGGACATTTTGGAGCTATGTGGCCCACCTCATTGCAGTGATAGCAGGTAGGTGGGCCCCTGTTGTCTTTATTGTCCCGCCTGCCCTTAGAGGGCCATGGCTGCTTAGGTTTGGGGGTTTGGGATTCCTTTCCCTGGGAACTATTTTGGGGCCCTTTTGAGAACTCCTTTTGGTTACCCTTGTCCCCCCCACTCTTCTGCTGGGGACCCTGCCCACCTTTGGCTGTGGTACCCACAATTCCTCTGTGGACCCTGGTACTGGTCCAGCGGTCCGCCTCCTTAGCAAGCTCAATGGGGTCTGTCAGCTTGCTGTCTAAAAGATGCTGGCGCAGCTCTGGAACACAAAGACTACTCAAGTGCTCCCAACTGATTAAATGCAACAACCCCTTAAAATCAGTTACTTTACTGCCCTTCATCCAACCTTCCAGTGCACGCGAGTACAAATTCACACACTCCATCCAAGTCTCAGACTCTTTCTTCTTGGAGTTCCTAAACTGCAGTCTGTACTGCTCTGGGGTAAGGCCATACCTGAGACATAAGGCCTCCTTCATATTGGGGTAGGTCATGGCACCTGCTAATTCTAAGGGCTCTAGAGCACTCCTCCCAGATGCCTCAAAATGTTTCCACAGGCCCGCCCCCCAATGCTGATCAGGCACACCATTCATCTTCAATGCAATTTCATACGAAGTGAACCAGGCATAAATATCCTCACCCCTATGGTAATTCTGTACCAGGTCCTTGGGAATATATACTTTACCCCCATGCACTGGCTGCGCGCTGCCACCATTAGAACTGGCATCCACCTCCTTGGCTTTAAGATCCAGTTCTCTCATGCTCAACTCATGAGCCAAAAGCAATTTCTTCTCTTCTAAGGCGCGGGCACTTTTGCTCTCCTCCGCCGCCTTTTCTCTCTCTTTATCCATTTCAAATTGCTTCATTTGCATTCTCATTTTCATGACTTCCAATTCATATTCTCTTACTCTCTGATTTTCTTGTAACTCTTCTGGGGTGAGGCCCCTACCGGAGTGGTTGCTGCCAGCTCCTGAGCCTACTCTGCCCACTGGCAGATCTTTGATTTGAAAACCATTTTCTACATCCACATCATCTTCTCCCTCTTGTGCCTCCCAATGGGCCATCAAGATTTTCTGCAGCTCCTCCTTTCTGTAGGCGCTTTTTATGGGGCACTCAAACTCAAGGCAGAATTTCCTAAGTTGCTCAACTTTGTATGAATACAAATCTCCAATGGCAAACTCCATCTCTACTTCTGCCTCTTTACTGGGTGCCTTCCCATGCACAGACATGATGTGTTGAAGAGTTACTCAAAAATAGAAAAATCAAAACCAAAAACCAGTAGTATGCGGTGGCGTAGTGGTCTGCACTCACTAGTGATGTACACCAATTACTGTGGGTCAAGTACAAATACAAGTTCAAATCCCACCGCCTGACCACCAATGTTAGATCTGGGGGTCTCTAGTTGGCAGAGGTAGGTACCACTGTCCAAATAGGGACCCTTGCTTCTAGTCAGGACAAGGAGATAACTCTCTGAGATAACCCCTGCTCGCCCTCTAGGTAGCTTGGCCTGAGCAGTCTAGGCTAATCAGAGGCAATGCGTAAAGTATTTGTACCAACACTCACAGTAATACAGTGAAAACACCACAAACTGATTCCACAACAGTTTAGAAAAATAAAGGTATTTATTCTAAAACTACACAAGACCAAAACGATAAAAATCCAACATACACGGTTCAAGAATATGGTTTCAAAGAGTTCTTAAGGTTGCGTTAAAGTTCTTCAAGTTGCGGTAAAAATAAATCACAGTTGCGTGAAAAGTTCACAGTTGCGTCACGTTTACTCACAGTACCTTTAGTTGCAACAAAGTTCCAAAAGCAGAAGCTGGTGCGGTGGAAAACAAGCGATGCGTTGCTCCTGAGACCCTGGGGAGGCGATGCGACAGCCCCGCTGCAGCAGCGGGCGTGTTGCGACGAATCCGGTCTGTATGGGGAGGAAGGCCACTTGTATGGATTCCGGTGCGTAGGTTCCGTAGGAAGTCTGTTCTCGCAAAGGCACGATGCGACGATCTCGTAGGTGCTGCGACGATCTCCGGGGCGACGATGCGCGGTCCAGCGGTGATCCTTTCTCTCGCAGCTCCTCGATGCGATGATTCTGCGACGACACTCGCAGCGACGTGATGCGGTCCGCAAGCAAGCGGTGCGGCGTTCTCACCCAGCGACGACAGGCTCTGCGACGATACTCGCAGCGATGTTCGATTCTCCCGCACCGGTCTGGTGCGTCCCGCAAACGGAGGATGCGACGTCTCTGGCAGCGGCGTCAGGCGCTGCGACGATCTCGACCTCCGTAGCGGCGGGAAACTTCTCGCACTGTCTGGGATGCGCTCCGCAAGCGAGCGATGCGACACTTTTCAATTTCAAAAGTCTCTCAAGCTTTAGTCTCAAGCTTCCCAGCACAGGTCCAACCTCCAGAGGCCCCACAACTGGATCAAGCACTCTAGGAGGGACAGAACTCACTCAGCAGAGTTCAGGGAAGCTGGGGGTGAAGTCCTTTTGTTCCTGGGACTTCAAAACAGGGAGCCAGCTCTTCTCAGGCCCTTGGAGATTCCTTTCAAGACAGGGGACACAGCTCACAGCAAAGTCCTTCCCCTCTCCTTGGCAGCAAAGCAACAGCAGGTCAGTCCAGCAGAGCAACAGCAAGACAATCTTCCTTCTTCAGAGTCAGCTTTCTCCTTGGCAGAGGTTCCTTCTTGATTTCCAGGATGATCTAATTTTCTGTTGTCAGGGGTCCTGTACTTATACCCCTAAAGTCTTTGTTCTCTTGGTGCATGTGGGCCCTGTGCCCGGTCTGAACCAGTTCTGGGTGGATCCTGAGCACTTTGTTTTGGTGGCTGCATCTTTCCTTTCAGAGTGAGGGGCAGGGTCCTCAGCCGCCCAGCAGGGGGGTGGAGCCAGCATTGTGGAAGGCAGGCACAGCCCTATTCAGCCCAAGTGCTAACTCCTCCCACCACTCAAGTCATTCAGCCTAGTGCTGACTCATCCATCCTGCCGGGGAGTTCCCCAGCCCCTGTCACTCACAAACCAGACAGTCAATACACAAACAGGCCCAGGCACACAGAAGGTTCAGACAAGAGAACAGCAACTTTCTAAAAGTGCTGTTCTCAAACACAGGATTTAAAAACAACCTTTCCTAAAAGATGTGTTATTAAATTCTGAGTTCAGGGATACTAGATACTTATGTCCTATCTTGTTCCTATGGGAAGAAATGCTGTTAACCACTGTAGCCAGCATCCCCCAGGTTAATCTATGGAGCAAGATAGCCTTACAATAGTGAAAAACGAAAATGGCTGTAATTCACTACCAGAACATGTTACCTGCACCAGTACATGCTCTACCTTTTACATACACTGCACCCTGCCCAGGGGGGTACCTTGGGCCTTCCATAGGGGTGACTGATGTGCACAAAAAGGGAAGGGTTAGGCCTGGTCAGTGGAGACACTGACCAGGAGGACATGGCAGTTCTAAACTGCCCATAGGCACTGCAGTGGCAGGCCTGAGACACCATTTTAGAGCTACTCATGTAGGTGGCACAATCAGTGCTGCAGGCCCACTAGTAGCATTTGTCATCACCAGCCCTGGCACACCCAGTGCACTTTACTAGGGACTTCATGGTGATACAAATATGCCAAACATGTATATTCAATCAGAATAACAATTTACACAGGGAGCACTTACACTCTGGCACTGGTCAGCAGTGGCAGAGTGTCCAAAGCATCTAAACCAGCAAAAACGAAATCCAGCACAGCATCAAAAATACAGGAGGTAGAGGCAAAAAGATAGGGGAAACCACGCCAAAGATGCCAGGTCTAACAGCAATGGTGAACCATTGAAGTGCCACTAGCTTGACCTTAAAGCCTGAGCTAAAGAAAGGAAGGGCTCTGGTCACTTTTAATTGGCTATGCTACTGTCATTTGCTGTCCAAGAGCCACCCAACCCAGGATCCCCATCCTCGGGTGTGTCACATATTTTGTGAGAATTTGTTTCAGTATTACAAGGCATACATCCTTCAAACGTAATTTGTGTTGGTACAAACAGGTGTTTTGAAGTCATAAGTGTTCTATGTAAACATGGAAAGCCTATGTAACTATACTCTGGTTCATTATGGCGTAAGCCTTAATAATTTCATTAATAATTTCAAAATGAAGGCCAGAACATAGAACCATGATTACACTTATGTCTCCTTTAATAGGTGCTATTAGAACATTGGAATGTTGAGAGTTTCATTGAAGACAACTTAGTAGCTGCAGGCTTATAATGGCTAGTAGATGCCTTCTGCTCCAACATTTTAATGTTTGCCTTTATGTCTGTCTTTTTTAATTTAGAACTTCTACCCTTAGTGGGTGGAATGTTCTAATAGCCTTATAACCCTTCTGCTTTGGGCTGTGCCAGTTGCTTTTGGCCCTCTCCCTCATTATAATATGCAAAGTGCGCATGAATGTGAGACCAGCCCCAGCAGGTTGGCCAAACACATTCATGGCACTTAGGAGGTTGACACCACTCCTCTTCCCTGCACAGCCTAGCCCCACCCCACAAAACTGCCCAAGCACAGAAAAATAAAATGATAATAACATTGCATTATTATCATTTTCCTTTTTTGCTGTGCCGAAAGGTATTGAATATACCTCGACTCTTCCATCAACCACTTAGCTCAAATGATCATCTCTCCAGTAGAAAAGTCAAGAAGCATAAACCACACAGCCCCTGTCAAATGCCTCAAACAAAGTCAGGTCCATTGTCTCTCATGCCCTGAAGTGTACCTGCCTTCTAAGGCTAGGGATACAATAGTATATGCAGCACCCCAAGGCATTAACAATACATCTTAAGAAAGAAAGAAAAAAAAAACTCCTTCAAAATGCGAGAGTTTGTAAGAACTCACTAAAAAAGCTACTCTTGGTGCAAATTCCAAACATCCAAGCAGACACTGAGCCTCATTTATGAGAAGTGATGCATCGCTGAGTGAAAACAGTGATGCGTCACTTCTCAGGGCGCCCTCCTTGCAACATGAACGATGCGTCATATTTATTGTATGACACATCATGTCGCAAGGAGTTAAGATACGTCAGTATTTCTGACGTATCAGTAGATGCAAATGTGACGCATTGCTGGAGTGTGTCACAAAAGTGAAGCAATTCCAGCAATGTTTCCTTTCACATGGGGCAAGTGTAAAGGCCTGCATCAGTCTTACGCCTGCTGTGAGGAAGGTGGAAGATATTGGCGCATTTGTGTCCCCGAAGAGGCGCAGTGAAATCTCATAGATTTCACTGCATCACTTCTACGAGGTTTACTTGCGTGGGAACCCTCCCCCAGCATACTTTATACCTGACGCAAGTATAATGTAGCGCAAGGGTTTACAAAGTGACGTATCTGCTTAGATGCATCACTTTGTAAATTGGGTGCAACAGGGGGCATGTTTTACGCTGCTGATACGTCACAAAAAGTGATGCAACGGAAATGCAAAACTGTCACAAGGCCTCATAAGTACGTCCTACAGGTTCAAAAGAGTTGGCGCTTGCAGACTAAAATGTAGAGCATTATCCTAATGTCCCCCAATTAATAATTGCCATCCGTCAGGTCCTGTTGTCAAAGGAAAGCTAAGAGAGTGCAATCCAAACCGCAGAAGCTACACCGAGGTACAGAGCAGCACCATCCATTTAGAAGAAAAGTCGCAAGTGAGTCCTTCACCGGAGAACAGCGCTTCCCCTGTCCTGATTTCATCTCATCATTTCCTCTCGCAGGAGGAAATTTGACGATAAATCCTCTCAGACTGACAATGCAATGATTGCCGAGCTGAAAGCCGAAATGAGAAGAAAAGCGTGCTCTTTGGAATTCAGGCAGTATTACACACTAATAAGGAGGAAGGAGAGACAATCTGACGGCTGGGTCACTGTGGGGAATGATGCTCGCCTGCTCTAACAAGCTGCTTCAGAGCCCATTGTTTTCTAAGTGAATAACAAAACGTGGCTATAATTAAAAATCCTGCCCGCGATGGACCCACCACTATCAGTGGCAATGTGCCAAACCAGCCCTCTCTTCTTGATCACAGTTTTATGTCTGGTGCGGGGCATTCACAAAGCCGTCGGTGGCATCCATGGGCACAAACAAAACATGAAACATCTTCACACGCGGTGCTCAAAGCTTGCATTTTCTCCTGAAAATGACTGCATTTTCTTCTTATATTCTGCTAGTTTTATTGCAAAGCACGTATTGCCTGGAATTACCTATTTCAAGCCTCTTCCCTTTTGAAACATGTCAACCACCTCATAATAACGATCCAGAAAGTGGGTGATCTTCTGTTCGGGTTATTTCCGTCAGAGATTTTGGGATAACACTGGGGCATATTACCAAGATTAAGCGATATTTATCGCTTAAGACGGTTAGCGGCAATATTATTATCGCCGAGCTCTGCCGATTTTTATCGCAGATAAATCTTGCTATTATCAAGGTTTATCCCAAAAGCGATAAAAATCGTCCGTAATACATGAATATCGCTGAAAAGTCAGCGATATTCATGCATTACCGAGCTAATGCTCTTAGCCATGTTATCCACCTACCATTGGATAACATGGCAAAGAACTGCTCTGGGCAGGCGTTAGCTTTTGGAGATATTCGCACTTAGCGCGAATATTTCCAAAAGTACGCCTTTTTAGGTAATAGGAGATAGCGATGTTAGTGACTGTTTACAGTCGCTAACATCTTGGCACGCCCACTTTGCATGTCATTAGTGATAAATATCTCTGAAATGCAAAGCGTGGCCCATGATGGTCGCTATCTCCTACTAGCTGTCGCTAACTGGTGTTAGCGACAGCTAGGTAATAGGGAGATAATTTTATCTCCGCTTTCTTGGCTTTTAAAGCCAAAAAAGCGGAGATAAATCCCTTGATAATATGCCCCTTAATTCTGAAATACAGATACTGAGAATAGGGAAAAGATGTGGTGGTGCCTGGTTATACCCCATTATGAGGTGAGTAACTCAAATGATATATATATAGTACCATACACTACTATATCAGTATATACAAAGAGTGGTATTACCACACTCAACTACCTAGTCCTGGGTAACATTTGTCTTCTGTTGCTTACATTTCTGAACTTTAAGATACAAAAAACTGGCAAAATGTCATACAATTTTGAATATGCAATTTCATTTAACGTTTTTAAAGTGACCATGCATCTCGCATAAAAAGTCTCATGCGATACCAGTGGGAGAATGTTCATACAGAAAATAGCTTGCTAAGAGACATTGCTTGCTCACACCAGTCTCGTCATTACTTTAATTGATGTCCGCATATCTTTACATATGTCACAATGGGTACCAGAAAATTCATATTTCACGGCTGAAAGACTCATGTAACATAATTCCTATAATATTTTATGTAATTTCGTGTTTTTTGTAAAATAAAATTACACAATTTTATACAAACCTAATAACATTTTGATGCATATAACAGTTGACGTTTTTTTAATCATTTTACACTTGCAAGTTTATTGTGCTTGCCTGAACTTTATCCTTGACAAAAGGACGTTTTTTTCCAACTGACACATGGCGCGTGTTTAAATAAGAACTTTAAGGAAATGTTGGATTTTAATATAACATGGACACACATTAAAAGTTAGGTGTGTTTTTCAAACTTTTATTTAGTCCAACCCTTTGCAAGTGCGAGACAATACAATTTTAAAATCATGTAATTAAAAGAAGCATTGACGCTCTTGATTGTCTGAACAGAGGCACATAATATTAGCAAATGATAAGGAATCTAATAACTCCACCTAGAGTTGCCTGACTTTCTTCTATATAAACTGTCGGAAAGTCTCCACTTTATTAATTTTGTGACATTACCTAGGCGGTGAGAGGAGTTTTTGGTGTGTAGACGATGCATGCAAGTAGCTATTTCTCAGCTTTTGCACTTCAGGATTGCCAGACAAATGAGGAAAGAGACAGTAAGAAGAGATCAAGGCATATACTTTGAAATTGCATTTTATATTACAATCCCTGACAAGGTTTTGAAAGGCCAACATCCAATGACCACTCATTTCACTCTTCTTATTCAACCTTTTAATGGGTTCATTGCATCACATCTTTCGATAAAAAAACATTTTGTAAGTGTTCATTGACAACAGGTATGGGGTATTTTATTTACTTCCCCATCTAGTTGAACCAGTCTCCAATTTTTAATCCAAGAGCTGCTCTTGACAGTTTGCCACGTTACTGGATAGGCGAGTACATATAGCTCCACTTGCAGGTCATGTTTAAAATCCTAGGGGATGATTACAACAGACAGCACATCGTTGGCGGTCTCACCGCCATTGTAGACAGGTTTCCCGCCTGCAATATTACAATGGTGGGCAGTTGGAAACAATGACCACCTCGCTTTCGACTGGCTGCTTGAGCACACCTGTGCAGCAGAGGGCATCGCAATCCCTGCAATGCTGGTGGTGCCTTCCAGGCACCGCCGTAGGGATTACGATGTCCCTCTTTACCAGCCGTTTCATGGAGGTTCACCAACCATGGAAAGGCTGGTGGAAATTGCCATTGGGGGCCTGTAGCAGGCCCCCCTGCCCCTTGATTTTGGATTTAGGGGCACCTATGGTGCTCCCCTACATATCCCTGCACCATGTGGCAGGCACTCCATGGTGCCTGCCACGTAGTGCAGGCCTATGTTCTCTGTCTATTTCTTTTACTGTGTTGTGTGCTTCAGCACCCGCCACAATTCAAGAGATAGGCAGTGTTACCGCCTTGGAGGCAGTCACATTATAATAAGGTTGTCGGGACCACCGACAGCAAGACAGGCAGTCCCGTTGTCCAATAGGGTGGCAGGCTGACGCAAGTCCGCTCCCCCTCATAATCAACTCATAAGCAATAGTTTGGAAGGTGTGGGTGTTTAAAATAGTAAATTACCTACTCCAACGTTAGCAACAGTAGAGGAGCGTTTGACTTTAAGGGCATCAAATTTACTATTTCCAAAGCAAAAGTGTTAGATTTTGGAGGGTCAGATTTACTATACCTACTCCAAGTTAAGCAACAATGGGGAAAGTGATGAGCTTTTGAGAGGTCAGGTTTACTATTTCCACTTCAATTTGAGCAAAAGTAGGGAAAGTATTGGACATTGGAGGGGTCGGATTTGCAAATCCCATTCCAACATCAACAAAAGTAAGAAAAGTGTTGGACTTTTGAGAAGTTCAGATTTACGATTCTCTTTTCTAATATATTTTTTAATAAAACATTGGGAAACATGCCAGCTTTTTAACGCCTTGCATGCTCATGACGGCCCCCGGCCATCATGCGTCACGGTGGGCGTGTGCTGATGACGGCCGGGGGCGTCGGAATCCCGCCCACTATGTAAATTGCCTGCACAGTGCGAACATTTTCCATTGCAAGGGGTTAAAGAAACATATAGAAAACAATACTTTTTATTCACAAAACAAAATTACATTTTAAAAATGCATATTTCATACTGCAAATTAACCCCCCCAAAATTTTATATTTTCAACTAAACACTTCCCTCTTTATGCCCAAAAAATCAAACACCAATTCAAATTAGTAAAAAAAGAATACAATAAAGAGTAAACTTCATCATTATATTAATTATGAAATCAAAAATATTCACATTATAAATAGCACCATATAAAAATTAGACTAATCAACCAAACAATTAAAGATCAAATAGTTCAAATATCTCCACCAAATATATTATACGCTGGCTAAATTAGATAAATTTGGTTTGAGAGATGATACCAGCTATTTGAGGTGCGGGGCACCTGTTTCTGACTTCTTGCTTTTATCATGGTCCTTTCCCCTCCTACAGAACTTTTGGTTGCACGTGACGTTGACACTTGCTGTGATAGAGCTGCTGCCTTTGGTGTGTCGCCAGCACATGGGCCTGCTTGGTTGATTTAAAGATCTACAGCTGGTGAACCATATTCTTATAGCAGTGGCACTAATGCTGGCTAGGAGGAGAGTTACGATATACTGGGGCAAATGTGCGGCGCCTACTAAATGGCAATGGCTATCGGATATGGCATATTGCAAAGAGCAAATGGAACTCTATAATCAGGAACTGCTGCTGCCCTCACGACATAAAGACTTATTAGGCCCCCTTGCCACCTATTTGCTGATCATCTCAGACCTCCCCCCTAAGGGTGTGGAGTGCAAATGCGGTTATCTTCACTGGGGTACACTGCTGTTTTGGGTGACTCATTACTGTACGTTAAAACAAATTACATGATGCGTCTGATATATGTGGTAGTTTGACTTTATATTGTTTGTACTTTAAATGCATACTGTCCAAAATGCTAAGAAATAAAGATAAAATAGTTAAGATAACAATTAATTTACATAATTATCAATTTAAAATTGGAACAACATAAAAGCATTATTTTAATTTAAAAACAATGTATTTTTTTTTAAACATCCCACGTTAATCCCTTACAACCCTAATATCTGCTACTAAATTATTAATTAATAATTAAGCAAAATTACATTTCATATGTGAACTTCCAAACTACTTTGAAAAAGCAGGTTATGGTCCTAAGACCCAAAAAGACTGCCAACATGTTCAGCGCAAAAAATTCAGTGGCCAAAAATGGTCCCAGGCTTCCCTCAGGGTACAGTAAATATTCCCTCCCTGGTGTTGACCCCAAAACCTTTTTCTTGACCTATATATGAATGTTGAAGGTACAGAAAGCTGCAGCCTTCGTGACAATAGTAATAGTGAAAACAAAGACAGTGGGGAGAATACTTATCTCCCTTCTTCTGATAATGAAAAATTCCGCCCAATTAGAGGGGAATAAACATATCACAGGGGTCACAGAGGGGTAGCCTTGTAGTCAAACGTACTCCAAAGGTCCTGCCCCGTGGTCAACCTATTTGGGGTTCATGATCCCCGGCATTCTCAAACACCAAATAGGTTGACCATAACTTCCAAGAAGACCCCTTTTATTACTATTTTAATATCCACTACATCCCCATTAATAAAGGGATACATGGGGGTGTTGTAGGATTTTTATCTTTAAGTCCCCTGGCCTACATCTCCTAAGAGCTCCCCGAAATACGGTTGAGCCCACCCTGACCTTTAGGAGTCAGTGTGAACCCAATGATGAAGTGTGACACCAATAGGGTGTGTGAGGATTAAATAACAAAAGGAATTTCTTCCTTCCTGCATTTTGCGGTATACACCACCTAAAGGAGTTGAGAAGGTTTTAGGAGCCAGATCGGGTTTTGGATACATCATTGTGAGTACAGTTTAAGTCAGGAGGAGGTATCCTCACCCTCACCTCTCTTACCCCTTCTCGTGGACAGTGGGGAGCTCTCCACTGCCACTTGTGGGTTACTGTACATGGTTCATTGCCACCAGCAGTGTGCGCTGCTGAGCATAGTAAAAACTGCTTGGAGAATGTCTCATGTGAACAATTCCTCTCCTTCCACCACTGGTACTGAAAACCACATTAGGTTTACTAAGCAAAGGAAGGAGGATACCCATTCTGATGCTCATTTCCTGGGTGATTCTGTAGAGTGAACTTACTGGTATCCACAACACACTTCGGAGTGAAGATGCTCAATGACCACCTCTGCCCCACAGTCTCATTTCTGCCTGGCTTGGGTGGGCAGAATGATATGGCCTGGGTGTTATGGCTCAGCCTTAACAGACCAGTTTTTTAAATGTATTTATGCACTCCTCTATTTTAATACAACAATCACCATTAGGCTATGAAATAATTACACCTACTATTAACGCGTCAGAGAACCAATCAGTTTATGGCATATGTTGTATAGTAAAAGATCCACATTATTTCTGATTTTGGTGTGCCCTCTAAGTATTGTGCAGTGTCCTGGCTGTGCCCACTGCATAATTTCTATTAAATGCATTATTACCAGACCAATATACTGAATATCACATGCAAGTACAATTCTAGGCCCTATCTCATGAGCAGCTCCCCAATAATTATTCCATCTCACACTGGCAAGTGCTGCATTGTGCACTTGTAATAAGGCAGAAGGGAAACCCCTTCTTCAAAGGCGGACAGAATATATCCTTCACGTTTGTAATGGAGCTCAGTCCACCAAACTTTAAATCAGGCCCATAGTGCTCACACAAGCTAATAAATGTAATAATGTAATTTTGCAGCTTACATGGACAGATATTGCACAGAACTGAGAGACGCCTACAAAAAACAAGTACTGCAATTGTAATTATATTATGGCCTGGTGACCCAGTCATCCTAGCAATATGTTAGTGTCATGCTGATGTCTTATCAGTTTCCTTTGCTATTCCAATTTGCTCCTCATGTCGGTGGTGTGCAGCAGAAAATATGACCCCAGGCATGTAATCAGTTTCGCCACATATGTTTCCACCATGTGAGATAGGAGTTAATTTCCACAAATAGGTGAGATATTGCAAACCATGAAGAAGTCAAAAGGTCATGGTCGGGGTGCATTTAACCCCATCACTTCCAATGTTCTTTGAAGGTACACCAAATCACATAGGAAGATGTTGAGGTCAAGATGTAAGCCTTCAGCTACTTCTGCTGCAACCATCTTCGAAAGATAAAAATGTCAACAAAAGATTTTCAAAGAAATGTCAGTCACAGTTTGCTTTCTGCTGGAATAGAGTAATGGTTTCAGTTGTGTAAAACGATATTTCTTTAAAAAAAACATGAGTGAATAGATTTGTGGCACAATGTATTTGGTGAGTGACCCAGCTCCTCTTGAGTAACAAAACAGTGCTGGATCGAATATTTGAGTTTTGGGCGTTAATAGTCTACAAACCATTTTTGTGTTTTAAACACACAAACACACACACACACACACACAACACACACACACACACACACACACAACACACACACACACACACACACACACACACACACACACACATATATATATACATATTTATATAGTTACCATAGGGAAAGTGTTGTTTGACTTGCGTATATCTTCATGAACTTTTTTGAACAAAGTGTGCTGGTGGGTCTTATTGTACACGGAAAGAATCGGGGTTACCCATTAGGCGGAGGGTGAGAAAAGGGGGGAGGGGGTAAAAAATGTGTGTTTTCCATGTTAATTCTCATAGGAATTTTAGACTAGACATGACTACAGCCCAAAACCGCTGAACGGAATTACATAAAATTTGGCAGAAAGCTAGATGTTAGTCGTGAAAGTGGCCTTTTAATATTTAGTGTAAATCCATACATTAGTTTTAGAGTTAGTAAAAGAAAACCAAATTTGTAAATCTAGGGACATGACCCCTCAGTGAATCCTCCATACCTTGTGCAGAGATCTGATTGCCTGCCAACAATTCAACAAGGAAGTGTTGGCAGCCAACCTGCAACTCGTAGTCAGCCGAGTCCCAAGAAAAATATAATTAATAAAGACAAGGGGGCAGGGTAGGAATACCCTGACTCCCTAGGCCTGGTGATGGGGTCAAGGACTCCACCAGGGCCAAAAAGCATTTTTATTTTTTTGCAGTAACAGATTCACGAATTTGGGGCTAAAAAACCAACAAATTTGGTCTCCTACGCTTGTTTATAATATAGCTCCTGGGTGAGTCAGGTTCCAGGAGCATGTGAGTATAGAAATGAAATGGAGGGGGTGCATGGGCACCCCTCCCAAGGATCTCGAGCCCCTAGGACTGCCTCCTTCCAGGGGCTTTTTTAATATATTGGAAAGGGGACCACATGGATCCCCCTCCATAGGCTAATTTGAGGTCTGGAGACCACCACCTCCCTAGGGCTTAAATTAGGAAATTAGAGAGGTGTTACGTGGACCTCCCGGGCCATGGGAGTCACCAACTCCCAGGGGCCAGAAATCAAAATACAAGTAGGAGGGGGGCCGTGTAATGCCTCTCCTGGACCATATCATTTCACAGGGACCAATGACTCTTCAGGGCCGGCCTATGAAAGGTAAAGAAGGGGCCCTGGGGACTGCTGCCACCCAGGCCCAGCTCCTGCTATCCCCCACTATCTCCCACTATCTCAGCTATCTCCAATGGTGTCCACCCTCAGGTGATAGCAGTTTGCTTTTGCTCCCGCCAAGCAGGAGGAAACAGTAACTCCACTCCCTGTGGGCAAAAGCAGGAAAACTGTTCCTGCTCCCTGGGAAAATGGATGAAGGAATTGTTCATACACAGAGGGAGCAGCAATTTTTGTGGGGTCCAGGGCTCCCAGCCTGATATAAATATAGCGGGTACCCCAATTGAAGATCTACTTCTGTAAAGGGCAATTATCCTGATCTCTTGGGCTTGACAAAGGCAAAGCAAGTGTGTTCTTTTTGCAATTCCACATTGAAAGACAATCTGAAATACTTTGGGGAGATGAATGCATTGTTGATCTATTGGAGCTCAATATGTAGTGACTTCTGAGTGGGTTCTTTTTTGTCCTTACCCAGTAAGAGCAGCATCCATGGTTCTCCCTTTTAAATGACTTTGAGTATACAAAGTGTCACCTGAAACTCTGCCCGTTTGGCCCTGCCCCATTCACCTTAACAGTATGCAATGGTCTTGCTGCCTTTTGCCAGAATTTTAGGCAGCTTACCAAAAGGCCCCCAATGCGTTTCCCACTGATTTTGGTGATACTGTCTTGATGCTGAGGAATATGAGGACATCTCCACCAAACAATGATTTCTTACTTCATATAGTTAAGAGGAAAAACCCTTGTTTGGTGGAGAGTTACATCTTTGTAGGCTTGTTGTCTTCTCTATAGCAGGATTCATGATATTACAGATTTCTGGATGAAGACGCATGAAAAACAATCACATTGCCAAGTCACACATATGGTCATTGGAGACATTTCCTCAGGGTCCATTACACAGCAGTAGTGTAGAATATGCAGTAAAACTCTACCCAACAAGGTATAATTTACTAATTAACCAATAGAAAGTACACCCGTTTGTGCAAAGCGGTGGACTCTTGTTGGATAAAGGGGCAGGTGAGGTTCCATTCTGGCACAGTCACTCACACAGCTAGTGATACACCCATACACTCAGACACCCACTCATACTCCCATGTTACCACTCTCACATATACTCACTGACTTAGTCACTCACACATTAACTCACCAACCCATATAGTAAATCACACATCCACATCCACCATACCACTGACATATCCACTAACAGACCTACTCATTCACCCATACGGCAATTCACATGGCTACTTATTCACTCATACAGCTAATCACACACCTACTTAGTCAACCATACAACTAGTCCCACATCCACTTATTTACCAATACAGGCACACACACACACACACACACTCACATACCAATACAGCCACTCACATACCCACTTGTACATAGATAGAAACAGTCACACAGTCACTCGCATTATATATGTTAGACATAATATCACTCAATAGAAATACACAAAGTATACTAATTTAACATTTGTATTACCTTGGGATATATTATTAACACTCAATATTTTTTAAAAAGCATTCTTAATCACTGGATGATGTCTTCAGTGATTTCATTTGAGATGTTATCAGTGATGTCACTGACTATATCATGAGTGCTGAAATATGTGATGTGGCAATTAGAACAGCTGAATTTCTATGGTTTTGTGCAAGCGCAATCTGAGCCTAACTATAACATCCCTGTAACCTCTGATTTTTTTCAGTGAATATGTACACACATACACATATGTACATGCATACATACATTTACACATATATACATACATATATATCTATATATATATATATACAGATATATATGCACATATGTATATACATTATATATATATATATATAATATATAGACACATCATTTACATATATACATCCATATACACATATATACATATACACATATATATACATACAAATACACTTACATATATACACAGACATATACATATGTATACACATACACAGATATATGTATATATTCATACTCACACAATTATATACACACATACATGCATATACGTACATCTATGTACATGTATATACACACACACATCTATATATATATAAACACACACACATATATATATATATATTTATTTTTTTCACTTAAAGAAAATAAAGGTTGCAGCGATGTTATATTTAGGGTCAGATTATACATGTAAAAAATCACAGAAATTTAGCAGATATAGTTAGCTGAATTAGCTATAAATTATTCCCATGCAATGCACTGCTTATGACCTCATAGATTACATCTCTCATGGCCTGGTCAGTGACATCACTTTCAACATCTTAAATGACATCACTGATGACATTCTCCACAGAACCACTCACACACCTGCACAAACTCTTGAACACCCACACAACCACTCACACACTCACTCACTCACCCACGCAGGCATTCAGACAGCCACTCCCTTATGCATACACCTACTCATACAGCCACTCACTCACCCATGCAATCACTCATTCAGCCACTCACTCACTCATAGAGTCACTCTCACACCCACTTAGTTAAACAAACATCCATTCAAACAACCACTCAACCACCCATACAGCCACTCATGCACCCGTTCATTTGCCCATACAGCCACTCAGACACCAACTTCCTCCCAAATACAGCCACTCACACAGCCACTCACTCACTCATACAGCTACTCACACACCCACTTATTCACCCATACGGGTCTTCATAAACTACTTAGTCACCCATACAACCACTCAGACACCCATTGAAACACAGATACACACAGTCACACAGCCACTCACATAATATATGTTAGAAATAGTATCATTCATTAGTAGTACACAACGTATACTAATTTAACTTTGGTAGTACCTTAGTATATATGTTTAACACTCACGCTTTTAGAAAACGCTCACAATCACTGGATGATGTCATAAGTGATGTCTTTAGAGATGTAATCAGTGATGTCACTGACCAACTCATGAGTTGGTCAGTGATGTCACTGACCAACTCACGTCATAAGCATTGCTTATGATGTGAGGTCATAAGCAATGCAAAGCGGGCGTAAATTATAATTAGCTCAGGTAACTATAACTGCTGAATTTATATGGTTTTGTGCATTTATAATCTGAGCCTAACTCCAAATTCTCTATAACCTTTTTTTTTCAGTGATTTGATTAGATTATTTTAAAATTATTTTTCCTAGCTATAACATCCCTGCAAGCTTTGGTACTTTTCAGTGAATTTCCACAGTTTTTTAAAATGTTATATCCCAACTATAATGTCCCTGTAACATTTATTTTTCTTGAAATTGTGAAGGTTTTTTAAATTTTATTTCTAAACTGTAACCGGTAACCTGTTTGAGTGACTGTATAAGTCAGTGAGTGGGTGTATGAGTGCCTGTATGGGTGTGTGAGTGGGTGGGTGAGTAAGTGAGTGTGTGGGTGTGTGAGTGGGTGTTTTGGTCTGTGTGTGGGTCTGTGACTTGGTGGGTCTGTGAGTGGATGTATGGGTGTATGAGGGGGTCTGCAAGTGGGTCTGGGAGTGTCTGAGTGTCTGAGTTGGTCTGTGAGTCAGTGGTCCTATGAGTGATTGGGTGTGTGTGAGTGGGTCTGTGAGCGGGTGTGAGAGTGTCTGAGTTGGCCTGTGAGTGTGTGATTGGATCAGTGAGTATCTAGGTGGATCTGTGAGTGTGCATGAGAGTGTCTGAGTGTATCAGTGAGTTGGTGTGTGAGTGGCCGTATGAGTGTGTGATTGACTGTATGGGTGTGTGGGTCTGTAAATGGGCGTATGACTGCCAGAGTTGGTCTGTCAGTGGGTATCTGAGTGTGTCTGTGAGTGTCAGAGGGGGACTGTGAGTGTCTGAATGGGTCTGTGAGTGGGTGTGTGAGAGTCTGTGTGGGTCTGCGAGTGGGTGTGTGAGTGCTTGAGTGGGTCTGTGAGTGCCTAAGTGAGTCTGTGAGTGTGTATGTCAATGCCTGCATTGGTCTGTGAGTGAGTGCCTGCCTCCCTGGGCAGGTCTGTGAGAGGTTGTGAGAGTACTTTTGTGGGTTTCTGAGAGGGTCTAAAGATGTTTTTTATTTCAAAGTGCATCACAAGTCGTGGATCCCTCATGAATTTACACAGGGGGTGTGCTGAATTGCTTTAGCTCTTTGATTCGTGATGTGGAAAAATAACCAATATAACTTATTTTTTTACCCAACATAGGTCCCTCTGTCATTCCTAACACACTCATGGGGTCAGAGTACCTCTAGCCTGACCCCTTTAATCACTTTGCAGAAATATTGTGAGGCCTGAGGATTACCACCCAATACTTAAAATGGAGGCTGCAACCTCCCTATCAGGTTGTGGTCAGTCAATAATGGCATTGCAGGCGACGCGTGGCTACACGGATCCACTGCAAGGTATCCGCAGAGCTTCCACATCCCTAGACATCTATATTTCTTTTTTCCTTACTAACTCTGCAACTACCTAATGGATGTACACCAAATTTTCCAGACAGACAACTACCTCTCTACCAAATTTGGTGTAACTCCATTCAGCAGTTGGGGCTGTAGTCATTTTCAAAATGCCTCCGGAAAATTGCATGGGAAAAACACTTTTTTGACCCCCTCTCTTTTTCTGGACCTCCGCTTGACAGATCACCCCAAAACGTACAATGCACAACTAGACATCCCGTGCTACTTTTTGGAAATTCGTGAAACAGTGCCAAACTGATAAGCAAGTAAAAAAACGCTTTTCATATGGATTTTAGGTCCTAACTACTACTAACTATAACAACTACTGGCGACAGTTACAAGGTAATATATTTATATATAATACATATTTGCTCCACTGTAGTAAATTAGGAAAAGTCTACTTGGGTTACTAAGGACCCTACATCTAAGTAGAAACAAACTTATAATGAACATAAAATAAAAATGCGAATCAATGCTGTACTATAATGCCAGCAACTTCTTCAGAGTCTGCTAATTTTGCTGATTTTTCTCATATACGAAAGCTGACTTGTCCGCACTGCTCAACTTTCATGAACAGTCAGAGGCAATACAAGCCATCATCTCAATACCTAGATGTTGACTAGGGAATTAACCATTGGTCACTGACGCGGTTATGAAAGGGACAAAAAAGTTCTGCAGCTCTGTTTGTATAGAATTCGAGCTGCAAAAGTTGAATGCTTAGCTACTTCTCAGTAACTCTTTCAAGGACACCATTATTTACTTATTCTTTCCACAACAAGGCACATTTGAAGGCTGGTTACAGACTACAGAAACATACAACAGCGTTCTCGATACACTCTGTGGTCCCGTCACCTATGGTTTCAAGGAGACTGTCCCACATAATCACTGATTTGGGACAGGGTCAGTGACCGTAAAAATGAGATCCACGGCGACACAGAGTGACAGTGCTTAATTTGTGGGATCAAACCACCATCACTGATGATTACCATTCTGCCTCATGTCTCTTTCTTCCACCACCCCACACTTTCTATTACTTTAACTCACTTTTGCAGGTTCCTTTCAGCTATGCTTTTTCCCTTGGGCATCGTATTCCAATCTTTTTCTTCCTCCGTCTTTCTTCCATTTCTGCCTTACTCTCTTGTGCTAAGGACCAAAGTCTAGTGATTTCAAATAAGTATTTTTTATGAATATTTGAATTTAATTTCAAATTTCATGAGAAACATTCAAGTTGCAAAGCCAAAGCAAACTTCGCACATGGGATAGCCAAATAAGCATCGACCTCAAAAATGAGGGCCTATGCCCACCCACTGGATCACCAGCCGGATACACACTTCACATCACTAGCAATAACAAGCTATCAGAGGCGCACAAAAGGAGGAGCACCCCGGCAGAGCGGGGGGACCACTTCTGAACCGCCGCCACCGCCGAGAGTCATATTTACTTACCTCCTGTACTGCCAGAGGAAGGCAGAGGCCATTGCCCACGCCGCCGCCACCGCCAAGAGTCAAGGGACAGCTGACTCCGCGCCGCCGCTCCGGGAGACTCCAAATCCCGGCGGGCACCGCGGCGGCGCGTCTGAGTGACGCGGCAGCGCAGAGGGAGCGCTATCAGAGGCGCACAAAAGGAGGAGCACCCCGGCAGAGCGGGGGGACCACTTCTGAACCGCCGCCACCGCCGAGAGTCATATTTACTTACCTCCTGTACTGCCAGAGGAAGGCAGAGGCCATTGCCCACGCCGCCGCCACCGCCAAGAGTCAAGGGACAGCTGACTCCGCGCCGCCGCTCCGGGAGACTCCAAATCCCGGCGGGCACCGCGGCGGCGCGTCTGAGTGACGCGGCAGCGCAGAGGGAGCGCTATCAGAGGCGCACAAAAGGAGGAGCACCCCCGCGTCGCGGGACGCGAGCGGGACGCCCGGGGCTAAGCCCGGGCAAAGGGCGGGCCCTCTGAGGCCCTCAGAGGTCAACAGTGGTCGGGCGGGCCACCCCACCAACATTTTCAATAAGGTTAGTTACCTAATAAGCTGTCCATAATGGCTAATTGCACCGCCACAAGTGATAATGTTGATATCCTGACTCAGGACGCAGAGTCCCCTGTAATACTGCTAACATCGTTTGAGACATTAATAGATACTGCGTTTAACGAGATAGTTGAGACTGAAAGGAGATTTTCAATGGGCCCGACGAGTATTAATTTATTACATGCCACTGCCACTCTCAGTGGTAATGGCAATACCCATATAACTCCTGAAATAATTGTTGTAAAATCCTCACATCCCGATACAGAAGTACCAATTGTCCTAGACGATGATGACACTGTAACATATATAGCATCAGAAGTGACCCCAGGCCATGCCTCAGTAAAAACACCGACAGAGGCTGGAAATAAGGGAACTGATAAAGTTGCAGCCAAGAGAAAGAGGGGCCCTGCAAAAATAACTTACAACAAACGGAAGCAGCCACTAAGGACTGTTAACCAACCTACCCCACAAAGTATGTGGAATAAGGGGAAGAGACAAAAGTTGGTCCAGCATATAGTACCCACACAGGATCAACCGCATCTGGGTGATATGGTCGTTATAAACAACGAGGTGTCAAATAATGTATCTATCTCCACCCAGACTGAGCCCCTCCACGAAATTGACAAATCCAGTCATTATTCCAAGTCAGAGGGGAACCTTATTGAGACTGTTGTTGATACAATTTTTAAAAATTTGGAAGGTCAAATGATCAAACAATGTAATAATATTTTTAAAAGACTTGACAAATTGGAGAATATAATTAAAAACGAGGATGCTAAGAGAAAAGGTATAGCAAACTTGGACAAAATGAGAGTAGAACGATTGCTAAAAGACCTTGAAACTACTACCCATGTCATTATTTCAGGTGATCACGGTAATACAAGGACAGTGGAACAACAAGCTGTAATTAATCCAATACAGTCAGATACACCAAAGGCATCTAAAAATAAGGGCACCACTGGCAGCAACTCGTCTGCTTGTCAAACCAACACCCCCTTACCCCCATGTAACCCTATACATGGATATGCTGCTTCGACTAAATCCTCTGTTCCCGCTAATGATGTAAGCGGATCATTAACTGATTCTATTCGAAAGAGTAATGTAGCGAAGCAGACCACCTTAGCCCAGAAGGGTCCTGTTAATCACAACCAGCACGACAAAAAGAATATGCATGAGGACAACAGGCCTATCAAACATCAAGGCCCGGCCCTACATCTTCCACCTGAGGCTTGTCCTTATGTTTTAGTTCTGGCTGGAATCCCACCGCTTAAGGAAGGTCAAGGAGAATCATGGGTTCAACTTCACAATAAGTGCATAGATTGGCTAACAAAGCATAAGGGGGTGGGTTATGATATAGCTAAAGAAATCATAACCACAAGGCGAGTAACCTGGGTCGGTCCTCTTTATAAAAACATCAATGGGGACTGCATTGTAATTAACTTTAGAAATCCGGGTACAGCGAAATATCTGCTGAATACTAATCCTGGCCGTTATGGACCTTCTACTGTGGTGACCCCACTTCCCTTAAAATATTTCTACCGTCCTCCCAACAAGTTGATGCAACCGCCACTAGTTTTTCCGTTACAGAATAGGTTTGGAATATTCCAGGATCTGGACTGTTTGGACTGACTGCCCACTGAAACCACTAAATCACTTCTTGTGTGTTCTGAGGCAGCACAGTCAGAGGAACCACCCCTAGAGGAGACCCTGCCAACATTAGAGATTTCTCCATCTAGTTTACTAAGTATTCAACAAAGCGTGGTTATACCTAAAACTGCCCCAAGTACCAACCAGGGTGCATGTTCGAGGAACAATATAAACAATAATCTAACAATTCTTAGTTGGAACATTGCGGGTTTGAAGTCCAAAATGGGAATTCCTTCATGGAGGGATTGTGTCAATCGTTATGATATAATGATGTTCCAAGAAACTTGGTGTGTTGAGGACCTATTGTTTGAAGGGTATAGTTGCCATAATAGGACTGCTTTGGCCCCTCTGGTTGGACGCCCAAGTGGTGGATTGTCCATTTGGATAAAAATTACTGCTGAAGTGAAGATTGACGAACTACAAACAAATTGTCCTAGTTTCATGGCACTTTCGTATACTCAGAGGATAAAACTGTGTTTAATCAATTTCTATAACAATGATTTTCTGTCCCAACCTAATCCTAATTTTATTTCTTTATTTGATTTTATTAATGTAATCATGGATGGACAAGTGTATGGAAAATTTGATGGCATATGTTTAGGGGGAGATTTTAATGCACATGTACATTCAAGAAACCCCCCATGTAAAAGAGGTATAGAACTGTTAGATTTTATCTCTTCTAATGAACTTGTTAATTGCATGGAGCATGCAGGTATGGAAAACCATGCATCCCCATTCCCCACCTTTATTGGTCACGGGGGTGGCACGACGATTGATTATGTTTTTGTTTCCCATGCCATCGCAAAGGCATTAATAAGGGCAGAAGTAGTGTGTGAAATTTACAGCGACCATTACCCAATTGCCATCCATTTATCACTACCAAGGGGTAAGTGTCCAAAACGCGAAATAGGCGCAAGGGGTCTGGAAATCTCGACAGACAAGTTGAGGGTAATCTGGAAGGGTGCAGACAATAAGGGAATCCTGGCTGAAGTATGTAAGAAACATCCATCTTTGATTAAAGATTGTCTTACCACAGAGGACCAAGGGATAAATGTGGTTAAAGCGTTTTCTGAACTCTGCAACTTAATTAAAGGTGAAATTTCTAGACCAGCCTCTAGTAAGGCCGAGGAAACACCTAGGTGGTTCGATGCCCCATGCTCAAAAGCGAATAGGATGCTTAGAGCTGCCCTAAAAGCTGAACCAAGGGACACACTGAGGGTAAGGCTGCTTAGAACAGAGTATAAGCTCGCTTTACGTACTAGATCAAATGATTTACTGAAAACCCACTGGGATTCCCTGGCACGATCTGCTGACCTAAAAGATACCACTGGATTTTGGAGGGAGGTAAAGGAAATAAGATCTATTGGCTCAAATTTGACGGAAATTAACTGTAACATCACTGGCCCGATCTGGGTTGCGCACTTTGGTAAAATTTACGCAACACCAGACAATACTCCTTTGATGTTACCCCCTCCACACCCAATGTCTATTTCCACGCTTGAGGTTTTCGATGCAATTTTAGAAAGCGCCGGGAACAAAGCACCCGGATCTGATGGGCTCTCCATAGACCAATTAAAATGTGAACCAGAGTTTTGGGCTCCTTTGCTATGCAATGTTTTCAATAATTTAACTGAAGGAGAGATTCCGGAAACATGGTCACGTAGCATTATTGTTCCCATTTTTAAAAAGGGCGATAGGCTGGATCCTGGGTGTTACCGCCCAATTTCTTTAATAGATAACACCTTAAAAGTCTTGGGACGGATCTTATTTAAAAGGATAAGAACATGGACAGATGAGAATAACATCCTACATCCTAGCCAGTTCGGGTTCCGCAGTAGCGTCGGAACGGTGGAACAATGCTTGAATCTGAATTTGATCATGGGAAAATATAACATTGCAAAGAAATCCCCCTTATATTTTGGTTTTATGGATCTGAGCTCGGCTTTTGATTTTGTTAATCGCTCCCGGCTTTGGTTTACCCTTCTCGAATATGGTTTGGATGACCATCTGGTACATTTTTTAGCTTTTTTACACCGTGATCTTAAAGCTTGTGTACGTGTGAATCAAATGGGTGAAGTTTCCAACGATATTAACATTGGTAGGGGGGTGAGACAAGGGTGTGTGCTGGCCCCTCTCCTTTTTATTTTGTATATTAATAAACTAAGCGGCACTTTGAGCACCCTAACTAGTGATGTGCCTTACATTAACGGAGCCCCAATACCCACCCTTCTTTACGCAGATGACGCGGTCCTGATGGGCCGTACTCCGAAGGCACTGCGTATTTTAATTTCAGGGTTTGTCCTTTTTATGGCCGATTTAGGCTTAACAACCAATTTTAAAAAATCACTGATTATGAGCTGTGGGCCAAAAAGTCACAAAATTCCCCAGATTATTTCAGGGTCAAATGTTTTAAAAAGTACCAACACTTTCCCCTATTTAGGGCTCTTATTCTCAAATAGTGGTACGTGGCATGCCCATGTTTCTTATGCCAGGAATAAGCTGGGCAAGGCCATTAATTGTGTAACCTCGTTGAGGCAGCCCACCCAAGCTGATGTGATAACCCCCCTGGTGAAGATATACCAAACCCAATGCATGCCAACTGGCACCTACGGCGCTGAGGTTTGGGGCTACACTAAGTGTTCCTCCATTCAAACAGAAGAAAATAGATTCTGTCGTAAGGTATTGGGGGGGGTCATCTGTTCTCCAACCTATGTATGTCATAATGAATTAAATATTGCCTACATAGAGGATTTTGTGAGATCAAGACCAGCATTGTTCTGGATAAAGTTATGGAACAATACGGCTGCTACATTGACCCGTGACATTATTTTGGATTGTCTAAAATGTGACAGGGGACACCATATTCCATGGCTGAAATCAGTAAAAGAGTGCCTCGCAAGCGTGGGTTTGGCATCCTTGTTCACATCACCGCACCTAATAAATCGCTCCCATAAGACCATTACCTTAAGGGCATTGTATGATTTATATAGTGAAGAGCGGGACAGAAAGAATCCGATCAAATGCACGGTTGTAAAATATATGGCCTGTTCTGAACCACACATTAAAAAACCTGGCCTACCGTACAGATATTTGCGTTTGCATCTTGGTAGATGGGTAAGGGGTTTATTGTTTCGTTTCCGAGAGGGGAGTATAGTTAATTTACTGAACTTCCCTCTGGGATATAATAAACATCTTGAAACTTTAAATTGCCCCTGTAACCCTTGCATGAAACAAAGTCTCATGCATTTCCTGTTCTTCTGTGGTTTTTATAAAAAATTTACTGTACATTATTTAATGCCCTATTGCAAGAAAAATGAACTGACTAATTTTAAATCGGCACTTCGGTCCTTTTTGGTATTGGGATCAGACGAAGTTATTTTTAGGATGAGTTGTTTTCTCAAAGCTGCCGTTAGATCGAGAGCCACCCTTATTATTGATGTTTAACCATAGCACACTGCACTTTTTATTCTGTACTTTTATGATAAAGGAATTTTTTTTACACTTACTATTTTAACCTTTAGTATTTATGTGTAATCAGATAATATTATAATAATGTGATGTTTGTCTTTTTAAGAAAGGTTTTTAAAATTGTGTTTTTTAACAAACTTCTTTTACTTCGATTATTGGGGAAGGACAAATTTGGTATAGTTGTGAAACTATCATTATTGTAATAGATTATGATTCGATTTAGATTCGATTGTGCTCGTTTTATCCTGCATTATTCTCCAATTGTCATTATTGAATTGAATGTTGATATGTGTTTTTTGTTTGTACTTTTATGGATGTTTTTTTATTCCGAATAAAGATCTTTTGACTTGACTTGACTACCTGGGAGTTTCCTCTGCTAATGACTAGAACGTAGCAGCACACTGCATATCTCATCCGTAGGAAGAGGTGAAACTTGGTATTTGTTCAAGATATCTAGCGATCAGCATGCATGGTTTTACTCGTATTGTTTTCTCAAACGAATGCTTGAAACAAACAGTTTATTAAATTGAAAATGAACATTAAAAGGACACATTGAAAACCTTGCTCCAATTACAGCAGCCTAAACTACACAGGCCGTCATTCCAATCGTCCCAGTAATCTCCTTCAGCGGTGGGACTGGTCCAGAACCAGGTCTATAACTTCTGCAAAGTTATTGCTCATACTCAGCATTTTTTTTTAATCTACACATTTCACCAGGTAAAATCTGGCAAAATATGTGCAAGGAAAACTACAATAGTCGCTGCTACAATAGTCGGTGTTTCGCAGAATGGAACAGGCAAAAGGGAATGCGGCATTACTGCATCATTTACCTTTCCAATGTACGGAACTCGGAATCAGAGGTGGTCCCACACCAGGGAAAATGTTGAAGCTCAAGATAACTGCATTTCCCCGAGCAGTATTACTTCACCTAACATTTACTCAGGCAGAATAGGGGCCATAGCTTGTTCTGTTCAGCTGGTCACATCTTCCCTGCACTGATATCTTCTGACAGGTTGCCAGTCAACAAGTCAATTTCCTAAAAGTCAATTTCCAAAAACCTACATAGCACTGCAACGGTTCACCTAATAAAAGTCTATGCTACCCTGCAATCCGATCAGATGTCTATGGTCAGCTTCTCTGAATCAGTTTACTGTTTGTATTTTGTTCACATGGAATTTTCTCATGTATCAGTTCTGTTTCTATTGTAAAGCGCTCTGACACCTTCGGGTAAAGTCCGCGCTATATAAAAATGCATAAATAAAAAATACAAAATAAAATCCCCTCAGAATAAAATAGCTTTGGGGGACGTTTACTATCCTTTTAAGGCATCGCACTCTGAATTGCTTTACCCTTTCATCTGCCGACAAGACTAGAGAACATGTTGTAAACTGTTGAAGACCCGTTAGTGCTGTATCATCAATGACTTGGAATTTGGATTTCCCACTTTCATTCGCTCCCTGACCTTCATTCTCCTCGCTATTTGAAGAAACTCTACAACTAACGAATGACAAAATAAAAATCATCAGGTTTGAATTGAAAATGTAGTGTAAACTATATTTAAAAAAAACAAAATCAAGCATAACTTATGCTAGAATTTTCAAGAGCTGTATATTTTGGTTTTTTTAGGAAAAATACTTTAGGCTACTGCCCTAATGATCCTGGTATGAACACCAGCATGAAACAATCTTTGTGTGTCAGCAAGCAGGAATAAATTCACTGACACCCGTTTAGAAAGAGGACTCTGTGACTATACGAGGCACCGCAATTGTAGCATTTGAGTGTTATGGTCAGTTGAAGCATCTTATAATGCTCCAAATGACACCGTGAGGACACCAGGAGGCTCTCACATTGTACCAGTGTATCTGAACAAGAAAGCAGATTGCAGCTTTGCTACTCTGGCTACTTTGATGAGTTTCCAGTTGCCTCCGCAGTCAAAGGCCAGTATCAATATCTGTATTTGGGAAGTGTACTAGTAGCAGCATCATTCAGCCGCTTGATCATTTGTTTGACAGAGAGAGTGAGAAAGAGAGAATAGGAAAAAGAAAGAGAGAGAGAAAGAGAGAGAGGTGCCATGACCCAACATGACCCAATGTGTCGAAACATAACAGAGGGTCGCCTGGGAGCTATGGGTAGGTGATAGTTATAAATTACTGCTGTGTCACTCTGTAGGTCTATTTTAGTGCACACATGAGACTCCTGCAGCCTGTCCCCCAGCGCTGCATAAATCCTCAGCTCTGCGGATTGGTTATTGATCCGGCTCCGACAATCAGTTTGCGGGAAAGCCTACACCGGCCACAAATTTACAGCAGACCATCAAATGTAAGCACACTTCCAATGAAGGCGGACAATTTCTGAGACCTTCCATGGATAAAAGGCTAGCTACTCTGCCCCGTTTACCCTCTGTCTCACGAAGAACATGCACGCACCCAGAGTTGGTGGGGTAATTAATTTTCAACTAATGCTTCTACATCACTCTAAACAAACTACCTAACAACCTGATTCACTAATTGATCAGTGGTGGGATACGTTTTAATGACTTCAGCAGACTGTAACAGCTGTGGTATTATATGCTATCCACTTTCAGTGCCCAGTTTCTATCTTTCTGCATAATGCTGTGTATTTTTAGCCAATGTCGAAGACCCGTAATCTTTGTGGCAGCAGCCCAGAAGCCTATGCTATGTTTCGAGCAGCATATACCGGTTGCAATAGGGGATTTCGGCCAAAATGAAATTGGCCAAGGCAGTGATATCACGTGACTTCAAGATAACAGGAAGTAATATTGCATGAAAATCTAATTTGATGAGATCACAAAAGAAAATCACATATCACAAGAAGTCAATGTAAAAACAGTAAGTGAAAAACTATTCAATGCGCATGGCGAATTGTTATCTGGAGAATAAGGTACTATAAAAATATATTTGGGGTTGCCTGTGTCAAAGAGGGGGAGATAAACATTGTGCCTTATTAAAATCTTATTTTTTTTAGCATTAAACACAACTTGTCTGTGATTGAGCAAGAAACCGACTAGCTCATCTCTCGGGCCAATTAGAAAATCGTGTTTGGAAAATTGATGCCTTTATTAAAGTTTGTAAACCGACAGACTTTATTTGTATTCTCAAATGACAAACAAAGATCTTTGTTTTAGCTCTCTGACAGCAGAGCACAGGTTCGAATTAGGGTAGAATTTAACCTGTAAAAGCAACGAAGAATTCCAGAAGCATTTGTTTGCGATATTATAGCCATATAGCCTGCCGTAGCGGGCTATACTGGCTATTAAAGGCCCGCTGAATCATTAAAGGCCCGAGCCGAAGGCGAGGGACTTGAACGAAACAGCAGGACTTTAATAGCCGGTATAGCCCTCCTACGAAGGGCTATTAGGCTATTAGAACATTCTGCCACTAGAGGGCAGAATGTTCTAACAAATTAAACAAAGGGTTCTCGAAGCTCGAGGGGATATAAATCCCCTCGAACTTCGAGAAGCCTTTGTAGAACTTTGGAATGTTGCTCTGCGGGCCTTTACCGGCCCATAGAAGCAGGGAGCACTCCATTGTCTGCAAAACAGCTCCCAACATTCCAATGTTCTAATCCGCCTTAAACTCAAAACCGTCCTTCAGTTGTGTTAAAATCCCTACCATGGCAATAAATTAAAAAAACCTGATAATCATTGGAAGCATCATTTAGCAACTTAAATCAGTGATCTTCAGCTCGACAAACTTTAGAAAGTCGAGTTGCTATTATTGCAGCTAAAATATCTAGGATCTGATTTGGAGATTGGCGGACGGATTAATGTCCGTTAAGGCAACAGAATAACAAATTTAGAGATGTTTGGAGACCTCCACGCCCTGGCGGTTCCTGTTAATGCAGAAAGGTTTGAGGGATGACTGTCAGCAATGACAGCAAGCCATTAAAAGTTTCAAAAGTTATTTGTCTTTCAAAATCGAACTCCCAAAGTTGGTGCTAGTTTGTGAAAAACAAAAAACTAATGATCACCAGGGTGTGAGGGTCATTGTTGATTATTTCCAGGATTTTCCTGGCAGTGACAGACAAGAAACAATAGTGACTGCACTGTCCTTCCTCTGACAGACTTATTCTGTCGGACCTTTATTTATTTTGAAAGTTTTATAGAACGCGAACTAGACCCTTTCGGATATCAGAGCGCTTTACAGGCAGTGCTGAAAAATTATACAACAAAATATAGAGAGGTCGAAACTAATATACGTGTACATAATGTGCAAACAAATGAGGTAGATCAGATATGAGTAACACATTTTGCAAAATAAACAAAGAGAAGGGTGCGGGTCGAAAGAGCATCTGTGTGACCATCAAATATTTGTTTTTTAATTAGGATTATTTAAGATTTCCATTCCATTTTATCAGGAGCACAAATTTGTCAGGCTGTGATTTTGTTATTGGCCTTCTTCGGATGAACGGAAGTTCCGGGCTTTGGTACACCATCTTTTAAATTTATGGGCATAGCCCTGACCTATTGCAATAACAAAACTCTTGCTTTGATTTTCAATCATGAGGTGTTTAGTTGTAAATGTAATTAGTGTTTATTGCACTATTTATCAGAGTAATATGTTTTTGTTGTTTATTGATTTTACCTTGTATTCTACTGTTCATGCAATGGATGCTATTTAGTTATTTTTTTAATGCTTATAGGTGAATGTTTGAACTATTTATTATTATTTTTCAATTGTTTTAAATATTCAAAGAAAAAATCTAACTAATAAACTAATATATAAATTTAAAACCTCATGGAAACAGATAATAGTTTGCCACAGGAGTAAAAATGCATTTCTAAGTAGTTCAGTTAAAGTGTTCACAAAAGTACTCAAACTCAATTACTTGGCATAAGGACCGCTGTTGCAAGCTGTGTAGACCTCTAAATGATGCCAGTGCCATCAGAATCTCTGCCATAAAATGACTCTATTCTACCTGTTCAACACGGAGTCGTCAACTGCCCACCACAAATGTCCATGTACCATATGCTAATCAATCAATCAATCAATCATACCATTTGTATAGCGCACTACTCACCCGGAAGGGTCTCAAGGCGCTTGGGGGAAGGGGTCTGCTATTGCTCGAACAGCCAGGTCTTGAGTTGTCTCCTGAAGGCGAGATGGTCCTGGGTCAGCCGAAGGTGGATGGGGAGGGAGGTCCATGTCTTGGCCGCCAGGTAGGAGAAGGATCTGCCTCCGGCGTTGGCTCTTCGGATGCGTGGTACGGCGGCGAGGGCGAGGCTAGTAGAACGTAGCTGACGGGTGGGCGTGTAGAAGGTCAGGCAGTCATTGAGGTACTTGGGACCCAGGTCGTGGAGAGACTTGTGTGCGTGGGTGAGGAGCCTGAACGTGATCCTCTTGCTGACGGGGAGCCAGTGCAGGTCCCTCAGGTGGCCGGAGATGTGGCTGCGTCGGGGGATGTCCAGGATGAGTTGGGTGGAGGCGTTCTGGATGCATTGGAGTCTTTTCTGTAGCTTGGCTGTGGTTCCGGCATAGAGGGTGTTTCCGTAGTCCAGTCGGCTGGTGACGAGTGCCTGGGTGACCGTCTTCCTGGTTTCGGTCGGGATCCAGCGGAAGATCTTGCTGAGCATGCGTAGGGTGTTAAAGCACGATGAGGAGACAGCGTTGACTTGTCTGGTCATCGAGAGGGAGGAGTCCAGGATGAAGCCCAGGTTGCGTGCGTGGTCTGTTGGCTTGGGAGTGGTGCCCAGGGCGGGGGGCCACCAGGAGTCGTCCCAGGCGGAGGGCGATGGTCCCAGGATGAGGACTTCCGTCTTGTCTGAGTTCAGTTTCAGGCGGCTATTCTTCATCCATTCGGCGACGTCTTTCATCCCTTCGTGTAGGCTAGTTCTGGCGGTGGCGGGGTCTCTGGTGAGGGAGAGGATCAGCTGTGTGTCGTTGGCGTAGGAGATGATGTTGAGGTTGTGCTGGCGTGCGACGGCTGCAAGAGGTCTCATGTAGACGTTGAAGAGGGTGGGGCTGAGTGATGATCCTTGCGGGACGCCGCAGATGACTTCGGTGGCCTCGGATCGAAACGGGGGGAGCCGGACTCTCTGTGTTCTTCCGGCGAGGAACGAGGTGATCCACTCCAGTGCCTTCTCTTGGATACCGATATTGCTTAGGCGTTGAACTAGGGTGCGGTGGCAGACAGTGTCGAACACTGCAGAGAGGTCCAGGAGGATGAGTGCCGCTGTTTCCCCATTGTCGAGCAGGGCTCGGATGTCGTCGGTGGCTGCGATGAGGGCGGTCTTGGTGCTGTGGTTGGCTCTGAAACCGGACTGCGAGGGGTCGAGGGATCCGTTCGTCTCGAGGAAGGCGGCAAGCTTTCTGTTGACTGTCTTCTCGATGACTTTGGCAGGAAAAGGGAGGAGCGAGATGGGGCGGAAGTTCTTGAGGTCGGTGGGGTCCGCTGTTGGTTTCTTCAGTAGGGCGCTGAGCTCGGCATGCTTCCAGCTCTCCGGGTAGGTGGCGGTGTTGAAGGAGGTGTTGACGACGTCCCGGAGTTGGGGTGCGATGATGGAGTCGGCCTTGTTGAAGACGTGGTGGGGGCAGGGGTCGGTTGGAGATCCAGAGTGGATGGTGCTCATCGTGCGGGCTCTTCGGTGGTCACCGTGGTCCAGGTGAGGAGGGTGGCGGTGGGGGGGTGTTGGTTCGACGCTAGGGTGCATGGATGGTGTGTCGAAGCTGTTGTGGATGTCGGCGATCTTGCGGTGGAAGAACGAGGCGAGAGAGTCGCAGAGATCTTGTGAAGGAGTGATGTCATTGTTGCCGGTGCTGGGGTTGGAGAACTCCTTGACGATGTTGAAGAGTTCCTTGCTGTCGTGGGAGTTGTTGTCCAGTCGTTCCTTCAGAGATTTCTTCTTGGTGGTGCGGATAAGCTGGTGGTGCTTGCGGGTGGCGTGTTTGAGGGCGGTCATGTTGTCTGTGGTCTGGTCGCGGAGCCATGCTTTCTCGAGGGTGCGGCAGTTCTTCTTGGAGTCCTTGAGTTCGTCGGTGAACCAGGAGGCCTTCTTGCTTCTGGGTCTGCTGGGAGGTTTCTTTAGTGGCACGAGGTCGTCGGCGCAGGCGGTCAGCCACTGCGTGAAGTTGCGGGCTGCTTCGTTGGGGTCCATTGTGCTGGCGGGTGGGTTCTGGCTGAGGGAGGTGATGAGCTGCTCGGCGGTGATCTTGCTCCAACACCTGTGAGGAACCTGTTGCGGGTGGTGGTGGGTCGTGGTTCTTCTGAAGCTGAAGTGGACGCAGCTGTGGTCGGTCCAGTGGAGTCCGGTGGCGTGGCTGAAGGTGATGTGCTTGCTGGAACAGAAGACGGGATCAAGCGTGTGGCCGGCGTAGTGGGTGGGGGGGTTTACCAGTTGCTTGAGTCTGAGGTTGGCGAGGTTGTCCAGCAGGGCGGCGGTGTTGCGGTCCTTGTTGTTCTCCAGGTGGAAGTTGAGGTCCCCTAGGAGGATGTTGTCAGCGGAGGGGAGGGCGTGCGGGCTGATGAAGTCCGTGATGTCGTCGCTGAATTGTGTGCGCGGTCCCGGGGGTCTGTAGACAAGGGTGCCTCTGAGCGTCGTCTTTGGGTCGGCGTGTATCTGGAAGTGGAGGTGCTCTGCGGCGGAGAAGGTGTCGTTGGAGTCGGTCGTGATGCGGATGGTGTTCTTGTGTACGATGGCGATGCCTCCTCCGGTCTGGTTGATGCGGTCCCTCCGGGTGATCTTGTATCCGTCTGGAATGCTTTACCCATCAAGCTGGGCAATATCCGGCAATACCATCCTCTTTCCTGTTGTTTGTGCATCAAGTATCTTCCTGTAATGCCCTTTTGTAAGCATTGCCTAATGTGCTGCATTGTGTGCACATGGTCTAGCCCAGGTATAGAAACATGCACATATCTCCATTGCTTAAAGTTTAATCTCCAATCTTTAGTTAGGCTCAATAGACATAAAAACACAAATAAGACATCACATCCATACACATTAACCTATAGGAATCGTAATAAGATATAATCGCTCAATAAGCTGTTGGAATGAGTGGCAGTAGTATGATACAAAGTATAATATTGATTATGCACCACTACCTTATTTTCCTAGAGAGACACTCAATTTCTGTCTGACTTAGGGTATCACCGTCAGAAACCGGGAAACTACAGACATTGAATTGTCTTGTGTCTGATTTCAAATTTTTTATTGCCTCTTTACACTCCCTAAAACCGAATTTATGATACAATGGTATTATCCATTTCTTCCTACATCTCAAATCGCTGGGCAGAAAAATATGACATGCCCCTACGTGATTTGATCTCTCTGCAAGTGGGACATTGCCAATCGATCGCCCTAGGAACTCGTGCCCATTTTGCAGTAAGGGAGTGGAGGGGCAATATCCCATAGGAAAATTACAAAGGCAGCTACAGGTTCAAAATCATGCAGGAAGGGTTCTTCAACAAATTTAGCCTTCAGTGAGAGGGAAGCATCAATTAAAGTACCAAAATTAGACTGTTCATATAAACTTCACTTTTTTGTGTTGCCAATAGTTAGACCGAATATATGTCTTGGAGATCACATTGGCCTCTCCTGGGACAATCCATATTCTCTCACTTCCAATCTTTGCAAGAGTCATTTTTACATACCTATTCCAGGATATATTCCATGACCTTTTAATGCATAGTAGTTCTTCTAGGCCCTGATGGTAAGTGCAAAGTTCGGGGGTGGCCCAAATTCTTCTCCACTATAAGTTAGGTCTCACTCCTATTTTGTCAGAGATTGATCTAAGTGTTAGATCTAGCTTAATGAGGAGCAGGGAGGGTGCTAATAGGAA
Source organism: Lissotriton helveticus (assembly GCF_964261635.1). Taxonomy (NCBI): domain Eukaryota; kingdom Metazoa; phylum Chordata; class Amphibia; order Caudata; family Salamandridae; genus Lissotriton; species Lissotriton helveticus. Next base: position 747,473,854 of record NC_136072.1, on the reverse strand, counting down.
GACCAGTCAATTAGAGCATAAACCTGTTCTCAACTGTTACTATGGCAGTCACATCCCTATGGCCTTACAGCTCTGCGTCATAAAGGGCTACTGCTAGGGCCTGGTGGTTGTAGATTTGAATTGCCAGAGAAATGAGACAGAGTTGTATGCGGAACGGAACAGCTATTCCACTTGTTAGCTGTTCCGTTTTGAGCTTATGCTGAGTCATGTGGGTGTACCACTAAAGCTGTTGTGTTAAGGTAATCCATAGGTAATCAAACATATTCACTTGCTCCATTGGGATCCCCTAAAGTGTAGGATTAGATCTAGTAGAATGATAGGGATTGAGAACTAAATACTTGGTTCTTCCTATATTAATCTCTAAATCTTTCTGTTTTCAAATACATTCCAATTGATCAAATAATTTTTTGAGCCCCATAGGTGATTGGAAAGCAAAAACGTGTCACCTGCAGACATAGGGAGTGGAACCCTAATGTTTGCCAAGCTCAGTGCATCATTCTTACAATGTTCAAAATGGGCTACTAGATCATTAATAAGACTCCCCCAGGATATTGTGGCTTAGATTTGCAATTCTTGCAGCATAAAAATTGAAATTTTGCAGCATTATTGCAATTTTATTTTACTTGTAATCATTTCTTTTCAACCTTAAATCAATAGAAAGTGTGTGGCATTATTGTACAATCTATTTTTTTGGTAATCATTTCTTTTCATCCTTAAATCAATGGAAATTGTTTGAGCAGAGTATTCCACTTTGAAATAGGCATGTTTAAAGTGTGTGAGATTATTTGTTTGCTATATTCACATATGTGGTAACATTATGGATCATAGGTTAAGCCAAGCACAATAGCACAAGTTTGCTATTCATCGTTGTTTTCTGTGGCACTGTGCTGCCTTGGGGCTAGCGGTTCCACATTCCAGAGCCATCTGCTGTAGGACACCGCATTATGAAATGTAACCAGATTGGTTGAGGAAAATTGTAATTATTTAGGGCCTTATTGCGAGTCTGGTGGTCCACAAACTGCCAGACACTTGAGGGCGCGGTGGTGGTGGTCTTTTGACTGCCCTATTATGACCAGGTGGTCAGGCCTCAGTGGGACCACCGCAACTACCAGGTATCGTGCCGCGGTATTGAGGTCACAATATGCTGGTCAGAGCCCCTGTGGCCCCTCCAAGCATGTCACGAGTTTCCTCACCACCACACTTTTCATGGTGGAGAGACTGCTATGAAAAGAGTCGTGATGAGGAAACAATTGGGGCCCTACAGGTCACACCAGGATCTGCACTATATGGACTGCAGCAGTCCATGCTGTGCAGCTTTTGATTTTGATGTTCCCATTGTGGTGCCTAAAATGCCAAAGCCTCCCGCCAGACAGGAGAAAACTCCTAATCTGGTGGGTGTTTCAAACACAGGTTCGGCAGTGCAGGAGCGGGATAGTCTCTCTCCCGCACCCATTATAAGTCCCTAAGCCAGTAGGTTTGGCTCTTGTATAAAACATACATGAAGAGGAACACAACACACAGGTATAAATGCACAGATAGATCATAAGACAAGCCACCGCTATTCATTTTAATGAAGCCCAACTACATAAAAACGCACACGCACAAAGAGCAACGAGCACCAGTGATGCATCTCAGGGGAGTATTTAGTGTATAGGGCACTGAGAAATGTTCTGCATGGGTGCACTGGGAGATATGCCACATGTCAGCATCAGGTGCTGTCCACTAGGGTAAGGGGGAGGAGCACTGATCATTGTGCATGAGATGACCACTAGATTTCTTTCATCAGAGGGGCTTTTACGACGGTCCGTGCCACGCAGTGATGTGTGTGCGTATAGCAGCCACGGCCGGTAGTCGGTGTAACTACAGGGCGGTGACGTGGGGAGGGGGAGGGGCAGGGTGGGGGGTAGTAATGTATGGATTACGGATTTTAACAGGTAAGTAAACATTTAAATAAATAAAACAAATTTCGTTGCGTGCACTGCATCACATTTGGAGGACTTTTATTTCACCAGGTCGAATGGTGAACATTTTCCAGGCATTGCAATCTGGGAATGATCTTGAGTAATCCATCTGAACATCTTCCAGGTCTTTGTGTCCTTTTCATGTTCCAATGGATGTCTTCTCTTCTGTTCATGTCCAAAAGAAGCAAAATGTTTAGACCCCCCCAAAAAAACACTGCTCTAAAGTGCTTCTGTTGTTGCAGAACTCTTCTAAGGAAATGAGTGCAATCTCTTTGCTAGATATCAGAGGTGTGACTACCAGTGGTGCAGCTGGTGCAATACACTCAAGGTGGAAGGGGGTCCACCTACGACAGCCCATAGAGTCCTGAGAGGGCACCAACATAACCATGCTGGAGTTAAACGACCAATACAAATTACTTTAAATTTTGGTTTTATATTTGTCACATTTGCTGTGCTTTCAAAGACAGACGTCCAAGGTCACTCTAGTTTCTGAAAAATTGATGTTTCTTCTTTTAACATGAAGACTGTGTTTACTTTTCTTCCACTTACTGTAAAACATTTTGTAATGTGTGAAAGGAAAGGCTGTAGTTTTTTTCTACATGGCACACAACAACTTGTAAATACCTATAAATGAACTGTACAAACATTTCAAAATGAATAAACATGAAAGCACAAAGTCACAGTGTTCTTTTAATTCTAAGGTTTGATGGAAACAAAGATATTAATAAGGCCTAAACAAGTCAAGACACTTTCTTCGTGATACGCAAATGACAAATACTAGCTGAAACTATTTTCCACGCATCATCTACTGTGCACTGTAAAGTATTATCAGTAAAACTGTGCATCTGTGCAAACTTAGTGGTCATTTCAATAGAAAATGTGCTGTCTGTAAATGACAGTGGCTACCACACCATGATTTAATGATAGATAGTTGACAATGTGCTCCTAAATGCATAACCAGCTGCATACTACACCCTAACACAAGCTTCTGCTGAATGAGTGTGGTTTATTTGCGACACTTGTTTTTGTAATATACTTGGATTTTTTTTTAATCCTTAGGAGTTCAGTGATGTAACACTGATGGCAGCACCACCAGTCTGAAAATTGCTTCAGCATCACTGCCCACTAGGGCCAAAGGAGCTCTTACCTAATTGGAAGTTTGCAGTTTTCTCCGTATGATTCCCTTAGCTGCCAAAGTCAAACTCTATGCAGCAGAATCTACTAAAGCACCTATGGAGGCCCTGTGAAGGACTCATTATGCACTGAATGGCCAAGAAGTGTGCAGACTTACTTTTGTAAAAGTGTGTTTAATCGGACCCTAATACCTGTCGTCAGCAGAGGTCGAAGATGAAGTCATGCCCCGGCAGCTGGGTTGCTTCTGAAGACAAGAGTCTCACTGCACAGGCGATGGCAGTTTGGAAAAAAACATAGACTTACTAATGACAGAGGGCTGGAACTGGGTAAATTGGTGATCTGAGCGTTTTTTGTTTAATTTAATGCTAAATCATAGCTTTAAGTGCCTTCTTGGGGTTGCTAATGGTGACAATTCTTCCTTCACAAGACCAGAAGTAGGAATATGTTTCCCTTTAACACCCAGGGAAACTGTCCAGAATCTCAAGAAACAAGATGTTGTGTCCCAGAGTGAGATAGTGAGAGAGGGGGAACTCAAGTAACTGTTATACACAGTACAGTAGTAGAGGGGAGCGAGGCAACAAATTGAAAGGGAGTGCCCAATTAATAGTCTGTCTTGGCTCCTAGAGCCGATCTTGGTTGTAAGAGCCCAGGCAAAAGGTGAGCCATGTGAACATTTGCTCGGAAATTGAGTATCAAATATTGTGTTCAAATATGATGAAGTGTCTTCAAAATTCAAAAAAGCGTATTTCTTTGACCTTAGTACATCAGATTATATCACTGCATACAGAAGGATTTATTAAACATGATAGATATTAAACATGAAGTTAGAAACATTAATGCCCCCGCCCCCACTCCGACAATGATACCATTAGTGAACTAAACGGCAACTCAGCTGTCATGTGAATCTTATATGTGGGTTACATTCTTATTTTTACATGGATCAAAATTATACTCCATTAAGTCAAACGCAAATTATTTTTGTGCAGCACACATCCTTGCGTGTTTCAAGGTTTTCTCACATGAAATAATGAAAGAATAGGAGGTGCGATGATAAAATAATTGCCCAGGATCACACAATATAATCAAATGGCCAAACCAAGATTGATTCTAGGTTTTCTGGTTTAACGTTGTGTAGTTCAGGCACTAGATTGGTATCCATTTCTCTCTCTCCTAATTGACATCAAAGTTTAATTCTTTTGTATTTCATTTGATGCATAAGGTTAGAGTCTAAGTCGTAGGCAGACACCTCAAGAAAGCTCAGCTCATCTCATTGTGTGTTTGAGAGCTCAAGAGGGCCCAGAGCGGAATCAGAGTCTATTATCAGGCTAGACCCTTCAGTGGCCCACCAACCGGCATGCTTTCCACAACTTTCTTATACAGATAATCAGGCATCACTGCTTCAAGCTTTAAAACCATGACATCAGCTTGAAATGGTATTCTGCATGCAAATTTTTTGCTGTTCCAGGATGGCAGGCTAGGGCTAAGCTTTACTTTTTAATGTTTTGATTGAAGCGCATGCCCTCCAGATTTAGGGCCTAGTTAAGATGTGGTCGTAAACGGCCCGAGCATATTGTAATATGCCGGTCGGATTCCTTTCCAACTGAACCTTTATGATGTAGTCGGTCAGAAAGGAATCTGAACAGGCATACCAATTGACTTCCAAGAGGCTAAGAGATCCCGTCCGCCAGTTGGAAAGTGGTCAGTAATCCCAAGGGTGGCTCTTTCTGCCCAAGGGATTACGATGTCAGGTTGAAATAGCCTTTCTGCAGGGGCCCCCTTTAGTGCGCGGCCTCCGGTTGGAGGCCGAGGGGGCACTAAGTGCCCCTGTTTATCCCTGCACTTGTGGCAGGCACCTTGAGGTGCCCGCCAAGGAGGGCAGGGATGAACTGCACCTCACATTTCACAACCGAGCATGCATTCCGGCCGGAATGCATGCTCCCATTGTAAAGTAAAGGAGTGCGATAGAACAGTGTTCGGTAGCATCCTAATTAGTCGGTCGGGACCAGTGACCGGGTGCCGGTCGCTCCCTTGACTGAGACGATGTCAGGAGGACAAAACTCCACCAGACATCGTATTCGACATTGTAATTAGGCCCTTTGTTGTCATATTGTGTCTTTTGTTTTTCATTGTCTTTATTTATTTTAGCATATGCTTGCACTACAAGGAAAACTACCACATTGTTTTAGAAGGCAAGTGGGACTTATTTTAATGCCAAGAATCTTGCTCACAAAGGGCAACAAGTCTGCAATGCTGCGCCAAGTGTGGCTAATGTGGGATTCGATAACCTCAGTCGACATTCACACTCCAGTGTAGCTGACTTGAAGAGCTCTGATTTACACTATTGGACAGATGCACCAGATACTCAACCTTTGTCTCTTATACCACCATCTGTCCAAACCTAGCTACTTTCTAGTGAGTGGTGTACATGTGTGAGTAGTGTGTTTGTATGAGTTCAGTATAAGCATCATCATTTGTGAGGGATGTGACTGTGTGAATGCAAGATTAACATTGTCTTTTTTAGTGCAGGGTAAGTGGTCTACAGAAAGTGTACAAGTAAACAAGAGGGATGTGTCTATGGTAGGGCTGCAGTGTGAATGTGCAGTCCCAGCTGCGGCCGGTAGTGGGAGTACCGGCCGGGCGGGGACGTGGGGAGGGGGAGGGGCAGGGTGGGGGGGAATAATGTATGTAATACGGACTTTAAAGATAAGTAAACATAAAAATAAATAAAACGAATTTCGTTGCACACACTGCATCGCATTTGGGGATGCAGTGTGTGCAACTAAATCCATGACATACCCTAAGCCAGAGCCGATATCTAATCTAGGAGCAAAACGGAATGCCGAGCCATAAAAGGCTATTTTTTTATCATAGTAAATTTACAACTACAAGCAACAGAATGCAAAGCGCTGTTCTTTAACAAAGTAGGATTGACAGGAACATGGATAGAGAACCCTTTTATTCGACCTCCAAGAACTGAGAACAAAGAAAGGGCTGACAGTTTTACACAGGGAGAGAGAGAGAGAGAGAGAGAGAGAGAGAGAGAGAGAGAGAGAGAGAGTTACAACTGTCAACGTTGAAAGAGGAACCCCCTGACTTTGACAAGCGAGTCCAACATAAACTTTCCATGCAACTAGTTCATAGCTCCCAGCCAACCCCATGCTTTGAGTCTTAGCTTTAGTCGGTCCTGTGTTATTCTTTATGCTAAGATTTGCAATCTCAAGCATTGTTGTAGAAAGAGTTATATTTGTCTACATGTGACGGTCATTACGCGGGGACAGTAACAGCCTTCAAATGCATCAATGAGGTAATATTTTGAAGGGTCATTCCGACAGACTAAAAAATAATTTCTCTCAAATCAAGGGTAAAATTTGGTTAAAGCAGCTTCTAATCCTATCAAAATAAGTCTCTCAAGAGGTTAGCAATGTGAAGCAACGATTCCTGATGGCATTTCCAAGATACGGGAGGTCTGTGGGTTTTACAGAAGGGATTTTGAAGACGTTTGGTCGTCCACCAGATGCCCCAAAAACATCATAACATTTTGGTGGAGAACAGAGAGTTTTAGCATGGCAAAGTCAAGAAGATGCACATTTCAAGTTGTGAAATTTGACAGACTTGCTGGTGAGATTCAATAAACACCCAAAGATTTTGCATCTCAAGTAAGTCATGAAGCCACGTGTAACCATGGATTTGGTGATAGGTGGGTGTTTCATTAATCTAATGATTTATCGAGCTGTTGACCACGTTCTGAAAATAGTGCTTGGTTGTTCTCTATGGTACATACAAAGACTAGTCCAACTGAACAGTGATAATTTCAGCAAACTAACCAAAATAAAACAAAAACACACTATAATGATATCATTAAACACTAATAAGATCAACATGATATTCAAAACTGTTTATATAATGCAATATTAGTAAGTTCACACTTTCAATGGTTGCTCCATAGTGAAAGGTGAAAAAGTGCTCAAGATAGTGCTCATGAGAGAGTGAAGAAGTGATAGTAGGAATAAATTAACAATATTTACAATATATACATTTGATAAAAGAGACCTGTCGAACAAGTTTGGAACGGACTAGGTAGACAGCCCAATGTGCTGCCATGAATGCATAATGAATGATCGATGTTGATGTTTGATGTCTTACACAAATACTTAACCTGTTTCCTCTTAAGTTAAGCCTGCATACTCTGTGCCAGGCTTAATAAAGTGAGCATATTTTGTTGGTGTTAATCTGACTTACCCTGACTAGGATTGTGGTTTCTGCTTGGACAGGGTGCTTACCTCTACCACCAGAAACTCAATTTCTAACAGTGGCCATTCTTGATGTATTCTCAGCATTCTTGGTGTAAATGCGTGGTCATCCATTACATTGTGGTGGTAACATATATTCATAGCAGCTAGTACTGATATATGCATTCCTTGCAGGCAAGTTTTTGTTAGCTGCCATGAAGAGAGTTTACCATAAGAAGACGTGGCCTCGGGGAGTACTAATATGAGTTAATGTGGGAGACCTTAAGGAAAGCCTCTGATCACTGTGAAGATCTCTGGTGCACTGTCAGCAAGTTTATCTCGCTGTTTAAAAAATGTTGCATGGCTGGACCAACTGATATTTCCCGTCCTTCTGCCTACATATATTGTCTTTCATAAAGTAAACTATCTGGCATGGCATATAATGTGTTTATCTGTTCTATATATTTCTTATGAACCACCCCAACAAGATTGTGTGTTGCTTCCTGCTAAATTTGCTTGCTAGATGTGTGTCATCATTAATTATGAACTCCCAACTTGAAACCAGCCAAGTGGCTATCTGCTATGTGTGACACCTGCCATACATTTTCAACCAATATCACATTGCGTGCTGAAAATGTTAGAAACAAACTACTAGTTCCAGAAATCAATGTGCTGTAGGATGAGCCCTTCATTTATGCCAGTAGTTTCTGGTGCTCAGCACCCGAACTTAAATCACAGGCTGGGACTATACATGTTTTCTCTCCAGCTTGAAATACCCGAGAACTGTTCAAAATAAATATACCTAGCTGGGTGAATGTGTGCATGCCTCCACACACTGGCCCACCCTGGTTTAGGCATGATGAAGGAGTACCTTTCATCATGTCTTGTTGTCACAAACTTGGGCAACCCCTAAATAATTGTGCAGTGCTCTCTAATCTATTCATCACTAAGCCTGCTAATGCTGCGTGTCTGATCCTCCCATTAAGTACAGGGCTGACTCCTTCTTGAACTGCTCAAGGCATGCTTTGAAAGCACAGGCACAGGGCAGACTTGGCAGGGGGGGGGCACGTGGCTCTTTGGCTGCACCACTCCTCCTTTCAGCTGTGTGCAGGACTGTGTCTGCCGGTGCGCCCACCACAGTGGCTGAGCTGCATGAGTCTGGCAGCATTGTGAAGATGCTTTACTCCTGTTTGAGTTACTCTTGGAGTCTTTACGACTGTCTAGAGGCTTTTGGTTGTGTTCTATGTGTTCATTTTAAGTGCCTTCGGTAGTTTTTGTGTACATGGAATGAGTTTCTACATAGTAGTTGGACCTCTGGAATTAATGCAGTTTTGTGGGTTTTGAATGATTTCTCATTGCCCATGTAAGTAGTGTCATGACAATGGTACAATTGAGTGGTGCCAGGAATGTAGCTGGGAGGACAACTGCAAGAAGCGGCAGCAGCCTCTTAAGAAATATTTTGAGCACTTGGACTTAATCTTTTACAAATTAAGCACTGTATCGGACCACCGGAAATGCTTGTCCCATTAATGTTTGCAAACTTAAAGTGGTAAAAACACATTATTAGATTAATTAACAAATCACAAACTTCAGTCAATGCACTAAAACAATATATAATGAATGGGCACATTTATTACACCTGTAATACGTGTTAGGCTATGTGAGATAAATAAGATATTTGATCTCAGGCAGAATTTGTTTAGTTACCTGATTCGTGGCATGGGTTTAACTCGTTTGGGATTGGTGCGGACACGATCTAAAGCCAATTGAAAGAGTGAATATGAGAAGAGTAAAATCGAGAGTAGAGATATTACAAGGGGAAAGGTGATTGGCTATTTAGATTTATTTTTAGGTATTCACTGAATATTTTTGAGCCAAATTAATCTTTCGAAATGCTATTTTGGATTACACAGATGAATGCATCTCTCTCATGGACTGAAATAGCTTGCTCTAGATTTTAGTCAGTCAGGCTAGAAGCGTGTATCTCCCTCTGGCCTTTAGCTGCGCACGGTTATGCTTTCATACTTGTAAGTTGTTGGATTTGATCCATGCTGAACCATCTATGGAAAGCTCTCCACATTTCAACCTTCTCTGGAGAAAATGGAAATCCTTTTTATCGTTGAAAAACTGACAGCCAACCACTTTGTACTTGACAGCCTATTTCTATATGCGGTTAGACTTGAAATGTAAATTTAATGCAAGGCCATTAAAAGCCTTATGAGCGTTTGTGCCCCTTTGCTTTCAGGGAAATCGGCTGCACAAAGTTGATGACAGCTCGTCTCCTACGTATGTTTTCATCCTTACTGTAAAACCAAAGCAAGCAGAACATGGTACTGTACATGAAATATCGACACCACTTATATTTGATTGAGGGTTTAAATTACTGCAAGATACACAGCACAGCATTCATTTGCATTTAATATAGTACATTACGGAGGCGTAGTGTCACAGTCACGTGATCCTTTGCACCATATGTTCAACCTATTTGTTTCCTCCCTGGATCCACACTTTCACTTTGTACCCAGGCTTTTCATGTGAGCTCAGTTCGTCCACTTTGGTACAACCGGGCCTTTTTCTTTCACTTGGACTTTAGTCTGTCATCCAACTTTGTTGCTAGATTCTGCCCGTCTGTGTTTATTGAATGACCTGCTGACCTCCCCTTTTTCTCTTGTGCCTGAGACCCTGTTGCAGACAAGTATCTTAGACTGGTGTTCTGACTCCAGAACCTCATATCGTCAACTCTCCCATGATAATGTGTCCTCTACCCACCCCACCCCATTCTCGGTTCCTTTTCAGTCCTCATCTACTAGGATCCGGGCAAAGTAGAGGGAGGTTCAGGGTGACCTCCAGAGGGGAATTCCCTGGATAACCATGTCAGGGTCTGAAGGGACCTAGGGCCCGAATCCCTGCTGATTTTGTCCTGATTCTCATCAAACAGTACCCAAAACCCCTTCAAGAATATCATCGTATTGTTCCCCCTATGCCTTCTATAACCCTCCAGTAGTATCCTATGTGTGTCCGCTTACTGTTTTTCAGATGGATCTCAGCACTCCATTACCGTAACCTTTTAGATTCCCTAAAAACTCATACTTCATGGAATCCTGCCAGTTTGGAAACTTAGGGCCAGATGTAGGAGCCAAAATACCAGTCGGTAACGGCCGATTTCGGCCGTTACCGACCGGTATTTAAGAATTGGCATGTAGGGGCATAATTTTACAGAATCGGTAAATTTACCGATTCGGTAAATTTACTGATTCTGTAAAATACCGAATCGGTATTTTTACCGATTCTATAAATCCCAGATGTAGGTGGGACTCTTCTGTGTCCCAAAGGCCCTACAAATTCGGTATTTTACTACCCAATCCAATTGGGTGTTAAAATACCGAATCCATGTGTGCATGCACACGTGTGCATGCACACCTAGCCATGTGACAGACAGACATGCCCTTAGGGCATGTCTGTGTGCCACATGGCGCACATGCCTATTTTTGGGGTGCCAGAGGGTGTCAAAGTGACACCCCCTGCACCCTTGCTGGAATCGGTATTTACCGATTCGGTAATTACCGAATCGGTATTTCCCATTGATTCCTATGGGCTTCACAGCCCATAGGAATCAATAGGAAATACCGATTCGGTATTTACCGAATCGGTAAATACGGAATATTAACGATTCGGTATTTCAACATCTGGAAATACCTACATCTCCCCCCTTCATATTTACCGATTCATAAATACCGAATCGGTAAAATTCGGTATTTATGAATCGGTAAATAACATTTACCTACATCTAGCCCTTAGTCGGATATTGGGTAAACCCATTAACTTGATTAAGATAATGGTTTTTGTGTAACTGTGTCTTTTAATGTGTTGTGTGTTTCCTATTTCCCATCAGAACCCATAGGCTGTTAAACTGCTTAATGGTTTTAGAAGCGGTTTCATCTAGTTGGTTGTGTCATCAGTGCTTCTTGGAGAATCCAATAGATTCTAAAGTTGCTTGGAAACTGTATACTCAAGAGGGTTGTGGCTTCTCGGCTTAAGGTGTATAACGTCTTATGGTAATTGGGTGGTGTTTAAAGCTCTTTATTCCAGACGGTTGTACCGTTATTACTTATAGGTGGATCCCATAAAATTAATTTAGCTAGTGGGATATGTGAAGGCTCATCTTCTAGCACATTGTAACTTTGTTGCTTCCAGGAGTACCACACAGATTTTGACAGTCCACGTGGTTTTAAACAACTGCTTCTTCTGGTGAGGTGCACTTTTGATGTTTCCAGGTGTCCATCGAAGTCTCCTAATGTAATTAGATGCTACACCTTCCAATAGGTTGACCCTTTTAGGGGGACTCTATATAATCTTTGCTCATCTAGTGGTGGAAAGTGTCTCGTCTATTGGGGTGACCTTCAACAGTTTCAGTTGAACCCCAAATAGACTAAAAGTATTTGATGAGTTCTGACAACCTGTTTCTTCCACTGGGCAGTGCCTTAGCTAGCTCTATGTAAATCCCCTTATCTCTTAATTTAGCTGGTATTTGTTAGTAAGGTGCATCTTGCAGTGTTTTGCACATATAGTGATATCCTCTCGACTTTTATGTTACTCGGTAATTCGGAAAATGGCGTCTTTCTACTGGTTTTGCTTTCTCTGCTCCAAGGACATTTTTTAACAAATATTTATTCAGGCATTTTCTTGATTTTTACGACCGTCCCACTCAGCCACACCCCCTCTCCCCCCTCCCCTCCAGGCATGTTTTTATATATATATAGTCAGACATATCAATAGCGTTGTACACGTTGCATAATGTTTCAATCACGTTAATCACACTTTCCCAGATAGCCATTATGACCGTAATAGTTGCATCCATTGTGCCAGAGGGTCCCAGATTTCTAATCCCTTATTTTTCTTTTTCTGTCCCCTCCTACTATAAATAGCTATCTCTAAACTGTATGTTGCCAGCAGTCGCGCCCGTCACTGTTGGAAGGCCGGCAAATTTGGATCCAACCAAGCCGAAGCCAGACATATTCTGTAAACAGCCCTAGAAATAAATATGAGCCCTTGCATCCCCTTTGGTTGGGTGTCTGCATTCACTCCTAACATTATTTCCCCTGTTGAGATTTCTATTATTATGTTAAAAATTTCAGATAAAAAGGTAGAGATTTCCCGTCGGATAAGACTGAGTGTGTCGCAGGTAGCGAACATATGTATTAAGTCAGCTTTCTACAACGCGCATCGTGGGCATTCCGTGCCTTTGCCAGTGCCCCACTTAGCGATTTTATTAGGTGTGTAATACAATTGGAAGTATGTTTTATAATATTAGGCTTGTAACCTCATCGACATTAGTAATGACTGGAATAGTTTAAAAGCCCTCTGAATTGACCCCTCTGTTGTATCTAGCTTATTCTGCCATTTTAGAGTGCATTTATCCATATCATCCGGGAATGCGGAAACTAAATTATTATACATTTCCCCAATATTTACTGTATTGTTTTTGCTGACTAATTTGATTGTCTGAATTCTCTGAAATTTCGCTCTTCCGCCCCCTTTTTTCATTAAAAAACCTCTAACTTGTAATTATTTAAAGAAATCTCTATGTTCTAGGCCAAATTCGCTTTTTAACTCTTCGAATGATTTAAAGCCTGTTGGGGCGTAAAAGCTACCACATCGTGTAATCCCCGCTCTTAACCATCTCTTCATGCATGTATCAATGAAAATCTCTGGAAGATTGTTCTTTCTGGTGAGAGCCGTGTAGTAGGAGAACCTCCCGATACCCAGGAGTGTACGCACTTGATTCCATACGGTGTAAATGCCAGCTAGTGTTTTAAAGCGGACTTTTTTAAAATGACAATCGTATGTCAGTCGCCAAAGAGGTTCTCGCACTTCATTACCAAAAATAAGTTCTTGCGGTGTTGGAACCACCCTCTCTTGTCCATGGTTCTCCTTTGGGCCTACTAATACATTGGTGTATTTCAGTATCGTGGCCCACCAATAGACTTTGAGATTAGGCACGGCAAGGCCGCCTCTCTCTTTTGGGAGAGAAATATATCTATATGCTCCGCGCGATCTTTTATATCCCCAGATGAATCTGGAAAATATATTGTCTATGTCTTTAAATATCTGTGGGGCAATGTTTAAGCAGATGGTTCTAAAAAAGTATAAAAATTTGGGAAAAATAACATTATACTAGCGTTACATCTACCTATTATGGTTAGATGTAGATTATGCAATCTACTAAGGTTTTTTTCCGTTTGCTTCATGAGTGGATCCATGTTAATTTTTACCAGTTTATCTAGATTAGAGGTAATGTTTACTCTCAAGTACATGGCATTTTCCACTATCCGGTCGTCCATATAGGTGCTTTTATTATTGGTGATTATCTAGGTTTTATTCTGGTTTAGTTTATAACCGGAGATCTCTCAAAACTGCTAGTCTCATCTTCCATTATTTTTACTGCTTCGCTTGGATCAGTTGTGACTATTGCGATGTCCTCTGCGTAGGCTAACTTCTTGGTGTCGCCATTTGGGGTTTTGATTGGTGATATAGCCATATTGGTTTCTAGTCTGCGAATAAAAGGGTCGATAAATATTGCGAATAATAAGGGGGAACATGGGCAACCCTGCCTTGTCCCTCTAGTCACATTGATATTCCCTGACATTTCCCCGTTTATCATGACAACAGCTTCCGGATTTACACATAACATACAGATAGCATTTATAAATGGCTCCCTGATTCCACTCTTTGACATAGCCGTCCATAGATATTGCCAGGAGACCCTATCAAAGGCCTTCTCTGCGTCTAATAGTATAAGTGCCATAGGGTCCTGCTACTTCCGCTATGTCAAAGAGTGTGATCACCCTCTGAACATGATCAGTGGTGGATCTTCCCGGAATGAATCCATGTTGTCGGGTCGAAATAATTTTGTGTATGATTGGTGCTAGTCTGCCAGCTAATAGTTTAGAGTAAGCTTTAAAGTCATAATTTATTAATGTGATTGGGCGGTAGGAACCCAATTCTGTTGGATCTTTGTTTTTCTTTGGAAAAACCACAATTTTAGCACGAGACCATGATCCTAGTGGTTGCTCTCCATGGAAGACATCGATTATTAGATCAGTTAAAATTCCTTTCAGTGGTTTATGGAATTTGGCATAGAATTCTGCAGGTATTCCATCCAACCCAGCTGCCATTCCGGGGGAAAAACTGTTTATCGATAATAGAATTTCTACCCACTGAGGTATTTCTACTAGGCTGTCTTAATCTTCCTATGGGAGCTGACGTGCCATAGCCCGATCTAGATCCTTGATCTCTTCTTGCTTTTTAATAGTCTCTATGTAGTCCATTTTTAGGATCTTTAATCTCTTTGATCATGTTCGCCATATTCTGTTGTCTCGTGCGAACTGCAAGATGGTGTCCTACTTGTTCCCTTAGCTCGTATGTTTTCTCCCTGTTCATTGTGGCTTTGCATATTGCTTTTTCCGTGAAGATGACTGCTACTCTGTTCCTTGCAACAGCCACCTCTCCTAATGCCCCTTCGATATTCAAACCCCCCTGAACTGCCCTTATAAGTCCTTCCTCTGCTTCCGCTAATTTTTCCTGTAGTATTTTTATTTTCTGATTTGACTCTCGATTAAAATTTAGCGGAAATTGGAGAGTTTCTACCCTAATTCCTGACTTGAGAGTGTCCCACACTACTTCTATTGGTGCACTGCCCTGGTTATCCTCTAGAAATTCTGGTATCCATTTATTCATAAGTTGACAGTATTTCTCATTTAGATGTAAAGCCCTTTCAAATGTCCACCTATTATAATCCTGTTGGATCCCTTCGATATCGATACTTAAGATTAGGGGATTGTGGTCTGACAGGACCCTGGTTAGCCTATCTATTAGGCACTCTGATATCATAGTATGGGAGGCGAACACATAATCTAGCCTATCACGTTTAGAATGAGGGTTAGAAAAGAAAGTAAATCCTGGGTTATTGGGGTGTTTAGATTGCCAACAATCTGACAGCCCGTGGGTGATGCATCGTTCGTGAAGTGCTCTGAATACCCTCGGTTTCCTTCCTTGGTATAAAAAATTGGACCCCAGCGACCAATCAGACGGTAGATTCAAGTTGAAATCGCCGCATACAATCATTGGGAGTGACCAGTGTACTAGTTTGTTAGAAATAAATCCCAGCAGGTCTGGATCATCTGTAATTCACCCGTGTAAGGAGCAAATAGTTATTTTTTTCCCAGTACTGTACTGGCACTCCGTGACTGCCCACCGCCCAAGCTTGTCAGCTGCAGATCTAGTGAATTGGAGCCCCCTCCTATTTCCAGAATGGCCACCCCGTGTCTTGGTTGCCTGTGTTGTGGCTGTAATCAGTCTAAATCCGAGAGTTTTCAAAAGGTGCAGTTGAGACCCCTCCACATGTGTCTCCTGGAGACATATAATATTAGCCCCTGTTGATCTAAGACCTATTGCAACTCTGTCTTTTTATTGGGTCATTGATGCCACAAATATTAATGGATAATATTCTTAACTTAGCCATTCAGAATTTTGGATCCTACCCCTCCTTGAACTTAACACTTTGCCCATACCGATTGTCATCCCCCTACTTAGCTGTGTCCCTTGTTGTCTATTTGTTACTTTAGCCCTGACTATGGGTTCTATCCCTACTGTGTGCCTGTGTGCTCGCCCCCATCCCCCTCCTCCCTTCTGTGGCAGTCAGGCTCAATCCTGAGCCTGTGTGATAGCGTCTGGATCGTCCACTCTCCCTCCCCCTCCCCCCTCCACGCCCCATCCTCCCATCCTGTGCTCGGGTCCCCCTTGTGAAACTCAAAAGGGAAATACCTATATACATTTCTAGTCATTAGGAGTTATTTGGTCACTTCAGTTACCCTAAAGTTAACCATATCCTCCCACCCAGCTGCCGGCACAAGGTTCCCTGCGTTGTCCAACTGGCCTACCCAGGCTTCTTCCCTCCTGCTAAGATCTCGTCAAGTAGCTTCTGAGCTTGTATTTCTGAGGAAAAATAAGAGTTCTGCCCTTGGTGGACAATTTTTAGTTTTGCAGAATTTTGTAAGAAAGCCGAGGCCCTGGCTTTTTGGAAGGGGGTAATGAGTTCTCTGAGCCTCCATCTTCTTTCTACTGTGGCATGTGCAAAGTCTGGTTTAGCAAAATACATAAAGTTTTCGCCTTTCCTTTTCATATTCGGTCTGGCCAAATCATAGACTGTCTGCCGGAGTAAAAAGTTCCCAAAATAAATTAGGATCACGCGTGGGTACCCTTGTGCATTTGTTTGTCGCTTCGGCATTGAAAGAGGAAATCTATGCACCCGCTGCACTTCCTTGTCCCAGTCCCAATGCACTAACTCCGGCAGAGAAGTTTTCAGGAGGTATATTGTAAAACCCCTTACATCACTTCCCTTGGCTCAATTCTTTGTAATCTTAAATATCTGGTAGTTGAGAGGTTGCACTTTCCAAGGTAGCAACTGTGCCCCTTCAAAACGGACCAAGAGATCACATTTCTAGTTTGAAAGAGGAAGAGGTTGGATCTTGATATGGACAGCACCTAAATAATGGCCTGAGAAAACTGTCTAAATTAATTGTAATTTGGGTCATGGCTGCAGTGCTCCAGTAGGTCTCATTGGCCGACACCCACCGAACCCTAGAGTGCTCCCTGGGTCATCCATGACTACAAAAAAACTGCATTATGGATGAGCAGTTGTTACAGCCCAATGAGGTCTATACCAAGATGAAAGCTCTGCATTTGTCTCAATGTTCCTGCATGGCACCTAACTTCCCAGGTCTTTTCCTCTGCAATTCACTAATCACACTGTACTCCTATCAACTCCTTGGCATCCCATCTATCTTGCCTCCTCCCTTATTACTTGTTCTTATTCGGTCGTCCTTTCTGTGCTTTGCCAGTCTTAATCTAGACACCTTCTCCTACCCAGCCCCTTCCTTACTCTGCACTCCACCCTTCCACCACACCCCATCTTAAAACATACAATTCTTCTCTAGTTTAAACCATCTCTCCTCTGCTTGCCTCCCTACCTCCAGCTACTGTGTTTCCTCATATTCCCACATCCAGTTTTTCTCCGTACACTGCCTTCCCCTCTCCTTTGACCATCTTTCCCTCCTACTATATCCTCTACAATGAACTAGCAGTCTTCCACTCATGCAAACCATGGCCAACCAAATCACCACTCTTCAGTGTCCCTTGGCCCCCCGTACACACTTCATGCATCACATTTATCACCTCCTTTACAGCATTTTCCAAACCACCTGCCCTATGATCCTTCCTAAAGTATCCCCACCCCTCTTTAACTGACCTAGTTTATGAAGGCACATGCCTGACTTGCTGTAACACTCCACATCACTCCAGTATTTCTCAGCATAACCCTCGCTTTCTCCTCCCAATTTACCCACTTAGATAACATATTTTATTCTATTTACATCTATTTTTAATTGGAACTCCCAACGTCATTGCACTTCCCCATTGCACCCCGCAAATCAATCAAGGCACTACTCCACCTCTTGGCCCCTCGACCGGTCAGACCTCTCCTTCTTCTTTTCCAAACTTCATTGTTCTCTATTAAACATTACCTCCTCAATAGCACAAAATCAATAAATAAGATCCTCTTGAACGTCAATACCTTTATCTCAGACTCAAATCTGGACCTTCTTTTCATCACCAAGAACATGTTTGGAAAATAAACATCCCTAATTCTTTAAGAGACAACACACTCTGGATATGGAATCCTAACTTGAAACTAACCTTAAGGAGACTATGGAAGGATGGTAGCCATAATCAAGGACATGGGCGGATCTATGATGTTACAACGCGTTATTTTACAACGCAGACCGTTACATCGCAATTTTTACAACGCAGGATCCATTACAACGCATGGCATTACAACGCATGGCATTACATCGCAGATGCTATTACAATGCATGGCATTACATCGTAAGTATAGGTAAGTATACCTTTTTAAAAAAAATGTAATTATTTTAATTTAATTAAATTATTTTAATCAAAATAATAGTAATTATTTATTTAAATTAATTTTAATAAAAAATGTAATTAATTTTATTTAATTAATATAATTAAATTAATTTAATTTAAATATTTTTTTGATTGTAATTAAAATAAATTATTTAAAATAATGTATTTAATTTAATTATTTTAATTAAGAAATGTAATTAATATAATATAATTAATTTCATTTAACTTAAAAACACCCCTGTACCCCAAAACCCAAACCCTGCCCTGAAACCTAAAAACACCCCTGTACCCCAAAACCCAAACCCTGCCCTGAAACCTAAAAACACCCCTGTACCCCAAAACCCAAACCCTGCCCTGAAACCTAAAAACACCCCTGTACCCCAAAACCCAAACCCTACCCTGAAACCTAAAAACACCCCTGTACCCCAAAACCCAAACCCTGCCCTGAAACCTAAAAACACCCCTGTACCCCAAAACCCAAACCCTGCCCTGAAACCTAAAAACACCCCTGTACCCCAAAACCCAAACCCTACCCTGAAACCTAAAAACACCCCTGTACCCCAAAACCCACACCCTACCCTGAAACCTAAAAACACCCCTGTACCCCAAAACCCAAACCCTACCCTGAAACCTAAAAACACCCCTGTACCCCAAAACCCAAACCCTACCCTGAAACCTAAAAACACCCCTGTACCCCAAAACCCAAACCCTACCCTGAAACCTAAAAACACCCCTGTACCCCAAAACCCAAACCCTACCCTGAAACCTAAAAACACCCCTGAACCCCAAAACCCAAACCCTGCCCTAAAACCTCAGTACACCTATACATATACTCCTATACTCATATTTATTTAAAAAATTACTTAAATTAATAAATTTAATTTATAATATTTAAAAACAAAAAAAAATATTTTTATTTATTTTTATTTATAATTAATATTAATTAAATCATTTATATAATATTAAATAAAATTAAAATAAATTATATACTTACCAATACTTACGATGTAATGGTATGCGTTGTAATAGCATCTGCGATGTAATGACATGCGTTGTAATGCCATGCGTTGTAATGGATCCTGCGTTGTAATAGCTGCGTTGTAACAGCATTACGACGTAAAAGTTGCGTTGTAAGTGATACACACCACATTTTACAGATGGCAAACTTAAAAGTCTTTGTAATAACTAATTTAACCAATTTCAAATCACTTTTCATTTGCTACTCACCCTCACTTAACATATCCAAGATCATTCCTACTGATACAAAGGCTTCCATCAAACATGAATTCACAGATACCGTCATATATGCCATCTTTGACATATTTGTAACCCACAACGATCTCTGCTTTTGGGAAATCAGAATATCCGATTTAACCCCTTGGGCACGGTCGCGATTCTGCATCTGTGCAGCCGTTTTGAAGAGTGGGCGGGTCCATGACGTCCCCCAGCCGTCATCAGCACACGCCCACCGTGATGCATGATGGCCAGGGGCCGTCATCAGCATGGAAGGGGTTAAGTGGCTGAAGCTCTCTCAAGCAACAGCTGCATTATTACCCAAGAAACAATCTGTGTCTGGTTCTACATGGTCACCCACTCAACAAAATATTCTCAGTCTATTTATCTTCAACTGAAATGAGAAAACACACCTTAGTGCCTCTACTGAATCAACAAATAATCCACTGACAATGTAGCAGGCTCTAATGTTCTAAACTGATATCTTGTGCAACAACTAGATTACTCAGACCAAGATTAATAACCTATTAGGATAATTGCCATAAGGTGAAAACATTTCCTGGTCTCTTTTAAATCACTCTCCACCATCCTATCTCTTGATCCTTCTCATTCAACTGCACACCCAAGTGTAGCACACATGACAAGATATGCGCCCAAATTTGCTCATCACAGACAACATCTAAAAAACTTCAGGCTACAGTACATCACAACACTTTACCAATAAGTACAACCTACACAGTTGCATGCTATCACCTGGGAAATTCTTTAGCACCAGATCAGGTTTTCAAACCCAAAACATACTCATTGAAAAGGAGGGCAGATCTGTTTTTGTGAAGGACCGGTTGGACGGCATGCCATCCGCTTGGGTTGTATCTATGCACCAAATTAAGAGCAAATGACATTATGGATGGCTATCAAAAGCCCTAACTCAATGGGTAGGTATCCCATGGTTACTAGGTGGGGATTATAACAATGTACTGAATGTTTCCCTTGACGTTTCTCACCCCCCACTTCTTCATACCCCAGACCATCAACACTACAGTCAGTTATCTTTATGGGCTCATCATTGGTCATTTCTCGATGCGTGGAGAGCCGATAGCCCACACCTATGCATTTACTCACATTATTCGTCCCCAAATAAACTTTACGTTCACTTAGACTGCGTTATGTGGTGATACTGACTCTATAACTCATGGGAGGAGAGCAACGTCTTAATACATGGCAATACAAAGCTATTAGGAAACACGTAGACATCTCTCAAGTTCACCTTTGTCGCCTTTGGGAGGAGGACTTTACAAGACCTATTCACGAAACTGAGTGGTGTACAGCCCTTGAGTCCGCTACGACTGTTTCGATGAATGCTCACTTTAAAAATATCCAATATATGATTCTTCACAGGGCCCATTTTACACCCACTCAAATTAATTGTATGTTCTCTGCAGCCAACTTCACTCATCCTAGATATCTCGCCCCGGCTGACGACCTCTGGCACATGCTTTCGTCCCGCCCCAGCATAGCAAGACTTTTTGTTGGGTTTAGAACTCTGGGCACTTTACCAATGCTACTCAGTGCTAAAGTGCATATGCTCTCTGTGTAAATTATGAATATATTGGTTATCCATGATTGGCATATTTGATTTGCTGGTAAGTCCAGAGTAAAGTGCACTGAGCGTGCCAGGTCCTGAAAATCCAATGCTACTAGTTGGCTTGCATCACTGACTGTGCCACCCACTTGAGTAGCCCTGTAAATGTGACTCAGACCTACCACTGTAGAATCTGCACATGCAGTTTGTAACTGCCATGTTGACCTGGGAAGGGCACTCATTTGCCCGGCCCCAACCTTCCCTTTTTTTACATGTAAGGCACTCCTTAGGTAGGCCCAAGGAACCCCCATGGGCAGGGTGCTGTGTATGTAAACAGTAGGACATGTGTTTTACATGGCCTGATAGTGAAATACTGCCAATTTCATTTTTCTATATTGAAAGGCTGTCTCCCACATAGGCTAACATGGGAATTACTGTGTAACTTCTTACAAGTATAACTTTCCACTGGTACAGGATAGAGAAATGGGGTTTAGGCTCTCTTAACTCAGAATGTAATAACACATCTTTTTAGGGAGATGGTTTTAAAAATTGAGTGTTTTAAAATGCCACTTTAAGAAAGTAAATGCAAAACCAACAGTTGATGGACAGAATGCAGAACAATGTCATACATTCACCCCAGTACAGAGATCTGGGCCTAAATCCATCAATTTTTTGCACTCCACACCACCCCAGTTCATACATGGCCATATGCAAATCAGCCTTGACCCTGTGCCTCATGGGAATAGTCCAGCCAGAACTGCCAAGCCATGTCTTTCCTGGACTGGAATCAAGCATCCTAGGACCGGTTTCTGGCTATCAGCCGTCTTCCACCAGAATAGCTTGACCCCAGTGGTGTGGAGAGCATGAGACTCACGTCTGAGCATACCCATCCCACTCGGGGTGCAAATGCAAAACCAACAGTTGAAGGACAGAATGCAGAACAATGTCATACATTCACCCCAGTACAGAGATCTGAGCCTAAATCCATCTTTTTTTGCACTCCACACCACCCCAGATCAGACATGGCCACATGCAAATCAGCCTTGACCCTGTGCCTCATGGGAACAGTCCAGCCCGAACTGCCAAGCCATGTCTTTCCTGGACCGGAATCAAGCATCCTAGGACCGGTTTCTGGCTATCAGCCGTCTTCAGACAGGATAGCTTAACTCCAGTGGTGTGAAGAGCATGGGACTCACGTCTGAGCATACCCATCCCACTCGAGGTGACAAATGCAAAACCAACAGTTGATGGACAGAATGCAGAACAATGTCATACATTCACCCCAGTACAGAGATCTGAGCCTAAATCCATCGTTTTTTTGCACTCCACACCACCCCAGTTCAGACATGGCCATATGCAAATCAGCCTTGACCCTGTGCCTCATGGGAACAGTCCAGCCCAAACTGCCAAGCCATGTCTTTCCTGGACCGGAATCAAGCATCCTACGACCGGTTTCTGGCTATCAGCCATCTTCAGCCAGGATAGCTTGACTCCAGTGGTGTGGAGAGCATGGGACTCACGTCTAAGCATACTTTAAGAAAGCAGGCATTTTCTTATTTAACAATTCTGTGTGCGTCTGCTATTTTGGGTATTGACTGGGGATGTGCATTCACTGCAGATAGCCACAAGGGGGGTTGAGGTGCTTCCTGCCTTTCTTGGGCGACTCATAGTTGGGCTGAATCAACTTTGCCTGCATTTTGAGTGGTGGGAGGAGTTTCACTTACACCTGAATAGACTGTGTCTCCTTTGCACAATGCTTTCTCCACCTCCTGTAACCATGCTGCACCAGAGAGGACGGAACAAATTTTGACTGGGCTCAGAGATTCTTGCCACAAAGAGAAACTGCGGTATCAGTATTTATCCTTAAACCCCAGAGAATTAGATCACTTTTGGACTCAAGAGGAACCTTGCCAAAGAGAAGATCTGGAGAGCTGTAAGTATGTAAGTATGTATGTATTGGTATATTTATATAGCGCAATGACTGTCACCCAACGGGTATCCTGGCGCTTGAACTTAGATAATACATACACGATGTTTTAGCAGCTGCACAGCTTACATAATTCTTGGAAAAAGATGTGTTTTCAAAGCTTTCTTGAAGGAAGTAAGATCTCCCATGCTTCGTAAGCATAACGATAAGGAATTCCACAGTCTCGCTGTGGTAAACCTAAAAGATCGACCTCCCATCCGGGTCCTCAAAATCCTGGGAACTATCACCAGACAAGCTGAGGCCGAACGGAGAGATCTGGACGGTACATACCAGGAAAACAAGTCCTGCAGAGGAGAAGGGCCCTGTCCATGAAGGGCCTTATGTACCAGACAGAGGGCTTTGAAATCAATCCGCTGAGGGATTGGCAACCAGTGAAGATCCCTGAGTGCCTTGGTAGATGAATCAGATCGTGGGCGCGAAAGGGCCAATTTGGCGGCAAAGTTCTGTACACGCTGCAGTTTTCCCACCAGGGTCGTAGGTGCCCCCAGAAGTAGTGAATTACAGTAGTCGAGCCTACTTAAGATGATGCTCCGCACTACCTCTGGCCTAGTCTGTACAGGGAGCATGGGTAATATCTTCCGCAGCATCCGCAACAGTGCCATACAAGTGGCCACCGTTTTATTTACGGACACGTCTAGCTGCAGGCTGGGGCCGAACATCACCCCCAGGTTACGAACCGATTCAGCCGGCAAACTGGTACCCTGGAAGGACGGAGGCCAAATATTCAATGGAAGAGGCCTAGGGGTGCGATCCATAGAACAATGTAGCACCTCTGTTTTGGAGCTGTTAAATTGCAAAGAGTTGTGGCTCAACCATTCCGCCGTGATGGACATACAGTGGTGGAAGGTCTCCTGTGACACAGCCTCCTTACCCTCAAACGAGAAGATGAGTTGGGTGTCGTCAGCGTAGTTGGTGACCGCTATACCGAAAGATTTTATCAGTTTGATCAGGGGACGGAGGTAAAGATTGAATAGGATCGGGCTGATGGCCGACCCTTGAGGCACGCCCTGCCCAACCCTTCTGATGTTAGATTTGAAGGGTGGCAGGGCCACCATCTGGTGCCTATTATCAAGATAGGACACCAGCCAGTCAAGAGCCGATCCCGACACTCCTATTTCCTCCAGTCTCCCTATCAAGATCGTATGGCTGACCGTATCGAACGCGGCCGACATGTCGAGCAGTACCAAAAAGGCTGCTCGACCTTGGTCGGCACGGGTCCGAAGATCATCTAAAACAGTCACCAGTGCAGACTCCGTCCCATGGGCTGGTCTGAAGCCAAATTGGGCCACGTCCAAGCAAGCATTAGTTTCCAAGAAACTGGAAAGATGTTTTGTGACCAATTTCTCCAGAATTTTAATTGGAAATGGGAGCAAAGAAATAGGCCTATAATTTGCTGGACAGGTGGGATCCAAAGTATCCTTTTTCAGGAGTGGGGAGACCACCGCCAGCTTCCAGCAGTCCGGAACCCGTGCAGACCTGAGGGACTGACAACAGATGGAAAAAAGAGGGGGGGAAAAGCTCTTCACGGAATAGTTTCCAAAATTTATGTGGAAGAGGATCAAGTGGCGAGCCCGAGAATACACCGTTTGCCAGTACACAGAAATCTTCAAAGGACGGCGGGGGAAAACTGTTCAATTGAGCTGACCTAGCATCTTTCTCCAAGATGGAAGTTGAAGTAAGATTAAGCAAGGTCTGAGGGTTTGGGCCTGGCAGTATTGCAAGGTTGTTCAGAATAGTTGCAATCTTGTCCTCGAAGGCCTGTGCCAATGAGTCACATAAAGATTGAGCAGCAAGAATATCCTTTACAGTACAGGCGGGACACGCCAAGTCTTCAACGATCTTAAATAGGGCCTGGGACTTGTTCACGGCTGACAGTAGTGATTCTTCTAAGAAGCTAGCCTTGGACTTTTTAATCTGGGCTTTATAAGTCACCAGTGCCTGTTTAAAAAGAGCTCTATCTGACTCAAGGTACTGCTTTTTCCAAGTACGCTCAGCCCGTTTGCACTGGAGTTTTAGCTGAAATAGTTCTCCTGAGAACCACGGCATTGCATATTTTGTCCTAATTCTAGTTTTTCGCAGCGGGGCCAGTGAATCCAATGAAGCTAAAATTCATTGGCTAAGGGCTTCATAGCTCACATCCACATTATCTCCCAAGATGAAACCATCTAAAAGCAGGGTGGGGAGGGTAGATTGTTTGAGGAGCTTAGACCATTGTCTGCCCGCCTTAGTGGCTCCTAAACTGCCTTTCTTCGTTGATGCGGTGAAGAGTGAAAAAGAAAAATGGACGAGTGCATGATCCGTCCAGTACTGAGGCAGGATGTTCCATATGGTCACTTGGCCTGCATCAGCAAAGATCAGGTCTAAAGCGTGACCCTTTAAGTGGGTCTGAGAGAGTACTAACTGCTGCAGCTGAATATTGCAACTGGCCTGGACCAACTCTTTAAAGGCTGAGTCGGTCGGACCGTCCGGCCACAAGTAAAAATCCCCCAACGCTATGAGCCTGGTGTGGGAATTAGATAAATCATAAATAAGATCAATAAGCTCTGTTACAACAGACAGGGCGCTAGCCAGGGGTCTATAGCACAGCAGCCCAGTGTATGGAGCACCCCCCTGACCATTAATTGAGAAGCCTAGTAGTTCACAACCTGGAATTGCCTTAATATCAAGCTGGGAGAGATCTAGTGTCTCCCTAAAAATCAACTCTACTCCTCCTCCTCTGGCCCCCACCCGGGGATTGTGTCTGATTTTGTAGCCAGGAGGGCAAGCTAGCCCCAATTCCACCGCGCTATTAGCACTAGCCCAAGTCTCTGTCATGAAGAGTACGTCTAACTCATGAAACTCAATGAGTAACGCAATTTCTTCGGAATGCTTACTGAGAGATCTCACATTTAGCAATCCACAAGACAGAGATTCTTGATCCCTGCTGATGGTAGAAGGCTGGTGACTGGGATTAGTGCTAGAGTTTAGTCTGAAAAGATCGTCACGGGAATAAGTAGGAGCAGCTCGGTGCGAAGAAGAAGCATTACCGGCGCCCGGCGCGTCCTGTGCGTGAACGGGCGCAAACGGGCATACCTCTGGTGCACCTCCGGCGCGCACCCGCTGCGCGCCATCGCTGTGCGCTGATTGACTATCCATCTAAATAGCCGGACACGTGGGAGTCGTGCAAGGGAAACAACTAGTCCCCCAACAAAGATGGTGCCCATAGATCGGCAGCGCCAGATTCCCTCTCCCAAGATAGCGGTCTAAAACGCCGCGACGCGATGGGTGTCGGTGCCTAACTGCCCTGAGTCCTGCCAAGTGCAGGGTGAGCCCAACAATTATTGTGCAGGTAAGAGCTACTGCTACAATGTTGCCCCCAGACAGTCCTATGAAGTACAGCAAGCGCAGGTATGCAGCGCGATCAAATTAAAAAGTCTAGTAAGGAGGAGTAATACCCCTTAACCGGGTTGGCCTGCAGTTGCTGCTTCTGCCAAAGAGAGGTCAAAGACTGGAACTTTGCTGTGAACCTGGTGAAGAAGAATCTCCAAGGGCTTGTGTGTGTTTGCCTCCTGTTTTGAAGTTTCAGGGCCACAGAGACTTCGCCTGCAGCCACTGACCAGCACCTGGACTCCTCTGTGAACTCCTGTATTCAAAAGGACACCAATTGTAGTTCCTGGGCACTTAGAATTGTGTGGCTGGTACTGTAAAGGAAGAAAAAAAATTCTTACGCAGCCAGTCAGGACACCTGTGATGCTGCGACCTGCACTGAGGCAGGGGGTACTGCTCATTAAGTGCAAGACGCACCTCCCGCCTACACCGCAGCTTAAACGCCTGCTGACATTTGCAGTTATCGGCCTACCCACGCCAGTGCCTGCACGAACACCATCACCACCAGCACCTGCTTCCCTTCATCATGACGATAACTGATGAGGGTGACTTCATGAACTCTTTGATGTTGCATCGCCTCACTGGACTTGATGCATCACCACTGATGCTGCCTAACATCCCTGCCCTGGACTCCACACCTAATGTCCTCGACACTTCACCTCCCACATGGCAGAAGGGAACCAGCTTTACCTCGGGTACTATGCCTTACTTCCACGACATTGTGACTTTGTTTCCAAGGTACTGTTGTTTGAGGGTCCCTGTGACTCCGTGCATGATGCAGCGCACCTCAAGGTTGGCGCTGAACTGTAGATTTATGCTTGTCACAACATCATAATAGCCCCAGGTGGAACAATTTTGTTTCACAAGTTCTGTTTTTGAAATAACTATTCTAAAAGCATATCTTCATACCTGTATGTTGATGTTTGCCATCTTGGTCTTGTTTGATTGATGTAAAGATACTTTATTTTTCTAAACTGGTGTGGTGTTCATTTGTGGTGTTTTCAAGTGGTACTGTATATTTGGGTAACATACTTTACATATTGCCTTTGGGATGAGCCTGTCTGCTCATGCCAAGCTTCCAAGGGGGTGAGCAGGGGTTATTTGAAGTGTGTATCTCCCTTATTCTCACTAGAAGGATGCGTCCCTAATTGGGGAAAGGCACATACCTCTACCAATTTGAGATCCCCATTTCTAACACAGACAAAATTCACACTTCATTAACCATGGTTACAGAGCTTACCATGTTAAATTCATGTGAATCTACCACCTTTGATTTATTTTTGTTGTCTGTGGAAAATACCTAAGGGTTTGGGTGCGCTTCACCACCATCAACCTCCTGGTGGCCAAGCGTTTACTAACTATGCACTGGAAAGCCAACACCCCCAGCTCCTCCCAATGGTGCAAGGCGGTACTTGGATCAGGAGAGGCAGAAAGCTCTGTACTACATTGAGAGAGGCTCATCGTGTACACCAGCGCCCTATAGTTCCTGCCTCTTATACTATGCTAATTCAGTACAAATAACTGGCTGAAGAGAACATCCCTCCCTCAGCAGGCCAAATTTAAAGGCCACAGCTTCCCGGCTACCCTCCATCATAATATACTAAGCATTCTACCATTATCGCTTGTGCTTCCCCTGATTTAATTTTCCATGTTCTGCAACACAACTCAGTTTTTCACTGGGTCCCATTCATCCTTCCAGGACACATAGGGAGACAATTTTTACACATCAGCACATAGCCAAAGGACTCGCACATTTTACATTATAATGAGCCAGGACAATTTACTACTAGACTATTGTTTGTGCAGGTATTGAACATTGATTTCTTTCATGTACTCAAATTGTATTGTTTCTGTAAATTGGTACCAGTTTTTTCTTACCCTACTAAAATTGTTAATGTCTAAAAAAGAATGCCACCCACATGTTGATCCATTCATGCTACAACTGCTAATGTTGAAAGCTGATTAAACCCAATACAAATTGTTAAATTATCATTAAGATCTATAGAAATTAATTCGCAATGGAACAGATAAACAGTACTATATCTCACCAACTCAAATGTTTGCTGTCAACATTATTTTTAACCAGTAGCCATTAGTTTTAATTCCGAACGGTCAACCTTTCGTCCTTCAGAAGTCAATAAAATTAGCATCATTTTGTTGGGTTAAAATTAACCTAAGATATCATGGTCAAGAATCTGCTGCATGCCCTATGAAAAAAATCTTCTGTTGGGGCTCTTCCTTAACTCTTACTGCCTGTTTGCAGGTGACCTAATACTTAGATACACTGTTCTTCCAATTTTTGTTTAATAAAAGGTACGAGTTCCTGAAAAAACAAACAATTATTGGGGACATATATGACAAAGAAATGTTTCTTAAATATGTCCTCCACAGTTTTTTCATGTTTTGCTTTACATTTAAATTGAGCTTTTATTGTGCAAGATCATGAAGTTTACCACATAGCATGAGAGTTGCTTTTAACCAGCCTTGCATTTTATGCCAACTCTAAAGCCAAATAGATTCTGGCATTTGTAGTTTTGTGGTTATATACTTTATAAAAAAGTGCATAAGATCTGAGCTTAGAGTTATGACTTCCTTGTATTATGGGATTATTCTGAATCAAATTCCTTGAGAAAACTTCTAGTAGATGTTCCATTTCTACCCACACAGTCCCTAATATTTTAACTCATATTGAACCCTTTTTTTCACCTGCCCAAAGAAACATAATCAAAAACAAACTCAAAAAAGAAATTAAGTAGACCAAATACAAATTAATCACTATTTTGAAATTTGCTAATCAGCCACCATTGTACAATTTGTCAGTCTTGTTATAATGGTCCCCTACAAAAAAATCCTCTGGGATTGTGTCACAGTGCAGCTCCATTCGGAGGCAAAGGTTGTTAATTTCTATGGGAGGAGATTTATTGATTCAAAGTCTATTTTTTATTAATTAACATTTGCATTATTAATGATGGTGCCCAAGGTAGTTGCACAGTCTTTATTAAAGAAACTCATAAAGGCTATGCTAATTATATATCACATGAATAGATTGGAATGCAAATTTAAATAACAAATACATCAAATATTTAAAGAGTTGCATTTACTAGATATAGTAAATATTTTAGCTTTTCACCAGCTCTTAAATATGTTTCACCAGCAGATATTCTCTGAATATCAGCGTGTTGGAGATTGTGTGGACTTTATTTGCATTTTACATCCAATGATTCCGTCACAGATCATATTGTTTAGGTCCATTAGTCAGGCTATTTTAAATGGTTGATGTAAATTCAGAAAATATGCACACCTTTAATGTTCAATTGACTGTGTCATTATCACCTAAATCTACCCACACATATCTGTCAATTGCTACTTCTCTTAGGATGTTAACCAATCATATGGCTATGTTTACAACATCACACTAAATATTAAATTATTTGACAGTTTGAACTGGTTTGATCTGCCAAATAACCCATTGTATGTTAGAATTTTTCCCCATTGAATATCCTGAACAAAAGGTCTGTAATTTTTCTAGGAATAACAAAACATTTGAAATGATGCAAAGTGGTCACAGTTATGTTACCTCATAATTGTGAGTCCAGCTATAAGCACATGGACCAATTAAACAATATTTATTGTTTAATGATTCAAGAAGGTGATTGTTTTAAATTATTTGTTTGCTGTTTGCACTGGTATGATTACATTCCAGGTTAGGTAGTTGGTCAAGAAATATCTTACGAAACATGGGATATTAAGTTAAAAAATAACAAGCCTTTTCCAAACAGGCTCACCACAGAATGAGGGAGAGCATGTGATGAAAACTTTGGCTTGGATGCATTTCAATTATATCTATTATTGATATCTGAGATTTGCAAATTGAGGTAATGCAGTATGAAGTTGTCAAGCTGTATTTTATGGCAAGCACAATATTAGTGTATCTTGCCCAGCAATTTCTGAAGCAGTTGGCCATTCAGCTTGGCTCCCACTTTATCCCTCAAAGTCAGAAAGCAAATTGTCAAGTCAACTAGAACACCACGTTTACTACTCACAAATAACAAAGCTTGAACGTTTATCCAATTTCACATTCACTCCACATTGATGGCCCATGGTAACTAATAATGTCCCTGTGATTGACTGGTGAGGGTTGCATTCTCATATGACTGATTCTCTGAAGTCTATTATTTCATAGGCAAATCCTGTGATCAAAGATTTGACTACGGATATGGCCAGGCACACACTTAATGAACCCCTCTCTGAACCCATACCAATATTGCCTTGATCAACCACATTCTCTACGGAACAAAGTGATGTATGATATGTACTTGACAGTATGTGATATTCATGTTACATACTTAAACATTTGACTGTATTTGTGTTTATCACCAACCATATGCTCTAAGTGAAACATAACTGCAGTGACCTAGTACTTGACAATGTATCTACTGCTAGGCTCTATGGCTGAACAACATTCATTAAGTATAGAAACTGTATTCCCTCATGTTCTATGCTTCTCAGTTGTGCTATGATGTTCTTTTGTAACATTTGAATGTTTGAATAAGAAATCTCCCTTGATTCTATTGAAGAAAATGGCACCTTTCAATAAATCAGCTTTTGTAAAGTGCAGCACTGTATCACCTGGGATTATCTGGGTGCTGTGATGTGAGGTCTCCGTCGAAAAGCCAGGTCTTAAGTAAATGGTGTGAGGAGGGAAGGAGACAGCAGAAAAAGGTAAAAGATAAGGCAAAAAAACAAGTGAGTGGAAAAGGCAAAACAGAGGGCAATCAAATTAGCAAAAAGGCAAAACAGAGGGCAGAAAAAGGCAAAATGAAGTGCAGAAAAATGAGAAGGAAAAAGAAAATCAGAGGGCAGAAACAGGGAGAAAAGGCAAAACAGCATGAAATGAGCAGAGGAGCCACAAACAGAGGCAGGTAGAATGGCTGGACAGCGTTGGGGACTGTGGGCAAGCTGGAGAGGAGAGCTGTCACAGGATCTTTGACTTTTGAAAGCTGTTGTTCATTGTCTCCACCTTTTGTAACCACATATGCCACTATACAAAAAAACAAAGGTTAAAGATACGTTTTAGTTAGGAAACGTTTATTTGTGCTTGGTATATAAACCAAACTTAAACTACACAAACATTAGACATTTAAAAGTTATACTTATCTTTTCCATTTATGATTTGCTCACCACTTTCACAATAATTCTGCTTATAACTCATAATTATACTTCCGCACCACCTTAAACTGAATATAATTCAGTACCTACATACACAGTCTTGTCATTTCACTCGGCACACTACATTAACTTAACTTGCTCCTTCTCCATGCACTAGCTATACCCAGGTATATGATAAATGATATAGGAAGTGAAATTATTTGATTAATAACACTGATGACATTTGCAATTAACTAATATGCAAGAACATGGTATAGTGGAAAGTTATACTTAATGTAGTGCGTTGAGTGAGGTGACAAGACTGTGTACGGAGGTGCAAGTTATATTAGTTATATTAATTTGACGGTGGTGTTCAAGTATAAATGTGAACTATAAGTATGACTTATAGTAATGTGTAGGTGGTGTTTAAATAAAAAATTTACCAGATAAGAAATGTCACAAATAATAAATAAGTGCATAAGTAGTACTTAGATCATAACTTTAAAAGCACTATAACATTTACATTTCTAATGTATTTTATAATGTTAACCAAACACTTTTTTAATACTTGCACAATTTACTTTTGTCGAGTTCAATGTTATTAAGTGGAGTGTGTAGAATATAGTGGAGGCTAGTGTTGTAATGTGTACTGTGGTACAGTATAATTTTGTACAGCAAAGTGGAGTAGACTGGGAAGGCATACAGTGGAGTGGAGTAGAGTGGAATTTTGTACAGTGGACTGGCGTACAGTGAAGTCAGATTGAGAAGAGTCTTGTACAGTGGAGTGGTGTATATTGAAGTGGTATACAAAGGAAGAGTGCATAGTACAGTGGCATAAATTAGAGTACCATACACTGGAGTGTTACAGAGTGGGATAGCACACAATACAGAGTCGTACAGTAGACTTAGGTCCTCTCAATATTATAGAGTGTATTTGTGTACAGTGTATTGGCATACAGTAGAGTGGCATAGACTGCAGTCTTTTACAGTGCTGGGGCATATTTTTGAATATCATCTAGTAAAATTGCCTACAGTGCAGTGGCGTACATTGGAGTGTGGTTAAGTGGAGTAAACTAGAATACCATGCACTGGAGTGGCATACCGTGGAATCATATACAGTGGTGTGGCGTCCAGTTGAGTGGTGTACAGTGGATCTGCATAAGGTGGAGTATGGAAGAGTGTACTGGTGAAAAGTTAAATAGTGTAAACTGGAGTGGCGGAGGTTGGATGTGGTATAAAGTGAAGTTGCAAATAATGGAATAGTGTACACTGGAGTGGAATAGAGTTTACTAGGGTACAGTGGAGTACCATAGAGTGGACTGGCATACAGTGCAGTAGCATATAGTGGAGTAGCATATATTGGAGTAGAGTTGTATCAAATAATGTTCAGTGTAGTGGTGTTTACTCTTACGATTTACAGTGGAGTGGCATATAGTGGAGTAGCATACATTACAGTGTTGTACAGTGGAATAGTTTTAACTGTAAAAGCGTATAGTAATTTACAGTGGAGGGAGGTTCAGTGGAGTGGGCCACCATGTAGTGTTGTAAAGTGTAATACCTTATAGTGGATTGTGGTAGACTGCACTAGTGTATACTATAGTTCAGTACAATGGAAGACCATAGCGGGTAGAGGGGTACAGTGAAATAGTGTAGAGAGAAATTATATACAGTGAAATATTGTGGAGTAGATTGTAGTATAGTGCAGTAGCACACAGTGGAATCACATATATTGTAGTGTTGCAGAGTGCAGAGGCATACATTTTTTAATATTGTATGGCAGAATAGCATACAGTGCAGTTGCGTTGATTGGAGAGTGGAATGCTGGAGTGGCATAAAGTAAAATATCATATACTGAAGTGACGTATTGTTAAGTGATCTACAGTGAACTAGTGTAGAGTGGAATGAGGTACACAGTAGTGTGTTAACGTTAAATAGCATGTAGTGGAGTGGCATACAACAAAATAGCATACACTGCAGTGGGGTATAGTACAATAGCATTTAGTGCAGTTTTGATGGTTTGATGGTGTGATGTGTAGTGAGTCAGTCAGTTGAGGGCCATATAGAAAAGTTAGGCAGAGTACCGTGCCATAAATAGGAATAGGATTAACTGTAGCAACGTACACTGTAGTGACATACAATGGAGTGGTGTAGAATTTATTGGTGTAAAAGTATACAGTGGATTGTGGTAGAATCTCCTATATCTCAGTACAATAGAGAGGCATACAGTGGAGTGGCGTACAGTGAAATAGAAAAAACTACAATTGTGTACCATAAAGGGGGGCAGTGTGTGATACCATAAAGTGAAGTAGCAGACAATGGAGTTGCATACCGAGGAATAGCGTACAGTTGCCAGTTGCACAGTATATTGCCATAGAGTCAAATGCTACACACTGGACTGTAATAAAAGAGTGGTGAACAGTATAATAAAGTACAGTGGAGTGATGTACAGTGGATTAGCGTAGAGTACAGTGATGTATACTGGAGTGTGGAAAAGTGGAGGGATGTACAGTAAAAGCTTAGAGTGGCATAAAGTGAACTGTTATAGTGGTGTTCAGTGGAGTGTGTAAATTCAATAAGGTTTATCCACAAAGTGTGTTAAAGTATTCCGCTGTTATATTGCCAAAAATATATATTATAATGTGTAAATGTTACTTTTTGGTAATATATGTAAAAAGTGTAAGTAATGTAAAAGTTATACGTTTTATAGAACAAAGTGATATATTGTGCCCCCGGTGTACTGTGGTAATGGCACAATATACCACAGTACATAAGGGTAAAAAGTGATTATGTGACTGGTTAATGGCTCGGCTTACCAAAGGTAAAAAGCGGCATCTTGTTTTTATGACAATATTTAATTATTCTGCAGTCTGCATTTCTCTACATTCTGTGTGCGGTTATTATTTCTAGGTAAGTATTAGGTTTTATTGTTGTTCTCTACCTGTTAGCACTTTATTTAACTGGTAATAGGTTAACTCTTTTGTTTATAATTTTTGTTAGAACTGGGGGTCTCTAGATGGCAGAGGTAGGTACCTATGACCAAATAGGGACCCTTGCTTCTAGTCAGGGAAAAGGGATTACACACCTGGAGAACCCCTGGTCCCCCTCTTGGTAGCTTGGCACGAGCAGACAGGCTTATCTCAGAAGCAGTGTGTTAAGCATTTGTGAGCACACACAGTAATACAGTGAAAACACTACAGATGGACACCACACAGGTTTTATAAAAATAAGTATTCTTTATATAGACTTAACACAAGACCACAAATGACAAACATCCACAATACTTTACTCAAAATAGACTTGAAGATGGTAGAAGTAACTTAGTTCAAGTTGATGATAAATGGAACACGTTTCTCTCAACAGTACCTTGGATGCCTAACGCAAAAGAAATTAAAGGTCCTCAGGGAAGGCGATGCATTGGTTCCTTGCTTCGGGGGAGGCGATGTGTCGCGCCTCAATGCTTGCGCAGAGTAGGGGATGTGTCTGTTCCTTACCGGAGAGGAGGTGATACGGTAATTCTCGTACTGCGTTCCGGTTACGACGCGGCAAGATGGCGCCTCGATGCGATGCGACAATCCGATGCGATGTGATAAGATGCGACAAAGTGAAGATGATGAGTGCATGCCCGACAGCCGCGCGGCAAACTCTGTAACTTTGGAGCTGTGATAGGTCCTGCGACACGCTTCTCCGGTGATGCGACGGCGACCCTTGCGGTGGTGACACGCTTCTCCGGTGATGCGACGGCACACAGCTGCGACTAAGATACGCTTCTCTGGTGATGTGGCAGCCGCCTTTGTGGGGGCGACATACTTCTCTGGCGATGCGACGGCAACAGCTGCGACGGCGACAAGGTTCTTCTCTTTGAGTCGCTCTTCCAGCTCCCAGCCACACCCAGGTTTCTGCAGATTCCCAGCAAGTAAATTCAGAGGGGAGCTGGTGGTAAAGTCTTGTAGCCCTGAGACTTCAGCAGGAGGCAAGCACAAGTTTAAAGCCCTTGGAGAAATATTCTGCAAGATGATGAAAGTTCCTTTAAAGTTCCTTCTCCTTTCCTTGGCAATAAAGAAACAACTGCATGCCAACCCAGCAAACAGCACAAAGGTTTGTCTTAGTGTTCCAGAAGTGATCTAAAGTCCTGGGGGTCTGGGCCCGAATATTAATACTGCAGAATCCTTTATCCTCTGAAGGCAGAGGGTCCTGTACCTAGTCCAAACCAGTTCTGTGCAGTCCTGGAGCACTTTGTTTATATGACTCCTTCTTTCCTTTGGCAGGATGGGCCAGGTTAATCAAGCCCACCACAGGAGGTGGAGTCAGCATTGTGGAAAGCAGGCACAGTCCTATTCAGGCCCAGGTGCTACTCCTCCCACGACTCTACATGCAGATAGGTCTATTCAGCCCTGTGCTGACTCACCCTGTCTCATGGAGCCTCCCCAGCCCCTGTCCCTCACAAACCAGACATGCAATACACAAGCGGGCAGAGGCAGGCTGGATGGTTATGTAAGAAAATACCTACTTTCTAAAACACAGAAGGTTAAAACCAACTTTACTAAAAGATGTATTTTATCATCCTGAGTTCAGGCATACTAAATTCGAATTCCTACCATGTTCCCTGGGTCATGTAGGATTATAAGATGTTATAATCAAACTGCCCATTCTGGCCTATGAGGACAGGTAGACTTGCAATAGTTAAAAACATAAATGGCTGTAATTCACTATCAGAACATGTGACACACATCAGGGCATGTACTACCTCTTACATATGATGCACCCTGCCCTTGGGCATACCTTAGGGGTGTTTAATATGTAGAAAAGGGAAGGTATAGGGGCTGGGAAGTGGCTGCACTTGCCAAGTCGACCTGGCAGTCACAGACTGCACACAAGCTCTGCAATGGCAGGCCTGAGACACACTTTACAAGCTGCTTCTGTGGTTGGCACAATCAGTGCTTTAAGCCCACCAGCAGCATTTGATTTACAGGCCCTGGGCACACATGGTGCACTATACTAAGGTCTGACAAGTAAATCATATAAGCCAATCATGGATTCACTAATCAGTACATCGATTTAACATAGGGAGCACTTGCACTGTGGCACTGAATAGCAGTGGCACAGTGCCCAAAGCATTAAAACCAGCAAAACGTATCAGAAATTAAAGGAGGCAATCAGTGAAGAAATGGAAGGGAGACTCACGCCAATTTTACCAGGTCTAAGAATTGTCTATATATTTTTTATAGCAGTCTGTAATGAACTGTGCTTTTTTTAAGTAGTGCAGTCTATTTTTTTTTACCAATTAGCACGCTAATCCGTTCACTTTTTTTGTTTACATTTAAATATATAAAAAATGGGAAATACACTTTAGCACTCTATGTTTATAAAATATAGTGTATTCCCAATTTTTTAACATTTTTTAATTTTATTTGTGGTAACAGGGTACTCTCTAATTTTAGGAAGTAGCCTAAAGGTTTGAACTGTCAACCTTGAAAGTTGGGGAACTAGGTTTGAGTTTCTGCAAGCGCATTCAACATATGGGATTATGGGAATATTGCTTAATCACCTCGTGCCTAACAAACACGAATGTGTCCATCTGCAACTCAACTGGTGCTCATGTAAATCACTCTGATACCTTGGAGTAGAATTTGCGGTTTATAAAACTCAACAAAAAAAATCTGAAACATACATATTTTTTCCTATCTAGTAACACTTTACCAAAATGGAAATAAGTTAAGGAAAATATCAAACGTAATACCTAGATTCCAAGGCGTAACACACAACTTAATCAAACTGGACCATAAAAGAATAAGGCTGCCTTTGACTTTGGTAAAGGCAGTCATTAGTCAATCACCTAATGACTTGTTATCACTGTGCACAGTAGTACTACCACAGTACTACTGCTGTAACAGATATCACTAAGTTAAAAAACGTATAAAATACTTAGCTTACTTAGCTCCGCTATCCCTACAGAATATTCTTCACACCCTAATAGGTAACGCAGACCTATTTCGTTTTTCTTGCTACATGAAATACAAATGTCTGTGTAAAATGCATTGGATTTTATGCCCATTTTGAGACCTCCCTTTTTTCTTTGCTTTCCCTTGAGCATATTCCACTAAACTTTCAATCCTACAAGAAGAAATGGGTGCATCAGGTCAGCAAACTGGTGCAAAGTTAGTAAGGTACAATTATTTTTTTTAACTATCTCTGGTGACTCTAACTATACAGAAAGGCTATCACTGCTCAGATATATATATACACATGTATTTATTTCCCAGGTCTGCCATTAGTTCTTGGATTATCAAAGTGTTCATATGACCCTCTTTCCTTCATTGATATACGCTGTAGGCTTCCATCTTAACCTCCGGACAAATCTCATTGTAAAGCGATAGAGTGCTCATTTTGTCTCTTTCCCTTCATGTTCGAATGCTCAATCAATTCACGAGAGAGATTCAGAGCCTAATGACATGAGAAGGGGCGGTAATGGTAGAGTAAGACAGTTGGTAATGGGTGTATTATCCTTACATTCAAGACGAAGGCAGCAGGACCTTAAAGAAATTGGAATTAGAGAAACTGTGGGATGAATCATGGCTATGGAATTCAGCTTGAAAAAGAGGTTAATGTTATAAGGGAACATTTCCCCAGTGTCACCTGATGTGAGGGTGAGGTTTTCTCACAGAAAAGAGCCATTAGCTGAACATTTGCTGGGATCATGAGTGACAATGACAGCAACTTTAATCTAAGCCAATGGTTAGGCTCTCGGGCACCTGGAACTGCTTGAAATTGACAGCCATTTTAGAACTTTTGCACTTTACAGGGGCCTGGCAACATCCCTTATAGAAGAAGCCTGTTTGTGCTGGTGTCTTGAGGAGAGTGCTTTTACTTATTTTATTTTCACTTTAGAAGAATGTTTTAGTTAGTGAAACTATTAGGTGTAACGTGAACACGTCTAAGCCAACAGGAGGGGCACCCCATACTTAATAACTTTCTTAGCATATTTTTAACTAAGGAACTTGGTATGTGAAGGACGTAAACTGTGTCATGTGATTTGGTCAAGGTATATTTTATCACTTATTATCTCTGCTCTTGATAGCTCAGAAAATTAAGTGCTTGACCCTCCTTGGA
Organism: Lissotriton helveticus; assembly: GCF_964261635.1. Classification (NCBI taxonomy): domain Eukaryota; kingdom Metazoa; phylum Chordata; class Amphibia; order Caudata; family Salamandridae; genus Lissotriton; species Lissotriton helveticus. The sequence continues at coordinate 747,435,127 of NC_136072.1, read as the reverse complement.
AATTCTGGAAAAGTCTTTTATCAACCAAGGTCACTATGGCTGTGCCACATTGATCAGTGCTTAACTTCTTAAATAAAGAGTGATGGTGCCCAAAGTGCTGCCTAGAAGCCCATGCTCGGCTCTATTAAATGTCAGCATCCTGAAAACGAAGGCTTCATAGTCCTGAATTCACCTCATACCTCTTCAATCCACTGCCAGACACTCCACTCAACAGTGCAGGCTCTTGCTTTCTGCCTTTGGGTTAGTTTTTCCATCTTTCTCTTCCTCCCTGTTTCCGTAGGTGTTTTTGTCACGGTCTTGCTCGCAAAAAATGTCTGATGAGGAAAAATAGGTGCTGGTCTACAAAAATTAATGCTGGTGTCCAACACTGGCTACCACTGGCTCAAATTAAGCCCTACAAAACTTCCCTTGATCTGTAATAAATGGTTTCTACTGATTCCAGTTGCAGCATCAGCATGTCACATTGTTAACACTAAATTCCAAAGGCCTTAATGACATATTGTTAGAAATGGGATTTCTGGTTGGCTAGGGCATGCACCGAAGCCAGGCAGAAACCACCACTCTAGTCAGGGCAAGGGAGTTACACACTGTAGATTATCCCTGCTCACCCCCTTGGTAGCTTGGCATGAGCAGACAGGCTTATCCCCAAGGCAATGTGTAAAGTATTTGCACCAACGACCACAGTAACACAGTGAAACACCACAAAGGGACACCACACAGGATGTATAAAAATAAAGTTATATTTATCTAAATACCTGCAAGACCAAAATGACAAAAAGCCAACATACAAAATCTGAAATGTCATTGGTATGGTTCTTGTAAAAACAACTAAGTGGTTTCTGCACTCCTCGTGAAAACATAATCAAATATCACCACCTAGTTCTCCTGAGCACCTGCATGCAGCGCTTTTGTGGGTGCTTAACTTTCCCCCACAAGCCTGCTAGCTCCAAGATCGGTGAGTACCACTGAATGCCCTCCAAAAAGCTGTCTCAGGTGTTAATTGCAAGTTTTTAAGCCATGAAACGTGCCCAGCAGGAAATGTCACACACACTGGCCCGGTACCGCCGCTAACAGCTGTGCAAGTACGGCCCGTCTTGCACAGTCCCCAGCAAACAGGTTCACTCCTCAGAAGTCAATGAACTGTTCTTGCAAATCTGCCGGTCCATGAAGTAACCGGAGCAGTCCCTCAGCAGCAAGACCACTCCGGCAGACCCGCACCCCGCCCGCGGCACTCCCACCAGTAACAGTCTCGGACGCAGGCTCTGATCGCTGACGGGAGACTTTACCTGTAGTGATGACGTCTCGGCTGTGGTCTGTGCTTGGGTTGCTTCTTGGGGACGGGGAGACCTCTTCTTCTCGACACTGCACAGGCTTGAGCGCAGCTCCGCTCTCGGCGCCGACGTCCCGCTGGGTGATTCCTTTTTGTTGGCAATGGGTATCTTGGAGCAGCTCTGGTTGCTAGGCAACGCCTCTCAGCCGGGGGCTGCAGCACGCTTTACTTTTCCTCTCAGAGAGCTTTCTCCTTATACCCCTGGCCAGTGGTGGTGATTTGGCACTTGAAAGTCTCAGGCTGTGCGCTGACACACACACTGGGGCGTAAAGACGATCCTCTGGGTAAATCACATTTGAGGCAAGGCAGACCTGCCGACGAGCACCAGTGGTGCGCCAACAAGCACACCGAGTTGGCAAATCACATGCAGATAATGCAGCGGTCATGAAGGCATAAGCTATACGCAGACCGCAGCTTGAAGGATGTTGCCTGGAAACTTTTATTTCCTTGAGTTCCCCAACAGGAGGCCAGCTCACCTCAGGCCCTTGGAGACTTCTTTACAGGGACACAGCACACAGAAAAATCCTTGTTGCCAGAAGGGGGGACACAGCACACAGCAAAGTCCCTTGCCCTCTCACTCAGTAGAAACAGCAAACTGCAGGCAAGCCCCAGAGCACACAGCAAGGGCACTACTTCTCCTCAGTCTCTTCAGCTGATCTTCTTTGGCAGAGGTTCCTCTTGATTGCAGAAGTAGTCTTGGAACCTTTTATATCCCTGTGTTTCCACAACAGGAGGTCAGCTCTTCTCAGGCCCTTGGAGACTTTCTTTTCAACGGCACAGCACACAGCAAAGTCCTTGTCAAGCAGGGGGACATAGCACATAGCAAAGTCCCTTGGCCTTCCTTTGGCAGAAATAGCAACTGCAGGCCAGCCCCAGAGCACACAGCAAGGGCAGTACTTCTCCTCCAGCTCTTCAGCCTTTGTCCTCAGTGATGGTTCCTCATTAATTCTAAAGTAGTGTAATTGTACAGGGGTTTCAGCTCTTACTTTTATACCCCAAAAGTCTTTGTTCTCTGTGTGTTAGGGGGGATCCTTGACCCAGTTCACACCAGTATTGGGTGCACTCTTGAGGAGCATCTTTTAACAACTGACACGGACTACCCCTATATAGGAAGAAAGGGCGTTCCTGTTCTGCTTTACGCAGATGACGCCGTTCTTATTGCCAGAACTGCACTCGGCCTTCAAAAATTATTAGATTCCTTTCTTCAATTTATGAACTTGCGGGGCCTGAGTATCAACAACTCAAAATCATTTGTTATGAAGATAGGTTCTGGAACTAAAAAATCCTACCCATTTTCCATCAATGGGGAAAAAATACCAACAACAAAAACCTTCTCATACCTTGGAGTTCTGCTTGACTCCAAACTTGCATGGGGACCCGCAATAAAGAAAAAGAAAGATGAACTAATAAGGACCAATGCTGGAATAACGGACTTCGCGCGAAAAATGGGAAACACACCAGTGGTTGCCCTGATGAAATTATATCAAGCAAAAAGTATCGCAGTCGCCTGTTACGGAAGCAAACTCTGGGGCTTTGCCCCTGTGGGCGTCCTTACAATTATTGAAAATAACTTTTTTAAACAGGTCCTGTGCCTACCAAAATGTACTGCTAATTTCTCCACTCATGAAGAACTGGGAATGCCATATATAGGGGATAAGATCGCTGTAAACCCTTTGCTTTGTTGGCTTAAATGTTGGCTGAACGAAGAAATACCATTAACTCATAACATCCTCCTCGAAGCACTAACCTGGGAAGGGAAATTCAAGATACCCTGGCTAAAATACATCAGAAACTGCCTTCAAGACCTGGGCAGGCTGGATCTCTTTTTAAGACCCCAGAAAGTATCCAAGAATGATGTAACATATGTAAAGGACACTTTCCTGTTGAATCGCCAGTTTGCCAGGGAAGAAACCGAATTGAAAAAGGATAGTGTTATGAGACATATTTTAATTAAAACAAGTTTACAAACTGAACCATACCTATCCTGGCCAACCTCCAGATATGAACGCTTCTTGATGAGTAGACTCCGTTTTGGTTTATTCCACCTGATGTTAGCCGTACCGAGTGGAGCCCACAGAGGGACAGTGTTGCCACCTTGCGGCTGCGACAATAAGTCTCCGCAAGACTTGGCACACTTTTTATTTATATGCTCTTATTACAAGATTCCTCGGAAAATGTTTTTAAAACCCTTGCTTAAAACCTGAACTTTGTACAAATAATGCCAGCACTTTTACACCTTCAAATGCTGCACAGTGACTGCACCCCGTTTATATATAACTTTTTAAAAACAGCTCTGAAATTCAGAAAAAGTATGGAAGGCTGACCCTTAACCGAATTATACCACCCCCTAATCGAGTCTCTTGTAAATCTTATATACACACTTGAACGTGATATCACATATTTCTTTATGATTATCTGACGTATTGATTGATTTTTTTAACCATGTTTTGTATATATATGTATTTTAATGAACTTTTATGACTGTATTTCATGCAGTCGAATAAAGAATTTTGAATTTGAATTTGGGTGCACTCTGCCAGTGCACAACTTCTTCCTTTGTCAGTGTGGGCCAGGGACATCAGGCACACCGCAGGAGGTAGAGACAGCATTGTGGAAGGCAGGCACAGCCCTATTCAGGCCCGGGTGCTATTCCTCCCACTACTCCAAATGAAGATTGGCCAATTCAACCTGGTGCTGACTCACCCAGACTCCTGGAGCCACCCCAGTCCCTGTCACTCTCAAACCAGACAGTCAATCTACAAACAGGCAGAGGCCTACAGAAAAGCTGAACAAAAAAATTGCCACTTTGTAAAAGTGCTAGTTTCAAAAACAGGATTTAAAAAACATCCTTCCTAAAGGATGTGTTTTTAAATTCTGAGTTCAGGGATACCAGACTCCAATTTTTTATCTCACTCCTATGGGGAGATATGCAGGTAAATATGTTACACAGCATTCCCTATTCTGTCCTATGGGCAATATAGCCTTTCAATTGTGAAAAACTAAATTGGCAGTATTTCACTATCAGGACATGTTATGCACACTAGTACATGTTCTACCTTTTACATTCACTGCACCCTGCCCAGGGGGGTACCTTGTGCCTACCATAGGGGTATCCTAGGTGTAAAAAAAGGAAAGGGTAAGCCCTGGCTAATGGGTACACTGGCCAGGTCGACATGGCAGTTAGCAAACTGCGTGCAGGCACTGCAGTGGAAGGCCTGAGACATCACTTTGGGGCTACTCATGTGGGTGGAACAATCAGTGCTGAGGGCCCACTAGTAGCATTTGAATTACCAGCCCTGGCACACTCAGTGCACTTTACTAGAGACCTACTGGTAAAACAAATATACCCATCATGGATAACCAATCACAATAACAATTTACACAGAGAGCATATGCACTTTAGCACTGATCAGCAGTGGTAAAGTCCCCTGAGTCCTACATCCAACAACCACAGGTCAGGAAAAACAAAGGAGGAAGAAGCAAAATGTTTTGGGATAACCCTGCAAAAATGGCCATTTCCGACACATATAGAGGGCACTATATCTTTCTGTACCACGGCGCTCCTTTAGTTGGTGTGCTGGCTGCAGACTGGGACAACGTGTTCTATTAAATGTTAATGTATTCTGCACAGTGTATGAGAGAAGGGCCTGCATTATGAGCAGCATAATAGTAAAATGCAGACTGGCTTGTTGACGCCGTCAGTCTGCTTTCACTACAGGAAGAAGCCTAGCCTCACAATTAAAGGGGGGGGAGTTGGCAGTGATCTCCTAGGAAGTCGCTATAGTAAGTGAATACAACCACCTGAAGGAGAATGTATGGGGGTCATAAGGAAGCACACTGACTGGGTAACACTGCAATTTGGTGCACAATCTATGAACCTTCCAATAACTTTTTCTTTGGACCACATGTGTAATATGGTGCAGGCACAAAGGCATAGGGTTTCATGCAAATGAGACAACTCTCTGTTTGATATTTCTAATCAATTGTCGCACATAGTACAGACGTTGTTGCATAAGCATCAGTGGCCTGCTCTGTAATACCCCAGGGCACCTTGTACAATACTGCCCCAGGTATCCACTCTAAAAACAAAAGAATATCTACCTATTACTATAATATCGAATGGACAAAGAAGACATGAATCCCTAGCAGTTCAGGAAACATCCGAAAAAACATGCTGCAAGAAAGAGAGACAGTAGGAACACTGGCCATCTATAATCATCACTGTGAATTATATTTAAAGTCTGCCTTTTGGACTCACCCCCGCAATGTACCTCCAAATCCCTAACCCAGTGGCTGTCATGAAATGTCGACGTCCTGGCAGGGTGAGCATTTATCTGGAGATCTGCTAGTCAGACATTTGAATCACACAACATTTCATTCCCTTAAGTACCATGAGATGAGTCCTGTTAAGTTAGGTACCAGTAACATGTATATGAAAAAGTATCCATTACCATCCGTAAAAAATACTGTAATTCACCAAGGAGATCTGCAACCAGGCAGAGGAAAGAGACGGAATATATACCTACAGCAGCAGATATTATATGTATAGCAACTAGAATTATGTGATCGTGCAGCCACTGCATTTTTCGCATAATTAGAGATTTGCAGCATTTGACACATAATCCACCATTTGCTGCATAATCTGCAAATGTTAACAAAATAATTGTTTCTAGCTCCAGAGGTTCAAAAATTACTAAAAACGCAGTGCCAAGTGTTGCACCATAGTGGCAGGCCATTTGAAAAGCTTGACTTGTCACCTTCCTGGTTCTTAATACTATATTTGGGTATCAAACAGGTACTAATGAGGTGCAACCAATGCCCATGCAGTGTTAAGAAATTCCTAAATGGCAAAATAATTCAATATCATCACAAAATGTGCCACATAATTTGCCTTTTCTTGCGCCATAATTTACTCATCCTTTCTACATAATTTGGCCCTCCCCTGCCACATAATTCCAGTGGCGCTGATTGTATTCCTTATAATACATCACACAAGCACCATCACACACGCACCATCAACCTCTCCATAGTACTTGTCTATATTTTAAACCTACTAATTCTTCTTATGAAAGACATCTCTCTAGTAGATATTATGTGGAATAATCGTTTGTCCTGTACTGTAAAAATAAATATGTCAATATGCAGTTTGCAATTTGGTTTAAACACTCATAAGGAGTTTACATTACTTTCTAAACAGATTCTGAGTGCTAATGTGAAGTAATCTGCAGATATATTCCTAGTTTCTTTAATGAACTCACTCATTGCAGCAAATAAGAATGCTGCCATAAACGCCTCCATTTCGGGGAAAGAACGCGAATTTCCAGGAGAAAAGGTCAGAAGACTGAAAAGCTGGTTCTCGATTTAAGCGGCATTTGTAATTCTGCACGCTGAACTGCATTTCACAAATGACTTCTGGCTCTGGCAGAAGGCCTTTTAAACTCACAACCAATCTGTAATAAGTTATTATGGTACAGTAGCGAGGCCACTTTCTTATTAACATGCAGCCGAGATATTCCATTTTTGTTGGAATCGGAAAATTAGGGTTTTATTCAGGCATCTATGCAGTTATGCTCCTATGTACAATGTAGTTATGTACAATGCAGTGATAAACAGTCTTTACATTAATGGCATTCTCATTTTGAAGCTATTCTTGAATTCAGAACAGTAAATTAACCATATGAATAATATTATCCCAATAATCGAGTTAGTGACGGCTTCACGTGATTAATTAATTTGCCAATTTTTTGAAGCACGCAATCCTTCATACAAACCACAGCTCAGCTCCAAGCCGGCGGTACACAGGGAAACAGTAACAACAATTGGGCATATCCCCCCCCAAAAACACACTTATTGAAAATGTCCTTCTCTAGCCTATCAATCTATTTATTAAAATCTACTCTTGAAGCTGTAAAACTCGCACACTGGAGCCTAGATTGACCAATGGCTTCCATTCTTCAGGGGCTAAACTTGATCTGAAGCAGACGCTACAAACTGAGAAGGAGCCGGGGATGAACCTCTCTCGTTAAACTTTGTAAATGTTCTGTCCCGAGTTTCAAAGTAGGTGAAATGAAAGATGCCCTGGTGTCATTGAAAATAATCTGCTCTGAATGTAATCTGCAAAATCTTACTTTGAGCACATGTGCAAGATTTCAAGGTTTTAGCAAGAGTCATGTAGATGAACAGTGCCATTGAGCAAATAAATTAAGCCTCAAGTGAGTGTAATATGAAGTGAGGGGTTCACCAATATTTAAAAGATCTGTTGGGTGACTATCTGAAAGTTAGTGCCTGGAGCGTAGGCCCACTCTCAGCTAAACACGGGTCTTCGACTAATGGAATGAGAAGGGCCACATTGCAACTACTCGAGACATCATGTAACCTTTGGCTGAGGCTACTAAACCATATCAACTTGACAGACACATCACTTGGTGGATTTGATGGATGCATGGAGAGGTTGCTGCTGCTTAAGTAATCAGAGCTTTAGGTACTTACTTCTTTTTGTTCTTCATAGAAAACACGTTTGTGCAGATCCCTCAATCTGTTTCTCTTCTAACCAGGTACCTGCCATGCACCTCATCCATGTTTTTGAACATCTGTATTTATTGTTATTATCCAAAAAGGATCTAATGCATTTAAAAGTTGGTACTTGGTCGTTGCCTGTGCATATCTGGAAGGTAGGGTGTTCAGCATGCAACTTATACGTTTCCCATATAGTTTACCATGGACTGGGGTAAAGGGTAGGTAATGAAAGGTGAGACAAATTAAGTTATTTTAATCATGCCAAGTTTGACTTATGAGTGAGGGCTTCCACCAGTTTAATTAGTCACAGGAGGGTTTGTTTCTCCAATGGAGCAGACACATAATGGTCCATCATTGCTGAAGTCGGACAACTGGTATCACCCTCTTCTTAGCCATTCAAAAAAGGTAGTTTTTCCCTATGAGGGCTCAAACTGGAATGATGACAGGATTTTATAACTGTGTCCTGTGGTTTAACCTTTTAATTTAGCCCCAAACTTCAGCACTAGCCACGTTCTTTTAGTACTTGGCCCTTAGGTATTCATGCTAAGCCAGTTGTCAGATTCACAAAACATTCTGAGTGGAACAAAACTGATTTCTATGACACACCCGCCCCCCAAGAGTGTGCCTTTCTTCAGCAAGCTGAAGTGCCTTGTCTCAGTCCTTGAGATGTGTAAACATTTTTGGCATACTTTGAACCACCATTTATGAAAGCTCCTCAGGGCAGGCTTCTATGCCCTCAGTTTTCTGAAAGGACCTGTCCTCTGTGGTCAGATTTCCCATCTTGTAGTCAGGAAATCATTTCTTGTGCCCCTCAAGCAGGGCAAACCAATTGAACTTCATAGAACAGTTCCAGTCACTGGATGTCAGCAGATGTAAGGAATCCTTTGGATCCTAAGACAGTCCTCTTCTTCCAATAATGGTCAGGAACCTTCATTTTCTGGTCGACCTATTTCTACAAGTGAAGTCTTCCCAGTTTCTGGAAGGTTTTAGGAGGTGGTGGCTAAGGTGCCAAATGTATCCTGTGCACTAACAAGTGATTGGTGAAATTCTGCCACGTAATCCTAACTATTTTCTATCCTTTGTTCTGGTAGCTCTTTTACACTCCTAGATAGCTAATCGCTGCTATGCGGTTAGCAGTTTATACTACCCTGTCGTTCCTAGGCTCATATATAGACCATTGTCATCTGACCAGAGCCATTATTTCATCAGTGTAGGATATGAATTCCAGCTGGCTCTGAATGTGTGATGAGTGTCATTTTCTTCCAGTCTTGGCTCAGAGAGCCTAAACGACATTTTTATAGATGTATTTTTCAACGTACGTAATAAAACATAAGATTTGATCCTTAAATCGAGCTTTGAAAATTACGTCAAAAATTTGATTTACTTTGATAGCATTTCACCAGGAGGAGATGTAGAATTAAATATGTTAGTGCTACCTCGACCGCACAATACAGGGAAAAAGCTGTTAGGCCTTCAGTCAGTGGGAGGGCACACTTTTTAATTATTGAGTGTAGCACTTTTTATATATGAGGTACTCTGCATTGTGGGATTTAAAAGCATTATTTGGGGGTAACTTAATATATAAAAATATGCTTTCCTGCATCATGAAGATAGTTTTGCTTTTCCAAGTGTTACTGTACTGCTTGTGACTAGGATCCGACCTACCACAGTAGATGTTCTGCCAACATGTACTTTTGACATACATGTGGGTGGCGTCGGTACACATGGCATGTAACTTTCCATACCATAGGTGCATTTTCGGCACCCTCTACAAATGACTTATTGGTAAACTAAATAGGTCAATCAGGAGTTTCAGTGATTTACGACTATTTGGCAGTGGTAAAGCCTGCAGAGTCCTGGAGCCAGCAGTGTCTTACAGTAAAACGACCTCCTTTAATGGGACCAGCATTAAGACATGTGCCACCACTAGAACATCAATGTCTAGAATATACAATAAGTATCACAGTTATAAAATAGATCACCACACATGGTAAAAATTACCAAACTATAGCCAAGATTATCATTGTGCCACAGATGCCCAAAATATGCAAGGAAATTACTACTGCTGTTTTGGGGTCAATATTAGACCAAGGGTGGGCACTGATGTGCAGTGCTTGTCAAAAATATGTCAAGTATCACCACCATACTTGTAGTACAATCCTTTATGACCTGGGTGGATGACACCGGTCAACAAACGCCGACAAAATATCATGAATTGCAACCCTTTCTCTCTGGACCAACACTAAAACTATCCAGCCAGGGTAACGAATATTCAAAGAGTCAGAGCTCCTGTTTTGTTTCTCATGCATTGGATTTTAAAAGGATTTGACTTGCAGCATACAGAATTGTTCTGAGTATCTTTTGGCATAATTGAATTTTACTTAGGTTGAACACTGGGTATATCATTCATGTGAGCTCAGTCATTACACTCTCTAACACTCACAATCCAAGACAATTTTCATACTTAACTTGTACTGTTGTCCAAACTCCCATACAGGCCCTGATGACTCACATCTCCCAACTGGATTCCTTGTAAAGAAGGCAGGGTTGCTGATCTCTCATTGTAGTGGGAGAGGATGGGTTACGAAGTCAGATCAGCGCTCAATGAGAAGGGAGTATCGCATAGTTCTGATGTGCTTCTAAGGCAGAGGAAGGGAAAGGACAGGACTGGACAAATATCAGCAGCTAGAAGCAAGTGGTAGTCAGATTTGCAATGCTTCTCTGCGAACATCAGATCTGTTTTCACTTGGTGGGACTGGGAATCAAGCAGGTCTGCTATGCCAGTGCGCGGATCTGATGTGGGAACAGAATAGAAAGACCAGCTCTGATTGAGGGAGCAAGAAGGTCATGGGTGTGTGGTGCCTCCCTGGGAGTGTGGAGGAGAGAGGATGGGTCAGGATAGATAGATTTCAGAGTTGTGCAAGTTGGTGTAGTTCTCTGCGAACTGGGTGATGGAGCATGTGGATCGTGGCCATTCTTGGGGAAGAAAGTGAGTTGGACTTGAGCCTTCTGTATTGCCAGGGTGGGACTGGGCAAGGGCGAGAGGAAGCTAGGTTGCATTGGTTTGCTGTGATGTTGGGAGTCCTTGGGCCAAGCTTTTAAGTGCTTTTGGGAAGGGAGGCAGTAATGCCAACAATGAATCTCTGACACTGCAGACAACTTCCACCTTAGTGGAGGAATTCTGGGCCATATTATCAAGCAAGGGCAATACATTATCGCCGCTTTTATCTGCAGGAAACTGCCGCTAAAGCGGCAATAATGGGCTTGATAATATGCCCTTGTGAATTCCCATAGAAGCCCAGGTTCTGGTATTAACCTGGGCTTCTATAGGAATTCACAAAGGCATATTATCAAGCCCATTATCGCCGCTTTAGCGGCTGTTTCCTGCCGATAAAAGCGGCGATAATGTATCGCCCTTGCTTGATAATATGGCCCTCTGTTTTACACTTTTTCTTCCTATGGTAAAAACAGCAGCAAACTGCAGCATATGGACCCTGAAAATAGTAGAGAAAATGTTTTCCCCTTCATGGCATGGCATGGCAGCTGTACTTCATTTCAGAGCAAAAAGTCATTTAATCCTTTCTTAGATTAACTACCTGCCACTCAAGGGGCTTCTGCATGACACCTTTGGGAACATATCTATAAACGAAAAACAGTACCCAGTGTTACAAATTGAGTTCTTGAAAAAGCTCACAGGAGTGCAGCGTTACACAAATTTATGCCCAACCAAAACTCAGCCATCTAAGGTCTTCATACAGATGTTAAGGGTGGTTTGAGTCAGTTGTTGTGAACCAGAAGCCTGTTGGTCAAAGAAGGGTAGAGAGGATCTTTGTTTTTACTTTAACTTTGGCTCGGACTTTAAAACTCACTTAGGTTTCTGGCATGATACTTTGTCTTCCTCCGGAAGAAGGCTTATAAAACATGAAAATGAAAACATGAGATCCAATTGCTAACAATTAAATCAAACCCTTGTCAGACAAATCCATTTTGCTGCCGGCAGCTCCAACTTAGCATGAAGTCTCTTTACACTCTAAGCACCCTCTGTAAAGGGCTTAGGAGCAGGCTCCCCATACAGAATTCAGGACCTCTGGTTTTGAGGCCAAGGCGGAGAAGAGTTTGGGAAACAGAAGAAGAAGGCAGGAAGCTCATTAAAAAATCCACAAAAGTAACTTAGCACAAAATACATCTTTTCTCCTTACATTTCTATAGATTCTCCCTCAAGTCTCTGTGCCAGGCTTTTAAGGGATCTGTAGGAAATTGGGTTACTGGTTGAGGGGGTGAAACCCTACTCAAGCAGCAACCATAATTCTTGTCAGGGTGACACACAAGTAAACACCCAAATTCAGCTGTGCTTAAACCTGTGGTAGCTTGGCACAAAAGCAGTCAGGATTAAATTAGAGGCAATGTGTATAGTATTTATGCAGCACTTCAAACAGTAATACAGTGACAACACAACACAAAAAACCACACAAATTAAGAAAACAAGATAAACATTTAATACATGATTTGAGACCAAAATGACAAATGCCTAACCAGCATAACTGTATCTATGCAATTTCAAAGATTTAAGCTAAGTATAGTGCCTAAAAGCACAAAGTACCACTTGCAATTGTCTGGTCATGCAAGACCATGTGAAAGTTACAAGTTCAGGATGACCGTAATGAAGCATGGGCCAGGACCAGGTTAGTCCAGCTACAAAGCTTCTAGAGGCATGCCTTGGAAATGCACAGACACCCTGGCTTCCTGGCTCCAGACTAACAACAGGGGGTGTGCAGCCCTTTGTGTGGAGACAGGATTAAGCATATTCAACTTTAAGTGGGGTTGGGCACATCTCTTCCCTCCCATCCTGCCAGTGATGGCCCATTCAGTCACACCTAAGCTCCCCATTGTGTGCGGCTGACTAGGAGAAATACACAAAACCGCACTGTCAGCTACACCCAGTCATGTAACCCAGAAACAAGCTTCAGGCACCAAATGGCTCAGGCAAAGAAGATGTCAACTTTCTAAAAATGGCAGCTTCAGAATTGTGATTTCAAATTCAACGTGACCATAAGTTAGGATTTTAAATTGTGATACCAGAGACACCAAACATGAGCTGGTTACCTACTCACAATTGGAAATTACACTTATAAAATGTAATTAGGTAATTCCAGTGTTATACTATGGTGATGTAGGCCTTGCGGTAGTGAAAAACAAATTGAAGAGTTTCTCCCCACTAGGACTTGTAAAACCTAAAATACATGTTCTACTTTTTAAATACAATGCACCCTCCCTTCTGGGCTGTCCAGGGCCTACCTAGGGGTTACTTATATGTATTAAAAGCAGAATTGTTGGACTTGGCTAAAAATGACATTTTGCAAGGTCAAAATGGCAGTTAAAAACTGCACACTGTCTGCAATGGCAGGCCTGAGATTTTTTTAATGCAGGTGGCACAATCAGTGTTTCAGACCCACTAGTAGCATTTAATTTACTAGCGCTGTTGCATGTGGTGCCACCTTCTAGGGACCTATAAGTAAATTAATATTCCCAATTGGGTTTAGGTCATTGTTACCATGCTTAGAGGAGAGATCACAAGAACTTTACGACTGCTATCCAGTGCTAGAGTCCCAAAGCCAACAAAAATAAAGTCAGTTAAAAGGTAGAAGGAAGGCAAAACGTTTTGGGGAAGACCACCCTAAGGCTGACATGTCTAAAAGACTCCAAGGGCTAGTTAGATGACCTCCTTATTTGACTCTCAGGGACAAAAGGCTCTAACAACTTTGATCCAAATACCTGGACTCTTCCATTTGTGAGTCTACCCTGCCAAGTAGTGTCCCCCTGTCCCGGACTCTTGGAAGTAGCCTAAGGTGTCTGCCATCCACTGTGGATCCAGCAGATCCAATGCTTCTTCTCTGCTGTGTGGCACAACCTCATACACAAGCTATGAATCATTGCTGCTGCATGGGTCTTCCACGTCACAAAGATCTGCATCGCAGCCTGCTACCTCAGGGAACCTCTGCTGCGCTATACATCCTTTGTGCAAGTCCTTGCATCCCTCCTCGACGGCAGCGTTGATGATGACTGACTCCGCATCACAGCTCCTTCTCGGAACGGACCCATCGTCCTGACTGTGCAACGCATTTTCAACGCCGGCCTTCACATTGCATGCCCTCAGTGAAGGAATCATTGATGACAAATCAGCACCTAGCACAGCAGCCTCAGCATATCTCAGAACCAATGTATTGCATCAGCTGTAAGATGCATCATCAATGTGGGCCCTCACAATGCTACGGAAACTATGATCTTAGGTTCTTTGTTGAGGGGTCCAATCTGGGTTGCCGGAACCGGCCAACACTCCATCATGGTCAGCCTGATCTTGTGACTTTGTCTCGGTCGTTTGCAACCAGAAATCCACATTTGGCACTTTGTGCTTTTTGGCTCTATTTTCCCTGAAATCTTAAAAACTCATATCTCTGGTTCCACTTATTGAATTTGTCATTTTATTTATAAAAAATCCTCTATTTTTCTATTCTGATGTGGGATCATTTTGTGTGCTGTTTTTACTTAATTACTGTTTGAAGTGCTGACCAAATACTTTACACATTGCCTCTAAGTTATCCTCACTGATCTGTGCCAAGCTACCAAACAATTGAACACTGGTTAATTTTGGGTTGGCTTGTGCCTCACCCTGACAAGAAGTGTGATTGCTACTTGACCAGGGCTCACATCCCAGTTATACAACAACCTAATGTCTAACAAGAGAGTTTTAAATTACCATTCTTTAGACACCAGACTTTACATTCTTAACTGCTACCAATTAAAGGTTATTACTTATTAAATGTAATAAAATAACTATAGATTCTCCTATGGGAGAGCTAGGCTGTGCAGTAGTAAATATGAATGTAGGAGTTTTTCACCTCCAGGACATGTAAAACGTAAAAGTACATATCTAACTTTGACTGCAGCTGGTAACGAAACTTGAGGGAGCCCTCTTACAAATTACATGGAGTGGCCCCCCCATGCTCCATACCCAGTCAGGAGCTCTCAGTCCAGGGGTCTGTTGCACTGTGCGAGGGCTGGAGGGAGGCCCCTGGAACTCGCCCTCCCTGCCCGTACTGTGGGGGTTGCAGAGGCTATTGTTATGCTATTGGCCCAAATTGTTCAACATAGCAGGCAGGCTAACTGGGATCTGAACCTCTGCAATACAAGCATTGTCATCTAACAACAAAAAAATGGGATGCAGGGACAGATTGTGCTCACCAGATAGAGACACCACTCAGCTCACTGGAAGCTTTTGTTTCTTGAGGCAATCCCTCCCTGATCTCTGGTTAGGTATAGGAAGAGTGAATATGTTCCTTGTCTACATCTCTGGACTCCTTAGGATGGGTGCTGATGCCGCACAGGCAAGATCATCAACAGATCTTTAGCAGGGCCCTCAGATTTGTGCCAAACTAGGAGAAAATAGGAAGTAGCCTTTAACACATGCTGGAAGCCCTACAGTAGGTTCCATGCGGTTCTCTGTCTTCAAAGGTGTCCAGCAAGCTAGTGGGAAACTTCAGCATATATTATGATATCCTGGCAGTTATGCAGTAGCACACCATAATTTAAGCTTGTGCTTTAGAGTTCAAGATTCCAATCAGCTAGACTTTCGAAGAGTTCTGTCACTTAGAGGGACTTTTGGGAAAAGACCCCTTGCTCTCTTCCCACCAGAACACAATGTGGTGGCTCCCAGCTATATCCAGCTGGCTACATATAACCACGGTCTGGTGGTAAACCACATGTATTCCCCTAACACAGGTCACGGAGGCAACGGAAGATGAGAGGTAAAAGGTTTGATCTGTCCCTGGTCTGCCCTGGGGAAGCATCCATCCTCTTTCAACTACCATTCGTACAAATAAAAAGGGGATGTATGAAGTTACAACGCAGGCTATTACAACGCGGTTTTTACATCGCATACCATTACAACGCATAGTGCTTTTGGGTGCTGGATACTGATTAGTTTAATTTATTATTCCAACTCCAGTCCCCGTGGACAATAGGGAAGGTTATTGGATAGTAAATTAACCTATTCCCTATCCTATAGCGCCCCCCAGAGCAATGCGTTGTAATATTTTGCGTTGTAATGGTTGCGTTGTAATGGTAGTGCGTTGTAAAAGTTTTGTTGTAAGTGATGTTTACCATAAAAAGGTACTCACGATCAGCTAACAGTAATCATAGTGAAATGCATCTCTAGTGATTGTGAATTGCCTCCTATATGCACACATTCTGAGGTTTTCAAAACATATTGTAAAACTATGCATGTAACAACAACCAGAACACGAACCCATCTTCTCCAAGCCACTGTGCTTCATTTAGAAGGAGAGGCCAGAAGGCATCACCCTTGGGTGTAGCTACTCCGCCATAAAACTACAATTCTGCCACAGGTCAACTTCTGTGCAGTGAGTGTCGGAAGAGGCTATCTCTGTGAAACTACATAGTAAGAAGACCAAAGGAGGTCTTTCTGATCTCAGAGCATACCAAAGGTTTCCCAGGAATCATAAGATGTATTTGCAGTTTGAGGGGTTCCTGGTCAGAAGCCAACAAACTGTTGTCTAAAATAAATAAATCGGACTTCACGGAGAAAAGGTGAAAAATGGCAGGAATAGTATAGCTGCAGAGGTGGTCAGGGACTGTGTCCTCTTCCTTCCTGTTAAGATCAGAGGTCTGTGGGGCTCTTAAAATTATCTGTTCCACCTCTACATCACATTCCCTTCTTTACCCGACACAAATATAAAAAACAAGACACTAGATTACATATTTGCATCTGTTCTTCACATGTGCACAATGTCACCAACAAACGGCCATCAGTTTCCCTGTCAGTTATATGTCAGCATATCTTAAACAAAAATATATCCTGACACATAGGGGAATATTATCAAGGACCGGTGTTAAAATTATCGCCGTTTTATCGGCAGGAAACTGCTGATAAAATGGAGATAATGGGCTTGATAATAAGCCCTTGTTAATTCCCATAGAAGCCCATGTTAACATCAGAACATGGGCTTCTATAGGAATTAACAAGGGCGTATTATCAAGCCCATTATCACCACTTTATCAGCAGTTTCCTGCCGATAAAACGGCGATAATTTTAACACCGGTCCTTGATAATATGCCCCATAGTTTTTTCCCCTAAATATCGTTTACAAAAATCCCAGATTTTCTTTTATTAACTCAGGCAGTGGCAGGAACGGTGTGGATAGTGCCAGCTGCAGTGGAAAAACTTGAGACCCAACACTTATATTTTTTACCAATTCAGCACTGTATTTCAGTATCTATACCTATGTGGAGATGGTTGTTGCTAACAGACAGTTTTGCTGATGCAACATGTTGCACTCTTTAAACATCCCGAGCCAGTTAATACTGCTTTGCAATGGCAAGAATTGTGTTAATTCAATTTAGGTTAAGCCCATCAGAGTAAAAAAGACGTAGGTCTAGGTACCTGACTTTGTGCACTTGCCAGCAAAATATTAACATCCTTCGGGGCTCTCTGCAAAAAGGAAGGTTCGAACTGAAAAGGTGCAGACACAGATTCTATTACCATTACTTGCCTGCTCTACATCAGTCTGTTAGGTCCGTATTGATCACAATATAGTTCATTCCTTCCTTTTCCCAGTGCTGGAGCACAATAGGCTGCCTAGTGCCAACTCAGACACCCTTGCACCATGGTGCCTGCATTGCATCCAATATTTTTTATTTTGAGGATGGGGCACATTCCAGCAGAACAACTACCCCCTGAGGCATTTTCCGTTATCTTTGTGTGCTGCAGAATGCAGAGTAAGCAATGAGGAAAAATAAAGCAATTGCTCCTTGTTATGCCTCCCCTGGGAAGGCATAGTATTTTGCCCCATCCCCCAGGTCTACCAGTTTTGGAAAATCTGGGAATGCATCACAATCTATGGGAGTTGCATGGACACACCCACACAATGCCCATGGAATGCCTCTATGGGGCAATGTGCGCGGTGTTGCGTTACTCTTGATTTATCAAGCCACGGAAGGCCACACAAAGTGGCCTTGCATGGCTTGATAAATCACATTTTTGGGCTGTATTGAGCATGGACCAGGTTGCGTGGTGCAAAAGCGATACAACATCTTGATAAATAGTTCCCTTAGACTCATATATGTGTATATATATATATATATATATATATATATATATATATATATATATATATATATATATATATATATATATAACATCCAAAAAGAGTCGCCTGCTGAGGAGAGAGCCACAGGACAGGATAGTCTTTTGCCATCAATTTTATTGCGGGGTAAAACGAGGATTCTTGCCATGTATCACACAAATAAAGTCCATAAGACCTGACGCGTTTCATGCAGGGTCGCATTTCTTCAGAGGCATTTGGACGAGCACAGACACAGCATGACAGCATACTTATTTAAATTAAACACCCCGCCCATATAGGCGTGCCCTATTCCTTGGCCTTCTGGGTGTTGTAGTGTAAAGTATTGCTCATGTGAGCTGCCGTGTCGGTGCCCAATGTCAAAATTTAAGACCCCAGTGGGTTGGGATAACAAAGTTCGAGTCCTCGTTGTTACTTCCATCCCCCAACACTCGGCTCCTGTCCCTGACTCAGCGGCGTCGGTTGGCGTCGCTGCAGAATGCCGAAATCGGCACCAGGGCTCTCTCCGCGGCCCAGGCAGAGCCGCACAAATAACATCCAAAAAGAGTCGCCTGCTGAGGAGAGAGCCACAGGACAGGATAGTCTTTTGCCATCAATTTTATTGCGGGGTAAAATGAGGATTCTTGCCATGTATCACACAAATAAAGTCCATAAGACCTGACGCGTTTCATGCAGGGTCGCATTTCTTCAGAGGCATTTGGACGAGCACAGACACAGCATGACAGCATACTTATTTAAATTAAACACCCTGCCAATATAGGCGTGCCCTATTCCTTGGCCTTCTGGGTGTTGTAGTGTAAAGTATTGCTCATGTGAGCTGCCGTGTCGGTGCCCAATGTCAAAATTTAAGACCCCAGTGGGTTGGGATAACAAAGTTCGAGTCCTCGTTGTTACTTCCATCCCCCAACACTCGGCTCCTGTCCCTGACTCAGCGGCGTCGGTTGGCGTCGCTGCAGAATGCCGAAAACGGCACCAGGGCTCTCTCCGCGGCCCAGGCAGAGCCGCACAAATAACATCCAAAAAGAGTCGCCTGCTGAGGAGAGAGCCACAGGACAGGATAGTCTTTTGCCATCAATTTTATTGCGGGGTAAAACGAGGATTCTTGCCATGTATCACACAAATAAAGTCCATAAGACCTGACGCGTTTCATGCAGGGTCGCATTTCTTCAGAGGCATTTGGACGAGCACAGACACAGCATGACAGCATACTTATTTAAATTAAACACCCCGCCCATATAGGCGTGCCCTATTCCTTGGCCTTCTGGGTGTTGTAGTGTAAAGTATTGCTCATGTGAGCTGCCGTGTCGGTGCCCAATGTCAAAATTTAAGACCCCAGTGGGTTGGGATAACAAAGTTCGAGTCCTCGTTGTTACTTCCATCCCCCAACACTCGGCTCCTGTCCCTGACTCAGCGGCGTCGGTTGGCGTCGCTGCAGAATGCCGAAAACGGCACCAGGGCTCTCTCCGCGGCCCAGGCAGAGCCGCACAAATAACATCCAAAAAGAGTCGCCTGCTGAGGAGAGAGCCACAGGACAGGATAGTCTTTTGCCATCAATTTTATTGCGGGGTAAAACGAGGATTCTTGCCATGTATCACACAAATAAAGTCCATAAGACCTGACGCGTTTCATGCAGGGTCGCATTTCTTCAGAGGCATTTGGACGAGCACAGACACAGCATGACAGCATACTTATTTAAATTAAACACCCCGCCCATATAGGCGTGCCCTATTCCTTGGCCTTCTGGGTGTTGTAGTGTAAAGTATTGCTCATGTGAGCTGCCGTGTCGGTGCCTAATGTCAAAATTTAAGACCCCAGTGGGTTGGGATAACAAAGTTCGAGTCCTCGTTGTTACTTCCATCCCCCAACACTCGGCTCCTGTCCCTGACTCAGCGGCGTCGGTTGGCGTCGCTGCAGAATGCCGAAAACGGCACCAGGGCTCTCTCCGCGGCCCAGGCAGAGCCGCACAAATAACATCCAAAAAGAGTCGCCTGCTGAGGAGAGAGCCAGAGGACAGGATAGTCTTTTGCCATCAATTTTATTGCGGGGTAAAACGAGGATTCTTGCCATGTATCACTTAAATAAAGTCCATAAGACCTGACGCGTTTCATGCAGGGTTGCATTTCTTCAGAGGCATTTGGACGAGCACAGACACAGCATGACAGCATACTTATTTAAATTAAACACCCCGCCCATATAGGCGAGCCCTATTCCTTGGCCTTCTGGGTGTTGTAGTGTAAAGTATTGCTCATGTGAGCTGCCGTGTCGGTGCCCAATGTCAAAATTTAAGACCCCAGTGGGTTGGGATAACAAAGTTCGAGTCCTCGTTGTTACTTCCATCCCCCAACACTCGGCTCCTGTCCCTGACTCAGCGGCGTCGGTTGGCGTCGCTGCAGAATGCCGAAAACGGCACCAGGGCTCTCTCCGCGGCCCAGGCAGAGCCCCACAAATAACATCCAAAAAGAGTCGCCTGCTGAGGAGAAAGCCACAGGACAGGATAGTCTTTTGCCATCAATTTTATTGCGGGGTAAAACGAGGATTCTTGCCATGTATCACACAAATAAAGTCCATAAGACCTGACGCGTTTCATGCAGGGTCGCATTTCTTCAGAGGCATTTGGACGAGCACAGACACAGCATGACAGCATACTTATTTAAATTAAACACCCCGCCCATATAGGCGTGCCCTATTCCTTGGCCTTCTGGGTGTTGTAGTGTAAAGTATTGCTCATGTGAGCTGCCGTGTCGGTGCCCAATGTCAAAATTTAAGACCCCAGTGGGTTGGGATAACAAAGTTCGAGTCCTCGTTGTTACTTCCATCCCCCAACACTCGGCTCCTGTCCCTGACTCAGCGGCGTCGGTTGGCGTCGCTGCAGAATGCCGAAATCGGCACCAGGGCTCTCTCCGCGGCCCAGGCAGAGCCGCACAAATAACATCCAAAAAGAGTCGCCTGCTGAGGAGAGAGCCACAGGACAGGATAGTCTTTTGCCATCAATTTTATTGCGGGGTAAAACGAGGATTCTTGCCATGTATCACACAAATAAAGTCCATAAGACCTGACGCGTTTCATGCAGGGTCGCATTTCTTCAGAGGCATTTGGACGAGCACAGACACAGCATGACAGCATACTTATTTAAATTAAACACCCTGCCCATATAGGCGTGCCCTATTCCTTGGCCTTCTGGGTGTTGTAGTGTAAAGTATTGCTCATGTGAGCTGCCGTGTCGGTGCCCAATGTCAAAATTTAAGACCCCAGTGGGTTGGGATAACAAAGTTCGAGTCCTCGTTGTTACTTCCATCCCCCAACACTCGGCTCCTGTCCCTGACTCAGCGGCGTCGGTTGGCGTCGCTGCAGAATGCCGAAAACGGCACCAGGGCTCTCTCCGCGGCCCAGGCAGAGCCGCACAAATAACATCCAAAAAGAGTCGCCTGCTGAGGAGAGAGCCACAGGACAGGATAGTCTTTTGCCATCAATTTTATTGCGGGGTAAAACGAGGATTCTTGCCATGTATCACACAAATAAAGTCCATAAGACCTGACGCGTTTCATGCAGGGTCGCATTTCTTCAGAGGCATTTGGACGAGCACAGACACAGCATGACAGCATACTTATTTAAATTAAACACCCCGCCCATATAGGCGTGCCCTATTCCTTGGCCTTCTGGGTGTTGTAGTGTAAAGTATTGCTCATGTGAGCTGCCGTGTCGGTGCCCAATGTCAAAATTTAAGACCCCAGTGGGTTGGGATAACAAAGTTCGAGTCCTCGTTGTTACTTCCATCCCCCAACACTCGGCTCCTGTCCCTGACTCAGCGGCGTCGGTTGGCGTCGCTGCAGAATGCCGAAAACGGCACCAGGGCTCTCTCCGCGGCCCAGGCAGAGCCGCACAAATAACATCCAAAAAGAGTCGCCTGCTGAGGAGAGAGCCACAGGACAGGATAGTCTTTTGCCATCAATTTTACTGCGGGGTAAAACGAGGATTCTTGCCATGTATCACACAAATAAAGTCCATAAGACCTGACGCGTTTCATGCAGGGTCGCATTTCTTCAGAGGCATTTGGACGAGCACAGACACAGCATGACAGCATACTTATTTAAATTAAACACCCCGCCCATATAGGCGTGCCCTATTCCTTGGCCTTCTGGGTGTTGTAGTGTAAAGTATTGCTCATGTGAGCTGCCGTGTCGGTGCCCAATGTCAAAATTTAAGACCCCAGTGGGTTGGGATAACAAAGTTCGAGTCCTCGTTGTTACTTCCATCCCCCAACACTCGGCTCCTGTCCCTGACTCAGCGGCGTCGGTTGGCGTCGCTGCAGAATGCCGAAAACGGCACCAGGGCTCTCTCCGCGGCCCAGGCAGAGCCGCACAAATAACATCCAAAAAGAGTCGCCTGCTGAGGAGAGAGCCACAGGACAGGATAGTCTTTTGCCATCAATTTTATTGCGGGGTAAAACGAGGATTCTTGCCATGTATCACACAAATAAAGTCCATAAGACCTGACGCGTTTCATGCAGGGTCGCATTTCTTCAGAGGCATTTGGACGAGCACAGACACAGCATGACAGCATACTTATTTAAATTAAACACCCCGCCCATATAGGCGTGCCCTATTCCTTGGCCTTCTGGGTGTTGTAGTGTAAAGTATTGCTCATGTGAGCTGCCGTGTCGGTGCCTAATGTCAAAATTTAAGACCCCAGTGGGTTGGGATAACAAAGTTCGAGTCCTCGTTGTTACTTCCATCCCCCAACACTCGGCTCCTGTCCCTGACTCAGCGGCGTCGGTTGGCGTCGCTGCAGAATGCCGAAAACGGCACCAGGGCTCTCTCCGCGGCCCAGGCAGAGCCGCACAAATAACATCCAAAAAGAGTCGCCTGCTGAGGAGAGAGCCAGAGGACAGGATAGTCTTTTGCCATCAATTTTATTGCGGGGTAAAACGAGGATTCTTGCCATGTATCACTTAAATAAAGTCCATAAGACCTGACGCGTTTCATGCAGGGTCGCATTTCTTCAGAGGCATTTGGACGAGCACAGACACAGCATGACAGCATACTTATTTAAATTAAACACCCCGCCCATATAGGCGAGCCCTATTCCTTGGCCTTCTGGGTGTTGTAGTGTAAAGTATTGCTCATGTGAGCTGCCGTGTCGGTGCCCAATGTCAAAATTTAAGACCCCAGTGGGTTGGGATAACAAAGTTCGAGTCCTCGTTGTTACTTCCATCCCCCAACACTCGGCTCCTGTCCCTGACTCAGCGGCGTCGGTTGGCGTCGCTGCAGAATGCCGAAAACGGCACCAGGGCTCTCTCCGCGACCCAGGCAGAGGCGCACAAATAACATCCAAAAATAGTCGCCTGCTGAGGAGAGAGCCACAGGACAGGATAGTCTTTTGCCATCAATTTTATTGCGGGGTAAAACGAGGATTCTTGCCATGTATCACACAAATAAAGTCCATAAGACCTGACGCGTTTCATGCAGGGTCGCATTTCTTCAGAGGCATTTGGACGAGCACAGACACAGCATGACAGCATACTTATTTAAATTAAACACCCCGCCCATATAGGCGTGCCCTATTCCTTGGCCTTCTGGGTGTTGTAGTGTAAAGTATTGCTCATGTGAGCTGCCGTGTCGGTGCCCAATGTCGAAATTTAAGACCCCAGTGGGTTGGGATAACAAAGTTCGAGTCCTCGTTGTTACTTCCATATCCCAACACTCGGCTCCTGTCCCTGACTCAGCGGCGTCGGTTGGCGTCGCTGCAGAATGCCGAAATCGGCACCAGGGCTCTCTCCGCGGCCCAGGCAGAGCCGCACAAATAACATCCAAAAAGAGTCGCCTGCTGAGGAGAGAGCCACAGGACAGGATAGTCTTTTGACATCAATTTTATTGCGGGGTAAAACGAGGATTCTTGCCATGTATCACACAAATAAAGTCCATAAGACCTGACGCGTTTCATGCAGGGTCGCATTTCTTCAGAGGCATTTGGACGAGCACAGACACAGCATGACAGCATACTTATTTAAATTAAACACCCCGCCCATATAGGCGTGCCCTATTCCTTGGCCTTCTGGGTGTTGTAGTGTAAAGTATTGCTCATGTGAGCTGCCGTGTCGGTGCCCAATGTCAAAATTTAAGACCCCAGTGGGTTGGGATAACAAAGTTCGAGTCCTCGTTGTTACTTCCATGCCCCAACACTCGGCTCCTGTCCCTGACTCAGCGGCGTCGGTTGGCGTCGCTGCAGAATGCCGAAATCGGCACCAGGGCTCTCTCCGCGGCCCAGGCAGAGCCGCACAAATAACATCCAAAAAGAGTCGCCTGCTGAGGAGAGAGCCACAGGACAGGATAGTCTTTTGCCATCAATTTTATTGCGGGGTAAAACGAGGATTCTTGCCATGTATCACACAAATAAAGTCCATAAGACCTGACGCGTTTCATGCAGGGTCGCATTTCTTCAGAGGCATTTGGACGAGCACAGACACAGCATGACAGCATACTTATTTAAATTAAACACCCCGCCCATATAGGCGTGCCCTATTCCTTGGCCTTCTGGGTGTTGTAGTGTAAAGTATTGCTCATGTGAGCTGCCGTGTCGGTGCCCAATGTCAAAATTTAAGACCCCAGTGGGTTGGGATAACAAAGTTCGAGTCCTCGTTGTTACTTCCATGCCCCAACACTCGGCTCCTGTCCCTGACTCAGCGGCGTCGGTTGGCGTCGCTGCAGAATGCCGAAATCGGCACCAGGGCTCTCTCCGCGGCCCAGGCAGAGCCGCACAAATAACATCCAAAAAGAGTCGCCTGCTGAGGAGAGAGCCACAGGACAGGATAGTCTTTTGCCATCAATTTTATTGCGGGGTAAAACGAGGATTCTTGCCATGTATCACACAAATAAAGTCCATAAGACCTGACGCGTTTCATGCAGGGTCGCATTTCTTCAGAGGCATTTGGACGAGCACAGACACAGCATGACAGCATACTTATTTAAATTAAACACCCCGCCCATATAGGCGTGCCCTATTCCTTGGCCTTCTGGGTGTTGTAGTGTAAAGTATTGCTCATGTGAGCTGCCGTGTCGGTGCCCAATGTCAAAATTTAAGACCCCAGTGGGTTGGGATAACAAAGTTCGAGTCCTCGTTGTTACTTCCATCCCCCAACACTCGGCTCCTGTCCCTGACTCAGCGGCGTCGGTTGGCGTCGCTGCAGAATGCCGAAAACGGCACCAGGGCTCTCTCCGCGGCCCAGGCAGAGCCGCACAAATAACATCCAAAAAGAGTCGCCTGCTGAGGAGAGAGTCACAGGACAGGATAGTCTTTTGCCATCAATTTTATTGCGGGGTAAAACGAGGATTCTTGCCATGTATCACACAAATAAAGTCCATAAGACCTGACGCGTTTCATGCAGGGTCGCATTTCTTCAGAGGCATTTGGACGAGCACAGACACAGCATGACAGCATACTTATTTAAATTAAACACCCCGCCCATATAGGCGTGCCCTATTCCTTGGCCTTCTGGGTGTTGTAGTGTAAAGTATTGCTCATGTGAGCTGCCGTGTCGGTGCCCAATGTCAAAATTTAAGACCCCAGTGGGTTGGGATAACAAAGTTCGAGTCCTCGTTGTTACTTCCATCCCCCAACACTCGGCTCCTGTCCCTGACTCAGCGGCGTCGGTTGGCGTCGCTGCAGAATGCCGAAAACGGCACCAGGGCTCTCTCCGCGGCCCAGGCAGAGCCGCACAAATAACATCCAAAAAGAGTCGCCTGCTGAGGAGAGAGCCACAGGACAGGATAGTCTTTTGCCATCAATTTTACTGCGGGGTAAAACGAGGATTCTTGCCATGTATCACACAAATAAAGTCCATAAGACCTGACGCGTTTCATGCAGGGTCGCATTTCTTCAGAGGCATTTGGACGAGCACAGACACAGCATGACAGCATACTTATTTAAATTAAACACCCCGCCCATATAGGCGTGCCCTATTCCTTGGCCTTCTGGGTGTTGTAGTGTAAAGTATTGCTCATGTGAGCTGCCGTGTCGGTGCCCAATGTCAAAATTTAAGACCCCAGTGGGTTGGGATAACAAAGTTCGAGTCCTCGTTGTTACTTCCATCCCCCAACACTCGGCTCCTGTCCCTGACTCAGCGGCGTCGGTTGGCGTCGCTGCAGAATGCTGAAAACGGCACCAGGGCTCTCTCCGCGGCCCAGGCAGAGCCGCACAAATAACATTCAAAAAGAGTCGCCTGCTGAGGAGAGAGCCACAGGACAGGATAGTCTTTTGCCATCAATTTTATTGCGGGGTAAAACGAGGATTCTTGCCATGTATCACACAAATAAAGTCCATAAGACCTGACGCGTTTCATGCAGGGTCGCATTTCTTCAGAGGCATTTGGACGAGCACAGACACAGCATGACAGCATACTTATTTAAATTAAACACCCCGCCCATATAGGCGTGCCCTATTCCTTGGCCTTCTGGGTGTTGTAGTGTAAAGTATTGCTCATGTGAGCTGCCGTGTCGGTGCCTAATGTCAAAATTTAAGACCCCAGTGGGTTGGGATAACAAAGTTCGAGTCCTCGTTGTTACTTCCATCTCCCAACACTCGGCTCCTGTCCCTGACTCAGCGGCGTCGGTTGGCGTCGCTGCAGAATGCCGAAAACGGCACCAGGGCTCTCTCCGCGGCCCAGGCAGAGCCGCACAAATAACATCCAAAAAGAGTCGCCTGCTGAGGAGAGAGCCACAGGACAGGATAGTCTTTTGCCATCAATTTTATTGCGGGGTAAAACGAGGATTCTTGCCATGTATCACTTAAATAAAGTCCATAAGACCTGACGCGTTTCATGCAGGGTCGCATTTCTTCAGAGGCATTTGGACGAGCACAGACACAGCATGACAGCATACTTATTTAAATTAAACACCCCGCCCATATAGGCGTGCCCTATTCCTTGGCCTTCTGGGTGTTGTAGTGTAAAGTATTGCTCATGTGAGCTGCCGTGTCGGTGCCCAATGTCAAAATTTAAGACCCCAGTGGGTTGGGATAACAAAGTTCGAGTCCTCGTTGTTACTTCCATCCCCCAACACTCGGCTCCTGTCCCTGACTCAGCGGCGTCGGTTGGCGTCGCTGCAGAATGCCGAAAACGGCACCAGGGCTCTCTCCGCGGCCCAGGCAGAGCCGCACAAATAACATCCAAAAAGAGTCGCCTGCTGAGGAGAGAGCCACAGGACAGGATAGTCTTTTGCCATCAATTTTATTGCGGGGTAAAACGAGGATTCTTGCCATGTATCACACAAATAAAGTCCATAAGACCTGATGCGTTTCATGCAGGGTCGCATTTCTTCAGAGGCATTTGGACGAGCACAGACACAGCATGACAGCATACTTATTTAAATTAAACACCCCGCCCATATAGGCGTGCCCTATTCCTTGCCGTTTTCGGCATTCTGCAGCGACGCCAACGGACGCCGCTGAGTCAGGGACAGGAGCCGAGTGCTGGGGGAAGGAAGTAACAACGAGGACTCGAACTTTGTTATCCCAACCCACTGGGGTCTTAAATTTTGACATTGGGCACCGACACGGCAGCTCACATGAGCAATACTTTACACTACAACACCCAGAAGGCCAAGGAATAGGGCACGCCTATATGGGCGGGGTGTTTAATTTAAATAAGTATGCTGTCATGCTGTGTCTGTGCTCGTCCAAATGCCTCTGAAGAAATGCGACCCTGCATGAAACGCGTCAGGTCTTATGGACTTTATTTGTGTGATACATGGCAAGAATCCTCGTTTTACCCCGCAATAAAATTGATGGCAAAAGACTATCCTGTCCTGTGGCTCTCTCCTCAGCAGGCGACTCTTTTTGGATGTTATTTGTGCGGCTCTGCCTGGGCCGCGGAGAGAGCCCTGGTGCCGTTTTCGGCATTCTGCAGCGACACCAACCGACGCCGCTGAGTCAGGGACAGGAGCCGAGTGTTGGGGGATGGAAGTAACAACGAGGACTCGAACTTTGTTATCCCAACCCACTGGGGTCTTAAATTTTGACATTGGGCACCGACACGGCAGCTCACATGAGCAATACTTTACACTACAACACCCAGAAGGCCAAGGAATAGGGCACGCCTATATGGGCGGGGTGTTTAATTTAAATAAGTATGCTGTCATGCTGTGTCTGTGCTCGTCCAAATGCCTCTGAAGAAATGCGACCCTGCATGAAACGCGTCAGGTCTTTTGGACTTTATTTGTGTGATACATGGCAAGAATCCTCGTTTTACCCCGCAATAAAATTGATGGCAAAAGACTATCCTGTCCTGTGGCTCTCTCCTCAGCAGGCGACTCTTTTTGGATGTTATTTGTGCGGCTCTGCCTGGGCCGCGGAGAGAGCCCTGGTGCCGTTTTCGGCATTCTGCAGCGACGCCAACCGACGCCGCTGAGTCAGGGACAGGAGCCGAGTGTTGGGGGATGGAAGTAACAACGAGGACTCGAACTTTGTTATCCCAACCCACTGGGGTCTTAAATTTTGACATTGGGCACCGACACGGCAGCTCACATGAGCAATACTTTACACTACAACACCCAGAAGGCCAAGGAATAGGGCACGCCTATATGGGCGGGGTGTTTAATTTAAATAAGTATGCTGTCATGCTGTGTCTGTGCTCGTCCAAATGCCTCTGAAGAAATGCGACCCTGCATGAAACGCGTCAGGTCTTATGGACTTTATTTGTGTGATACATGGCAAGAATCCTCGTTTTACCCCGCAATAAAATTGATGGCAAAAGACTATCCTGTCCTGTGGCTCTCTCCTCAGCAGGCGACTCTTTTTGGATGTTATTTGTGCGGCTCTGCCTGGGCCGCGGAGAGAGCCCTGGTGCCGTTTTCGGCATTCTGCAGCGACGCCAACCGACGCCGCTGAGTCAGGGACAGGAGCCGAGTGTTGGGGGATGGAAGTAACAACGAGGACTCGAACTTTGTTATCCCAACCCACTGGGGTCTTAAATTTTGACATTGGGCACCGACACGGCAGCTCACATGAGCAATACTTTACACTACAACACCCAGAAGGCCAAGGAATAGGGCACGCCTATATGGGCGGGGTGTTTAATTTAAATAAGTATGCTGTCATGCTGTGTCTGTGCTCGTCCAAATGCCTCTGAAGAAATGCGACCCTGCATGAAACGCGTCAGGTCTTATGGACTTTATTTGTGTGATACATGGCAAGAATCCTCGTTTTACCCCGCAATAAAATTGATGGCAAAAGACTATCCTGTCCTGTGGCTCTCTCCTCAGCAGGCGACTCTTTTTGGATGTTATTTGTGCGGCTCTGCCTGGGCCGCGGAGAGAGCCCTGGTGCCGTTTTCGGCATTCTGCAGCGACGCCAACCGACGCCGCTGAGTCAGGGACAGGAGCCGAGTGTTGGGGGATGGAAGTAACAACGAGGACTCGAACTTTGTTATCCCAACCCACTGGGGTCTTAAATTTTGACATTGGGCACCGACACGGCAGCTCACATGAGCAATACTTTACACTACAACACCCAGAAGGCCAAGGAATAGGGCACGCCTATATGGGCGGGGTGTTTAATTTAAATAAGTATGCTGTCATGCTGTGTCTGTGCTCGTCCAAATGCCTCTGAAGAAATGCGACCCTGCATGAAACGCGTCAGGTCTTATGGACTTTATTTGTGTGATACATGGCAAGAATCCTCGTTTTACCCCGCAATAAAATTGATGGCAAAAGACTATCCTGTCCTGTGGCTCTCTCCTCAGCAGGCGACTCTTTTTGGATGTTATTTGTGCGGCTCTGCCTGGGCCGCGGAGAGAGCCCTGGTGCAGTTTTCGGCATTCTGCAGCGACGCCAACCGACGCCGCTGAGTCAGGGACAGGAGCCGAGTGTTGGGGGATGGAAGTAACAACGAGGACTCGAACTTTGTTATCCCAACCCACTGGGGTCTTAAATTTTGACATTGGGCACCGACACGGCAGCTCACATGAGCAATACTTTACACTACAACACCCAGAAGGCCAAGGAATAGGGCACGCCTATATGGGCGGGGTGTTTAATTTAAATAAGTATGCTGTCATGCTGTGTCTGTGCTCGTCCAAATGCCTCTGAAGAAATGCGACCCTGCATGAAACGCGTCAGGTCTTATGGACTTTATTTGTGTGATACATGGCAAGAATCCTCGTTTTACCCCGCAATAAAATTGATGGCAAAAGACTATCCTGTCCTGTGGCTCTCTCCTCAGCAGGCGACTCTTTTTGGATGTTATTTGTGCGGCTCTGCCTGGGCCGCGGAGAGAGCCCTGGTGCCGTTTTCGGCATTCTGCAGCGACGCCAACCGACGCCGCTGAGTCAGGGACAGGAGCCGAGTGTTGGGGGATGGAAGTAACAACGAGGACTCGAACTTTGTTATCCCAACCCACTGGGGTCTTAAATTTTGACATTGGGCACCGACACGGCAGCTCACATGAGCAATACTTTACACTACAACACCCAGAAGGCCAAGGAATAGGGCACGCCTATATGGGCGGGGTGTTTAATTTAAATAAGTATGCTGTCATGCTGTGTCTGTGCTCGTCCAAATGCCTCTGAAGAAATGCGACCCTGCATGAAACGCGTCAGGTCTTATGGACTTTATTTGTGTGATACATGGCAAGAATCCTCGTTTTACCCCGCAATAAAATTGATGGCAAAAGGCTATCCTGTCCTGTGGCTCTCTCCTCAGCAGGCGACTCTTTTTGGATGTTATTTGTGCGGCTCTGCCTGGGCCGCGGAGAGAGCCCTGGTGCCGTTTTCGGCATTCTGCAGCGACGCCAACCGACGCCGCTGAGTCAGGGACAGGAGCCGAGTGTTGGGGGATGGAAGTAACAACGAGGACTCGAACTTTGTTATCCCAACCCACTGGGGTCTTAAATTTTGACATTGGGCACCGACACGGCAGCTCACATGAGCAATACTTTACACTACAACACCCAGAAGGCCAAGGAATAGGGCACGCCTATATGGGCGGGGTGTTTAATTTAAATAAGTATGCTGTCATGCTGTGTCTGTGCTCGTCCAAATGCCTCTGAAGAAATGCGACCCTGCATGAAACGCGTCAGGTCTTATGGACTTTATTTGTGTGATACATGGCAAGAATCCTCGTTTTACCCCGCAATAAAATTGATGGCAAAAGACTATCCTGTCCTGTGGCTCTCTCCTCAGCAGGCGACTCTTTTTGGATGTTATTTGTGCGGCTCTGCCTGGGCCGCGGAGAGAGCCCTGGTGCCGTTTTCGGCATTCTGCAGCGACGCCAACCGACGCCGCTGAGTCAGGGACAGGAGCCGAGTGTTGGGGGATGGAAGTAACAACGAGGACTCGAACTTTGTTATCCCAACCCACTGGGGTCTTAAATTTTGACATTGGGCACCGACACGGCAGCTCACATGAGCAATACTTTACACTACAACACCCAGAAGGCCAAGGAATAGGGCACGCCTATATGGGCGGGGTGTTTAATTTAAATAAGTATGCTGTCATGCTGTGTCTGTGCTCGTCCAAATGCCTCTGAAGAAATGCGACCCTGCATGAAACGCGTCAGGTCTTATGGACTTTATTTGTGTGATACATGGCAAGAATCCTCGTTTTACCCCGCAATAAAATTGATGGCAAAAGACTATCCTGTCCTGTGGCTCTCTCCTCAGCAGGCGACTCTTTTTGGATGTTATTTGTGCGGCTCTGCCTGGGCCGCGGAGAGAGCCCTGGTGCCGTTTTCGGCATTCTGCAGCGACGCCAACCGACGCCGCTGAGTCAGGGACAGGAGCCGAGTGTTGGGGGATGGAAGTAACAACGAGGACTCGAACTTTGTTATCCCAACCCACTGGGGTCTTAAATTTTGACATTGGGCACCGACACGGCAGCTCACATGAGCAATACTTTACACTACAACACCCAGAAGGCCAAGGAATAGGGCACGGCTATATGGGCGGGGTGTTTAATTTAAATAAGTATGCTGTCATGCTGTGTCTGTGCTCGTCCAAATGCCTCTGAAGAAATGCGACCCTGCATGAAACGCGTCAGGTCTTATGGACTTTATTTGTGTGATACATGGCAAGAATCCTCGTTTTACCCCGCAATAAAATTGATGGCAAAAGACTATCCTGTCCTGTGGCTCTCTCCTCAGCAGGCGACTCTTTTTGGATGTTATTTGTGCGGCTCTGCCTGGGCCGCGGAGAGAGCCCTGGTGCCGTTTTCGGCATTCTGCAGTGACGCCAACCGACGCCGCTGAGTCAGGGACAGGAGCCGAGTGTTGGGGGATGGAAGTAACAACGAGGACTCGAACTTTGTTATCCCAACCCACTGGGGTCTTAAATTTTGACATTGGGCACCGACACGGCAGCTCACATGAGCAATACTTTACACTACAACACCCAGAAGGCCAAGGAATAGGGCACGCCTATATGGGCGGGGTGTTTAATTTAAATAAGTATGCTGTCATGCTGTGTCTGTGCTCGTCCAAATACCTCTGAAGAAATGCGACCCTGCATGAAACGCGTCAGGTCTTATGGAATTTATTTGTGTGATACATGGCAAGAATCCGCGTTTTACCCCGCAATAAAATTGATGGCAAAAGACTATCCTGTCCTGTGGCTCTCTCCTCAGCAGGCGACTCTTTTTGGATGTTATTTGTGCGGCTCTGCCTGGGCCGCGGAGAGAGCCCTGGTGCCGTTTTCGGCATTCTGCAGCGACGCCAACCGACGCCGCTGAGTCAGGGACAGGAGCCGAGTGTTGGGGGATGGAAGTAACAACGAGGACTCGAACTTTGTTATCCCAACCCACTGGGGTCTTAAATTTTGACATTGGGCACCGACACGGCAGCTCACATGAGCAATACTTTACACTACAACACCCAGAAGGCCAAGGAAAAGGGCACGCCTATATGAGCGGGGTGTTTAATTTAAATAAGTATGCTGTCATGCTGTGTCTGTGCTCGTCCAAATGCCTCTGAAGAAATGCGACCCTGCATGAAACGCGTCAGGTCTTATGGACTTTATTTGTGTGATACATGGCAAGAATCCTCGTTTTACCCCGCAATAAAATTGATGGCAAAAGACTATCCTGTCCTGTGGCTCTCTCCTCAGCAGGCGACTCTTTTTGGATGTTATTTGTGCGGCTCTGCCTGGGCCGCGGAGAGAGCCCTGGTGCCGTTTTCGGCATTCTGCAGCGACGCCAACCGACGCCGCTGAGTCAGGGACAGGAGCCGAGTGTTGGGGGATGGAAGTAACAACGAGGACTCGAACTTTGTTATCCCAACCCACTGGGGTCTTAAATTTTGACATTGGGCACCGACACGGCAGCTCACATGAGCAATACTTTACACTACAACACCCAGAAGGCCAAGGAATAGGGCACGCCTATATGGGCGGGGTGTTTAATTTAAATAAGTATGCTGTCATGCTGTGTCTGTGCTCGTCCAAATGCCTCTGAAGAAATGCGACCCTGCATGAAACGCGTCAGGTCTTATGGACTTTATTTGTGTGATACATGGCAAGAATCCTCGTTTTACCCCGCAATAAAATTGATGGCAAAAGACTATCCTGTCCTGTGGCTCTCTCCTCAGCAGGCGACTCTTTTTGGATGTTATTTGTGCGGCTCTGCCTGGGCCGCGGAGAGAGCCCTGGTGCCGTTTTCGGCATTCTGCAGCGACGCCAACCGACGCCGCTGAGTCAGGGACAGGAGCCGAGTGTTGGGGGATGGAAGTAACAACGAGGACTCGAACTTTGTTATCCCAACCCACTGGGGTCTTAAATTTTGACATTGGGCACCGACACGGCAGCTCACATGAGCAATACTTTACACTACAACACCCAGAAGGCCAAGGAAAAGGGCACGCCTATATGAGCGGGGTGTTTAATTTAAATAAGTATGCTGTCATGCTGTGTCTGTGCTCGTCCAAATGCCTCTGAAGAAATGCGACCCTGCATGAAACGCGTCAGGTCTTATGGACTTTATTTGTGTGATACATGGCAAGAATCCTCGTTTTACCCCGCAATAAAATTGATGGCAAAAGACTATCCTGTCCTGTGGCTCTCTCCTCAGCAGGCGACTCTTTTTGGATGTTATTTGTGCGGCTCTGCCTGGGCCGCGGAGAGAGCCCTGGTGCCGTTTTCGGCATTCTGCAGCGACGCCAACCGACGCCGCTGAGTCAGGGACAGGAGCCGAGTGTTGGGGGATGGAAGTAACAACGAGGACTCGAACTTTGTTATCCCAACCCACTGGGGTCTTAAATTTTGACATTGGGCACCGACACGGCAGCTCACATGAGCAATACTTTACACTACAACACCCAGAAGGCCAAGGAATAGGGCACGCCTATATGGGCGGGGTGTTTAATTTAAATAAGTATGCTGTCATGCTGTGTCTGTGCTCGTCCAAATGCCTCTGAAGAAATGCGACCCTGCATGAAACGCGTCAGGTCTTATGGACTTTATTTGTGTGATACATGGCAAGAATCCTCGTTTTACCCCGCAATAAAATTGATGGCAAAAGACTATCCTGTCCTGTGGCTCTCTCCTCAGCAGGCGACTCTTTTTGGATGTTATTTGTGCGGCTCTGCCTGGGCCGCGGAGAGAGCCCTGGTGCCGTTTTCGGCATTCTGCAGCGACGCCAACCGACGCCGCTGAGTCAGGGACAGGAGCCGAGTGTTGGGGGATGGAAGTAACAACGAGGACTCGAACTTTGTTATCCCAACCCACTGGGGTCTTAAATTTTGACATTGGGCACCGACACGGCAGCTCACATGAGCAATACTTTACACTACAACACCCAGAAGGCCAAGGAATAGGGCACGCCTATATGGGCGGGGTGTTTAATTTAAATAAGTATGCTGTCATGCTGTGTCTGTGCTCGTCCAAATGCCTCTGAAGAAATGCGACCCTGCATGAAACGCGTCAGGTCTTATGGACTTTATTTGTGTGATACATGGCAAGAATCCTCGTTTTACCCCGCAATAAAATTGATGGCAAAAGACTATCCTGTCCTGTGGCTCTCTCCTCAGCAGGCGACTCTTTTTGGATGTTATTTGTGCGGCTCTGCCTGGGCCGCGGAGAGAGCCCTGGTGCCGTTTTCGGCATTCTGCAGCGACGCCAACCGACGCCGCTGAGTCAGGGACAGGAGCCGAGTGTTGGGGGATGGAAGTAACAACGAGGACTCGAACTTTGTTATCCCAACCCACTGGGGTCTTAAATTTTGACATTGGGCACCGACACGGCAGCTCACATGAGCAATACTTTACACTACAACACCCAGAAGGCCAAGGAATAGGGCACGCCTATATGGGCGGGGTGTTTAATTTAAATAAGTATGCTGTCATGCTGTGTCTGTGCTCGTCCAAATGCCTCTGAAGAAATGCGACCCTGCATGAAACGCGTCAGGTCTTATGGACTTTATTTGTGTGATACATGGCAAGAATCCTCGTTTTACCCCGCAATAAAATTGATGGCAAAAGACTATCCTGTCCTGTGGCTCTCTCCTCAGCAGGCGACTCTTTTTGGATGTTATTTGTGCGGCTCTGCCTGGGCCGCGGAGAGAGCCCTGGTGCCGTTTTCGGCATTCTGCAGCGACGCCAACCGACGCCGCTGAGTCAGGGACAGGAGCCGAGTGTTGGGGGATGGAAGTAACAACGAGGACTCGAACTTTGTTATCCCAACCCACTGGGGTCTTAAATTTTGACATTGGGCACCGACACGGCAGCTCACATGAGCAATACTTTACACTACAACACCCAGAAGGCCAAGGAATAGGGCACGCCTATATGGGCGGGGTGTTTAATTTAAATAAGTATGCTGTCATGCTGTGTCTGTGCTCGTCCAAATGCCTCTGAAGAAATGCGACCCTGCATGAAACGCGTCAGGTCTTATGGACTTTATTTGTGTGATACATGGCAAGAATCCTCGTTTTACCCCGCAATAAAATTGATGGCAAAAGACTATCCTGTCCTGTGGCTCTCTCCTCAGCAGGCGACTCTTTTTGGATGTTATTTGTGCGGCTCTGCCTGGGCCGCGGAGAGAGCCCTGGTGCCGTTTTCGGCATTCTGCAGCGACGCCAACCGACGCCGCTGAGTCAGGGACAGGAGCCGAGTGTTGGGGGATGGAAGTAACAACGAGGACTCGAACTTTGTTATCCCAACCCACTGGGGTCTTAAATTTTGACATTGGGCACCGACACGGCAGCTCACATGAGCAATACTTTACACTACAACACCCAGAAGGCCAAGGAATAGGGCACGCCTATATGGGCGGGGTGTTTAATTTAAATAAGTATGCTGTCATGCTGTGTCTGTGCTCGTCCAAATGCCTCTGAAGAAATGCGACCCTGCATGAAACGCGTCAGGTCTTATGGACTTTATTTGTGTGATACATGGCAAGAATCCTCGTTTTACCCCGCAATAAAATTGATGGCAAAAGACTATCCTGTCCTGTGGCTCTCTCCTCAGCAGGCGACTCTTTTTGGATGTTATATATATATATATATATATATATATATATATATATATATATATATAAATATATATGCGGTATGTAGACGTCCAAAAAATCAGCAACTCAGCCAAACAGACGAAGCGAGACCCAGGAAATGGTGCAAATTATTTATTAGTTAGCCCAACACCAATCTGCCATGACGCGTTTCGGCTTAACGAAGCCTTGATCACATGACACCGTCATGGGGGCTGGCATACCGTTTTTAAAGTGCAAGATGCAAATATATATATATATATCAAGACTGCTTTCATAAAATAATTATAGCCTTTGATTTCTATCTAACAGAGGGAGCCTAAGGGCCCTGTCATTCAGTTAAGGGAGCACAAACATGTCAATGACCTCGGGATCCATAGTACCGAGTCTAATCCTCCGATCTTCCTCTCGGATATGTCTAGATCATATTCATTTATTCACAGCATGCAATTCGAAATTAATTTAGCATGCAGCAAACATCCTACATTCCACCTCCTAACTCCATGCACTACTGGCTTATCCTTAAAATACCTTGTGCAATCTAAGGGAGATTGCAGGTCGTCAGCTATTTATCAGCGAAAGTGTTTTTTTTTTGCTTGCCTTATTCTTAATTACTTTTCCCCATAGCTCCCACAGCATAGCTCGTTACTAGATGCATCTCCTTGGGTCCTAATGACCAGAGCAGGGCTGAAGCCACTTTATCTTACAGAGTGGAGGGAAGGGGGAAGTGGTGAGAAATCTGACCAGTTCAAACGCTACCATTTATTGTTTCTTAAACAGAACACGGCGATGGGTGTGACATAAATAAATGTAGTAAAAAGTATTTTTTGTTTTCATGCATGTGCAATGCCATTCTCTCGAACATGCTTAAAGGGACGTTTTTTTTATTTTTTATTTTACAAATGTAATAGACAAAGCCCTATGCACTTTCAGTGTCCCACTGTTTAGATTAACAATTTCCTGGCAAACACAGTGGTATTTGCAAGCAACATACAGACATAAAAGAGTATTACACAAGAGAATTAATCACAGGCGATCCCGGCTGATTTAACAGGCCGGAGAGTTACTAGTCGGACAGAAGGTGGGCACTAAATGTCACCGACAGGGCAGCTATGATTATTCTGCTATTGTGTATATTCACAAAGTGCACAATCATCCATACCCTTTTTGGCGAGGTGCCTTTTTGGCAAATGAAACATGAGTTTACCCTCATCATCATCAGCCTCCTCTATACGGAACAAGTGTCCACTCGTGAGCAGTGACAAACTATGCCTTACTAGCCAGATATAAAACTGAAAAAACAGTAGGGCTCTGAGTGACTCTGAGCCTCAATTATGGGTGACATTTACTGCCCAGCTACTACTAGTTAGCTCAATTTTCGTGCTTGAATTAAGGCCCATGACAAATTTCACAGAATGGCAGGGTTGGAGGAACAGGGGGTTGGTTAAAAGGGACAGTGGGATTAGTGTGCCACCGTTTGTTGGGGCTTAAGAAGTAAAAGGTTCTGAAAGAGTAAAGATGTTGGCTTCCGCGGTAATCACAAATTGGTAACACTCAAACCTACTTGGTAAAGCTTTACCCCAAAGCAAAAACACTAACACTGGACTCTGCAATCATTTACCTGGGGCAAGAGCTCAGATCTGGTTCACCAGAGGCAAGCAATTTTGCTTTGAGATGCATGGGGCACGAGAAAAGAACGCAGGCACGGGAAAATAATGCAGTCACGGGAAAATAATGGAGGCAAGGGAATAGAATGCAGGCACGGGAAAAGAATGCAGGCACGGGAAAAGAATGCAGGCACGGGAAAAGAATGCACGTACGGGAAGAGAAAGCAGGCAGGGGAATAGATTGCAGGCACAGGAATAGATTGCAGGCACTGGAATAGAATGCAGGCAATGGAAGAGAATGCAGGCATGGGAAAAGAATGCAGGCATGGGAAAAAATGCAAGCGTGAAAAAAAATGCAGGCACTGGAAGAGAGTGCAGGCACCGGAAAATAATGCAGGCAGGGGAATAGAATGCAGAGCCTGAAACAAAGCTTATTATCTGCTATCCTTTGACAAGTAACCTGGGGCACCATCTACATTGTAAACTGGAATGGAGAGCTGTAGCTTATTTGTATGATGCACCCTTCGACCTTTGGCTAAGTGCAAAGAAGTGGATCACTTGGATTCCTCTGTGACCCCATTTGGTGAAAACTAAACACCCAGAGCTGCCCTGGCCCAGACAACCTCTGATCATAGTGGGAGGCTATCAGCACCTATTATGTCTGGCTGTGCTCGAGGAAGGAAGCAGGAGTTAATGTCCCATCAAGAGTCACCAACGTGCTGTGGCAAGTTACCGCAGTGCCATATGCTGGTTTGGTGTCCTAACTTGGATGAAGGCAAAACAGACTGGTAATATAAAATGGCAGGGTTTGCAAATGAATAACGCAGCAGTATTTCTAAAAGGAGTACATAATAAAATGCAACACAGATTTGACTCAGCCTACAAAATCTCCCAGAATACTACTAAGAGTTAAAAAGTCGAAACTGTAGACCTTCAATTCGTTGTCTAATCTAGGATTACAAACTTCTAGGCTGAAACGCCAATAATTAATGTGAAGAAAATCCAAAATATTGAATGTTTACAGTGGCAAGCTAATGTATTATACAGTCGAAACTACAAGAGATCTCATGGTCACCAAAAAGCTACTGCAGTTAACAAGGAGTCGGGTTGGGGTCCTGTTTTATCACAGTATTCAGGAACAATGTTAACCATACTCCCCTTCCCAAGTACACATTTAATATTTATATTACTTTCCAAACCATTGCATAAGACAGAGTGAGTGAGTGCGATACCTCACATTTATGAAGCAAACATTATGAAGTCAATTGGCAGTCAGTGCCAACATCCAAAGTTACTGAGACAGATGGGTTTTTGAACCCCACTAAATATACTATTATTATCTTCGAATATAAAAAAAATGGAGGATATGGACAAAGAATATCTCATACCTTCACACAAAAGTGCAAGCGTGAATAGAATTACAAAAGAATAAGCCAAATCCTACACTAGAAAAGTTCAGACAAAAGTGCTGCATGAATCTTGTTCTATGAAGAAGATATAGCATTTTACAGTTGAAACACGTTTCAATATTTAAAAAGTAGCTTGGCTAGTATGAGACTTTGCTGGCCAAAGGTTTACCTTTCTTTTGCCTGACTCCTTCTAATACGTTTCTTCAAGTTACAAGTTAACTGTCCTAGGAAGCTTGAATCCGGTCCAGGGAAGGCATGGCTTGGCAGTTCGAGGTGGACTGTTCCCATGAGGCACAGGGTCAGACTGATTTGCATATGGCCATGTCTGAACTGGGGTGGCAGAGTGGGCTAAAGAACGGTGATGGATTAAACCCAGATCTGTTGACTGGGTGTGAGTGTTTGATTGGTCCAGATGCTCTATCCATCACCACCCCCTTTTGTACCGCTTTGTTCGCCATAAGTTTTCAGGGTATGCTCAGACGTGAGTCCCTTGCTCACTTTGCCACTGGATTTAAGCAAGCCTGGCTGAAGACGGCTGTAATGCCAGAAACCGGTCCTAGGAAGCATGAATCCGGTCCAGGGAAGACATGGCTTGGCAGTTCGGGCTGGACTGTTCCCATGAGGCAAGGGGTCAAAATGATTTGCATATGGCCATGTCTGAACTGGGGTGGCAGAGTGGGCTAAAGAACGGTGATGGATTAAACCCAGATCTGTTGAGTGGGCGTGAGTGTTTGATTGGTTCAGATGCTCCGTCCATCACCACCCCCTTTTGTACCGCGATGTACTTTAAGGAGCACGGACATTCGATGACATAAACAACGAATTGGATTCTGCACGTAATTAGCTCCTTTATCTGCCACATTTTGTTATTTGGTTGCAATACTTCAGCTGTATTTTTGGCAATTTGGCATACTTTGCATGAATGGCATTTCAGGAATCCCCTAGTTTTCAGCCATTGTTTCCCTTTCTTTATATCCTTATTCTAGTGATGACTATGTACCAACTTGTCCCTTAAGTGTTTCGCTCTACGAAAGCTGACATTTGGATGGTTACCCATTATTTCTCCCACTGTGGGGTCTAGTTGTAACAATTTCCAATTTTTTCTGAGGACCTCCACAATTTGTTTCGTATCTCTTGTGTAATCCAAAATCAGTCTCACAGTGTTTTCTGTTGTTGATTGTATATTAGGATCTGTTGGTATTATTTGCTTAAATTTCAGAGTGTCTTCTCTTTTCTTTTCGTTTGCACTAGTTCAACATTTTTTGATCGTGCATTTTTTGTAACCTCGATGTTTGAATCTTTGTGCCATCTTCTCGCTATGTTTTTGCTATTCCTGAGGTTCAGAGCAAATACGATGCAATCCGAGAAATTCTCCATATGGGATATTATCCTTTATTGATTTTTTGTGGAAACATCCGGCATGTAATGTGGCATTAGTGGATGTCTCCGTCATGTGTAGAGTGGTTTCTACTTTGTTATTTAAAATGTAGATTTCTGTGTCGAGGAATGTTGCTCTTTCATTACTTATATGACATGTAAATCTTAAATTGGCATCTGTCGAGTTCAAGATCTTGAAATATTCCTCGAATTCCTGTGTTGTTCCGTGCCACATGATTAGGAGATCATCAATGAATCGTAGCCACTTTGTAAGTTTGTTGACATATGTATCATTATTGGGATGCCACGCTACCTGTTGTTCCCACATCCCATGGTAAGGCATGCGTATGCTGGGCTAAAGGAGAACCCCCTCGCACATCCTTTTACCTGTTGATAGATCTCATCTCCAAAAACAAAGACATTCTGCATTAAGCACATTTCAATCATGTCCATGATCATTTGATTGTGTTGATTGTAATGAATCTCCCATTCTTTTAAGAAATAGGCACATGCATTGAGACCGATGTTGTTGGCGATATTTGTATAGAGCGAGATTACGTCCATCGCAATCAGCAAATATGATGGTTGCCATGGTAGTTCTTGAAGGTGCCGAAGGAGATCGGTGGTGTCTTTGATATATGAACTTAGATTTAATACAGAGGGTATTAGGAAGACATCAATATAATTGGCCACTGGCTCCATCAGTGACCCATTTGCTGATACAATTGGTCATCCAGGTGGTTTTACTGGGTTCTTATGTACTTTTGGTAAAAAGTATATAGTTGCTGTAATGGGGTGTTCTGTGGTTAGGAATTTTCTTTCTTAGTCATTGATTAGGTTCTGTTGTTGCCACTCTCGAGTTTTGCGATCAAGATTTTCTTTGTATAGCTGTGTAGGATTCCTTTCCAATCGCCTGTAATATTCTCTGTTTTTCATTTGTGAATGGGCTTCCAGAACATAGTTGATCGTATTTAAAATGACGATGTTTCCACCCTTCTCAGCCATTTTAATAGTTATAGACTTGTCCTCCATTAGGTTCTTCAGAGCCAATCTTTCTTCTTCTTTTAAGTTGTCTCGATATTTGTTGCCTTTGATTTTGTAGATGTCTTGTACTACAGCTTCCTGAAAAAGGTCAATCTTATTCCCCTGCAAAAGTTGTGGATAGAAACGAGAAGGTTTTTTGTCACTTAAACCTGCTCCTTTGGGGGTTGCAAGCCATTGTTTCCATGATGATTTCTGTCTCCTCTGTTATATCCAAATTCACGAGGTTTAGGAAAGCAGGCATATCCTCTATTGTTAAATGTTGTTCAATAGGTTTTATTTATTCTTTTTTCTTTTTCTTTTTTGTGAAATTCGCCATTTCCTGAATTTCTTTGAAAATCTTTGCAAGTTTAATTTTTCTTACATATTTGTAGATGTCGATTCTTGATTGGGCCACATCCATCGATTGTGTTGGGCAGTAGTTGATCCCACGTTTTAACAGTGAGTTTTCATTATCCGTGATTGTCCGTTTGGATAAATTCATGACTACTAGTTCTTCTCTGTCATCAGGGATATCATTCCACTTTATTTCGAAGTTTTCTGGCGCATGCTTCTCGTTTTGGTGCCAATCTCTTCTGGGCCACTTTCTCCTCTTGCTCCTTCTTGTTGTTTTTTTGATGATGCGGCCGGAGTTCTGGGTGTCCATCTTCGCACTCTGTCTCTTCCTCTTGCCGATTGGCATTGATTCTGATTCTGCTCCCAGAGCTTTTGTTGGAACACCGATCTCATGTCTCCTAAGAAATTCTGTGTTGTTTGTTCTTCACTTGATTCTCCCTCATTCTCACTTGCTCCAGTGGATGTTAAAGATGTGGCACTGGTAGAGCTTTGTCTCTCACTTGCTAGATTGCTTTGATTTTTAAAAATATAGATTTTTTTTGCATATGTAAATATGCGACTATGGGCATAATCCTCCTTATCTCTTAGGAATTTCGACTGTGTCCTTGCTTTCACTGTTTCCTCATGTTTCTCAACATATTTTTCTAAATCTTCTTTTAATTTTGTCATTTCCGGGTTCATCACTTCAGTGGCTAAGGGCTAGATGTAGGTAAATCTATTTTACCACTTCTTAAATACCGAATTTTACTGATTCGGTATATAAGGAGTGGTAAAATAGAGGGGGGGAGATGTAGGTAATTCCAGATGTGGAATTACCTATTCGGTAATATTCGGTATTTACCGATTCGGTAAATACCGAATCGGTATTTCCTATTGATTCCTATGGGCTGTGAAGGCCAAAGGAATCAATGGGAAATACTGAATCGGTAATTACCGAATCGGTAAATACCGAATTCTGCAAGGGTGCGGGGGGTGTCACTTTGACACCCTCCAGCACCCCAAAAATTGACATGTGCGCCATGTGGCACACAGACATGCCCTAAGGGCATGTCTGTCTGTCACATGGCATAGGTGTGCATGCACACATGTGCATGCACACCTGTTATGTTATGTTATGCGTTTTTATTTGGCGCACAGATGCTCCAGCTAAGGAGCGTCCTGGCGCCCGACAAGGCAGCTGCACAACACAACTAAACAATAAACAAGCAGTGTAAACAAACTAAGGGAATAAAAAGGTTTTCACCGCACGGTGAAAGGAAAGCAAATCCCTCATAGCGCGGATCGCCGGGGGCAGGGAGTTCCACAGGACCGCCGCACGCACTCGAAACGAGCGTCCTCCAGCTCGACTCCGCTTGAAGCGTGGCACGACAGCTAGTTCTAGGTCCGCAGATCTTAAGAGTCGAGCTGGGGTATAATGGGCGAGAAGGGCCAAAAGGATCGTTGCTGGGGACCCCTTCAGAATTTTGTAGGCGACACAGAGGACCTTAAACTGGATCCGCTGGGCCACCGGTAGCCAATGCAATGACCGCAGGGTACTGGAGGTAGGACAGAATCTTGGGAGGCCTACCACCGCTCTTACAGCGGCGTTCTGAATC
This sequence comes from Lissotriton helveticus, assembly GCF_964261635.1. NCBI lineage: Eukaryota > Metazoa > Chordata > Amphibia > Caudata > Salamandridae > Lissotriton > Lissotriton helveticus. The sequence continues at coordinate 747,391,303 of NC_136072.1, read as the reverse complement.
CGTTGTAAGCGCCCAAACTCCGCTTGGTTCAGACCAACTAGTAAGGAGCTCGCATAATCCAGCCTCGAGATGACTGTGGCTTGGATCATGAGTTGCCTGGTAGGGGCATCGAAGAATTTAAGCACTGGACGGAGCCCGCGCAGGATGCCAAAGCAGCAGGCCGCCGTGCGTTTGGTATGACACACAAACGTAAGGGAAGGGTCCAGCCAGACCCCGAGGTTCTTAAGCTCGGCGACTGGGATGGGAGCAGGACCCAAATCCCCAGGCCACCATCTCTCTCCCCAAAGATCCGGCTGTCTGCCAAAAACCATGACCTCAGTCTTACTAGCGTTCAGCTGGAGACAGTTGGACGTCATCCAGCTGGCGACCGCCCGCAGTCCTTGTTGAAACCTGGGGGCATCTACTTCGGCGTCCCCGCTGATCGTAACCGCTAGCTGGGTGTCATCGGCATATGACACCATCGTCATACCCCATTGCCTGACAACCTCAGCTAGCGGCCTTACGTACAGATTAAACAACGTAGGACTCAGCGAGGAGCCTTGGGGAACCCCCAGGTTCAACGGATGGAATTTGGACTGGTGAGGTGGGACGGTCACGCTAAAGGCCCGGTTGGCTAAAAACGACCGGAACCACTGGAGAGCGATGCCGGTCACACCAGACTCCTCTAGGCGCAGCAGAAGGATCGGGTGCCAGACGGTGTCAAAGGCAGCGCTCAGATCTAATAGCACAAGCGCTGCCGTTTGTCCCGCGTCAAGCACGGAGCGGAGGTGCTCCACCATATAAAGCAGAGCCGTCTCCGTGCTATGACCAGCCCTAAACCCATTCTGCGTCGCGTCGAGGATATCTGCACGGCGGAGATGTTCCGAGAGGACAGCGTTTACGTGTGCCTCCGTAACCTTAGCCGGCCACGGCAAGAGTGAAATCGGCCGATAGCTCTCCGGCTTGCTACCGTCCAGGCTGGGTTTCTTAAGGATAGGCCGAACCATGGCTCGCTTCCACTTCAGTGGAACCTCGCCAGATGTTAATGACGAATTGATCAGAGAGCATAGCGGCGAGATATCATGTACCGCTAGGTCTTTGAACACATCTGGGCAAAGTGGATCCTCTGGGGACCCAGACTTCACTTGACGGGCCAATGTGTCTAGGCTATCAGATGTTAAAATCGGAAAGGAATGCAGTCCATCAGATGGTAGAGGCTTAACAGATGGATTAGCCGAGGGAGTGGCCAAAGGAAAGGCCCGATAAATAGCATTCACCTTTTCCAGAAAGAACTCTGCCAATTTTTCACAGTGCTCGACGGAGCTCTGGTGCGTCGTTGTTACCTTTTTGGCAGTGAGGTCTTTTAATACCTTAAAAATAGCCTTGGACGGGTTCGAACTAGTCCTGAATTGTGCAGCATAAAATGCGGCACGAGTTCTACATACCGCCCGATGATACACTTTGACAGTAGACAGGTAGAGAACTTTCTTCGTGCTGTTGTAGGCTTTACGCCATGCCCGCTCTGCACGCCTACAGGAGACCTTCAGAGCACGCAGTGAGTCGTCATACCAGGGGCTGGCTTTACCGGTCCCAGTTCTGCAGCCGACTAATGGAATAAGAGTGTCCAGAGCCCTAGATACCCAATTACAAAACCTGTCATAAACCTGATCAGGTGACCCCGTGATGACAAATGGGCAACCGATAGGAGATGGAAAAACTCATCCAGCTTAAGTTTATTCCAGCGTCGTCTTGGAATCGAACACACCACTGGCTTGGGTTGAATAGCCGGAAAAGGGCACTGGATCTGTATCAAGTAATGATCAGTCCATGCTAGAGGTGTGTAGCTGGTAATGCAGGCTTCCGTAAGATTAGTAAAAAACGGATCAAGGGTATGACCCCCTGAGTGGGTGGGCTGTGCCACCAGCTGAATCAGCTGGAGCGCCTCAAGATCTGCCACAAAACTGGACACCGAGGGGCTGATTGAGTTGTCAAAGTGCAGATTTAAATCTCCAATGATGGAGAAATTGGAGCACCCCGTAGCCAGTTCACTAATGGCGTCAGGTAGCGCCGCTCTAAAGGCCACTTCACTTCCCGGTGGCCGATAAATCAATAGCCCCGACAGGGTGAAGTTAGATGTGATAGCTACCTTGAACATTGCACTTTCGCAACCCGGAATTTTTTGACACTTCCACGTACAAGAATAGCAGGATTTGACAGCGAGAGCTATTCCTCCGCCTCTAGAAGCTCGGTTTAAAGTAAATACCGAGTATTCCGGCGGGAAGGCCAGATTAACAACGGCCGTATCGGCATCCTGCAGCCAGGTCTCCGTCACACAGAATAGGTCAGGCAACTCCTCATCTAGCAGATCGCGGATATCTAGATGGTGCCTAACAAGCGACCTGGCATTGAGATTCCAAAGGCTGATATACGGTTGTAGGCTAATGGCCGCACGGGTGGTCTCCCTGCAGTTCCTACTTACAGGGGCAGACATGATAAAACATCCGCAACCACACGAGAACGGGCCGCATAGGGGGTCCACCCGAGGTGCAGTGCAGGTCGCCCAGGACCGGTTGATGGCGGCCAGACTGTCTCTGGTGTAGCACCGCATGATGGCCAGGAGTACGGCCAGGAGGAGGGCCAGAGTCCAGCCACGTCCAGCACGTCCTGTCGCGGTATTTTAACACCCAATTGGATTGGGTGGTAAAATACCGAATTTGTAGGGCCTTTGGGACTCAGAAGAGTCCCACCTACATCTGAGAATTACAGAATCGGTAAAAATACCGATTCGGTATTTTACAGAATCGGTAAATTTATCGAATCGATAAATTTACCGATTCTGTAAAAATGTGCCCCTACATCCCAAAAACCCATTTACCGGTCGGTAAATGGCTCCGACATCTGGCCCGTAGTTTTTTTCCAATTCACATAGTTCTTCCTTGACTTTATTTAAGGCCACTTCTATATGTTTAATCAAGATTGATATCAGGCCCAATTAGGACTGTAGTACATATTCACCCCACTCTTTTAGGAGGTCATTAGTTGCGTCCTGATGGCTTGGCATCAAAGATATTCTTAGTCCCCTGGGGACCCTTTGTACTTCCAAGTATTTTCTTAGCGTGGTTAGCTCCCACCATTTGTTAATTTCTGTTTTTCCCATAATTTTGATTTGCTTCTTATATCCGATTGTTTGGCTTGGTTAGAGTTTTGTAATTGCAATGTTTGTGATGTTGAATCCTGATCAAAGAATGAATCCTTTTGTTCATTCCGTTTTGCTTCTCTTTTTTCCATAATTATTCTCTAAAGAACCAGAAAAATGCTTTATCTTGCCTCATACACTGTCACAAACGTCTTCTATTTGTTCTATTTGGTGGATTGTGGACACTATCCATAAGGGGATTATTATGTTGTTACTGCAGTTTCTGTTTTGCCGCCCAATCTCATTAGATGTTTGTGTGCTGTATTTTTCCAGTACAAACACCACCCCTTCAAAATGAAAGAAACCAGCTTATGAAGATAATTATTTTCAAAACCCGATCTAACGCAGCTGTCCCGGCTGAGCCGTGCTTACCTACACCTTCCGATGTGGGTCCGCCGGTTCGTACCTTTTCTGGCGTGTCCATCGTTGTTGTTGTACTTCCACAGGCGCTGGCGGTCACCAGGTCACGTAAGATTTATTTCTCAAAATGGCTCCAGTTCACGGACCTCTGGGGCTCTACTCCCGGTGCATGCTCGTCGACAGAGCCATGTCGATAAAGTTTACACAGCCTTCTTTTGCTCAAGAAGAATTGGTACGCACTCGCAGTGTCCGATATTTCCACAATATCTTTATTTTCAGGTAGGCTTCTGGTTCAAAAGAAAATACAGACGCGTTTCATTAGTGACCACTAACTTGATCACGGTTGGTATGTACACATTACAAAACAGGCTATAAGCAGTATTTTACAAAACATGTGACTAGTTACCTCATTGCTATTAGATGATGCATAGCATTATGGTACTTGTGGTCAGATACGGGTAACACCATTTATTTAACAAACAGAAAAGCAAGATCTTTTAAGGTACTTTTTCTCTCTCTATTTTGATAAGGTTTGCTATTTTTGTTTGATTATCTTTATTTTTATTTGCCCACATGTTGGCACTGTGTGCTCAGGACATTGCGGAATCTTCCTCCCTTTAAGCCTCAGTCTATGCTTGAAATTTACTAGACACAAGGTCGCTTTAAATTTTTCAACGCCTTTGTATATATATATATATATATATATATATATATATATAGCAGTACTTATCAACAAGTCCAGTCGATAAAACGGCAAGCACACAGGTATCCAGTTTCAAAATCCTTTAGTACAAACCCCCTTCACCCTCGACAGACGCGTTTCGCAGTAAAAGCTTCGTCAGTGTCAGTTTGTGCATAGGAATGATCGCCATTTTAAACCCCACCAGACATTTCATTTTCCAACCACATAGAAGATGGTAAATCTAAGTGAAAGTGGTGGCCATTTTGAAGTGTAGTGTTTTACATATACTGCATTGGTTATCATGGCGAATATAAAGTGCTCTAGTGCAAATTTAAAAACATTAACAGCAACAAACATTTCATTATTGTCGTGCACACATCATTTCATTGAATTAGTCAAGTTATAAGAACCCAATCAAAAAATATATTCAAATATAAGTTTTTCCTAGCTCTTATTTTTGTTATGAGGGGGTGTATCCCCTAGGTATACTTTTTTAAGTTATCGGGACTTCATAACTTGTTGATTATTTTAAGTTGTTATCTCGCCCTGTATGGGCTTGAATCCAACTAGTCCTTTCATAGCTTGCAATGTCGCATTATTGGAGTTTCTAAGTATAGCCTTGGTGGTGTATTTTTCTATTTTCCAGTTTAGACCCATTGGAGAACATTTCTTCCTCAACTAAAGGTGCACCCACATCTCCTCATCATTGTTAAGACCCCACGGTGTCATTGTTTTGAGGTCGATGATGTACCTAGATTCTGCGATGCGGAGTGCCTTTTCCCTGTCCCCACCTCGTTCTAAACGCTTGACTTGGTCTATGTAATAAAAACTAAGGAGATCCCTATTGCTTTGATGATATTCGGCAAAATGACGAGCTACCGGATAAGTTTTATCCTTATTCGCGATAGCTCTCATGTGTTCCAGGATCCTCAGTTTTGTGGGGTTAATAGTACTGCCTATGTAACGTTTCTTACACGGGCACTCTAAACGGTAGACCGTATAATCGGAGTTACAGTTGAGATGTTTAGTGATATTCCTATTCTGTTTTCCTTCTCCCGTTCTTCCTGGATATTCTTTGACTTTTTTACTATACTTACAGGCTTTGCAGCGAAGGCATGGAAAGAACCCCTTTATACTGTTTATGGTCGGGGATTCAATGAGAGGGGAGAAGTGGCTGTGGATTAGATGGTCTGATAAGGATTGGCATTGTCGATAGGTTATCATCGGCCTATCTGACAGGTGTTCCCCCCCCCAAAAAATATATATATATTTATATATCACCGTATCTGCAGTAGGTATTTATAGTTAGGACCTATTTTCCATAGGAAATTCGCAACATTCTATTCCCAATAACTTTGGCGCGGGTTGACGAATCTTCGCAAAATTTCCAACACTCGTGGCCCGCTCCGGTCTGCTCCTATCTTGAAAGTTTCGGAGCGATTTGGCAAGCGGGGGCTGAGAAGAAAGGGGGCTCCCAAAATGTGTTTTCCCCATGCAATTTCCCATAGGAAAGTTTAGACACGGCTACAGCCCGAACTGCTGAACGGAATTACACCAAATTTTGCAGAAAGGTAACCCTTGGTTCAGAAAAAACACTTTTTGTTAAATGCTGTAAATCTTTTCAGTAGTTGCTGAGAAAATCAAAATGTAAAAAGTTTCGATATCTATGGCCGCGCAGGATCCGCGCACCCTCCCGATCACAAGCTTTATGCTAATTGGCTGTCAACACTTAAAACCAGGAAGTGTTGGCAGCCATCTTGTGTCTCGGTAGAACCGAGGCACAAGAAATCAGTAAAACAAATGTGCAAAACACGAAAAGGGGGCAGGGTAGAAACACCCTGACCCCCTAGGCCTGCTTAGGGGGTTCCACAAGGAACCCCAGGGCCCCAAAATGTATTTTTTTTTTAAATCAGCAAAATGCGCGGAGCTCCTGCGTTGCGTTAATATTTGGCCCCCGGGAGGGACAAAGTCACACTCTGGGCTTTTTCAGTTAAATGGGTGGCAGGGCTCAAAGGCCACCCCCCAGGCCTTATGTAAAATATTTGCGGGGGGCTCATGGCCCCCCACACACCCTGGGGATTGCCACCTCCCCGGGGCTCTAAATATTAAAATTAGGGGGTCCGTGACTGACCCCCAAGCCCAGGGGACCACCACCCCCTGGGGCTTTGTAAATGGTGGGAGGGGGCCAGGGGCCCCCTTCCTGGAGCCTTGTCATGGCCCTGGGGACCACCACCCCCATGGCCAGCTCCTGGAGTGTCCCGGGGTGCCCACCCCGGGACACTGCAGGTTGCTATGGCAGGGCGGGAGTCTCTCCGCTTCCGCCCTGCCATAGCAAACTCTGCTTTGGTATTTGGAAGAGAGAGCAGGAAACCTGCTCTTTCTTCCAAATATCAAAGCAGATTGCTATTCCACACGGGGAGCTGCATCTTAGCAGATCCCAGTGTGGAAAAGCAATACCGGCTCCCGCAGGAGGTGGGGAGCCGGAGGAACCTTTTGGGGATAGGGGACCCCCCCACGGTCCTCAACAAAGAAGGCGGTCCCCGGGGCCAGAAGTGGCCCGGGAGGGGGGCCACGCAGCCCCCCTCCCCATAGAATTTAAAAAATATATGTAGGCAGGCCGGCCCAGGGGGATGGGGTCCCCAGGGCCATAAAAGTCCTGAGGAGGGGGGCCACGCCCCCTCCCTGCAGCACTCTGCAAACACACCCCCTGGTGCGTTGTAAGATGCGGAAGTAATACTAGGGGGGCCTGGGGGCCAACTAGCCCACCAGGAACCTCCAGTATGCAAGAGGGAGCTGCGTTGCAGAAAGGTGTTCGAAGGCCTGCCCCTTTTTACACCTCTCTGCAACAACGCTCTGTGGCGCTTACTGAGTGATGTCACTGACCATGTCATGAGTGATGTAATATGTGACGTCATCAGCAGTGCATTACGGGCGCGTGAGTGATAGTTATCTGAACTAACTATAACGGGGGAATTTCAATGGTTTTGTACGAGTGGACTGTCCAACTAACTATAACGCCCCTGAAACCTATGTTTTTTCTGTGAATATTATATATTCTTTTCTTTGGAGAGATTTTCCGTCATATATACTGTGCTTGCCTGCAGCACAGCACAGAAGGCCCTGCAGCAAGAAGTGACTCAGGATTTTTAAAGGCACCCTGCTGCTTGCAGCATTCACAAGACTGAGGAATCAGTATTCCCGAAGACCACCGTCAGCTATGAGATGGACGGTGAGCGGACAGAGATATTTATGCTTTAATGGGCGCCCAGTCTCGCATTTGACTGCCCCCACTCCCTATCTTCACCATGGCGAATGGTAGCTGCAGCATACACGGGGACTAAGGCGGACCCTGTTATTTCATAGGATCCTTGGGCTTCCCAACATTACCTGGAGCCTGCACCGATCTGATGATCTTTCTTACTTCCTCATGAAAACCGACCCCAGCAACGCCGTCACAGTGCCTGCTGGGATTTGAAGTCCGACTTACCTGGCACAAACTTCTATTGGTCAGTCGACAGCTGCAGAGGGAGGAGACTGTGGTGCGGGCGGGTATTTTACACAGGTCAAGTGCAACAGGGAGGAACTCTTTACAGCGTTGGGCGCTGAGGAAGGCTATCCATGCCGAAATGCATCCGCCGCCGCTGGGACTTCTGACATAAACCTGTGTCCTGCTCTGAACCCCCGGTGGCGTCTGTTCTTTTCTTTGGAGAGATTTTCCATTATATATACTGAGCTTGCCTGCAGCACAGCACAGAAGGCCCTGCAGCAAGAAGTGACTCGGGATTTTTAAAGGCACCCTGCTGCTTGCAGCATTCACAAGACTGAGGAATCAGTATTCCCGAAGACCACCGGCAGCTATGAGATGGACGGTGAGCGGACAGAGATATTTATGCTCTAATGGGCGCCCAGTCTCGCATTTGACTGCCCCCACTCCCTATCTTCACCATGGCGAATGGTAGCTGCAGCATACACGGGGACCAAGGCGGACGCTGTTATTTCATAGGATCTTTGGGCTTCCCAACTTACCTGGAGCCTGCACCGATCTGACGATCTTTCTTACTCCCTCATGAAAACCGACCGCAGCAGCCCCGACACAGTGCCTGCTGGGATTTGAAGTCCGACTTACCTGGCACGAACTTCTATTGGTCAGTCGACAGCTGCAGAGGGAGGAGACTGTGGTGCGGGCGGGTATTTTACACAGGTCAAGTGCAACAGGGAGATATTCTTTACAGCGTTGGGCGCTGAGGAAGGCTATCCATGCCGAAATGCATCCCCGCCGCTGGGACTTCTGAAATAAACCTGTGTCCTGCTCTGAACCCCCCGTGTGGCCTCTGTTCTTTTCTTTGGAGAGATTTTCCGTCATATATATATATATATATACATATATATATATATATATTACTGCTCACACTCCCTTTACGAAAAAGAAGTTACCGCACTCACGGGTCCATCAAGCATCTGTTTTATTCACAAATGTAAATGCTCTGGTTGGGACGCGTTTCGGCTAACGCCTTCCTCGGCCACAGTTTGTTTATCGGCGAGGCACGCCATTTTAACATTTCATCGTACATGCGCAATTAGCATTTTGCCATCAACACAGAAAACGGCTTCACGGAGCCCGCTCGCAGAAATACATTGCGGGCGCCATTTTTAAATTACTTCAATAAGGTTCAGTCAGCATACGATTTCATTACAGTTACTGAGATTATATCACCGTAAATTAACAAAAATACATGTAATTCTGCAAGGTAAATTAATGACCAGTTATGCAGAGGCAGTCATGATTTAGCTCTGTATGAGCATACATTTAAAACAATTTTGCATCAAATTGCGCAAACAGAAAATATATGGTGGCATTCATGACTATATATACTGAGGTTCAAGGTGTACTACATGATATGGCAGTGGGTGAGGCCTCATCATGGAGTACACTCACAGATGCGGTCTTGGGTCCAGTCAGAAGTGTATTCTTAACCTTCAGCTCAACCCTTTGATAGATATGGCACACAACAGCAAGGATTAGTAAACAAACAATGTGTAAAGCATTTAACAGCAACAATAAGCAGAATAAGAAATTTACAAAACAAGAAAGAGAAACAACTACTATTTATAAAGAATAGACAATAGTTTTATGATTTTTTAGATACCTTAATCATTAAAATCAGCCAGAGTTTTCCAGCGATGCAGGTGTTAGAACTTTTTATAAATTTTGAATGCCACGCAAATAATTGTTGGCAAACAACAATTTTGAAAAGTTAGTAACACTTAGTTTGGGGACTTTAACCAGGGTTGGGTGACCTAATCCAACAGGACAGAGGTCTAGGAGTCGCAAAAGAAATCTTTGGAAAGTTACCTAGCCACCACAGCATTTTCAGAGCAAATTCCAAACTTTACAGGACAGCCGCCATTGACTTCTATGGAGTGGTCCTAATGCTGAGGAATGTCGGCTTAAAGATGCTCAATGGAGACTCCAAATGCTGTGCAGTCCATGGGGGTGAAGTCTGGTCGAGTCCTCGGTCCACAGGTGAGGGGGGCAACTGTGTCCATGGATCTGAGGCTCCTACTACGCCTTCTATGCAGGGGTCAAAGGACTGCTGATGCAGACCTTTTGATCTTGCAACACTGCGGTCACGGTTCAAATCTTTGGTGGAGGCCAGAGTCCCTTGGAGTACAGGAATCCGGTTACAATCATCATCAAAGGGTCTGACAGGCTTGGGGGCACCTCTTAGCTAGTTACAAATTGTCTGTCGGAGTGCTAAGCATCCAGTCGCGGCAAAACAACTGCGGTTACTACCAGAAAGGCGATTTGGGTTCTTCCAGCTTTATTGCCCCAAGTTCCATTCTGGGGGTGGCAGGCAACTGACCCTTGGAGTCTCTGTCTTGGATTGGAGCAGGAAATCAACTTTTATCTGAGTCAGGAATGCAGAACAGGGTCCAAGCTCTGCTATCCCAAAGTGAAGCAGGTGAAGTCACTGTTGCTCCAACGTTGCAGCCTCTCTTTGTGCACTTCCAAAAGTGCAAAGTGGTCTTCTTCTTGTCCTTGTTCTAAATCCAGCAATGTACTGAAGTCTCAGGTACCAGAGTTGCCCATTATATCTGAGTAAAGTGCCCCAGGGGAAAACATGGTCACTAGCCGATGTAAGTAGGTCCCTTCCTATCTAATGACAGTTTCAGTGATGTATGGCATCTGGCTGTCCCACAGTGCAACTTGCATGCCACAAACAACATGGTTGAAGTCTTCCTCGAGTGTAGAGACTTTGGTAGCCCACTCCAGGAGATGTGGCTACAAGGGGCTGTTTCGCCGTGGAAAACTGGTTCTGAAACTGGTTTTCCCTTATTTGACCCTGGCTCTACACTGCCCAGAGGAAACAAAAGGCTTCCTGCACAGAAGTGTTGTTGCAGTAGCTCTTCAAAGGCTGCATCCCTCTTTGATGCTTCCCTTTTGGGCTAACACCATTTGCAGCCCATCCTGGGGGGGAGAGGGGGGGCACACATACAGTGCAGCAACAGCCTTTGCTCCTGGCCTGGGAGTTGGTTTCTTGTCTCCCCTGGTGGGCAGAAACCTGTCTTAGTCCCAGTGCCGCTGTAAGGCCACTCAACCAGCTGGGTTCAAGAATGACAACTTGAGCAAAAGTGTCCAGCATTAAATTTTACATTAATGTCAACTGCACCACTGAGTCACATTTGATGTCCCCTTGAATTTGATTCCTTACAGAGCGTTCTTAGGGAGCCCCCGTCAGGATTTATATGCATTGGAATACCAACCTTTAATACTGCAATTCCCTTATAAGGTTAATTAACTCTCCCCAGCAAACACCAAAACTTTAGGGTGTTGCTGTACAGACAAAAATACATGTCTCTATTAACAATGTACAGCTCCTTGTCTAAGGGCTTCATCAGCCTGCTTAGAGGAGGCTTATATATTGTATATATTGTATGCACATACTCTTCAGTCTCCAATGGTAGTTGAAAGTCATGATTTCACTTTGTCACAAACAAAGAGGCACAAGCAGTACTGAGGCTCATGTGTGGACAGTCAGCCTTACATACCCTGGGTACTATAACCAATTGGGCCCATCCAATTAAACATACCATTTTGTGTAAATGAGAGAACGCTGTCACTGAGGTCTGGAAAGTAGGCTTCAGTGTAATTTCAAAGTTGAAAACCAGCAGTCAATAGTCCAAAATGGGGCAAAATTTGGGGGAAGCCAGCACATAGCCTGCTTTCACACACATTCTCACTGAAAAAAATTAAAGGTTACAGCGATGTTATGATTAGGAACTAGATTAAAAAACAGAAATTCTTTGGAAAAAAAACAAAGGTCACAGGGGCGTTCTAGATAGGTTCAGATTATAAACATAGAAAACAATACATATTCAGTAGTTATAGTTACCCCAGCTAACGATAACTTATGCACCCCCCACATTGCCCTGTGTATGACCTCACATATTACATCACTCATGACATGTTCAATGACATCAGTGATAACATCTCACACGACAACTCAAATTACTTCTCTATATAGGCAAGCCGGTCTGCGCCCGTCCGTGACTTGACTGCGGCCAGCGCCAGGGACCCTGGTTCTCCGCCCACCCACCGTTACGACTCAGCTGCCCTCCTCACACCCAAACCCGGCAGGAACAACAACTGCCAGCTGTTGATGTCCAACACCCCTACAGTCAGTTCTCCTGTTGCCACTGCTGCCAAACCTTTACCACAATCCACACCACCACGGTTGATGCCCCTATGCTGGACACCAACACCACCTAAGCCCTGAGGTGCATCCTCCTCAAGGTGCGTTACCTGCACAGGCATGCTGTAGAAATTTGGGACCTCCTCGACACCCTCTCGCCAGCCGTCACCTTCTTGACGAAAACTTGGACCAATAACACCTCCGCCCCCGACATCGCCACCACGATCCCCTGACGGATACAAGATCCATAGGAAAGACTGCCCCAACTTTCCAGGAGGAAGACTCGCTATCGCACACAAGAGCTCCCTCTGAGTCACGACCTCCAGCTCAAGTGACAGCCTGCCCACCACCAAACTCCTCCATTTCCAGATCAGCCCCAGAACAATGTTAAGAGGCACCCTTGCCTACAGATCTACTGGAACTCGAATGACATTCACCACTACCATCGCCAACCTCTTCGCAACCCACACCATCGCCTTCATGGACTACATACTCATCTGAGATCTCAACTTCCACCTCAACAACCTCGGCAACCCCAACTCCTTGACAACTTCGACAACCTCAGACTGAAACAACTCAACACCCTCACCCACAAGGCAGGACACACCCTCGACCCCATCTTTACAGGAGGCAACACCATCCACTTCAGCCACACCACGCAACCCCCCTGGATGGACCACCACTGCGTACACTTTCACATCAGCAAATCCACTGCACCCAAACCAGCACCCCGCCCTCCATTAAAGAACTGGAGCAAGGTCGCAGAGGAGCAGCTCAACTCCACCCTCAACCGTGCTGCTCCCGCCACTTTGGCCGACGCCAACCTCGCAGCCAAAGAACTCTACAGATGGCCCACCAACTTCACAGACGAGCTTGCATCCCTACATAACCCTGACAGACAGTGCCCGAGAAGGGCCACCGCTGACCTCCAAGAATCCAGACGCACCTGCAGACTTCTAGAGAAGAACTGGAGAAACAGCAAATACATGCAAGACTGCACCACCTACAAGAATACCTTGACAGAATACCACCAATGCATCAGATACCCCAAAAGAACATTCATCCAGAACAAGATCCTTGCCAACTCCAGCAATTCTAAGGAACTCTTCGGCATCATCCATGAATTCACCAAACCCCCCAGCGAAACCACAGACATCACCCCTTCCCAGGATCTCTGCAACAAGCTTCACTCCCACTTCCACATGAAAATCAAGAGCCTTCATGACTTTCCAGAGTAAGGGGCTTTGCTCAGCTCCACTTAGAGCCTGGGCTAATATTGATCAAAATCATTTACAGCAGCTACTAATGTCGTCAACCCCCGCTGCTGTCAACAATGCTGAGCTCGCAGCAGAGTCATATTCTAACTGGCTCAACTCCGCCTCCGCCCAAATAGTCCCTATAAAGAAAAGGGGCCAACGCAGGGCTCAGCTGTCTGCCCCCTGGTTTTCGGATGCCCTCAGGCTTGATAAAAAAGGTTTCAGATGCCAAGATAGGAAATGGAGAGCCCAATATGATTCCCATGGGAGAGAAAATTATAAACTCTTAGTAACCAAGTATAAATCCCTGTTGATAACAGAAAAAAGCAGCTTATTTCTCATCACAAATTGAATCAGTTAAAAACTCAGCTAAATAACTTTACCAAGTTATTAATAAGCTCACTAAATAACCAGATTGCAAAGGGGATTGGATTAGCCAGTCTATCTGCAATGAGAATGCCTTGCATTTTAAAGATAAAGTAGCTTCAATTTTCAAAGCCTTTGATCACACTGAAAACCATCATCCTCCTTCCAACAATCAAAACAATGGATTTGGCAGTCCTAACAATGATTCAACAATGAATACTCTCAACTCATTTGCCCCGGTTTCTTCGACGCAAATAAAAGATCTAATTTTGACCATCAAATCAGGCTCTCCAGATGATTCGTGCCCGCCTTCAGTTATCAAGTTGGTCCCCAACATTATTGCAGATCACTATTCAAGCATGTTTAACAACATGTTTAGAACAGAAATCGTTCCTTCCTAATGGAAACAGGCCTCCATTCGGCCTCTTCTGAAAAAAATGAATGCGGACCCCGAAGATCCCGTTAACCACTGGACAATCTCCAGACTCCCCTTCCCTGCTAAAATAGTTGAAAAAGTGATGAACATTCAACTAAATCAGTTCATTAAGGATTTCAATCACCTAGACCCCACCCAATTTGGGTTTAGATCGGAGCATAGCACAGAGACTGCCCTTATCAAGGCTACTGATAAATTAAAGTTCATCCTGGACGAGGGGGAAGATGGACCGCTCTCATCTTGCTGGGCCTGTTTGCGGCATTCGACATAGTGGATCATTCCATCCTGATCCACTGTATGGAAGCAAAAGGCATTAAAACCCTTGCCTTGAAACTAGTTTCCTCCTTCCTGTCAGACAGGGAAAATGTGATCAACATCAATATCTTCTCTTCAAACTCGTTCCGTCTGCCCAGTGGTGTTTGGCAGGGCTTCTCACTTAGTCTCACCCTTTTTAATGTTTATGTTGTAGACCTGGATCCTACGGTTCAATCCTTCGGGTTTTCTCTTACATCGTATGCAGATAATAAGCAAACTGTGCTATCAGCAACTAAGAATGCATATGATACCAGCCCCCTCATTCATCATTGTATGAACCACATCTATGACTGGATGGACAAGCACTGTGTTAAGCTCTATGCCGGGAATACCGAGGTGATCATACTTGGCAATAAACCCAATTTCTGGTCTGACCCATGCTGGGCTGCAGATATGGGACCCCTTCCTGTCCCCACCAGGAAAGCCTGGGGGTCATCATTGATGAGCACCTACTTTTAGGCATTCAAGTCAATACAGTAATCTCCTTCTCCTACAACATCTTGAGAATTATTTAAAAAATTCTAAACTTTCTGATTATGTCAGTAAGAAAGTCAGTGATCTCCACCTTAGTACTATCAAAGATAGACAATTTTTACGGTCTCTATTTGGGCCTATATGCCCAATACCTGAACAAATTGCAGGTTCTCCAGAATTCTGCAGCCAGACTTTTACTAGTAGTGCCAAGGCACCATTCAGACTCCACCGCACTCAAAGACCTTCACTGGCTGAAGGTTAAAAACAGAATAAAATTCAAGGCCCTATGTTTGACCTATAAAGCGCTACATGATTCCGGACCCACCTTTTTGAAAGAAACCTTTCGAAACCTAAGATCATCAGGCATGTGTAGAATAAACTCTATTAGATTTAAAAAATATAAATGGGGTGGCAGCAGCTTTGCGGTCAGAGCAGTCACATCCTGAAACTTCCTGCCATTCAGCATAAAGTCTGCCCCTTCCTTGCTTCAAGTTAGAAAAGTTTTGAAAACTTGGCTTTTCAATCAGTAGGTTCTATTACTCTGCTCATCGTGGCAGACAGAATCAGTGCCAAGACATCTTCGGGTATACATTGCGCTTTACAAATTGGGCAACAAAACATAACAACTTCAACGACCAGACGCCGGACTCCGAAACCACTCCCGCCTCCAGCAATGCCTGACAGCCCACCGTCTCCTCCTGGACCCCAGTCACTACCAAAGACACCATATAGACCATGAAAGGCATCCATTCAGGAGCCCCCATGGACCCCTGCCCCCACACATCTTCCACAGAGCCGCCACCCTATCGCACTGGAACTACGACACACCATCAGCACCACCTTCGAAACCGGCATCTTCACCAACGACTGGAAATGTACTGAATTCAGAACCCTACTCAAAAATCCCTCCGCGGATCCCACAGATCTCAAGAACTACCGACCCATCTCCCTCCTCGCCTTCACAGCCAAAGTTACTGAGAAGACCGTCAACGTCCAACTAATGAAATTTATTGAAGAAAAACTCCATCCTCAACCCCTCCCAACCCCGATTCCACAGCAACCACAACACTGAGACCACTCTAGTCGCCGCACAGACGACATCTGCACCCTCCCCGACCAAGGAAACACTGCCTGATCCTTCTCAACCACTCACCACCAGACTCCATGGCATTGGCATACAGGGAACCGCCCTCAACTGGATCCGCTCCTTCCTGACCGGCAGGACTCAAAGAAGCAGACTTCCACCCTTCCTCTCCGAACCCACAGAGATCAACTGCGGAGTACCCCAAGTATCATTGCTCAACCCCACGATCTTCAACATCTACATGACCCCATCACCGCTGTCGTCATACAGCATAGACTCAGCATAGTATCCTATGCAGACGACACCCAGTTTATCCTCTCCCTCACCAAGTACCCCCTCACCACCAGACTCAACATCCAGGAAGGAATGAAGGACATCACATCCTGGATGAGCAGCAGCTGCCTGAAGCGTAACTCAGAGAAGACAGAGGTCTTCGCCCTCGGACTCTCTCCCTCTGCATGGGACAACACCTGGTGGCCCCCCGCCCTCGGTAGACCCCTCACCCCCACAGATAATGCCTGAAACCTCGCCATCGTACTCTACTCCTCCCTCTCCATGGCCCGACAGGTGAACGCCATCACCTCCACCTGCTTCAACACCCTCCGCATCGTCCAAAAGACATTCAAATGGATCCCCCCAGAATTAAGAAAGAACTTCACCCATGCACTCATAACCAGCATACCGGACTACAGAAATGCCCCCTATGCCGGGTTCAACAAGCCTATGCTCCACAAACTCCAGACCATACAGAATCACTGCTGCCAGACTTGTCCTCGGCATCCCTCAACACAAACACATCTTCCAATACCTGTTTAACCTCAACTGGCTCCCTTTGAAAAGAGAGTAACTTTCAAGATACTCCCACACGCATACAAATGCCTCCACAACACCTGTTCAGAATATCTCAATTAAATAATCTTTTTCCATGTACCCAAGAGGAACCTCCGATCTGCCAACCTCACCCTCGCGCATCCACAGAGCTAGAAAGGGCCGAATAACCTTCTCCTACATCGCGGCCAAGACCTGGAACGACCTCCCGATAGATATCAGACGCACCCCCACCCTGCACATCTTCAGGAAGACCATCAAGACCTGGCTCTTCGACTGACCAGAGAGGCTCCCCCCAACATCTTTCGACCCTCATCGGTGATTAGCGTTCTTAAAACCCCCTGATTGATTGATTGACAGAGAGAGAGAGAGTTAGAGAGAGAGAGAGTGAGAAAGAGAATAAATAATCAGGCATGTTAACTCTCACAGTTCTTTAAATTTTAGCATTTCAAACCTACTGAAATTAACCAGGAAAATTGTTGGTATTTACTGAGACATGCAGCACCAAAATCCGCATGTTACTGCCCAAATGCTTGCAATGTGCACTATTAATCTCATTATTCTGAACCTTGAGGCATCAGATTTTGTCAGGTGCAATAAATAGCACCTTTAATCCAACAAACTTTGAATCAGGGCCCTTAAAAGGAAATTGCCTTCCTTCTGTTACACAAAATTCGGTAGACAATCTAGTATGACGAAAGGAAAACACTCTAGTTCGTTGGAACATATAACTAGAGAATATCTGGGGTGTCTGATATTTATTGGAATATACATCCTAGAGTGACTAGGGTCTGTGTAATTGAATGCTATTTCTCAAACGGATTCAACCCCTCATATTAACGCACGCTGGTCTATGACCCTGCTACTATCTTGTTTTTATGCTGCAGGGGTTGTGCAGCGATTTTACTTACCTTTTCCCTTTAACAAAACGTTGTGACAACGAGAATTTGCTGCAGCAAATTAGGTACTGTAAAATACTTTGTAAGCATCACAAAGCTGCCACCCTGAACCAGTCTTACAACGTCAATAATGTTCATTTACTGTGGTAAAGATGGCCCTGCCTTCCTTTGTTATGTGCAAGATTTGCTTTAGGGAAGAAGGTGCAACAACCAGCCGTGGATCAGAAAGTAAATTGAAGTACTAAAACATGTGATCTTCACTACATCATCTAATAAATAAACTTGAAGCTCGAATGGTTTACCGATAGCTGTCCTTCTCAAATCTCACAAACATATTTTAGGCATTTAAATAAAAAGCAACACCATAGGGTATTAGCAGCAAATATATGTGTCAGTAAGTGGATCAAAAATTAAGCTATGAAAAAACAGTCTTATTTACACATAGCACTAAATAGGTGAATATCAAAAGCAGATGAAGGCCATAGTCTTTACACGGTAAAAAGCTATCCATGTATGAACAGACCTCCATAGTGCTAAGAATGAAATGTAATTATGCATGAAATTGAGAGAATAGTAGTAGTGAATAATAAAAACATACTTTTTTCAGGAATAAAATTGTCAGATACCTCCTAAGACTCACAATGGCAATGCGAACCAAGAATTATGATTGCAAAGACATAAATTGCACTTGCCTGCTGGTGTCTACTTTTTGCGTTAGGACTGCATGTCTACCCACTATTCTGACCACAGGTGCAGCATCGCAGTTAATACTGGGTTGGGATGCCCATACTTGAGAAATGTGGGTACTGAATGTGAGGAGAAAATGATATGTTTTACCACTAGCTTAAGATAGCATGCTTAGTTTGTTTTAAAATATTTGCACGTATTGTGTCTTGCCCTAAATATTACGGGTCTGACAACAGTGAAAAGTGATCTGAAGTCCCTTTCTTTTATCCACAGGCCAGGTACTGTCAGGCAGCCACAGTGCAAGCATCTCTATGCTGACCTCAACCCTGATTTGGAGAGACCACCTTCTCTAAAGGTGAGAGGCAGTTCAACCTCAATACCGGTTCCATCTAGGGGGACTGCTGAAGGAGGACTGTCAGTGCATGTGCAGATCAAATACCCCAACCACTTTTCATCATAGAAAGATAAAGTCACTCTTCAGCCCATCCTACATTACATTTACCCTTCATTTCCACGTGGACTACCTCATTCTCTTGGACTGCATTATGTCTTCACTGTCTATCAATCTCTCTAAATTTGATACAGGTCTACTACATTGTCACTCACCCTGGCATCTCTTTCAGCTAATGCAATTAAAAATATTGTTAATTTCTGAGTAGGCCATCTTTATTGTCAAAATATTTGTTACGTAGACATGTATTTTGATTTCTGAAGCAGTCTCAGGACCCAAATTTTCTAATTTATAATGCAAATATCCAGAATTTCATTGTTGCCCTTACACATTTCTATCAATCATTTAGATTTTTGGCCATAGGCTACAGTCTGTATGTTGATCTCTGCCACCACCTATTAAAATTGTTCTTATTCAATTTCCTGCCACGTTTCATAAGCTCGTTCTGACGACCTTCTGGCTACCACTGTATCCACTTCTTCTCAAAACTACTGACCCCACAATTTTATTTTATTCCACCAACTCTTCATTTTTTATGGCTCCTTCAAGTTCCAGAATTCTGTTTTATCTTTAGTGTTGGTATCAAAAACTCACTTTGATTTACATTGTTCATTTCACATACAGCACACCCAATATTGACATCATAGCTACATTGACTGTAAGCAAACTCTTATTCGCTATGTCTAGTCATTCTGTAGATATGTAGAGCATCCTAAATATGGTAGATAATCAGTGGCGTAACGAACCTTGAGGGGCCCCCCCTGCAGGGTACGTGAAGGGGCCCCCTCCGGGCTCAATCTAGTGCCCCCCAGCAGAAGTACGGTGCTGACGGGGCCCCCTGAAGGGTGAGGGCCCCCCCCACACCGCGGGGGCTGCAGGGGCCTGTGTTACGCCCCTGTAGATAATTGGTTCCTATAACACTACACAACATAAGCACTACTGCATTTGTTTTCAACAGGTTCTTCAGTTTCCCTCGTATTGTCTTACACATCTAGCAAACAACCCCTCAATTACCACATGACAGTATGTATTCATCACATATGTATTGTCCCATTGACCCCTGCAACATATATTCAACTCCTTCACTCTGGACACTGCCTAAAATTCTCGTGTTATGGGTCCTTCACTTTCAATTAGTAGAGTCATGTTAAAACACACCTTTGTAGTGCTTAGTTCTTCATTGAAAGCATTCATTGAACTCGGATGCTTCCTGAGGCTTTCATTGAAATCTCATATCTCTAGTGAGTCTACTTACCCATTTAAACGAGAATGGCTTGTTTTGTAAATTGCACTTTGCGGTACATTTTGTAGTACAACAGTACATACTATAAAGTGTAAGTTTTGCTTGTACTGCCTTGTTATTCAATCAATCAATCACTTGAGATTAGGAGAGTGCCACTAATCACCCGAGAGGGTATCCAGGTGCTAGGATCTTGCTGTGCTCTGTCAAAGCGCCAGGTCTTGAGTCCCTTTCTGAATTCCATGAGAGAGTGTGGGCTTCGGAGGTGGAGGGGAAAGTCGTTCCTGGACTTGGAGGTGAGGTAGGAGAAGAAACGTCCACCACTGTGTTTTCCATGGATGCGAGGAGTGTGAGCAAGGGAGAGGGACGTGGATTACTGGTGCCTGGAGGGTTGGTGGTGGTAAATGCATGTTAGTCCTTGGTGTCAACCGAGAGCCATCTGAAGATTTTTGAGAGCATGTGAAGGGTGTGGAAGCAAGAGGAGCCGAATGAGTTGATGTAGCATTTCATGGTGAGTTTGCCATACAAGATAATGCCACGGTTATGACTGTGGTCTGTTGGTGTGGTTACGAATTCGGAAGGCCAGGTGTCATTCCACGGGGAGGTGTTGTTTCCAAAGATCAGCACTTCACTCTTGTCCTTGTTGAGCTTCAGGCAGTTGGTTTTCATCCACTCAACAACACTCTTCATGCAGTTGTGGAAGTTGGTCCTGGTGGTGGAGGGATTGAGTTGTGGGTCATCTGCTTCGGAAATTATGTTGAGGCTCTGGGTTCTGACGATGATGACCAGGACCATCATTTAGATGTTGAACAGGGTGGGGCTAAGGGTGGAATTTGGGTAGAGTTCTCCACCTTGACTGCACAGTCTCTGAACATCTAAGGATAGGTTTTAGTAATGAATATGGGAGGGACACAGGGGAGTGCGTGGGAAAAGCGGCAGTTACTACTAAAGGGGAAGTGATTAGGGAGTAGTAAGAGGGGTTTAGGCAGGGTGCAGAAGGGACGTTACTCACACACACAAGAGTAAGCCAATTACTTTTCTCTGGACTGGAGGCATGTAACTTACAATTTTATAGTAAGATTACACTCTGAGTTTGTGAATACTGTAATACACTTTATACAAAGTGTAAACTTATTCAAAAGTAGAACTTACATCTGTGAATCAGGTCCGTTGTGTGTAATCCTCATAGAACATGTGAATATGACTTCTTATGAATCATTGGTGCTTTGGATTTAGGTGGCAAATGCATGCCAACTAAAGCCTTTTCTCTTAGACTTTCACAGGATATTCTCAGTAAACTGTGTTATTCACAAACTGAATGTGATTCAGTTTCACATCTGGCCAATCATGAGCTGACTTTTGCCATAGATGTCATTTAGATCAGAGGGTTCTATTACTCCACGTACCGTGGGCCTTGATGGATATGCTAAGTTGCCTCCATTGATTTATTTACTGATTTCGGAATCTTTCTATAACATCATAAATGTCATGTTGCAAGCAATATCAAGTACAATGTGTTTGCTTACTAGAACAGAGATCATTAGTACCAGATAGCACCAGGTGTACATAGTTTTTCTTGTTAGAATGATGCAATAAATGGTACCTGTGATTGTGATGGTTTAAACAAAAGTTTGGACTTCGGGGTCCCATTACGGGGAGTGACAAAAGGGAGACGGACAACTGCTACATGTCAAGGGCAGTTGTAGTCCAGTTAGAATGAGATGGACATGCTTGGTTACTCATATTTCCTCAGCGGTTGCCTCCACCTCCTACTTCACAAATCTACCAAGGATGGTCGTTCACTGCATCATGCCTAAGATTTGCTTTCATTACCACTACAGTCCTCCATTCAACCACTTTGATTATTAAATTGCAAACCTCCATTAGGTCTCATTGTGTATGCCCCATCATCAACTCAGATATTTAAAACTTTTCTCTTTTTGCTTTCATCAATTCCCTTTTTTCCACTGTATCATTGGTTCACCACACACTGAATGAGCCTCTTTTCTTATACTTAACTTGGTGCTGTGTCACTGCGTTTATTATATAATGACTGGCATTAAAATGCAAA
This sequence comes from Lissotriton helveticus, assembly GCF_964261635.1. Lineage (NCBI taxonomy): Eukaryota > Metazoa > Chordata > Amphibia > Caudata > Salamandridae > Lissotriton > Lissotriton helveticus. Next base: position 747,369,285 of record NC_136072.1, on the reverse strand, counting down.
CCCAGCTGTTTGGAAGTGGTTCTGCATGCTGGGTTAACACCCTTCACCAAATTCACTAACAAAAATAATGGAAACATGACTCCTTGTAATAGAGCATGAAAATAATAGTTTTGCATTAGTTACAATTATTTTCATAACATTTGAAGGTCCATAAAGGGATTTTCTCAGTATGACAATTTACTCAAAGAGAAAACAGGATTAAAACAAAGGTCTCCTGCGCTCTCTTACAAAAACAGAAAGAAAATAGACCACATTCGGCATCATCTGTATATAACTAAAGCACCATAATACCACATGGAATACTTATAATATGACAGTGTATTTCATCAATGTATCTATTATCGAAAGGCACTCAATGCCAACTCTCAACCACATCAGTGGCACGGAAGAAAGAAAACGTACTTAAACCATTTAACTAATACAAATTTAACATTAAGATTAAGATTTTTTAGATCTTGAGAGCCTGCAGCAATTTTCCAACGTAAGTCTGCGACTTGAAGACTGAGTCATATGCAGCGTTTATAAAGGTCTAATGTATAACAAGGAATATTTTTAACCACTGGCTATTCACATACATTTAAAAAAAATGATTAGGGAAAGGAAGGACGAGGAAGATACATAGATCAACCATTGATACCACTAACCCAAACTTGAAATTTGTTGAATAAAATGTATATTGCATTACAATCAAAAAATGAAAAAATAAACTGGATTAAAAATAAGAGAATGAGGCCTTTCAATTTGAAGTTTGGAATTCAGCAATATCACCCCCTCCCCACCCCAAATATCTTCAAATTCTTCATTAGGTATACCATTTGTACAGAATTTAAGTGCATTCCTCATTTTTCTGTTTTTCTGCTAGTGAACTAACCACTAGCATATGAATACACAAAACAGCTATGTGTTTAAAAAACATCCTCTAAGGCACTAACAGAATATTCCAATCTACTTTTTGAATTTTAAGGACTTTCACAGAATGGATTTGTGCATTTTTTCTGAGCTTCTTTTCACTATGAAATATAATTGTACTTCTGCTTGTTTCCTATTGTGTGATGAAAAATGTCTTGCTTATTATTAGGGTGATCGAGCAAGCTGCATGAGGATCATACAGCGACATGTGTTCACACTCTTCTCATACAAATCTAGTATTGCAAGCACTACCTCGTCGATTCCTAGATAAGGCATTGGTGGTGATAACACAGGGCTCTGCCTAAGAAGTGAATTTCTGTGTGAGACCGTTCATAAAGGAAACCATCTTTCTTCTATTTCCATAATAATTTATAGCTACATTGGTCTAATAATTTTGCCATACTCTGGTAAGGCTTTACGTCATCACAAAGTGAGGCAAAGCCACGAAAAGCAGCACATTGGTATTTACTTTCCAGTGTGAAAGACCATGCACTGCAAAGTTTGCCTTTTCTCATCTCAAAAGTGATTTGTGATGCTTTGCTTTGCTTTCTGTCACGCAAGTGTAACTGAGATGTTTCCTGGACAGATCAGCCAAAACAGCCACCTGATTTAACCCAAAGTCCTTCCAGTAAGATGGCCAGACCAAGCTTTGTGTTAGTACAGCACACATCTTAAGCATGGGATGCTTCTGTAATGTCAGTCAGCATAGGAATTTATAGTTGAAGTTTATGTTTCCAGTTCAAATCCTATGCTAGACAGTGCACCCTTACCAGTGCGCCATGATGACAGGCTGTGCTTCATACTAGGTAGCCTAAATATGGGTTAGTGATTTCCATGAGTGACCTTCGGCGAGCGAGCGAGCCTGACCGCCTTGAGAGAGGTTGGAAGGGTTTCTCCCCCAAAGAAAATTTTGAAAAAAGAGTGGGCTAATTATTTAGGTAGCTGCTTATTTAGTATAACCACAGAAATGTATCCTAGATCGCTGCCTGAATATATCTCCCTTGAGGGGACCATACATCCTCTGAATCAGATTTCCTAGGAGTTCATCACTAACAAACTGCATGCCACATGCCCTGTTGGACTCCCTTGACCAATGGCAAAATGGAGAAGTCACAAAACCATGCTGCCTGGTTCATCTCCTGACTCCACCCCACCACTGTCCTTGAGTCACCCCGTGATGAATGGAAAGACCGCTGCCCAGTGAAAGAAGCAGGTCGTCAATGCACGCATGATCTCGTGGGGTCCTTCACATATGAGGCAGGCCAGTGTTTCTGAGAGGATTATAGGTTTGTGGAGAGTACCTCAGAGTGAGACAGCTGTGCCTCTGAGAGGGTTTTAAGGTTTGCTCAGAGTCTCTCAGCAGTGAGAAAGGCCTGTGCATCTGAGAGGGTTTTTGGGTTACTCAAAGTCCCTCAGATGGTAGCCCCATGCCTCTGAGACAGATGTGGCCAGACCACAGAATGGCAGCTACTCAGTTGTCTGCCATCTGCTCTCACACTAATCCTACTTTTCAAAGGCACTAATAAAGCTGGTTTAGACATGGCAAAGAGCCCCACCTTTCTCCCTTCCACCTCACCTATTATGTCCCTTTCATCTTCCTCATCCAGCGTTCTCTTCTCCCCTCCAAATAAATACAGAAGCTTCAAGTGAACCTCCCCCCGAATATATACAGATTAATAGTCAGGACTTGCGGTCAGCTGTGGAGTCTTTGAGAAATTCTAGCCACCCCCCATCCCCGCCCCCACCAGAATCTCATGGAACTTTAGGAGGCTGATCACTCATTAACTACTTTCAATGATATTCTAACATTTCACAGCCTCAACCCGACTGACCCCTATCTCCAGTCCTGGCATGTGCAGGCTTTGGCACCAATTGGCATCTGAGAAGGTGCCCTCCTAGACCTCACCAGAGGGTGCCCCTCCTTTCACTTGCCTCACGTAGCTAAAATAGGCAGCAGTGGTAAGGGTCACCAGAAGTGCTAACTTGTCAGCAGGGTTTAGGAGAGGCTCCTACTACTTCTATTTGAGATCTTTAGGTAGCCTAGTTGAACAGAAAGTGCTAAATTAGGGTTTACATTTCATGAGTCCACAGACCCCAGCCACTTTCGGTCTCTGAGTTTACTCAATAGAACATAAACAGAGTGCAGTCAAATCAACACACTGCAGCTACCCAAAGGAGCCCTTCAGTGCAGCAAGAGGGGCTTCGGTGATATATTGTCCACCTTATGCCTGCTGCTTGTCTTTATGATTAAAGATAGCACATCGAAACACATCATAACTTTAGGAATATCTATCCAGGCAATGCTTTCTACCCCTCCCTCCAAAAGCATCATGCAACATAAACACACACTACACTGACATGCATTACACTAACATTTCTAATAAATAAAATTAAATGGTACTTATTAGTGGGTGGCACCATGCAGATCCTCGTTGGTGTTCTTCTGAAGAGATCCCCTAACAAATCCTGGCGCTGCTTTCATGCTGATAACCAGCATGAAAACAACACCAGGATTGGATGGACTGGTTTGGATTGACGCTCCTTCAGGTCCTGGAGGCCCATGCTTGCTCTCTACTCAGCTGTCTAAGACAGCTCAGATTGGAGAGCTTCAAAGTGCACATGTCAGGCTCGAGGTCACAAGACAGCCAGCCAAACTAACATGCAGACTTTAGAGCATGCAGCCAGCAACTGCTCCAGTCCCGACTCCTTTATGCATGCTGCCAATCTGCAGATAACAAATGTATGATGATACAACGCATGGTGTTACCACGCAGTAGGTAACAACGCGGTTGTTACAACATCCACGTTGTTACCACGTGTGGCTTTACATCGCAAGTCGTTTCTACGACTTGTGCTAGATGGCGCACTGGATTTAGGAATAGTATAAATTACTATTCCAACTCCAGTTAGCGCAACAGCAGGGAATGTGTTGGGTTTAAAATCCAACACATTCCCTGGTGTTGCACGTCCCCTAGCGCACGTCGTAGAAGCGACTTGCAATGTAAAGCCATGCTTGGTAACAACGCAGTCGTTGTAATGACCGCGTTGTTACCTACCTGTGTGGTAACAACAGCGTTGTAACCGCTGTTTCCCACAGAGAACACACCCCGTATTTCTCCCAGCATCAGGGGGCAGGCACAGATCAGTGAAATATAAAATGGCAATGAAAATATTTAATTGCCATATTTTTTTACAGCTATGCAAGGCTCGCAGCGGGCGGGGAGGGTGATGCTCCTCCGACCCGATGAGGAGACTGCCGCTAGTATCCTGACATTCAGCTGTTCCATCGTTGGGCTTCTGAGAAAACGTTCAGGCCCGGGCACTCCCTCATTTACAACTTAAGCATTGATCTGCATAGTTGTTCAATATTCCAGGTGGCGCTGTATGTGTCTGTGTGAAATCTGAATAGCTTTGATGTGGTTGAGTGTTTGTCGTCAGATGTCAGTGGTGAGGGTTGTGTGTCAGAATATCTTAGAAATATTTTCTAAAATAAATATTGTGTCCTAAAAAGCATTTACAAAAACATCGTCCCACTGGGTGTAGAATTTCTATTATTAACTTCAATGGGACTATACTTTTATAAACGATTCTTATGGCAGAATATTCTATTCTGGAATAAAATCTTGTTAGGGATAGGAGTAGTGTTTATTTGGTGTGCAGGTTATCTGTAATTTAAGGGGAGTGTAGTGTGAATGCGTACGAGGGATATGTACTGTGATTTATAGTGGAAAGTGGGACTGTGCACGGTGGTTTATGGTGCGAATATTTGAATGTGCATGGGGTTGCTTGCTGTGGTTCAAAATGTGAGTAGTATGGATGAGCATTGGGTCTGGTGTGTCTCGTGTAGTTTTGAGTGTGAATATGTGGTATATTCTCTGCGATTTATGGTATGGTATCCTGATGATGACATTAGTGTGTATCATACTTTGGGTTGTCGTCTGGTCAATATCTACAATTTGATACTTAATCTCATTAGACTGCAAAAGGGAGATGTAGCATATACAATGAATAAACTACCTGTCATAATCTGTATGCAGTGGTATGATGAAGTGAAGAGTGACTGCGTGTGTAATGCTCTGAGTGTTCTATGGGTGAATATCTTTCAGTGGTCAGTTGGAAACTGAAGCCAGAGGGTGAGCACTGCACCTCCATTGTTCCTCGTGTGGTAATCATTTACCTGTACAGATAAAACACGTGTAGCTGCTTAAACAGTCTTTACAATGAAGCTTTCTGTCCACTGTCAGCATGTGTCATTCATTTCTTCTGCTACAGAGTCTTTTACACCTAAATACCACAGCTCCCCCGCCTCCATGTCTTCAACAGAGCAGTACAGAGCATCATTTACAGCATTGCAGTGACAGTGCATAGGGATCAGTGTGAGATTTCCAAGGAGGAAACCACAATGCTCACTATGCAGCTTTCTAGCATATCAACCCCCATATCCTTCTTTACTTCTCTTGCTACAATGGCCCCCTAACCATGTAACACTTTAGCTCTTCCATGGCATTCTTACATCAGAACCTCACCCTTCTGTTTTTACGGTGGCAGCAAAGTGCTCCCGGAGCATGTATGGAAACTCAGGTTAGGGGAGGTCTTCTCCTTACTTTTCATGGGCATTCAGTTGCCATGTTCGAGCCAATTTTAACTGATGCAATTGTTTGAACACCTCTAAACCAGCTGTGATAAACACAGACGTTTCTCTTCCTCTCTCTAAGTGTGGCCTCTAGCTCCTCCTTCTACATAGCCATGAGGGCATGCTTTTTTCCCTGGACTAATAGCCCTTGATTTCTCCGTCTTTCCCAATCTGGTTGTTCTATCTGCCTCCATCCTTTAGACTATCATTAGGGATGACTTTTAAGAAGGCCCCCCACTGATTAATCTCTTTAATGGGTATTTGGTCTTTTTACAAGCACGACAATGATATAATCTAGTATTCCATGATAAGTCTTCTTATTCTGTTTCTTATTAAGTACACGATAACTAAAATATGGTAGGATTCCAACCCTTAAATATGCTATCTGCTGGATACAATTACCTAGGAATGACAATGCTCATGTTCTGTGGCAGCTGTTGAAAGGCATTACAGAAACGCCGGGAAGAGTTTGGTGCTGAGGCGGTGAATGGACCTCTGAGGAGGCTTTTGTCTTGACTCACATGTTCTGTCTCCCTTAGAGCTGCCATATGAGAAAGAGCCGCACTGTGATCCACAGCGGCGGCCATTTCCAGGTGAGCGCTTCCCGCGCCAGCATCTCTTGTCCAACAGCAAGGCTAAGCGGGACAGCCTTTGTCTGGCCAACAATGAGAGTAAGAGCTGCCTGACCTCCTGTTGTAGAGCAGTCTTTTTATCCCGGTCTGAGGCGGTTTCATTATAGCTGCTAGCGGTAGCTTCTGTACCGACATCCCGCTTACAGGCATTCTACACTGGCACGCCACAGGTCGCAGACTGTGAAGTATTTTTCCATTTTATGTGACACAGGCATCGCGCATAACCTTTCCATGCAGAGCAAATCATGCAAGATAATTGCTAATTAGACCTTATAGGAGTCACACATTGCTCTAATGGGGAAGATGAGTAATGTTTTGGAGATGTCCCTTTTAACTATAGCAAAAGTGTCCACACAGTCTCGAGCAGGCATGGGGTTCTCATTGTTTTTCGGCCAGCTTACAGGCAGAGGTTTGTCAGGTGGGAGGAGAGGGCTCTTTCGTGAGTCAGGAGGAAGAAAACAATACATGTCAACTGTCTGCTGTCTTTCTAGTTCATTGCCAATGTCTCGATTGCAAGTTGCAAGGGGCACTGGCATTCCAGGGCTGAAATTGCTTTCTGTGACTAATATTCACCACCCTGCACCATGCACAGGGGCAGCTCTAGAGCTGGTAGCGCCCGGTGCGACAATGTTTGTTGCCGCCCCCCCCATGACCACCTCCACCACGGATTCCCTCACCGCCACCCTTTAACAGTGCTCATGTCTCCATAACCACGCTCTCTCAGATGCACATATAGCACTCTCTCTTAGATGAATGTATAGCGCCTCTCATACCAATATAGGGTGTCAGAGCACTTTGCATCACACACACATTACACAGAGACAATCAATCAAAGGTGTGTAACTCAGCGTGTAGGCGATGTTACATAAGACAGAGGACTACAAGGTGTAGGAGTCTCATGTTATCCATACTGGTAGGCAGTAAAGTTTAATAGTGCTTGGTCTAGAGAAGCACAAACACAGGCCTCATTTATGAGGCCTTGCGTTAGTTTTGCGCCTCCGATGCGTCACTTTTTGTGACGCATCGGCAGCGGAAAACATGCCTCCTATTTACAAAGTGATGCATCTAAGAAGATTTGTCACTTTGTAACCCCCTGCGCTACATTATACCTGCGTCAGGTATAATGTATGCAGGGGGGCGTTCTCCCGCAAAAAGCCTCGTAGAAGAGACGCAGTGAAATCTATGAGATTTCAATGCGTCACTTCTAGGACGCCATTGCGTCAAAATCTTACGCCTGCCTCACAGCAGGCGTAAGACTGACGCACGCCCTTTCACATGGAGCTTGCCCCATATGAAAGGACGCATTGCTGGAGTTGCGTCACTTTTGTTACACACTTCAGCAATGCGTCACTTTTGCGCCATACAGATGCATCAGAAATACTGACATATCTGTAACTCCTTGCGACATGATGCATCATACAGTAAATATGACACATCAGGTATGTTGCAAGGAGTGCGCACTGAGATGGAGGAGTTGCTTTCACGCAACGATGTGTCATGTCTCATAAATGAGGCCCACAGAGTTTAAAAAGGAACACCATAGTTGGGGGTTCACTTTAATAATGAGAATAGATTTCTTCCCCAATAAATCCTTTTTGCAACATTAATCTTCTCTCAAATCAATACTTTGCAGACTGCATGCACTTCTTTGATAAAAGTTAATAGTTCAGTACAATCACAAAGTACATATAATGTAAATGGGTCAGTGGAAAACTGCTTTTAAAAGAGACATTGTTTTGTTACTTGTAATTTATATATTCAAATCCTATATTAGGATTTGAACTTATAAAATGCAAGTAAAAAAATGATGTCTCTTTTAAAAGGAGTAACCCGCTGACCAATTTACATTCTATGCACTTTGTAATCTGTTCGGTACTTGTTTTCTGCTACAGGCATATTAACCCTCAACACTACTTTTTAGTGAGTCCAAATCCCTAATATACAAAACTCCGATCTCTCTTCAGGAAGAACATTAATCATAGGATTTATCCTGACATATTTTTGTTGTCTGAAAATTGCTGGAGAAAACAAACGCAAAACACACAAGATGATGGACGGAATGTTGCACAATGGCAAAACATTCACCCCCAGTCACAGATCTGGGGTTAATCCCTCGATATTTTGCTCACCAAGCCACCCCAGTTCAGACATGGCCATATGCAAATCAGTCTTGACCCTGTGCCTCATGGGAACAGTCCAGCCTGAACTGCCAAGCCATGTCTTCCCTGGACCGGAATCAAGCATCCTAGGACCGGTTTCTGGCTATCAGCAGTCTTCAGCCAGGATAGCTTGACTCCAGTGGCTTAATGAGCACGGGACCCACAACTGCGCATACCCTTCCCACATAGGGTGAACAGCAAAACACACAAGATGATGGACGGAATGTTGCACAATGGCAAAACATTCACCCCAGTCACAGATCTGGGTTTAATCCATCGTTATTTTGCTCACCAAGCCACCCCAGTTCAGACATGGCCATATGCAAATCAGTCTTGACCCTGTGCCTCATGGGAACAGTCCAGCCCGAAATGCCAAGCTATGTCTTCTCTGGACCGGAATCAAGCATCCTAGGACCGGTTTCTGGCTATCAGCAGTCTTCAGCCAAGATAGCTTGACTCCAGTGGCTTAGTGAGCACGGGACCCACCACTGGGCATACCCTTCCCACATAGGGTGAACAGCAAAACACACAAGATGATGGACGGAATGTTGCACAATGGCAAAACATTCACCCCCAGTCACAGATCTGGGTTTAATCCATCGTTATTTTGCTCACCAAGCCACCCCAGTTCAGACATGGCCATATGCAAATCAGTCTTGACCCTGTGCCTCATGGGAACAGTCCAGCCCGAACTGCCAAGCCATGTCTTCCCTGGACTGGAATCAAGCATCCTAGGACAGGTTTCTGGCTATTAGCCGTCTTCAGCCAGGATAACTTGACTCCAGTGTCTTAGTGAGCACGGGACTCACATCTGGGCATACCCTTCCGACATAGGGTGAACAGCAAAACACACAAGATTATGGACGGAATGTTGCACAATGGCAAAACTTTCACCCCCAGTCAAAACAAACGCGGCAGCAGGTGCTTTTAAATAATAAACTTGCAAACACATCGCCCCCCGGAAGGCAGCACCCGGTGCGGTGGCACTGGTTGCACCGCTCTTGAGCCGGCCCTGACCGTGCAAATACATGTTTACTGGCCAAGAATGGGGGATAGCGTGCAGATCCCAGAATTACCAGGACTTTTTCCCGCAAGCTTTGTCTGGAATCCAGGCAGTTTCCAAAGTGATACTCCTGTTTTTTGGATGGATGAATTTCTTTGGGGAAACAGAGGTGGATTTATGGGATGCGAATCTGGGCAACTTGGAATCAGGCGGGCTGGCCTGAAATCACATCTGCCACATTTTAGTACATGTGCCATTTCAAAGGCAGTGACAATACGCACATATAATCCCAGGCCTGATTACCGCAAGCCTGCCGAGTACATTTGTGCATTGCAGTGATCGTTTCTGCCCTTTTTTTATGGTATGGCAAATGTTGCAAGTTCCAATATTCATGGTAAGCTGCAAGCTCAGCTTCACACTGCAGGGTGCAGCTGTAACCAAAACGCTTGGAAGATAAAAGTGATAATTTCGTGTTGTTCCTTCAAAACCTCTCAGAACAGGGGTCTCAAGAGCAGTGTCAAGGGTTACAAAAGGCAAGCCACTGGTCATAGCTGCCCTCATTTAATTCCTATTCCCAAGCACATAACCGTGACCTGTGCCCATCAGCATGTACAGCACAGGTAGCAGCACAAGCTTCCGTTACTCAACAAAGCATCAAAATCACAGGTTAAATGCAGTGCATCCTTCCTGGGGCATAATTACCATTTGTGCAGTAGATGCAGTTGCAGCAGGGCCTATTTAACCCTGACAACTGGTGTATTTTTACTACCCCAACAACAGTAAAAAGGGCCATTTCCCTTGCTTGCACATGCCAGGCTTGCTACCAGGGCGGGACTGGGAACGGAAACCGGCCTGGCAAACTGCTCGGCTGGACCCTTGAGGGGAGGTGGTCAGTGGGGTGCGGCAGAGCTGTTTGCTAGGGCCAATTTCGGGGGAAACAACATTTACATTGCGGTCATTAGCCCGTGATGCCTTTGCAACACAGTCGTTACAACGACTGCGTTGTTACAAAGCAATGCCATTACTATGCAAATGATTACATCGACTTGCAGTAGATGGCACTATAACAAAAGGAATAGTATAATTTATTATTCCAACACTTTCCCTACTGTTGCATAGGCTGGAGTTGAAATAGTAAATTATACATTCCTAATGTTACAGCGCCATCTACTGTATGTCGATGTAATGACTTGCGTACTAATGGCATCGCGTTGTAACAACGTGGTTGTTGTAATGATCGCGTTGTTACAGAACGCGATGTAATTGCATGCATTGTGGCATGCTTTATTCCGGTTTCGGACGATGTTTTACAGGGGGCCGATATTTCTAGCCCCCAGTAAAAAAAACGGCCCCCAGGGGCCCTAAACCACCCCCCACTGTGGCGGCCCACCGGGGAAACACCCCCGATGTCCGCTACCGCCAGTCTGCCCATGCTTGCTCCGCTACAGCAACCATCCTTAAAACACAAAAAACATGCAAGGCGCAGCAAACAGCAGTGGAATATATATGTCTGAGAGTAGATGAGCAACCGTAGCTGCAAGTTTACCTCACTTTCAACAGGATTAACGAAACAATCAGAGAGTCAAGCTGAGGGCTGCGGCAAACAGTATAGGCCTCCAGAGGCCATATTATAAATGCAGCGCATCTTCCTTGCTTGAGAAAGGTGCACCTTTTAAAAGGTGTGCCCAGCGCAAACAAGTAAAATACGCCGTATTAGGATAAATGCACTTCCCCCAGGGCAGCTGCAAAGTTGTGCTCCTCTGGGGCAGCTTATCCATGTGAAAAACTGAGCGGCTGCTTCGAAGCCGCTCTGTGTTTTACAGAGCAGGTCGTAACCTGCCTGCACTTTTAAGCGGAATAAGAGATCCCTTTGCAGGCAGGTGCAGTGAGGGATGGCGCACCCCTACAATGGGATACCTGGGGGGTGTTCATCGGGCCTCCTTTCTCCACTCCAGAGGGCTGTTCTCAGGGGGCACACTGACATTGTGCCACCTTTTAGGTGGCAAACTATAAGTGTACCTCCTAACAGCTTTGTTGCCGCTGCACCCGTAATACAACGAGGGCGCAGAAGCAAAGTAAGTCTCCAATGCAGATGAGGGAACACCCTCTGGTGATAGCCCTGGTGCACAACACCAGCGCTACTGGTGTTACAGAAGGGGACGCTCAAGCATCTGCTGCCCCTTCTGTAATACCAAAGTGCCCCGGATGTGCGCAAAGCAGACGCAAACACCTGTTGCTCTCCCGGGGCACTTCTTTAATACAGCCCCAGGTGCTCTTCACATCTAGCGTGCCTGGATGGAAGGTCTACTTCCCTCTGCACTTTCAAATGTATGTGTTTAACAATTTCAAGGTGATTGACTTGCAATCCTTTGCCATTAAATACTTAGAAATGTGTAACGGACTCGTCAACCTCCCAATTTTTGTATCCATCTATGATCAGTCATTCACAATTATTAATTATTAGTTGAGTAACTTTTACTCAATATCACAATTACTGGATTCATCAACAGTCGCTTGGGGATTTCTGTCCGCTGTTTGGATTTCTCATGGTAAAGTTCCAAGAGATAATTCTCAAGGTGGTCTCCTGCTGCTTACGTCACGGCCTTCAAATTGACCTATTTAAAAAAAAACAATAAAATAAATAAAAGGGTTTCTCTCCAGGAATATGTCAAATTAGGCTTCTAAACAGAGAGCAAAATTAACTGGGGAGGAGTACAGGGATTGTACCTTCTAGAACTTTTGTTTCATTCTGTATCAATTCGCGGAGTTAGCTGCGAATTTATGCTCCTAAAAGAAGACGTATTTCCATGTTAGTGGCCAGAAGCATTAGAAGATGTGAAAATCTTGACAGTGTGCAACAGCATGCGGCAGAACATTCACAAATTTGTACATAAAGAAATCAGAGATTTTTTCTCACATTAAAAATAGGCCCCAGCTTAATTTGCATTAAGCACCCATAATATCAAAATACAACATACTTGAAATGTCAAAATAAATGTGCAATTACAATAATAGCATTTATGGGTTGACAAGATGAGGAGTACTGGGGGATTGTTAGAGAAAGTTTTCAAGTTTTTTTAGTGAAGTTGTTTGCAACAAAGCATTATCCTGGACCAAAGCTCCACTGAGGCATTAGCATGCTAGTCTTTAATTTAAACCCATATTTTACAAAGTTAGTGTTTTACGTTCAGATATTACAGCTCGCAAATAGTAGGTAAGGTTTACCTCTTTCTGTTTTTGTTCTCTGCTGGTCTGAGCTGTGCTGTCTGAAAAAAATGCACTAACTCTGAGAAATATTGGGTAAAATTAATTCACTATATGCACTGCAGGTGCTCTGTGTGGTGCCACAAAGCTCATCATGATTAGGCCTGGGTGAAATTTTAATTATGCTGGAGTTATGAGTAATTTCAGTAATTACACATTAATCATGTGAGGCAAAATTATCAAGATTACGTGATTACACTGGGCTTGAATAATTAAGAGTAATTTGGGGCAAAAATCCTACATCAGGAGCACTGGTTCAACAATCTAAAAGAGAGTGAGCGGCTGCTGTCTATTGCAGTTCATGTCCTGTAGAATTTAGTGCTATTTTCTTGACGCAAAAGGCATCCACTGACCCCTTTAAGGCACAAGGGTGTATTTTACAGTAAGAAAATAGTGCTAAGAACTGGATTAAGTTTCTCACGTAATTACTCATATTTACATGTACTTTTGCTGTAATTACGCTAGAGAGAAATATTCCAGTTATGCCCACACCTTATCATGAGGGCTTATCTGATGTGTTCATGTTCTGTGAATACTTTGGGCCATATTATATAAAGTGAGCACTGGGAATGCTAAGTTAAGACACAAACTCTGCCACAGGTTTTGGGCTGACTGGTGTCATAAGTAGTTGAGGAGCTAGAGTAGAGCTATTTTACCCCTTTAGATAGTAGTAAATGATTGCTTATCAGAGGGAATTTCAAGGCGTGGTCTGCTTTCTCATGCAATGTAGCAGTATTTGTTGACCTAACTAAAGTAAACAAAAGAGCTTAACACAGTACCACAAGCAAAGCAATATAACAAAACTTAACAAGACACATCACAGTAAAAAAGTCCAAACAGAACAGAATAACTACAATACAAAATAACACATAGCACATTACACTGATGTAAAATAAGTACATCGCAACACCAAACACATATTACAACAGAGTGACTTACAACAAATAAGCACAAACATTCTAAGCACACATTACATGACCTAGAATAGATGTTTGGAGCAAGCGCAGCCTTAAATTTCAACCAAGGATACATAGTAGCGCCAATCAAAAATGTTTTGTGATCAAAGCTAGTTACATTTTAATTATTTGAGTAAGCAATACCAATTTTGCCAGCTTCAGATGGATTACAGGCTGGATTTTTCATGCTGGTATTCAGACTCATGATTTTTAGAGTGCAGACCAGTCCTTGCACTTTCTATACACAAAAACTGATAAAGGACAAAGTTTATCCTACATCAGGGGAGTCTGGCCTGCCACTGTCTGTCCAGGTACAGAATATGCAATAGTATGAAGTGTAAAAGGAACAGTAAAGTAAGAGGAAAGCTAGATGTTATGTTAAATGTTATGTTAAAAAGTACTTATCAAGCGCACGTTCACCAACGGTTTCTTGGCGCTGGGGTGAAAGTAATGCAGCATCAGAGAGAAAGCCTAATCGTTATAAGCCTTGGAGAACAGCCATGTCTTCAGCAGTTTCCTGAAAGGTGCATAGGAGGTGATCGACCTCAGCTCTGCCGGGAGCGAGTTCCAGAACTGAGGGGCCAAGACAGCAAAACGGGAGCCACCATGTTTTTTGCATTTAAAAGTAGGAGTGACTAATAGGTTCAGGTGGGAAGATCGTAGATTATGAGTAGGGACCTAACGAAGAAACTTGGATGAGATAAAAGCTGGGTTATTACCATGGAGAGCCTTGAAAATTGTGAAACCCATTCTACACAAGCCAAGCTTAGCCACAGGGAGACATTGAAGTCTTTTCATCAGTGCTCTAACCCGGTGCCATTTTGGTTTGTGGAAGATTAATCTAGCGGCCTGATTCTGGACTAGCTGGAGGCGTCTCAGTTGATATACCGGGATGCCTACATAGAGTGAATTGGCATAGTCCAGTCGGGAAATAACGAAGGCCAAGATCACCAAGATCAGAGCATCCCGGGACAGGAATCTGCTGATCTTCTTGATTCTATGCAATTGGAAAAACCCAGCAGAAACCACCGAATTAATCTGAGCCTTCATCGATGGGTCATTGCTAACCACTATACCCAAACTCTTGGCTGAGCTAACAGGAAGATGAGGATTGCCCAGGGTAGAAGGCCAAAAGTTGGAGTTCCAAGGATTAGCGAGTCCTCCAGTGAGGTTAAGCTCTGTTTTGTCAGGGTTGAGCTTCAGTTGATTTTTATTCATCCACTCACTGATAAAGGTCATAGTGTCAGATGACAGCAAGAGCATAAGCAGGTGTTTTTTTTTCTAATTTAGCTTTGTTCAGGTAGACTAGTTAGCTCTCGAGAAAAGCTTGGTTTCTCATTTACAAATGAAGGAGGGTTTTGGAAAAGCTCATCAAAACACTCATTTGAGCAGCAGTGCGGAACTTTTTCTGTTTGTGGCCCATGTCCACAACAGTAACATATTAGATATGCTCTTCATTGGTATACTGCCACTGCAGACCATGACACTGCTGAATAAAAAACACAAAAAGCCCTGTCACTATTCCAGGTGCAATTCTCTTGCTGTGCTGGAGAAAATGCAGTAGTGAAAGACGCACAGGCTGTTGCAAATGGCGGGTTGATCTGTCACTTCACAGTAAATGTCTTCATGTTGAAGAGGCGTGCAGGAACTCCTTCATAGCAAGCAGGGCCGGACTTGCCGTAGAGGGCACCGGGTGTTTACCCTGTGTGTCGGCAGGTTGAGGGCCAGTTTTGGACCCCTGGGGGCCGTTTTTGTTACCGGGCTGGTTTTGCAGCATGGCTGCAATATCATCCTCCAGTACAAAAAGCAGTTGCAGTATTTTTCCAAGCGCAATCCCCCTTCTTCGAATGGTCCGAGTAAATTGCCTGGGCCAATTTGCGTTCCCAGTCCGGCCATGGTAGCAAGATGCATTGTGTGACTGCAGAAGCCTGTGGAATGATGTCTAAAAGGTGTCTTGAACACCTGCCCCCTCCCCGTACAATAGACATCCTTGGGCACTGCACTGACTCTGTGCCACTTCATATGTGGCACACCATCAGTGACCATCCCAGGAGCATGCTTTGCCCTGCACAAGCACAATAACGTGGCAGGGGAGCAGAGGCAAATGCATTTCAGCAGGTGCAAGGTGTCACACCTCCATGCAAATGAAGGAACACCCTGTTGTTATCGTGAAGGCATAAACGTATATGTCATCTGATCGGCAAACTGAATACTATTACGGTGGGGGAATAACACTAGTAATAATAATAATTACAATAAATGCCAACATAACTGAGTCGGGAGGGAGGCAAATGACTGTTCAATCCAAAAACATCTATACGTTTTTGTAGTCTCCCATTGTGGAAAATTAGTACGGTTTGGTAAACATTATCTGCACCATCTTGCCTTTTTCCCCGGATGCCACACTTTTTGTCGTGTGCACCCGCCATTTTAGGTGCCTCGATCAGAACCACCCTCTGCACGCCACTGGCCCCCAGCATAGCCCTTCGCCCTCGCAAAGCCCGCACGCTGACAACCCCCCGCTCTCACATGCCCTGAGTCATAAACCCCTCTTCAGCGCCACTCTGCCTCAGAACCCCATCCTGTTCCCAGCGCGACACCTCCCTTCATTCCTTTCATGGTCCCAGGCCCTTTGATACAAACCCCCTTTCCTGTGTGCCCGTTTGTCTTCCTCTTTCCCAGGCCAACACCTAGCTCTGCCGATACTGTTTATTGCCCCTCCCCGTACAGTAGAAAGCTTCCCTCATCAAAGGACCCCCGAGTTGATCAAAGCCCCCACCCTATGAGATCCGATCAAACCCCCACATTCCGTGAATCGGCGGAATGTCCAGCTGCGCGATAATCATCACCTGTTGTGACCGGGGTGGGGACTTCAACTGTAAATGTGTGTGGGAACGGGCCTGTAGGGGAGATTCAGAGGATGTCCTTTCATACTTCAAAGCATTGCAAGACTGTGTTACCTGCAATAAAATTAATTTAACTGTGTATAAGAGGCCAGGCCTCAGAGATGCGGTTAGAGCACCTCGTGACGATACTGGCTGTCTGAACTGATGTGTTCTCCTCCGGAGAGAATAAACCTTGTTTCCTGCCTTCCAGTCTCCAGCGCCTGCCTCTTCATTGGTTAATATTTTGTGGGTTAAAGAGGCGATACCGCCGGGCAAATATTGATTGTCCATTGACCTTAGTTTTAACAATTGGCGTCCCAAGCGTGGGGCCCATCAGTGACTCGTGGATCCAGTGGGAGAGGTCCTGACGACAGAGGGAACGACTGCAACGATCGGGAGAGCTCTTGCCCAATAGACCCTCGTCTGGCAGCCGATCATCCGAACTTCACTGGCTCCGAACAGACCTCTCTCGAGTGATCTACGGTCCTGACTGGGAACCATCAGGAGTGCCGCGAGGAATACGAGGAAAGGAGGACGATCGGGCGCTGGATTCGGAAGATAAGAAACTGTCCATACGGTCCGGGTAAGGTCGTGTAGACACGACGAATTGCGAAATAGTTGTTTAATTGTTCAGAAAATACTAGTATTACTCTTTGTTGACCTATTTGGAGATTCACTGTCTGCAAACGGAGAAACAGTAGGCTCTTTCTCTTTGCAAACAGTGAAGGATAAGTAACGCAGCCAGCGTGCCTATCTTTCTCCCCCACTGATTGATTACATATTTACGAATTGTTTTCGGGAGATTCCCTCTCCCACACTGATTAACTGTTTTTTGACCCCGAGCTACTGTTCGCGGATTGTTTTCTGGAGATTCTCTGTCTACAAACAGGAAAGAACAGGTTCCCCTTTGCAGATAGTGAAAGGGTAGAGGACGCAGACCTTTGCGGATCTACTTATTCTTCCCACTGGTCGTTTATTTATTGTTTTGATATTGGTTCATGAGGTATTCACTGCCTGCAAACAACGTAGAATAGAAATATTCTGTCTAGTCTTTGCACGCAGTGATAAGATAGGCAGTGCTGACTTTTTGTCCTCTTCGCGAGCCGTCATGTCTGTCTTCTCCCCACTGGTCGATAATTGGTTCAGCCCGGACCGTTTATTAGAGGTGGATCATCTAGCTCCGCTGGAAGGCACCCCTAATAAAGACATGTTCATAAACTATGGATTAGTTACCATAGCCTATAGTAAACTGTGGCACAGGTATACCAAAGAAAATCAAGAGAAACAGTGGCCACTGATAGGATCCTTCGATCTTGATAAAATAGAAACGTTAGAAATAGCCCTTCGTAATAATAAGACAACGCCTATTATGCTCGACAGTCTCGGTATGTGGCGCAAAGAAGCAATGCAACAAAAGAAAAGAGACGAGGAGAGAGTAGGTAAAGGAATATATCGACAGGACAACCCCAGGACACAACGACCCGAAAGTAATCCCCCGACACTGCGCACAGGGCGACCAGACTTAGGGCAAAACCAATGTGCTTTTTGTAAATATGCCGGGCACTGGAAAGCCCAATGTCCGACTCTACTGAACGAGAGTAGGAGCAGAGGGCCGACAGGAATAACAGGCCAACAGAAAGGGAAAAGGCGTGAGACAAAGATGAATCAGGCCGACATGGACAGGCCAGATAGAACCACCACGTTCGATTATGCCCGATGGCACAGATTTCGCCAGGCCGATTTCAGCGACATGTTCGAGTCCTCATAGATCAAACAACGCTAAAGACGGGAAACCCAGTCTAGCTCTAAATTAACCACGACAAACCCCGAATAAAGCAAAAAGAATAATGTACACACGTGATCAAGCATTCTTACGTTTAGCCAAGTAGGGAAAAGTTTAGGGTATTTCGAGGTAAGGGTTAACTCAGAACAATAAGTATGCGCAGCATACAGAAAAAGATAATTATGGCCAATAACTGTTTTATGTTTGTCTTGGGTCTTTGTATATAATACTTGTACTGTCTCCCCGTCTGAGTTTGTGTGTACGTGATGCATGAATCTACGTCATCCCTCTGCCTGTGTTTCCGTGTTACTTAACTTCTGTTATCAGAAGCTTTAGCATGAAACAACCTGGAAAGAAAGGAATGGGAAAACGAAATCAGTAGGCCACTGATGAACATGAACTTTTATTTAACATAACGAGCAAGAAACAATAACAACACATAATAATAACACCTATTAATGCCCTAACAACAGGAAACGTTAGAAACAAGAACGGTAAACTGTAGAAAATGAAAGTCAGCAGAACACCCCCCCCCCACTCTGGAAACTTCCAAGGTGGGGCAGGGTTGCGGCTACGCCCAGCCGGCAGCAACCCATATAAGGCGGGTCCTGCTGCCAACAGTCGGCCAGGAAATCGTAACATAGGGTGGAGCCGGAGGAGAGACAGGGGCCAGCGGGACCCAGCCAGGGGATCGCCTTGACCACACTGGAGAGTTGTAAGGGGGGGAATGTCTATGTCCTCGACCCTCCTCTCTCTCTCTCCCAGTCCGGCCGCGGTGGCACGTGAGAGTTGCAGATAGTCCCGCCACATGCTCCCCCGGTCCGGCCACCAATGGCCGGGGACTGGGGCCAACTGGATCCGGCTGCAGCCGATGAGCCAAGGAACCCGTTCATGGGGCCAGAGCAAGGGGCGTCCGGCCGACATCCACCGGAAGCCCGGCCCAGAGACGGACGGGACATTTTTTCCTTTTCTCCTTCGTAATGGCAGCGACAACGCGCCAGGCGCCACTTCTTTCTTTTCTCCTCCGTAATGGCAGCAGCAACACGCCAGGCGCCACTTCTTTCTTGAATAATGGCTGCAACAACTCTGGGGGAGGGATGTCTTGTACATACCTCCGCGAAAATTAGTCCAGGTCGGGCTGGGAGGGAGAGGCGACGCGGACGAGCCTCTCCCACCTCCACGGATAGGAGGCTTCCCAGCCCCAGTCCGGCCATCACAAATACCTCTGCAGAAATTTGTCCAGGTTGGGCTGGGAGGGAGAGGCGACGCGGACGAGCCTCTCCCACCTCCACGGGTAGGAGGCTTCCCAGCCCCCGGCCCGGCACCGAAATCCTCCATGCAACGGTGCCGATACTTGCGCAGCACCGAACATGCAACGGTGCCGATACTTGCGCAGCACCGAACATGCAACGGCTGCGCCAATACTCGCACAGCACCGAACATGCGCCGCAGGTGGCCATACTTCCGCAGCACTGGACATGGGACTTGAGGCCGAATGTCCTGCTCTTACGACACAGAGTTCCTTTTCTTTCACTCCAAAAGGTCTCCTCCACTCTTGCAGACTCGACGAAGGGCGGCTGCTGCAGGCCTCAAAATGGCGTCTGGGCCCCCTGGAAGGCGGGTCTAGGCCGCTAGAGTAACTTTGACCAGCAATATAACTCGGACGCTTGTCCACCGGGGCACGAGCCCCCACCTCCGACAGCATCCCCACGGCCTTGAAGATTCTACAAAAGTCCCAGGAGCCCTCGGCCCCTGCCGGCTCCCGGTGAGGAACGACTGCCTTGGTCGCTAACGAAAATAACCACGACATAGCCACCCCTTCTGTTAGCACGAGTGTTAGAACTGCCGAAGAGGACTCTGGTCCAACCGCCGGTTATGGGAAACATTTTGTCTCTGATGCTACTTCCGGACTAACCCGACCCCGCCCAAAATGGCGCCGGAATCAATGAGAACTTGCGAACGCCTCGTGGTGTTTTTTTTAGCCAAAAAGACTCGATGTTCTGAAATATGTATATGATCCTTTGTACACTTGACGAAAAAGAGGGAGGGTTCACTCGACGAACTTGTAAAAGGGTCCCATGAAAAGTGTTTTTTTCAAATGTACAATTTATTATGATGTTTATTGTAGCCGATACATAACCTCGCTTACGACACACACCCACGGTATACATATAGGAAATTTGATTGCAACTAGTCCAACTGTACTGCCAACTATGAAATGAATGCCCCTTGATCCCTCAACTATCGATAGACATTTTAGTCCCCTGCAAATGAATGAATAAGCCTTTTTAATATTTTTTATATTCCCAATACTGCAAAATAACCCCCCTACTGTACGCACTTTAGCCATTGCCGTGCCCGGCCAAATACGATTGCACTGTCATATCTACATGCTGAACGATTGTGCAAATAAAGGTTTTCCGAACTATGAAATGGGTATTGCATGCTTTTTTTTTTTTGAAAAATGTGGGGTCAGCGGGAGAGTTTTTTTGTGCACCCTGCTCTGTTCTCTTTTTAAGGTTATTAGAAGATGGTTGCTCAGCCCCAGAGGGAGGATCGAATCTAAGACACGATACTCTGCCTCCAAGTATGCGACTGGCTCTGGAACTAACGCATGGAGAAGGACCTCGACTTCTGAGGACGGGTAACGTGAAGCGGTGTAAATGATAGAACGTTATGAAGGTACGACACTCAAAGGTACTAGGGAACAGAGTTGGCCGAAGAGCTGGTATGCCTTAGACCATCATAGCATTGGAAAAGATTTAAGGGCCCCGATAGCTAGATACATCTACCAACTAGATACCCCGCACTAAGAGCCCCTGATTTTTAACGTTTCCCTACACGTGACCTATAAGGACACACTGCCCCTTTTCCCCCCCTGGCTTCAGAAACCAAGACCCCAGGGATCCTATCCCGAGGAGACAAGACGAGTATGAGGTAAGTAAAGAACTTTCGTGCCCATGCATTTGAAATGCGCGAATGTTGTCCCCCTCCCTTCCCCTCTTTTCCTCCCCCTACAGGTTACACTGGAGATCACGACCAAGGTATGGTGAAGATCTGAAGCCCCGCCATGTCTGACACACGAAGCGGACTAATGTTGCCAGATGGCACCTAAGCACACCCACAAACTGCTCTTGTAACGAAAGAGCTAATAAGTTGTATAATATGATAAAACACGGTCACCCCTAATCCGTGTTGCGTGAATGGGCACGTGTCACGTATGTCTGAAAACACGGTCACCCCTAATCCGTGCTGTGCGAATGGACACGTGTCACGCATGTCTGAAACTATGAGAACATGTTTTTTGTGCGACTGAGGCGCTGACTTGACTGGTCGGCGGACCAAGAGTGCGAGAAGTGCGATTCAATGGTGTCTTTTACTCAATGCATGCCCCCTCTACCCTGCCTAATGCTCGTCCGTCCCAAACTGCATGTTTTCGAAATTCTAACACAGACCCGTAATGTCTTATGTTGTGTAATGCGCTGAATAGCCTATCTTAATACACGGCCACCCCCATGTCACACGTGTACTATTTAGCCTATTGTTGCACATCTCTCTCTCTCTCTCTCTCTCTCTCTCTCTCTCTCTCTCTCTCTCCCCTCCACACTCTCACTCTTCCGAACGACTAGCACCAAAATTGGCAAACCGCCACCCCTAGTGCACCCCCCAATTGGCTCCAAAATACCGCAAGTATTTGCACAAAATTTGTCTTAAATATAATCACCCTGATGCCGTGTCACTACCTCTCCTTTCTGCTAAATATTGATGAAACCTAGAATTGGCCAAACGGGAAAGGACAGGTAAGACGACTAAGGTTCCCTAATCTGGCCCGTAATAAGGGAACCACATGTCAGTGGCTTCTATAAAAAAAATTGCCTCAGGGTAATGCGACCTTCCCCATCCCGAATTGTCGCAATCCCCGAACAGTAAAGAGTGATCGAAACATCCCCGTCTTCCCAGAACCCCCCTCAGTTTTGTATCAGCTGCCCCGGACGAGAGTTTTAAAAAATGTCCCTCACCCCCTGTTGTAGGAAACAAGTCGACTTACAACTAACACGGGCCAGCCGTTGTTCCTAGAAATGATCTGTTGGTGAGCAAGCTACGGAGTTTTAGAATTCGAGAAATGTCACTGAACGCTTACCAACTGAACTGTGGCCTTCTGCTAAATAACGCCCTTATGGCACAAAGCAAGATGATAGTCCCTAACCACAGTTTGCTATGTCCCTAGTTGTTTCCATAAGACCCCGTTTTTTAATAAAGTAATAAGGTTGTAAGAGGCTATGTAGGAACTAGACTGATGTTTGCGAAGTTAAAGATTAGGCCGAAATGAAGAAATCGTTGCAATTAACCCTGTTGAAAGTAAAATGTTTAGCTGAAAGGTAGGATGCATTTAAAGGATGGAAAAATGTTTAGCCTATGTTCGTCCCTCAGAAAGATACCCATCAGACCATGGTGATAGCACGTTGCACTTTTAAAAAAAATATAAGGTCCTGGAGAACGGTATAGCTTTGTAAGGCACGTACTAGGAAGGTGGGTCTCTGTCAGAAGATCTGACGTAATTGTAATACACAAAATACGATGAATAGGCACCAGATTTCGTACCACGACAATGAATGTAACGCCAACCAGCACCAAAGAAATAGTTACGAAGGAAAGTTATAGGAAATCCAACGAGCCCATCATCAATTATTTATATGATGGTTGTGAACCCCAATGTAACGGATGTTTCTCATTTGCGTGGAGCTGGGAGAGAAATAGACTTATGTGATTACCTTCCTCTGCCAATTCTCTAAAGACTGTCTTTTCAAACTCATTTAAGGGTACCGCTGTCGGAGGAAAGAGAGACCGGATGTGGGAGCACGTGGCCTGACTACAGATCGTGGAACATCTGCAACATTGGCCAAGGCGAGACCGCGACAGAAAGGAGTTGCAGGAGGCACTGTTCCCGACAAAATGAGAGGAAAGGGCTGACCTGATGCCCCTGCTCAATGTTCAACGTGTGCCGAAAAGTCCCTGCTCTCTGAATTCGGTCATGAGCCCGCCTACCTGAAATTTTCCGCCCCCCTGGTCTGTTCCCGATTTGGCCCTGCTCCATCCCCCCCCTTTTTCTCCGACCTACCCTATGGCCTACTTACACACACTCTTCTTCCACCTGAACTTTTTGACAATCGACTCCAAAGGACACAGGGCGAAAAGGACCTTCTTGACCAGGAAAGCGAGGAAAAGATCATGCCCTGCAACGCGGAGCTCAGAAGAGAGCTGGACTCATCGCTCCACCGTGCCAACAGAAGACGACAAAGAACGCTGAGAACTCACTAATAACGGTCCATGACAATAGGACCTCCCCTTCGAACAATGGCGCCTCCGATTATTGTTTTTACTACGTCTCATTTCTCTCCCAGCCACCATTGTATTGATCATGCTCCAACTAAAAATGAACAGAACTTACATATGTAATAACCTATCAGTCCACATTCCGAATGACTACAAGTATCTATGAAATGTACTCAATGATCACACTACAGAATCGTTTTGTCCGATATTGCATTACTATGACCTTCCTGCAAACGAGTTTATCGATAGACCCGCCTCCTAAGACGAAATATTTTAAATGTAATGTTTATAGCTTCTTCACCTGGGTTCCCATTTCTTTACTCATGACCGCCACAGTAGACATGGATAGGAAATAGGCCAGCAAGATGTCTTGGATATGTTAAAGGGAGGACTGTGGAAAATTAGTACGGTTTGGTAAACATTATCTGCGCCATCTTGCCTTTTTCCCCGGATGCCACACTTTTTGTCGTGTGCACCCGCCATTTTAGGTGCCTCGATCAGAACCACCCTCTGCACGCCACTGGCCCCCAGCATAGCCCTTCGCCCTCGCAAAGCCCGCACGCTGACAACCCCCCGCTCTCACATGCCCTGAGTAAAAAACCCTTCTTCAGAGCGACTCTGCCTCAGAACCCCATCCTGTTCCCAGCGCGACACCTCCCTTCATTCCTTTCATGGTCCCAGGCCCTTTGATACAAACCCCCTTTCCTGTGTGCCCGTTTGTCTTCCTCTTTCCCAGGCCAACACCTAGCTCTGCCGATACTGTTTATTGCCCCTCCCCGTACAGTAGAAAGCTTCCCTCATCAAAGGACCCCCGAGTTGATCAAAGCCCCCACCCTATGAGATCCGATCAAACCCCCACATTCCGTGAATCGGCGGAATGTCCAGCTGCGCGATAATCATCACCTGTTGTGACCGGGGTGGGGACTTCAACTGTAAATGTGTGTGGGAACGGGCCTGTAGGGGAGATTCAGAGGATGTCCTTTCATACTTCAAAGCATTGCAAGACTGTGTTACCTGCAATAAAATTCATTTAACTGTGTATAAGAGGCCAGGCCTCAGAGATGCGGTTAGAGCACCTCGTGACGATACTGGCTGTCTGAACTGATGTGTTCTCCTCCGGAGAGAATAAACCTTGTTTCCTGCCTTCCAGTCTCCAGCGCCTGCCTCTTCATTGGTTAATATTTTGTGGGTTAAAGAGGCGATACCGCCGGGCAAATATTGCCTCTGTTTCAGTATAAATCAATGGGGAAAATATAGTTCCCCATTTTTCTTTTCTCAAACTCTCCTTTTTTTCTTATTTTGAGTTGTTGTCATGTATGAGGTAAGTGCAGTATAGAAATGGTAGCATTGTCAGTATACAGTGTGGTATGCAGTACCGGTTGTCTGTAGAAAGACCTGAATTTCAACATTTTAATCTTGGCATATACAATCCTTGGCGTAGTGTGCTATTCACCGAAAAGCGATTTGACGCCTCGTCAGGGGTAGTAAGTGCTATACAAATGTAATTACAAATACATTTGTTTGGGTAAATTAAATGAGCGTCAACTGGTAACAATTGCTCATGGTTTTCAGTCACTAAAATATAGGTTTATTTGTGTGTGTGTGCAATATCAATGGTCATTAAGAATATTATTATATTAAATTGGGAAGATTTTACTAAAACGCCAAATGCACTTTACAAGATTTTTTTTAAAAACAATGTGAAAAATAACAGAAAAAATGGGGGATGTGAGAGACAAACCTATAATACCGTCTTTATCTGGTACCAATTGCCTGCAAATTGATAGAAAAACATTTTGAAGAAAATGCAATTAGATACACGCAGTTAGTAAAATCTAAAGTCTTGCATTGTTCCCAAATACACAATATATTGCGTAGTTTCTGTCCTCATGCACTGCTTAAAGATACAGCATTAATGGTCACGTATTATGCAGGAGTGGCTCGTGCAGGTAAGAGCGATGGGACAGGAGGGAGGGGAGTTGAAAATGATGAGGGAAAATAAAATCAAAGAAAAGAAAACCACTTACCTTGAGCTCGCCGCATCGCTGAGTATGAGTTATTGTATTATAAACAAGTGCCGGTGTTCATAAATAAGTGCCGGTGCAGAGCTCTGGCAAACACCACCACAAATTAAGCATGCACGCAGGGGTACCACAAGAATGTGTCCACATGTTGTGTAGGGGAACAGAGGAATTTTTCACACATTGTATAGCTTAAGATGGCAGCAAACCCTGTGTAGAGTATTGAGGGAATGGTCACAATTTGTGCAGTTGCTGGTGGAAGCAAGAACTTTTCAAAGCTACTGTGGAAATTGTCACATACTGAGTAGTTTCTGGGGGCAACAGGCACTGTGTATGGGCTCTGCAGGTATGGTCACTCTAAGAAAGTGCCTGATTAGTTGCGATGGATGAGTGTCCTTTACAAGTGAAGTTCACAACATTCTGTCAACTGCGAACCAAGTGCACCAATGCAACACCTGACTCTCTAAAGGTATGGAAGCAGAGTATTGCAAGGCCCACTCTCAGGAGGATGTATGGGCTAGAACTCCAGGTAAGCTAGAAACAACACTCAGTAAATAATTGTTCAGTCAGTGGTTTTCCTTATTAATGGAGAAAGCACTTTATTATGCACCCACAACTGAATACTAAAAATTGACAGATATGTACAAGTACTCACATGGAAATACATATGGTGACACCCTCCTAATAGTTCATACTCATAGTGAGCTCTGAACCCTAGGACCAGAATACCGCACCACCTATTTTAGACACAATACGACAGGCGAGTGTACATTGGATGCAGTTAGCATTTACAACAACAAAAATGAATTAAGAGCAAACGCAGGAAAAACAAAGGTAGTAATATTCAGGAAGTATGCAAACAAACTTAAACAACAATGGAAAGTGGGCAATTTGAAAATAGCAACAACAACCAAATACAACTATTTGGGTGTTTGGATTATGAGCAATGGGAAGCCCGCAGCACATACTGCATCCATTGAATTAAAAGCTAAGGCATTGACGTATGCCTTATGTAAATAGAATTCCAAAATAAGTAGCCTGACAACTGAACCCATCAGAAAGGTCATAAGAGCTAAGCTACTCTCATCTATCACATATACCAATTAGTATTTCCAGCGGCATTAATTAACACCAAGAAACATGCCAATTGCCGAGCATTCAAGCAGATTTTCCAGATCCCCGCCCATGCCCGCAACGCTTTGGTACGACTTGAATTCGGGGTCAACAAACAGTGTTATAAACACTGGGCATCGATTGTTCGGTATTATCGAGGGGCCTGTGCTGCACCAGCGAACACAATGAAAGCAGTGTTGAAGGAAATATTTTTGAAAGGCAATAATTCATGGGCAAATGGTTTCCTTACTGTCTGCACTGAACTGCACCTCGATCTGTCTATTTGCAGGATTTTATTTACCAACCCGGAATTTTGAAATCCATTAAAAAAAAAAAAGTTAGACTATTATCTAAGGTAGGCAACATGAAGGAACTAGTGTTTTCCAGTAGCAACATCAGGTTACTAGCTAGCTCCTTCCATGATAAATTGAGACAGCCATACCTTGATGTCGCCTTGAACAAGACAATTTTAAAGCAAATCTTGTTAGTGAGACTCATGGTACTGCCGATAAATGATATCAACACTCACTGGAAAACACTAGAGGCAGTTACCATTTGCAGACTGTGCCACTAGCATGAGGAATCCATGGCTCACTTGGTTTGCATATACCTACCGTTTTAATTACACACGTCACACTCTACTGAAACCACTGTTTCTAAAATATGGCATACGTACTTGTACAGATGCCATGAAACCTCTTTTTAATTTAGAGATTCCAATAGAACTGGCTAGATTAGCGAAACTTGCACATCAGGTGAAAGAACTATTAAGTAAAGAGTCGGTCAAGGACTAGAGGCCGATTACAGCTGCAAACTAGTGTTTAAACCTTTTACTTGTTGCTCATGGTCTAGGGTTACGACTATTAGAGCTGTTTATTGCAATGATTATGTTTTAGCCATGATTAATAGATTTGTTAAAGGAAATGATCATGTTTTCTCTAAGATTGAAAAAAGAGTGCGCTCAGTTTCTTTAGTAACAATTTTAATTAATTGATACAATAAATAAATTCATTCACTTTATTATGCACCCACAACTGAATGCTAAAAATGGAATAATATGTACAAGCATTCACATAAAAATACATATGGTGACACCCTCCTATCAGTTCATACTCATAGTGAGCTCTGAACCATAAGACCACAATACCGTGCCACCTATTTTAGACACAAAACAACAGGCGAGTGTAGTTCTCTAAAGACAGGTCTACTGACAATTGCCAGGGTGTCACAATATTAATAAAGGCAGACCTATCACTCAAAACTATTGTTACACAATTACATTCACTATGGATTGTATTGTCTTAAAATAGCATTCATTAAGGCCTGTCATGACTTAATTATACCTTTGGGATTATCATAAGGTTTTGTAAAAATGTCTCAGTGACCTTTGTTAAAATTTGCAATGATTGACTTGTGCCTGTCAATAAAACCTTTTCACGACTTCGATTGAACCATGTAGCATTTCCTTGTCAATCTTGTCATTGTTATTAAAGCATTACAATTTCAATGATTCTGGGCCTATTCATAAGAGCAAATTTACATGTGACTAAACTACATATATGCACATACTCTTACACTCTGTAATACATTGACTGTTTCTGGTTATTCACCATTTCCGAGTGTAAATTTACTACAAAGTCTAGACTTCATCCTCAGAAATAGGGAGTATATCCAAATTTACAATTGTAAAGTTACTATGGCCAAAGAAGACCCAAAACAGTAGTAGGCCAGCCCTGGAGTAAGCCAGCACCACCCATCATCAACTACTGGTGCTGCAACACCCTCCCAATGAAAATAACAGAGACAGGGACTTAAAATAGAACCCCATAACAAACAATGTTTAAATACATAACTTTATTTAGATTGTTTTATATCTCTAAATGTAATTTACTACTGTAGTGCCCCTATCATTCTTGGCACTCTGTGCTAAATATTCAAATTAGGGCCACAATGCATTATACGGTGCCCCAAGGCCTCCATGTTTGAGGAGTGGATGCGTGTAGCACGACATGCCTTTATTTTTCTTTTGCAGTCTTGTGCTGCAACATTGATTTTTTTAAGAGTATTATTGTGCCCCTGCTTCTCCAAGGAACACCCTATTCCTGCAAGACCCTGGGATGTGCAAGGTGCCCATTTCTGCACCCATGCTGACACTACTCTGGGAGTTGGCATCTGAATTCGCCCACCCGCATCTATTTGGGTGAGCGGTATTGGTGGTGTGCTCCCCTATCTCCACAGACATAGGCATGGGGAAGGCAAGCAACAGTGCCCTCAGGGATTGCCTCCCAGAGAGCAACATGCTTGTGGAACACAGCAGCACTGCATTTTTTCAGTCGTCACCCCCCTGAAGGATGATGTTACCCGGTGACAGTACTAGCAAAGGCCCTGTAGTGCCTAGGTTTTCCTGGCATTTCTTTATGCCAGCTCCTGGTGAGACGGGGGCCACAAGGAGCTTCTGATGTGCTTGTGGAACAGGGGGTGCAGTGCGTTTAACACTGGGGCCTTGGCTCTTCCCAGGGGCTGAAATCTCAGTATAGTGCTATGTGCTCCATTTCCCACCTGGTCCCCCCAGTAAACCAATTTCCATAGGACCAGTTCTCTGTTCCGGTTGGACCAATGTTGACAATCTAGATGCCATTTTACTCCTGGAGACGAGTTCTATTCACTAGGAATATTTTCTTGAGGCCCTCCTGGCCTCTAAGCTTTTTTTGTTTCCTGGAGCCTGGTTTCACTGCTCTCACTCTGACGACGAAGAGCTAAGGGCCTTCCCTTCTGCTCTTTAACTCCTGTTGTTGAACAGGTCCTTTGTTTGGGGACCCACAACCTACACCCAGAGGCTTTCTTAGCAGCCCCTCCACAGTCTACCAGGAGAATACACTCCTTCCCACACTTACCAGCCCCATTGCTCTGGCCATATTTCAGGGCGCAAGTGTGACAGTAGCAGAGACAGTGGCCTCCTCCTGATTGGAGTCACCCATTTGCAGGACCAGTCCCCAGAAGTTCCAGAGGATCCCTCCGGTGTCCCCCAAGTAAATCCCTTTATTGTACCTTAGAGGGGGGTAAGGGGCCAACACCACTGACACCTGAGAAACACTCCTAGTCCCCTGGTGACAATTGGAGTCAAATAATCATAAAGTCTGTCCTGTCAGTCGAGTCAGGTAGCCTCTCTTTCCTGCAGAGCATTCCTGAAATGTTATGTGTATTTCTAGGGCACACAACTCACCCCAAAGTTCAAGTTCAAGTTCAAGTTTAAAATTTCTATAGCGCACTACTCACCCAGAGGGTCTCAAGGCGCTTGAGGGAGGGGGGTGCTTTACTTATCGAATATCCAAGTTTTTAGTTGTTTTCTGAAGGAGAGGTGGTTCTGTGTAAGGCGGAGGTGGGTGGGGAGAGAATTCCAGGTCTTGGCCGCTAAGTAGGAGAAGGATCTTCCCCCCATGGTGGATCTTTGGATGCGTGGAATTGCGGCGAGGGCTTGATTGGACGATCGTAGTTGGCGGGTGGGGGTGTAAAAGGACAGGCGCGTGTTGAGGTATTCGGGTCCTAGGTCGTAGAGGGCTTTTTGTGCGTGGGTGAGGAGACGGAACGTTATTCTCTTGTTGACTGGGAGCCAGTGGAGGTCTTTCAGGTGTCCGGAAATGTGAGCTTGGCGGGGGATGTCTAGGATGAGTCTGGCAGAAGCGTTTTGGATGCGTTGGAGTTTTTTCTGTAATTTAGCTGTGGTTCCGGCGTAAAGGGTGTTTCCGTAGTCCAGTCGGCTTGTGACCAGTGCATGGGTGACCGTCTTTCTTGTTTCAGTTGGGATCCAACGGAAGATTTTTTTGAGCATACGTAGGATGTTGAAGCATGATGATGAGACGGCGTTGACTTGTTTGGTCATCGAGAGGGAGGAGTCCAGGATGAAGCCCAGGTTACGTGCGTGGTCCGTTGGTTTGGGTGCGTTTCCCAGGGCCGGTGGCCACCATGAGTCGTCGCAGGCGGAGGGGGTTGATCCTAAGATGAGGACTTCCGTTTTGTCCGAGTTCAGTTTTAGACGGCTGTTCTTCATCCACTCGGCTACTTCTTTCATCCCTTCGTGTAGGTTGGTTTTGGCGGTGTTTGGGTCTTTGGTGAGGGAGCGGATTAACTGGGTGTCGTCTGCGTAGGAGATGATGTTGAGGTTGTGTTGGCGCGCGATGGATGCGAGGGGACTCATGTATACGTTGAAGAGGGGGGGACTGAGTGATGATCCTTGTGGTACGCCGCAGATGACTTTGGTGGCCTCTGATCTAAAAGGGGGGAGGCGGACTCTCTGGGTTCTTCCGGCGAGGAATGAGATGATCCAGTCCAATGCTTTTCCTTGTATTCCGACGTTGCTGAGGCGTTGTATAAGGGTGCTATGACAGACAGTGTCAAAGGCTGCGGAGAGGTCAAGTAGGATGAGGGCAGCTGTTTCTCCGTTGTCCAGTAGGGTTCGAATGTCGTCTGTTGCTGCGATGAGGGCGGTCTCGGTGCTGTGTTTGGCTCGGAAGCCGGACTGTGAAGGGTCGAGGGATTTGTTGGATTCGAGGAAGGCGGCGAGCTGACTGTTGACGGCTTTCTCAATAACTTTGGCAGGGAATGGGCGGAGCGAAATGGGGCGGTAGTTCTTAAGTTCAGTGGGGTCTGCTGTGGGTTTCTTCAGGAGGGCGCTGAGTTCGGCATGTTTCCAGCTTTCCAGGAAGGTAGCAGAGTTGAGGGAGCAGTTGATGACGTCTCGGAGATGGGGTGCGATAATGGAGTCTGCTTTGTTGAAAATGTGGTGGGGACATGGGTCGGTTGGCGATCCTGAGTGGATGGAGTTCATCAGGCGGATGGTATCTTCAGTGGTGATTGGGTTCCAGGTGCAAAGGTTGTTGGAGGGGGGTTTTAGTTCAGAGGTGGGTGGGGTGGACTGGTCATCAAAGCTGTTATGTATGTCAGCGATTTTGTTGTGGAAGAACGAGGCTAGAGAGTCGCAGAGGTCTTGGGAGGGAGTGATGTCGTTGGTGCTGGCGGTGGGGTTGGTAAACTCTTTGACGGTGTTGAATAGTTCCTTGCTGTTGTGGGCGTTGTTGTCGAGTCGATCCTTCAATGCTGATTTCTTGGTGGATCGGATCAGTTGGTGGTGTTTGCGGGTGGCGTTCTTGAAGGTGGGCAAGTTGTCAGTGGTTGGGTTTTTTCGCCAGGCTTTCTCGAGGGTGCGACAGATCTTCTTGGATTTCTTAAGGTCATCATTGAACCAGGGGGCTTTTTTGCTACCTTGCTTGATTTGATGGATTTTCAAGGGTGCTAATTGGTCAGCGCTGTGGGTGAACCATTGTGTGAGGTTGGTAGCTGCTTGGTTTGGATCCGATGATTTGGCAGGAGGGTTTTGGTGAAGCAATGAGAAGAGCTGGTCGGTGGTAATTTTGTTCCAGTTTCTGCGGGGAATTGGTTGTGGGTGGTTGTGGGTCGTAGTCTTTTTGTAGTTGAAGTGAACGCAGCTGTGGTCCGTCCAATGGAGAGCTGTGGTGTGATTGAAGGAGATGTGCTTGCTGGAGGTGAAGATTGGGTCGAGCGTGTGCCCGGCATAGTGGGTGGGGGTGTCGACGAGTTGTTTGAGTCCGAGATTGGCGAGGTTGTCCAGAAGGGTGGTGGTGTTGCTGTCGTTGTTCTTTTCCAGGTGGAAGTTGAGGTCTCCCAGTAGAATGTAGTCCTCAGAGGGGAGGGCGTGTGGGCTGATGAAGTCAGTGATGTCTTCACTGAATTGTGTGCGGGGTCCTGGTGGCCTGTAGATGAGGGTGCCTCTGAGTGTGGTCTTGGGGTCGGTGTGGATCTGGAAGTGAAGGTGTTCGGCGGCTGTGAGGTTATCGTCGGAACTGGTCGTGATGCGAATGGTGTTCTTATGGACGATGGCGATGCCTCCTCCTGTTTGGTTGAAGCGGTCCTTTCGGATGATCTTGTAGTCGTCCGGGATGGCTATGGCGATGTCGGGCGTTGATGAGGCGTTCATCAAGGTTTCTGTAAGAAAGGCGACGTCCGGCGATGTGGTGTCGAGTAGGTTCCAAAGTTCAATGGCGTGTCTGTGGACCGAGCGGATGTTGAGCAGGATGCACTTTAGGTTGTTAGTGTCGGAGCTCTGTTTGGAGTTTGTGGATTTGGTGTGGATCCTGATGCAGTTGAACTTGCAGGAGAGGCAGGTGAAGGGTCCATGGGTGTGTCCTGGGGCGGCTTGGTAGCAGTCTGGGAATCGCCCCGGATTAAGTGCTGAGAGGGTTGCGGTGTCGTACGTTATGCGGGTGGAGTGGATTTTGCGGGGGCCAGGGGGTTTGGCGCTGGCCGCGGTCCAGGCGTGGACGGGCGCAGACGGGCTTACCTTTGGCGCACCTTCGGCGCGCATGGGGCGCGTTCGCTGCGCGTGAACGCTGCGCTTAGGTTTGTTCTGACATAAGTGGATAGTGGGGGGGGCGGAGCGAGGGAGGGTCAGCTGGGAGGCGGGAGCGGGGTGGAGATACGGGCTGGGAGGCACAACAACAAAATGGCAGAAAAACAAAAGTGAAACAGGACGAGGTTGGGCACAAGCAGGGATATCGCTATAATGTGGGCAGAGGCACCGGCACAATCAGGCACAGATATTGTCAACAGGCAATGCGAACTTAGCAATATAGCGCTACAGTATCAAGCAAGCAATATAGCGCTACAGTATCAAGCAAGCACTAATGATAATGCGCGCAATGTGGACTATATGCAGTAAGCGCTACGCTGTTAATCAGGCACAACAACAATTCTAGACAATGAGAGCAGATCACAAGGAATTGGCAGCAAAGCAGCAAAGCGCTACGATACCAGCTGGCTAGGGAGCGTGGGGAGCGACCGCTTCTGCACGAGTCAGGACGGTCACAGATGGGCTTACCTTTGGGTATCTTAGGGCTGAAGCAGGAGCTGTATGCCCTAAAGCAGGGTTGGAGCTGGGTGAAAAGCCAGGTCCTCAATTTCTTGTGGAATTCAAGAACTGAAGAGGAGGCTCTGATATGTAGGGACAGGTCATTCGCGTCTTTTGGGATGAGATAGGAGAAGGCATGGCTTCCAGATCTGGTTTTACGTGTGCATTGGATGAGTGCGACTAAGAGTCAGATTGATCCAAGGTGTCTGGTATGCTTGTGGAAGATTATGCTGTTGTTGAGGTGCATGGGGCCAATGGTGTGAAAGGCTTTGTATGTGTGTGAGGAGTATAAAGAATGCTCATTTGTGAAAGGGAGCCAGTGGAGCTTTTTTAGGTGCAGGGAGATGTGAGTATGGGGTGAGAGGTTTAGGGTTTTGTAGGGTCTGGAATCTTCTGGTCTGCTGAGCATTGATTCTAACAAAAAATGTGCTGCCACAATCCAGCTTGCTGGTGAGGAGGGCTTGGGTGATGGTTATGCTTGTGTTAATGGGGAGCAATTTGAATATCTTCGTAAGTGTCTGGAAGTGGGAAGCTCCATCATCACTTCCAGGTCCAGAGAGATCTCTCCAGTCTCTCCCTTGTGCGGGGTTTTTTAAGTTGGAGTGGAAAGTTCTAGAAGTTAGGCAACTCTGCATAGGGTGACACATCATCACAGTAACCCTGCTCCAACCCTCCTGCGCAGCTACTGTTGCTTTGTAACGTGATGACTTTAAGAGGTCTGTAGTAAGGGTGAGCGGAGTTCACAGAGTTGCACTATGTGGAATTCCGCGGAGTTGCATTAAAACGCCACGAATGCCACAGAGTTCTGCTCGGCCCTAGAACAGTTCTTCTGACAACACACAGGTGGCAATATTTACCTTTGATGGCGATTTCCTCTTTTCAACACTGCTTGTCAGTGGGAAGAGGTATGCAACACATTTGCAAATGCAGGTGGCAGAAAAGCTAATCTGCAAACAGAATTTAAGATTTCGTTTTCCAAAGAGCCATTATTTCCATACACTAAATGCAATGGATTTCAACTTTTTTTAGGGAAGTAGCTATACGATCAAGCTATCAATGCTTTCAATTTAGTTGGGTTTTCCACTGAACAGCATACACAATGTTTTTTACTCCTACGCAAGACATGTCATAATGTTTGGAACCTGTAACTTGCCGTGACACTTTCAGACCCTCTTTCTGTTACACAAGTCATGCACTGGAGTTCAATTTCAGTTGCCTCTCTACCCAATAGCTTTAGTATATACATTGGCAAAAACTGTGGTTCTGTAGCTTTGAACCCTCAAAACACAACTGTCCTCCACTGGCTTCCAGTTCGATGAACAAAATGCATGAACTTGATGGCACTAGCCCTCCCCACCTTTAACACTTCATGAGAAAGGTATTACAATGAAAGTTGCAGCCAAGCTCTACTCGCAAAACTGCTTCCAGGCATTTTTCTCTCTTAAATGAACCGGGAAACTGTGAAACATAGCGCCTGGATAATTGAGTTGATATGTGAAACACAGAAAACGTTATCCTGCAATGTTGTTCCACAACCAGCTTGGGTCGCGTACCACATCCTGGCCAGCTCAGCCATAGCTCGAGTCACTCTGGAGGATGACTTGCTGATGCTACACTCACCTCATTCTGCCCCTGGGCATGTCAACTGCGACTCTTGTTTGATCTCTGGCTAGTCAGCTCCCCTTTGTTGGCAATGTACCTGAGGACTCTGGGCAAGTCCTGTTAACTCTTCCCTCCTGCTCTGTAAACAGGAGGACGTGAAGGGAAGCACACTCCTTCCTGTTCTGTTTCTGGTGCCCCATGAGTATGTCCTCCTCACTTCCGCCCAGTGCTCCTTCTTTAAAGAAAAGTAAGGTCAAGTCAACAGTGTGGCGTGTGCCAGTAAATCTCTGCTCCACTGGTGGGAGGTGGTGTTGTCCAAACTTCGATCTGCAAGCAGAGCACCAGAGTGGCAAAACACCACAAACTCCAGCAGCGGAGCGGAGTATACTGCCCACGCTTAGTCTGTAGAAAGACCTCCTCCGAGTTTCTTAGCCTTGCCCAAAACAGGCAGCGCTGCCTGATTCCAACTCTACATGACTCTGTAGTTTGGCAACAGAAGTCTGATTGTCTTCCTTTTGTTATTGTGGGG
Organism: Lissotriton helveticus; assembly: GCF_964261635.1. NCBI lineage: Eukaryota > Metazoa > Chordata > Amphibia > Caudata > Salamandridae > Lissotriton > Lissotriton helveticus. Next base: position 747,333,540 of record NC_136072.1, on the reverse strand, counting down.
GTACATCTTCTTAGGTCAGGTGCAGTGTGAATGGTTATTTGCACATGCAGATTATGTCCCCACCTCTTCAATTATCCTAAAGAAGCCCAAACACTGTCAAATTGCTCTCTTGTGTGGGTAGGCCACTGATCCTCCAGTTGACCAACAGTATAATAAACTGTGGCCAGAATGGGAAACAAAGGCCTGGAATCTAATTATGAGCTGAGACAGATAATCATGACAAAACCTCAAGTAGCATAAGGAGTATCAGATATCAAAAAAGGGACTTTACATCTGCTCTTGGGGTAGATTGTTACACTAGGATTAGTGCTAGATCTGTATCTCTAGGCTAAAGTAGTGCAACACTGCACTTTGGTGCAGATTTTGTTCATAATGTACAATTCAGTAAAGCACCCACTCTATTCAGTTAAGCATGAAAATGGCCACTTACATCATAATGTGTAAACAAGGCCAGCATCAATCCTTGAAGTGTCCATTCTGTGACATGCTACCTATGCACAAATACTGGGCTGAGCTAGGCTGTGGTTTTGCATGCTCAGCTAACACAATTTTGCACACAAGTCAGCTAAAGTATTCACGTGCAATCAACCCAGAGCCTCTTACCCAGCTACACAGCAGCGGACCTTATTTCAAAAGGAAGACACTGGTGGTAAGCACTCTCAGTCCATTTGAACTGAACTTACACTGAGTGAGACTCTGGTGAAACTCACAGTAAAAATCCAAACTATGTACTACCAAGGCAAAATATCAAGTGGGTTAAAATGGAGAGAAGCCTTTTGCTATAGTCACATCCTGCCTGGTTTCTAGTGACAGCATGCACTGAGGTAAAGGTCTCATTTTGCATAGCTTCTGATAGCAGCACAAACGGTATAGTGATAACACAGGAATGGCCACATATTGCATAGTTTGATGTAACATTATGCACTGTGTACAGATACTGTGGGAGCAGTCACATATTGTGTTGTTTCTGGGCACATACTGCATAGTTTATGGCAACAGCAGGTACTTTGTAAGGATACATGCAGTGGCGGCTCCTCCGCTATGGCAGAGGAGCATTGACTCACTGCTTTCAAGCAGTACTAGAAGCAAAAACATAATCATTTTATGTTTCCTTTGCAGGCTGGCAGGTGGGCGGGGCTGTTCTGCTAACGGAGCAGGGGAGAAGTGGTTTGCCCACTCCTATGCGCACAATGACAGATTGGTAGACCCTCTCAGCTGCCCAAACCAGTCATGCACACTTTCCCACTTCTCCATGCAGGCTGCATTACAGCCTGCATGGAGAACAAGCCCACCCCATCCAGCCCCTGGCTGAGCACTGTCTCACGGCTTTCAGAACGATAACAACGCTGCATTGGAAGGGAGCCTGGCTGCCTGCTTTCTGTTTGGTCCTGAAGTGGGAGAGCAGGAGGTAGAGACGTGGGACCCGGCAGTGGCAAGGGAAGTGATTTTTAATATTGTTTTTTTTTTTTTAAATTTTGCTCCCTAGCGCAATCATGACCCCCCCCCCCCCCCCCACCCCCCTCGAGCCATGCCGGCCGCAACTGGATACACGTTGCATAATTTCCGGTGGCAGCAGGCTTTCTAAAGGAAATCTTAACATATATGTGGTTTCTGGCAGCAGCATGCTTTGTGTGGAAGTAGTCAATTTACAGGATAGTGGAGGGCTCAGCCCAAACGAAGCTAGTTAGAGTATATGCGCTGATGCTTCACAGGACACTTTTTTGTCAATTTGTATAAAAGAAAATACCCATTTGAATCAACGGTTAATAAACCGGAAAGCTCAATTTGTATTAAAATTGGGTCTTGAATCTGCGAAGATAGCATAAAAATAACAGCTTTATTCTCACATCAGCTATTCAACTAGAACAATAATGACTAAATAAACAATTTGAAACACCTCAAGAGGGTAAAAAGCCAACAACATTTAAATAGCGAGAAATACTGAGACAGTATTAGCGAGGACAGGGTATTAGCATTTTGTTATGCGTGGCAGCACATCCTCGCACATTCAAGACACTTTAATCCTATTGACTTTACACATCCAGAAATTTAGTTACTGGGTTGTCTGTTTGTTTAGATTATTTGATATTAGGAGGTTCCTTTGTGCAATGAAAGTGTCATGAGATTTTAGCTTATTTTCGTCTCATTCCTGCAAGGGCATTTAAAGGCTCATTTTGTTTTTGACGGAGTAGATGTTTGTGCAGTACATGTTAGCAAAAGGGAGAGGTTACAGACTCTTGATAACATTAAAGACGGGCCAGCAGTTCTGGTTGGACATTAGAAAGATTTAGGAGCATGCATTCCTAGATTTACATAAGGGGAAACAATGTGGCCCATTTTCGCAGATCTCGCCCTCGTCTCTCGTATTGAAAACAAAATAGGTTATAATCATGCTCCTCTCAGTCACATTTCCTTTTCCCTTTCAATTTCCCTACCCCATTCCTCTTGCTCATCACTTGTCCCTCCACCTTGCGACCACACAAGCTATAGTTTGCATACGTCAGCTATAGTTCACATACTCCTCTCTTTTCCATCTTCTGCAACCCAGGTACATATTTCTTTACTTACCCAGTTCCCTACCTTTTCTTTCATAGAATTCCCCTTCCAAGGGGCAGATTTATGATAACTGGTGCATCCCCAGGGATGCGCCAGTTATCTTGCGCCGCTGCTCCGCCACCCATGGTGCGCCGCATTTACAATGCGGCGCACCATGGGGCAAAAACGGCACAGATGCGTGACGCATCTGTGCCGTAAAGGTGGCGCATTGCTGGAGTTGCATCGCAAGCGTGGCACAGCTCCAGCAAGGCTCGGGGTTGCCCCATCTTCACAATGCTGCGTCAAGACCTACGCCTGCTTCAAGCAGGTGTAGGGTTTTGACGCAGCATTGGCCTGAAAGTGACTGAGTGAAATCTTATAGATTTCACTCAGCCACTTTTAGGAGGCGTTCCTGCGCAGGAACGCCCCCCCCCTGCGCAGGAACGCCTCCTTATGGCGCAGGGCTTTATAACGTGACGCATCTCCTAGATGCGTCAAGTTGTAAATAGGGCGCATTGTTTGCGCCACCGTTGCGTCAAATAAAGTGACGCAATTGCGGCGCAAAGAGGCGCAAGGGCCTCATAAATCTGCCCCCAAGTTCCTAGCACCACAGATTGAAATGTCTCTGGGCGACCTCTGCTTGCCTATACCAAACAGTGCAAAACCACTAATCAAAGAGTGTCTAGTCTAGTAGTGTCTGGTGGTGCTAGCGAGAGGTGTACTCTCCACATATTTCTCTAGGGCGTACCCCTTAATTAAATATTCAAGGAAATACTTACCTAAGACACAGGCAGACCCATATCCCTTCTTACAGATACCTGATTGCTCATGCCACCAGGTTTGCAATGTCAGGGACTAACGTTCTTCCGTTCATCAACCTCTTGAGACAAGAAGATTAGACATCATGTGACCACCTCGGAAGTAACAACTACAGCTTTCTGTTCCTGGCCCCAAGTGGGAACAGCACTGTGGACGTCCATTAAGTGGTAGAGACTGCAATCACTGGCTTGATCTGTGGTAGTTGTAGCATCACCTTTCCTATTGGTAGTGGGCAAAATTGAGAACTACTCGCATGTAATTGGACCCCATCAGGAAATGTTTGTTTTTGTTTGGATAAACTCATGTTTAACCTATGTATAATGTGTACCGGCCAAGCCAATCTACACATTGCACTTTCTTGACCAGCATGCCCTATGCGTGGGACACATGTACCAGTGAATCCAGAGGACACGCGGTAAAAATGCTGAAACTTGGTACAGAAATGAGACAGCAGACTGAGGGATTGGTGGCTGGAAAGGGCAGTTCAGGTGGTGGGGAAGCTGCAAGCAGGGAAAGGTCACGGCATGGTGGCCATGCCAATAGGGAACAGCTTGGGTGGTGGAGAGTAGCCACCAACTGGGACTGGTGGGAGAGGTGACAATCTTCCTGAGGGTGAAGGCTAGGGTTGGGACAAAGGGTAACTGTCACTGAATGCAGTCAGTCCAAAAACATCAATTTGCATCAGCTGGAACGGTTTCCTGCTGCTGCAAATAGCTCCTGAAACTGTCCCTTGCAAAGGTGGTGCCTCTCTACCCCAGATCATTCTGAGGAATGAAAGGGCCAGCTCCAGAGGAGTACTGGGTATGGGTGTCCAAAACTGGTCGAGTTAAATATCTTCAGTGGAAAGTAGTACTGTTTTTTAGTCCATGGTGTGGCCTTTGCCCAAGCTCGTTTAGGTCTCAAGCTGTATAAAAGTCTATTGATGAGGACCCAGAAATGAAAACTGTGGGTTATCTTGTTTATTAACTAGTTTGCATTTCTTGGACAGAGCAGGAATGTGTGCAGCTCTAGAATGTAGGTGCCATGCTTTGTTGAGTGATTCTCAATCATCCTGAGGGATGGGGTAAACATGAACCTGTGTGACAGGAGTAATATTCTCATTCTGTCAGAAGCTTGTTCCCTCCACTAGACCTGGGTTACTCACAGCTTACTTCCATCAGACTGGAGAGTTGTTGAGGAAGGTCAGGGTCTTCGTCAACTTTGAGGGGCTTCTAAACAATATGATTCCTGTCAATCTGCAGACTCCGCAGCCTTTTCTACAGTTGTACTACCTGTCGCTTCTTCCCATTATGTATCATGATTGTCCCCTTTTATAAAGTCCTTTATGATCTTTGTATCGTACTGAAGACTGTGTTCATATTAAAAGCCATATACATAGCCTAGTTGGGGGGGAAGAAGGGGCCCTGTTCAGACTTGGTTGTACTTATTATTTTACCATCTATTTCCAGTCTAACAAAACTATGCTCAATGGCATAGCAAAGCAGGCATAGCAAGGGTGCTCCAATGAGTTCAAGATACATTCTCCAAACCTACAGATTTGTTAATAAAAAAAAATCAATATTTGGATTTGAGGGAGCCCTTCATTACCCTGTTTTCCAGGTGCCACTGCACTTGCTGCACTAATGATAGTTATGCCCCTTGCAGCAGCATCTGACAATATGACTACTTTGTTCCTTTTCCAATTCACCCTCATCATTCATAAAACATAGTTAACCCTATTCTACAACATCATCCACAACCGTACATTGTTAGTACTGCAAATTAGCAAAGGATCCCTGGTGGAAACCTACATCACGCACATCACTTACTGTTTGACTTGGCCCTTTTTGCAAGATCATCTCTGAACTTTTTGACTTCCTCCTGTATTTTTTCTGACCTGTTGTTGGTGGTTTTATTACTCTGGGCACTTTATCACTGTTGATCAGTGCTAAAGTGAAAGTCCTCTCTCTTGTAAGCTTGGTAACATTGGTCTACACCTGTTTGGCATATTTAAGTTACCTATAGGTCCCTTGTACAGTGGAATACCACATACCCAGGGCCTGTAAATTAAATGCTGCTGGTGCAATTGCACACGTCTGCAACTCCCATTTTACTACATAGAAGGACCCCCTAATGTAGACCCTAGCTAGCCCTATGGGCAGTGGTAAGGTAAAAGGTAGGACATGTGCCTTAACTGTGTGACATGTCCTGGTAGTGAAAAACAGCATATTTGGTTTCTCACTGCTGTGAGGCGCCCTCTCATAAATTTGCATTTGGAATTCCCTGATATCTGCTTCAGTGGTCATTTCTGATCTGAGAGGAATAGTGTGACCATGTTTGGTATGTTTGGAATAGTAGTGATAAAATCCTATTGGTGAAACAGATTTATTATTACTATTTTAGAAATGCCACTTTTAGAAGTGGATATTTCTGTATGCTTATTTGACTTTGTGCCCTTCCTGGATGTGTATTGACTGTCTAGTTCTGACTGACGAGAGAGAGGGGATGTGCATTCACTCCAGCCAGTCACAAGGGGGTTTGAGGTATGTCCTGCCTTTCCTGAGTGACTCAGCGCTAGGCTGAATAGGCCTTGGCTGAATTCAAAGCAGCGGGAGGGGTTTCCCTTACACCTGAATAGGCCTGATCTGCATTTGGAGAGGTAGGAGGAGTTGTACCTGAATAGGGCTGTGCCTGTCTTCCACAATGCTGGCTCCACCCCCCTGTGATGTGTCTGGGACCTGCGCTTTAAATGTGAACGGGGGTGTTGTGAACTTCAATATAGTGTTTGAAGTGCACCCAGAACAAAGACTTTGGCACTGTAAGTACAGGGGGATGTATGACATTACAACGGATGCTTTTACATCGCATGCTTTTACAACGCGGTTTTTACAACGCATACCATTACAACGCATAGTGCTTTTAGGCGCTGGATAGTGAATTGTTTAATTTACTATTCCAACTTCAGTCCCCGTGGATAGTAGGGAAGGTGTTGGATAGTACATTAAACATATTCCCTATCCTAGAGCGCCTCCCAGCGCAATGCGTTGTAATGGTTTGCGTTGTAAAAGTTGCGTTGTAAAGGCACTGCATGGTAAAAGTTGCGTTGTAAAGGTTGTTTACCGTACAGGGGCTGTGACCCCATGAAAAGAAGAAGAAACTGTGTGGGTCTTGTGACCAGGATTTTTTGGGTTGGCAGACGAAACCGCCACTTGAACTTGCTTTGTGTGCTGGGATACTGAAAGGACTGCAACTTTTCTGAAGGACCCTGATGCACCCTACTCCCTGAAAGTGAGCCAACATTTCCCCAGGGAACATTGTTATTCCCCTGCCTCTGCTAGTCAGCGCTTGGTGAAGCACTGCTCAGCTCCTGGGATTATCAAATTGCACATTTGGGAGCACCTCACTCTGGTTATCTGAGCCCGAGGCGGGGGCTCATTCTGCCATAAAGTGCATGTGGAGCGCTTCATCTCCCCACTGTTGGTGTGGACCAGCACTGTGTGAGCACAGTAGTTTTACCTGCATTTCACTTGGAGTGTTGTGGGTTATTGAACCCAAGGGCTTAGCTGATTTAAAACACAGCCGCTCGCCAGCTGAGCGAGCACCGCGGGAGCACCGGTCATTCACTGGCAATTGGCCCAGAATCCTCTGAGGCCCGAGAGGCAGAAAGAAGAGGAACTGCTACTCGTAACGGCATTCCCCCTTACCCGATGGAGCATCTGGCTGCCTCAACACCGGGCCAACGCGGGCCCATCTTTCTGAATACCAGGGCAGCAGAGAGTGGGGGAGGGCAGGTGGGTTTTTCCTCACCGCAGTCCACTGGGAGGAGGGGATCCAGCTAGGTCTCTTCACCGGCCAAGGCAATGCTCTTCTTCCTACAGCATTTGTCATTGTTAAAGTTACCTTTGCGGGGGACCAAGTGAGGTTTCCCTGCCAACAGGGGCGATTCATTTGGATAGAATTCTGCTTTGCTTCTGTTGGGGGCTCGGCCGGCACTATTGGCCTGAGCTGAGTGACCGGCCTCTGACTCATTTTTTCTCAGCGGTTGTACCACGTGTCCGTCGGCAGCTTCCACTTACTTTTAGAGGCATCACTTTCTTCTCTGGTAATCCAGAGGGAGGTACGTGTTTGTCCTCCCCAACTAACACCTGAGTTTGTGCCCTAGTGTCTGGGTATGGGCTGGGTAACCTCACATGCTACACGTGGGTTCAGCAGGGCACTAATGGGTGTTTACTATGGTTTCTGAGTGACAGATGCCTTTTTACTGAATCTGCTTGATGGTGACCTAATGTGCTTGGCCTAATATACAGAAGGGATTTATGATCTATGATATTTACAGTAGTGCATTGCTGATAATGTTTTGACACTGGCCCGATTAGCCAAGTGATTTATGTGATTTATGTGATTCTGGGTGATGTAATAACAAGTGCCCAGTGGCACAGTAATATGAGTGATTGAGGTCTAATGTGTTTTTATGAATAGTGCAAAAGATATTTTTATATAACCTTCTGTGGAGTCTCTTTTGTTGTGTGCCTAGTGTGACGTTGTTGTGTGAATGTGTTGCAGAAACACTTTACACATTGCCTCTGGGATAAGGCTGACTGCTCTGTAAAGCTACCAAGGGGGAGAGCAGGCGTTATCTTTAGTGTGTAACTCCCTTACTCTGACCAGAGTGGTGGTTTCTGCCTGGCTTAGGTGCATACCCTATCCAACCAGAAAACCCATTTCTAACACCTACCCTCAGCATTTATGAGTTGTAGGAGTGCATTCCTACAATAGCTAACTGTTCAGGTCTCATGATATATGTATGGGATTTCGGGCATTATACTAGAATATTTTATGAATGGCTCACTCCCCTCAATGTTACTTTAGAGCAAGGTCCCACTTGACCCAGTTTTTACTTTTAAGGCCTGATACACACACATTTCTTTCATGGGTAGGTGCAACTTACTCCTAGAAATGGAGAAATTAGTAGAAAGTGCAGATTAGAGGTCTTCAGCAGATATGGTACTCTATTGCTTATGTATTCATCCATCACTGCTTGAGGATTGATCAGCAATCAAAAGATATATTTTTTATCATTAATGTCCCTTTATGTTAAAGTGTTCATGGAAAGTGAAGCCACTATACCTTATGGTAAGTCATGAGTTGGTCATAGAATCCCACCGTGAATGCAATGCGCATCTGGTTCCTCTGCTCATGTGGTATGGTTGAACTTGATGACACAATGAATAGAATGCCTAAATGTGCAAACATATTCCTGAAACTCATTTAATGTACATTTTCTGTATACCTATATATATATATATATATATTGTTTTTTTTTTGCGTATCCTGAAAACATAACTATTTTGTTGTGCGGTGGATTGACACGTCGAACTCTATGGGGTGGTCCCTGCAATCAGAAATCAGCCCAACAAATTGCACTTCCTATTTATTTGATAATGCAGTCTTGCATCACTGTGATTCATGACTATCTGCTCTTAATAGACAAAAGTGAAGTGTAAGTGTAAACTATAACAGACCGAGTTCCGTAGGCCTGTGTGAAGTTTGCATAATTTCCTTTGTGTAATTTATGTGAAATTAAGGGAAAGTTGTACGAAATTACACAAAACATTATTCCAGGATTTTGCATCCATATTTGGATGCGAGGACACACGTGAGGCAAACAGGAGCCGCTCAAGTCGGGATCATTCGTGTTAATTCAGTCCTCCAGCAATATGATTTTTACTTGAACGGAAGCTCAGTTATGCGCGGCATGGCATAATTTCAAGAATTCCACCTAACAAGCATAACGTGAAATGCCAGCAATTACTGGTGATTAGGCCAGTGTAAACACAGTGTTGCCAGGGCCTACTTTCAAGGGAAGCACAGAATATTTTGCTGGATCAGCATTCAGGCCCAAGCGAAATTCAAGAAAATTAAGAGCGAAGTCAAAGAGAGAACCCTCGTTCAGGAACACAATAAAATGGCTGCATTTTATTGGTTCATTTTTTTCTAATTTCAGCTACCGGAAAAGAAAGTCATCATCTACAGGTCAGCATAGTTTACTTCTTTTGGGAAAATAGGTATCATGACTAGACTTTTCTTTGTTTACAGTTCTTTTGATAGTATCAGGTTCATGTTTCTCTGAGTAAAAATGTGAACTTGGCTAAAACTATGAACTGTGTCTGAATTTCGGATGGCAAGACTGGAGTTCATCACAAGAATGTAAACTGAATGGAAATGTGTGTCCTTCAATATATTTTAAGATCTTTTATCAAATGAACATTATTTACATTTCTTTTGGGGAGTAATTAACCCATGTTTGAACAGTAGAAAATTTTGGAAAGCTGTAATACATTGGGTTACTGGTTAGGGGATGAACTCCTATTCAAGCAGAAACTAGAAATCTTGTCAAGGTGAGGCACAAGCCAACCCAAAATAAACCTGTGCTCAACCCTCAGGCAGCTTGGCAGAAAGCAGTCATGCTTACCTCTGAGACAATGTGTAAAGAATGTGTGCAGCACTTCAAACATTAACACAGTGACAACACACCACAAAAGGATCCCACAATAGAGTTAGAAAAATAGAGTAATTTTTAATAAATAAAACAAAATAAAAACAACAAATATCAAATCAGTAGAACCAGAGATATGTAATTTTAATAATTAAGTGAAAGTAATGCCAAATGAACAAAGCACTGACATTGGATATCTGGTTGCACCGGAACAGGACAAAGTCACCAGATCAGGCCGACCTCAATGGAGCGTGGGCTGGCTATAAGGACCCGAATGGCCCCATGGACAACAGTGTCTTATGACCTGGTTGTGGAGCGTTCTGAGGTCCTGTGTCAATGATGCATCAAGCAGTCAAGGTGATGAGTCGGTCCTGAGGAGCTGCAAATTTACCATGTGATAACCTGTGTCATTGTCCTGGATCCCATCGACAAGGGCTTGTGATGCAAAGTCCAGCACCAGGGATGCATTACACCGTCTGGGCGATGAGTTGGTTCTGAAGAGCTGCTTTGTGAGAACGTGCATTGTTATCACAGCTGCCATCAATGTGAGATTTGTGGTGCGAGGGCCAGCGTCGGGAAAGCTGCACACAGTAGCACTTTTACTGTGAGGTTGGTGCTAAGTCTGTGCGATGAGAGAACCCACATAGCAGAGGCAATGTGTCGGTTATGTTTAGGTTTGCATCGTGCAGCAGAGGAGATGTGTCAAGCCTGTTGGATCCACATATGTCTAGACAGAGCACCTTCAGGCTTACTTCCAAGGGTCCAGGACTTGGGTGGCACCCACTGACAGGGTTGGGCTCACAGATAGATTCGAGATACAGGGTTCAAAGTTATTGTTGCCTCCTGTCCTAGAAGCTCTAGTCAAAAGTCCAGCCAACTAGCCCTTGGAGTCTCTTTAGAGTCTTCGGTTCAACAGATGTAGGTCCAGTCCTTCTCATCCTTTCAAGAGGGCAGCAAGTCAACACAGCAGGGCAAACAATATTCAGAGCAACAGTCCAGCAGAGTAGCAGTCCTTTCAGCAGCACTACAGTCTTTTTCCTGGCAGAGTTTACACTGATCCAGAAGTATACTGAAGAGCTGGTGTCTTGAGTCCAATATTTATAATATGGCCTTCCTTCAATGTGGGAGAAACTTCTAGATGTTTCAATTTGATGTCCACAGGCATCCTGCCTTCTCCGTCCTGGGTCCGGACTAACTACAGCGGGTGTACAGCCCTTTGTGTAGAGGCAGGACACAGCCTAGTCAAGCTGTGTTAAACTATATCCTCCCATCCTGCCAGTGATAGCCCATCCAGGCACACCTTAGCTCTCTTTAGCGTGCGGCTGGAATACACAAAGCACAACTTTGAGCTACACCCAGCCATTGACCCAGAGACAGACTGCAGGCACTACATGGCTAAGGTAGGAAAATGGCAACTTTCTAAAAGTGTCAAGGTCTAATTCCTCAGGAACAGTTCTCCCAATATGCTCACCTTCTGGCAGCACTGTGTGTATATATATATATATATATGTATATATATATATATATATATATATATATATATCAAAACAAATCTGGCTCAATTATCTCGCGGCCCCATGGCGCTCTCTCCACCGGTGTCGGGCTACTAAGCAGAGCCCCGCTTTCCAAATATTACCACAAATCCCTTTAAAAAAGGGAATTAGTCCGCACTCACAAGGAGATTCTTCCCAAGTTTCGTCTTTATTTGTCAAAGTTTCAGCAATTTAGGGTTACAACCAACGCGTTTCGCAACACACAGTTGCTTGTTCACGGTGAACAAGCAACTGTGTGTTGCGAAACACGTTGGTTGTAAACCTAAATTGCTGAAACTTTGACAAATAAAGACGAAACTTGGGAAGAATCTCCTTGTGAGTGCGGACTAATTCCCTTTTTTAAAGGGATTTGTGGTAATATATATATATATATATTTTCTCTGCCCCCGCTTGACGAATCTTCCCGAGACTTTCAGGGATGGAGCGGAGCGGGCCATCTTCTTTGAGAAATTCGCGGAGATTCATCAACCGGCGCCAAAGTTATTTCCAATAGAATGTTGCGGATTTCCTATGGAAACCAGGTCCTAACTATAACTACCTACTGGCGACCGCCAGTAGGTAATATATATATATATATATATATATATATATATATATATATATATATATACACAGCGCTCAACTCCAGAATCGTTATTTTCCAAAGAACCGCACTCGTGGAGTCAAAGTTTCTCGTGCTCACACCATCAAAGTTTAATCACACAGATTAACAGACGCGTTTCAGCGTAAAGCCTTCGTCAGTGTCAATTACATTGCGAGGGTTAGCATGGGTATTAAAGCAAAACATTCATAGACATGGTTGACGGACTATGTGTTTTGTAGGTCGCGCCATCTTGAAGTGTGTTTAATACATTAATGCATTGTAATACGCTGCGCGGTCTATATTGCCTAAAGTATTCCTTGAATTACTCTAATATTGCCGTGTATCGGCCTGGCTCCCCATGATAATCGAGGGGAGATGAAATGAGGGGGATTGTGAAGCCTCGCAATCCCCAATATCAAGTTTCATACTTGTCCATCATGCCATGTATTGGCGATAATATAGTTGTACACAGCATCTAATTACCATCAAGTGCAAGACAAACCTCCACCTGTGCAAAGTTATAAATTCAAAGTTATAAATTCTGATTGCTCAACCAAAGTAAGTCAAATGAATGTGTCACATAGTCATCCAGAGAAGAGAGATTCCCTGGTTAGACTGTCTCAGCTCATTGGTTCCTCCCAGTTATTCCTTAAAGTTTCAGTATTTATCTATCTGTATCCAAACTCAGTGGGGAAGAATATAATAGAAAGAACAGTCACTGGCTAGTTGATGAAGTTATTTTCCCAGATGAACTGCCAGTTCTTCTCCGCTATTCAATCCCCGTGGGGCCTTTGTCATGAGGTCGATGATATACCTGGATTCCAGGCGTCTCAGTTTTTTTAATCTATCACCCCCTCTGGTCCCCTCTGCCACAAAGTCAATTCCAAAATATTGCAGTTTACTTCTGTCTCTCTGGTGCACTTGGTCAAAATGTCTTGCAACAGGGTATGCCGGGTCTGCTTTCTCAATGGCCCTTTGGTGTTCAAGTACCCTTATCCTTAATTGATGGATTGTGCTCCCAATGTACTTTAGGCCGCACGGGCAGACTAGACAGTAAACTGCATAACTGGTGCTACATGTCATGAACTTCTTGATGGTTCTGGAGATGTTTGTCCCAGGGATTCCATATTTTCTTATCCTTTTGCTTCCCATGCAGGCCTTGCACTTTCCGCAAGGAAAAAATCCCCCCATTTCAGCGATTTTCCCTGTTCTCATGGGGACCCGTTCATAGTGGCTGTTTACCAGTGCATCTTTCAGGGATCTTGCCTTTCGGTAGGTTACTAATGGTCTCCCTGGAATATCATCCTTCAAGATTGCATCAGTCTTTAGAATATGCCAGTTTTTTTGCAATATTCTTTTGAAATTCATGGATTCGCTGGTATAGGGAGTAATCAGTCGGAATTTCCCTTCGTTCTCAGATTGTGCCTTTGTTGGTCTGGGTTTAAGGAGATCCTCCCTTTTGATTTTTCTAACCTTTTTCAGAGTTTTAGATAGAGAGACCGGATTATATCCTCTTCTGCCGAATCTTTCTATGCAGCCTCTTGCTGCCACCTCAAAGTCTTGTTCCCTGCTGCTGTTCCTTTTTATCCTGAGTAGTTCTCCGTATGGGATGCTCTGTATCAGTTTTGTGGGGTGGTTGCTATCTGCTCTTAGGATGGAGTTGCCAGCGGTGGGCTTCCTGTATAATGCTGTGTGCACTCCCTCCTCATCTACATTCACCCTTAGATCGAGATAGTCAACTGTGGTGCGGCTGACCGTTCCCGTGAAGTGTAGGTTGCAGTTGTTGTCATTCAGGATTTCTATATATTGACGAGCCCCCTCCATCGTCCCCTGCCACACGATGAAGAGGTCGTCGATATATCTAAACCACCTAACCACTTTCCCTATTTCCTGTCCCTCAATCTGTAGAGCCATAGGCACCCGCTCCTCCCACCAGCCTACGAACAAGTTCGCATAGCTGGGAGCAAAGCAGGTGCCCATCGCAGTCCCAGATATCTGTGTATACAACTGTTCATCGAACAGGAAAATGTTGCTCGTCAAACAAAATTCCACAAACTCTAGAAGCATTTGATTATGCAACGCGAACCTTGCAGGTCTTCTATTCAGGAAGTGTTCCACTGCAATTAAGCCCAGCTCGTGCTTGATGTTGGTATAAAGGCTTGTTATATCTAGGACTACTAGGAGATAGGACGGATCCCAAACTAGATCAGCAATTTTCACCAGAAAGTCTTTAGTGTCTTTTATGTGGGATTTCAATTGCGTCACCATGGGAAACAGGAAACTGTCTATAAACTTTGACATATTTTCTGTTAATCCGTTGATAGATGAAACTATAGGGCGACCTGGTGGTTCTATTGCATTCTTGTGTAATTTTGGTAGATGGTAAAACGTTGGGATTGTAGGATTATTGCTTCGTAAGTACATATTTTCATCACTTCCCAGCATTTGTTTCTTGTACCATTTGTTGACCAGTTCATCGTATCTCCTTATGCCCTCTTTATACTTCACTTCATCTGTTCGCTGATAGTATTGCTTGTCTGAAAGTTGTCTCAGTGCTTCTTTGTGGTAATACTCTCGTGTGAGCAGCACCACATTACCGCCTTTGTCTGAAGGCTTAATGATGATATTTGTATCTTTTTGTAGATTTGTTAGAGCATCTCTTTCTTGGGGGTCGATGTTATCAAGTTCCCTTGTCACTACTCGTTTGTTCCTAAGGGTTACAAGATCTTTTAGAACAGTCTCAGAAAAGGCATCTATCGCATCCCATGGCATGATAGGGTTAAATGTAGACATCGGTTTTAGTCCACTTTCTTCTCTTTCTTGAGTGATGTCATTCATCATGGCTCTATCGATCACAGTATTGCCTTGTGTGCTTTGTGTGTTTCTTTCCATCCTGAGACTCTCTAGATTTTCTATCCCTCTCAGATCTTCACAGGATAAGGCATCAGTCGCAGTCAATCTTTTCGTGGCCAGTTTCGGCCCTTTGGAAGCTTTCCTCAGTTGGTGGTATTTGTGTAGCTTGAGCTTTCTTACGAATGTGTATAGGTCGATCCTTGTCTGTGTATATTCACTTTTGTTGTTGGGGCAGAAACTGAGTCCTCGGCTTAGTAGTTTCTCTTCTACTTTAGTCAAAGTCCTCTCAGACAGGTTGACCACTGTAAGATCAGTCGTATATTCACTGGTCATTATTTGTTCGTTTTCCTTCTGTTCCTCCATGTCTGCGCTCTTCCTCTTCCTGCCCCCACCTGCCCTCCTTGTTCTCCTCCTGCTGTGTTTTCCGGAGGTTTTGTCTTGCCTCCTCTCAGCCAAGCCTGGCGGATTACTGTGCATTCGTTGTGAAACGGAGGAGGGATCGGAGCTTGTCCTCCTTTCTGCCTTCCTGCTGTCGTCTTTTTTCGTTGTTCCTCCACAGCTTCACTGTCAGTGACTTCGGATTCAGATGTGTTCACTGGTGATACCGTGCCCTGGGCTCTTCTTCGATCCACCTCTCTCCTTGGTGCGTCGTATTTTTTGGCGAATGTAAGTATCCTGCCACAGAGGTAATCGTTCTCGTCCCGGGTATATTTCTCTTGCTTCCGTGTTTTGATCTTTTCTTCGTATCTCGCCAGGCGGGTCTTCAGTTGTTCTTTCAGTGTTGCCAATTTCTCTGGCTTCTCCTCCCTCGAGAGTTCTTCCTCCACCGCCTGGATTTCTGCTAGAGTCTTATCCCGGTCACTCCATGCAAATTTGACAAGTATCACCAGCGTGCCTTCACAATACTGTGCAGTGTGCTCTGCCCACTCAGTTAAGAGTTGGGGATCCGGATTCTCATACGAGGGGATGGTGTATACACGTAGACCTCTTGGTACTCTTTTATCATCTATGTAGCTCTGGAGGCTAGTGGCCTCCCACCATTTGCGTACTTCACGTTCGTGTAGTCTCTCAAGCTTCACTAGTAATTCATTCAATTTTGTCTTTGGTTGCACCGGGGCTGTACTTGCACTTGCACTTGCCGTTGCTGTGTCTTGCCTCTTAAACATTCCTTTTGCTGCATCCCTGCGTGTAGTCTCGCAGTACATATCCTATCATGGATATTCACTCGTTACCGTGTGATACCTGGTGTGAGCATCCGTTTGATCCCCCACTGTCACCCTGCTGCTAATGCGCCGCTGCTCGTTTAAATCCGAGCTCGCGCTCTCACCGTGAAGGTTGCGTCGGCTTCGCTGATCATCCGATCCACAGCACCTCGTCCGCTTCCTCACTTCACGTATTTCCCTTTGTTGCACGATTGCGGTTCAGCAGTGGTGCCCGTCTCTCAATTCTCGCTCTCTGTCCCACTTGGTAATCAGGGCACTCGCGGGTGGGTGCGGCATGCGGTAATGGGCCACCGCAATAACACAGCGCTCAACTCCAGAATCGTTATTTTCCAAAGAACCGCACTCGTGGAGTCAAAGTTTCTCGTGCTCACACCATCAAAGTTTAATCACACAGATTAACAGACGCGTTTCAGCGTAAAGCCTTCGTCAGTGTCAATTACATTGCGAGGGTTAGCATGGGTATTAAAGCAAAACATTCATAGACATGGTTGACGGACTATGTGTTTTGTAGGTCGCGCCATCTTGAAGTGTGTTTAATACATTAATGCATTGTAATACGCTGCGCGGTCTATATTGCCTAAAGTATTCCTTGAATTACTCTAATATTGCCGTGTCATCGACCTCATGACAAAGGGCCCACGGGGATTGAATAGCGGAGAAGAACTGGCAGTTCATCTGGGAAAATAACTTCATCAACTAGCCAGTGACTGTTCTTTCTATTATATTCTTCCCCACTGAGTTTGGATACAGATAGATAAATACTGAAACTTTAAGGAATAACTGGGAGGAACCAATGAGCTGAGACAGTCTAACCAGGGAATCTCTCTTCTCTGGATGACTATGTGACACATTCATTTGACTTACTTTGGTTGAGCAATCAGAATTTAGAACTTTGAATTTATAACTTTGCACAGGTGGAGGTTTGTCTTGCACTTGATGGTAATTAGATGCTGTGTACAACTATATTATTGCCAATACATGGCATGATGGACAAGTATGAACCTTGATATTGGGGATTGCGAGGCTTCACAATCCCCCTCATTTCATCTCCCCTCGATTATCATGGGGAGCCAGGCCGATACACGGCAATATTAGAGTAATTCAAGGAATACTTTAGGCAATATAGACCGCGCAGCGTATTACAATGCATTTATGTATTAAACACACTTCAAGATGGCGCGACCTACAAAACACATAGTCCGTCAACCATGTCTATGAATGTTTTGCTTTAATACCCATGCTAACCCTCGCAATGTAATTGACACTGACGAAGGCTTTACGCTGAAACGCGTCTGTTAATCTGTGTGATTAAACTTTGATGGTGTGAGCACGAGAAACTTTGACTCCACGAGTGCGGTTCTTTGGAAAATAACGATTCTGGAGTTGAGCGCTGTGTTATTGCGGTGGCCCATTACCGCATGCCGCACCCACCCGCGAGTGCCCTGATTACCAAGTGGGACAGAGAGCGAGAATATATATATATATATGTATATATCCACACCAATTACCTCCAAAATAGCGAAGTAAGCCAGGACACACGGAGTTCGTTGCAAAATTTAATGGCAGAATGTATTATGTATTGTACTTTTTCATTCTGCCATTAAATTTTGCAACGAACTCCGTGTGTCCTGGCTTACTTCGCTATTTTGGAGGTAATTGGTGTGGATATTGTAGGCCTGTCGGTGGCCTAACCAGGACCACGCCACGACAGCCCAAAGTGCACAGACCGGCATTGGAGGAGAGAGAATATATATATATATATATATATATGTACAGGGGTCTTCAACAAAGAAGAGTCTGAGGCCGCTTGGGGGGACAAACAGCGGAGCACTTTATTTGCAGCACAGGCATATGAAAGCGGGCGGGCGTATGCATTTCAGCCGTGTGTGGCCTCCTATTTATATATATATTACCTACTGGCGGTCGCCAGTAGGTATATATAGTTAGGATTTTTTCTCTATGGGATTTTTGAAAATTCTATGTCTAATAACTTTGGCGTTTGTGGACGGAATTGGCTGAAATTTTCAGGAAAATGGCACATTTTGTTTCTGAGCAGCCCTTGAAAATTTAGGGGGGGGGTTCGTCAAGGGGGGCCGAGAAAAAAGGGGGGTCCCAAAACGTGTTTTTAACATTGAGTTTTCCATAGGGCGGTTGGCCTCACTTTTAGCCCGAGCGGCTGAATGGATTTGCACGAAACTTGGCAAAATTGTAGGGACTGGTAGCCCGATGTGCCTTTGCTAGGTCTCAATATATGTGCTCCAGTGGATTTTGAGAAATTAACGTTCAAAAAAAGATATATATCTGTAACAGCGGACCGGGCAGCGCTCCGGTTCGCGGACTTTTCGCGGTACGGAGCTTTGTGGAGCGAAGCTGATTGGTTCTCCGGCGTCTGTGAACATTCCAAACAGTCCGTAGCGGCCGCCATCTTGTCTCTCGGTAGGATCGAGAGACAAGAGGAGGCCAAAGCGAAGGGGCAAATGACCATAAGGGGGCATAGTAGATCCTCGCTGACCCCCTAGGTTTGATGTGGAGGTTTTAAAAGGGTCCCGCGGGGCAAAAAAAAATAATAATAATAATAATCGAACGGCTGAATGGATTTGCACGAAACTTGGTAAAATATTAGGGACTGGTAGCCCGATGTGCCTTTGCTAGGTCTCAATATATGTGCTCCAGTGGATTTTGAGAAATTAACGTTCAAAAAAAGATATATATCTGTAACAGCGCTCCGCTTCGCGTAACGGAGGTTTGCGAAGCTGATTGGTTCTCCGGCGTCTGTAAACATTGCAAACAGTCCGTAGCGGCCGCCATCTTGTCTCTCGGTAGGATCGAAAGACAAGAGGAGGCCAAAGCGAAGGGGCAAATGACCATAAGGGGGCATAGTAGATCCTCCTTGACCTCTTAGGTTTGATGTGGAGGTTTTAAAAGGGCCCCGCGGGGCAAAAAAAATAATAATAATAATAATCGAACGGCTGAATGGATTTGCACGAAACTTGGCAAAATTGTAGGGACTGGTAGCTCGATGTGCCTTTGCTAGGTCTCAATATATGTGCTTCAGTGGATTTTGAGAAATTAACGTTCAAAAACAAGATATATATCTGTAACAGCGCTCCGCTTCGCGGAGATAAAATTATATCTGTATTACCTAGCTGTTGCTAACACCAATTAGCGACGGCTAGTAGGAGATAGCGACCATCTTGGGCCCCACTTTGCATGTGAGTGATATTTATAACTAATGACATGCAAAGTGGGCATGCCAAGATGTTAGCGACTGGAAACAGTCGCTAACATCGCTATCTCCTATTATCAACTTTTGGAAATATTCTCGATAAGCGCGAATATCTCCAAAAGCTAGCACCTGCCCATAGCAGTTCTTAGCCATGTTATCCAATGGGAGGTGGATAACATGGCTAAGAGCATTAGCTCGGTAATGCATGAATATCGCTGAGTTTTCAGCGATATTAATGCATTGCGGTCGTTTTTTATCGTATTTCCGATAAACCTTGATAATAGCAAGGTTTATCTGCGATAATTTCTGACGATGCTTAGCGGTAAAAAAATCGTTGCTAAGCATTGTTAGGGATAAATATCGCTTAACTTTGGTAATATGCCCCAACGTCTGTTAACGTTCGATTAGAAGGAAATCAGGAAGTGTTGAAAAACATTGTCTGCGCCATCTTGTCTTTTTTCAAATGCCACACTTTTGTCGTGCACGGCAGTCATTTTAGATGCCTTGACCAGACCCACTCTGTGCACGCTGTCGATCCTTAGCATGGCTCCCCACCCTCGCAAGCATCTCCCCCAGGCAGTGGTCACCCGCGCTCTCTGTCTTATGCATGGGTAATAAACCTCCCCCCATCTGCGCTGCTCTTCCCTGAGAATCACACCCTGTGCCCGCCCGACACCTCCCTTTCGCCCTATTCACTACCGCACCCTCTGACACTCCTTTTCCTCTGTGTCCGATTGTCCAGGCCGGTCCTAGGGTATCAGCTAGCCCTGCAGATGTAGTTTATGGCCCCAGCTGTAAAGAATCACCCCTCTTCAAAGGAGTTATAGTAGATCAAGGCCCACACTCGATGAGATCCATCACAGCAGACGCGTTCCTATTATCTGAAAACCATCCTGTATTGTGATTGGGGAGGGGACTGAGCCTGAAGCGGAAGATTCCAGGGATGACTCTTTGTACATCAAAGTTTTTACAATTATGTGTCACATAAAAAATATATAGCACTCCGACAAAGTAGTAAGATTATAAAACTTTAATAACTTATAAATATATACAAGAAAACAAAAACAGTAATAACATATAAACATTTTTAGGGAAAAACAACGAAGTAGCGGTCGGCTGTGCGAATAGTCCCAACGCAGCACAACGTCCAGATTTCTGGCGTGGGGCGTCGCGGGGGGTGGGTCATCAGTAGCAAACTGTTGTGCGAATAGTTCCAAGGCAGCAGAACGATGGCACCAAGGTGATGTCCAGTAAGTTGCCGCACTGGTTTTGGTATCCTACAATGCTGCTCCGAATAACGGCGTGGGGCGCCCCGGGGGAGGCGGCGTGAACGGGCCTCTCCAGGTGGAGTCTCATCTGTTGTAGTGGGGCGCCCCTTTACCGTTTCAGTTGCCATTCCGTCCGTTTTTGGTCCACTGTGTCAAAAGCCGCAATTCAGCTGAGTTGCGCCCACTCTTGCGGTGCAGCGATAGGCGGCTGTCACAGGACTCTCTAAATGGCGGCAGGCTGTTTCCTTTTTGGGCCTGGTCCACTGAAATGGCCCTGGGACACCTTGGAAATTGGACGCTTGTCTGCTAGGTCTTGGACCCCATTCTCGAAAGCGTCCCCTCTGCCTTGAGGATTTATCAAAAGTTTTGGGGGCCCCCGACTCCTGTAGGCTTCTGGTGGGGAGCGGCTGCCATGATTGCTCGCGGAATGACCACGACGGAGCTACGAGATGGTTGTGCTCTCATGCTGACGCCAGCTTCAGTCTGAAACATCCAGAAACAAGGTGGGGCTTTCATCGTTTGGGAAAAAAAAAGTTTTCATCCAATGAAAAGTGTTGTTTTTAGGTCATATGATCAAGCCTTCCGTCATTAGGAAACCAAAAGTAAAATGAACCAATGAAAAGTTTTATAAACAAGTCACATGACCTGTTATGCGGCATAGGGTATAAAATGCGGAGAAAATACGTTGGCACGTGAGGCGGCGTCAGTAGCGGACCGATGTGCGAATAGGCCGAAGGCAACACAACGCGCCAAGATCCGGATGGCACCGAGGTGGTGTCCAGCAAGTTGCAGCACTGGTGTGGCCATCCTACAATGCTGAAAGTCGGCGTGGGGCGCCCCGTTGGCCTGTGAGTTTGCGTCAGTAGCGGACCGATGTGCGAATAGGCCGAAGGCAGCACAACGCGCCAAGATCCGGATGGCACCGAGGTGGTGTCTAGTAAGTTGCCGCACTGGTGTGGCCATCCTAATATGTTGAAAGTCGGCGTGGGGCGCCCCGTTGGCCTGTGAGATGGCGTCAGTAGCGGACCGATGTGCGAATGGGGCCAAAGGCAGCGCAACAATATTTTCGGAATAGAAGACACCACAAGGCGCTGAGATGCCAAGATCCGGATGGCACCGAGGTGGTGTCTAGCAAGTTGTGGCACTGGTGTGGCCATCCTACAATGGTAAAAGTCGGCGTGGGGCGCCCTGTTGGCCTGTGAGATGGTGTCAGTAGCGGACTGATGTGCGAATGGGGCCAAAGGCAGCGCAACAATATTTTCTGACTGACACCACAAGGCGCTGAGATGCCAAGATCCAGATGGCACCGAGGTGATGTTTAGGAAGTTGCTGTACTGGTGTGGCCATCCTACAATGGTAAAAGTCGGCGTGGGGCGCCCTGTTGGCCTGTGAGATGGTGTCAGTTGCGGACCGATGTGCGAATGGGGCCAAAGGCAGCGCAACAATATTTTCTGTATGGAAGATACCACTAGGCGTTGAGATGCCAAGATCCGGATGGCACCGAGGTGATTTCTAGCAAGTTGCTGTACTGGTGTGGTCATCCTACAATGCTGAAACTCAGCGTGGGGCGCCCCATTAGCCTGTGAGATGGCGTCAGTAGCGGACCGATGTGTGAATAGGCCGGAACCAGCACACGGCGCCAAGATCCGGATGTCACCGTGGTGGTTTCATAGTTGAGAGGCACTTCATCTGCAGTGGGGCGCCGAGATCCGGATGGCACCGAGGTGATGTCTAGCAAGTTGCTGTACTGGTGTGGTCATCCTACAATGCTGAAACTCGGCGTGGGGCGCCCCATTAGTCTGTGAGATGGCGTCAGTAGCGGACCGATGTGCGAATAGGCCGAAGGCAGCACAACGCGCACACATCCGGATGTCACCGTGGTGGTTTCATAGTTGAGAGGCACTTCATCTGCAGTGGGGCGCCGAGATCCGGATGGCACCGAGGTGATGTCTAGCAAGTTGCTGTACTGGTGTGGTCATCCTACAATGCTGAAACTCGGCGTGGGGCGCCCCATTAGCCTGTGAGATGGCGTCAGTAGCGGACCGATGTGCGAATGGGGCCAAAGGCAGCGCAACAATATTTTCTGAAGAGAAGACACCACAAGGCGCTGAGATTCGGTTACCACCGAGGTGATGTGTAGCAAGTTGCCGCACTGGTGTGGCCATCCTACAATACTGCTCCGAATAACGGCGTGGGGTGCCCGAAGGGGGGGGGGGGCGGCGTGAACGGGCCTTCCTAGGTGGAGGCTCGTCTGCTGTAGTGGGGCGCCCCTTTACCGTTTCAGTTGCCATTCAGCTGAGTTTCGGCTGCTCTTGATGCTACAGCGACAAGCGGCTGCAACAGGACTCTCAAAATGGCGGCCTGTTCTTTGGATTTGGGCCTGGTCCACTAAAATGGCCCTGGGACACCTTAGAACTCGGACGCTCGATTTTTTTTTCCTTTCCTGTACATGCAAAAAAAGGTAAATGCCCGGTACGTTACACGCTTCATCTGCCACGATGAACTCTCCAGAGGAACCGAAAAAAAATATAGTTATGGTAACTATACCATGCATCGTCATATGGAGAGGTGGCACCAATTAATTATAGTGCTGCATAAAAGAGAGATTTGGAGGAGAACCCCTGACCTGCTAGTACATTCATCAAAGAAGTGGCACTGACAGCATCAGAGGCAAGGGAAACGGTCCCAAATATTTAGAAGAACTTTGGAAAGATTAAAATGACATGTTTAGATTGTGGCAAATTAATTTCATGTGGACAGATGAGTGTTACTCTAATAAATACAGCATATGAACATCATCATAGTCGATGGTTGGTAGAGACATTTTGACTATATCCTGGACCTGCCCGTCCTCGCCCAAAATTTCGCCGGAATAAATGGGACTCGTAACTCCTTGTTGTGTACTGGTTGCAGAACCTTGAAATCACGAGATACGTATGCAGTTTTGAAGCACATGGCGGGCGGGGACGAGAATTGATTGAATATTTCGACATCCCTATTGATATTAAGTTCTGATGTGTTATTGATTACTGTACTATTGAAAGTTCGAATTAACGTCACCCATGGTACTTGCCCGCAAATGTATATCTAGATAATTTTATTGTAACTGGCCCTGTCGTATTTTAATTATAAAATGTACGTCCACCGATTCCGTAACTGTTAGACACCTTAGTTCTTGCAACCTAATGGCCCGCCCGTTACGTTCCTCTACAGTGTAAATGTCTACTCATCATATACGATTACAGTTTGCTCCGTGGCCGGCCCACGTGGTTATAGGCTCGTATTTGTATAATGAAATTTTCACAATAAAGGTTTTTAAAAGAAAACATGGTAGTAGTACATACATTGGTAAAGTTTTTAATAATAGTCACTGTTTTAGAATCATTAAAAGGCAAGTGAAATAAAGCAGACCAATTACATGAAGGGTAAAAGGTATAATACGAAGGAACGCAGTAAAGATAAATGGTCAAGGGCTGTTGTGTTTTCTACTCCTGCAACATAAAGTGATCGATAAGAATCTCATATTCAGGCGTATCGGCGACTAAGACAGCAGGTCGACCCTCTTTTGCTCAACGGCTCCGTCATGGGACGAAGAAACGCTCTTTTTCTCGAAAAAAGAATATATTTTACTTGCAGGACAGTTGTAAATTTTCCGGGAAAGTACATTAGCCTGGAACATTATAACATATATTTAAGAAAAAATAATGTTCGGAAGTAATAAAAAGCGTAATTTTTAGGTCATATGACCAAGCCTTTCATCATTAGAATAAGAAAAGTAAAATGAACCAATGAAAAGTTTTATTAACAAGTCACATGACTTGTTATGCTTACGTTACGCGCTGCGCGCCCCGGATGACTTCCGGATGCGCTAACGCGGCGCGTCATATGACGCATTACGCGACAACGCAGGTCCAGAATATAGTCAAAATGTCTCCACCAACCAGCGGTCGGAACACAACCCCTTTCAGCAGGCTAAATAGTTCTGTTAAATGACAACAGAAGGGACAGGCAACAAGAACCATTAGTCAAAGAGGGGAGGGCTAGTTCTTCTCTACCGGGTTACATTGGGGCGCTACCGGAACTGATCGAATTGGTAGTCTACAGTGTTTCTGGATGTTTCAGACTGAAGCTGGGGTTAGCATGAGAGCAGCACCATTTCGTAGCTCCGTCGTGGCCATTCCGCAACCAATCATGGCAGCCGCTCTTTATCGTTATTTTGGGCGGGGTGGGTGGCGGAGCCGAGCTGTTTTGCAGCCATCATTGTGTGGAGTTCAGTTCATTTCACTAGTTTTGTATTTGTCATGAGGGGTTGTTCCTAATGTTTCTATTTTAGCGAGATCAAAAAGAGATCCCATTAGTGGCCTACTGATTTTGCTCGATTCCTTTTCTTTTTTTTTTACACGATTTTTCGTTATCTGCAAAGACTAAACAGAGTATTGCGACTCTGTGTTTGTTTGTAAATAGAGAATGAACCAAAGAGAACCAATTCTAAAACAGTAAATACTTGGATAACAATCAATCAAATGGAGAGAGAAGCAGGCACGACGTATTACAACGGGGGCAAAGGCCTGCGTTAACTACCCTTCACTATGTGCAAAGAGAGAGTACTCCTAATAGAAATGAGGGGGGGGGCACCATTCAAAGCAGATCAGTGTGCATAAACACGAAAATGTTTTCACTTACCACGTACTTGACATTCGACAGCTTATGATATTTGCTATTAAAAAACCATTGAAATTCACTGAAAAAACCATAGGTTATAGACCATATATAGTTAGGAATTAGCATTTACAAAACCTTGAAAATTCACTGAAAAAACCATAGGTTATAGACCATATATAGTTAGGAATTAGCATTTAAAAAACCTTATTTTACTCACACAAAACCATTGAAATTCCATATATAGTTAGTTGCACTAACTATATATCGCGCACCCGCAATCCACTGCTGATGATATCACATATTACATCATTCATGACATGGTCAGTGACATCACTGATGACATCACTGATGACATCTCAAATGACATCACTGATGACATCACTGATGACATCTCATTTGACATCAATGACCACATCACTGATGATATCATTCATGTGACAATACAATGCATCTCCTCACATTTTAATATAACCTCTGTTTCACCCAGTGTTAAATACAGAGTATAATTTTTGAAACCATTGACACACCAATACTAGTTACTACATATGTACTCACTGATTCCTACGTCTACACACACATTCACTCATTCACCCATACAATCATTCATACATACAATCACTCATCTTTACAACACTATCATATGCACTCATACACCTATACAGACACTCACACTCTGCCACTCATCCATGGAGTTACTCACACACCTAGTCAGTCCTGTAAAGAATCAATCACACTTCCATTTTCTTGTCTATACAGTTAAACATAGAGCACCTTACATTTTCAAACATATACTAACACATACTTACCTTGTTATACAATCATCGATATAAGTACACATTGATCTGCACAGAGTCACACACCTCCCAGCCAGCCACACACACACTCAGTCTCCCATACAAATACTTGGACAATCAATCAGTAACCCATATAGTTAATCATATAGCTACTGATCAACACATGCAGCAGTTTACAGAACAACAGACATAATGATGCACAAATTAAGACACTTTAGTCACTAACCCATGCACTCAGTGAGACACATTTAATCACTCACTCATACATTCAGTCATGCACCTACTAAATCCTTTGTCCAGACACTTATACTTCCACTCATTCTTCAATATGTAAGACACATTTTAACTTTACAGAAACATACAGTCACTGGATGTTGTCATCAGTGATGTCATCAGTGATGTCATCAGTGATGTCATTTGAGATGTCATCAGTGATGTCATCAGTGATGTCACTGACCATGTCATGAATGATGTAATATGTGACATCATCAGCAGTGGATTGCGGGTGCGCGATATATAGTTAGTGCAACTAACTATATATGGAATTTCAATGGTTTTGTGTGAGTAAAATAAGGTTTTTTAAATGCTAATTCCTAACTATATATGGTCTATAACCTATGGTTTTTTCAGTGAATATATATACGGAAGATCGGAGTGGCCAAATGGGGGGAAGGATAATTAGGGAGGGTACTGCGGGGAGGGAGACCTGTAAATAAAATGTTAGCCTTGAATACTCTCAATGTAGCTATTAATCCACTGTAGCTTTCAGTTTTGAGGGTTAAAGTCTCAAAGTCTGCAATCTGTCATTTGTTAAATAAAATGAGTCGTTAACTTAGATAAATGTCTTTGCAGATTATATCTCTCTTCATCAACTTGCAAAAATACTTATTAGCTGGGTTTTTGTAAAAAGATAGTTCTCTGTTAAATCTTCAAGGACTTTGAAAATGATCACCTCAGAATATGCTTAAAATATTGTATCTCTCGAAATGCCTTTAACCTGAATAATCAATGTTGCACTTGGCTGAGAAAATATCTGGAAAACAAGTTGCTTAATTGCTTTCACAATCTCCCATGAACCAAAACCTGCTGCTGATTATTTACGAGTGAGCCATGTCTTTTTCTTAAATAAGCAAATGCTGGAAAAATATATTGAAGGCAAATCTCCTACCTGATTCCTGGAGCTTAGATAACTCAAACCTACACTTTTCAGAGACACCAAAATTAACTCTTCAGTTCTGGAAACCAGCACAAACCAACGAATCAGCGTGTAAGGAAAACTCCTGCTCTCCCAAATCAATGCACCAGCCTCAGGGAAGTTTCCAAATAACAAGCACATTTTCACTACTGCAGTCTTCTTTTATATGCTAAGACCATACCCAATAGGGTGGAGATTCATCAGAACTCCACTGGAACTTTCCTGAATACTCTTCTGGAACTTTCCAGAATATACACATAAAAATGAAGGGCAGGGATTCTTCAGGACTCCACTGGAACTTTCCAGAATACTCTTCTGGAACTTTCCAGAATATACACATAAAGATGAAGAGATTAAGACAAAAATAATACACTATGCTACAACACTAAGTAATCATACAATCTTTACCATATCAGTTATGTGTAATGCATGCCAAGGAATCCATGCACATAGTGTAAAGCACGGAGGTGATGAATCATGACAAAAAGTGGCATTTTCAAAATTGCAATTCAATTTCTGGTTTCACCGTGAGAGAGTATTTTTTATTACGATTCCAACAGGAACTGGTTGCCTGCTCCCATTTCAAAATTATCACTCATAAGATGTAATAAGGCATCTCCAGTGTTAGCCCATGTGAACGGTAGACTTGGCTGTAGTGAAAAACGAGTAATAGGAGTTTTTCACTACAAGGACATGTATAACATAAAAAATACATATCCCACTTTTTAAATGCACTGTGCCATGCCATTTGGGCTGTCTAGGTCTTACCCTAGGTATGACTTACATGAATTAAAAAGGGTGTTTGGATTTTACAAAAGGTTTGTTTTGCCAGGTTGAAATGGCAGCTTTAA
Organism: Lissotriton helveticus; assembly: GCF_964261635.1. Lineage (NCBI taxonomy): Eukaryota > Metazoa > Chordata > Amphibia > Caudata > Salamandridae > Lissotriton > Lissotriton helveticus. The sequence continues at coordinate 747,305,503 of NC_136072.1, read as the reverse complement.
ACTGCACATGCAGGGTGCAATTACAGACCTGAGATATGTTTAAAGAGTTACTAAAGTGGATGGTACGATCAGTGCTTAAGGCCCACTGGTGGCATTCAATGTAAAGGCCCCGAGTATAGGTAGTGCCACTTTACTAGGGATTTAAAAGTAACTTAAATAGCCCAGTTGGGTATATGCTAATTGTACCATGATTTAGGGAGACAGCACAAGCACTGTAACACTGGTCAGCAGTGGTAAAGTGTGTATAATCCTAAAGACCAAGAACAATGGATTCAGAAAACAGGATGGTGAAGGCAAAGCATTTGGGGATAGCCCTGCAATAAGGGCCAAGCCCAACAAAAGTTAAATATGACCCAAATTGGGCTAGTGATTTGCATAATATATGATTTTGACACTAATTTGCAAGGTTACAAATGTAGCAAGTCTTGTAATTTTATATTATGTAATATTAGTGTTCGTTATGTAATTTTATGCTATACTACTTTATGCTATATATTTTATGTTTTGTTATAGTGAATATTTGTATATGTCTTGAATAAACCCTATGGTCAACCCAAAGCAATGATGTATTGTTGGGCTACTACAAAAATATTGAGTTTTAACAAAATGTAGAAAAATTATCGATAGCAGAATATTCTGCAGGTGAATATATATAGGGAAATATATACATGTTATGCTATATTACAGATATAGTACATCTTTTCTTGCCCATATATACTTGTCTTCACGATATTCTGGTAGTCAATATTTTTGCAATAAAATGAGGCAGGTAGATACTAGTGTCATGATATCTGGCATACAATGGTATTACTCTGTTGAATTGTTTTTGTTCACGTTACATCTGCAAATTGTCATCTTTTACCACTGTGGGCTGATTCAGCGGGGTCATTCCATGTAGACTCATGTATGTTATGTTATGTTATGTTATAGAGAATTTTATACCGCGCGCAATTACTCTGGAGTTTCCTGGCGCGAACTCGTGCATGTGTGCAAAACGGCAGAGAGGGAGAACTCAAGTTGTTATGTTAAAGAGGTGTGTTTTTAAAGCTTTTTTGAAGAGACCAATGTCCTGAATAACGCGGAGTTGCAGGGCAAGAGCATTCCAGGCTCTAGCTGCTATCACAGAAATTGACTGTCCACCCAGCCGAGCACGCTGAAAACGGGGAAGGACCATCCGACACTGATTGGCCGATCTGAGGCAGCGGTTGGGGACATACATAGAAAAACGCTTTCTCAGGTAGTGAGGCCCTTGATCATGCGTAGCTCTGAAGGAGAGAACCAGGGATTTAAACAAAATCCGCTGTGCCACAGGCAGCCAGTGTAGGCTACGCAGATGATGACGGACAGTAGACCTCCTCGAGATGTCAAAAAGAAGTCTAGCTGCCGCATTCTGAATAACCTGAAGACGCTTGATCAGGTAAGCTGGAACACCACTGAACAAAGCGTTAGCATAGTCTAACCGAGATAGAATAATGTATGGTAGGCCTTAGGCTGATTCGTGTATAATTCGGAGTTATATGTAGCACTGCAGGGCATATTACTTGGGTTTAAGAGTGGATTAGAAATAGTTTGCAATAGGAAGGTCGTTTGCATTCGGTCTTCCTCCTACATTGGTTTGAGGGCTGTCACTTTGTCGCCTATATGGATTTCGAGTCTGTGTTCATTGTGAAAAAGTGTGCTAAAGGTGCTTGAATCTCTACCAAAGAATGTGTTGGTTTGATGAATAATGTCTTGCCATTTGTGTCATAGAAGTCCCTATTGTTTGGAGGCAAGTTTTCTGATTGCTCATGTGAGATATGAATTCATAAATAACAAATCAAACCGCAAAACAAAGGGCGCATAATATATTTACACGGATCGGATTTTAATGCCGTGTATTATCAATATATATAACTGTAGCTTAAAGCCCTTACTGGATTTTTTCTTCAAGAACACTTATCTGGTTATAAACATCGTTAGCAAAATAAGATCAGCAAACGCCCTTGGGAGCAAGGAGATTAAAAGAATGATTGCACACTTTTTTTCTTTAAAGTCTTGGCCTTGAGCAGGATGTGTACTACTGAGAAGAATGGAAAGTATGAGAGAGCACCAGATGCCATATTTCAAATATAACCTTTTTAAAGCCTATCTCCTTCCATCTAGTTGGCACATCTTTTTTTTAAAAAAATGCCTTGAAGTTTGTTTTCATTTTACTCTGAAGGTCTATTTGCTGCTCTTTAGGTAGGCACTTGGGACTCGCAGTTTGTGTAACATGCGGATGTTTCGTTTTTTTGCAGCAGTTTATTTTGGGGTCTATTTATTCATTCATATTGTGAAACATCGGCGTCCTCGGGCTCGCTTGTTGCACAATGTAGGATATGTTAGGACACAATTAAATAAATAGTTCACTCTTCTGTATAGCAGAAGCACAGCTGCAAACATAGAGCAAATGTGAGCCAACAGCATTAGACATCAAACTAGAAATGAATTTGTGGCTTGGAATGCGTGTTGAATCAAATCAAATAAGACACAGCCTATCTAAATATTTGAGTCCAAGGTCAACACCCGCCAAAAGAAAAGAACTATAAGTAACCATAGCGAAGAAAGATGTTGTAAGAAATAAAAACATAAGCGCAAAGACTATTGAGGCATCAATGAAACAGAGATTGTTTCTAATAAAGTGTACTTTTAGAACGCGGGCTACATTAAAGTCACGTTGACAGTGTTGAATTAATAATGTGGCGTAATTACTTATGAAAATACCCAAAATGTCAAATTCTAAAAGTAATTTTTATTACTTGCAATCTTTAATGTATCTAACAATAGCCTAATAAACGTATAGTCCCCGTAAATGTTTCCCCTCTCTGAACTCTTAAAACCTGAAGTACCACTTAATGCCACCCGTTCCTGAACCCTAAAAAAACCTTTACTACCCCTTAACTCCTTAGCTGCGGCGGCTATTCCGCTACAGCGCTAAAGGGGAGGAGGGGCCGCATGGCGCTCCCGTACTCGTAACGGAACCGCTCCGTCATGAGCCTCGGGTGGGCTGTGCTTGTGACGGAACGGTTCCATCACAGCCCCGCCCGCTCATCAGAACGCTAAGCGCAGGCGCGGAATTCACGCCGCGCAGGCTCGGTGAGTGGGCCGTGACGGAACCGTTCCGTCACCAGCACAGTCCACCCGAGGCTCGTGATGGAACGGTTCCGTCACGAGCACGCAACAGGTTAAATCTACCCTTCTCAGAACCCTACTAACCTTTACTGCTCCTTAACCCTACCCTCCTCTGAATGTAAAAACCCCTTATTGCTACCTTTAATGAATCCTAAGAAGCCTTACTTCACCTTACCGCCTCCCTTCTCTGTACATTAAAAAAACCTTGCTACAATTTTATGCTACTCCTCTGTGAATCCGATAAGCCATGAACCCTTTATGCTACCCTTCCCTAAACTCTAACACCCCGTACTATCCCATGACACTACCCAGCTATGGACCCGAAAAGTACCTAACTACCTCTTAACACTACCAACTCTCTACTATAACTTAATGCTATCTTCCCCTGAATCCTAAAACAACCTTACCAGTCCTGCTCTCCATCCTCACCTCACATTAAATGAACCTCTCTCCTTTAGAAGGATGCCCGCTTGCCCTTGCTCCCAGTAAACTTTCATTTGTCCTTTAAGGCACATTTTTAAATTTTCAAGTAATCACAACTTTTTTGCATTCTATTTGTTCAGTAAACAACATTATTGACACGATTTTTGCAGTGTTTTATTTTGCCAACACTATTTTCACTGCAAACCAAAGCAGCTATGAGACAGATGGAACAAGCTAAACGCTAAATGTTAAGACCAGCCCACAGGCTATGAGTTTCTGGTTTACAGGCAGATATATCTGTCTTGTTTGATCCCTGGTGACTGAGGGAAGTTGAAATCAAGAAGGGTTTGTTTGTCAGCACTCAAGCCCTCCCTCCCTCTATTTCTGTCTTATATTCTTTGTTCTGCAGTTAAGTATATTGATTGTGGAGACAGAGAGGAAGCAGGCATTGTCTATCTTCAGGCTTGGAGTGGGATGAGGGTGCTGTCAACTTCTGCTGCTTCTCTTGGAGGTCTCTGCCTGCACCTCTCTCTCTATTCTCTCTATGAATACTTTTATTTTACCTCAAAGTTCTCTTCCAACATTATCCTCTGCTCCCAAAGGCTGAGAAAAATGTCACCTTGTAGTTTGCATGTTAGAAATACAAAATCATTACTTTACTCCCATTTCCCCACCCCCCCACCTTTGCTTCCAACCATTTTTGCAATTAAGACCTTTGCCAAAGTTATGTTTATTGGCCAAACAAAGCTAAAACACCCTCCAAAACTGTACGTTATCAATTTAAAATCCTCCACAGTTTTCAGCATGTTTTAAAACACTTCCGGCTTGAAGCATCTCAAGTATTTGTAAAGCTTTTGAGGGTCGTTTGCAAGCATTTGCTATTCTAATAACTCCCATTGGGTGTTCAGCTATCCATTTTGTTCTCAGAACTGAGCCGCGGAATGTAGTGGTTTTGCACATTGCACCAGACATTTTCCTTCCTTTCATGTTCATGAAATTAATGTACGTGCAAAACTAGGAGCATAGATCAATTTTGACATACACAAAAGGTGGAACGACTTCCAAAAAATGAAGCTAAATCTCTGTCCATTCCCCTGTTCCATTTTCTGTTCCTATACATTCCTCTGTGTAATCCCAATATATCCTTGCTCCACTTCTCTTGTTCTGTTCTACTGCTCTGGTTTTTTAATACTTCAACCACTCCTCACCTCGTTCTCTTCTTCCTCGTTTTCCATGGGCAGATGGTGATCTTTTAGTGGCCAACGTCCATGCTGATGCTAGACAAAAGAGTACAGGATTTATTTTAATGTCTTTGCATACTCTGTGAGTTGTGCCTTGAGGTTGCAGTAGAGGGTGATTAAATAAATGTTGTCCCATAGGGGACTACATGTCCAACAGAATTCACTTTTCTGTGTGTAAATATCATTGTTATTGGCAGGCGCATTTCCCTCAAATAAAATCAAACTTTTAACTGCCTTCTTAGCAGTGTAATGAAGTGTTTTTTTTAGGGTTGTGAGATCCTGAAATTAGGGAAGGCACCCTGCCCCATATGGTTTGCTTCACGTCCCCCCATGATCTCCTTACGAAACTGGTAACATGTTGTTACTGGCATTCCAAAAAGAGATGCAATGTACAAAATCTATGAAGAACAAGTTTATTTAGAATATTTTTGGAACCACCAGGTATTCAACTTATTACTTGTCTGCTTGGCAGGAAAGTGGTTGTGCACCCAAAATATAACTGCCTGCCTCACTTGATGGCTGTATTGAAATAGTAATTGGCCTTTGCTTTAAAAAATAAGTCAACAGCGAGAAAATATAATGTGGGTCAGTCAATATTTTGTAATTATCAGATGCAATAGTAACTGTGAGACTTGTCAACCAATCAATTTCGTGCGTGTGGTCAAAAAATCATATTAGTCAAGCAAATTATCTTCTTCCTTGCCATACAATTGCAAATGAAAATACTGCATTCTCAAAACAGTAATTGGAGGTTTGCACAGCATGTGTAATTATTTTTACCCTTTTACTTTGTAATGCAGGAGAAGTAAGATGATGTTACACTTGATAATGTCTTTTAAAGTACTAGGTGCCAGAAATACCAGCATCCTGCGCTGGACCATAATCCAAGTACCTGGAATGGTGAATTTAAGCTAATACTTTACATATAATGCAACACTGCCTCTGATCGCATACATGTGCAAAGGCCATGGAAGGATGCATTGGACACTATACAACGTAGAAAATGAGATATTTATGCATAGGCTTTAATATTGGTAGCATTATTTTGAATCCTCCTTGCTTTTAATTTATACCCTGAATTACAGAATAAGGTGTTGCAGAACGAAGATGTTCAATAAGGATTACATTAACATAGAAAAATGTCAAGTAAATGTTGATAGGAACCTAGGCATCATTATGGACAACAAGCTAACCATGGCTCAATGCCACTTAAACTAAGATTTGAACAGTCTGAGGCAAGTTTCTGCAAAAATCAGAAGGCCTGGCTCTTTAGACAGAATTAGAAGCCTACCTGCCCTTGAATTTCCAAGCCCTTATTGTGCTTAGTGCAGGGACACTCCCTCTGAGTAACCAGGCTCTTTATTAATCCAAAATTAATTTATTCACGACAAGTCAGATCAACTCAGTCTCCTCCTCCTGCTTCTTCATTCTCCACAGGCTTCGTAAGATATTCAAATGGCTACCCCAAAGCTCAAGACGCACTATCATCAAGGCCTTCATCTTCAGTCGACTGGACTATGGCAATGCTATCTACACAGGGATCACAGATCACCTCCTCCGACAGGAGGGCAAACAGAACGCCGGAGCCAGACTCGTCCTTAATCTTCCTAGACAAACTCACATCACCCTCTACCTCAGGGAACTCCACTGTTGAAATCTACAGTACAAGTGCCAGTCCAAACTCCTGACCAATGCATACAAGGCCCTACCGAACTGCAGACCTGCCTACTTAAACCACAGCCTGAACTTCCATCAGCCCATCTGACACCTCAACTCTGGGCCCCCTTCTCTAACTCTCACTCTATAAGTGAAGACATGGCGCAAGCTACATATTCATCTATGGATCTCCCCATCTCTTCCAGAGTTCTGAAATTCCCTGAAGACCTGGCTATTCGACTAATCAACTGGAGACTGCCAGTGCTTGGATTCCATCACGGGTGACAAGTAGCACTCTACAAATCTACTGATTTAGTGGTTGATTGGTTTCTCAATTTAATCTTTTAGGGATGCATTTTCATTTCTAGAAATCTGGTAAGCAATAGAGAATTTAGGCACATCCTTGGAGGGCAAGATTGACTACAACTATATATCTGACAGTTCAAATCTTCGGTGTGGTTTGACAATGCAGCTGTATTCAAGACATATTGTTACCAATTTTTAAAATATGCACAGAACAGGCTTGGACCCACCCAGCAGAATATTATTTTTTGTCTTGCCTTACTGTCAGGAATTTAATGAGAGCATTTAACACCACCACAATCAAAATCCCCATTAGTACGAGGTTGGCTACCATCATTTACAATGCCACCATTAAAACCACTTTCATTACTATCAGCACAGAATTTGTACACAAATGAGTTTCCATGCTTCACCACATGAAAATAAACGGTTTAGGGAGCCTTGGCGTGTCTATCTACCTAAGGACACGAAAATTATGCCATATTATGTTCACTGTGTTTTAAAAGAATAGCGCTAATTGAATCTATTAAAATAGAGAAGGTGTACTCATATGTGCTCATAGACTGCATGTCATATTAGTTAGTATTCAGTAAAGAAAAATATGTCAGGTGCCAGACTATTTTCAGAAGGGATCACCAGGCTCCAAACATGAGTCCGTCACAAAGGTGTCCCTTTGGCCCGCACTTGATTGAACAGTCTTAATTTGTTTCTCCATTTTTAGGTCTTCATCAGGGCAAACATCATGCATCAAGAAATGAGATGTTTGTGCTCTATTCAACTACCGGTCTTCTCTGGAGAAATTAAACACATTGTCTAAAAGATAAATACATTTTATAGATCGAAACATATTCTGAGACAGATGTGATGCTATCATTCTGAGGTGACGCTTAGAAATTCTTTTGACAATCGGAGCCCTTGTGATGCCATTTAGGAAATGAATCAGTGAATATTTAATGTAAAACACACAACCGAGGGAAAATACTGCATTTTTAACTAATGTTGTCTGATGGATAAGCTAAGGTGAGTCACTATAGTAATCCTGGTCATATTCAAATACATTTAATTGCCATATACAACGGCGAGGTTAGATTATATTCTGTCTCTTCAGGACAATCAGATATACTTACCTGAGAGTGATTTATACTTCCTATTGTACACATCTTAGTTATGAAACTAGTATCTTACTTTCACTCCCGTATGCAGTTGATTGAAGTGGTTTTGGAATCTGCTGTATCTATGGCTGGTGAATGGCCCTAGCAGGCTCTGAGGTGGCATGGCCATTAAAGGTCTAAGTTTAAGTCGCACCTCAGCAGAAGAAATCAGCTCATTAGGCATCCCTGACCAAAACAGCATGGAGGCCTCTTATTCTTTTTAACCACAGTGGCACGTAAACATTTGCTTTGACAAAATACCTCAGTACCTGGTACAATGATGTTGTATATACACATAAGCAATGGATGCGAGCAGCATTCCAATCTGAGTTACTCAAGTAAATAACAACCTGGAATGCTGAAGCAAACATCTGATAGATAGTTTTGTGTTATCCAAGCTCACTTGCTTAGTGCATGTTCACTCATCCATAGGAAGCTTATGGGATGGATGTTTTACGCAACCAAGCAATTGCATCATTTTCTTTACTGGTTCCCCATATGGGACATATAAAGGGAGACTGTAGATAACCGTTTAGGGAATTCATGTTAGCCTGACCCCGAAAAGATGAGCCCAGAACAAGGGACTGGAGGCTAAATCTAGATATTCTTCAAAGGTGGTCTAATTCATTTCATATTTGTATTTGGCTGCTGGCCTTCTGCATTGATGAATAAAGAGGTCATGAGATCGAATGATAAAATTACAGTGAGTTAATCTGTTGATTTTTACTTTAGACAATAACCATAGTGTGAGCAAGAGATACAGCTCTCTTTAGTGAGAGAGAAAAGCTGTTTGAGAGCCTTATTATATTTCCACAAAAAACAGATTTATTTCGAGAAAGATGGCTGTTTCCAGTAAAGAGTAAAACAAAACCCGCTACTTTTTGTTGATATGTTTTGATATACATTGATGGTTGAGTTTGCAAACAAGGGATGGATTGTGTGAACAATTATGGCAAACGGTTTGCTTCGCGGGGTTATACATGGCAAGAGGTATTTTTTTTTAAAACTATTTGTGAAACAAAACAAAATGTGTCTGATTCACAAAGATAGTTATAAAAGTGTTCGTGCAGGTTGATACCCTTTCAGTACTTTTAGGAACATCAGAAAGTCACAAAACATTCAGTACTCACCAACAATTACACCTGGTGTACAAGAAAACTGCAATTTCATTTCCTCAAATAGAAAGATATTTTTCTCTGGAGAAACCCCGTAAATTTTTGGTTTTGTTCGCTTGCCACACCATCCTGGGAAGGGATTTGCTCCTGCCCATGACAGGAGTAAACTGCTGTCCTTTCCAGGGTGAGAATGTGTCAAACTGATGAATGCCCATAAACCCTTGAATTGTGGGTGTTCACAAACGTTCCATGGCATACCCTCCTGGGGAGGTCCACTGCCCGCCACTGATGGAGGCTTTACTCAAGCGTAGGATTGTACCATACAGGGTCATATCGGGTGAATTAACTCACAAAAGCGAGTTGATCTTTTATGGCTGGTTTCATTTGTAAATTAAATCATTTGTACAAGCAGGTTGAGCAGGTACACATTTGTAGCTTTATGAATCAGGTCAACAGAGTCAACGTGCATTGTAATTGCTTGGTACTTGAGCTTTTCTTTGTCTGGTCTGCTGTGCTTTAAATGAGGGTGCAGCAAAGTCATGAATAGAATGCTTGGAAGTAAATTGCACATGTTCATTAGTACATTAGCACATAGTGCATTAGCAAAACCATGTTCATTGTGAGAACATTTAATGGAGTCTAAATTGCTTGCAGAACACTGAACCTCGATGATTTGTGTGCAACAAAAGGAATTTGCTGTCTAGTCGGTAGAATGTGTGCTGCATTGACATGCTTTTTTGATAGTGCTTAAATCCCATATGTCTAGAGGCCGGGAAATTGGGTGATTGGTTGAGAGAGATGAGAACCCTTCTCAAGCAACAACCACAACCGCTGTCAGAGTGAATCACAAAAGTAACTAAATTAACCTGTGCATAACCCTATGGTAGCTTGCCACAAAAGTAGTCAGGCTTCACTTAAAGGCAATGTGTAAAGTATTTATGCAGCCCACAAACAGTAATAAAAGTAAACAATAACACAAAAAAACTAAAACCAATTTTGCAAATAGGCTAAAATTGAGTAAATAAAATGATACCAGACCAACAAAAATCCAATCAGTATATATGGCGATATGCAATTTTGAAATTTTAGGTATGTCACAAGTTAAGACTGATGTCAGTGAAGCTCAGGCCAGAAAGAGGGATAAGGTTAGTCCTGCTGAAAAAGTTACTCGAAGTATAGTTCAGTTCATGGTGGAGGAGGCCGCCAGGAGCAGGGATAGTGTTGTGGTTGGTTGTCACTGTAGAGGGAAGAGTAGACTGGGCATCACTGACAGTTGTTGCTGTGGTTGGAAGTTCCTGTTGTTCATCACAGATGGTCAATGTTAGAGCTTCATGTTGGCGGTCACCATGAGCCTCTCATTGCTGCAGCACAAAGTGCAGCTCTCGCGTTGCTAGTCCTCGCTGGAGGTAGATGCATCGGAAAGAGTCAGATTTGCCAGAGCTTTGTGTTGATGGTTGTTGCAGGTGGCATATTCTCATCATGAACGGGTTTGATCATGGTCATGAGGACCTCAAAACTTCATGGATTTTCCCTTTCTTTAAAAGGAGTCCACTCTGAGGACAGCCAAGGATCCAACACCTGAGTGGCACCTCTTGGCGATAAAGGAATCACTATTGCAAAGGCCAGCTGCACTCTGGCAGGTCCAATTGCAGCAGGTCTGCCAGTCAGACGCAGGGAGGCCTCTGGAGCTTGTTGTGTTCCTGAAGCTTAGAACAGGAGGCCAGCAAGCCCTTGTAGCCACTCTGATGAACGTGGGTTCAAGGAGCACATACAGACTTCCTTCCTCAGGCAGCATGACAGTCGTTTCAGTAGCAGGGGAGTCCTTTCCGCGGCAGGGCAGTCTTCCACAGGTCCAGAAGAGATCTGGTGAATGGTTCAAGAGGTCCAACACTTTTACCTGGTGCCAGCCTTTGAAGTGGGGAGACTTCCCATTCACACCACATTTGGACCTGGGATGTTCATACCTTCCCCTGTCAAGGCTCCAAGTAGTCTAGGGTGACAAAGGGCTGGTGTCAGGTTCCTGTGTGTGGGTGTGCGGGAAGCAACCCTTTGAAATGTAGGTGGAGCAGGGAGTAGCTCCACCTCATCCATCATGGCATCAACACCTAGTCTCCCCTCTGTATCATTGTCTAGGAGGAATACACAAAGGCCAGCTGCCAAGCTCTTTACAGTCATGTGACCCAGGGCACAGACAGCAGACACCAAATGGCTAGGACAAGAAAATGTATACTTCTAAAAGTGGCATTTTCAGAACTATGACAAAATCTCACTTTACCATTAAAGGGAACATGTATACTTCATTCTCCTATCTGATCCCAAACGTATGCTTACACTCACTAAGTGTAATAAGGTAACCCAATATTATCTTAGTGGAGATATAGCCCTTGCAGTGGAGAAAATGACTTTAGGGATTTTTGCACTACCAAGACATTTAAAAACTGAACCCACATGTCCTACTTTTTAAATACAATGCAGCTTGCCATATGAGCTTTTAGGCCCTACCACAACGGTGACATTTATGTACTAAAAAGGAAGGTTTAAGGCTTGGCAAATGTGCCAGGTCAAATTGGCAGTTTACAATTGCACTACAGGCTGCAGTGGCAGTCCTAAGACATGTTTTAAAAGGCTACTTTAATGGGTGTACAATAAGAGCTGCAGGCCCACTAGTACAATTTAATGCGTAAGCCCTGGGCACATAGGGTACTATTTGCTTGGAGCTTACAAGTAAACTAAATGTGCCAATTAGGCGTAAGCCAACTGTATCACGTTTAAGGGCGAGAGCACAAGCACTTTAGTACTAGTTAGCAGTGGTAAAGGTGTACAGAGTCCTAAAGTCATAAAAAACGAATTCAGCAAAACAGGAGGGATGAAGGCAAACGGTTTGGGAGGTTACAACCCAAGGGTGTCACATCTAACACATAGCTTCTAGGGTCTTCATTCGGACTGGTAAGAGAATAGCAGAGCAGTATTCTCACACACAGAACGAATGATACCAAAGCTATTTATGATTTCAAAATGCAGTATTTTGACTGGTAGCCAGAGGAGCCACATAGAAATTGAGAATTGCAGCAGGAATTGGAGATGCTTAATGGTTTTTCTATTGCAATTCACCATTTTAGTGGACTTTCCCAACTAGAAAAGTCAACAGCTGTTGGCTGGTGAAATGTCCTGGGAGGGTAGAATATCAGGAGTGTGAAATTCTTTCTGGAGTTGTAACTTCCAATCCAACCAATACCTCCATTACAGACCAAATCTGTAATTCCTCTGACCTCAGGATGCAGGCCTATGTCTTATTTGTGGGTTAGGGGGGCTGATTCACTTTATATCCCTACATTTTCCCTCGTCAACAATCTAAGAATGTGCCAATTTCGTTCACAAATATTTGGAGTTTTGAAAGACCTTTACTCTTGGGGCAAAATAACAGGATGATAAAATTACAGAGACAGAGTGCCCGGGCATGCTTGGTAAAGGACATGTGCTGCAAATGCCAAAGTGGTCTATTGCCATAGCACGCTGAATTTAAAAACAGCCCTTTAACCTGCCAAGTGCTGAAGTGGATTCCAGCCATCTTCAGCTAGGCACAGAAAACCACAGGGCAGGAGTGTAGTGCAGGCCCCTGCCCATATCTTCAGAGGGTCCATTTGGCCAAGGCCAATGAAAATCTGTGAGATATGGCAAGTTTAGGGGACCCTCTCAACATTCTGCGGGGGGCATAATTTTGCAGTATGCTAGTGCCACAGGGAGCACAGGCAGAGTTTGCATGATAGAAGCAATACTATCAGGTACCTGAAGCTTTTGAGCAGGCTAAAGAAAAGCCTTTAATTTAGAGAAAGTCAAATAGTCAAGACATTCCAACACAGCGGCAATACCATATATATAACCCTCTTTCAATAGCCCGATGATTGACAATAACCCCAAATCCACCTACAGCAAAGGCCTAGAGAGCTGCAGGAACATACATTAACTGTAGCGATTAGAGATATCTAATCTGGGAGAACTACACTTTGGTTTTAGAGGTGATGCTATCCAGCAACGCCTTCTAATTGATTTGTCCGTTCACTGTGTAATCTTGACAAAGTCCTTATTTATTATTTGGACTAGTTACCTCAAAAAGGGACCAAAGTGGGATAGAAGTAAATGTGCCAGTAAATGGGTGAAAATCACCCAGTTATTGACAAATCACTTTATCACTTTTGTTAAAATTGAGAACATATGAAATACAACTCCATTGTGAAAAGTGATGTAAGACACAGTTGTGTTATTCAGCAACCAGGCCTTTGATAGTGCCAGCAACAGGCTTCTGAGCAGAACTTTAGGCCCCAGCACTTAGGCCCTGATTACAAGTCTGGTGGTCTGAGGACTGCCAGACTCGCTGGGCGTGGTAGTGGCAGTCCGTCCTCCACTGCACCGACAGTTCTACCGTCTTATTAGGACTTTCGCAGTTGGGCCCCCATTGCACTGCTGCGACTACCAAAGAACTGTGTTACCTGGCAGTCCCATGGCAGACTGAGGGCTGCAATATGCTTGGTGGTGCCCGGAGGAACCGCCAAGCATATTACAACTTTCCTCACAGCCAGCGTTGTCATGGAGGTTCTTCCTCCATGTAACTGCTGGCGGCGAGGAAAGAAAGGGGGCCCTACAGGCCCCCCTCTTGCCCCTGCGCACAGGGTGCATGCAGGGGGGCACATATGGATTTGCACCCCCAGTTCCTGCACGGGAAGGAATGCACAAGATGGTGTATTCCTTCCCATGCAGGAACGTACACTGGCAGTCCCACGGGGGTACTGTTTAAGGCTCACAATGAGCCTTTAAGGAGCACAGCCGGGGGACCGCCATGCCGCTGGCTTGCAGGACCACAACATTACTTGTAATCTGGCAGGCGGGTGGTAGTGAGTTTCAGCCGTCCTGGGGCAGGGAGGTGGCGTGCCACCCGCTCCAGGACCGCCACAACTCATAATCAGGCCTTTATTCTTTTACAAATTAAGCACTCCGAAGTGGTGCATTGTTGACAATATGCACATGTCATCTGTCCCTGTATCCATCAGTGGAGTTGATATGTGTACAATATCGCCCTGTCTGAAATCACAAAGATTAAATATCCCAGAATCATCAAGTTTGGAAGAAAAAGTCGAACAATTGTGCTACTGTGTCAGAAAATGGAACAAAGGTGGAAGCTGATGTGGCTGCAGAGAGCATACAGCAGTGGAAATGCTAATAATTATTTTAGCAACAGAGCCGTGTGTGACAATCGCATACGTGAATGCTGAAAATCCATCCCCCAGGGTCTGTTGGACTCTAATTGCAAAGATGCATACGTTCACACACCCCAGTAGCAATTCCTGTAGATCTCCTCCTCAACACCAACAGTGGAAAAGATGCGAAAAAGGGAAGGAATAGAAAAAAGTCGGTCATAATCTTGGCGTGAACGTGCCCCGTTCACCCTTAACACTTTGAATAAGACAATGGAATGTTAAGCGCTCTTAAAGTCATAAAATATTAAACAATGGAAACAAGTTGTTTTATTTACAGAAAAAAAATGAAAAAAATAGTTTCCCCCTCGATGCGAGATCACCGTACGTGTTAAACAGAGTGACTGCTTGGATAGGCATAAGAAATGACCCTTTCTTATATTCCAAGGTCGATTTATTTTTTACGGGGATTGTAATTGTAGATACTATTATCAATTTTTGCTTATGCACTGAATTCTCCAAGATTTACCCCGGCCAGTAGACTTCTGTGAGTCATCTTTCCTTGGCAATGTTCTGCTTTATTTTTTAACAACTTTGGCAAATTGCCATGAACGGGGGGAACACATCCCGGTGTTATTTAGGTCGACAATTTTCTTTAGTGAACAAATTAACGGCATGCTCTTAAAGCTATTGCAATGTCTTGTGATAATTGGGAAGCCAGTGCACTATTTGTATACCAAAGTCATGATGGTTTTAAGAAAAGAATGGCTCTAGGGCAGGGGTCTCCAACCTCTTTAGTACTAAGAGCTATTTATGTTTCATGAAAATCATCCAGGGCTACTTCTATTATTGGTGTAGTAGTGACCGCCCACTCAAGATTTTCAGCGGTGATAACAGCAGTGCATCAGCAGTTGCCACGAGAAAAAGAACAATTGTCATTTATTTGTAATAAGTCTTTCTAACCCTACATGATTTATCACTCAAATAATAACTTTAGTATATTTTGGAAATTCAGCCATTTGTCTTCGAACATCAGCTTAATTATTCTGAAAATATACATATTTCCGTTTTAATTACACATTTATAAATTTTTGGTATAAATATGTTAATTCAATCCAGTAAAATATTCTATATTATTATCCTATGCTGTACACAGGAGAGCTACTTACAGGTACCTGGAGAGCTACCAGTAGCTCATGAGTTACTCTTTAGCGACGCCTGGTGTACAGTGTTTAGACAAAATATAGTTTAAAAAAATATCTGCAAACACATACTGGAAATTAAACCTCGTGACACAAATCATTGACAAGGATATCATTTTTGGAGATAAGTAATATTGTAAATATTAAATGTTTTTATTATTGCTTTCAGTAGTCTACAGTGGTTAAAAATGTTTAATTGTTTTAAGTATTTTAGTTATTAAATTCTTTTCATGTGTTCCTAGTTTTATATCAATGTTATTAATTGCTTTTAAGATATTGCTTATAATTTTGAGCGATTTAGAATTTTTTGAAAATGTTATTGTGTGATAGCAGGTTCTTGGTTTTGTAGGTGGATAGGGTGGAAGGGTAATTAGGAAATAAATAATAAGTTTGATTCAATTATATGAGTGATATATATTGTGAAACACTGACTTATTTTTGTTATATGTTTTTTTAAGGGCTGTTAGGTTTGTAGGGGATTAGTAATAGTGCAGTAGTGTGCCGTTAAGTAATAAATAATCTATTATTGTTCATTATTTATTCGATTTCATTATGTAAAATATGGAATACATTTTTCTTATATTTAGTTGAAAGGATGTAAGGTTTGTAGGGGTCCTGGATGGGAAGTTAATTAAGTATTAATATTAACAATTAATACATTGTTAATTATTTATTTTATTTGAAATATGTACGGTATGGAGTAGTTATATTTTTAGTTATATTTTTAGTGGCGGGTGCTAAGTTTGAAGGGGCATGTTGGGGGTTAATCAATTTTGAAAATCAATTATTGATTAATTGATAATTAATTTTGAATTGAAACGTAATTATGTAAATAGATACATTGTTAGTTTTTAATACATATAAATATATGTTGTTCATGAATTTCTTTAATTTATCAAGTTTAATATTTTTTGAAGTATTTTCCCTACTTTTGTTTAAACTGCAGTAGGAATAGTAACAAGAAATTCTTTGCAGTTCAACACTTTCCCTATTGTTGAGCTGTTTGGAGTGGTAATAGTACATTTCACCCCTCTGAAATCCAATGCTTTCCATACTGTTGCAGAGACCGGAATGGGAATAGTACATTTTATCCCTCCAAATTCCCAAACTTTGGTGATTTGAGTTGGAATAGTACATTTCAACACTCCTAAATCTAATGCTTTCCCTACCTTTGCGCTGTTTGGAGTGTGAATAGTAAATTCTACCCCTCTGAAATCCAATTGTTTCCCTACTTTTACCCTGCTGGGAGTGACAATAGTAAATTTCACTCCTCCAAAATCCAATGATTTCTCTACTGTTGTGGTGTTTGGAGTGGAAATAGTAAATGTCATCCCTTTGACGTTGAATGCTTTAGCTACTGTTGCATATAACTTGGAGTGGTAATAGTAAATTTTACCCTTTCTAAGAGTTCACATGTAATGCAATTCTGGTCTACTTTTAGTCTAAGCACTGCAGTGATTATTATCTAAGGAATATAAACAGGAAGAAAAAAATTGAATGTAGTCTCTTTTGATTGGCAACCTCAGCTCCAGCTCCCATAACATTTTAGTAGATGACAACTTTAAAATCTATTGATTAGACATCGGTGACCCCATGTGACTAATATAAGTGTGCACGTTTCTAAATCAATATGATGCAGTGGTGCTGCGCACATACAAAGTGAGCTCTCACAGAAGAGGTAAGTAGCTCCACCATAATGTTGAACATAGTTGGTTTTAGATGCATTCAGTGCAATAAGTGCATTGCAGCATCACCAGTGACCAAACCTCGCTGAATCTCATGTTTGGTGGATTTTTTTTCTGACTTACAATAATAGCCAGCTAGAGAAGACCATGCACCTGTTACTATCCTCCCTCTGTGGGTACATCCTACAATACACCTCACACCCTTTCTTACTTTTACCCATTTTAAATTGGTTGCGTCAGCAATGGGCGACTCTTTTATTGCCTACACTGACTGCCACTCCCTCTTCCTATTTTGCAGCGGGGCACATAATTAGTCAGCAGTCATCTAAATGTCGGCCTCCCCAATCCAATCCAGCTTCACTCCTGTATTTAAAGCAAAGATCATTCAGCAAAGAGGCTGCAGTCAATTAGCCACATCCCACATGTTTAATGTACGATTGCTGCATCTATCCCTACTCTATGTGCTAAGCAGGAAATGCCAGGAATATAGGGCCCGATGTAGGTAAATCCCATTTACCGATTTTGAAATACCGAATTTTACCGATTCGGTATTTTAAAATCGGTAAATGGGATGTAGGTCCCAACATCTGGATTCGTTACCGAATCCTTAACAATTCTTTAATTACCGATTCGGTAAATACCGAATCGGTAATGCCCATTCTTTCCTATGGGCTTTGAAGCCCATAGGAATGATTAGGCATTACCGATTCGGTATTTACCGAATCGGTAATTAAAGAATTCACAAGGGTGCAGGGGGTGTCACTTTGACACCCTCTAGCACCCCCAAAACGGCCATGTGTGCAATGTGGCACACAGACATGCCCTAAGGGCACGTCTGTCTGTCACATGGCACATGTGTACATGCACAGATGTGCATGTACACAGGAATCGGTTTTTTACCATGGATTTGTATTCCATGGTAAAATACCGATTCTGTAAGCCATGTGCTGATGGAACATAGGCTACCTACATTGCATTTTCGGTAATTTTACCGAATCGTTATCATTACCGAATCGGTAAATATTACCGACTCGGTAAATTTACCGATTCGGTAATGATAACGAATCGGTAAAATTACCGAAAATGTGCCCCTACATCTCCATAGCCCTTTACCGATCGGAAACGGCCGAAAATCGGTATTTTCGGCCGATTCCGATCGGTAAAGGGCTACCTACATCGGGCCCATAGATCTCAGGACGTTATACACAATTCCACAAGCCCACAGGTCTGTCATAAAAACAGGAATTTCTTGATAGGTCAGCAGCACCAAACACACTAAGAATGTTGGCGTAGTCTCTTCGGTGTGCAGGCTTGGAGTTCTACCATCAGGATCTGGAACAGCTTCCCCGTGTCCATCAAGACTGCCCCAACACTGCTGCAAATACGGGAAGTGTTGAAGAAGCACCTCTGTGAAGGATACAACATTAAAATGCATTAATAGTCCACAAACCATCGACCTCTCCTAACAGTAGTAGACGTTAGGTTTGTTTTTGACCCTGTACAGCGCGTCGCTGCTTTTTGGCTGGTTTTCAGCTATGGAGCAGCATATATATACATTTGCATGTGCATCCATTATAAGCAGTGTTTGTATTTACTTGGATTCTTGCCAAAGAAGCTCCCTGATGCTTGAAATCTAACTTCAGCTGATGTCCTCTGATTGGACGGCCCTGAAGCAACACAGAGCAGATACCTTCTGTGCTGCTCTGCAGATGGCTTGATTAGCTCATCACATAATTCCCAACACTTGGGACTGCGTTGAGTAGGAAAATCTGTCAAAACACATTAGCTTGATCTGTCGTTGGCTGGAACCAGTGCAAGTTCATGAATGCTCCTTTTCCCTATGACGTCACTGACAGCCCCTAATGGAATGAAGACCCAACGAGAGAATGATCAGATTAGGATTTACAACATTAGCCTTTGGCTCCACTCCTGCTGAAAGACCCCACAGGGAGCGACTTGCAATTCCACCAAGCCTCCCGCCCAGCTCCACACATGCCCGTCAAGAGCGATTCACCGCTGCTGGGGACCAATCCATTCAACAACTGAGTGATAATGTTTTACTTGGACAGGATTAGCTTTTTTAAGTAGTATAAGCTTGGGGAAGCACAGCATTGTGAGGATGCCGGGTACCTCATGCATGACCAGCGACTAGGTCAGTGATGCGCGCAGTCTTCTAGGAGTGCTGGCAAGCGGCCTGACAACTGTTTTCATTTGCAGAGTTGATTTTCATTTCACCACCCTTGTACTGACAGGCCATTTACTTCCAACACTATATGAACCATCTGTAATTGCTGTAATGTCCAGAGATAAAATTGCTCACCGAGATCTGTAGCACGTGCACCTGTAGTGTACATTTTGTACAGGTGCCTGGCTTCAATGTGACTATCAAGGTTGCACTGGCTAACGAGAAAACAGGGTTCTGTTCACTCATATGTCGTAGCTGTGATTTCCTACAGAGCATGTATATATTTTATTCTAGCATCCCGATTAAACTTTCAGAATGATTTTCAAGTCAAGGATAAATAGTGCTGAGGGAGGAGTCCTTCCTGTGGCTAATATCACAACAGAAATATTGATTTTGGAGCCAGTCAATAACTCTTATTATTGACCCACAACTGAATTATTGAGCCTAGCTGCCTGCAGGCAAGGATGCATAAGGGGGTAAGTGGCATGCAATAATTAGTATTATTGATCAGTTCCAAATTCACATTTTCAATTAGCACACAAATGTGCCAGCGCTGTCACTCTCTTCCTCCGGTCCCTCCACTGGGCCGTTGGATATTGTGGGAGACCTTCAGATCAGTGCCTACAAAGGTATTTACAGAAGCCTGATAGGCTATCCCTTGCTCTACAATTGAATGAAGGTGCTAAAGCCTACTTTTTAATCCACGGCAGATATTCCATCTTGGCCTGTGTGTTATATAAATAGTCTGAGTAATACAACATAGGATAGCCTCCTGCACAACTGACATAATTTATTCGAATGGTTCAAAAGAAATTGCAAGTATTTATTTTTAAATTGCTTGAGCTTTGCTAGGGCAGAGTCAATGTAGGGGAAACAACTTTCTGTCTCAAATCGTGCTCCGGAAGCTTCAAAATATTGTAAGATGCAGAAAGAAACGACGCGAGAGAGAGAGAGAGAGAGAGAGAGAGAGAGAGACTACTTTTTCTGAAAGTGTTTGTGTTTGATATAATTTGCCATGTCCTCTTCAGTTGCGTCAGTAGGCTTCAACAGGTAACCCAGGAACGATGTACTAAGGGCAGTTTGCAAACCAGGATGTGCAAACTGCAAATAGACTGGTTTGTGAACTATCAAATAGATACATCGATATGCTGTGGTTGCAACTAAACGTAGAAAAGTGTCACTTTTAAAATATCAGGGCGATTTGCCTTGCCCTTGATCCTTTAAATATAACTTGGGGGTTAATGAGTGTGAATTATAAAAAGATGACATACCTCGTTTAGAATTATTTTAAACACAAAATGTTTTATCTTTAAAGTTCATATATGATTAAGGACTCAGAGCCAGATTTACCATTCCCATTTGTGACCATGAATGTTCAGTTTTCACAACGACTTGTTTTCAAATAGGAATTCATATTGTGATGTGACCTATTTAGTAACATGTCACATCGCAAATTGTACTTTCATGGGGGAGGGACATAAAAAAAAGACTAGAAAGATTTTATTTTCTGACCCTCAGTGATTGGCTCTGGATGTAGGGATTTAGACCTGCAACGTACACCAGCTTTCCATCTCAGCTTTAGATTTACCAATGATGTTTTTAAGTAGCTAGCATCCATTAAAAGTTTTGTTTTGTAATGTTTCCTGTTCGGGACAACATTGGGAGGGGGGCTGAGAGGGCAGTGGCCCTGTAGACCACTGGCCACTCTGCTTGAGGCCACCTGGTGTGATTCCAGAAGGGAGTTGTCCCCATCAAACTCATAAAATGGCTTGCCTGTAGGAGTGGGCGGAACTCATGAAGTTCCACTCTGAAAGTTGCATAAAAGTCTGCGAGGTTCCGGGGAGCTCTGCGAGCGGGTGGAATTCGATACTTACTGCTGATCCTGCTGATTCTCAGTGCTGGAAGCTTGTTCCGCGCTGCAAAAGCAGCACAAATTGCACCACGTGGTACACCAGATGACGCTGCTTCTTTACTGCCACTGAAGTAGATTTTCTACTCGAATGAAAGCTTTGTCACTGCGAACTGTCATGACCAGCTGTGACCACCCACATGAGAAAAGGTCGCCAGGTGGTTTCCTAGGATTGGAAAATCACGCTAGGGGACATAAAATCTCGTACGCTCACCAACTTAACATTAGAGAGCCATGTCGGAGAAAAAAACTCCTCCACGCTGTGTTATAAATATGACGCGGATTTGGCAAAACTCTTCGAACTCCACCAGAGGAACCAAGAATCAATTAGTTACAAAAAACAAGTGGAAAAAAGGATAACAAATCCGATAATTTGTGTTTTACCAGAAAATACAGTATAACTAATATAAAGTTAAATCCAATTTTGAAATGTGAAAGTCATGTGCTAGCCACAGAGGGCTCACATTGTTTTTTCAAAAAAGGGATGTCAGCAAAACATTTCTGAAACTGAAAAATAATACGGGCCAATATCGACTCACAATCTAGAGAATGTGTATATTCCGATAGCATTATGGTATCACTCCATTCATCCATTGTATTATACCGCAGTATAGATTCACATTTCACCATTCACTTACATTCACATCATTTGAGAATTTGTGCAATGTCACCTTTGTGAGCCGATTTGGAGATCATCTCAGTGACCTGCCATCAGATATCTGAGGTTTTGTAGCAGCTTTAAGCTAAAATGTCATTTTCCGGTGTTTGTCTGATGTTTATTGAACTTTATGGGCACAAAATGGTATATATTGTGTTAGCGGACCCCACTCAATGCTTGATGGAGGATTTTGCTGATGTACAATGGCTTCCACGGACTATAAGGTCCTTAATGTTATACCTAACTTGAAAGCAAAGAAAGGTAATCATAACACCAGTCCCACTGTCTGTAAGATTGTCCAGTACTTTTATGATTCTTATTATTGCATTAGTTGCAGGACTAAATGTGGGAACACAAGGAAGGCAATATTCTTGGTTTGTTGTTTCAGTAATACTTCCCTGTGGCCGGACCAAGATCTTGTTATCGACTGCATAGCTAATTTATGGAGATAACCACTGCCAACAAGTTCTTTATGCCTCAACCATATATTTATTTTCCCATTTATACTTCCCCTGACTATGGAGGAATTGTTCAGAAGATAAACCAATCCTAGTGGCTCAGAGATGGTTGCTTCTATATGTTAAAATAGCACTTTCTGTTTAGGCCTGTATCTAATTTGCCTTCCTTTACTTTAATGGTAAGATCCACAATTATGTAGATTATTAGGTTGGCTAGTAAATGTAAGGTCGGTATCCACTTGGTTAAACCAGTTGAGAAAGGTATCAAAAGAGTGGCTTTCACAAGGCCACATCAAAAACATAACACCTCCAAAGCTGTATGTTGCTTCTGTAATGGTTAAGGAGAGAAAAATCAAGCATGTGTAAAATCCTTCACACAGTGCAGCAACGATAGAGACAAAGCATGAAATAATGGAAATACCTTTGATATGGAGCAAATAATCATCTTTAACTTTTCTTATCAATTACTTTACGTAGCAATGATATTAAAATGATTTCAGAAAATTTGAAGGGACCACGCTGGAAGCAGGAAGTTTGTTAAATTCAGTACCTTTGCAGAAAAAATGGAGTTGATTAGCATCAAAATCAACATCTTCAGGTTTTTTTAATGAGCACTGTGTGTACCACATAACTAGTGGTGGCCGGCAGAAAGTATTTTTTTTAAAGTCAAAATATTTTCCAATAAATTCCAACACAGAACCCCATCCCAATTCAATCGATCTACCGGGAGAGTCTGGTAGACCTTTATGAATATTTGGTAGTAAGTACATTTCTGGGTCCGCAATTGTAAGAATTTGGGTTGTTGTTGTTTGACTGAGGTGTGACCCCTGGTCAAGCACCAGCAGAATTCTTGTTGGTGTGAAAGCACATGCCAGTGCTGAACTAACCTGTGCTCATCCCTCTGATACTTTGGCACAGAACAGTCAGACAATGTTTAAAGTATTTGTGCAACACTTCAAAAAATAATACAGAGAACAATGCCACACAAAAAGGGTACCCCATGAAGTTAGAAAAACAGAGTAATTAAAAAAAATAAGCAGGAAAAAATGTGAAAAATACAATCAGTCAAACCATTTTCAATTTTTTTTTACAAACAATTGTGCAAAAAAGCATAAAGCACCACCTGTGGATCTATCTGGTTGCACCAAGACAAAGTTATGAGTTCAGGCCGACTGTGATGAAGCACGGGTTGGCTACAGGGGTCCAGCTAGACCCTCAAAACAGAGTACCTCGTAGCACCAATTCACAATGCAGTGGCGATGCGTCAGTTCTGCTTGGGGTGCACCGTGCAGCAAAGGAGATACATTGATTCTGTTTGATCCAGAGAGGCTGACAGAGCACCTTAGGCCCACTTCCAAGGGTCCATGACTAGTGTGGCACCACTTGACAGGGGACGAGGTTGTTTGAGCCTTCTGTCCCTGAGCCTCAAGTCAGGAGACCAACCAACTAGATCTTAGAGTAATTCTTGTGGTCCTGGGTTCAACAGATGCAGATCCTGTCCTTCTTACTCAGGCAAGAGGGCAACAGATCAGCACAGCAGGACAGCAGCCCTTCAGAGCAGCCGTCCAGCAGAGTGACAGTCATTTCAGAAGCACAACAGTCCTTTTCCCTGGCAGACTATCTAAACGTAAATAAGTGTACTAAAGAGCTGGTGTCTGAGGTCCAATATTTATACCCAGTTGTGCTTTTGAAATGGGGAGAAGCTTCTTGAGGCACACCTTTGGGGTGCATAGGTGCCCTGTCTTCATGGCCCTGACTCCAGACTAACTACAGGGGGTATGTAGCTGTTTGTGTAGAGGCAGGACACAGCCTATTTGAGTGTATGTGGGGTTGTGCCCAGCTCCTCAATCTCATCCTGCCACTGATGGCCCAACCAGGCACACCTAGGCTACCTATTGTATGTGGCTGTCTAGAAGGACTACACAAGCCTGACTGTCAGTGACACCCAGTCATGTGACCCAGAGACATCATGCAGACAACAAGTGGCTAAGGCAGGAAAATGCCAACTTTAAAAAAATGGCAGTTTCAAAATTGTCATTTAAAATCAGACTTCACCATAAGTTAGGATCTTTCAATACTATGCCAAAGACACAAGACATGAACTGCTTACCTGCTCCCATTTGGAAATTACAGCGTACTAAATGTATTAATGCTGGGTATGGTAGCTTAGTGGACTACTGCATCCATTGCAGGGGCCTGTGTTCAACCTCATGGTCACAGGTTCAAATCCCGGCTGGTCCACTTAGCCTTTCACCCATCTGAGGATGATAAAATGAGTACCATTGAGTTGGCTAACAATAAACATCTGGTATTCAGTGCCAAGATGCCCTGTTGTGAGTGAACGTGTGATTTACAAATACACGTTATGCTAATTAGGTAACCACAATGTTATCCAATGGGAACGGTGGGCCTTGTAGTAGTGAAAAACTAATTTAAGAGTCCTTACCTACCAGAAGATGAAAACCTTAAAAGTACGGGTCCAACTTTTTAAATGCACAACACCCTGCCCTTCGGGCTGTCCAGGGCCTACCCTAGGGGTGAATTATATGCATAAAAAAGAAAGGTTGGGTCTGGCAAAAAATGTATTTTGCTAGGTCTACATGGCAGTTGAGACACGTCTCAGGCCTGCAATTACAGCCGTTGTGCATAGTTTTAAAGTTCTACTTAAGTGGGTGGCTCAATATGTTTTGCAGGCCCACTAGTAGCAGTTAATTTCAGCAGGGGGCACAGGTAGTGCCAACTTACTTGAAACTTACAAGTGAATTAAATATGCCAGTTGACAATTACAATTTATTTTTTCTGGACAATCAAATCCCTTAAAGTACAGACAATTTTGAAAAAAAGAAAAAAATACAAATCAAGCACATTCTCATTACAAACTGCTAAAAGCACATAAAAATCTAGTTGCACTTTTCAATATAAAAATATGCATATTAACAGTGACTTAAGGATTATACAATTATTTAAAAAATACTCAACAGTTCCGCAATAGAAGCTCAGAATTTCTAAAGTTGAGCTTGTTGGTTGGTTAACGTTGGTTATCACTTGAAGAGACCCCTTGATTATTAGGAGAATTGTTTGCATGTGTAAAATAGTAGTACCAATAACTCTTTGTGGAAATAAACAGTGTAACTGTGTCCATATCAATTCATCATAGCAGTAATAAAATGTAATTTAACCATTGTACTGTATGGGTAAATCTCATGAAAATGTGATACCAGAATATCGAAAAATATTGTTTGACATATATTTGGTGACCTAAATATTATCTACAATAATACCACCACATTGGAGTTAGAAACAGGAAATCTACATCTAATGGGACATTATTTTTTTGATGACGTTTCTGTACATCATACTCTGTCATGGAACTTTATGATTGATTCTAAAAATGTGCTATTGGGCCAATGGCATGAGCATGTTTCTTTACTTTTATCAAGAATTTGCATGTTCTTTTGGAGAATTTGCTAAAAATGTTTTTTATCTCTTAATTTCTTGGGATGGGATATTATTGCCAGGGACATAGTATTATTGAGTGTTCATGGTGCCTGAATGTGACCTGTTGCCATTTTCATCCCTTTCTTATGTCACAGGCATGTTGCTGGAAGGTCTTGAGAACAAATTAAGCAAGCTTCCTCCTGACCCCACAAGCACTTTAGCTGTCATTTTCAGGGAGGTCCTGTGCATGGCATGCATTCAGCCCATCTCGCATGCATGAGATGAATTATGCCTTTGGTGTCTTGTGAGGGACGTAGCTGAATTGTGCTTAAACGTTTCTGCTCAGGCGTCTTTCATGTATTAGTGTTCACCCTAACTCTTAAGGATAGCTACTGCCGGATTACATTTTTTAAGGTCTCTATGAATCATGCAGTCTGTTCCTACATCTGTTGAAGTTTCGTGTACAGTACCAGTCTATTCAATCTGTTTGTACTGAATTTCCATAAATAAAATATGAGGTCACTGGTAGCACAGAACAGTAACATAAAGAGCTGGAAAAGGGAAAATGAACTTTATCATAAAAAAAGATTGAGGAGAGAGGTAGAGTCACGAGGAGCAGCGTAGAGGAGCCTGTGTCCCACCTGCCTACCCTTAAATCTTAAAAATACTTACCCCTATAAATGAACAAAAAAATGACCCAGGAAAGTTGTTCTCGCTTATTTTATCAGTCAAAATAGTCCACATTTTAAATGTTTAAGGAGTTAAGACAAATCTTCTAGTGAGGAGTGCAGGCCCCTTCTGTTGCAGAATGGACTAGGAATGGACCATTGTGCTAGACTTGTGTAACTGGAGGGCCCACGGGGTGCACAGTATGGAGTCCCTGGATGAACTCCAATATTGTCTTACAAGTGGAGTGAGTACAATGTCTGCAATTATTATTTTGTGATGTGGAGTGGAGTTGCAGCATTTCACGATGTCCACGGAAGTGGTTATGCTGTGTGTAGAATCCGACACTCTCCAGCACGTTTACATTTTATCATTGTTTTATGCCATGAAATCAATCAAAACAGTCATTAAAAATGACTCCTGTCTGTTCTATACATTTATGTGCAACACCAAGTCTCAATGTAAAATACAGAAAACACAGCTTAGGTTGTTAGAGCGCATCCTGGGGTGTTCCCTGTGTATTTAGTCAATGGGTTCAAGCCTCATAATTAGCTGAACAGGTACTCACAAGCATGCATTCTCTGTAATATACCTTAGTAGATGAGTGTATTTGTGACATGAGATCATTGTGTAACATATATGTCGCAAGTTCCATTCATGTTAAAATAGAGCTGAGATTTATGCTTTCACTGTATACAGCTGTATGTAACCTGAAAGGCATGCATTTGAAACATTCCATGTTTTATTATAAGGTTGATAAAAATGGGTGTTCGAGTTAGGTGTTAGTGACAACCCCTTATTACATTTCAAATAATGATTGTTTGCATTGTTTCTCACATCAGTGATCATTAACAATTTAACTACACACAGACATACAAACCGTACACAAATACAGAGCACACTTATGCAAATGTATCTTATGTACAGAGTTAAAGAAAGTAAAGCACTGTTGTCTTTTTTATCTCTGTTCCAACTTTTGGAATGAGACACAGACAGCCTGTTTCCCCTTGATGGACTGCTGTGCCCGACAGTCAATCTGTGCTTAATCTGGCATTATGCACTTGTTTCCCAGCCAGGATACAAGTTGAACAGTAGGAACTACTGCTAGTCCTACAAGCCCCGAGTGTGCAGCATGACACAGGTAGGGAAAAAGGGGCATTTAATCCCCTCTTTAACAAGCCACTTCTGCGCTTGGCAAATACGAATTATGGGGCATATTACCAAGGGCATTATCGCCGCATTAGCGGGACTTTTTCCCGCTAATGCGGCGATAATTTTATCGCCCTATTACCAAGCTGTCGCTAACACCAGTTAGCGACAGCTTGTAGGCGATAGCGGGCATTTAGGGGCCCACTTTACATGTCAGCGATAATTATCGCTAATGACATGCAAAGTGGGCGTGCCAAGATGTTAGCGACTTAAAACAGTCGCTAACATCTCTAACTCCTATTAACAACTTTTGGAAATATTCGCGCTAAGCGCGAATATCTCCAAAAGCTAACGCCTGCTAAAAGCAGTTCTTAGCCATGTTATCCAATGGAAGGTGGATAACATGGCTAAGAGCATTGTCACGATAATGCATGAATATCGCTGATTTTTCAGCGATATTCATGCATTTCGCAGGATTTTTACCGCTTTTGAGATAAACCTTGATAATATCAAGGTATTTCAGCGGTAAAAATCCTCGGTGCTCGGCGATATTTATTTCCCGCTAACCAAGCAATAGCGATAACTATTGCTTGGTAATATGCCCCTAAATGCGGATGTCACTGTATGTGCCCCAGAACAGTGGCCTGGAACCCCCGGGCCTGTGTACCACTAGCTCCCATTCACTGCCAGCACTGGTCCTATTCGAATTTCCAAGCAGAAAGTAGTGCGGAAATCTGATCTGAACTGATAAGATGCCTTAAACAATTCCAGTTTTTACAATACTCATGTCCGCATCCAGACTAAAGACTGGAATGGCTTTTGTTCGAGGCAATCTTCAACACAGTTTATGGAATATAGCACAGGAGACTGAATACAATTTTCAAAACCTCACACCACCGGGTTTCTTATCTATTACTGTATTCCCCTGGTTTGCGATTTCTATTTCCACAAGCCTAATTAAAAGACTAACGGCTTCTCGAAAATCAATTAAAACATTTTCACTTCTACAAGCTCGCTGATCCTTGAAGGATACATCACAAACATCCCCACCAGGACTTCCATTTTGTTTACTTGAAACAGGACACTGCTAGAGGCTGTGACTTCCCCTCGCAACCCAGGGGATCAGCTACAATCAGTTACTGAACGCTGATCAAGGAACGTGGCATGCATTGTGCTGAGGGACAGGAGACGCCATTCTGTCTTCGCGTCCTTTTCCCCGTATGGACCTGTAATCTCACGTATTAGCCTAGTTCTCCCACAGAGTTTGCAAACCGGGATTAAAAAGGCTTTTTTAATTTAAAATATTCACAAACCTGAAAATGTCCGCAAAGATTGTCGAGCTGGTGCATACATGTAGTTCTTAGTAGGGTATTTTTCATTCATTTTGAGAACAAATTATGGGTTGTATGATGCAACAACGCAGGGAAATACCTCGCAGGCCTTTACATCGCATTTTCTACCCCGCATTTAGTTTAGAACGCATATGCTTTAACCGCTTAACCGCGGTGGTAATTCCGCCGCGGTGCGGCGGTTTAGCGCAGTGGCGGGGCTGCGTTGGCCAACGGACGTGCGCAGCACTAAGGAGGTAGTGCTTGCGACGGCAATTGGCCAAAAAACGCAGCGAAGGGGTTAACAACATATGCCTTTACCACGCATTGTTTATATATATTAATATATATAAACAATGTATTTGTCGGGAAACCCCTCACACCTGAACTTACCTTGAATGCATTGTAAATGCATGCGTTGAAAAGGCATACACGTTGTTGCGTGGTAAAAAATGCGAAGTAAATGCACAACGTGGTAAAAACCTCGTTGTGAAGGCTGTTTCCCCAAATTATGCACACCATTTGTGTTGTTGCGAAAACAATCAGAACATAGCTTCATATGCTACTGCACAGCTTTCTGAGTACTCAAAAACTTGAATTGACAAGTGCTTTGTTAGGCATCGTTAAAGTAAAACTGATTAAGTTCAGATACATTTTAACCAGTCGGGTAATCAAATAACGTAGAACATGTGGCTGCCTGCTCTTTTAACTGTATTGCTCCATAATGTTATCTAGCGTAAGCCATACACATGGGCAAACTGGGTACACGCCTAAAGAGCCTGTCTTCGATGAGGTGCACAGAAAATACATGTCAGGCATCAGTTCCCTCAGACCTGGTTCCAAAGAAAAAACAAGAAATGTCTATTTTTTAAGGCCAATAGAACAGTTATGTTTAATAATTTTATTTCAAAATATTCAGAACGCTCGACATTGGAAAACAATCATGACCTATGTAATTATACGGAGAGGATACGTAATCAAAATGTGGCAGACATCCTGTTCGACATATTACAAATGCCATAGATTAATGCCGTAGTCTATAATGCACTTGTAACACTGCAAACCACAAGACAGTGGTCATGTTTGTGGTGGAGCATCTAAATCTGCCAAACTCTAAATAAGGCCCATAGTTAAATATCACGGAGAAAAGTATTGTATAGATGGTCACTGAACCGCTTATTCATCTAACCTGATACAGGTCACCACAATTGGAGATAAAAGAGGAGTCCTTCCCCTTTCTGCAGAATTGAATTGATTTTGACCCTAAAGCACAGAAAGATTGACAATCGCAGGGCTATGACAAACAGACCCATGTGAGGAACTCGACAAGCTTTCATTAGATGCAAAAAGAACTTTATGAAACTTGAGATACTTAAATATATTTTTAAAAACTGACAGGAAGTTCATTCCTACATTTAGGAACCTGACAGAGTGCATGACTGTCACTTAAAACGTTCAGGATATTTTGAGTCACATGAGTATGGCTGTTGAAGAAGGCAGAGTATGGCTGTAGAAGAAGGCAGAGGATGCTTGGCAATTCGCCTTTGTAGAGGGCCCTGCAAAAAAGGCCTCATTGATGTGTGGACATGTGGCATGTGCATCCTCAGTCTAATAAAATCCTTTGGTGTAATGGCAGTCATGAAACTAAACAAAATGAATGAGACCCCAGCATCAGACTGGCAGAAACACACTGAAGTTTAGAGTGCAGGGGCTTAGTAAAGACAAAGTAAGGAACGTTCCAATCATCTAAAGAAAAGTCAATTACAGCTTTATTATCCATTCTTTAATTTTCGAGGGATGAAAATAGAAATGCTTTCCCTAAAACCCTAAGTCAAAAAGCATAAGGTTCTCCATTTGATCACTTGAGGCTTGAGGGAGAAAATAAATCTGATGGCTGCCTAAAGAACTGTGAGATCTACAGCCAGATGAAGGATTGACTGGTCTACAATAATTAACACTCTATTTGAAGCAGCAATAAAGGACTAAGGGCCTTTTTAAAGTTTGGTGGATATCCTGCTGTCTACAAGGATGGCAGAGGTCATTAGCTCCGCCACCCTGCTGGTCATTCATCAACCATATTAAGAGATCTTCACTGGCCTAGTGGAGAAATATCTGCCTTGAAAGGAGCCACCACCTCAGTGGCAACTATCAAGGCACTGAAAGTATGTCAAGCATCCACCATGCTTTAAGTGGCCACTCAAAAAACGATTTTTTACAAAAACAAACACTCAAAGTGGGAGTTTGTTTTTTGTGAAACAGAAATGTAAGTACCCCAACTCCCTGGGAGTTTTCACCCAATGTGTGGGGGATTTTATTTCTTCAGTTTGTCTTCTGAACAGAAAAAAGGGCATCAGACCCTCTGCTCCAAATAGTCTTATGGTCTTATGCACTTGCACGGATGGACCCAAGTAGATTGGAACTATCAGCTTTAAATAGAGCAGATGGTCAAATGCACTTACACAGACAGCCTCAACTTTGTCCGTTAGAGGGGGCACTGTCTGCAGAAACATGACTGTCTGTCCAACTTTAAATAGTGTAGGTGGAAGGTCAGTTTGACAGAATACTGTGTGCCAAACTCTGACGTAGTCTTCTAGTCATCGCTGTAAACTTATTTCAGCCAACATCCTGGTGGATGATAAGTTGCACACTATTCACGCCACTGTGGAAAAGGAAGCCAAAAGAATGAATTATATCTGATAGTGGGGAAATCTACATATTAAAGAGTGTGTGGCTCATGGAAGAACCTTGAAGCCCCCTATAGATATGCCATTTGGTTTTGGAATGAAAAGGAAACATTGCACATGTTTGTTCTGAAGAAATGATTTCAGACACTAAGGACCAGCTCTCCAATAACTTCTAAAAGATCTTCAAGAATTATGTTTGGGACCTTTTTAAAGATGGCAGAGATGTAAAAGAAAAATGGTCCCTAGATACACACTAAAAGATAACCTGTGTTCACCCTCTGGTAGATTGGCACAGAGCAGTCAGTCTTATCTAAAGAGACAATGTGTAAAGTATTTGTGCAACACATTCATGATAACATATTGAGAACACCACAAAAATACTCCACGCAGGGTTAGAACAATAGACAATGATTTTATGAGCAAATCAAGACCAAAACAACAAAACTCCAAGTACAACCGGAGTTATGAATTATTTTTAAAGATTAAATGATAATATAGTGCTTGCGGTCATAACAACCCAACCAGGGACATCTAGTCGAGCTAGACTGGGGTAAATACAAATTTCAGGCTGACCACTATGAAGGCCAGGCCAGCTACAGGACTCACGCAGGTCCCACTGAAAAAGTACCTTAGATGGTAAAAATATCGACACTGAATACTTTATGCGGAGAGCAGAGTAATTGGTGCATCGTCGCAGATCCCGTGGATGGAGGTGATGCATTGGTTCCAATCCATGCAGTTGATGAATGCTTCGTTGATGAAACCCTTTGTAATGATGGTGATGAATCATCGTCAAACCACGCAGTCTGTCGTCATCTAGCTGTGCAGTCAGTAAAAGCAATGTTTTCAGGCAGCCAGTGTGTCAGTGTTGAAGGGAGATGTGTCAGTTCCGATCAGAGCAATGTCATTGATGCATGGATTCTGCTGGGTCAGCACAGAACAAGTCCTTTCTATGGGCCCAGAGTGAGGTTGGCACCACTTGGCAATACAGGATTTACAGATGGCAGAGTCCAGGTGCTGTTTGTAGGGTTGAAGGAAGTCTTTGATGGCCCTGAGACTTCAGAACAGGGGGCAAGCCAGTAAGCCCTTGGAGTCACCCTAGGTTCAAG
Organism: Lissotriton helveticus; assembly: GCF_964261635.1. NCBI lineage: Eukaryota > Metazoa > Chordata > Amphibia > Caudata > Salamandridae > Lissotriton > Lissotriton helveticus. Next base: position 747,272,804 of record NC_136072.1, on the reverse strand, counting down.
CGAGATGGGTCAAGTAATTTTACTCAGTAGGGCAGCGGGCAGCTAGTGGCAGCCAGGAGGCAGCACAGCAGAGCAGAAAGTCAGTTATTCAGAGCCAGCAGTCCAGCAGAATGGCATTCCTTGTAGCAGTACAGCAGACCGTTTTCCGGGCAAAGTTCTTCACAGGTCCAGTAGTGTACTGTCTTGGTGGGATAAGAGACTCAGTACTTAAACCCAGTTGGGACTTTGAAGTGACCAAATATCCTTTCTTCCAGCCCTGGCTCCAGACTATCAATAGGTGTTAAGCAACCCTTTGTGTGCTGACAGGACACTACCTATTCAGTTGCTAGTCTCAACTCCTCCCTGCCTGCCTGCCCTCGAAGGGCCATCAGAACGCAGATGCATGTTCAAACACACCTACTCGTCCTGTGTTTGTAGCTATCTAGAGGGAACGTACAAAATAAATCTCTCACCAACCTCAGGTATGTATTAGAGACAGGCTGCAGGCACAAAGAGCAGTAAGAGCAGAGAAATTCCTTCTTTTTAATATGGGAATTTCTAAAACAGTAATGTTAAACCCAGCTTTGCTAGTAAAGAGGATTTATCACTACCATTCTAATGACATAAAACATAACACAGCTACTCCTTTCTAAACCAGAATTAAAGCTTAAAAGGTGTTTAGGAATTCCAAATGTTAACATAAGAGAGGTGTAGGGCTTACAGTAGTGAAAAACTGATTTAGGTGTTTGCTACTACCAGGACATGCAAACCTTAAAAGTACATCTTCTACCTTTTACTAACACAGCACCCTTCTCTTTGGGCTACCTAGAAGTGGCAGTAAACTGCACACACAGACCCTCCAGTGGCAGGCCTTAGACATGTTTGAAAGGCTAGTGGTGTGGGAGGCACAATCAGTGCTGCAGGCTCTCTAGTGGCATTTAATTTACAGGCCCTGGGCATATGGCATACCACTGTACAAAGGACTTACAAGTAAATTAAATATGCCAGTTGTGTGCTCACCAATGATACCATGTTTAGGGGAGAAGCAAAAGCACTTTAACACTGGCCAGCACTGGTAAAGTGCTCAGAGTCTTAAGGCCAACAAAATGATATAACAAAAAGAGGACGTACACAGGCACAATGTTTGGGGGAAGACCACCCTAAGGATGACAGGTCTAACAACAACTCAACATCCCTGTGATCAGCTGTAAATACATTTCAATATTTAGTGGCAGCACCTATGAACACCAACTTCATCATCATCATTCTCTCATGGAATACAAGAGCCTATCCACAGGCCCATCTCCTATGTGTATTTATTAAGCGCACTGCCATTTGTGAATGTATCCTGGTGCTGAGCAGAGCAGGAGTGTTTGACTAAACCTGCTTAGGGTGAATTGGTTAATATAAAAGATAGATCTGCAGCTTCTTGCAGAATTTAAGAAAGGAGAAGTGGGTTCTGATGTGGAGTGTGAGGTTGTTCTATGATTTGAGATCTAACAGATCAAACTGGTTCTGTGTATGCGCCGAATGTGTGCAAGTATGAGTCCTGCTGAGCAGAGGTGTCTGGGTGGTTGGTTGAAGGAGATGCAATATCAGGAACATTGGGGGTTTAAGCTGTGTAGTGCCTTGAATGTGTGTGAATGCATTTCTTTATCAGGAGCCAGCAGAGCTCCTTATAGTGTGGTGTGATGCAGGTTTTTGGTGGGAGGTTGACAATAATCTGGATGCAGAGTTCTAGAAGGTTTGAAGTCTTCTGGTGAGTAGCTTGGTGACCCCAGCATGTGTCCCTGCAGCCCAACTTGCTGGTGACTAGTGTATGAGTGGCGTTTTTTTGGTGTTGGTTAGGAGCCATTTGAAGATTTTCCTCATCTTCTTCAGGGCCTGAAAGCAGGATGCAGCAACTGTGTTGACTTGCACAGCTATGTCCAGTTAGATGCTGATGACGATTCTGAGGTTTCTGGTGTGGTTCTGGGTGTGGATCGAGTTCAACTGCCACCAGTTGGAGTCCCACGGTGAGGTGTTCTTGCAGAAGATCATTACTGCTGTCTTATCGGTATTATGCTTGAGAATGTTAGCTTTCTTCCACTTAGCAACTTGAGTCAGGAAGGGTGTGAAATTATTTGTATTGGGGGTATTGTCTTAGAGGGGGAGGAAGTGTTGCATATTTTTGGAGAAGGAAAGGATGTTGATTTTGTGTGTGCAGATGACATTGGCCTGAGATATCAAATGCTTTGAAGAGTATGGGGCTGAGCAAGGCACTTTCAGCACTCCCCAGAGGAGTTTGCAGGCTTCTGAGAAGTATGGTGCCTGACTGACAGCTTGTGTTCTTTCCATTAAGAAGGAGCAGATCATCCAGTGGAGAGCAGTTCTTTGGATGCCAATTTCGTCATGGTGCCAGATGATGATGGTGTACTAGCTGATGTAAAGTGCTGTAGAGAGGTCTGGGAGAATGAGGGCTGCTGTGTCTCCTCTATCATGTATCATCCAGATATAATCTGTGGCAGTGATGAGTTTGTTTACTGTGGTTGGGCTTGATTCTGGATTTTATGGCATTGAGGAGCTGGTGGTTGCTGAGGTGGTCAATGAGGCCTTGGTTGATTAGCTTATCTAAGATTTTGGCCGGATATATTCCAGGGGAGATGGGTCTCTAGTTGGAGATCGTGGATGAGTCATTGGATGGTATCTGAGCAAGGGTGTGATGATGGCATGTTTCAGGTGTCCGAGAATGAGTCAATGGAGGTGTTGAGTAGTGCTTTGCTGATTAGTAGGAGTCCTTTTTAGAAGGCATGTTGGGAGCATGTTTCAGATGAGGCCCCTGAGTGGATTTTTTTTTATGGTAGTGGCAGTTTCAATTGTGGTGATAGTTGGCCACTAGAACAAGATTAGTTCTTCAGCTGTGATGGGAAACAGAGTTGTGACAGGGACGAGGTTCCGTTGAGGTTAAAGATGACATATATGGAGGTCATTTTATTATTTTTGTGTATTCTGAGACCTTGTTCTAAAGTTCTCTTCAGGGGGATGATGTTGCTGGAGGTGTCAGGAGGTGTGGTTAAATCTTTGATGATGGCAAAGATTTCCATGCTCCTGTTTGTGCAGGCATTGATGCAATCTGCAGGAGCTGAGCACTTGGTGTTTTGTGTCTGCTGCTGGTAGCGACTTAAGACGGATTTGAAGAAGTCTTTAGCTGTGGTATTTTGGCATATTCTCCCTTTGCACTCCAATTGCTTGCAGTGGCATTTCATGAGTCTGAGAACCTCTGTGTACCAGCTGATCTGTTGTTGAGCTCTTTCCTTTGGGTTGGGCTTGAGGGGAGCAATGATATCACCGCATGCAGAGAGCCAGCTGCTAAGGTTCTTGTTGGCTTTTGGAAGGTAGTTGGTGTGTTTGGTCGATTTGTGGAAATCCTGTGAATCTTTCATGGTAAACCTCCAGTTTTCACTTCAGGCTAATTTCAATTGTAACATCCTGTCTGCTACGAGTGTTCTAGCGGGACGACTGGGGTGTCTTGTTTCTGTAATTTAGCAGCTAAATCTACAGAGGGAGATGCTTCAGATGTTAATAGAGGTTAATTAATCCATCCCATTAGCCCCAAACTGCACCGAATGTTTAAAGTGCTGCTAATGTAATAAGCTTTTCAGTTAATGAAGTTCGGACTTAATTCAAGGAACAAAGATAGCACCCCTCTCATTTGCTTAATCATCTATCAACTGCATTTTTGCAAGGTGTACATTCTTGTTCAAAAATTGCAATGATGCTTGCTTAGCGAGTCTCAGTGACTAACACAATTTTTCACTCATTAGTACGGTTGTAATGACCCTCTTGTAGCTAGTACTCATTATTGCATTGGGTGGTTCGAGCTGAAAACTTAAGAAGTTCTCCACCAATTATTGTTTTTGTATATGAATTATTCATGTGCTGGAACATCCCAATGGTATATTTCCATACAGGAAAAACGGAAATCTAGAAACAGGAAGGCTTTTTTTAAGGGTCAGGAAAGCCATTCTCATGACAGTGTCCTAGTTTAACCAAAACTTTCCTTTGTTGTCGGAATATCTCGATATCCCTGTCGAACTTTCCCCTTTACAAGGAAGTCTAAACAAAGAAAACTAAGAAAAAATCAGAAAAGAAGGATTTGATAAATCAAAACGGAGATCTCGAGGTCTATAACGTGGACTGCAATACAAGGACTGCACCAGTATTTAGCAATGTTTACACAGGTGCTGGTAAGTGACATTTTTCAACATCATTTGAAACAATCGACCGTGCAAAAATTATATTTGCAATAAATAGCCCATTGCACCAGTCTATAGGTTCAAGTGTTGGTGGAAAATTGCAGGAAACACATTTTTTTCATCCTGGTGCAATTTATGCAAATTAGCCCAACCTATACAAACGCCATCTGGCGACCCTTCTTTGGGGGGTCTAAGTGCAACATGCAGATTTCAATTGTATCAACTACTACACACTCAACCATACTTATTTCCAAATTCTATGAAATAAGCAGGGCTGAACTGGATAAAAATTATATATGTAATCAGTACTTTGCGGATTTGGTTTGTCTCTGCTATATCTTAGATAAATTATTTCTTAGATTTAATTTCCCAGCAAAAAGGAACGATCTGCTAGCGCTCCCAAGCCACAGTTATCTCAAGCTTGCAATGGACCATGTGGTCTAGTTGCTGGGAAGGAATAATTTGATCAGGTGATTTTCAGCTTCTTGACAAAAGATGGGTGGTTGATGATGGTGATAGGGTTTATTACCCCCAGCTCTTGCCAGTCTTCGTCCCATTCCTTACTGATGGAGATGACCATCTCCACAACAGAAAAAAAGAACAGGGAAATGCTGGGACCTCTAACCCCACCTCCTCCCACTGGGAATACATAATCAGTACTTACCCAGCATTCCACCTCTTGTTTTTTCAGTCTGCATGGAGAGTGGGACGATGTTGCTGGTTCTACTTACCTGCTGCAGTCTTCTGCTGCGGTCTTCTGCTGGATCCCATCGTGCTGCTGAGCTGTCCTCGCCGTGCTGCCTGGTGCCTCCTGGCTTGCCGGGAGCCGCAAATGTTGCTGGCCAGCCCTTTGCAGCTGCTGCGCCGGCCCTCTTAGTATGTTCTGGGTTACGTGGTGCATCTTCCTGGTGGCTGGGCCAGGCTGGGAGATGCGCTGCAGCAGCTGGATGGCGGCTCTGGCCATTCTGAGTGGTGCCTCTGGAGTGCCTGTCAGGCCATTATGGCCATTTCCTGTTGCCCAGCGCTGGACTGGTGGAGAGCGCCTGGGCTGACTGGTGTGGGCAAGTGGTGAGTTGAGGTGTCTGTGGCGAGTTCTGCATAACGTTTTTAGGTCGAGACTATTATATCCCGCAAGGGATAAATGGACGAGAGTATAGTGGGCAAACCAAGGTCTTAAACCATTGCGAATTTCGGACAGTTCCTGTGGTGCACTCGTGCAAGAAAGTGCGTCCACATCAAAGCCATCAGCCTTCCTCCCACAGGCATCTGTTGCTTCCCCAGCGTGCGCAGTGTGCGATCGGCCTCACTCCTCCTCCCCCCTAATTACATCCCGCTTTCACTTTCATGGCCGCGCGGCCATGAGCTTCACTTCAAAGGGGCCGCTATTGCTTTCAGCACTCCGCTTCCTCGCAAGCAGCATTCAACCCCCACCTTTTAGTAAAAAAAAACAATTGCAGCATTGCCCAGCTCTCTACTATTTCCAAAGTTTCAGGTTTTATAAGTTTTGCCTCTTTTCACTTGCCGCTTTTCTCTGGATCACACATTGGTTTACTGGTTTCCCTGGCCTCCTTAGTGCCGGTCCGCCAGCTCCCACGTCTGCCTCTACCTCATCCTGCGCCGCCCCGGAAGATTCTGCTTCACCTTCCAAGTCCCGAGCCCGCTCCGCCACTGTGTTCCGCTCCAACTCTCTGCTCTGCCCTGCCGTTTCACCGTACTGCACTGCCGTGTCACCGCTTCACCATCCCCCGGTAGGTTCGCTTCACTATACTTCGGTTTTATTCTTCGACTGCTATGTGCAGCTTTTAGGAAAAAAAGCCTCTCTTTTGCTTTTGCAACTTCCTGCTGTCTGCGACTTAAATGTGCACCGTGCTCATTTTTCGACAGTGTGCAATGCTTTGCACAATAGTGTTTCATTTTATTTAGAGGCTATTTGCGTGGCAGGGCGGTACAAGTTTTAAAAAAGAGGAAGAAAAGGATTTACTATTCAAACATTTACGCTAAAATCTGTGCTTAGCATAGTGTGCTGCATACTGGTATTTTGCTGCTTATGTCTTTACATTCAGATATACAATACAACAACTAACATTACACCTATTTATTTTATTTTATTTAATGCGATTTTATATAGCGCGAACATAATCCGAGAACGAACAAGGTCTATTGGCTTTGTCAATGGTTGTTAGTTGCGCCGCGCACCACTCTCGGGCTCACCTCCTGCTCCCCCTTTCACAATGCACGTGCAATCCCCCCCCCCACCCCTCCCATTTGTTCTCTATTCGCCACCCGCCCCCATGCGATCTCTTGGGCTCTGCGGGCACAGCCATGTTTTTTTTTCAGTAATTGAAAAGAACACTTTTCGTAGCCACAGTAGGGATAGCCGTGGCACAGAGCAGCATACCGGGTCCCGGGATGAAGACATTGCAGGCATGAGAGCCACTGTTTTATGTTTTTTTTAAAACATCACACATCTCCAATAGAAGTGCTTAAACAGCTGGGCACTTACCGCACCATCCAATGCTCATGACACCAATGGAGCATCTGTTAAACCCTGCAAGGTGAAACACCAATGCCCAGAAGTTAGATCGTTGTTTTAAACATTTACGCTAAAATCTGTGCTTAGCATAGTGTGCTGCGGACTGGTATTTTGCTGCTTATGTCATCCATATATACAATACAACAACTAACATTACACCTACAACAAACAAGGACTATTGGCTTTGTCAATGGTTGCTAGTTGCGCCGCGCACCACTCTCGGGCTCACCTCCTGCTCCCCCTTTCACAATGCGCGTGCACTCCCCCCACCACTCCCTTTTGTTCTCTATTCGCCTCCCGCACCCGTGCGGTCTCTTGGGCTCTGCGGGCACAGCCATGTTTTTCAGTAATTGAAAAGAACACTTTTTGTAGCCACAGTAGGTATAGCCGTGGCACAGAGCAGCATACTGTGTCCCGGGATTAAGACATTGAAGGCATAACTTAACGTTTGCTTTTGTAATTTCTTCACTTGTAATTTTCTCCTCATGTATCAGTTATGTTCCTATTGTGAAGCGCTCTGACACCTTCGGGTAAAGTCCGCGCTATATAAAACGCATAAAATAAATAAATAAATAAAATAAGTAAAGAGCCACTGTTTTATATTTCTTTTAAAAACATCACACATCTCCACTAGAAGTGCTTCAACAGTCGGGCACTTACTGCACCATCAATCAGCACCACCAAAGCATCACTCAGCACCACCACAGAACCACTCAGCAACACCACAGCACCACTCAGCACCACCACAGCACCACTCAGCACCACCACAGCATCACTCAGCACCACCACAGCACCACTCAGCACCACCACAGCATCACTCAGCACCCCCACAGCATCACTCATCACCACCACCACAGGACCACTCAGCACCACTAAGCACTACCACAGCACCACTCAGCACCACCACATTATCACTCAGCACCACCACATTATCACTCAGCACCACCACAGCACCACTCAGCACCACCACAGCATCACTCAGCACCACCACAGCATCACTCAGCACTAAGCATGAGCGCAAAATCCGCTCCGATCGCGGATTTTGCGGATTTTCGGCAAATCCGCGATCCGCGAACTCTCGCGGATTTGCCGAAAATCCGCAATCCGCGATCGGAGCGGATTTTGCGGTCAAAAGTTCAAGCGCGCCTAATTAACGATGGCGCCGGCAAGCTGCCAGCGCCATCCTGCAATAGTTACTTAATTAGCTTCAACAGGAAGCTCTAACAGATAAGATACAGCAGGGGCTCGAGCGCCTGCTTTATTTTAGCAGTTGGAGCTTCCTGTTGAAGCTAATTAAGTAACTTTTGCAGGATGGCGCTGGCAGCTTGCCGGCGCCATCGTAAATTATTTCAACAGTGGTGTCTTCTTGAATAAATATGAAGGGCAGGGTTCATTCGGGCACGACGGTCCTGGCACAAAAAAATAAACCTCAACAGGAAACACTTGCAAATATCAATAAAGCATGTGCCCTAGTTGAAGCTTAAATTCAGTGACTCATTCATCAGCCCAAAAATTAATCTGCTGCTCTGATCGGTCTCTGACCTTTTATACACACAAGAGGCATGCTCGCATGGACGCCCCGTCCGTTTGGCCCCGCCCACACACTCGAGGTGTGCACCGTCTTCCCGCCATTTACCCACTATGATGGACATTTCACTCAAGGGACCCCTGCGCACTTCGGCGCGATTGCATAGTGACACACACTTGGTCGCTGGAACTAGTTGAAGCGCAAATGCAGTGACTCATTCAGCAGCCCAAAAAAAAACGTGAGCGTTGGGAGGCTGGGCATCTTTGACTTTTACGAGCGCAACCCCCGTGCTGTTCCTGTGACCAGGGGCTTCTGTCTCTTAATCTGCTGCTCTGATCGGTCTCTGACCTTTTAGACACACAAGAGGCATGTGCGCTCGCGTGGAAGCCCCGTCCGTTTGGCCCCGCCCACACGCTCGAGGAAGCCCCGCCCCCAAATCCGCAAATCCGCTGAATCCGCGGATTTTGCGGATCCACGATCCGTGAATCCGCTGAATCCGCGAATCGTGGATCCGCAAAATCCGCCCATGCTTACTCAGCACCACCACAGCATCACTCAGCACCACCCCAGCACCACTCAGCATCACCACATCATCACTCAGCGCTACCCCAGCATCACTCAGCACCACGACATTATCAATCAGCACCACCACATTATCACTCAACACCACCACAGCACCACTCAGCACCACCACAGCATCACTCAGCACCACCATAGCACCACTCAGCACCACCGCAGCACCACTCAGCACCACATTATCACTCAGCACCACCACATTATCACTCAGCACCACCACAGCACCACTCAGCACCACTACAGCATCACTCAGCACTACCACAGCATCACTCCGCACCACCACAGCATCACTCAGCACCACCACAGCACCACTCAGCACCACCACAGCATCACTCAGCACCACCACAGCATCACTAAGCACCACCACAGCACCACTCAGCACCACCACAGCATCACTCAGCACCACCACAGCATCACTCAGCGCAACCCCAGCATCACTCAGCACCACCACAGCATCACTCAGTGCCTCCACAACATCACTCCGCGCCATCACAGCATCAATCTGTGCAACCATTCAACAACAACTGGTTCAAATATGTTCTCTCAATGTTTCAAGCTTTATTACAAATGTCACAAAAAGATGTTAATATTTCACTTCTGTTCTTGGATTTTCATCACAATAAAATACACTGAACATAATCTTCACTAAAGTTATTTACAAAAGTTAAAGCTATTGCCATTATAAATTACAATCACTTCTATTTAAGTATTAATTATTTAAAAAAATTAAAAGCCATTGTTATTTGTAATATCAATACATCTAAGTCACGTAAATACAATACATGTTGCATTACAAATGCTATAGGTGTCATATTTGCGAAAGTTATAACTATTGGCATTGTAAATGACAAAGCTATTAATTTAGCTATTTTCAAAACCAACACATGAATAAAAAAAAATGTCATTTACAAGACCAATAGCTCAAACTTTCAAAATGCAAGACCATTGCAAATGCTTATTTTTCCTGTCCTGGTTCTCTGGCATTGGATTTTGGAAATCCCTGGCCTCCCTGCTGCTTGGTATTTTTGTGTCTCTGTTGGCCCTCTCCTTCAGGGGATTTTTCCAGATTGCCTATCGCCTAGTCCTGAGTTGATTGGCTGTGCCTGGTCTGGTGGTGGGGGTAGACGGTGTCTATGGAGTCTTTCATCCCTCTTGTCCTTGCTCTTCTGTGTGTCTGACGCATTTATTGCAGGCTGCGTCAGGCCCTTGGGGTTCCTGGCAACCCTGCTTCTTGGGTTTCATTCTCACCAGTGGATGCTTGGTGTTGTGCCCTTGCTGTGGCCTGCAGTTGACCTTGGTGCTGTGGCTCCCTAGTGCGCTTCGCCTCTGCTGCCTCTCACTGGTCACGAGCGGCTGTCCTGGGGTGGCTGGTGGCTCGGGGGCTGAGCTGGTGGTGCCCCTGGGGTTCTTGGTTGCCAGTGTTGGTGCTTGTCTGTTGCCCTGTGCAGGGCTTGTGGGGTGTGCTTGGACTGGCTGGTGGGGGGTGTGTCCTGTGTTGTGGTTTCTTCTCACCTCTCTCGTTCCTTTTCGGGTGCCTTAGCCAATTTTGGAGGTCCTCTGCCTACCTGATACCAGGGAAGTTTCCACCAGAGGGGGCTGGGTGTTGTGAGTCATTCTTCCCATCTGCCACTGCTGCTCCTTCCTATCTCTGCTGTTGCTTATGGTTGGCCAGTGGGGGCATTTGTGTGGCTGCCGGTGACGTCTGTTGTCTGCCTGCCCTGGGGTGATTACTGTGTTGCGGCTTTTCTAGGTTTTGCTCCTTCTTGGGGGCCCTGTTGCTTCTTCTCTGACATAGCTTTACATTGGCCCAGGGATGGCAGTGGCTCGGGATTTGTGCTTGGGTTGCCCCTGGTGCACCTGGTTGCCATTGGCCTGGTTTTTGGGGTCCCTGCATTGTTGACTTAGCCCTGTCACTTTCCACTTGGGGCTTGGTCCTTTGGCATTCTTGCACGGCTTCCTGCTGGGTTTCTTTCCGGTCGGTGTGTTGTGATTCAGGGGCTGGTTTTGTGCCTCTGGTGTCTTAGGTCCCTAGTCTTTCTGAGTTTTTGGTGGCCCTGCTGTTGCTGTGTCTGCTTGTGTTCAATCTCAACCCAGTCCCTCTTCCGATCCATGCCTCTTCGGTGGGTTGTGCACCTGTGGGCCCTCCAGGCTCATTCCTCCTTGGGTTGTGGTGTCACCACAGGTCTTCTGGTCTGGTGATGGGGCCTTGTCTTTGCCTCTGTCTGTCTTAGCCTCCCTGTCCCTTTGTTTGGCCCCTCATTGGCCTTTCGGGGTCTGGTTGGCAATGCCCTTGTGTCCTAGTTGTGGGGCTTCCAGGTTGTGCCAAGGTCTTACCTTCAGGGGGTGTCAAGCTCGGACCTTAGGGGCCTTGGTGCCTTGGTGAGTTACCTTTGGGTGTCTGCTTGTGGCCTTTGTCTAGCTTACCATTCTCTGGTCACATTGCGCCTTGCTTGGGTGTGAGTCTTTTGGTGGTTCTGTGCCTGGCGTAGCAGGGGGCTAGGTCTGCCTCTCTCCTTTACACCTGCCTTCCCCTGGTGCGGGTTGGACCATGGAGTTGGCATGCTGGTGTGGACTGCTTGGCTTACGCCCTGTCCTCCTGCCACTTTGTGTTCCCTTTGTGGTCTAGTTGTGGTGGGTTCCTGCACCTTTTTCTCTGTGCCCTGTGTTTGATGGTTTCAGGATTGTGGCCGTTGGCCCTCTGCCACTCATTCCAGGCTGGTGAGGGTGTCATGTTGGTGGCCTCATGTCTTGCTGGCTTGTCTGTTGTTCAGTCTGCTGGCTTTTTGAGAGCCTGTGGGGACATCTGTGGGTTTGGACTATGGGCCATCCTGTTTGTCTCTCCTGTTCTTGTGGCCCTTGTGCGGCTGATATTGGGACTTGCTTGGGGTGGTTCTTGGTGTCATCTTTTGTCCTTCAGGGGGGTGGGTTGGCTGGTGGTTTGGTTGGGGGTTTCTTTCCTTCCAGGTTCCTGGGTTCCTCTTCAGTTGCCTGTGACTTGGTCTTCTCCAGTCCTGTCTTTTTCACCTGAGGTTGTCCTCCGGGTTTTGTGGCTGTGAGTGTCACCCTTGGTGTGGTTGTTTGGGGTGGGGGTCTTCCCTGTTGGCCCTGTTTGGTCTTTGGGGTCCCCTGGTCTCTGTGTCCTTGGGGAATGTTTCCTCTCCCCACTCTTGGTGCTGTGCACTGGTCTGGTTCAGGGTCTGCTGAGTTCCACCCCCTGTTTTCCTTGGGCAGGGTCCTGTTGTTTACCTTGGTTTTTTTGGTGGGGTTGTACTTTCTGGTGTTCTGCCCTCTGGTTCTTCCCCTGCCTTTGTCTGTCCTGGTGAGGTCTGTGTTTCTCTGCCTGGTCCCTAAGGATAATATTCAGATGGTGCTGTTCTGGTGCTCATGATTCCTGCTTCTTTCTTGCCGCGTTCATGTCTTTGTTGGGAGAAGTTCCGGTTCGTGTCCCAGTGACCCTTAGTTTTGGGTGGTTGCCTCGGTCCTCGTCTGTTTGCCTGTCCCTGTGCCCCGGCTCCTTCTCCCTGTTTGGGTGATTTAGGCTGTAGTCCAGTGTCTACGCTGCCCTGGGGCTTCGTCTTCCTCTGGGGGTTTTCCATGGTGGTGTCCTCTGTGCTCCCTGCGTGCTGGGTCTGTCAGTTCGGGGGGACTGGTTCTTGGTCGCTGCTTCCTCCCATCCTGGTTTGGTCTGTGTGGGCCTACCCTAATTTAGTCCTCTGGGATAGTGCCTTGGCTTTGTTGACTGGCCCTGTCCTCTTTTGTCTGGGCTGGTCGGCTGTGGGCCTCCGCGGGAGGGTTGTGGTTGGTCCTGTCGCTGGCTGTGTCGCCCTGTGTCTCCTGGTTTGGCTGGGCCTGTTGGGTCTTTGCTTGTTTTCAATTGGCTCTCTGGTGGGGTTTGTTGTGGGTCATTTCAGCAGTGTTGGGCGTGCTTCGGTTGTCTGCAGGGGGTTGCTCTCTGTGGGGTCTGCTGCAGAGTCTATGGCGCTTCATGCTATTCCTAGGCTTGATGGCTTTCTCAGGAGGGGTGGCCCTTATGGTCTTTTTGTGCCCTCTGCGGTGCCTCCTCTGTTCTGGTCCGCCTTGTGCTGGTTGGTTCTGGAGACATTGTTGCTTCAGCCCCTCTGGAGATTCACCTTTGGGCTTGGGGTCTCAGTGGTTTGCCTCCTTTTTGGCTTTGGCTGGTAGTCTTTGCCTTGTCGCCTTCTGCGCTGGCTCCCTTCTGCTTGGCGATTGGGTCGGTGGGGTGTGGGTGTCCTGCTTGTCCTTTTTTTCTATTGGTGCTTGTCTCCTTGAGGCTGCTGGTGCCTTCTGCTTCTGAGGTGCTGGTTCTCCTGGCACTAGGTTATGTCCCTGGATTCCTGGTGTGTCTGGTCAGCTTGGGTCTTATTCTGTGTGTGGCCTCTCCACTGTCCTTCTGCTGCGGGCAGTCTCTGGTGTTTCCTTGTCGGAAGCTCCTCCTTAGTTATTTGTCAAGGGTGTTCCCAGTGTGAGTTTGCTGCCCTCTGGGTTGGCTGCCCTCTGCGTGGCTGCCGTCTGGGTGGCATCTTCCTTTTTGTTCTCCTTGATAGTGTCCTGCGTGTTTTGGGGGCTTTGGCCCTGTTGTTTGATTGGGAGCGTTTTAGGCTGTGTGCGCCTGCCTATGATTCTCCTTTGGTTCTCCCATTTGATACGTTTGAGATGATGCTTTTCATTATGGCGTCCTGGGTATTCTTGGGAGTTCAGAAGGCTGGGTTTCTGGCTTTGGTATACTCCATTAGTAAGGAATGGAACGAGGACTGGAGGGACCTGGGGGTAATGCCCTATTACTTATGTAATCTTTGCTACTCCTATTCCTGTTGTCCTTTTCCCATTTCTTACTCCCCTCCATCCCGGATGGCCGACCTTTCTGTCAGTGGCTTGATAGTTCAGTCCGAATGTTGGGTATGTACTGATTATGTACTCCCATTGGGAGGGGATGGGGTTAGGGGTCCCAGCATTCCCCTATTTTTTTCTGTTGTGGAGATGGTCATCTCCATTAGAAAGGACTGGGACAAGGACAAGGGGATCAGGAGTATTGAAGATTGCCAGTAAGTAATATGGCATTAGTTAGGGGAGCATGTATCCAAAATCTGACAAGTGTGTATCACACAAATGAGTCAAATGTACATGGGAGGGCAGTTGATATGGTAGTATTTAGATAAAGCAAATGTGATAAAAATTGTCTAAAAAACAACCAAACTAGCTGTTCACAGATTGAGTTGATTAATGTATTTGCACTTAGGCTTTCAGACAGCATGGCCACACATAAAAAAGTGTTCGGATACTTGTCTAAGAATCATATGTCCTATTTCAAATAAAGGAGCAAGGTTGGTGGATGCCATTGGATCGAAATAAATGTGTCTTAAAAGTCACCTTTATTGTGTTGTTATGATAAAGAACTCATGGTAGAGGGGTAAGGGACTGAAGGAGGAAGCAGACATGTATTTTAATCCTTGGTAAAGGTGAGTAGGAGCTTGAGTGCAGGATGGAGCATGGGCCGGATACAGTGACCAAGTTAGGCCCACTGGACAAAGTATCCTAAATATTCGTTTGCAAAGTGTTATGGGATACCACTTTAAGATGCATCACCAGTGAAGGTTCCAAAGAAGCTGGGGGGCTGCAATACGATGTCCTAAGTCATCGGTTAAGGGCTGCATCGAGGCTGCATCGTGCAGTGGCGGTTGAAATGCGGCTGCTACGAGATGTGCCATGCTGCGTCTGTTCTGCTCACAAGACCACAGCTGGGCTGCAAACCACATTCAGGCCCCCTTCCAAGGGAGGGGGGGCACCAACAGACGGAGGGACTTAGACCAGACAGAGACCAGATGCTGGGTTCAAAGTGGTTGCAGCTTTTTATGATCCTGAGGTTCTGATCAGTAGGTCAGCCAACAATCCCATGGAGTCACTCTAGTGGTCCTGTGCTCAGGATGCAGGTCCAGTCCTTCACACTCTTGCAGCAGGGATATAGAGTACCAGTCCTTCTTGCAGAGTGGCATAACAGTACTTATGTGTCTACCACAGGTTCAAAGGTGCACTCAAGCGTTCAGGCTCGGGTTCCATTATTTGTACCTGGTGCCCACTTTGAAGTAGGAGAAGATTCTGGAGGCCCCCCATAGGGTTCTTGGAATTTCCTGCCTCCCTGCCCTGGTCCCAGCTTGTCTGGGGTCACAAAAGACTAGTATCAAACTCTTAGCATCTGTGCTGAGACAGCGCTCTTGTGATGTGTAAGTGTGGTATGTGATAGTTCCTTCCCATCATAAAGTCAGAGATGGCCCATCCTGCCAACATCTATTCCCCTTTGTCTCACTGTCTGGGAGCAATACACAAAGTAGGCAACAACAACATTTCTCCTATTATTTTTCTCTGGAACGCCCCTTTGCATCTCATTAGAGATGCAAGAAGAAGCGTAGAGAAAAAGGGTGCTAACATGCGAATTTGCGTGTTAGCACCCTGTTGCTGATAGGGAGATAATTTTAACTCCGCTTTCTTGGCTTTTAAAGTAAAAAAAGCAGGGATAATTCCCTTGATAATATGCCCCAGTAACCTTTCAGACCTGCGCCTCGGCACTCCCAGAATACCCTATAAATTCAGTCCAACCATGAATTTATGAGCAAGTGAGGGATGGTCTGAGGGCGGTGGAAGCAAAAGAGTGATGGAGGAAAACGCATCCCGTTTGACAGAGAACCTTCTTCAGATGAGAGAGGGTGCGGTAGTACACCTATAAAATGGAACAATATACGGACGTGTTCTCCTCAAGGGAGAGCAGCGTGATTGCTTCATAGCCCACCAGCCACTCTGGCCCCTCTGTCTTATCACATTACTCTAGTTTACATTGTCTCTGCATAAACCCAGAAGTAATAATGCAAATAAGAGCCGAATATGAAAGGCTTAATTACAACCAGGAGATTGTTTTCACTATGCGCGGTTATTAAAGGCACAGCAGCTTTAAGGAGCATCTGCAGATGGAAGAAAAAACGAGTCAGGGTGTCATTTATATAACGCATTCTGTGGGTGATGTTGGAATGTTGGGCATACAGGGCTTTGAAGAGCCTGCAATACTGCAATTCAGCTCTGCCTAAATCTACACTTTCTGGGATTAGGTTTTCCAATGCTTTGCTCCTTGATTTTTAAGTCGAGCCTAGGCAGTGCATGCACTTTCTAGAAGACATGCTGCTTTCAGTATGTGGGCTTTCATCCCACCCTAGCTGCGGATTTGTAAAGGAGAGCATCACTTGCAAAAGCTTGCTTCTCAATGGTGTCTTTGCCTCCTATGTCCCACCCTCCCATGTCTTTCTCCTCCCCTGGACTATTGGCCTATTATGGGTATCCATTCAACAGGATTTTTAGGTCGAGCCTGGGCAGGCATGCAGTAGTGGAGTATGGCTTTGAAGCCCTGCCTACGCTCTGCCCATTTATTTAATTGGCTTGTGTCATTGTGCTTCGTAAACGTGGGTTTTCGAGTCATTATTAGACTTGTTAGTCCATCCGTGGTACCGCCTTGTCTGCATTTATCACCTCCCATGACGACTGAACCTTCTACTGGTGTTGTTACATGGTCTGCTTTATAAGTAGGTGAGCATTATTTAATTTAATGCTCATCCCATATTCCAACCACTACCTCGCAGCACGCCGGCCGCTTTTATTTTAATTTTTACTAATGGAGGTCCACCTTAACTATAGCAGCTGCATTTTTTATTTATTTATTTTAGCAGCTCGGTCCGCATTTAGCAGCCGTGCTTATTTATTGATTTTGCTTACTAGCGCCCATGCGGCGCTTTCACATTCATTGAGGCCGTGCATCTTTCTTTACACAAACCTTGTCTAAAAAAGGTAAATGCCCAATATGAAAGTGAAAGTGCAGCATGGGCGCTTTTACCCCAAAAAACCATCTGTTTGACAAACTGATGCCTTTTTTTGTCAAAGCCCCCATGTCGCAGTTTCACTTTAATGTTGGTCACGCCCCTTTCTTTAGATGCTGCTTGTCTAAAGAAAGGGCCGCCGCCTTCATGAATGTGAAAGAACCGAATGGTAGTAAAAAAACAAATATTTGCAATGCAATAGGTCCCACATTTGTGAGAGTTTAAGCCATTGCATTGCCAATAGCTGAAACTCTCCTTAATGCAAGACCAATTACATTGCAAGTGCTTGTTTTGTTTGTGCTCACGCACTCTTTTAGTTTTGCACCACCATTTTTGTTTATCTCTACCCCAAAAGCAAGTTGGTTGCAGCCTTCTTTACTCTGGGAGACTGTCTTGTTCCCGTTTACTTGCGGCACAGGCCTTGTGCCGTCCCACCTTCCCCCAATTAAACATATGTGTGGTGCCCTGCTTCGCAGCTGCTTCATCTTTAAGCCTAGGACAGTTAACACGGTTCGTTATCTGGGCATACAATCAACAGACTACAAGTTACAAGACCAAACCGGTTTGATCCCTGACAGTTCCAGTTATTTTCTTTTTAATTAATTTACAATGTTTCATTTACTATTCATTGGCAAGTTCTCCACCTTTCGTGGTGATTTTATAGCGGCACACCGGTTAGCCCTCTTTGCTGGAGGCCATCTGGGTCTTTGCTGGAGGCCATCTGGGTCCAGTGCTATACACTGAGGGGTTGCTGATTGCCTCCACTACCACACCCACCAACTCGCATCCTCATCGAGGACACAGCTCTGCCTGTGTGAGACATTCTTATTTTCTCATGCGTTCATGAGTGGGGGCCATCCTTCGGCAAGCGATTCTCCGATTAGGAGTTCACTTCTGTTCTAATTGACAACACCAGACTGCTCACATCGGGATCCTCCCCATTTTCTATCCATGCATAAGTAAGGATTGCTCTGTCTACTGCTATTAATGCATTCTTCCACTTCTGTAGTTCTATTTCACATACTAGTCATGTTAGTGCTTGTGTAGAGCTTAATTCCCCCACTGGGCCACCTCCACCTGCCAGCGGCAGTCTGTACAGGTAACAGCGATTGACGGTGGGGCCAGGAAGGGGGGGATTTCGAGGGACGATGATGAGGGAAAATTAAATAAATAATTTGTTTCCCCTCAATATCGTCTATCGGAATCCCCCCACCCGGCCTCACCGCCCCACCGCTGTTACCTGCAAGGATCGCTGCTGCCACCTGCATAGTTTCGAAAGCCTTGCAGTGAGCACACATGGGAGGGCAGGGCTTTACAGGGTAGACAAGAACCGGAAGGAGGGGAATGTCCTCTAGTCCCCTCCTAGAGCTGTATAGAAACATGTGAAATGATAGACTAAAACATCTCACACTGCAGATAGTCATAACTAAACTGATGTACCGTGAAGCTGCCTCTGTGCGACATGATGTTCTCACAAATCGCTAGCAATCAGTAAGTAGTTGTGATGTCTCTGCTGGTTTTTAAGAAGGAAGTCCATGACTGGTACGTATCTGGCTAAGTACTTGCAGGAACATTCTGTCTGTTTGGAAAGAAACTTGAGTGTGTGTTTTTTGTTTTGTTTACATTTTGGACACTCAGTGCTATCATTGTCTGCTTTCTACCTCACAGACAGCGCAGTTGCCCTTTTTCCATGATTAATCGCATGTTTTTCGCAACAACATTCTAGTTTCACACAGAAATATCGGGTACCATTAAGGCAGTGGTACATCTATTGCATTCACCCAATATGGGCGTACTGAGTTGCAGGTATGTGTACTATTTGACCATTAAAGTAGGAGTAGTTTCTCATAGGTCCCGTGGTCACAAAGTGGTGAGACCACGTGGCTAGTACTGCTGTCGCTGGGAGACCACAAGGTCAGATCTTAATGACCTCACACACCTGACACAGTGTGTCATGCTTCATTATTGGGTGCTCCTCGTCTTGCCGGCTCTGCAATGCCTGACGGGCTTGGGGGCTCTTTGTCGGAGATCTTTTGATCCAAATTCATGAATACATAAGAGGGGGCTATGCGAAAGTGTGTCAAGTGAAAAGTGAGGTGTGTCTAAAATAGACTCTGGTGCCCTAAAACCAATTTTTATGGGGTAAGGGTACCAGGACTAAATAAAAACAGTAGTGCTATCTTCTGGTCACAATCTACCTATATAGCTGTATGCAAAGTGAGGGTGACATGTTTCGTGCCTTGATTTCCCAAAGGGTCAGTCGGCACTTCATCAGGACCAGAAATAGACATTTATGTCCCCCTGAAGGCCATGAGACCTCCCTTCTAATAAAGGATGGCCGCTCATTATTTATGATACTGCACCTGAATGGTTGCAGCTTAGTGATTCCATCCCATGGTGTGCAGAACAATACCCCTTAGGCAAGTTGGAGGGTCAACGAAAAACTACAGGACACGTAGTCAGGTTAGGGACAGTGCTGCAGGACCTACCCTCCTCCAAAGTGCCTAGAACCAGCCGCGGTTGGTAGTGGGAGTACCTGCCGGGCAGTGACGTGGGGAGGGTGAGGGGTAGTAAACTATGGTTTACGGAGGTTTACAGGTAAGTAAACAATTAAATAAATAATTCAAATGTCTTTGCGTGCACTGCATCCCCAAATGCGATGCAGTGCGCGCAACGAAATTCTTTTTATTTATTTATATGTTTACGTACCTGTAAACCTCTGTAATCCATAATTTACTACCCCCACCCTGCCCATCCTCCTCCCCACATCACCGCCTGGCAGGTACTCCCACTACCGACTGCGGCTGCCTGGAACATCACATTCCGGGGACAGTAACACTACAAATTAGAAATATGATACATATTCATCAACACTCAGCCCTGTGAGATTGGACAAGCAATGAATAGCTGACTCTCAGATGGACATGAAATATTTACTCACTGGTACAACTTGAATTAAGTTGCAGAATAGAACAACTGTCCAAAATTGTATTGTTGTAGCATTTGAGAGAGTCGCAAGACATGCCTGGTTGTTTGATAGCTAATAATGCTCTTAGAATAAAAGAACACAGGAAGAATGTGCTTGCGTGCCTTCGAGTTCACAAGGTAATAAACAGGTCTTAGAAGGGGGTCACCTCCTTTAGCATGAGTCCTCTTCCTGAAATGCCAAGCACAGAAAGATTGGCCTTCCAGGCTACAGTACTTTTTAATTATTTATCTGAGAAGGACATCAAGAATGCTCCCCTCTTCCTAAATTCAACGAGTCCCTACCCCTGTCTAGATTTACATTTCAGGGTAGCATGCAGCTGAAAGTATTCAATTTACACCTTTCGGATTTTTAACTGCCACCATTTTGTAATTTTTCACAAGGAGAAATACAGAAGCATAAAATCGATTTGTTTTTGTTCACCCCCACTGAGAAAAACAGAGGATGTACCCATAGCTATCTAAGTCATGCTTTTAACAGCAAAATGTAGACTCTGCAAACGTCGAAAAATAAATATAAATTGCAATGACCAGCAGTCAAAAACTTAAAAATCACTGATCACATACTGAGGGGCCGATTACGATGTTGTTCGGAAACTGTTCAGAATGAATCGGTCTCGGAATCTTTTCCAAACTAATCGGGTCCTGTGACTCCGAACGACAGATTAAAATGCTTCCCAACATCGTTCGGGCGGACTCGCATTGACTTCAATGGGACTCTGTGTTTTGAACGAGAACGCGGGCTCCCATTGAAAAAAGGGGTGGTTGGGGAAAACCTTGCACCCTGTGGCAGACACCACATGGTGCCTGCCACATTGTGCATGGTTGGGAAGAGGGGTCCCTTGTGTACCCCCAGGGATCCCAACTAGATGCCTTTGCCTTACGGGGGGCCCGCAACAGACCTCCAAAGACAGATTCCGA
Organism: Lissotriton helveticus; assembly: GCF_964261635.1. NCBI lineage: Eukaryota > Metazoa > Chordata > Amphibia > Caudata > Salamandridae > Lissotriton > Lissotriton helveticus. Next base: position 747,252,173 of record NC_136072.1, on the reverse strand, counting down.
GAGCCATTTTGTGTCAGGCAGACCGAATCGGAACGGCTGCCCGAATCGGTCATCGTAATCGCTTGTTTGGAAACCGTGTCCATAGAGCTGTACGATTTGGCACAAAAGACTCGGGCTGTTCGAATGCCTTTTGGAACCGATTGTTGGGAAATGTGTATGATTCGTTCAGAAAGAAGGGTTTCAAATCGGATTCTGTAATACTGAATCCCATCCAGAGACTTTCCCAATGACATCGTAATCGGCCACTAAGTGTGTATGTAAGTAGAAAGGCGTATCAACTCAGTCTTAGAATAGGTGATGAGTGTTTTTGCTATTTTTACTAACTTATCAATTTCTAGAAGAAGCTCCAATTTGTTTTAGCCATTTGTTTTGTTGGCATTTTCTTGCCGATATTCTGATAGATCCAGTTAAAGAAGTCTTACCGTTAATACAATCAATTATACAGAATTAATAAAGCATAGAAAAATCCGGTCTGGTTCAGTCTTGTAGTCTTCAGATTCCAGACAAATCTTTATGTATTAAACCACTGAGCTATCTTTCCTGCATAATGTCTTAGTCGGTAGGATATTCTTTCCAAGATGAAACTATTGTTCACTGGACCTTGCCTGCTTGGTAGGTTGCACGCACTTGACCGGTCTCTGGGCGACTGTACTCCTGACAGATGCAGAGATGGTTGTTCTTGTCATGGGTGGCTGTTGCTTGTTGTCATGGCAGCAGGACGTCTCCGAATTTACGCACAGAGGCCACCGTCTCAGCTATGGTGCTCTGTCTGCTTCTTTGGAAATAGTTTCCAGAACTGTCATGACTTGTCACCTGTCTCCATTTACCTGTTACTCACACTCCATTATGTGGAGCACTGTTTGAAATATTAAATGAGTTAATTTGAGAAAGAAAGGTAATAAAATTGGACAACATAAGTAAAATAAAATTGTCATTTACAGCGACAATAGCTCTAACTTTCAGAAATGCGAGTTCGATTGCATTACAAATGCTTGTTTTTTTGTGCGCAGAACCTCTTCTCTTTTCACTCTTCTTGTGAAGTGTGCATGGTGCAACACATCTTAGTCCTCAGTTACTTGTATTGTTTTTAACTCTTCATGTTACCAGTGTGCCGTAATCTGTGATCCGTTGGGTGAACGTATAATAGGGTGACCAGGCGTCCCAGTTTTGCCAGGACGGTCCCCGTTTTTAACGAGCTGTCCCAGCAAATTTCAAGAAATTTTGCTCATGTCCCGGTTTTTAGAGAGGGTCGACTGAAAACGGTGGGAGGTGTTTTTTATGTTTTGCAAAGTAGGGAAAGTTAGCAGTTTTTTCAACAAAGCAATTTAATTAACAGGAAAGCTACTGGGCTTAAAAATTATATTTTATGTATGTTCTTACTGCCTGTTCTGTAATTTTCTGCTGAGGAGCGTTCTCATTGCTTGAAGTAAAATTGTAGTCCTTCTTCTGTTTTTTGTGAAATTTCCCAGTTTTTGGCTTTAAAATTCTGGGCACCCTAACGTATAAGAGGAGCGATTAACACACTTTGTATAATGTCCTTTTCAAAATTACAATTATGTTTTCTTACTTTCAAATGTTATTAAAATTTTTGCTAAAAACGCCTCTGAGGTAACAAGCTGGTATCTCATTTTGCCCCGTTGTTGTTCTTGTAAGATATTGGGAAATTCTAGGTTTTAGGTTGGCATCCTATTGAATTGTGGTACCACTAGTCTTATATTTTTAATAAGTAAAATAAAGCTACCCATAAAAGAAAAGGCAAAAGGATACAAGCTTAGCTGCCCGTAGTCGAGAAGAATTACCAGATTTGTAAACCAATATAGACATCTTAGTACACATTCAGCATTCTTAGATCAACAAAAATAATTGCTTGTATAACGTGTACTTTCAAACAGCCACCTGCATACAGTAAATATGCAATTTGTTTCTGATTATACGGCTACGAAGTTGTGATCTATAATGAACCAACAGCCAACTGTGAACGTTACTTTACTTTTCTGCTTAACACCATATTGACGTATTGTGATGTCTTGTTTTTTTCAGGTTCCTCGTCATATCAAGACTGTGCCATATTACAGCTGTGACCAGCCAGGGACGGGATACTGCCAGACTCATAAACCCCGACATATAAACAAAGGCTATGACGCTATCTCTCGGGATCAGGCCGAGACCACCAACTTGGAGCTCAGCCGCGACCACAGCTACATTGCCACGATAGCCCGCTCTGCTGCCCCCACCATTTACATCGAGAGAATACCTACCCTGTGATGGGAAATGCCCTGAAGGACAAAGGGGACCTCAGCACTGACACGAGTGGGGGCGGAAGGACAAACACAGACGCCATCTTGAACTTTAGTGGCAAAAACAAAGAGGGCATAAAAGGCTTCTTTCTATAACTTTGCAGACTTTCAACTTTCGAGGAACTCTGGAGGCATATTCTGGCCACTTGCGCCAATACCGCTTTGGAACTTTGACAAACAAGAGACCATTGACAAGGATGTAAATACTGCACAGTGACGACTGAGAAATAGATTTTCACTCTAGCTACATGAAGAGACAGGCCAAGAGTTTGCTTTGTGTATTTCTATTACCTCCCAGTTTTCTTTTTCTCCATCGCACGGTTCAAGAGGCAGAGAACCACAGGGTAACTGAGAACATGGGTGGGCTAGGGTAGGAAGGGTCGTGGGCGTGGCTTCTCGTTCATGTGTTTACTACTATAAATAGCTTTGTTTAAGTTGAGATTTATTATTATTATTATTATTTTTTATGGCATTTGCTTTTTTCCAATTGAAAGCTTCATACTATCAGATCCCAGACAAGGGAAAGCACCTGGATCCCCCCCAAAATATTGTTGACCCTGTAAATCGATGGCATATTTGATGCATGTCCATGTAAAAATACTTACTGCGCAGGGTTATTTAAACTGAAATTACCTTTATTGTGAATACAGTCATTACTGTTACTGCAACTCCAACAGGAAGTGCTCAGAAGTGTGATGCAGTCTATATGTGCCGCGTACTGGGCGGCTAGTGCGCCACCTGTTGATTTGGGTACACACGCAAGGCAGGCGTGCAGGAAAAGGGTGGGGGAGGGCAATGGGGGCGTATTTTGGTGAAACTCGGGAAACATATTTCTTAAACCGGGTGTAACATTGTTTTTTATTAATATTATCAGTTTAGCTTTTGTGTAGTTTTTATCAATAAAACCAAGGTGAAAAAGTGGTGAGAAATAAACATATTTTGTGATTGGAACACCACAGCCAGGCTACTGTGTGAGTGATTTGTGTAAGGACTCTGCCTAGCATGAAAAGGAGTGATCTTGGAACACCCTGCCTCTCCACCTCAGGCAACCCCAGTCGTTAACCCAGTTCAGGAAGGATCTCTGCTACTGAACCCCAGCGCCCAGATGGATCAGCAGCCCCCTCCGTCCTCAGCGCCTTGAAACCCTCATGGGTAAGTAGCTGTGCTTTATAAACCCCTCATTTGTTGGTTGATTGAGTAAATGATGTATGTGCAACCAGCGTGCAAGTGATGAATGTGAGACCGGAACCTAGATCTACAGATCTGTCTTGAAACACACAGAATTACCACATGGTGGCCTTCGGAGTCTGCAGGCTGATGCTCAATTGACCCAAGCAGAAAGTGACTAAGAAATGATGAGCAATAGGTCAAAGGCAGAAGCAGTGCAGGTAAGAGGCACAGAAAGGGCGGTTAGGGGTGATTGCATGTATATGGTAAATTCACAAGCACACAAACATATTATTAGAAATGGCATTTCTGGTTCGCTAGGGCTTGCTCCTAAGCCAGGCAGAAACCACCTCTCTAGTCAGGGCAAGGGAGTTACACGCTGAAGATAACCCCTGCTCACCACCTTGGTTGCTTGGCACGATCAGTCAGGCTTACCCCAGAGGCAATGTTTAAGGCGTTTGCGCAATACACACACACACAGCAGCGACACACTAGGCACACCACAAAAGAAACTCCACACAAGGTTAAATAAAAGATAGCCTTTGTATTACTCATAAACACATTAGATCATAATCACAAATATACACTGTGCCAACTGGCTCTAGGTAGTACCTTGCAGGGTATTATATACAGAACAGGGCCAATCTGGCCACTGGCATCACCATTAGAATCATAAGTAGTGAAAATAAACCAACCAGTAACTACTGGTATTAGCGCTAGTCATAAACACATTATGCATAAAACACATTAGATATAAACCATCTTAGGATCATATCCTACATTAGCAGTGCACCTCAGTAGCACTTGGCATAGACACATTATGCAAAATAACATTAGGCATAAACACATTCTGTACCACATTAGGGCCTCGCGCCTTACCGGCACCTCAGGTGCTCACAGGCCAACTGGCCTTCCTCTGGGGGCCCGTCAGGGACTTCCCCGTAATGCCCTATGTCCACAATAGTCAGGGCTCTAAATGGGGTGAGGGTGCAACACATCCTTCTTCTTCTGTTGGCAAAAACAAACCCCCGTCATTGCAGCTGCCCGCAACCTTGTGGTGCAGCTCTGAAACCCGGCACCACAGTGCCACTCAAGCCACTCTCACCGGGACTCTAAAACACAATGCCCCCACGTTGCAGCTACCCTCGATCGGGCGATGCAGCTGTGCTCCTCAAAATCGGCACCCACAGTGCCATGGGAGCCCCTCCTTCCTGGGACTCCTCTGTCACAGAAAACACGCTAGTACCTGACGGTACCAACGGTGCTCCCTCTCCAGCCCCACTCACCGGGAATTGTCTTTCACTTGGATGGGTGAGAGGGGAGTGCCACTTTCCCCAGTGTGGAGTAACCAAGAAGCTCCTTTCCAATGTTGCAGCGCGTCCGGGACTCTTGGGTCTTCCCAGAACTCAGTGGCAAGACTCCCCCAGTGGAGAGTCAGGTATCTCTCTCGCCGCGGGGACCACGCGTTGAACGCCCCTCCTCTCACCAAACAATGCCTGACTTTCGGGACGGGCACGTCCTGCCCTATGCTTCTGCTCTCGCTGTATAGGCCCCGCCAATAGACAGGCAAAGTCGCCGCCTGACTTCTGGCCTGCAGCTGATCGTGGAGAAATACGGTGCAAGCTCTCCGTCAATTTACAGAGAATGACGCAACTCCTTGCTCTAACCTGTGGGGCAATCCTGCTCTCAAGCCCCCGTCTGGCTCCAAAACCCCCAGTGCCCAGCATTTGGGGGTGGGGGGGCGGGGGTCTCTTCACGGCACCTCAGCTCAGGTGCAGGAGAAAGGGACTGCACTCACCAGGGCTCTCAACTACACCGAGAGAGCGTGTCAGGGCCAAGTTCAGGGCAATCAGGATGGAGCTCTCAGCCCCAAAATCACATAGGACAGAGCTGGGCCCCGGTAGGCCGCTCACAGGACCCTCCAGCATGGGGGCACACCTTTGTGGCGGTTCCTCCCGGCACCCAGCAGCAACACAGCTCCAACAGGTTCCAATTAAGCACACTTTCATGGGTCATAGCCCCAGTACTTATACCCCATATGTCTTTGTTCTCTCCCCCTGGCACACGCCTAGTCCTGGTCCAAACCAATTCTGGGGGGCACTCCAATCTTCCTTTGCAGGGCACCAACACCCTCAGTGTTAAAGAAAGTCCTGGCCCTTCCCATAGGGCTTGCTAGGGTCTACTTTAGGGCAGACTGACATGCAGTAAAAGGGGGGTCACAGACGTGACACGCACTTTAGGTGCCACGTCACAGCGGCAGTAAACTGCTCACACAGGCCCTGCAATGGCAGAGGCCTGAGACAGGTTTGAAAGGCTACTTTGGTGGGTGGCTCATTCAGCGCTGCAAGCCCACCAGTAGCATTTAATTTACTAGCCCTGGGTATCTGAGATACCACTTTACAAGGGACTGACAGGCAAATTAAATATGCCAAACAGGTGTAGACCAATCTTGCCATGTTTACCACAGAGAGCACAACCACTTTACATTGGACAGCAGTGCTAAAGTGCCCTGAGTCCTAAAACCACCAACACCAGGTCAGAAAAAAGACTAGGAGGAAGGCAAAAAGTTCAGGATTGACCCTGCAAAAAGGGCCAAGTCCAACACAAATGCATCTCAAAAAGGGCTGAAATGCACTACATACCAGCGTGTACACTACTAGTAAGAGTATCACCCGTTGGCTTGTATGACATATTCATTAGTTATTCTAGGCCTGAAGTTCAATTTGATCGTCTCAAAAGCTAGACAGTGGGCTAAAGGAAAATTTTCCTCTAAAATGTTTGAAAAGCCCTCAAACTAAAGTACTTAAACAAGCTTAAGCAAAGACAGTGTTTGTTTGGCTCAGGCAAGCCAGGAGTAAAACTGTACCATGACCTGGGTTGTTCAAACCCACAGGTTAAGACGCACAAGCAAACACACAAGTACACAAACATGTATTTTACAGTTCTAAAGTACTGCTTATGGACTGCGAGTTATCACCGTATGCTAAAATCCAGGCAGTGGTCAAAAAAACACTGTGAAAATAAACTTGTGTATAATATTTGGCCTCCCTCCCCTTGCTTCATCCTGCTCTTTGCATGCAGTAACTAAATCATTCAAGGTTGAACTACTGGAGTATCATCTGATCTGCCCTCTCCAAAATGCAGACCTAAAAAGGACCAAAGCATTTTTAACAGGAAGTCAGACAAATCAATAAAATAACCACACTCCTCACTTGATTTCAGCACTAAAATCTCTCAACTGTTATCAATAGGGCAAAGATCATATTTAAAGCACCATATGACATGCACAGGGAAACTGGAACAATGCTCAACAATACATAGATAAATGCTGCCTCCTCTTTATCTAAAAAAAAACAAAAACCTCTTACGTTCAGGCAGGGCCGCATTACTAAGCACTAACCTAGGGAAGCCCGGAGTACATAGGCCAATCTCAAAGAGCCAGTCCAGTTCAGCAGTGGAAGGCAACAGCGGTCCGTGCAGGTAACAGCGGTGGGGCCGGCTAAGGGGGAATTTCGAAAGATGATGCAGAATTTTACCTCACCATTGTCCCTCAAAATCCCCCCATTACCTGGGCCCGCCGCCCCACCACTGTTACCTGCACAGACTGGGGCTGGTGGAAGGTACACCACCCTTTCAAGACACATCTTCCCCTGTATTGTGTGTGCCAAGTTAGACTTGGGTGTGTATAAAATGAGCTTGAAGTCCCCTCCTCAGGTAGGTTTTTAGATGGTGGGACTGTTTCTATTTGATGGGATCCACTTTAACCCACACTCAATGAAAGCAGTCATCCAGTGCATAGGTGCAGCTACACATCTGCAGTGACACAATGTAAGTAGTATGTGTCGTACACCCAAGGCACTAAAACAGGGGTTTCCAACCTTTTCTGTATTAAGAGCTACTTATGATGAATCAAAATCATCCAGAGCCAATGATAATATTAGTGTTACAAAAGCGATATCAGGCAAGATTACATAGGTAGTCACACCATTCAAGATTACTAGCCATGATCCCCTCAGTGCTTCAGGCAGGGTAGCCAGTCGTGATGTAAAAAGGCTTTGTCAGTTTAGAATGTCTTTATATAGGTAATACATAATAGCTACAGCTTGAATGACGCTGGCAGCAAGGTAACACTAATACTAAGCTTTAAGTATAGAATCTAACCATTTTTCTTCACACATCAGCTTAGGAGTTTTGAAAATACACCCATTTTCGTCATGAATGCAACATTTTCTATTTTGGCACACATATATATGCCAAGCAAAAGCTTCTAGATTAGTAGGCAGAGTTACTTACTGTTAGATGGAGAGCTGCCAGTATCTTGCGACCTACTCTTTGGTGAAGCCTGTACTAAAATGTATCCCATATAGGCCACACTGATTTCACCCACTTCTCCATCCATACTCTGGCTCCTTATCAACGTATACATCCCATCTATCACGGAACATCATAGGCACTGTGACACAAACAAGATAAAACAAACATTTACAATGCAATAGGTCTTGCATTATTAAAGTTTGAGCTATTGGCATTGTAAATGGCAAGGCCTTTTATTAATTTGTTTTTAAAACCTGCAATTAGTGCATAAACACGCATTTTGAACGTATAGTCCATACTTACTATGAGCAAGGATGGCAGTAAAAGAGACTGCCAGCCTTGAGGGTGGACATGGTACTGCTCCCAGCCACAGAAGGCTGGACGTGGTACTTCTCACAGCCACAAAAGGGTGGACGTAGTGCTGATTACAACCACAGAAGGGTGGACGTGGTACTGCTCACAGCCACAGAAGGCTGGACGTGGTACTTCTCACAGCCACGAAAGGGTGGTCGTACTGCTGATTACACCCAGAGAAGGGTGGACGAGGTGCTGTTCACGGCCACAAAAGGGTGGATGTGGTGCTGCTGATTACAACCACAGAAGGGTGGACGGGCTGCTGATTACAACCACAGAAGGGCGGACGTGGTGCTGTTCACGGCCACAGAAGGGTGGACGAGGTGCTATTCATGGCCACAAAAGGGTGGCAGTGGTGTTGCTCATAGCCACAGAAGGGTGAAAGTGGCACTACTCACAAACCACAGAGGGGTGGACGTGGTGCTGTTCACGGCCACAGAAGGGTGGACATGGTGCTGCTCACAGCGACAGAAGGGTGGACGTGGTACTGCTCACAGCCACAGAAGGGTGGATGTGGTACTGCTCACAGCCACACAGAGATGGACGTGGTACTGCTCACAACCACAGAAGGGTGGAAGCGGTACTGCTCACAGCCAAAGAAGGGTGGCTGTGGTACTGCTCACAGCCACAAAGGGTCGGACGTGGTACTGCTCACAGCCACAGAAGGGTGGACGTGGTACTGCTCACAACCTGCAATCGGTACATAAACACGCACTTTGAACGTATAGTCCTTGCTAACGATGAGCAAGGCTGGCAGTAAAAGAGACTGCCAGCCTTGAGGGTGGATGTGGTACTGCTCACAGCCACAGAAGGCTGGACGTGGTACTTCTCACAGCCACAAAAGGGTGGACCTAGTGCTGATTAGAACCACAGAAGGGTGGACGTGGCACTGCTCACAGCCACAGACGGGTGGACGTGGTGCTGTTCATGGACACAAAAGGGTGGACGTGGTGCTGCTGATTACAACCACAGAAGGGAGGACGAGCTGCTGATTACAACCACAGAAGGGCGGACGTGGTGCTGTTCACGGCCACAGAAGGGTGGACGAGGTGCTATTCATGGCCACAAAAGGGTGGCAGTGGTGTTGCTCATAGCCACAGAAGGGTGAAAGTGGCACTACTCACAAACCACAGAGGGGTGGACGTGGTGCTGTTCACGGCCACAGAAGGGTGGACATGGTGCTGCTCACAGCGACAGAAGGGTGGACGTGGTACTGCTCACAGCCACAGAAGGGTGGATGTGGTACTGCTCACAGCCACACAGAGATGGACGTGGTACTGCTCACAACCACAGAAGGGTGGAAGCGGTACTGCTCACAGCCAAAGAAGGGTGGCTGTGGTACTGCTCACAGCCACAAAGGGTCGGACGTGGTACTGCTCACAGCCACAGAAGGGTGGACGTGGTACTGCTCACAACCTGCAATCGGTACATAAACATGCACTTTGAACGTATAGTCCTTGCTAACGATGAGCAAGGCTGGCAGTAAAAGAGACTGCCAGCCTTGAGGGTGGATGTGGTACTGCTCACAGCCACAGAAGGCTGGACGTGGTACTTCTCACAGCCACAAAAGGGTGGACCTAGTGCTGATTAGAACCACAGAAGGGTGGACGTGGCACTGCTCACAGCCACAGACGGGTGGACGTGGTGCTGTTCATGGACACAAAAGGGTGGACGTGGTGCTGCTGATTACAACCACAGAAGGGAGGACGAGCTGCTGATTACAACCACAGAAGGTCGGACGTGGTGCTGTTCACTGCCACAGAAGGGTGGACGTGGTGCTGTTCACAGCCACAGAAGGGAGGACGAGGTGCTGTTCATGGCCACAAAAGGGTGGAAGTGGTGTTGCTCACAGCCACAGAAGGGTGGAAGTGGCACTGCTCACAGCCACAGAAGGGTGGACGTGGTACTGCTCACAGCGAAAGAAGGGTGGACATGGTACTGCTCACAGCCACAGAGGGTTGGACGTGGTACTGCTCACAGCCACAGAAGGGTGGACGTGGTACTGCTCACAATCACAGAGGGGTGGACGTGGTTCTTCTCACAGCCACAGAATGGTGGACGTGGTACTATTCACAGCCACAGAGGGGTGGACAGGCTGCTGATTACAACCACAGAAGGGTGGACGTGGTACTGCTCACAGCCAGAGAAGGGTGAACAGCCACAGAGGGGTCGACGTGGCACTGCTCACAGACACAGAAGGGTGGACAGCCACAGAGTGGTGGACGTGGTGCTGCTCACAGCCACAGAGGAGTGGACAGCCACAGAGGGGTGGACATGCTGCTGCTCACAGACACAAAAGGATGGACAGCCAAAGAGAGGTGGACGTGGTGCTGCTCACAGCCACAGAAGGGTGGGCATGGTACTGCTCACAGCCACAGAGGGGTGGACAGCCATAGAGGGGTGGACATGGTGCTGCTCACAGCCACAGAAGGGTGGATAGCCACAGAGGGGTGGACATGGTGCTGCTCACAGTCACAGAGGGGTGGACAGCCACAGAGGGTGGATGTGGTGCTGCTCATAGCCACAGAAGGGTGGACAGCCATAGAGGGGTGGACATGGTACTGCTCACAGCCACAGAAGGGTGGACAGCCATAAAGGGGTGAACGTGGTGTTGCTCACAGCCACAGAAGGGTGGACATGGTACTGCTCACAGCCACAGAGGGATTGACAGCCATAGAGGGGTGGTCGTGGTACTGCTCACAGCTACAGAGGGGTGGACAGCCACAGAGGGGTGGACGTGGTGCTGCTCATAGCCACAGAAGGGTGGACAGCCACTGAGGGGTGGACAGCCACAGAGGGGTGGACAGCCACAGATGGGTGGACAGCCACAGAGGGGTGGACGTGGCACTGCTCATAGGAACAGAAGGGTGGACATCCATAGAGGGGTGGACATGGTGCTGCTCTCAGCCACAGAAGGGTGGACAGGCTGTTGATTACAACCACCGAAGGGTGGATATGGTGTTGCTTACTGAGCTGTGAAGAGCGTTCTGTTATGTTAAATTTTTGCCCAACTGTTCTTGTTGTTGAACCCAATCCCGTGTGGAGCTTTGCTTTATTGCAATTGTTTGCATTTTATTCAGAGAGCCCTGGCGCTACCAAATAAACTTCGTGAAACATTGATTATTGTTCGAGTCCCTGAATTGAAGGGGCTGGGGTTATTCCAGGATTTGACTACCAGATAGCACCCAGAGCGTTCTTCTCAGCGCTGTCTCGTAATTTAAAGGAACACATGTGGTCCATGTTTTTACGAGCTCTGGCATCGGCTGTTCCTTTGCAGGTGGATGATTCGGACTTCCAGGCACATGTAAGACTCCATGGCCACACATAGGCATTGACGGCACCTCTGCTCCGCAGCCGGCGCCGGACCCACTGAGCTTACGACACATGTTCGTAGTTTAAAGGTCTTCGCATGGTCCTGTCTGGGGAGGGTGGCCATGGGGCCTGCAGAAGCCACAGGGTGGCACTGTTTCAGTAAGTATTCACCCATATGTGTTCGTCTGATGGACGGGAGGACACAAACGTGCGCATTCGCACAGCCTTCACCAGACATCCCGGGGCTTGTGGTGGGGTGCACATGCAGAGTGGCCATAAGATGTCACTCCACAAGAGAAGGAGCTCGTAGTTTCCGGCTTCTAGTAATCCCCGCGCATGCGCCTCAGGCAGCCTTTCAGATTCATGGCCCAGGGTGGCCCATGCCAGTCTGGCCTGGTGGTCGCCACTGGTCGCCTGGTTGTAGACCTCGCTGGTGCTTCATAGGAGGCATCACGTGAGCATAAAGAAGGTGTGAACTTTAGGCTCTGCCAGTGCCAGCCGTGTGCTCCTCTGCACTTTCACATGCTTGGTAGAAGCGTCTGCAGCATCCGCTGGGAGTCCCGGGGCACCTAGGTGCCATGTTTGCACTCCCAGGGGTCAGAACCCGGCGGTCCCGGAGGCCACAGTGGCTGTAAGTGCGTGTCCGGCATCTGTGAGAGGGCACATGCATTTCCAGGGATATGTCTGGCTGGACGGAAGCTGGGGGCAGGTGGGGGCTGTGTTTGTTGGCTCAGAGGCCAGCTCTGCGCCTCGCACACCTGCGCTATTTGTTTGTGCTGGCACATCCGGGGTGGCAGTGGGGTGGCTCCCTGCCCCCTCCCAGGCACCGCACATTCCACGGGGCCATGCACATGGCAGAGCGGTGAGCACACCTGACGGTGCCAGGGATAATGAGGGGTAATTACAGGAGAGCGGCCCCTGTGATGCCTGGCCCTGTGCGCCGACGCAGCGTGTGACCGCCGGCAGGCGCAGGCTGGGTGGACGCTCGGTGAGGAGCACCAGGGCCACCGGTGGATGAAGGGGGGTGCGCCCGTCGCTCCGGGAAGGTACTCTGTGTACAGCTGTAACCCTGTGGGGGGGTCACTAGGGGTTGGGGGAGAGTGGAGTGTCCTTGTGTTTGAGGCTATCCAGGAGATGGCAGTACCTCTAAAGCACCGAGGGGACTGTCCCAGATAAGGCCTGTGCCTCGCATCTAACTGCCCCAGCCACGCTAGCCTTTCAAGAACGCTCCTTTTTTTCCCAAAGACGTGCTGGCTGTTCACACTGCACTGTACACACCACACTGTACACACTGCACTGCACACACTGCACTGTACGCACCACACTGTACACACTGCACTGTAAACACCGCACTGTACACACCGCACTGTACACACTGCTCTGTACACACTGCTCTGTACACACCGCTCTGTACCTCAACCTCACTTTTGCGGGCACAGGATGGCAGATCGCACAGCAGAAGATCACAACATTCACGGTGCGCGTCATTTACATCCAACATAGCAACTCGTTGACAGAGAAAACATAACGTGACAGCTTGTGTAACAGGCACACAACAGGGGAACACCAGGTCGTCGCTGGCTATGGCTCAGCGCCTGCCGAACGCTACCAGCCCATGCATGCTTGGAGCGTGGGAAGGCTGTCTGTGCTATACCTGGGATCGACGGCCTGCTCCGCGCTCACAGCCTGCGGCCGCCTCTTTCGGCAGGGTCAGCCCCCAGTCACGAGCCGTAGCCTCAGCTACCAGGATGAAGCAACATCCCCGGCCCAGCGCCTCCTCAATTTACTGACTGCGACACCGCGGCCACCTTGTGATGTGTTTGTACAAAGCCGTGAGTGGTGCGCGCACACGCCATATGCTTTCAATAATCGCGCCTGTGTCTGGGCAAGATAATTGAAACCATATGGCAGAAGTGCGCGTAATAGACACCAATAGGCCAGGGGCAGAGCTATGCGCCCGCTTCTGGCCTATTGTGTGCAACTTTTAATAAGTACACGCAGGGAAAGGCCAATAGCAGGCCGCAAAAGAAAATAAACACGCACAAGCGTGTTCATTTCCAGGGTCCATTTCGAAAACTCGGACAAAAGGACTCTAGCTGCGCGAACACTGCTGCGCAGTGTATCGCTAGGCACGAGACCTAAACACCACTTTGGTCTTCTCAAACTACACTAAAACACTTCTGAGAGAGCGCAAACTGATTTACATGTATGAGTACATCACACTTACCCATAGTAAGCACAAGTCATGAAGAGAAATGCCATGAGTGCTAATAGTACCTGCAAGGATATTAAAAAATGTATAGCTAATGTAGAGATTTAAGTAGGTGTGGAACTAATACAGAAATGTGTGACATTATATGACTTTATTAGACGTGATTATTTTGAATCCATGTCGTGAAGCTGTTACAACATAAGATGGTATGCGGTAAAACGCAGAACGTGGTAGGCCTTAGGGCCAGAGCTGGAGGGAAAGGGAAGGTGGTTCTTTTCACGACACAGATTGTTTTAAGGTTTTTGGTCATTGCATTAAATAGGCCATGATTTATAGAATTGTTTACTTAATAATAGAATAAGAGTATTAACATGTTTTAATTAAATGAAGAAGTTGAATGCTATAATCATAATGAGAAATATTGTAGGCCTGAAATGTTTTAGCATTGATTTACACGTACATGTCTGGGCTGAGAAATGTTGCAAGCCTTTTTAGAAGTTTATGAGAGTTGGGTTCTTGGCGGCAGATATCTGTCTGCAACAGGAAAGGGGGGATCCAATTATAAGTGAATGAATAGAGGTCTGTTCAGTAGACGGCCCAGACATGGAGGAGGGTTTTGGAATGTTTAAGGGGTATCAGCGGGCCGGAGAAGAATCTGAGAAGCAAGGTCAACTCTAACGTCTGAGGCCCAATACAAAGCATCATGGAAAAAGCCTGAAGTTGCACCACGTGAGAGGCGTTTCGCAAGGGGCGTCTCAAATGTTGTTGACTGTTTTGTATTAGGGACAGCACCCCTGGGTGGAGTTAGAGCAGAGACCTGAGGACCCCTAAGAGAGTGGATGGGTAGGCAGAGAGGGGTCATGACTGGAGAACTTTAGGTTTTCACCAAGAGACTTAGAGTGAGTGACTTCCCTTGGGGGTCATTCACTGCTGACACCTTTGTTAGGTTGGGATTTGGTTAAGTAGGGATACCATCTAGAACAGGGTAGGGACGCCTAACCTGTGTGTTTTTTTCCTCCAACCTAAATGAAGGAGAGATATGCGTCTATGCTGATAGCTTTGCTATTTTTAGAACTTGTGTTAGTGATTTCTGTCGCTCGTCTGAGGGCTTTTCGAGAGCACATGTATGTAATTGGACCTGTGTATCTCGTGAATCTCATTCTGAGATGCCTGTATTTGCAGCTCATTATATCTTTACAATAAACTTTTGAAAACTAGAAGTTGTCCGTGATCTTTGAGAGTAGAGTCCTTTCTTGGGTGAACTAGCTTGGAAATAGGTGCACTTTCTTTCCTTACAGACAGGCAATAAAGGTTCAGTCGACCAGATCGAGGTTTGGATCAATAGATATAAGGTATCGATCAAAATCTCGCCCTTTCAGTTGGTAGCTATAGAGGATGGTTGCCTTCTTGAGGACGGTGACCTAGGCCAGGTTAGCTTACCCCAAGGCCCCTAGAAATCGATGATCGGAAGAACAGCCCGCAGATGAAGATCCGGATGACGTGAGACAGAAAAAGCAGCAGTATCGGTCGAGAGTGAGTATAAAGGGTTATGCGTGTTAGATTGCGGTGTTTTTGTATTGTATCTATGTTGTAATGTCTGGCGGAGTTGAATGTCTGTAGAGTGACTGTGGAACAGGTTGTGAGCGCGCGCAACCGGTGGAAATCTTAAGTTCAAGGAGAGCTTAAGTGGTTCGGGTGTATCGGACACCCAGAGTAATTGTCAACTAGTGTGAAGGGGGTCATGAGGTACCATTGACCACCCGAGAGACCGAGATAGGGGGAACGTAAGAGTGAGTGCGTGAGTAACGGACGCTGGTCGGAAGTTACTGTGTGTGTAAGCAACCTATCAGAGAGACGATAGACATCTCGTCAGTTGTGTTGACAATTACAGATAGACTGTGGACGTACAGTCGAGAGAAGTGACCGCTTGGTCGGAAGTAGTCATTTTTCGGTGTATGAATGGGACGCATGCATAACCGGGAGACGAGTTGAGAAAGGAGGGGTGCTGCTGCGAAGCGGAGAAAAGAGACGTCAGGTGGTGTCGCGCAGTGATTGGCTGACCGGAGAAAGACCGCGCTGTGATAGGCCAGCTAGCGAACACGTCACACAGGGTCGCGACGTGATTGGCCGACAGGAGAAAAGACCGCGCTGTGATAGGCCAAGCTAGAAAAGCCGCGACAGGATTGGTGGATTGTCATCAGGAAGTAAACAGAGTAGCGAGGCTGGATTTTGTGCGCATAATTATGAAGTGTTTTAAATGGTTGAAAGCGCTGTTTAAGAAAGAGAAGGGAGGATCGTATGAAGGGGAAGAAGCCCCGCCGGAGGGTACGCCAGCTCGTTATATGGCAGTAAATGTTGGGTTGCATACGATCCTTTGGATATCAGAGTGGAGTAAGATTACTGAAGGAAATGAGGAACTGACGTTCCCGAAGTACGGGACGTTCAGACTAGAGGTGTTACATCGATTAAAATCAGTCATGACCTCAATTAGACCCTTGCCTAGACCAACTCAGTTTGAAGCTCTTGAAGCATGGATTAGGGCAGCGCATGAAAAGAATATGAACAGACGACAAGAAAGGGTGAAACGATCGGTAAGGGCAGTACAGGATGCCAGGTGGGATGCAGATGCTAAAAGATGGAGAGTGCATAATTTGGAAATAAATAAACTGTACCCAGTGTTAGAGGCGCCAGTAAATAAAAGTCCCCTAGAAGAAGATGATGAGAGCGAAACAGAGGATAGCCTGATAAACAGATTATTGACAGACAGGCCACCCCCATATAATAAAGCAGGGGGAGAGGTCGAGAATACTGAAGGAGAAAAGGGGGGCATTGCAGGAGAGCATAGACCGCTTCCCAGTTCACAGTGGGATCCTGAGCCAAAGAAAGAGCTGTTCCAGCCTAGTCAGGTGCAGCAGGTGGTCGGTAGGTTTGTGGTACAAAGAGCGCCGGAAACGGAAAGTGCCACATCCTACCCATTACCAGATGCACTACAAGTACCTGTTACCATAGGTCCTATAATATCGATATATGACCAAGAAAGAGCAAGAGGGGAAGAACGGGTACGGAAAGACAGAGAAAGAGCAGAGAAGGCTAGGAGGAACGATACCACTAATTCCCCAAGTCAGATGCCGATACCCAGAGAGTGGAGTACACCGATGCACACAGCAGGGGACCCGGGAGGAGATCCTGGGGGCCCTAGATGGCCAATGGATCTGAGGGGATCTGGACGAAAATCCTTTCAAGAGCTAAATGAGTACATGAAGCAGTGGGATGAGGCAGTGAAGGCTCAAAAGTGCATCAATGCTGCGGAAGCTGAAAGGGAAAGTCAGGACAGCAGAGCACGGACTCACTGCGGGGCTGGGGAGAGTAGCCCGGAGTGGGACTGTAGAGGGAGTAGGGGAGTCACCCATTGGGCCCGGAGTGGAGGTAGAACAGACCTGGAAAACGGGGGCCCCGGGAGTGAAGGGGTGGCGCGCCCAATACTCAGTGAAGGGGAGAGGAGAGCACAAGAGTACAGGAACAGCTTTAAGTGTCCACACTGTGTGCCAGGCACCAGAGAACTGAATGGGAGTTGTGAGAGGTCGCACCATAGTCCCTGTGATGACAGAAATGAGCGCAGCCCAGGGAATATGGGGAACCAGGAAGGATCGTATCGGATACTGAGTGATACGAGGCAAAGGGAGTGTAGCGACCAGAGGGAAAATAACAGAGAGGTGTGCGGTGAGAGGAGAGAAGGAGAAGAGAGTGGGCAGAGAGAGAGTAGGGATAACAGGCCCGTGTTCCATCACCTTCCAAGATCGGATGGCCGAGCATGGGACCTGGAGAGATGGGAGCGAGGGAGGCCACCCATTAACTCTCCTGAGCCCAAACGAAGAGCTCGAAGTTGGGATGGGAGGGAGACCAGTGAGCCCCCTTCAAAAGACATATTGCGAGCTGAGATAAAAGCCAAGAGACTTGATGTCTCCAGCTTAAGGTCAGATCTGGATGACATGGTAGATGGTACCCTGCCTTTAGAAAGAATGGAAATGTATGAACAGGATGAAATACTGTATATGGCAAAGGACATCACTCGAAAGGCGAGAGCAGTCCATGAGAAGTTAGTCGAACTAGCAGGCAAATATATGGTGGACTTGTCAAGAACCAAAGCATTACAGGGTAACCACAGGCTACATTACTCAGATCGGGACCTAGATGAGAGGAGAACGATTGGGCTGAAAACACACATAAGGGAACTGATTACTGGAATTAGGACATGGAGGGCACTAGATAAGTGGGAAGAGAGGTGGTCCAAGAAAGGGACCGGCAGAAGAAGCATGATTGGTATGACACCAGGACAGCAGGGAATAGAAGCTTACCCTTTGCGTGAAGTTGCAAATGGGAACTATGTACATGTCCCTTGGAGTAGGGGAGATTTAGCTGCTTTTACCACCTCTTTCCCCAAGTTACGAGAGAACCCTGTGGAGTGGTACAAGCAAGTGGAGAGATTTGTAAAAATCTCCAAGGTCCTTTGGATAGATCTGAACACGCTGTTCGACATTGTAGTACCTGGAGACCTGTGGACAGCATGTAAGGTTAGCGCTGAGTGGCCCACAACGGAGCCAGAGAGAGATGCCAAGACTAATGGGCCGTCTGAGATTGTGATGGCAAAATTCGAGAGAGTGATGACTTGGCTGAAAGAGAAGGTGCCAATGCAAGACATAGATTGGGTCAGAATAGATCGAACAAGACAGGAACCCAAAGAGACAGTTCATGAATATTACGAGAGATTGCTGAAGGCATTTAAACAGTATAGCGGCTTGGATGTAATGGATCCAAAAGACATAGGGCAATTTGTGTCCAAGTTCGTCCTGGGACTGAGACCGGATATTAGTTTAATGATTCAGCAACACTCGATTTGTTGGCAAAGTAAACCCCTAGATGAAATACTGAGATATGCCAGGTACTGCTGTGATGAGGTAGACTCCAAGGCTAAGAAACTAAAAGAAAAGCTGATGGTGGTACAATTGCAGACAGCAGGAAAGGGGGGCCAACAGCAACAGCAGCAAGGGACAGGTACCGGAGGAAAGAAGCAGTACAGTCAGAACAAGGGTAATGAGGAGAGTTCCACCTTTAGACCCAGAATAGACATAGCTACCTTGAAGAAAACGACTAGGTGCCACCAGTGCAACGAGTTGGGGCATTGGAAACGCGAGTGCCCCTACAATGTAGAGATAGGAGAGCAAGAGGTAGAGGAGGAAGAGGTCCAGAGCGCACCTACAAGAGGGGTAACGCCATACCAAGGAAAGGTGCTCAAAGGGGGGGGGGCTCTTCCCCGAGCCCAGTTCCCGCAACCTCCTCGAGTAGGGAGTATGGGTAAGACCTATAGACAAATGCCCCTGTTTGTGGAAGGGGAAGAATGCTATTATGTGGACCCATTAACCGGACAGAGAGTGGAAAGAGAAGACTGCACCCTCGGGGCAGCCTTAGAGGTAGATCAGAGGGGACCCTATGTTGAAGCAGAAGTAGCAGGGTGCCCTACGACATTTCTGGTGGACACAGGAGCCACTAGATCCACGATCAGATCAGCTGCAGTTCCAGACCTGCCCATGTCTGGAGAGACCATACAGGTGGTAGGGGTCGCAAACAGGAGAATAACCAGCCAATTGACAGAACCGGTACAGGTGAAAATAGGGAAGTACAGCGATGAGCACCAGTTTGTGGTTTGCGATTCAAGCCCTGTGTGTCTGCTAGGAAGAGACCTGTTGTGTAAATTAAATTGTACTATATACTGTACACCTCAGGGAGTGGAGGTACTGACAAATGATGATGATGCAGATTTCAAAGTCGCAAACTCTAGAATATGCGTGGAGCTGTACCCTACTTTGACAGTAGACGAGCTTCCCTGGGATTTGAGAGAGACAGTGGCATCAGAGGTATGGGATTTCACTGGGGAAGAGATTGGATTGGTCAAAGGGGTGGACCCAGTGAAAATTGTAGTGAAACCGCATGCTGAGTTCCCAAGAACACCCCAGTATAAATTGACTCCAGAAACGATTGCAGGCATAAAACCCGTGATTGAGTCCATGATTAAACAGGGAATACTGAAAGAAATCGTGGGTAGTCCATGTAACTCCCCGATTATGGGTCTGCAGAAACCAAATGGGAAATTTCGGATAGTGCAGGACCTTCGAAAGATTAATAACATAGTCGTTTCATGTTGTCCAGTGGTACCGAATCCATCAGTGATACTGTTTCAGATTCCCTTCCAAGCAGAGTGGTTCACAGTGATCGATCTTTGTCAGGCTTTCTTTTCGATCCCTTTGGACGAAGATAGCCATTTTCTTTTCGCATTTAAGCTGGAAAATCGCGTCCTAACATGGTGTCGTATCCCTCAGGGGTATACAGAGAGCCCATCGATCTTTAACCAGCTTTTGAAGAAAAATCTTGAAAGTCTAGTGCTGCCCCAGAAGTCAGTTCTGGTCCAGTACATAGACGACCTCCTTGTGGCGTCAGAAACAGAAGAAGCTTGCAGGGAAGATTCCATTGCTTTGTTAAATCACCTAGCTGCCAATGGGCACAAGGTGTCCCCGGGAAAATTGCAGTACTGCCTGACAGAAGTGCAGTACTTGGGACACAGAATTGAGAAAGGCAAACGAAAAGTGTCACCAGACAGGATAGAGGCGATCATGAAAATGAATGCGCCTCAGACCCAGAGAGAGGTCAGGATGTTCCTAGGGATGGTGGGTTATTGCCGACAGTGGATCGTGAACTTTTCACTGAAAGCAAAACCTTTGCAAAAACTGACGCACAAGGAGGTGAGTGATCCGGTACCATGGGACAAAGACTGTTTGATGGCGTTCCTACAGTTGCGAGAGGACCTGTGTCGTGCTCCGGCATTGGGAATGCCTGATTACAATAAACAATTTTTTCTTTACTGTTGTGAGAGAGAGGGTTGTGCGTTGTCTGTGTTGGTCCAAATCCATGGGAATGCCCGTAGACCAGTTGCTTATTTCTCGGCTACTTTAGACCCAGTAGCCGCAGCGTTGCCCGGATGTCTCAAATCCGTTGCTGCAACGGGTGTCAGCATTGAGAGATGTGAAAATATTGTCATGGGGCACCCGTTAGAGGTGTGCGTGCCACATTCTGTTGAACTGTTGATGACCAGGACCAAAACACAGCATCTGACCAACAGCAGGCTCACGCGCTATGAGCAAGTTATTCTTGCTGCAGAGAACGTGACCCTCAAGAGATGCTCTGTTTTGAACCCTGCTACCTTGATGCCACTTCCAAATGATATTGATGATGATGATGAATATACAGACCATGACTGTCTCGATGTGACTGAACTATGCACCAAACCCAGACCCGACATCGTAGATGAGCCACTGACCGACCCAGACGAAGTTTTCTTTGTCGATGGCTCATGTGTAAGAGACGGAGTTGGGCAATTGAGAGCAGCGTATGCTGTTTGTACAATTGAAGGAGTTGTGGAAGCAGGGTGCCTGGAAGGAGTAAACTCCGCTCAGGTAGCCGAGATTATTGCCCTGACACGTGCTTGCTTAGCAGGCAATCAAATTCGAGTCACCATCTACACCGACAGCCAATACGGGTTTGGGGTAGTTCATGATTACGGGCAGTTATGGTCTCAAAGAGGGTTCATGACTTCTTCAGGCTCTCCCATTCGCAATGGAGAGTTTGTGCGCTTGTTGTTAGAAGCATTGCAATGTCCAGCAAGTATCGCAGTTGTAAAGTGCATCGCACATACCAAAAATGAGGACTTTGTTTCGAAAGGCAATAGATATGCTGATGAAGTTGCGCGGTATTGCGCAGAACAAGGTTACTCTTTCACAGAGGTGGATGTGGGTGGAATAAATGTAAGAACTGAATTAGCCATGATACTGGAAACTGTTGATACTTGGGATGAATTGTCAACCATGCAAGAAAATGCTCCTGATTCAGAAAAGGAAACATGGGAAAAGGCAGGATGTGTAATGGGTGAGACCCATTTTTGGGTCTCAGCAGACGGCAGAGCAGTGTTGCCCAATGAGATGGTGAGTCCAATGGCTAGACTCATACATGGTCCAGTACACTTAGGGAGAGATGCTATGCTGAGAGTGTTTAGACAGACTTGGTACAATCCTAAGTTTAGAATAGCAGCAGAAGCAGTGTGCCAGCGTTGTGTGACCTGCCAGCAGCTGAACGTAGGAAAAAGAACACCAGTTGCACTAAGTCACATAGGAAGGTCTGGAGGTCCATTCAATAGAATGCAGATAGATTTCATTGAAATGCCAAGATGCAACCGCCTTCGCTATGTCCTGGTGGTTGTTTGTGTGTTCTCCAGATGGGTTGAGGCATATCCTACACGTAGGTGCGACACCCTCACAGTGGCTAAGTTACTGCTTAGAGAACTTATCCCTCGTTTCGGGGTGCCGGCCTTTTTGGAATCAGATAGGGGAACACATTTTAACAGCGAGCTTGTGAAGATGATTTGTGTTGCGCTAAATATTGACCAGAAGCTCCATTGCAGTTATCGACCAGAAGCCTCAGGAATTGTGGAACAAATCAATGGGACGATCAAGAGCAGGATAGCAAAGGTGTGCTCCTCAACGACCCTGAGTTGGCCTGATGCCCTGCCATTAGTCCTCATGAGCCTTCGTAGTACCCCAGACAGAAGAACAGGGTTGTCACCACATGAAGTGTTAATGGGGAGAGCAATGAGGCTGCCATCTATTCCAGCTACTGCATTGTTAAATATCACAGATGATATGATCCTGGACTATTGTAAGGGGCTGTCTGACGCCATGCGTTCTGTGTCCCTTCAGGTGCAGGCTGCAGAGGTTCCAGCGTGCCAGGGCCCGTGCCATGACCTGTATCCTGGGGACTGGGTCCTGGTGAAGAAACATGTGAGAAGAAGCTGTTTGGATATTCGTTGGCGTGGGCCCTACCAGGTCATCCTGATCACAAGTACAGCTGTAAAGGTGGGAGGCCTGCCCAATTGGATCCACGCGTCGCATACGAAAAGGGTTCCAGCACCTCTGGAAACAGCTCCTCTCTCGGATGGACGTCCAGCTGAGGACCAAGAAGCCATAGAGGGAGCTAGCCAAGCTGTAGAGGTGCCAGCGGAAGCAGGGAACGAGTCTGACCAAGCTGAGGACGGTCAGTACAACAGCGAAACAGAAGACGCTACAGAAGGAGAAAATAGCTGGGAGTACGAGTCTGACCCTGACAGGTCTGAAAGAGAGCGAGAACAGACCAGAAGGAGAAGGAGTAGAAGGGCACGTGGAGAAGCTAATTGGCCGCAAAGAAGGAGCTCTAGCCTGAGGTCAACTCCAGAGTTAACCCTTCCTCCGATATCAGAAGACTCAGACCCAGAAGAAGGTGCTCAGGGCGCTGAGGCACCGGACCGAAGAAGGTCAAGAAGAGTGCGTGTGCCTAACAGAAGATACTCCACACCTGAGTGGACATATCTGGCGACAAATGTCTGTGAAACCGGAGACAGGGAGGATCCGAGCGGTGGTGGTGTCCAGTTCTGAGCCCATTATCACCGTGGAAATACGATTGTTGGTACCCGGTGTCGAACAAGAAGGGTCACTAACATTCGTGCTCCCCAGACCTCCCCGCCTCAGCAAGTTAAAGCACATGTTTCTTACAGAATTGCAATTCCCCGACTTTGGTACAACGATAACAGCACATGAAGAGCACACTCTTCGCTTGGAAATATTGAACTATGCTATTGAAGCTGCAACCACAAATCTGATAGTCGATTGTTAAAGGACTTTGTAAATAAAGCAAGCAGAAGAAAAGAAGATTACCTAGCGCCCAGGAAGCAGAGAATTTTAGGGAATCCCTTGAGTTGATGGAGAAGGGCTAGGGTTGTCTTTTTGAACTGTTAAAGGACTTTTGCGAAGAAGGTTGTCAGCCTCCAACTGTGTGGATTCTAAAGACAAAAAGGATTGAAAAGAGACTGTAAAGGAACGAGAGGAAAAGAACTTTTTGCGGAGATAAAGAGAGAACTATATAGTCTGACGAAATGGAGGCCGGCACCCCGAACCGCAGAGCTAAATGTATAATAGGTACACTAATAGTAGGAGTGATATTATTAATAGCTTTAGTGGTAACAATTTCTTATGTAAAGGGACATGAAGAAGAGGTAAAGGTAACTGATGTGAATTCTGCAGAAACGCTTACACCTACTGTTGCAGGTGAGAAAAGGGAAAACACTCAAGAGAAAGCGTTATTGGCTGCAGAAGCCCGCAGGTTACATGTAGACGAGTCCCAAGGAGACTTTAGGTCAAATGCTTATGCTAAACTTTTGTATGAATACGTGGATGCCATGGAGGTTAAGGATTGCTACGTCTGCATGCAGTTGCCTGCGTCTGTAGATGAAGGAATTCGCTATCATCACCTCCCTTTGACATATGGCATTACATGTAGCTTATTGCTTAGTATATTTTATGAGAGAGATAGTTTTGAATACTATTTCTCCAATTATGATTCTGTGTTGCCAGAAGTCCCGAATTATAAGCAGATGAATAAATGGGATTACTGGAAGAGTGAAGACAGATTGGCCAAGTTCTTCATTCCTTGGATTACCTTAGATACTTCACATGCCCGTAGAAATAACCTGACATGCAAGGTGTCCGAAGTCGAGAAGAAGTTCATAGGGCAGGTGGATGATCGTTACAGGAGACAAAAGATTTTGAAGAAATCAGGACAAGGGAAAATAGATTGGACCGAGGAAGAGAAGTCACATAAGAGAAAGGGTAGTAGTGGTCCAATAGCTTTAGATAAAGCGCAGAGAGGAAAGTTATGTCTTCACCGAGCCAAAACGTATTATGAAAATGTATACGTGGGTGAAGTTGACTGTGAACATGCCTTTAATTTAGAGTACTACACTAAGGATTTCCTGAAGGGAATGCAAGTGATTCCAAATGTGTATTTTGTATGTGGAAGAAATGCTTACGTGAGACTACCTGACAACTGGTATGGATCATGTTACTTGGCAATTGTCTTCCCCAAAATATATCATGCACAAGACTTATTGATCATTGAGGGCCAGACATCATCGAGGGGAAGGAGAGATTTAGGCGATGCAGAAATGGTTGGAGATGTTTTTGGAGCTATGTTTCCTCTTTTGGGAATAATCCTTAATGATGTTAAAATTAGACGACTGGCAACAGTTGTCGACAGGTTGTCTGCCAGCACTGCTCAGTCCTTAATGCTGGTAGAAGGAGAGATGCAATCGATAAGGGCTATGGTTCTTCAAAATCGTCTTGCATTAGATGTCCTATTAGCAAAAGAGGGCGGAGTCTGTAAGGCTTTGAAGGTTCAGGAATGTTGCACTTACATTCCAGACCTTTCAAAACCCCTTGAGAAAGTTATTAAGAACATAACTAATATTCACAAAGAGATCGAAGACTTGAGTAGAGAAAATGTCTGGGAAAAGGTGGGCCACGGAATGAGTGCAGTTGGAGGGTGGTTTTCCACCTTAGGAAAAAGCTTTATATGGTATATCCTAAAGCCTATCATCATAATATTGATCTGTGGGATAATATTGTGGGGATTGGTGAGGGTATTCAAATGGTACAGAGCAAGAAGGTCAGAAAGGGCCCAAAGAGAACAGTTGCAGAGATTGGCTGCCATACAAGATAATCAGTACAGGAGTCTGAGAGCTCTGGAAGCGCAGAGAATGCCAGCAATAACTGCAGTTTAAATGTTAGTGATGACCCCGAGAGGTCATCAAAGGGGGGAACTGAGAGAGCGCAAACTGATTTACATGTATGAGTACATCACACTTACCCATAGTAAGCACAAGTCATGAAGAGAAATGCCATGAGTGCTAATAGTACCTGCAAGGATATTAAAAAATGTATAGCTAATGTAGAGATTTAAGTAGGTGTGGAACTAATACAGAAATGTGTGACATTATATGACTTTATTAGACGTGATTATTTTGAATCCATGTCGTGAAGCTGTTACAACATAAGATGGTATGCGGTAAAACGCAGAACGTGGTAGGCCTTAGGGCCAGAGCTGGAGGGAAAGGGAAGGTGGTTCTTTTCACGACACAGATTGTTTTAAGGTTTTTGGTCATTGCATTAAATAGGCCATGATTTATAGAATTGTTTACTTAATAATAGAATAAGAGTATTAACATGTTTTAATTAAATGAAGAAGTTGAATGCTATAATCATAATGAGAAATATTGTAGGCCTGAAATGTTTTAGCATTGATTTACACGTACATGTCTGGGCTGAGAAATGTTGCAAGC
Organism: Lissotriton helveticus; assembly: GCF_964261635.1. Lineage (NCBI taxonomy): Eukaryota > Metazoa > Chordata > Amphibia > Caudata > Salamandridae > Lissotriton > Lissotriton helveticus. The sequence goes on along the minus strand of NC_136072.1, from coordinate 747,226,267 downwards.
CTTTTTAGAAGTTTATGAGAGTTGGGTTCTTGGCGGCAGATATCTGTCTGCAACAGGAAAGGGGGGATCCAATTATAAGTGAATGAATAGAGGTCTGTTCAGTAGACGGCCCAGACATGGAGGAGGGTTTTGGAATGTTTAAGGGGTATCAGCGGGCCGGAGAAGAATCTGAGAAGCAAGGTCAACTCTAACGTCTGAGGCCCAATACAAAGCATCATGGAAAAAGCCTGAAGTTGCACCACGTGAGAGGCGTTTCGCAAGGGGCGTCTCAAATGTTGTTGACTGTTTTGTATTAGGGACAGCACCCCTGGGTGGAGTTAGAGCAGAGACCTGAGGACCCCTAAGAGAGTGGATGGGTAGGCAGAGAGGGGTCATGACTGGAGAACTTTAGGTTTTCACCAAGAGACTTAGAGTGAGTGACTTCCCTTGGGGGTCATTCACTGCTGACACCTTTGTTAGGTTGGGATTTGGTTAAGTAGGGATACCATCTAGAACAGGGTAGGGACGCCTAACCTGTGTGTTTTTTTCCTCCAACCTAAATGAAGGAGAGATATGCGTCTATGCTGATAGCTTTGCTATTTTTAGAACTTGTGTTAGTGATTTCTGTCGCTCGTCTGAGGGCTTTTCGAGAGCACATGTATGTAATTGGACCTGTGTATCTCGTGAATCTCATTCTGAGATGCCTGTATTTGCAGCTCATTATATCTTTACAATAAACTTTTGAAAACTAGAAGTTGTCCGTGATCTTTGAGAGTAGAGTCCTTTCTTGGGTGAACTAGCTTGGAAATAGGTGCACTTTCTTTCCTTACAGACAGGCAATAAAGGTTCAGTCGACCAGATCGAGGTTTGGATCAATAGATATAAGGTATCGATCAAAATCTCGCCCTTTCACTTCCGACATAAGCCACACCAGAAACCCAAACACTTCCATCCAAGCAGCACACCCAAAAATTTGCATGGCAAAGTCCCAGGAATGCACTTCAGTGTTTTATCTGGAAAGAGAAGTTCTCTATGGGTGCAAACAGAACACAATTCTGAGACTGTATTCTCCAGATCTAAGCAGATTCGTAGACCTCCGAGTCACCATTTTACAAATGAAGAATGTCACATACTCATCACTGAGCTTAAATCCATCACAAATTGAACTTCCATCTGGCAAGGGCTGAGAGGAACCATCCATAACAAAAGATCTATGGTGAGACTTTCAAGGACAAAATGCATTTGGAAGTTTCTGTAGTAGACAGCAAGTTCAATGCTATAAAGCACCTAAACATAAAATCTTATTTTTCCACTAAATTGTCCACAGTGATTTACAGCTGATTGGAGGCCTCCTCCTCAAGTTCCATTTTATGATAAAAGACAGATTTGTCCTTACTTCAGTCAGCCTGCGTCATTTCAGTACCTAGTGATTCATCAGGGACAGTTGTCAATCTTTGTGACAGCATCACCCCAAGCACTTCTTCCCCATTAGTATCCCAGGGTGTATTCCGTCTGTCCGCGTTGCACTTTCTGGCTGCAATATCAGTGCTACTTCCAAAAATGTGCTCATATTTGACACATTTGCTGTTGCTAATCTGCCACTCAACTGCAAGTCATAAGCAATATGTTTATCACATTTTTTCCAGCATAAGCCTGTGCTGGTTAGTCCTCCTTGAATAAAGCACAGAACACTAAGAATAGTAATGACCCAGGGTAAAGGATGACACCATGCCTTAGCAAATGTTGTACATCTGTTCCAGTTCGCTCATGCGAATTGTCCTACGCTAATGAAAATTGTTTCGATTTTTTATCCGATGCTACTCTCTGCATCTACTTCCCAACACAAGCCCGGTCTGGTGGCTCAGTGGATTAGTACATCCACTGCATGGGCCTGTGTTCGGCCTCATGGTCCCAGGTTCTAATCCCAATGGGTCCACTCAGCCTTTCATCCTTCTGAGGTCGATAAATGAGCAACAATGAGTAGGCTAATAATAAACATCTGTTATTCAGCACCTAGAGGCCTACGGGTGCACCTGTGCTTTACAAACACACGTTATGTAACAGTTTTACAAACACACGTTATGTAACAATCAAGTTGCTTAGTTAAAACTAAATAACAAAAAAAAAACAAAAAAAAAAAACAATAGATATAGAAACTATTCACAAGTCAGGAACAGCAGCATCCAGAGAAAACCATACTCTTTGATGGAAATGCTCACGGACCAGTCACATTAAATGAGGACTGGATTTGCCCTTTTCTGCTTGTTTGTTCAAAGCATCTGGGCCTGTTATTATATGAAGTGCTACAGGGGTGCAACATGCAAGTGCATCCACTTTCAAGGACCCGCTGTACTTTAGCATTACAATAGTGGCTGCAGATGCTAGTGTGACCGCTTCTGTAATGTGGATCATGGGGCATTCTCTCATTTGCAAAAGGGTCTGGCCTGAATGCAAACAAGGCAAACACTTTGCCTCTACGGCGTCGGGCACAGAGGCAAAGAGGCCTGCTGAAGGCACACTGACTTAGAGCAGCAAAGAGGTGGCATGCAATGTAAGCCCCTGCAGGCGCCTTCTGAAAGGAGGTCCAGTGGACCTCCAAACATCCCCCTACAGGAGGGTGTAGTCACTTACTGCACCCACCCCAAAGGGGGTTCTTTGTACATGTGGAAAGTGCAGTATGAGTGCTACCGTCAAACAGCCAGTCTGCCATTTTACTAGTGCACTACCCCTTGGGCAGCGCAAGTTTGCAGCTACAGTCAGGGGCGTAACACAGGCCCCCGCAGCCCCCGCAGTGCAGGGGGGGCCCAAGCTATAGGGGGCCCCTTGGCACTGCTCTCTGGCCAGAGACCTCCTGATTGAGCCTGGAGGGGCCCCTCTTCGTACCGTTCAGGGAGGCCCTCTCGATTTTCGTTACACCAGTGGCTACAGTGGGAGACACACATCATCAGTAAATGGCCACACTGTGCCTGTATGACCCCAAATGTATCTAGTTAAAGATGTGTCATGGCAGAGACAGTAACAATGCACCTTTGATGTATTATGGCCCCTAGAGTGCCACATAGGTCAGACAATTCAATAATGTAATTCAGTTATTCGATTATTGGAGAGCATTAATATGGTACATGTATTGTTAGCACAAGAGCCATCATTGCAGCTTTTCAACCGAGACAATTTTGAAGAATTATTTGGAAGATTTCCATTTTATCAATGTAATTTTCCTTTTCCAATATTTCAAACGAAGGCATTGGTAATCACCTTCGACCTAATGAAATATAGTCCAGTTTGTGTAGATCATTGGGTCACCGACTGAATAGTGATCCTGGTTATTTTGGCCGGCACCTTACCTAATCACCTAAGCCTTCAAGAAGAAATGCATACATGCAAGTAAGAAAAGTTTGGAACCCTTTGACTGCAAAGACAAGAAATATCCTAGAGCACCTCGAATTCACAAAAGCAATTACATTCTAGCTCGTTTAACAAATAATGAACCGTCCACCAACTAAGGGATTGGACGATTTGCTATTAAAAGAATAGCATAACTGCTATAAAATTTCGTTTTTCACCCATCCAGGAATTGAACCATCCCACATTCAATACTGCTAGCAGCACCACTTTGCATCTATCTCTCAGCATATGTTGGTCCAGTGCACGCATAAGTGCAGCCACCTATGCATACAAGCCAATCACGAGCAGCTTTTTCCAATCACACTCAAAACCAAAACACTCACCACATTGGTCACATGATATTCCTAGACCCTTCCAAACAAATACAGAACAGTTTTATTCACTGTACAATCAATTTCTGCTCCGCTATAGGCAAGGCAAATCGACATATAAAATGATAATAGCACAAATGTAGTCAGGACACATGGTAGAAATGGGGGTCTCTAGTCGGCAGAGGTAGGTACCTTTGTCCAAATAGGGACCCTTGCTTTAAGTCAGGTGACATCTCAAAACAATTAATTGGGCTATATCTTAATACCCGGTCGATCCCTAGGCATACACTGGAATTATGGAGCCTTTTAGACCTTGAAAAGCCGGACATCTGTTTTATCACAGAAACATGGCTTCACGATCAAGCATCCCCTGATGTAGCCACCACATTCCCACCTCAATATCGTCTAAATAGACTCGACAGTGCAGTTGGTAAACGGGGGGGATTAGCGGTGGCTTCCAATGAAAAATTGGAAATCATAGTACTGGACTCCTGCAGTATGGGAAAAGTGGAAATACTTGTTTTTAAAATATCAACTCATGCAGCAGAAACATGAAAAGGGGCGTTAGTTTATCGACCCCAGGGCAAAAAAACAATTTTGTAAATTATCTACTGGAGTTGATCGCTCCACACCTTTTAGCCACAAATAATTGTATTTTTATAGGAGATTTTAACGATCATGCAGAGATATCATTGGATCCCGAGACAAACCAATTAATAACATTGTTGCAAATGTTGGGACTGGTTCAGATGGTGATGGGTCCCACTCATCAGGCAGGCCACACCCTGGACCTGTTATTTACCAACTCAACTACACTTATAGTAGATCAACCCCAACCTATGCTTTGGTCAGACCATATTCTGCTAAGATTTCGTATCCCCATTGATATCTCCAGAAATCCCCAGAATAATGCTTTTACAATGATCAGCCCCTGGCGTAAAGTCATCTTAGCGTCTTTTTCAGCTCATTTTAATTTCAACCTTGAAGCTGAGTCTGATGCAGGGAATGTGGACCAGGTGGCTATAGCTTTTGAAGATGCCATCACTCTGTCTCTAAACACAGTGGTACCTCTATCAAAGGTCAGAGTTAAAAAGAAAGCATCACCTTGGTTTACGTCGGCATTAAAAATTGACAAACTTTCCAGCAGAACCGCGTAGCAACAATGGAGGAAAACTAAAACTATTGAAGACCGAACAAGGTGTAAACAGATCCACCACACCTATCTAAGCAACATTAAACAAGCCAAAAAACTGTACTTAACCAATAGGATTGACAATGCTGTCAACTCCAACAAAGAGTTCTATAAAGTTCTGAAGGAGTTCACCACCCCCTCGCAGATCAGAGCACTCTCTCCTCCACACAAGAATGGGTTGACAGAATGTCCTCCTTCTATGATGAAAATGTCAAAGCTATATACAGGTCCTTGCCTCAAGATGACGGCACCAACGTCGACTCTTCCTTGGCCATCAATAGCCATCTGACAACTCCTTTGCTGATGGAATTCGAACCCGTGACCTGTGAACAAGTAGTAGCAGCCATAGCAAAGATTAAATAAGGCTCACCAACAGACGCCCTTCCACCCTGTTCTTTTTATGAAGCTAGCACCCCTGTTAACCACAAGCCTCACAGAGATCTTCAATATGTCACTAGTTCAAGCCTCAGTCCCGACCAGATAGAAAACAGCTCAAGTCAAACTCATTTTGAAAAAAACAACTTCTGATCCCAGGGTATCAAGTAATTATCGTCCCATCTCGCTGCTGCCATATTTCGGGAAGGGGCTCGAATCCCTGGTAAATAAACAACTAACCGCTCACCTGGAATGTCATGGACTTCTTGACTCATCGCAATCTGGGTTTTGATCAGCCCATTGTACCAAAACGGCAGTAGTAGAGATGGTTGACAATATTAGACTGGCGTTGGATAACAGAGAATCAGCTATGCTGATTCTTTTGGACCTATCGGGCGCCTTCGACACCATCTCCCATGTCATTTTAGAACAATTGATATGGGAGGTGGGAGTCAGAAGGAAAATACTTGACTGGTTTCCAAACTATCTAAGTAACTGGTCTACCACTGTACCTATAGACACCCTGGCCTCGGTTAGTAGATCGATAAGCATAGGAGTTCCTCTGGGATCTATCCTGAGTCCTATGCTTTTTAACCTCTACGTAACACCTTTGGCCAAGGTATTCAAGTCCCATGGCTTCGAGGCCTTGTCATTTGCTGATGACACTCAGCTGCTGATTACGTTTGGTCCTGACCCTTCAGACACCATGATCCAGTTTAAAAACTGTATGATCCACATTAACAACTGGATGGGAAAAAACAAATTACAGCTCAACGGTAGCAAGACCGAAATCATCTTGTTTGGTAGGGCTGAAGAGCATTGGTCCAACAACTGGTGGCCCCAGGCATAGGGCCCTTTCCCATCCCCTAAATTAGCAGTGCGCAATCTTGGAATAACCATCGACAACAAATTGTCTATGAGAAATCATGTCAACCTTGTATTGGGCACTTGCTATGGGAACATGCGGAAACTACGTATAATCTTTAAATGGCTACCAATTGAATCTAGGAAACCTCTGGTGCAGGGTCTAATTATAAGCCATCTAGATTATGGGAATGCCTTATTAGCCTCCCTAAATCAAGATTCTTTTTCCAAACTCCAGATCCTGCAGAACACCGTGGCCAGACTTATCCTGAATCCCAGATCTCCTTCAGCCCCAGTCTGAAATCTCTCCACTGGCTCCCGGTAAGAAAGATAGGCTACTTCAAAATCTTATGCCTTACTCATAAGATCATACAAGGAACCGGGCCCTGCTATTTAACGAAAAAGCTCAACAGGCACCAGCCAGGCAGAATGTTAAGATTGAGTTCAAAATCTCTTTTTACCCCACCACGAGTCCGCACAACACGGACTGGTGAACGATCCTTCTCTTTTCTTGCGCCCAATCTCTGGAACAAGCTCCCAATCCATCTCTGTTCCATTGCAGATCATAAGCGCTTTCTTAATGAATTAAAAACGTGGCTTTTTGATCAGAAATAATGCTGTCCAACTTTGACAAACCAGTCTACAGGAGTCCTGCAAGCACCATGAAACCTCTTCGGTGATGTCAGCGCTCTATAAGTTCTTTTGAATTTGACTTTGTAAGAGGAATATACGCTATGGCTAACCACTTCTCCCCCCCTTGGTAGTTTGGAGCGAGCAGACAGGCTTATCCCAAAGGCAATGTGTAAAGTATTTGTACCACCACTCACAGTAACACAGTGAAAACACCACAAAAGGACATCACACCAGTTTAGAAAAATAAAGTATCTTTATCTAAACTAAACAAGACCAAAACAAAGAGATGTGACAATCGCAAGACATTTGGGAGGCGATGCGACAGTTCTACGACATGCAGAGGATGAGTTGAGTTGAATCCAGGCTGTATGGGGAGGGATGCGTTGATTCTTCATGACGGTTCTGGTTCTTAGGTGAAGTGTCAGGAAAGTTTGGAGCACAGGTACAATGCGTGGAAGTCCGGGATGCGTTGGCGATCAATGCGGTGGCCTCGAGTGGCACTGCGTCCGGCCTCCTCTGCAGCGATCCCTCGATGCGTCAATTCTTGTAGAGGTGACAGGCGCTGCGACAGTTTTCGCAGCAGCACAGCAATGCGGGGAAATTCTTCTTACGCCGTGGTGATGCATCAAGAAAGCAGCCGCAAGAAGAGAGATGCGTTGATCTTAGCAGTTCTTCACGTTTCTTCTTTCTTCTTTCTTCCAGCTCCCAAACAGAAGCAACAACCTCCAGAGGCCCAAAGCTGGCACAGGTACCTCTTGGCAGGCCAGAACTCACAGGAGCAGAGTTCAAGGGAGCTGGGGGTGAAGTCTTTGTGTCCCAAAGACTTCAAAACAGGAGGCTAGCTCACTTCAGGCCCTTGAAGATCTCCTTCCAGCAGGGGACACAGCACACAGCAAAGTCCTTCTCCTTTCCTTGGCAGAAACAGCAACTGCAGGCCAACCCCAGACACACAGCAAGGGCAATACTTCTCCTCAGTCTCTCCAGCTCTTATCCTTGGCAAAGGTTCCTCTTAAATTTCAAGAATGATCTAAAATCTGGGGTTTTGGGTCGGATACTTATACCCTAAAATGTCTTTGTTCTCTTTGTGCAAGTGGTTCTGAGTCCAGTTCAAACCAGTTCTGGGGGGCACTCTGCAAGTGCACAACAACATCCATTGTCAGTGTGAGCCTTGGCTCCAGACACACCACAGAAGGACAGAGCCAGCATTGTGGAAGGCAGGCACAGCCCTATTCAGGATTAGGTGCTACTCCTCCCACCGCTCCAAATGCAGATCAGGCCCATTCAGCCTAGTCCTGACTCGTCCAGACTCCTGGGGCCACTGGACCTCCCCATCCCCTGTCACTCCAAAGCCAGACAGTCAATCCACAAACTGGCAGAGTCACACAGGACGTTTGAACAAGAAAATAGCCACTTTCTAAAAGTGGTATTTTCAAAGACACAATTTAAAAACCATCTTTACTATAAGATGTGTTATTAAATCCTGAGTTCAGGGATACCAAACTCCATTTTTCTATCTTATCTCTATAGGAAGATATGCTTGTAAAATGTTACAAAGCATTTCTCATTCTGTCCTACGGGGCAGATAGCCTATCAATAGTGAAAAAAGAAATTGGCAGTATTTCACTATTAGGACATGTTACACACTCCAGTACATGCCGTACCTTTCACATACCCTGCATCCTGCCCAGGGGTGTACCTTGGGCCTACCATAGGGGTGTCCTATATGTAAAAAATGGGAATGTTAGGGCCTGGCAAGTGGGTGAACTTGCCAAGTCGACATGGCAGTTAACAAACTGCACACAGGCACCGCAGTGGCAGGCCAGAGACATCTTTTCCGGGCTTCTCATGTGGGTGACACAATCAGTGCTGAAGGCCTACTAGTAGCATTTGATTTACCAGCCCTGGCACACTCAGTGCACTTTATTAGGGACCTACTGGGAAAACAAATATGCCAATCATGGATAACAAATCACAATAACAATTTACACAGAGAGCATATGCACTTTAGCACTGATCAGCAGTGGTAAAGTGCCCAGAGTCCTATAGCCAACAAACACAGGTCAGGAACAAATTGGAGGAAGAAGCTAACAGTTTTGGGGATAACCCTGCAAAAAGGGCAATTTCCAACAACACACAACATTGCAATTACTCCTATAGAGGCCAATCCATCCCCTACTTCCTACCTAGCATAATCAACAGAGTGTTACTCATCAGCACAGCGATTCAATGCCTCGTTGGGTATGAAGTGTTACATAATTGCAACTGCAAACAATACAATAATATAAAAACCGAGATTATTTAGACCACCAGTGAACACTATTAAGAGGGCTTCCCTTAAGCGCATTACTTTTAACAACACCTGAAACCCCCCCACAATCTGCCCATTTTAACCCTACATTGCTCATACATACAGAGCATCTGATTCAAGCTAGCACATTCATGGTTTCTGTTCTAATCAGTCATTTGTTATTCTAGTATTTTTAAACAAATCTTTTAAAGGTTCACAACATCTACCAAAACTGTTTCTAAGAACAAAAGAGTACAGCAAAAAAAAAATGACAGTATAAATAATCCATAGCAACAATAACTGTCAGCGGTTCAGGAAAGCTGGCTTTTCTTTGCATTCTATTCAGAAGTAGAAATGAAATACTCCGTGCTTAACAAACGCCATTTATAAAATGAACACCCTTTCATAATAACACCGGCAGTAATATCTCTTCACAAAGAAATGATGCACTGCTAAATATTGTTTGACATAACCTACCTTCAAATGTACCTTCCAAATTAATGATAAGTTCAGAAAACATTAAAATGAACCAAACGGAAATAAATCAGACCTGTTGAATAGGACAATGTGTGTTGCAGAGAAAACAGGTAGTGTGGCAGAGGCAAGCTGCTGTTGTAGAGCAAAACCAACGGTAGGGGTCTTAGGTTTTAGAAACCGATAGCTTTTCATACCTTTACAAAATATAATTTTTATGTTTGACGAAGCCCATCGATATGAAATGGTCACCAAAGAGTGTAAGCAAACAATCAGGCATCTAAAAAGAATGTTATACACAGATAAACGAAATACCGTTGTGGCAAGGACTACCCCTGCAGGTACCATTTCCAATTTACTAATTAATGTTGAACGCAGTACAACTCCAGTGACTGTTGGGGGATTCGTCTAGTTTTTCCTCACAAACTAGTCATAATTTCCAAATAAGCATTGGTAATGACAATATGTTCCACGTATAAATGCCTTTTCAGTCACTGATGGGTGTAAGCATTATGTAGTCCTTCTTGGACTAATGCATTCATTCATCCATCTATCCATTGACTTATTCCTGCATTCCCCACTTGCACAACCATAGAAGACCCACACACAAACTCAACAACATATGCAAGATAAATTAGGAGAATAAAAGTTGAAGAAGAAATCATAGTTCTGCCTAAATATGGTAGGCATTTGCTTGCAATAAAAAAAAAAACATTAAACATAACAGGAGATGGCCTCCCTGCAATTTTACTGTAGACAGTGTATCGCTGCTCTATGTGCAACATGGCTGCCAGGTTTACAACAATGCATTGGACATCTTCTATAGGTAAAACTACAATGCATTGTAGATTATACCACTCCCTGATGTGAGGGTGGTTTAAAGACAGAGGCTGCGTGGCATACCAAGAACTACAGATGAAATGAGCAGCCAGAACACATCGAATTAACACTGTCTCAGGATCTGTATTATGCTCTAAAACATGAAAGTAACAAAAAAACATGAAATAAATAAAAAGGGATCTACATAAGGAGAGATTGAAAAACTCATTCACTGGCCGACCAGCCCTACCAATGAAAGACATTGATTTTCTTGCAATGTGCACATCAGATCAATGCTGTCAGTTACAGGACAATCAGGTAGATGACAGAATTGTCTGAGCACTCTTGATGGGACAGACTTTCCTGTACCTAAATATCCTTGTATGGTCATCCTCCATTGGTCATATTTTCATTTAGTTGTCTACTGAAAGCGTCTGAAAGAAGTTGGCACCAGCAATATATTTCAGGTACAGTGAAAGCAATTGGGCTCCACAGTGATGATGGAGAGAATTATGTCCAAACCATGGAGTCAGGTTACAAACAACCAGCATTTAGTCAAATCAATGCATCTAGAAGCACTACAGATCCATATAATTTTGCAGTCTGAATTTGCATAGTATAATGCAGAAGATGCAAAGTATAACAAGATGCAAATCACAGAATATAAAATAGACAGGTTCCACAAAGGAACTTCCCTAATCTAAATAAAGCTTCACTAGAGGGAAAAGGAATTTCGAAGAGGAAGGTTTCAGCATCAGAAGTACAAATGAAGGTTCTGGGGGAAGAATTTGGTATTCAAGTATGAAGCTCAGGACCTTGGCCAGGGCAAATCTGCAGAGTTGAGAAAAGTCTTCTGTCAGCGACATCCGGACAGGATCTGGGAAACTATTCTAGGAAACACACAATTAATACAAAGTAGAAGGTTCCTGAAACTCCATCCAGCCAACTCCCTATGGATGATCCAACCAAAAAACGAGGTTTTCTGTGAGCAGGTAGACTTCCCAAGTTTCCAACATCAACAAAGAATGTACAGCTGTGCAGGCATGAAGTTAGCAACAATTGGGTCTGCCTGGTACAGAAGGCTCTTTCCTATTGCTTCATGTCCACAGGCAGAATTTAATTAGGCAAGCTAAATCTCACAGTTCTCTACATTAAACAATAACTATATTCTTACCAATGAGCGCGCCTCGATAAGGCACCTGCAGAGTAAAGATAAAAATGAAAATTACAATGCATTTAAAAGAAAAATAATCCGTGTGGCTGCGGCGTAGGAGCAGGCCACGCATCTACGACAGAAAAAGATGGCAACCTACAAATACAGTCAGCATGTGAGAATACAATGATTATGATACAGTAATATATGTGGCACTTACTACGTATAAATGCAGCTACTGTTAATTGATTAATACAATGGACACAGATTAACATCGTTATTGCATAATATGTAAATATGATGCATACATGCATGAAGAGCTAAATTACGCTGCACCACTCTCACAGATGGAAGCAGAGTGTCCATGACACTTATGTAAACCAATGCCAGAAGAGGACTGACGAAACGCTTGTCTATGTATGTATATGTTTAAATACATGACCCTCTCAGGTCCTCCAAAAGAACAGCAGCATTGATTACTACAGCACAAATCTTCTGCCACTCGGGTTTGCAAAGGGTAAATAAACTCAGCATCAAAATCCTTGCAGACAAATCTAAATTTTGAGATGTCTTATAACAAAATACATGTCTGCAGGCTTTCACACCATATAGAAACAATCCACCATTAAAATTCAATTGGATTTAACATAACCATTATATGAATCTGGTCTACTGTCTTTGCCATTACCTTTCATAATAAATGGATCAGATCTATGGCATTTGAAATAAGTTTTCCCAGGAAACCAATCAGACCTATAACCTTGATCATTTGCTTATCGCTAAGGGTGTGCAAAATTTAAATAATTAAGCAAAGTTTTGGCAAAAATTGGCAAAATTATGCAAAAGTATGTGAATTGCAAATTGTCATTTAGCACTATATTTCAATGCAAAAGGCACCCTCTCATCAATTTTTGGCGTGAAAACTCATCTAAACATAGCCATTGTGAATAGCTGCTTCCATTTTGTTGAACCCTTGTGTTCACAGTACATTTTTATGGCAAAAGGCATGTTTGTGGTAAATTTTTACAGAGAATGAAGTTGCATAGAGGGGTATTTTGGAGAATTTCACATAAAAAAAGTGCAATACAAAATTATCTAAATTATACATATGATGCCAAGATAGTGTAAATGTCACCATAAACATCTCGGACCTACCATACAGAGTATAAGCATTCCCACATGGCACTCTAGGGTAAAAAATAGCAACATTTTACATTTCACGTGGCAAAACACAGTACAACCCCTCCTGAGAGGGCATAGTAAGGATTACCACGGTTAAATTCTTCTAACGCCCACTGTTAAAGAGGATTACGAACACCAAAACCCTTGTCTACTATGTAAATAAATGAGATTCTATTTGTCATAGTACCTGCTTACAGACTATTGTACCCTGTCCTAATAAACAACTCTGAATGCCTTAATGTTGTTAACACATGCTTTTCTCAGTAACTAAATTAGGCATATTGGTTTTTTCATAACTTTTCACAATACACAGATCCACCCTATAGGTTCAGACATACTTTTCCCCAATAAACCTATAAGGCTCTCCCATTTACCTTGAGTCTCACACTTTATCCACCGAAGGCCTTTTGAAGTGTGCATAAACTGGCAACAATCATGCATACAGTTAAAAATAATAATACATATGTACAAAGATACAGTTGGCAAAACAGCATACAACTTCTCTCTAAAGGGCCTAACAAGATTTATCACAATGAAAATGTTCTCAACCCGGGGCTTGCCAGAGGGAGTGACGAAATTAAAAGCTTTGTTTATTATGGTTATCTGTGAAATTTCATGTAACACACATCTGCAGCTGGTAACACCGTGTGATAAAAGCCACTAATAAAGGCTTATTGGTTTTAACATATCCATTTCTGAATGAATGAGTTAGGCCCACTGACTTTGTTCATAACTTCTCATAATAAACATATGCAGTCTAGGGCATCGGACACAACTTTCTCCAATGCACCAACAAGGTTTAAAGTCTTTATCATCTGGTTGTCTCCAGTAACCAACTCATGTCTACTGTGTTGAGTGCAAACTTTTTCAGAAATTAACCACCATGGATACAGTCATAAAATAACTATTGTATATAAAATTACACTTCGCAAACCAAAATAATATCTCTCCTAAGAGGGCCTAGAAAACATTGTCACCGTGCAAATCTTCTTTCGACAATGTTTGTTAGAAGAGGCAACACCAAAACCCTTGCCTCCCACAGTAATATGGGAGATTCTGTGCAACAGAATGCACAACTGTATGCTTTAATACAGGTTCATGATAATCCCCTGTTAAATTCTTATTGACTTTAGCATATGTTTTTCACAATAAATATGCCAGGCCTAGTGCCATTGTCATTACTTTTCATGATGAACCTATGCAGCCTAGAGATGTGATCACTGGCTTGTAACCATAACTGTTAGACCTGACACCCTTGGCGTGGTTTTTCCCCCATCTTTTTTCCTCTGACTCATGTATTTTTGATGCTGTGCTGGATTTCGTTTTTGCTGGTTTATATGTTTTGGACACTCTGCCACTGCTGATCAGTGCCAGAGTGTAAGTGCTCCCTCTGTAAATTGCCTTATTGATTAAATATACCTGATTGGCATATTTGCATCACCATGAAGTCCCTAGTAAAGTGCACTATGTGTGCCAGGGCTGGTGATGACAGATGCTACTAGTGGGCCTGCAGCGCAGATTGCGCCACCCACATGAGTAGCCCTAAAAAGGTGACTCAGGCCTGCCAGCGCAGGGCCTGTGTGCAGTCAGTGACTGCCATGTCCGCCTGGCCAGTGTCCCCACTGGCTGGGCCTTGCCCTTCCCTGTCTGTGCACATCAGTCACCCCTATGGAAGGCTCAATGTACCCCCCTGGGCAGGGTGCAGTGTATGGATAAGGTAGAGCATGTACTAGTGCAGGTCACATGCTCTGGTAGTGGGCAGCAGCCATTTTGTGCGCCCACTGCTGTAAGGCTATCTTGCTCCATAGAATAAAATGGGGGAGGCTGGTCCCAATGGATACCAGCCTATCTCCTCATAGGAACAAGATGGGATATAAGTGAAAGATATCCCTGAACTCAGAATTTAATAACACGTCTTTTAGTGAAGGTTGTTTGTAAATCCTGTGTTTGAGAATTGTACTTTTAGAAAGCTGCTGTTCTCTTGTCTAAACCTTTCTGTGTGCCTGGGTCTGTTTGTGGAATGCCTGTCTGGTCTGAGGGTGACAGGGGCTGCAGAGCCCCCAGAGGTAGGGGGTCGGAGTCAACCCGTGGATGAAAGGCCACATCTGCTGCCGGGGAGGCGGGAAGAGATAGCGCCTGGTAGTGAAGGGCTGTGCCTGCCTGATCACCATGCTGGCTCCCCCTCCTGCCGGCCAACTGTCACCTCTGACCCTGAAGCTGTCAGGAAGAAGAAAACCAGAAACACCCAGCGCTCCCCAACCCCCAGAACTGGTTTAGACCGGGCTCAGGGCCCCCTTGCACAAGAGACTTCAAAGGACTTCAAAGACTTTTAGGAGTATAAGGGAAGGATCCCTGACGACAGAAGATTAGATTCTAAGATTCTACAATCAAGAAGGAACCTCTGCTGGAAGAAGGACGGCTGGAGAACTAAAGGAAGATTGCCTTGCTGTGTGCTCTAAGGGCTGACCTGTTCTGCTGTACAACTGAAAGCTGAGGAGGAGAAAGGGACTTTGCTCTGTGCTGTGACCCTACCTGCTTGAAACTGCAAGACTTTGCTGTGTGCTGTGTCTACAACCTTGAATCTCCAAGGGCCTGAGAGGAGCTGGCCCCCTGTCTGCAACCCAGGGACATAAAGGTTGCCCAAGGACTACAAGACTCTGCTGTGCCCCCCTGAGGCTGCTGTGTGGCGAGGAGATCGTGAAACTGTGTGGTGGGCTGACAAGACGCGTGTTTGCTATTTGCCAGCTGTGTGGAACGATCGCTGTGCTCATCGGCACAGATTCAGGGGTGAGGAATAGCCGTGGTGTTTTCCTGAGTCTAGGAACCCCCTCCTGCCGATCTGCTGGTGAGGACACCGGCTGCCCGCGATCTACAGCCCCAAAGATCTCTTGCCGCCAAATCACCGTCGCGGCCCGGGGCCAGGAACACCCTCTGCAACTTGCCTCGGTGTTCAGGAGCTGCAGCGGCGAAGATCGGAGCCGCCGCGCTCCCATTGGCTGAAGGAGCCGAGCCCCCTCACTAACGCCGCGACGGGATTGGCGCGTGGAGCGTAGCGTCATCGGCGAGGCCGCGCTGCCATTGGTTGGCGGCCTCGCGTCCAGAGGGGCTCGTCGCAGGAGCTGCGGCGGGATTGGCTGGTCCAGGCGAGAAGAGAAGGAGGAGAGGAGACGACCCGTCCGCGAGAGCCGACCTCGCCGAGGGAATCTAGGAGCGTCCCGCACCCCTGGCCTGCCGTTCCCCACAAGGTGAGCAGCACCACCTACCCCGCCGCTCGTTGGATTGTCGAGAGCGGGCGGGAGAGGAAAGGGGACCGGCCGGGGCGGGGACGCGTGCGATCTGCACTGCCGGGTGAGCCTGGGGCCCTCAGGAGACCGAGGCTGTGCCGGGAGGGCGGGGACGAGTGGGTTCTGCTTGGCGCAGTGCGCCTAGGGCCCTCACAAAGAGCGAGGCGGTACCGGGGGAAGGGAAGAGTCCCTGGACCGCCCGAGGAAGCGCGTTGGCAGCGCTTGAAGCCTACCTATAAAAACGCACGTGGGCATTGTTCCTAATGCTCGTTTCTGGGAACCCCTTCCCCTGAGATAAACCAGGAAGGCTTATTTTTAACCCTGATTTCCCAGAGACTTGAGACTGTCTTTTTATTAAGAACTTCCTATTTACAAGCACTGCAACCATTAAGATTAAGAGCAACCTTTGAGTGATAAAGTGATTATTGTGCAACTATCGTGTTTACCTTGCTGAAACTAGATAAAGCTATATATTTTTATAAAATATACTTACCTGTGTGGTCTCAGTTTGTGGTGGATTGGGGATTATTGTTGTGTTAAGTGCAAATATTATACACATTGCCTTTGATTAGCCTAGACTGCTCGTGCCATGCTACCTAGAGGGTGAGCAGGGGTTATCTCAGAGGGCTATTCCTTCACCCTGACTAGAAGCAAGGGTCCCTACTTGGTCTAAGGTACCTACCTCTGCCAACTAGAGACCCCCAGATCTAACATTGTTGGACAGCGGTGTGGATTTCGAACTAATAATTGCACTTGACCTACAGTGATTTCTTGTACATCACTAGTCTAGTTTAGCAGCACAGGTTGCGCAAGATTTTTTCTTTTTGGTGAAACCTTTTAGTTGAAAAGGTTAGGAAGCATCATGTCTCAGAAAGCGCAAAGCTTGAGTGTAGAAGTGGAAGTGGAATTTGAAATCCAGGAGTTGTTCATCTATAGCAAGGAGTAACTGAGAAAATTCTGCAAACAGCTTGAATGCCCAGCAAAGGGCAGCACAAACAAGGAAGAGCTACAGAAAGCTCTGAGGGCCTGGTGGGAGGCCAAACATGGTGATCCAGAAGCTACTATTGGAGAGGGAGGCACACAGGAGAATGCTTTTTTGTCCAGTGAATTGCCAGTGAGGAAGCCAGGGTCTAGGACTGGCAGCAACCACTCCGGTAGGGTTATTTCTCCAGAGGAGTTGGAGGAGAATCAGAGAGCAAGGGCCCATGAGATTGAGCTTTTTAAGCTCAAAGCACAACCAGTACAGGCGGGTAAGGTATACATACCAAAGGATCTGGTACAGAATTATCAGAGGGGTGAGGATATTTATGCGTGGTTCAGAGCGTATGAACTTGCCTTAACGATGAATGAAGTGCCTAAGAAGAATTGGGGAGCAGGATTGTGGAAGCATTTTGAGGCCTCTGGGAGGGATGTTTTGGCACCCTTAGAAGCAGCAGGTACTTTATCCTACCCCGCTATGAAGGAGGCTTTGTGCCTCAGGTATGGGCTCACTTCAGAACAGTGCCGCCAGAAGTTTAGGAACTTCAAGAAGCTTGATTCAAGTACTTGGGTGGAGTGTGTGAGTATGTACACGCGTGCACTGGAAGGTTGGATAAAGGGCAGCAAAGTTACTGATTATGTGGGGTTGTGTCACTTGATTAGTTGGGAGCACTTAAGTAGTTTATGTGTTCCAGAGCTGCGCCAGCATCTTTTGGATAGCAAGTTAACTGACCCCAGCGAGCTTGCTAAAGAGGCGGACCGCTGGACTAGCACCAGGGTCCACAAGGGGGTGGTAAGTACCCCAGCCAAAGGTGGACAGGGTCCCCAGCAGAAGAGTGGGGGGGACATGGGTAATCAAAAGGAGTCTTCTAAAGGGCCCCAAAATGGTTCCCAGGAGAAGGTGTCTCAACCCCCCAAGCCTAAGAAGTCCTGGCCCCCTAAGGGCATGCAGGACAAAAGGGCCCCACTTACTTGCTATTCATGTAGGGAGGTGGGGCACATTGCCCCCAAATGTCCAAAGAAGAAATCAGCACCCACTGGTGCCCCAGCTCCAGCTCCGGCGTTAGCCAGTGTAGCTTTGGGAGGGGATTTGATTTCTAGTGGGGAGGCGGGGTTAGCATTGATGACCCTTGTCTCTCTAAGAGACCAAGAGATGGCCCAGAAAACCTTGCTGCCCCAAAACACTAAGAAATACGGGCAGAGGGTGACCATCAATGGACAGGAAATAGAGGCCCTGAGAGACACAGGGGCCAGCGTGACATCAGTTAGGTGTCGGTGGGTGTCTGTAGAGCAAATTGTTCCCAAGGTACTCCGGCCTGTGGTGGCCTCTGACAGTTCAGTGCGCTACTGCAAGTTGGCAAATGTTCCATTTGAATGGGGAGGGGTCTCCGGTATTTTGGAAATTGTTGTAAGTGATGCCTTGCCTGTAGATTGTCTATTAGGTAATGACCTGGAGAGCTCCCCATGGAAAGAGGTGGAACACAGGACTCACTTGGAGATGTTGGGTTTGCCTGCGTGGATCTGTGTGTCCACCCGTGCAATGACAGCCGGAGAGGGCGGTCTTGCAGAATTGGAGCCTGGAACAATGGCCCAGGAACCTGCCAAGAGAGGAAGGGGTAGAGGGCGCGGGAAACCAGCCCCCACGGTTCCCACGGTCCAGGAGGAAGCAGACCCTGAGGGGGATGCCCTGGAACCTACAGGGGAGCAGGTGGCCAAACTGGGGGAATTGCCTGAGCTGTCCCAGTGGCAGCAAGAGGGGGGTCCCTCCAGGGAGGAATTCTGCCAGGCTTAGAAGGAGTGCCCTTCTCTCATTGGTGTGCGGCAGCAGGCTGCAGACCAGGCAGCCGGCCTGGGGTCCAGGGAGCATTTGATTTACTGGGAGGATGACTTACTTTATAGTGAGCCTAAGTTCGCTGAGCCCGGTGCAGCCCGTGTGCTGGTAGTACCCGAGCGCTTCAGGAACTTCCTACTGGGTCTGGCTCATGACGTGCCTCTCGCAGGACATATGGGGCAAGACAAGACCTATCACAGGCTTGTCACCCATTTCTACTGGCCCCAGATGAAGAAGCACGTCGCTGCCTTTTGTAAATCTTGCCAAACTTGTCAGGCCAGTGGCAAGAGCGGAGGGAAGTGCGTGGCACCCCTCCAACCCTTTCCTGTGGTGAGCACCCCTTTTGAGCGGGTGGGCATTGACATCGTGGGGCCCCTGGACCCCAAGACAGCCCTAGGCAACAGGTTTATCCTGGTCTTGGTGGACCATGCCACTCGGTACCCGGAAGCCATCCCGCTCAGGACAGTCACAGCCCCAGTGGTGGGCCGTACCCTGATGGGAATCTTTTCCCGGGTGGGATTTCCCAGGGAGGTGGTCTCAGACAGGGGGACAAACTTCATTTCTAGGTATATGAAGTCCCTGTGGAGTGAGTGTGGGGTGACATACAAATTCACTACTCCTTACCACCCTCAAGGAAATGGATTGGTTGAAAGATTCAACCGCACATTGAAGGGCATGATTATGGGCCTGGAAGAGCCCATGTGGCGGAAATGGGACGTCGTGTTACCATGCCTATTGTTTGCCTACAGGGAGGTACCCCAGAAATCCTTAGGGTTCAGTCCCTTTGAGTTGCTGTATGGCCACCCTGTCAGAGGGCCTCTTACTCTGGTGAAGGAGGGGTGGGAGAAATCCCGTGGAAAAACCCCTCAGGATGTGTTTAGCTATGTGCTGGCCATTCGCAACCAGACCAAGCGCTTCAGGAAGCTCGCTCAAGAGAACCTGGAGGCTAGCCAGGAGGAAATGAAGAGATGGTATGACCAGAACACTTCTCTGGTTGAGTTCCACCCTGGTCAGAAAGTGTGGGTGATGGCGCCAGTGGAGCCTTGTGCGCTCCGTGACAGGTGGGCTGGGCCATATGAGGTGGTGGAGCGCAAGAGCGAGGTTACCTATTTGGTTAACCTGAAGACTCCCAGGCAGCCCCTGAGAGTGCTACATGTGAACCGCCTCAAACCCCACTTTGAGAGGTCTGAAGTGACTATGCTCATGGCTACAGATGCTGGAGGGGAGGAGGATAGTGATCCTCTCCCTGACCTCCTGGCAGTCAAGGAGCAAGATGGGTCAGTGGATGGTGTTGTCCTCTCCCCCACCCTGACCCCAGAGCAGCAAAAGGACTGTTGCCAAGTCTTGGGTCAGTTCGCCCCCCTGTTCTCCCTGACCCCCGGTGTCACCAAATGGTGAGTCCACGATGTGGACACTGGAGACAGTCTACCTGTGAAACAGAAGTTTTACAGGGTGGCTGACAAGGTCAGAGTCAGCATCAAGGAAGAAGTTTCCAAGATGTTGGCGCTAGGGGTTATTGAGCCCTCCAGCAGCCCCTGGGCTAGCCCAGTGGTCTTAGTGCCTAAGAAAGCTGCTACCCCCGGTGGCACCCCAGAACTTCGGTTCTGCGTGGACTACCGTGGGCTCAATGCGGTCACCAAGACTGACGCGCACCCCATCCCCAGAGCTGATGAGCTGGTGGATCGGTTGGGAGCTGCCCAGTACCTGAGCACTTTTGATTTGACTTCAGGGTACTGGCAGATTGCCTTAACAGAGGGGGCAAAGGAGAGGTCAGCATTTTCAACGCCAGAGGGGCACTTCCAGTTCCGTGTCATGCCCTTTGGGTTGAAAAATGCCCCTGCCACATTTCAGAGATTGGTCAACCAGGTACTGGCGGGGCTGGAGCAATTCAGCGCAGCCTACCTGGATGACATTGCTGTGTTCAGCTCCACTTGGGAGGAACACCTGCAACACCTCACTGAAGTGTTGAGGGCTCTGCAGAAGGCAGGCCTCACTATCAAGGCCAGTAAATGCCAGATAGGGCAGGGATCTGTGGTGTACTTGGGACACCAGGTAGGGAGCGGCCAGGTGGCGCCCCTACAGGCAAAGATTGATACCATTCTGGCTTGGGAGCCCTCCAAGACCCAGACTGAGGTGAGAGCCTTTTTAGGTCTCACTGGGTATTACAGACGGTTTGTCAAAGGTTATGGCACCATTGTGGCCCCTTTGACAGAGCTGACATCTAGAAATCAGCCCAGGAAAGTGAATTGGACTGAGGCCTGTCAAACTGCTTTTGACACCCTCAAAGCTGCCATGTGCACAGCACCGGTGCTTAAGGCACCTGACTTTTCCAGTGAGTTCATTGTGCAAACTGACGCTTCAGAGCAAGGCGTGGGAGCAGTACTCTCACAGATCGATGATGAGGGCGGAGACCAACCAGTGGCTTTCATTAGCCGGAGGCTAATCCCCAGGACACAGAAATGGAGTGCCATTGAAAGAGAAGCTTTCGCTGTGGTCTGGGCTCTGAAGAAGCTGAGGCCCTACCTGTTTGGGACTCACTTCCGTGTTCAGACCGACCACAGGCCCCTCAGATGGTTAATGCAGATGAGGGGTGAGAATCCAAAACTGTTGAGGTGGTCCATTTCCCTCCAGGGGATGGACTTTACGGTGGAGCACCGCCCTGGTACAGAACACGCCAATGCTGACGGTCTGTCCAGATTCTTCCGCCTTAGTGATGAGGACTCCCAAGAGGTTGGGTAGTTCTCCCCACTTTCAGCTGGAGGGGACACGTGTTAGACCTGACACCCTTGGCGTGGTTTTTCCCCCATCTTTTTGCCTCTCACTCATGTATTTTTGATGCTGTGCTGGATTTCGTTTTTGCAGGTTTAGATGTTTTGGACACTCTGCCACTGCTGATCAGTGCCAGAGTGTAAGTGCTCCCTCTGTAAATTGCCTTATTGATTAAATATACCTGATTGGCATATTTGCATCACCATGAAGTCCCTAGTAAAGTGCACTATGTGTGCCAGGGCTGGTGATGACAGATGCTACTAGTGGGCCTGCAGCGCAGATTGCGCCACCCACATGAGTAGCCCTAAAAAGGTGACTCAGGCCTGCCAGCGCAGGGCCTGTGTGCAGTCAGTGACTGCCATGTCCGCCTGGCCAGTGTCCCCACTGGCTGGGCCTTGCCCTTCCCTGTCTGTGCACATCAGCCACCCCTATGGAAGGCTCAAGGTACCCCCCTGGGCAGGGTGCAGTGTATGGATAAGGTAGAGCATGTACTAGTGCAGGTCACATGCTCTGGTAGTGGGCAGCAGCCATTTTGTGCGCCCACTGCTGTAAGGCTATCTTGCTCCATAGAATAACATGGGGGAGGCTGGTCCCAATGGATACCAGCCTAGCTCCTCATAGGAACAAGATGGGACATAAGTGAAAGATATCCCCGAACTCAGAATTTAATAACACATCTTTTAGTGAAGGTTGTTTGTAAATCCTGTGTTTGAGAATAGTACTTTTAGAAAGTGGCTGTTCTCTTGTCTAAACCTTTCTGTGTGCCTGGGTCTGTTTGTGGAATGCCTGTCTGGTCTGAGGGTGACAGGGGCTGCAGAGCCCCCGGAGGGAGGGGGTCGGAGTCAACCCGTGGATGAAAGGCCACATCTGCTGTCGGGGAGGCGGGAAGAGATAGCGCCTGGTAGTGAAGGGCTGTGCCTGCCTGACCACCATGCTGGCTCCCCCTCCTGCCGGCCAACAGTCACCTCTGACCCTGAAGCTGTCAGGAAGAAGAAAACCAGAAACACCCAGCACTCCGCAACCCCCAGAACTGGTTTAGACCGGGCTCAGGGCCCCCTTGCACAAGAGACTTCAAAGGACTTCAAAGACTTTTAGGAGTATAAGGGAAGGATCCCTGACTACAGAAGATTAGATTCTAAGATTCTACAATCAAGAAGGAACCTCTGCTGGAAGAAGGACGGCTGGAGAACTAAAGGAAGATTGCCTTGCTGTGTGCTCTAAGGGCTGACCTGTTCTGCTGTGCAACTGAAAGCTGAGGAGGAGAAAGGGACTTTGCTGTGTGCTGTGACCCTACCTTCTTGAAACTGCAAGACTTTGCTATGTGCTGTGTCTACAACCTTCAATCTCCAAGGGCCTGAGAGGAGCTGGCCCCCTGTCTGCAACCCAGGGACATAAAGGTTGCCCAAGGACTACAAGACTCTGCTGTGCCCCCCTGAGGCTGCTGTGTGGCGAGGAGATCGTGAAACCGTGTGGTGGGCTGCCAAAACGCGTGTTTGATATTTACCAGCTGTGTGGAACGATCGCTGTGCTCATCGGCACAGATTCAGGGGTGAGGATAAGCCGTGGTGTTTTCCTGAGTCTAGGAACCCCCCCCAGCCGATCTGCTGGTGAGGAAACCGGCTGCCCGCGATCTACGGCCCCAAAGATCTCCTGCCGCCAAATCACCGTCGCGGCCCGGGGCCAGGAACACCCTCTGCAACTTGCCTCGGTGTTCAGGAGCTGCAGCGGCGAAGATCGGAGCCGCCGCGCTCCCATTGGCTGAAGGAGCCGAGCCCCCTCACTAACGCCGCGACGGGATTGGCCCGTGGAGCGTAGCGTCATTGGCGAGGCCGCGCTGCCATTGGTTGGCGGCCTCGCGTCCAGAGGGGCTCGTCGCAGGAGCCGCGAGGGGATTGGCTGGTCCAGGCGAGAGGAGAAGGAGGAGAGGAGACGACCCGTCCGTGAGAGCCGACCTCGCCGAGGGAATCTAGGAGCGTCCCGCACCCCTGGCCTGCCGTTCCCCACAAGGTGAGCAGCGCCACCTCCCCCGCCGCTCGTTGGATTGTCGAGAGCGGGCGGGAGAGGAAAGGGGACCCGCCGGGGCCGGGACGCGTACGATCTGCCGGGTGCGCCAGGGGCCCTCAGGAGACTGAGGCTGTGCCGGGAGGGCGGGGACGAGTGGGTTCTGCTTGGCGCGGTGCGCCTAGGGCCCTCACAAAGAGCGAGGCGGTACCGGGGGAAGGGAAGAGTCCCTGGACCGCCCGAGGAAGCGCGTTGGCAGCGCTTGAAGCCTACCTATAAAAACGCACGTGGGCATTGTTCCTAATGCTCGTTTCTGGGAACCCCTTCGCCTGAGATAAACCAGGATGGCTTATTTTTAACCCTGATTTCCCAGAGACTTGAGACTGTCTTTTTATTAAGAACTTCCTATTTACAAGCACTGCAACCATTAAGATTAAGAGCAACCTTTGAGTGATAAAGTGATTATTGTCCAACTATCGTGTTTACCTTGCTGAAATTAGATAAAGCTATATATTTTTATAAAATATACTTACCTGTGTGGTCTCAGTTTGTGGTGGATTGGGGATTATTGTTGTGTTAAGTGCAAATATTATACACATTGCCTTTGATTAGCCTAGACTGCTCGTGCCATGCTACCTAGAGGGTGAGCAGGGGTTATCTCAGAGGGCTATTCCTTCACCCTGACTAGAAGCAAGGGTCCCTACTTGGTCTAAGGTACCTACCTCTGCCAACTAGAGACCCCCAGATCTAACAATAACCAAACCAGTTCCGCTGTATTGAGCATAAGCTTGCTCTCAAAGGCAACATTTTGAATAGAAGCACTCTTTCATTGGAATCACTTTACTTCTGCCCAATAAACTAATGTTCTTAATGGATCCAACTTAGTGGGGGAACATACATTCTTCTTTGTGTAGTACTTCTGAAAGATATTTTTCTGTTGCTCACATAAGCTTAGCAGCAGCTGTGTGATCAAGCCGAACCTAAAAATGATGAAACCACTGAAACACTCACAGTTTTCCTAGAGGGTTTTCTCTGTCAAAATCAGAAGCTGTTCAAGTGCTATTTGTGTGAAGTCATTCTCAAGGGAAAGGTACCCATGGTAACACTCATGAACATATGGCTAAGAGTTACTAGCCACACGATTCAGTGTACCCATGAAAAAGAAAATCTTAGCGTATTAAACATTTTCATTTTACAGGACCCAACTACCACAATCATCAGAGGAAACCACGCAAGTCCAGCGGCATGGGTAAAGCAGGAGAATCCACAAGCAATGGCTTGGCCAGGAATTGTGAACTTGGCAAGACTGATTGCATACCTGGTGGAAAGTGGTTATTAGCAGTGGCAGATATGCATTTACCACTGCCAATAATACCACTGACAAAATATAGGGCTCAGAATGGATCTCTGACAGAATATCGAGGCTGAAAATATTGACAGACAAAATATCGACGTTGGAATATCGAAGGCAAGTATATCGACACCCTATCTACAACATGGTAAGTACAAAAATATCGAAACAAAAATATCGATGTTAAAAATATCGTAACTAAAAATATCGTTTTTTAAAACAAAGGTAAAATTGAGAAAATAGTACTTATATATATTTTAAACTTATGTTGAAATGTGTTATAATGTTTAAAATGAATAAATAATACATATTTACTATTAAACATTTAATTAAAATTAATAATTAAATATACAATATATTCTTAAATAATTATAATATATACATTATTTCTTAAATAATTATAAAATTTTAACAAATACTACAATTTAAAAATACATCAACACTCATACAATAATAACATAAATAATAATAAATAATTATATTTAAAAAATAACAACAATTAAATATACTTTCAATATTTTTAAAATTAATTAAATACAACATTATGTAACATCTTAAATACATAAATAAATATAAATAATATTGAATAGCATAAGGGTAAAAATTACTATTCAAACTCCAGAGGGTGCAACAGTAGATAAAGCGTTGGATAGCGTAAGTGTAAAAATTACTATTCCAACTCCAGTGAGTGCAACAGTAGGGAAAGCGTTGGATCGCGGGTATGTAAAAATTACTATTCCCACTCCAATGAGTACAACATTAGTGAAAGCGTTGGATAGCGTAAGAGTAAAAATTACTATTCCCACTCCAGAGAGTGCAACAGTAGGGAAAGCATTGGATAGCGGGTGGGTAAAAATTACTATTCCAACTCCAGTGAGTGGAACAGTAGAGAAAGCATTTGATAGCGGGTATGTAAAAATAACTAATCCCACTCCAATGAGTGCAACATTAGGGAAAGCGTTGGATAGCGTAAGAGTAAAAATTACTATTCCCACTCCAGAGAGTGCAACAGTAGGGAAAACATTGGATAGCGGGTGGGTAAAAATTACTATTCCAACTCCAGTGAGTGGAACAGTAGGGAAAGCGTTGGATAGCGGGTATGTACAAATGACTATTCCCACTCCAATGAGTGCAACATTAGGGAAAACGTTGGATAGCGTAAGAGTAAAAATTACTATGCCAACTCCAAAGGGTGCAACAGTATGGAAAGCGTTGGATAGCGTAGATTGGCAAATTAGTATTCCAACTCCAAAGGGTGCAACAGTATTGAAAGCGTTGGATAGCGTAGGTGGGAAAATTACTATTCGAACTCCAGAGGGTGCAACAGTAGGGAAAACATTGGATAGCGTAGGGGGAAAAATTACTATTCCCACTCCAGAGAGTGCAACATTAGGGAAAGCGTTGGATAGCGTAAGGGTAAAAATTACTATTCCAACTCCTGTGAGTGGAAAAGTAGGCAAAGCATTGGATAGCGTATGGGTAAAAAATAATATTCCAACTCCAAAGGGTGCAACAGTATTGAGAGCGTTGGATAGCGTAGGTGGGAAAATTACTATTCCAACTCCAGAGGGTGCAACAGTAGGGAAAACATTGGATAGTGTAGGGGGAAAAATTACTATTCCCACTCCAGAGAGTGCAACATTAGGGAAAGCGTTGGATAGCGTAAGGGTAAAAATTACTATTCCAACTCCAGTGAGTGGAAAAGTAGGGAAAGCATTGGATAGCGTATGGGTAAAAAATATTATTCCAACTCCAAAGGGTGCAACAGTATTGAAAGTGTTAGATAGCGTAGGTGGGAAAATTACTATTCCAACTCCAGAGGGTGCAACAGTAGGGAAAACATTGGATAGCGTAGGGGGAAAAATTACTATTCCCACTCCAGAGAGTGCAACATTAGGGAAAGCGTTGGATAGCGTAAAAGTAAAAATTACTATTCCCACTCCAGAGAGTGCAACAGTAGGGAAAACGTTGGATAACGGGTGGGTAAAAATTACTATTCGAACTCCAGTGAGTGGAACAGTAGGGAAAGCGTTGGATAGCATATGGGTAAAAATTACTATTCCAACTCCAGAGGGTGCAACAGTAGGGAAAGCGTTGGATAGCGTAGGGAGAAAAATTACTATTCCAACTCCAAAGGGTTCAACAGTAAGGAATGCCAATGAATAAATATTTACAAAATATATTACACATAAAAATTTGTAATTATTTACAATTAAATTACTTCCCACACTATTCCCCTATAAACCCACAACCCGCTCTTGTACTAAAACATAACATTTAATAATACTTAACATTAATTACCAATTAAATAATTAATTGATCAATTAAAATATTTAATTGCCAATTAATAATTAAATAGAAAAATTAATTAATTACTATTAAATTACTTCCCACCCTATCCCCTATAAACCCACAACCCGCTCTGGTACGGAAACATAACATTTAATAAAAATTAACATTAATTACCAATTAAATAATTAATTTATCAAATAAAAAAATTAATTGCCAATTAATAATTACTATTAAATTACTTCCCACCCTAGTCCCCTATAAACCCACAACCCACTCTTGTACTAAAACATAACATTTAATAATAATTAAAATTAATTACCAATTAAATAATTAATTTATCAATTAAAATAATTAATTGCCAATTATTAATTAAATAGAAAAATTAATTAATTACTATTAAATTACTTCCCACCCTATACCCTATAAACCCACAACCCGCTCTGGTACGGAAACATAACATTTAATAAAAATTAACATTAATTACCAATTAAATAATTAATTTATCAAATAAAAAAATTAATTGCCAATTAATAATTACAATTAAATTACTTCCCACCCTATTCCCCTATAAACCCACAACCCGCTCTGGTACTAAAACATAACATTTAATAAAAATTAACATTAATTACCAATTAAATAATTAATTTATCAATTAAAATAATTAATTACCAATTAATTATTACAATTAAATTACTTCCCACCCTATACCCCTATAAACCCACAACCCGCTCCGGTACTAAAACATATAATTTACTTAAAAATAGATTTATTAATATATAAAAATAATACACATATAATATAAATTAATTTAAATACTTTACAAAAACATATACCACATACATAATAAAAATCTAAAAAATAATACAAATATCGATAATAATAACATCGAAATTAGTTACATCGATATATATGCTATCGATATTACTAACTTCGATATTACTTACATTGATATAAATGATTTCGATATTACTTACCTCAGGGTCGATATTCTGTCCTACGATATTCTTGACATCGATATTCTGTACCTTCGAAATTTTAAACACGATATTTTGGTAGGTCGAAATTTTCAACTCGATATTTTGACTGTGTACCGCTCAGGGTAGGTGTTTAGAAACCGTTGGTAGCTTGGTTCCGAGCAGGCAGGCTTAACTTCAAAGACAGGTGTGTAAAACACTTAAAAACAGCAATTCAGTATATAATTAGGACACTACACAATATAAATCCAACACCAATTTAGGCAAATAGAAAATACTGTTATCTGTAAACTGACGCCAACACAAAACAAATCCACTATAGGAAACCAGAGATATGAATATTAAAAGATTAGTCACTTTCTAGTGCTTAGAACCCGACAGTGCCACTTTTGGGCATTTGGTTGACTTTGACAGGGACAAATTCACATTTAGCAATTGTTCTGGAGGATTATCCACCAGATGGCGTGCAACCTCCTCCAGCAGGCTTAGTCCTGTTAGGAACCCCTTCCTGAAGTTCCTCTTGTGGGTCCAAATGGTCCAAAACACAATCTAAGGGTCTGGATTCTCCAAGTGGGTCCTTGAAAGTTTGGGCATTCAGTTCCCACAATCTACTTGGAAAAACACCCTTACAAATCCACTGTTAGTACTGCAGGCTGCGGATTCTTTGTGGTGATGGTCCAGGTGAGCTTTTTTAACCTGTAGCTTGCAGGAAGTCCACTCTTTAGTCCTTTTGAAGCAGGTTTGATCCACAGGGCTGTAGTTTCAGATGGCGCAAGAGGCGTAATCTTCAGAATGCAGGGCCTGGTTAATGCACATCAACTCTTCAGCGTGAACCCTTCTTGTTCTCTTAGGTTTCAAAAAAGCAGATCAGAGAGGCACTGCCCCCTCAGATACTAATTCAGTGTTCTCTGCGGTCAGGCAGAAGAGGCTCCTGTCCAGTGAGGTGCAGGGCAATACCCCAGAGCGCGACCACTTCTTCCAAAGTGAAGAAAAATTATATACCAGAAAGCACTAGTTTGCCAAAATTCAATATGTCAGAATTTTTAGCAGGGAGAGAAGAACTGGCTAAACACACTCCTAGGATGGCCAATCTCCATAGTCCCATCCCCGTGCATCTGCTCATTCTTTCCTTAAACCAAGCATATACTTGGGTTCAAGAGGAGAGTTGCAAATGAAAACTATTTTCTCTAGCTTGTCTCCTCCTTCCCTTGAAGAGCATTATTTACTACCCCTCCCCCTCCCCCTGGTTCTTGCCTTCCTATGCCCAGCAACCTCTCCTTCCAGAAAGGCTCCCTAACCCCTGGGGTCAATTATCACTTCTTCAAAGCAGCCAAGCTAATCCATTTATCTCTGACCAATCAAGACAGAGCACTAGAGGGATGAATTTCGGCTTACAGACAAGAAAGTCTTATAACTTCTTGTCTGTACATTCTAGAATAAATTCAACAATACCATAGTGATGCATTTGTCATTACCATTCTACTGAGTCCTTTAATCCTAGTTTCATGGCTTTTATTTCTCCTGTTATTAACTAATAACCTCTTCCAATGTTAACCTATGGGCTGGGGATCTGCAATGGAAAAAGGAACTGAGCAATTTTTCCAATACCGGGGCCTATAAAACAGGTTATATAGGGACCCTGCTTTATACCTATGTGACCCCCCCATCTCTGGAACACATAGGAAAGACTTTAGGAGTTCTGAATATATCAAAATATTGCAGATCCTCATTTCTCAGTGCTCCTAGCACAAACGTCGATTTTAGGAAGCACTTTACTACAATGTGGGGAGTGAAATGTGCAATTTGACTAACCCCAGGGCATATAAAAACCTCTTTATAAGGATTCTGCTTATCAATACCTAACTTCCCTACCCCTGGGACACCTAGGAGAGACCCTAGGGGCACCTACCACGCCCAAACATTGTAGCTTCTTAATTTGTAAGTGCTCCAAACACCAAAGTCGAATTTGGGCACAATCTGCATTTTAAAAGCAGTCCTGCAACACAGGGCTGCCTTTAAACTGACCTCAGGCTCAAGCAGTGCATACATGCAAGTGCAGAAAAGGCTGCTGGCCACTAAACTTCACTCCGCTATTATATACTAGGGACTTAAATGTAGTTTCAATCCCCCTGCCCTTTTATATACTAGGGCCTTACAGGGGAGGCCATGCCAATCACAGAAGTACCCTAACCCATAGTGTATCCTAGTGTATGTAGGTGTTTTCATTGCATTATAAGTGTCTCTTTCAGCATAGCACTGACCTTGGGCCTGGTTAGACAGAGCCCATGATCAGGCAGAGTCAGTTACCACCAGTACCAGTCAGCAAAAAGTTGTTGGGGGGTGACCAGGGTACAGAATGACCTTGCAACAATAACAAACACATACACCTACTCTGGTGACTGTGCCTGTAGTTAAGATCTGTAGGCAAGCAGTAAATTCTACATCTGCCTAGTTTTCACAAATCACTATTGAACAATATGATTACATTAATTGAATTCATTGCCCTGGACAAGGAAACCTGCAGATGATGGGTCATGAACTTCTCAAAGCCAACAGGTCAAATATCCTCTCTGTAAGATGTTGGTGCTAAAGACAACATACACTTGAAAGAAATTTGCTGCTGCCTGGCCTTTTTCTAACAGAAGATTTTTTTAAAAGCATCACATTTTCAAAAGATCTTTTGTAAATTACCAGAGAAGAGCCACAAATCACAACATAATATGCAATAAAAATGTCTCATACCAGTATGGCAACTTACACAAACACAGACAGACGATGCGTTATCAGTACAGCATTAGGAGAAAAGTGCAACAGACGATCATGCAATTGAGAGACCATTACACATAATACCTCCATCGGGGACACACTTTGTACATTATGCATTATTGTCATGAATGCAAAGCATATTGTTATAAATGAAAAATACATTGACACGTCATATAGTATTTTCAGGCATGCAAAGTAAGGCAGGCTTCACATTATTGCAATGGACACATTCCACAAGGTAGCACAACGAACCCATTTTCTTTTTCTATAAAATATTAAATTGTATTTTGCTGCATTGTGGTATTTTGTATTATGATACCCTCTGGCATGCACTGAAAACTAAAATGCATCTAAGAGCAAAAGCAGGTAACTGAGCAACGTTCCAAAAGACTATGTCAGAAAACCAAGAAACTACACCAGGTAAGTCTTAAACGATTGGCATAGAAATATTGAACATAATGGTTGGCAAGTATTATATTATGATGCTTAGAGAGATAAGTTAGAAATCCAAACTCATTACCATGAGTATCAAAAAAGACCTAAGCGAGGAAGGCCTCTCTAATGGAGAACTCACATCACAACTAAATATGAATTAAACATTACATACTATCAAAAGCAGTTATTTTTCTCCAAATTAACATAACCAAGCAAATACAGAGAGTGAGAAGTCTCTCTGAAACAGATTTCGAACCATTAAGGAAGCACGGGTGCTATTATAAAAGGATATTTTTAACACATTACATTGGCATTTCGGATGCAACATGCAATCATATATTAATTGAGGCGTTTTCTCATGCAAATAATATAATATAATGTTACTAAATCCTGCACGCTCTGGAGAAGTTACCCATACGTATGCTATCGGGTCTTCTGTCCTATATGGATATCTGCATAGGGAAAGCCTAAACTCCATTTTCAACTGTGCTGGGGGATTCTTGTGTGCAGTATATTAGTTGGTCAAAATGTGTATACCTACTTAACGTTTTAACCAAACGTATTACTAACCTTCCAAACTACAGGTGAAGGATGGACCAAGAACCATGCATGTGATACATTCCATGCAATGGCGAGGCAAGCAAAAGAAAATGGGGAGGGAGGAATGGTCAGATAAGAAGAATCATATATGCGTTTGAGAGTTTGTCCAGAGGGAGGGCATGACAAGCCTAGGGTAAAGAGCAGCCAGCATAGAGGCTTCCTTCAGTACAGCCTCCCTACACTGGTGAGCGGTGTTGGTCTGAACGGTGAGTGTATAAGGGAAGGCCAGCAAGCATTATGTAATGTGGGGGACATGGATGTGCTTCTTGGATGTGTTGTAAATACTCTTGATTAATTAAACCTACACATCTAGGTACCACGGTCAGAATCTATAGGACGAACTAACCACATTGTTGACTACCTTGGAGAATTAGATCATCTGCTTGTCCTAAGAACAGGCAGTGTGAATTACCTGAGACCACTAACATCTTCTCTGTGGAAAGCCAGACTCTTGCTAGCAGTAAATTGTGATATGGCAGTGCTCCGCTGGTTTACAGGAGAACCTGAGTTGGTCTTTCTATTTATGGCAATGGTACTCTTGGACAACATTAGCAGGAAATCAGAAAATCCAGTCTTTCTCTTGCCTGCTTTGAGGTATGGAGTAGTCCCACTATACAGTTCTGCAAGATATTGAAATATTTTCTTCCCTCTTTTTTCTCAGTATAGGTTCCGAGGACCCGCCAGAATTGCTCCATTGTTAAGCACTCCAATACTATACAGACAAAGCCTGCCTAATCCGTGGGACAGCAAAGGGCAGCTTAAAGAAATTGTGGGCTTAACTTTAATAAGTATTTTGGGGGTCAAATAGGCCCTGCACAGCTGGGGATATTAATCACAGCTGTCCAAGGCCCGCAAAGCTGCACTGTCACAGAGGCCCTGCTGAGGTGGTACTCAATCCTCCAACCCCCACCCTGAGAGAAACAGGAGGGGCATAACTGCTGATGCTTTAAAAGCGTTCAGGGATTCCCGAAGCATGGGGCACGTGTGTGTTGCCCGGGCCATGTCCGGCAACTCCCAGGCCAGGGGCTAGCCTGCCTGCGCTAGTCCGCGGCCGGAAAAGGCTGGGCTGGGCCTCAACTCTTGGCTTTGAGATCTGCCATTGGCCTGCTTGCAGGTACTCTGAACCACCAAATCAAGATCCTGCAAAAGTAAGTGGGCAGTTTCATAGACTACCCATATCTTGTTTTGTACTATCCTGTGACGAGTCTGTGTGGGTATTCCATGGTATTATTCACAACATCTACTCTGCAGGTATAATGCCCCAATACCTGTCATTATGGGAAAAAGGAAGGCGACAAGTAATAAATCTATAACATGCGGTAATCCAACCACAAGAGATCCATTCTTGACAAGAACTGTGAGTGTTGTAACAAAGGAGATTGACTTGGCTGAGAGCCAGCTACTCTTTCTTTTTTTAAAAACTTTATTTATTCAATTTTTCACACAGTAACTGAGTGGTCGTACATAGAGTTCAACTACGACGCCGCCACTCTCAACGCACTCAATGCCGGCCGGACCCACGCCTGCTGCCGAGCCACCCCGAGACGCACCCACGGACCCTTCACCTGCTGCACCTGCAAGTTCACCTGCCTCCGAACCTGCCCCGCACCCGCCAAGACAAACACCAGCAGCAACCACCTCAAGTGCATCCTGATCAACACCCGTTCCACAGACAGGCCGTGGAACTCTGGAACCTCCTCGACGCTACATCACCGGACGTCGCCTTCCTCACGGAAACCTGGATGAATGCCTCCTCTGGACCCGACATCGCCATCGCCATCCCGGACGGGTACAAGATCATCAGGAGGGACCGCATAACCAGACCGGAGGTGGCATCGCCATCGTCCACAGCAACACCATCCGCATCACGACCGACGCCAACGACTCCTTCGCCGCAGCCGAACATCTCCACTTCCAGATTCACACCGACCCTAAGACGACCCTCAGAGGCACCCTCGTCTACAGACCCCCGGGACCACGCACACAATTCAGTGAAGACATCTCAGACTTCATCAGCCCGCACGCCCTCCCCTCCACTGACTACATCCTCCTCGGGGACCTCAACTTCCACCTGGAGAACAACAAGGACCGCAACACCACCGCCCTGCTGGAAAACCTCGCCAACCTCGGACTCAAGCAACTGGTCAACACCCCCACCCACTACGCCGGCCACACGCTTGATCCCATCTTCTCTTCCAGCAAGTACATCACCTTCAGCCATGCCACCGGACTCCACTGGACCGACCACAGCTGCGTCCACTTCAGCTTCAAAAGATTCACGACCCACCACCACCCGCAACAGGTACCTCCCAGGAATTGGAGCAAGATCACCGCAGGCCAGCTCACCACCTCCCTCAGCCAGAGCCCACCCGCCAACACAACGGACCCCAACGAAGCAGCCCGCAACTTCACACAGTGGCTGACCGCCTGCGCCGACGACCTCGCGCCACTAAAGAACCCTCCCAGCAGACCCAGAAGCAAGAAGGCATCCTGGTTCACCGACGACCTCAAGGACTCCAAGAAGACCTGCCGCACCCTCGAGAAAGCCTGGCTCCTCGACCGGACCACCGACAACATGACCGCCCTCAAACACGCTACCCGCAAGCATCACCAGCTCATCCGCACCACCAAGAAGAAATCCCTGAAGGAACGACTGGACAACAACGCCCACGACAGCAAAGAGCTCTTCACTATCGTCAAGGAGTTCTCCAACCCCAGCACCGGCACCAACGACATCACTCCGTCACAAGACCTCTGCGACTCCCTCGCCTTGTTCTTCCACCGCAAGATCGCCGACATCCACAACAGCTTCGGCGCCCCACCCACGCACTCAACCGTCGAACCAACGCCCCCCACCGCCACACTTCGCACCTGGACCACGGTGACCACCGAAGACACAGCCCGCACGATGAACACCATCCACTCCGGATCACCGACCGACCCCTGCCCACACCACGTCTTCAACAAGGCCGACTCCACCATCGCACCCCAACTCCGGAACATCATCAACGCCTCCTTCAACACCGCCACCTTCCCGGAGAGCTGGAAGCACGCCGAGATCAGCGCCCTCCTGAAGAAACCTACAGCGGACCCCACCGATCTCAAAAACTTCCGCCCCATCTCGCTCCTCCCTTTTCCTGCTAAAGTCATCGAGAAGATCGTCAACAGACAGCTGACCACCTTCCTCGAGACGAACGGATCCCTCGACCCCTCGCAGTCCGGCTTCAGAGCCAACCACAGCACCGAGACCTCCCTCATCGCAGCCACCGACTACATCTGGACCCTGCTCGACAAGGGGGAAACAGTGGCCCTCATCCTCCTGGACCTCTCCGCTGCGTTCGACACGGTCTGCCACCGCACCCTAGTCCAGCGCCTCAGCAACATCGGTATCCAAGAGAAGGCACTGGAGTGGATCATCTCGTTCCTCGCCGGAAGAACACGAAGAGTCCGCCTCCCCCCGTTTCGCTCCGAGGCCACCGAAGTCATCTACGGTGTCCCGCAAGGATCTTCACTCAGCCCCACCCTCTTCAACATCTACATGAAACCTCTCGCAGCCATCGCACGCAAGCACAACCTCAACATCATCTCTTACCGCCAGAACCTGCCTACACGAAGGGATGAAAGACGTCGCCGAGTGGATGAAGGACAGCCGCCTGAAACTGAACTCGGACAAGACGGAAGTCCTCATCCTGGGATCTTCGCCCTCCGCCTGGGACGACTCCTGGTGGCCCCCAGCCCTGGGCACCGCACCCAAGCCAACCGACCACGCACGCAACCTGGGCTTCATCCTGGACCCCTCCCTCTCGATGACCAGACAAGTCAACGCCGTCTCCTCATCTGCTTCAACACCCTGCGTATGCTTCGCAAGATCTTCCCCTGGATCCCGACCGAGACCAGGAAGACTGTCACCCAGGCACTCATCAACAGCCAACTGGACTACGGAAACGCCCTCTACGCCGGAACCACAGCCAAGCTACAGAAAAGACTCCAGCGCATCCAGAACGCCTCCGCCCGACTCATCCTGGATGTCCCCCGACGCAGCCACATCTCCAGCCACCTGAGGAACCTGCACTGGCTCCCCATCGACAAGAGGATCACGTTCCGGCTCCTCACCCACGCACACAAGTCTCTCCACGACCTGGGCCCCAAGTACCTCAACGACCGCCTGACCTTCTACACGCCCACCCGCCAGCTACGGTCCACCAGCCTCGCCCTCGCAGCCGTACCATGCATCCGAAGAGCCACCGCCGGAGGAAGATCCTTCTCTTACCTGGCTGCCAAGACTTGGAACTCCCTCCCCATCTACCTTCGGCTGACCCAGGACCATCTCGCTTTCAGGAAACAACTCAAGACCTGGCTGTTCGAGCAGTAGCATACCCCTCCCCCCAAGCACCTTGAGACCCTCCTGGGTGAGTAGTGCGCTATACAAATGGCATGATTGATTGACTGATTGAACAACATATCACCATTCAGCATGTTTCCAATTTGTATCTGGGTCCTATACACACATCGTAATTATATATTCAGTTATGATACAGCAGGTTTTTTGACATCATACGTAGCTAGAGTGTTGCACCATTATCAACTTTATGTTTTGCTACTATTATCCAATCCATTGCCCTGAGCATTTCCATTTCCCGTTGGGTTTAACAACTTCCTGCATAACTCTCTCCAGAGTGCAATGTCCTCATCTAACTTCTCATCTTTCCGACAGTGATAGTTGTCGCAATTTATTGGCCATTCTCTGCTTCTTGAGTTGCGGTGACAGTCCAAGGAGGCATTGTTTCGGTTTGGGCTCTCCCAAAGTCCCCACCCCTACCCGGATCCTTGATAATACATTGATCCAGTACTGCTGAACCTCTGGACATTCCCACGCCAGGTGCATAAACCCAGAGTGGGCACTTTTACATCTAGGACATTCATGTGGATGGCTGGCATCTACGCAGTGGAGCCTCACAGGGTCATGTACACCAGCTGCAAGAAGTTATTATGCAGCAGCTTCAAGTGGGCATTGCAAAATACCTTGCGTGTTAATGCACATTCCCTCATCCAGCTTTTTTCCTCTAATGAAACCTGCAGGTCCTCATTCCATGCATCCCATGCCTCAAGGGCTAAGGACCCAGAATCCACTCTCAGGGCTTTATATAGCAGCGACACAAGCCTGCGCCTGCTGCCACATGTTAACAGTATATCAAGCGTCTCGGTTGTCTGTGGCATAGTTGGACATGTGAGCCACGTAACCCTGGCCAGTTCCACTAGGCCCGCATATTGGCTATACTGCCCCTGTCCCAGGTCAAATTTCTCGCATGCCTGTTCAAAAGTGATAAAAGTGTAATTTATATATGAGTCCACTAGAACCATGCAACCCCCCTTACTCCAAGCCAGGAAGGACATTGTCGAGACATGTTCTCTACCATTCTTCACACTGAGGCTAACTGCCAGATAGGTAACTCTGGGTGGAATGGATCCCTCCCAAGCACCTGTTCCACGCACTTCTGCCATATAAATGCAGTTTGTCGGCCTATGTATGGGAGTTCCGTACTCACACCTGCACCCTCCATTAGCATGACGGGTAGAATCTCTGGCTGCACCCGTTCGCTAAGTAGACGTTACTCCCAGTTGTCACCCTCATCTAACCATTGTGCTGCGTGCTGAAGGTGCGCCGCATAGTGATATGGGATAAATCTGAGTAGCCCCCAGCCCCCCTCTTCATATTGCTTATGGAGAAGCTGGGATTTTCATCTAGATTTTCTTACCAAGTTCTAGAATCCCAGGTCAGGTCGACTGAACCTTTTTCCCTGTCTTAAAAGCTTGGAGGGAAGATCTTTGTTAGCATATCATTAAACTCAAATGACCACTGACTACAAAATGGAATTTTTAAGGATTTATTCCATAGCCAAAAATAATTGGATGTACAAACCTCTCAGCAAAAGATTCAGGAAATAAACCAGAACTAATACATACATGATCCTACGCAGGATCATTAGGCAAAGAATTACAATTCCAACTCGAGTCCTTGACTGCATTTACAAAAGGAAATATACATTTTGGTTAGGCTATCCCTACACTGACTCTAAGGTGACATCCCTACTTAGCATTGTAACCAGGCAAGAATAAAGGTGTCAGCAGTGAAGACTTCCTAAGAAGTACATTCACTTTCCCATAAGTAGATTCTAACTACCAAGCTCGTTCTAAGATGCTCCTTCCTACACCCTACTCTGCCTTGAGTTCACAATCTACCTACATCTTGCTTTTCTCAAAGTCCGTACTCTGTCTCTAGTCTGCTCTCCGCTAGAACCCACTCAAATCTGAATCTCCACCCTCTGGTGCTGTCCCTAATACAAAACCCCAAAAACAGTCGACACGCCTTCAGGCACGCACCTCTGGCAGGTGTGGGTCTTCGGATTTTTCCAGTATGGCTCCTCTCCATCAAGCGTCCGCTGGAGTGTCCTTAGGTCCCAGGCACCTTCCCCGCTAAATGTTGCACTCCCAAATTCCTTGGCATCCTTTCTGCACTCGTGCCTACCAACCTAACTCCTAAACAATGGTTCTTTCTACCTAACGAGGCCCGTGGCCTTGTACCTGCAGGCTGATGTACGTGAGAAGAAGCCTTGCAACATTCGAAGTTACAATTCAACATTTGCTGAGGACAGCCTTTCCCAAGAATAAGAAAACATTTTCGTCAACTAAAGCTAACCAAGGAAAAATACAATTAGGCCTCTACTGGCTTCATCACATTTCAGGCCCTTATACATTGAATGCATTTTTAACACGTCATAACATTACATTTCATCGTTCTAAACGTTAATTCTATTTTCAATGCAAGCAAGGCATCCTTTCATATTAAAACCTAGGTTAATTTACTCATTAATAACCATATGTATTTTCTACAAAGGCAAATTACAATTAATGCAACATTTCACCTGTGACTACATTTTCTAAGTTATTCAAACTTCTATTATTGTTAAGGCACTATTTTATCTATGATTAATAAACACTCCATTACTTATTGCACTGATCCCAGGGCCAAAAGTTACAATTCTAAACTACATTAGTGAAAAGTCCTCTAGATATGTGGGTGCTGACTACGAGTGATTATAATGCACCCCTACAACTTTCAAAATACCATGGCGCTCTTTCACTTACAAAGGACCTGTAGCACTACACTACAACGTCTCCCCACCCAAAATAGGGATATTAGTATTGAGTTCAATTGCCAAATACCTTCATGGGGATAGCGCACAGTGCATTTTGTAAGGCGTACAGCCATCTAGGCAACACCACCATTTTTGCCACAGCTATTGTGCCCATGAAGGACAGTGGCAACGTGTTCCAGAATTCTACTGAGTGCCTCAGGGACTGCAATACTCCATTCATGTTCAGTTGAAGTATTTTGGCGTCCCCGTGTGCTACCTGTACACCCAGATACCGAAAGTGGCCTGTCTCCCATATCAGTCCCAGTCAGGCAACTCCTTCAATCTGCGTTCTCTTAGCCCTGCCAGTGGGAACACCAATGGCTTTTGCCTGTTAATGCACAATCCTGAATATGCTGCTAAGTAATCCAGCAGTTGCAGGAGTTTCGGAACTGCCTCTCATGGGGATGTGACGTAGAACAGCGCGTCATCCATATATAGGGAGATAAGGTGAGTAACATTCCTGATTTGTATACCCCAGCGGTCTAAATCTCGTCTGGACCATACCGCCATAGGCTCTATGGCCAGAGCAATAAGTAGGGGAGACAGGGGGCATCCCTGCAGCGTACCCCGCTCAAACGACCACTGCACTGACCTGGTTTGACCCAGTCGCACCCTGACAGCTGGTTTTGTGCACAGTATTCTGTAGTGATTGAGTCCAGTAGGCAAGATGTAGATTTATTGAATTTAATTGCAGGTAGTTGAGTTGTAGAGATACAGCCCCACCAGGAGCAGTCTGCCTGCTGCTCATCCCATTCTCCAACTGTTTCACTCAAGCATCGAGGCACCCAACATTCCATTCAAGACCATCACACCAACATTCCATGTTTCACATTCACACTGGCCGAGTAGCTTGGGAGAAAGTAACAGGGAGTAACCAGATAATTATAATACAGATTAAAACATACCTTTCCTTCTTCCACAAAACAATAAGAGAAACCGCAAAGAAGAAAAAGGTTCAAACAAGGAGAACCCCAAGAAATAGAAAAATGGAACAGGGGAGAAAAATCAAGAAGAAAGTGAACCTAAACGTAAAGGGATAATAGCAAAGATGCCAAGAAAATCAAACATGAGAATAAATACCGGAGATATGCAAGAGTAAGTACAAAAGAAAATGAAAAATAAGGTTAAGACCGAAGTACCAGAGAAACGGAAAGAAAATACAGAGAAAGTATACAAGAAATGTACAGAAAGTACATGTAAGAAAAAAACATTGTAGATGAGATGCAAAGATAAATATAGATAAAATATATAGTGTCCACCCATCATCCTCCTAATTATTATTTTTAGAAAACATTAGAAATGGGTGATGGACACCCGAACTGACTTTCCCCAAAGTACAGGTAAATAAATGGACCAGAAACATGGAACATCTGCACCAAACATTAACACAAAAAATAGTTAAGAGGAAAGAAAAAAAATGTTGACTGCTAACCATACAGTCAAAAAGGCCTAGGGACAGACAATCATGAGTGCGGCAAACTAGTTCACACAACAAAGATACACAAGGGACTCGTACCTATTAGAACCCCTAATAAAAGTCTAGTAACTTGAACAGAAGAGCAGAACACATGGGACTCTGACCCATTATAACCCCTATGTGGAGGTTAGAAACATGCACTGAACAGTAGAACACACGGAACTCATCCCATTAGAACCCCTATGTGGAGGTTAGAAACGTGCACAGAACAATGTAACACATGGGACTCGTACCCATTAGAACCCCTATGTGGAGGTTAGAAACGTGCACAGAACAATAGAACACATGGGACTCGTACCCATTAGAATAGGAAAACATGGGGCTAGAACCCAAAACCCCTTAACTGAAAAAGTTGTGTTAAATGAGACTAAAACCCATTAACTGTGTTGAATGGGACTAAAACCCATTAACTGTGTTGAATGGGACTACAGCACCCAACAACAATCCTGTGCAGGATAAACAAGAACATGTAAATACTGCAAATATAGCATCAAAACAACATACAGAACTAGAGGCAGGAATACAATTGAGAACATGACCGAATGAAGACAAAAATGACAAAAGACAACAGAATCCAGAAAGCTGCGCCCCGGGGAGCGGGAGTGGGACAAGGGCCCTGTGAGCTCTTTCTATTGCAAACATGTATGACAGTCCCTTGTGTTGCAGCTGTGTACGAATCCAATGCTCTTGGAACTGTTCAGCTGCTCTCTGCTCTGCTTTTTCCAGTATACCCAGCACGCGGATGTTGCTGCGTCTTGCCCTTCCCTCTGCCTCTTCTGTGCAGCTCTCCGCACCCTCATAGCCACAGACATCTGTCCCACTTGCTTTTGAGTGTTACCACTTCCCTTTTCAGCTCTGTCATATCCGTTTTGGCATTCATAACTTTTTCAGCCACCTTGAGGAGGTCCGCTTGTACTAGGCTTACATCTATAGACATGGTGTCTATTCGGCCCTCAAGCACCTTCCTAGAAACCTGGATAATTGCCATGAGCTCTGCTCTGGGGGCTCCAGGCCCCCCTGACTCTTGATCCGTCCCTCCTCTGTCTGGTCAGTCGCTGGGGGGGTGCCTCAGAGTGGTGTATTACGTAATGGTGTAAGCTCCGGCCGGCTTCTGGGCCCTATCTTTGCCCATTATGCTCCCGGATGTG
Organism: Lissotriton helveticus; assembly: GCF_964261635.1. Classification (NCBI taxonomy): domain Eukaryota; kingdom Metazoa; phylum Chordata; class Amphibia; order Caudata; family Salamandridae; genus Lissotriton; species Lissotriton helveticus. The sequence goes on along the minus strand of NC_136072.1, from coordinate 747,184,491 downwards.
TTCTCGCAGTGTGCCCGCCATGGAAGTCTGTGTTGTCACTGATCCACCTCACGGGGAGCCCACTCCTCCGCCAGACCAGCAAGCGCAGCTCCTCCCTAGTACGAGTTCAAATTTCTGCAGGCCCCTTGTTAGAAATATGATTTCAGGTTAGCTAGGGCATGCCCCTAAGCCAGGCATAAACCACCACTCTAGCAGGGCAAAAGAGTTACACGTTGAAGATAACCCCTGCTCACCACCTTGGTAGCTTGGCAGAGCAGTCAGGCTTATCCCAGAGGCAATGTGTAAAGCGGTTGCGCAACACACTCACACAGCAGCGACACACTAGGCACACCACAAAAGAAACTCTACACAAGGTTATATAAAAAATAACCTTTGTATTACTCATGAAACACATTAGAGCATAGTCACACATATACACTGTGCCACCTGGCACTAGGTATTACTTTACAGGGGATTATATATTCATTACAGGACCAATCAGGCCACCGTCATAACAATTAGAACATACAAGTAATAAAACAACCAGTAACTACCGGTAAACACTGTACGTGACATACAAAATATTATGCATAAACCATATTAGGCATACATTCTAAACTACCAGTGCACCACAGTAACACTAAGAAGGCGCACACATCCCCTCAGGGCCTTAAGACCAACCAAAACATAAGGTGACCACCAGGCTGGCTGGCCTTCTTCGGGGGCCCATCTTGGGCTTCTCTGCAATGCACTTCATCCCAAAGTCAGGGATCTCCTAATCGTATGTTCATCAAGCAGCTGCCCACAATCGTGCGGTGCAGCTGCAAACTCCGATCCTTGCCCTTGAACTCAGGGCAACACCAAAAAGTGACCCTGGGCAGTCTCGGTCCCCGAGGGGGAGGGAAGCTGATACCTTGCTCACCCTCCTCTGCCCCGGCCCAGAATGGGTAAGGCTCTCGCCCTCACGGCGATCGGAGCTCACATGACAGAAAGCCCCAAATGCGCAGAAGCTCAGCCCCACTCACCATTCCTTAGGGGTTGAGCGAGTTTTGTGGCAGTCGCCCCACCACTGAGGGCTCAGACTCCTGTGCTCCTCTGTCTTGCGGTCTGGAGCACGAGCCTGCTTCACCCGGCTTGAACCAGGTCGTGCCTCGCTTCCATCTGCTTCCTCAGCATCTGACAGTCGTTAAAGGTAAAGAGCAAAGTCTTCGTTGTATCTGTCTCCTTCTCTGGGCAACACGAGGGGCTCCCACCGGCCACACGGAAGTCGCACCCACCTCCAGGTACATGCTTGCCTTCCTCTCAGAGGCAGCTAACTGTGGATGCGAGGCTCTGCATCCTTGGGCTATCAGGCCCCACCCCAACCAGGCTTCTCCTGCCTGACATCCTGCAACTCCGATTCCCGTTTCCGGCCACACCCGGGGTCCCTCCTTCATGGCACGGCGGCTACCGTCATTGTCAAGGAAGAAGCCCACTCCTCAGGCTCCGGTTAGGGAAATGCGGTGCTCAGCCTGCCTCCCCCTTCCTAAGCACAATCAGGGACCAGACGGTGCTCTTTCCCAGGAATCCACAAGGCCAGAGCTGGGCACAGGCAGGCCAGCACATAGGGACCCCCAAGAGTCAGCAGCTGAGTATCCCGGTGGTTCCTCCTGGCAGTCTGGCAGCCCCAAGTCCACAGTAAGCACCCAACAGCCCTTTTCATGGGGTCACAGCCCCAATATTTATAACACATAATGTCTTTGGTCTCCCACTGGCACAGGGCTGTGTGCCCAGGCCAAACCAATTCTGGCGGGTACCTCCATACATTTGTTTACAGTGCACAAACACCCTCATTGTTAGTGTAGGCTCTGGCCCCAGACACACCACAAGGGAGCAGAGCCAGCATTGTGGAAGGCAGGCACAGTCCTATTCAGGCCCAGGTGCTACTCTTCCCACTACTCCAAATGCAGATTGACCTATTCAGCCAAACACTGACTCACCCAGCCTCTCTGGAGCCACTGCACATCCTCAGACCCTGTCACTCCAGAGCCAAACATGCAATACACATCAGGCAGGCACAAAGACACATAGCACACAGAAATGCCCACTTCTAAAAGTGGCATTTCGAAAATAGTGATAATAAATCTGTGAATACCATTATGCAGCATTTATTACCACTATTCTAAACATACCCCACTTGATCACGCTACTCCTCTCATATCAGGGATTACCACTGAAACACATATCGGGGAATCCCCAATGCATTCTTATGAGAGGGCAGCCTCCAAGTAGTGAGAAACCAAAATGGCTGTTTGTCACTACCATGACATGCCACACAGTCAAGGCAAATGTCCTACTTTTTACCTACAGCGCACCCTGTCTTCAGGGCTAGCTAGGGCCTACCTTAGGGCTAACTGATATGTAGTAAAAGGAGAGTCACAGATGTGGCACCCACTTTATGTGCCACGTCACAGCGGCAGTAAACTGTGCACCCAGGGCCTGCAAAGGCAGAGGCCTGAGACAGGTTTGAAACGCTATTTTGGTGGGTGGTGCAAGCAGCGCTGCATGCCCACCAATAGCATTTAATTTACTGGCCTTGGGTATCTGAGATACCACTTTACAAGGGACTGATCTGTAAATTAAACATGCCAAACAGGTGTGGACCATTCTTACCATGTTTACCGTAGAGAGCACATGCACTTTACACTGGACAGCAGTGATAAAGTACCCAGAGTCCAAAGACCACCAACACCAGGTGAGAAAAAAATACAAGGAGAAAAGCAAAACGTTCAGGGACTACCCTGCAAAAAGGGCCAAGTCCAACGCCCCACCACCAGGGGTCGTGCGGCTGCCCTCTCAATTTCACAGTTGCAGGGATGGCCCTACTACTGCTGCCGAGCACCAAGGGCGGGCGCCTCAAAGTCCCCCTGTTCACAGGGATCGCTGCTATTTATCAGCCCTTCATCCAACGCTGCTGACGAGTATTGGGGTTAACAGACTGGATATTCCACAGCCAATGTCTTTGCCCAGTAATGGAAGTCCGCCTGCCCCAATATACAACCTCTATAGGGCATGCTCCCTCCTTGATCCTCTAACTGATGCAGGGGGTTCAGTATTTCAGCTAGCCACACTCGCGTAGAAGTGGGATCCTTGGCTTGCGCTTCTTGATAAGGTTAGTCAGGGTTCAAGCTCGGTGTAGGCTAAGTGATCACAACCTGCTGCCCCACCGTGGGGCACCACAGCTGGGTTGGCAGAATGTGACTCCCCTTGTGGTCCTTTTCAGCCCACCCGCTCTGTGTGACTCATCATTCCAGAGGGCTGGGGGGGCCTCTAATGCGCAGCGTCCTTCAGCCTCCGCTCTCCGGGCCAAGCCACAGGCCAGCTGGAGTCAAGCTAGCCGGGCTGATGAGAGGTGTTACCTCGAAACCGGTCCGGTCCTCGGATGCTTGATTCCGTTCTGGGAAGGACATGGCTTTTGTAGTTCGGACTGGACTGTTCCCATGGGGCAACAGGGTCAGCGCTGATTTGCATATCGCCATTGTCTAACCCAGGGTGGTGTGGAGTGGAAAAACAATGGATTTGGGCCCAGATCTTTGGACTGGGGTGAATGTGTGACATTGATCCACATTCTGTCCATCATTGTTGTGTTTGCAGTTACCGCTCTAAGTGTACTGGGGATGCTCAGACGTGAGTCCCAGGCACTCCACACCACTGGAGTCAAGCTAGCCGGGCTGATGAGAGGTGTTACCTCGAAACCGGTCCGGTCCTCGGATGCTTGATTCCGTTTTGGGAAGGACATGGCTTTTGTAGTTCGGACTGGACTGTTCCCATGGGGCAACAGGGTCAGCGCTGATTTACATATCGCCATTGTCTAACCCAGGGTGGTGTGGAGTGGAAAAACGATGGATTTGGGCCCAGATCTTTGGACTGGGGTGAATGTGTGACATTGATCCACATTCTGTCCATCATTGTTGTGTTAGCAGCCACTGACACCCCCAATGAGTGCACGGGGCACACAGGCGAGGGGCACAGGGGTAGTAGAAGGGACCCCACCAGCGCTCCCATTTGGCGGTCGCAGTCCGCAAGCTCAGCAGGTGCCCACATCGGGCCCGCAACGGAATGCACCGCCCCAAGTCGGGAACACCTCGGCAGCGCTCACCTCATCTGTCCCTGCTACCAGAGTGGTCTGGCACTCACACAGCCAATGTCACCAATACTGTTCAGGGTGTGAAGGGGAAGCACCGTAACCCAGCAACTCCCCTCAGGCCCAGGCAGGGGAGTCGCATCGAGGTCCCGTCTCCAGGGGGCGCTCGCCACAAGCCCAATTGCTGTCCCTACGCACTTCTCCATCCCCGCCACCACGGGACTCGCAGAGCCTCCAAGCTCGGTTCCAAAAGTTCCATGAATCAGAGCTCGTTTTTTCCTATGTTATTCGGCAGGTTTCAGCCACAGCGTGCAGGATAAAAGCAGGATTTCAGGAATATGGACTGGTAGCTCAAGAGGCTCACGTCCTGTTGGTCATGTTGCTTGGCCATGCCCCAGAGACATCTATTATTAAGGTTGCATTGGATAGTCTCTCCTTTTACATCAGACTTAAGCCCAGTGAGGAACACTCAGTTTCTCTGTCACCCGCACCATCTCCAGCTACTTGTGATTGATCTCCCCCTGCTTGTCATCCATATGTTCTTGTTCTTGCCAGTGTTCCCTCATTGTTAAATTCTAATCAGGAGTCAACCAATCAGCTCTAGAATAGGGTGTCGCATTGGCTGGTCATCCACTCTAACTACAACTTACAGGACTATAAGAATATTTTGTTGGCCTGTTGGATTGGGACCTTTACTAAGTCTATTCAAGGGGACTGTATCAGTGTGTGGTGAAGTATTTTTGTAATAATAGTCTTCAGTCAGGAATACTTCAACTACTGTGTTTATTAGCCACAGCTCCAGCATTCTCGGAGTAACTGTCTAACATAGAATCTCTTAACTAGAAACCCACACAGAACATTCTACATTCCAATGACATAATATTGTGATGCAATGGACCCAAGATCACCACAATATCTGCCTTCTTTACAACAAATGAAAACAGAACAAATAGTAAATAAAAAGACATTGCATCAATACATCAATTACATTAAGATGCAGTCATATATAATAAAAGCGAAACATCAATCATGAAACCTCAGAGGTTTGATAATGTTTTGTCTACTACTCCTACACTCAGGTTCAGGATAAAAAGAACACCTTGGTTCAGAAACATCAATATCAAAAGAGGAAGATGAAAAAGGAACAACACAAGAATGCAAAGACGATTTAAATGAAACGCAAGGATTGTGGGGAGAAACATCATGAGTATGCACCTTCACCACTCTTCCCTTATTCCACCATTCATTTCTGCTAGTTCTCACTGCATTCCTAGTCACAACCTCAATTCTGACTTGAATTGCATTCCTACCTGTTAAAGCAGGTTGTAATTGCAGCTTTGCAGTGATGCAGTCCAAATATTTCAGCAACGAAATCTGGGACTAGAAACGTCTTACTATCAATTTAAAATGCAGAAAAGCTACATATGCATGAGCTACCTGTTCATTTTTATATTTACAAAACCGGCAACTAACATGTTCTCTTTTGTACTTCCAAGGTTGTGTGACTTCTCCCTTGTCGAATAAACCAAAGCAAGGATTAAGGAACTTCATGTTCATTCCATGGGGAGGGAAAGCTCATGATGGGGTGGTCTCGCAGCTTTCAGTGACCACATTTCTTCAGGCCTTGTTTTTAAAGGTCTTAAAATCGATTTTCATCTGCACTTTTTAATTTGCAACAGAATCTTAATGCAGTTGCATTCTGTGCCACCAACTGGTCGATTTGTTAACCTCCAGATGACGTTGGTTGTAGTTTGGCTATTGATGTTGTCAAAAACTGCTCTCTATAATTTGTATTGAGGCAGCATTAGCCGAATGTTAAATTGGCCTGTAAGTGTTTTCAATCATAAGTTAATGCGGGAAGAAATGTTACCTTTATTATATTATAAAATGGTAATATATTTGCCCATCGATTATTTTGAAACACCAACTTCAGTGATACAGTTTTTTTGTTAAAATGCTTGAACATGCAACTTGAATTTGCCTCATGTTTGAAACTCTGCTCCTACGTATTTATGAGCTTGTGACTCCTGGATAAAAAATATTTCAAAGGTATCCTTAGCAGGGAGTTTGTTTTGCAAGTCTTTTCCAACAATTCATTTTGGCAGGTCACTATTAACTTACTTCTACAGGACCTAAACAGGAAACCACCGTGGGAACAGAATCTGTGGGTCAGATGAACTAACATTTAGAATTACAATTTCCAAATTGCAATTTTTACCGAATTGCAATGGGGAAATCACAATTCCTTATGTATTAAAGTTTTAAATTAAAAACAGTAATTTGAATTTGGGTCGCAAGTAAACCTATCTCAAGAATATTTAGTTAGATCACAGTCCACGTACGACCCATTAGGAATCACAGTCATTACAGGGATGGTGGATTCCTGGGGTCAGAAGACCACCATGTCTGTATGTATTTGCTTATGAATGAAACTTTGAAGTCCAGTGTGTTACTTACACCTGGCATGAATCTTCAAGTAAAATGCATGCAGTAACAAAAGGCTGCGCCCATATGTAACTAAAAAAACTAACCTTTTTCCAAACTTATAAACAAATCATAGCGGGAAGCTGTCCCTACTGGAAAAAGGTGACACAGACAAAAAGAAAAAACATGAAATAAACTAAAAAAAAAAAAAAAAATGTGCAGGACCAGATCATGGTTGAGAAATTATGACATTTTTAATCTCATTAAAAACAAACACACGGTTTTGTTCACGGTCGGATACATTGTAGTCTAAAACGATAAAGCAGACTGAGGGCAAATCATGTCTGTGCTCACAATTTGTTGTACTGTGAAATACAAAAGGAGCACTTACAAGACGGTGAGGCTTTACAGAAGAGCGAGCTAGCAGGTCGAACCAGTTGTGTTCCTCATCCTTGACTAAACTGGCAAAAACATATTGAGTGGGTCACAGAACTTGTTCGGAATCTCACACTCCATTAAACCAGCTGGACCGTTCTCCTGTGACGCCATATTAGAGGTAGAAAAAGAGTAAAAAGTAAAGACATTGTGAATCCTACCACTAAGTGACCTAAAAGCATAGGTTGAAAAAGGTAAGTGTGAAGGAAAACTTCTTTTTTTATTTCTCTTAACAGCAGAGCTAGTAGTTACATAACTTCCAAGTTAGAGATGTCAATACGTAAAGTGCTGATCCAGGCCAGGTTTTTTTCTTTGAATTCTGGAACTTGCAGTCCTCTTTTTATAACATAAGCCACACAACTACTCGTCCCAGAAGCTGCAGTGGTAGAGTTGTTAGTTGCTCTCGATACTTTAATAGTGTGAGTGCCTCAGGGCAGCTTTGATGATCACTGGCAGAACGTTTTATGGTTTTCAATGCCGAAATATTGAATTGCATGTCAAAAGTGAGGTGGATTGGTAAAGATTTTAATGGGAGACACCCTACTAAATAGCTGACTTACTGGCTGTTAATAAGAGTCTTACGTGTACTGGAGTGTGTTGGTGCCTCTGAGGATTGAAGTCCCTTGGTGGCCCAGTGTGTGGGTTGTCCCTGTGTAAAACATCTATCAAAAAAACGCGAGTTAGTGTATAGTGATATGTGAAATGTTACATCAGTGCTGAATTCAGCACACATTGTTTATTGGAGGAGATAAGACATACAATAGAAGAATTGTTGCAGGTTAACTAGCAGACACATGGAAAATATATTGCAGAAAGGAAAGAGGTTGTGCACATTTTTCAGTGATAAAACAGTTGATTTGAGATGTATACCTGGAGCCAGAATGATCAAAATGTCACTGCATGACAGGGTGAGGGCAGTAGTCATGTTTAACAAGATAAGATGCAATCCTGCTTTCTCCCTATGCAGGCACCCTTACGCCATGGTGCAAAGAGGCCTGCGTTACAGACAGGATTGTTTTTGTGTAGGAACGGGCACCTTACTGTACTTAAACAATCCTTTCAGGCATTTAATACCGAGGAGAAATCAAGATATTTATTTCTCTTTGTTATGCCTCTGTTGGGAAGACATACCATTTTGATGCATTTTCGTGTTTATGAGTTTTTGTGAATCAGGCAATGTACTAAAATCCATTGGTGGATGCAAGGGAACGCCCGTGTCTGCCCATTTATTTATTTAAAAGGATTTACATAGCGCTGGCTGGACCCTAGGGTATCAGAGCGCTTTACAAGGTAACATCAAGATGAGCATTACATAACAACACTTCCAGAGTATAAATACAAGAGAGGTGAGGAAACTTTAGCACAATGTAAACTATCAGGACCAAAAGGACAGTGGAAAACACAGAAACATAAGAGGACCAAAGACTAATGTTATCAGAATTACAGTGTAATATAGCTCAAAGAGTAAGGGCAGGAAGTGTGATAGTTGAGACTAAAGAAGGGAGGGGGGACTTGTGAGGGGGAGGAATACCATGGGAAGGGTGAAAAAGCGCTCGGACAGCGAGGATAGGATCAATGAGCAAAAGGGAAATTGAGGTAGTAAGAGAGGGGAAAGGAAGAATTACATGGTGTGGCTGTAGGGTGAGGGGGGGAGCTTACAGTAGAATAATGGGGAGCGGCCGGGTCAGAGAGACAAGAGCTAAAGATCTTACCTCGGCTTAGTGAGAATAAGAGGAAATGGAAGTAGGATAGGGGAGAATTAAGAGAGAGGGGAGGGAGGAAAAAGCAGAAAGATGCATGGGCAGAAAAAGCTGAGAGACGCAGAATAGGGACTACTGTCAAGAGCAGGGAATTAAGGGCCCCAGTAATGGTTAAGAAGGTGCAATTTCAAGGCTTTTTTGAAGCTGTAGCTTTGGAGTAGTGAGTGGGAGAAGAATCTGTGGGGTGGGGTGTTTGGGGGTTTGAGAGTCCAGCTGGGATGGTAGGTGTACGGAGGAGCACAGGCGACGGAGAAGGGTTAGAGGCCTGTGTTAGTGGGAAATCAAAGGAGGTAGCAGAGTCAGGGAGGGGGAGGGTTGAAGCTTGGGGGTGAGAGAGCGATGGGGTTTCTTGAGTAGGAGGGATGAGGGGATTGAAGGAAAGATTTGTAAGAAAGAGAGATAAGGACCTGAAATGTTGTTCAAAGATGGTGAGGTGGTTGTCAGAAGCTTAAATGAGGATATTGCCCGATTTGGAATATGGAGATGTCAATATCACCTGAAAAAGGAAGGGGAAGGGGTAGTCGAATGTTTCAGTCCATACTGGATTTTGCAAGAATTTTTGATGGGGAGGTGTTGGAGGAAGACATTTTTCCATTTAGAGGCGCGTTTGGTGTAGATGATGTAGTTTGTTTTGATAATAGAGGTGAAGCTGCACTAGTTGTCCACAAATAAGGTTTCTTGGTGATGTTTTAAAAGTTTGTGCTTAAAAGTTTTCTTAGCGTTTTTGGAGAGCTTATGAGGGTAGAGAATAATCCAGGACTTAGGACCATGTATAGTGAGGGGGGATCATGAGCTATGATGGGGACAGCGCGAGGAGGCATGATGAATCGGAATTAATGAGGTCCTGGAGGGAGGGAAGCTATGTGGGAGGGGAATTAGCATGGAATGCTGGGTCAAGGAAGGTCAAGAGAGGAGGAAGAGAAAGGGTCTATGTTACAGAGAGAGAGCTTAACAGGTTAGGGTGGAGGGTCAAACTAAGAAGGGGCACAGAAAGGGAGGAGTTTGTCGGAGAAGAATAAGTGGGGGTAGCGGAGGCTAGGACTGCGTGTAAATCAAAAAATAAGTAGGCTGGCAAAGAAGTGGTCAGGTAGGGAAGTCTAACGTTGATTGTATTGACAAAACAGTAGAGAGAGACGCGGTGGAGAGGAGGGTTGGAAAGTGCAGGTAGCTAGAGGAAGAAAATATGGAAAGAAAGTTGAGCGAGCTGTTGTATGCATAGGAATAGTTAAATAAATAGAACATCCATATGAGGTTGCACCGATAAAGGAAAGCATAAAGACATAGGATTATCAATGACTTACAGACATAATTTTTTTGAAAGAAATCTTTTTAACAATGGGCAACAATTCTTAAAAATAAAATAAAAATATAGATTCATCAAATAAGAAAATATATAAGAAATATAGTTATACGAATTAATAGAAATTCTTGAATATTTGCAGTTTAGGCGTGTATATATGTGAGTCTACAATTACAAATGTCAACAAATACGTGGAGTGGAATAAGATGAATTAATTAACAATAAGTAATAAAGCAAGAGAATGTACAGATGTCAACACAAAAACACCCATATGCTAATATCAATATTTGAATAAAAAATGCAGTCTAGGTAGAGAACTCGAATAGGGAGGAACTGTTGAGAGAAGATAGCTCAGGATGAAGGAGCAGGTAGAGTCCTATTTTTGTGTTCATGAACTGGGGAGCAAAAACCAGTCCAGTGGTAGGGGAGGAGATTGTGCAAGGAAAGAGGCCGGGGACAAAATGGATGCCTGAGAAATCCCAGATTCCCCTTGTCGTGTTTTGGCAGCTCCTGAGTTAGCGTTTAGCACAGCTACACGGCCTTTTCGTTAACTTGACCAAAACGAACGGGGGCCATTTTGAATCCTTCTGGCTTCCATTTTCTATGAACACACTGCCTCGTGGTCAGTGTGCCCTTTCGTCCTTCCTCGATACCCATGGTCACCTATTCTGCTCGGCAACAGGCTATTTTTAGTACTGGTCAAGCGCACATGCGCACTATGCATCAACTGGTCACTCTTTAGGAATGTTAGCACTAACTGACCAGTGCTATTGAACTCCTCCCACATGCTGGCTGTGTTCCAAAAATGACCTTATATGTACCGAAAATATGTAACTTGTAACCGCCTATCTTTTTATTGCTATTAAACTGTATAAAAGAGGTCGCGCACCGATGTTCGGTGTGCTACTTCTTACATTGCCGAAGGGTGCTGTAGGAATGTATCACCACCCCATGGGGTCTTAATAAACTTGTCTTTTGCCTTTTTCCAGTGTCCGTGCCAACTTCTATACTAGGTGTTCGAGAGTTTAGCAGAGTATGTAGGCCTGATTTGAACCCAACACCACAATTGGCGACCACGAAGGGACTCATTGGCGACTCGGATGCCCGAAGGAGAGGTCGTGACGAAGGTCAGGAAACTCGCCATGGACGCGTACGCTGCCACTGAGTGACCCGAGTCTTGGCACCCACGGTGTGTTTTTCCTTCCTTCCGATCTGACCTTCCAGGTGGCGCCGGTCTTCGACTGAGATTCTGATCTTGGATTGTCGTGATGTGCCGTTTTGGCTGATTCGACCACAGAACTTGGCAGTTGGACCTTGGACGTTTGAAAATATTTGGTAAGCTTTTGATTGGTGAGGTAGTCTACTGACACTTACTGTGGCTTTTTGAATTTTGAATTTGAATTTGAATTTGTTTGAAGTTAGCTAACGTTTGAATCTTTGAATTTGAATTTGAATATGTGAAGTGCACCTCACATAGGCAGGCATGTAGGGATATTTCTCTGATTTATTTGATTTGAACGATACACCGTGTTAGGTGCCATTTTGTGTAGTATCGCGTTTTCGTGGTACTTTTTGAACATGCCTGTTTTTAGCACACTCCGAAGGATGTGCTGTTTTGAAAATGGTACCAATTATCGATTAAATGAATCACAGCCGGCTCCCCCAGAAGGGACTCCAAATCGTGAGATGTATGTCAAATTCGGTATTCCACCAATAATGTACAGCACGTTATGGCATAAGTATACTAAAACTGATCGTGAATTACAGTGGTCACTATATGGGTCGTTTGACCTTCGAAAGGTTCAATATGTAGAGCAGTGTTTGTTTCAGCGAAGGTCTAGACAAGATATGTTTGATTGCGTGCGTATGTGGGAGAAAGAGGTGCGTGAACGAGTGAAGCGTGAGGAAGCCTTGGCGGAGAAGGTGCAGCGGAAGGCTGCACATGATAAAGCTTTACAGCTACAGGAGAAGGAATTACAGGAAAAGAAAGAGAGAGAGACGCGAGAACACAATTTACAGGTTAATGGTCAATTCCCTATCAGGCGTCCTCTTTATCCGGTCCTTACTAATGAAACAGATGATTTTTCATTACTAGATCGCTGTCCGCCTCCGTACGTCGCACCTACGGCTCCGAACGAGGAATCAGATGAGGATAGTGATCGTACACAGCGTACAAGGTTACATGCGGAACGAACTGCGGAATTACGTTCGTTTGCACGAAAGCTAAATATTAATACTGTTACTGTTTCTGAAATTACTGCACAAATGGAACAGTGGTCTGATCAGGAGCGACTGTATTTCTTAGATCATTTTGGAGATGAGGTTGTTCACCGATTCAGAAAATACTCTCTAGAGTTAGAACCCAAGGATATATCCAAGGGTCGTGAGAATTTTCGTAAAGGTCTTTTTGTTCTTTCAGATGCGGATGAATTCTTCAGACGTTTGATTCATCTACGAAATGAGGCGACACGACTACGGGAGTTGGAAAAGTCGAAGAATCCGCCTGCGTCCGGAGCGACGGGGATATCCAAAGAATGCCCTATCTTTGGAACAGATAAGATTGCTGCGATTAATGTTAGATCTATGCGAGAAGCTGCGCCTTTATATGTCCCTCATAAAGGGGATGGCACAGATGATGATAAAAGATCCAAAGACGCGAAAGGGTATTTTGTATATAACTGGGTTTATACGCCTTGGAATAGAGCAGATGTTATGGCGCTGAAGAATGCTTTGCCTGATCCCCGTAAAAACCCTGCGGCTTTTTATGAAAGTGTTGAAAGTGCAATTTCTTCGTGTATTATGACGTTAGTTGATATTGATCTGTTTTTCGGGTTGATATTGCCCCCTGATATGTGGAGAGCGATTCGTAAGTTTGATGACCACACGACTCTCGGGGCCACTTGGAAAGATTTTGTTCAAGCTGATTTGGATAGGGAATCAGCATGTAAGCCGTGTCAATTAATATTAGACCTCCCAGGGGCCATACTAACAAAATTGAAGACTCTTGCTCCCGCTAAAAAGATTGATTGGACTATATTAGCCTCTTGTAAGCAGAAGACGGATGAATCGGTTTCCGACTTTTTCTCTCGCTTTGAGGAAGCGTTCCATGATTACAGTGGTCAATCATTGACAGAAGATACAGGCAGGCATTTATTCGTTGATAAGTATGTGGCTAATCTCCTACCGGAGATTGCGAAACGATTAAAAGCGAGTGAAAGTTCATGGACCACAGCAACCCCTGCTTCTTTATTGACTATGGCTCAATATTATGAACGACAGGAATTGGAGGCAAAAGAAAGTAGTGAAAAGAAAGCGAAGGATTTGAAGACGAAGGTAATGTTAGCTCAGGTTCAGGCTACGAGAGGAAGCAACCGAGGAGGGCGAGGATCGTACAATAATGCTCCTCCCCCTCGTTCTGACATTTCTGTGAATCAATGTGCATACTGCAAACAGTTTGGGCATTGGATTGCAGACTGTCCGGTGTTTCGAGAGCAGTGTAATTTGAGGGGGCGAGGAAGTGGAAGGTCTAGGAATAATTATGGAGGGCCAATAGGATGGGGAACGCATGATCGAGGAGGTTATGGAGCAAATAATCGAGGAGGTTATGGCACGAATGATCGTGGAGGATATGGAGCAAGAGGTCGTGGTCAGAAAGATTATAATACGTTTGATAATCGCAATCAATATCAGATAAATGAGGGTGGTTCTGCTGAGCCACGGGATGAGCACTATGCATAGGATTGCGTAGGATGGGGTGTGGAATCGGTTGAGGTACCAGTTGATCAAAGGGGTCCATATATAGAAGCACATGTTTTGGGTTCTACTGATCAATTTCTGGTCGATACAGGAGCTACTCGTAGCGCTTTGTCCAAATACTTGGTTCCAAGGGCTCCCCCGTCTGGCGAGGTAATTACAGCTATAGGGTTCGATGGAACACCTACTTCTAGCCCACTGTCTCAACCAGTTGCATTTCATGTTGATAAATTTACTGCCCCTTGTCCCTTTTTGTTGTCTCCAAATACACCAGATAATATTATGGGACTCGATATGTTAAAACACTTTCGAGCTACTATTCGCTGTGCCCCAGAAGGAGTGCGAGTTGTATTGAATGAGAATTACCCAGAATTTGAGCGAGTGTGTTTTCTCCATGAATCTGAAGTATTGGCCTCCTTACCAAAAACATTGTGGGCCACTTCTGATACGGATGTAGGGCGGATGATAATTCCTCCAGTACGTATCACTGTAAAGGAGGGAGTATCTCTACCACGTGTCCCACAATATAAGATTTCGAGAGAAGGTGAAATTGCTTTGACACACATTGTGAACGATTTGATTTTGGCAGGAGTAGTTGAGGAAGTCCCCTACAATGTTTGCAATAGCCCAATTTTACCGATCCTTAAAAGAGATACAGATGCTAAGGTCTACCGTTTCATTATTGATTTGAGGGAAATAAACAAGATAGTAGTGCCTCAGTACCCGGTGGTGTCTGACATCACCACGTTGCTTACGTTGGTTCCATCGACGGCAACTACTTTTACAGTCATCGATTTGAAGAATGCCTTCTTTTCAATCCCTGTACATCCTGACAGTCGATATCTATTCGGTTTTACATTAAATATTAAATCGTACAGATTTTGTCGAGTTCCTCAAGGCTATACCGAAAGTCCTAGCATTTATAGTCAGGCATTAAAAAGACAGCTTGATTCCTTTGAATTACAAGATGGAGTGGCTCTTATTCAATATGTAGATGATATCTTACTTGCTGCAGACACACCAGAACAATGTGAGAAGAGTACCTTTTCCTTGCTTTCCTTCCTAGCCAAGCATAATCATAAGGTTTCGAAGAAAAAGCTGCAATATTGTAGACTCAAGGTGACCTACCTCGGTCATCTTTTGTCTAAGGAGGGCCGTGCATTGACACCAGATCGAATTCAAGCAGTTTTAGACACACCAGTTCCTCGCACTCAGAAGGATGTTCGTGCCTTTATTGGTTTGACGTCTTTTTGTAGGCAATGGATATTGGGTTTTTCACACATTGTTAAACCATTGTTGGCATTGTTGTCTAAAGATACACCGATCCCCATTGAATGGACGGATGAATGTCAGAATGCTTTTGAACAATTGAGACAAGCTCTTTGTTCTGCACCAGTGTTAGGTACACCTGATTACACGAAGATTTTCACATTGTATGTACACGAGAAGGATGGGTGCGCATTGTCAGTGTTAGTGCAGACACACGGAGACAAACAGGGGCCTTGTGCATACTTCTCGGCGGTACTCGACCCTGTGGCTCGAGGATTACCTGGATGTTTTCGAGCAGTTGCAGCAACAGCAGTAGCGATACGACAAAGTGAGGGAATAGTTTTGTCACACAAATTGTTGGTGTTAGTTCCCCATGCGGTAGATGCGTTATTGAATCAAATGAAAACACAGCATCTAACCAGTGCCCGTCTGACAGGATATGAGCTAACGTTGTTGGCGCCGCACATCACACTAAAACGATGTGCAACACTGAATCCTGCTACTTTACTGCCGGATCCTGTTGCTGAGACCCAGAAGGAAGAACAACATGATTGTGTTTTTCTGACTGAGGAACAGACAAAGGGTCGTATCGATTTACAGGATAGACCATTTCCAGATGTAGATGGGGAACTGTGGGTTGACGGATCGTGCGTGAGGTTACCAGATGGTACGACTTCCGCAGCCTACGCGATCACGACACTTAAGACAGTGGTAGAAGCAGCACGAATACCCCAGAAATCGGCTCAAGCAGCTGAATTGATAGCCTTAACGAAAGCATGTGAGTTAAGTGCTGGACTATGTGTGAACATTTACACGGATAGTCGTTACGCTTTTGGAGTAGTGCATGATTTTGGCCTACTCTGGAAGGAACGAGGATTCTTGACTTCACACGGAGTACACATCATGCATGGAGAATTGGTACGCGATCTCCTGAATGCACTATTATGTCCAAAGAAAGTAGCAATAGTGAAATGCAGTCCACACAAAAAGGTGACGGACAAAATAGGACAAGGCAATGCTTTCGCAGATCGCATTGCGAGAGAGACCGCTATGCTACAAAATAATTCCCCCATGTACGTGGTGAAATCACAAGCCGAGTGGTGGCATGATGCTAGAGAAGAAATACTAGATATACAGAAGTCAGCATCTGAAGCAGAACTTACGAAATGGGCCACTGAAGGAGTATTGGATGATGAGGGTTGCTGGCGTAGTAAAGATATGGAGAGATGGAAATTACCCATGGCCTATTTACAACCAATGGTGCAAATGACACACGGGCTGGCACACATTGGAGCTTTTGCAATTACTAAATTGCTTACACGAGTTTGGGAAAATGCTGACATTGCTAGCACGGCTAAGAGAGTAGTGCAGACCTGTCTGATATGTTTACAGCACAATCCTGGACAAGGGACTCATACTCCTAAAGGAGGGTTTGTTCCACCTACTGCACCATTCGAAGTACTACAAATGGATTACATCCAGCTGGAGCGCTGTAATAATCTCAAGTATGTCCTAGTGGTGGTGTGTGCCTTCAGCAAATGGATTGAGGCTTACCCTACGAAAGACAATACAGTATTGACAACAGCTAAGGTGTTACTCAAAGAGTACTTCCCGCGCTATGGTGTTTGTAAATTTATTTGGAGTGATAATGGTCCTCATTTTATTGGGAAAGTAGTGGAGTACGTCCTGAAAGGATTGGGAATCAAGCAACGATTCCACGCTGTCTTTCATCCGCAATCAGCAGGTTTGGTAGAAAGATACAATGCAACTCTGAAGCTGAAGCTAGCAAAGATAGTGGCATCCACATCTCTGAAATGGCCGGATGCTTTGCCTCTGGCATTGCTATCCATTCGATCAGTGCCACATTCTCGATCTGGCCTCACACCCTATGAAGTGGTGTTTGGAAGGCTGATGAATATTTGGGGAGTTCCAAAACCTCGTTTAATACATGATGTGCCTTGTATAATGATGAACGATTATTTGGCATGATTAACAAATGATTTGCTTTCTATTCATCAACAGGTTCGAGAGGCGCTCCCTGATAACTCCACTGGTGAGGCTCACGATCTTCGTCCTGGTGACCATGTTATGATCCGGGTGTTCGAGCGCTCCAGCAGCTTGGAACCGAGATGGCATGGCCCTGAGCAAGTGCTGCTGGCGACGCGGACTGCTGTGAGAGTCACCAATAAGAAGCGGTGGATACATTCAACGCACTGCCGACGTGTCTCTCCGGATCTGGTGAGCCCTGTGGTGCTATCCGACTACAGAAAGATTTTGGATGCAGAAAAGAGCCCAGCTGTCACGCCTGATGAATTGGAGGGAGCCTTCCCGGACCACGTTGTTTCTGATAAAGTGAAGTACAATCTACGTCCCAGGAAATAAGATTCCTTTTTGTATTTTTGAACTGGTTGGTAACCGCTCTGAGGTTTGTGAAACGGAAGCCGGGAATATCAAGGGGGGGGGATCAGTTCTGCCCAGTGTAGCGACACCCGTCTTGAATCCCGGAGAACAAATCAACGGCAGCCTCGGTCCAGAACCATTGTTTTATTTTTTTGCTTAGTATTGCTTTTAAAGAGTATTGTTTTGTGAACTATGGCATCTCCTTCGACACAAAAAGGGAGAATTCTTGGTGCTGTTTTGTTTGTCTTGACCGTAGTGGTGATCGCAGTATTAGCTTGGACTATAGAACTATTGTTTCCTGTACGAGAACATTTGCTGCCCACCACTCCAAGTCCATCTGAACATTTTCATTTTACTTTGCCTTTTCACGAAGAAAGACATAGGCAGACTTATTTGAATAACAGCTTTATTCAGATTTTGCATCATACTCATAACATGACCAACACGTCCAATTGTTGGGTGTGTGGAATGTTGCCCGGACATCAGAAGAGGGGAGGAACTCCACTCATTCCTCTCCCGTTTTCTCATAATGGTTCTTGTCATTCTTGGTACACTCTTCTTTTCACCCTGCGATGGCCAACGAAAGGTGGACTACTTTTTCGATTGAATAAAATATGCTATAACGACAAAGATGGTTATCCACACGCTGAAGGAACTAAATTTGAATGGGAAGAGTACCGTCCGGACAATGTCTCTACACCTCGTGTATATACGAATCAAAGACTTATAAATGTGACGAGCTTGCATATGATAACAGTCATTGATACAAAAGCAGATTTGTGTATTAGAAATAAAGGTACAATCCCTGTAGGCCGCAGTGAATGTAATATTACACTTACCTTTGATACACCAACTGGAATTGCATTCGTAGCTTCACGTAACACATATTTCATTTGTGGAAATAAGGGATACCATCGTCTACCATTGGGATGGTTAGGAACATGTTACATAGCTTTTGTATTACCACCTGTATTTATTGCTCCTCCCATGTACCACAATGATTACGTTCTGTACCATGATTTCGTACTGAACAGAGTTAAACGAACATTAGATCTTGATGAAATCGACCAAACTGATACCACTTTACAACAATATGTAGATTTCAACTTGGGTTTATTTTCATTTGTAGGAGCTGCACTGAATAGCAGGAAGATAAGGCGGCTTACACGTGTGGTGGAAGCTGTCGCTAATGAAACTGCCTCTGCTTTAGGGAATATTACTGAGGAATTGCAAATTACCAGAATTGTAGCGCTCCAGAATCGAATGGTTCTAGATGTGATACTAGCTGATAGGGGCGGAGCATGCCGCGTCATCGGAAGTAGTTGTTGCGTGTACGTGCCAGATAACTCACCTTCCGTGTATGATTCGATTACGAAATTACATAAGATAGCTGCTGAGATCCACCCAGAAAATGGAACATGGACCTTTTCTGGTTGGTTCTGGACCCTGCTTAGTACTTGGGGTTGGAAATTATTAACGATTCTCTGTGTTTTTATTGGAGTACTATTTTCCCTTTGTCTATGTATTCAATGTGGCCCTACATTATGTTCTGTATGTATCACAGCCTGTATTCCGTCTAAACAAGCTATTGTTAAGCAAGAGAAACTGATCAATGATGAAGTATTGAAAATAATGGCTATTAACATTGATGATGAACATTCTGATTACGTTCACTATGAGGTAGCTTTTGCTAAACGCTAAAAGGGCCGTCTGTCGTGTTTTGGCAGCTCCTGAATTAGCGTTTAGCACAGCTACACGGTCTTTTCGTTAACTTGACCAAAACGAACGGGGGCCATTTTGAATCCTTCTGGCTTCCATTTTCTATGAACACACTGCCTCGTGGTCAGTGTGCCCTTTCGTCCTTCCTCGATACCCATGGTCACCTATTCTGCTCGGCAACAGGCTATTTTTAGTACTGGTCAAGCGCACATGCGCACTATGCATCAACTGGTCACTCTTTAGGAATGTTAGCACTAACTGACCAGTGCTATTGAACTCCTCCCACATGCTGGCTGTGTTCCAAAAATGACCTTATATGTACCGAAAATATGTAACTTGTAACCGCCTATCTTTTTATTGCTATTAAACTGTATAAAAGAGGTCGCGCACCGATGTTCGGTGTGCTACTTCTTACATTGCCGAAGGGTGCTGTAGGAATGTATCACCACCCCATGGGGTCTTAATAAACTTGTCTTTTGCCTTTTTCCAGTGTCCGTGCCAACTTCTATACTAGGTGTTCGAGAGTTTAGCAGAGTATGTAGGCCTGATTTGAACCCAACACCACTCCCTAAGAGATCGCACAAAGGATACCATTGACAAAATAGAGGTAAGGTAAACTCTCCAACCCCCGTGGGACTCAAAAATACAGGCAGGTCAAGTGTCCGAGGTGGATATCCTTAGCCATTCTCCATCGAGTGCCTTAGCCCAGAAACTAAGCCATTACAATCCCTCTTCGTGATCCATGTTGCAGTTTGCCAACAGAGGTCCAGGGGCAACAATCACCGGTGGCTGGGAAGCGAATTTAGGGAGTCACCCGCTCTTTACCTATCACCCTCCATCGGCTTGGGAGCAGTACAAACCTGGCATCAGGAGGAGACACCCCAGGCTCACCTGAGGCGGAACGCAATGTCTTAGGCCGCCAAAGTCCTCTCTTCGCCAGACCTAGCGAACCTATCCGGACACAGGGCGGGAGTGTGCCCCCCAGCTGAGGCGGACCTCACGCTTCACGCCCCGTTGTCCAGGGATTTTGCGAGGGCGAGGAAAAAAAAACAGTCCGGGAAGGGCTGAGCCCCGGGGAGCGCCTCCAGTGCGAGAGTGATCAGAATGGGAACAGATCGGCATGCAACGACTTAAGCAGCCAAAGTCATCACTTAGCCAGACCCAGCATACCTACCCGGATACAGGGCGAAAGTGAGTGAGAAAGTGCCCCCCAGTGTTCATGCTTCATGCCCCGGGCCTCTGCGGGGTGAAGAGAATCCAGCACAGGCGGGACCAAGTCACGGGGAGCGCCTCTGGTGCGAGAGGCCAAGTTGAGCTCTACCGGACGCGAGAGGAGGCCGACATTCGCATCCCCGCAGGCTCAGTGTGATTTTAGCCCGAGCCGGCTGGCTGGTCCAGCACCCTAGGAATCCAGCCCAAGAGACAGGGAAGGTAGCAGGAAAGGGGAGAGGCCTAGCAGGCCGTAGGAGGGGAGCCACCCTTGCCGCCTCAAGCCCAGCACAGTGTGTGCAGACTACAGGGCCGTCAGACACAGTGGGACGTGGCGGGTTGGTGGAAGGTGCGGTCTCGCAGTAGCCTAGGCACGCCAAAACTGAAGGAAAATGTGGAGGGGCCTTGTAAGAGCGATGGAAGAAACCTGAATTCTGAGCCCCCCATGGACATCGGTGGCCATGGCGAATCAGTCTGTGCAGCAGTCAACAGGTAGGATTTAATCAGAAGCTCCGTATTTGTTGACGTGGTCGTTCATTGATAGAATTCTTGGGGTCGCTGAGTAGTTGAGGTCTTCCGCAAAGTGAGGGGGTCGAGTAAGAGGCTGTGTGGGGGCATAAACAGGGATTTACACAAAAATTGTGATCCCGAGCTTCGGAGCTTCTTAGGCGATCTCTTGACTGACTGCCTTCTCAGTATAGAGTAATGCAAGGCAGTGATTTACACTGACTTGCCTTATTCTGAATTTACTAAGCCATGCAGAATAATACACATTGGCTTTATATGACATAGTAAATCTCACTTAAGTTCTCGTGTTGCCTTGCATCACCTTGCAAAACAAAAGAGGATCACAAGGGCTTAGCAAATCTGGTCTCTTTTCTTTAAAGCTTCTTGGCTATGAATAGATGACTTGTCACGAAGTTCATCATCAGTGCTTCCTATTAACAGCAAATAGTTTTGAGGGCTCTTGATCCATATTTTTACAAAAAGGGTCCAACATTTCTTCAAGTACCAAAATACAAAATGTATCTTTAAGACATAGAGGAATACTAAAAAGTAAAGGGTAAAATGCTTGTTTTAATCTCAGCCACTGTTAATTACTCAGAGCTGCATTCCAGTCCCTCATTCTTTTGTCCACCATGCGATCTCAGACAGGACCAGCCATATGCAAAGCAGCGTTGATCCTGCTCCAAAAGGAACAGTCCAACACAAATTACCAAGCTAGGATCCCAAGGAACACAAGCAAAACCAGACCCATATTAGCCTATTTGGGCCTCGTCAGAATGGATGCAGCTTTATTCTAATAGTGGGGTGAGCATGGGACCCACATCTGGGCATACTCGTTGCACTCAGATGGTCCCAAATTTGGGGGTCGATTAGGATCGCGGACGGACTTGAGTCCGTCCGCGACCCCTGAGGAGGAGGGAACGTCCGCATGGGCTGCGGCGTTCCCTCCGATCAAATTAGGATGTGACCGCCTCTAACATTGCGGCGGGTGCAGCTTCAAGCACCCGCCGCAATGTAAAAAATCCATGCACAGCATTTGCGTGCACAAAGCGGCAGGCACCGCGCGGTGCCTGCTGCATTGTGCACGCAAATGCAGGGGGGTACCATAGGTACCCCCCATGTGCACCCCCCACCCCACCTTCACCCAGGGGGCCCGCAACGGGCCCCCGAAGTGAAGGTCCGTATGCTTTTCCACGGCGGTAAAGCCGCCGCGGAAAAGCATATATTTTCAGACATCCTAATATGCCTGGCGGTGTCTGATAGACACCGCCAGACATGTTAGTGCTTTTCCGCCGCGGTCGCCTTCCGACCGCGGCGGAAAAGCGGCGGACAGATTATCAGACCCACCAGCCATCCTAATTTGGCGGTGGGTCTTTGGAGTCTCCGCCGCGGTTTTTCCGCATCCTCCAGGCCGGCGGACACTTCCGCCGGCCCGGAGGATGCGGAAAAACCGCCATCCTAATCGGCCCCTTGATGTGGATTTGTGAAACATTTTTTGATTCCATTTTTAACTGTGCTCCACCTTGATGAATCTGCACACAATTGGAAGTACTAAGAATGAACTGAACATGCAAACATGATAAATTTCGACAGCTTTTGTGTAGACTCGTAAAAATGGCACAAAAGTTATAAACACATTGATTTATACATATAATATATATACATACCATATACACATAAATTATAACGCTCTTATAGTAACAGTTAGCTAAGAGTTTCCATAGAATAATTGTATTTTGTGTTTTCCTAATAGGTCAGCAAACCTACGTTTGGGAATCAGGGAGCTCAAAATTTTAAAAAAAGATTCAAACTTAATTGTACGAGGGAGATTTTTCTTCTGTTGACCATTACCGTTTCATAACACCCAAAGACAGGTTCAGGGACCGGGAGCTGTCTTATTGACTGGGTGCAGGCAGAAAAATCTGTTGCTAACGCCATTAAAGGAGTCATTACTTTGTACCTGAGTCCTGAAATATAGAGCGAAAAAAGCCAAGAGGGGGCAGCAGTATTATCCTCCAGCTTAAGTGGGAATTACCAAAAGTTTGTAAAATATATGTCATATTGTGATGCACAGAGCTTAATTTGTTGTTTAGTTTCAATCGATTTCTCTCAGAGTTTTCATATACAACAGTAAGTGGGTTGTTCCGCCTATCAAACCAAACAATCTGCAAAGAGTGGAATGGAACAAAACCCCAACATACACGCCTCCCCTTCCTGCACTGTTAAGTGAGCTAGACTGAGCCTTGGTATTTGATTCCCCTTGTTAATTAAGCAGCATCACCTGTTTGTCACCTGTGGTGAGATAAGAGGCCTAGCGCAGGTGAGATCTCTGTTGCCTTGATAAAGTGTTCTAAGACAGGGTGCCACTTAGTGATGAATTTATCAGATGCATCTTGCATATCATATACTATACTCTTCTGGAGTTGCCTCAAGAGGGTGTAGGCGTGTCTCTGGCCAGGGATTCTCTTCAGTGTATGAAACCATTTCTAATACCTCCCCCTAGAACCGTTCCACACAGGGGCAAGTCCATAGGATATGGTATAGGGTCCCTGTACCCCAACATGCCCTCCAGCAGTCTCCATACTGGGTGTCATCCCATCTATGCAACTGCGCTGGAGTTGCCTACCCTGTGCATGTCTGGTGAAGTTGGTTGTGCATGTGTGTATGGCCTCCTACGGTTCATCATCTACTGAAGTGCTCAGATCTTTCTCCCTGCTGGTCAATTATGCAGGGCGCAGCTGACATGTGTTAAGGAGTAGTAAATATGCATTTTGCATGTCTAAATGGAAATATGTGGACAGGGTCTGTAAGAACTTCTCGAAGTATGTGAGCAGCCTCATATCTGTCCCTTTTACCAGGGGATGCAGAACCCAGTGTTTAGCTTGCCAATATTGAAATCTCTCTTGTGCTTGGAGATGAAATGTGAGTTTGACTTCTTACAAGGAGTGGACGTTACTTTTGTGTAACATATCTTGAAGCAGGTAACATTCTTTATCTATCCACGCTCAAATGTAAAGTCGCTGTATGCCTAGGGTAAAATCCCTGTTCCTGTGTATCGGGGTAAGGGGGGATGGAAAGCTAGTGTTCCTTCTTTGTCTAGCGAGGTAGTCCCAGGCGTCAACAGTAGCCTGAGTGACCGGGGAAACATAGAGATTATGACAGCATTGTGATCCGGGCAGCAAAATGACCTCTGCTGGTGGCTGAGCATTCATATTCTAGTCAATAAAACCCTGTGGCTTGTCTGTTTCCCCCTTGAGTCACTCCGCCACATATCTCTCCTGTGCTGCCAGGTAATAGAATTGGAGGTTCGGGATTCCCAGCCCTCCCCTCCCCTCCCCTCTTCGGATGGAATGTACTCATGTGTACAGGAGTCATGGGCGTCAGTCTTCCCAGAGGAAGGATTAACACATGGTAGGTAGCTGGTCGAGTTCAGGCTTCCACAATGGAAGGAGAGGACCTGAAATATATACAAGATTATAGGGAAGACCATCATTTTGAAAGAGATAGTTCACCCGACCAAGGAGAGTGCTTTAAGCAACAATGGTTTTAAGGTTGCAGGTAAGATGTTGATTGTTCGTCCATGCACACATGTGCAAGTCCCGGGTCAGGGTCGCTCCCAAATATCAATATTCACAAAAGAGTGGCGTTCTGAAAATGCCTCTGTGGTCCAGTAGTCTCTAGAATTTTTTAAAGAGACCCTCACACACTAGAATCAGCTAGTGGCATGCTTCATCATTGGATCTGCACTCTAGACTAGTGTGTTGGAGTGGGCTCTACCTCCGGAAGGAAGCTTGAGGCTTAATGGGTTATACGTGGAATGTCATTAAAGTTACCTCAAATTCCTTGCTGACTTTATTTTATTTCTCAGGAATCAAAGTTAAAATCTAAGAAGGATGAAAACTGGGAAGAAATCAAGAAATCATGATGAGTGTCTCCTCTCGCGGGGTCAAAATGTGTTGTGTATATTATGTCTTTTGATCTTTTGTTTATATACATCTTTGAATAATCTATGTATTGCTTTTCTGCAATTGTAAAAAAGAGAAAAATTATTTATATATGCTTATTATTAAAGAAAGAGAATAAGACGATAAAAATATTTTTGATAAAAGAAATTAAAAAGATATTTTTGTGAATTGGTTTGTGTTGTGAATAGTTCTTGGATGGCTCACATATGAAAAGGGATATAGTACCAATGTAAAATATTTGTAGGTCAGAGGGAGACTTTTTTGCTTTGATGGTTTTGTATTTCCCCTCTTCTCCCTGACCATGTACTGCTCTTCCAGAGGGGGTCCCCCTTTTTCTGCGCGGACCTCCTACCAGAACCTCAGAGAATTCTGAGGCTCCAATGTCTTGGTACCCTTCTTGGTGGGAAGTTCCCTTTCCTTGCAAAACTGTTTGAGCTCAACCACAGTGTAATTTTCCAACTTGGCTAGCCATAAATTCCATTAATGCAGGTGTGGTCACAGACAGGCAGTAGATTTGGAAAAACCGAAAGAGGCAATGACGGATAGTTTAAAAAGTTCAAATTGGTATTAAAGTATTTATGTGGAATGGTACTGCAACACAAGATTACTGTATTGCACTGCATGAGTCCAAATGCCCACTGCTGAACACCAGCTTAAACATTGGATTACTGGTTGTGGGCGTTGACGCCCTACTCAGGCAGCATCCACAATCCTTGTCAGGGTGGAGTCACAAGCAAACCCCAAATTCACCTGTGCTGAACCCCATGGTAGCTTGGCACAGAGCAGTCAGGCTTAACTTAGAGGCAATGTATAAAATATTTATGGAGCACTTCAAACAGTAATAATGTAAAAACACAGCAGGAGAAAATTCCCACACCAATTTTAGAAAAATAGAGTAACATTTTATAAATAATTTGACATCAAAATGAGAATAAATCCAATTAGTAGAACATAGAGATATGCATGTGAGAACTTGGCCTGGCATATGCTGTCCACTATTCTAGTGGGCACTTTGCACCAGTCCAAATGACCCCTTATTGATGGTAGGTTAAAGACAACCTTATAGAAAGCTATCCTAGTGGTAGCTGTGGAGATGAGCCTTCAGGCTAAGTCTTGAAGGAATGTAAAGCAGCTTGTTTTACCTGTCTGTAATCTCGTGAATGACCAAATGAAAGGAGAACCACACCAGGTATATATATAAAATATATGTATTTATTCTAAACACACCACTCTAGTCTCTTTATGAGGCTAGAGGCAAGAGTACATTCAATAAACTTATTTAGCACACAGTAAATTAGCACAGTATATGTTTAGCCCTAGGGGCCTCACAAACCATTTACTAGGAAAGTGGTACAAGAACCACGACTGTCATAGATACAAGGCCTAGAGCCAGTAGAACCGCTGGGGCCACCAGGAACCACCCAAGGTAGTGACACAGCGGACCCACGGAGGACGCGTTTAGTGTCTAAACACAGACGTGAATCACTATTTACTTCTATGGGGAAAGTTGCGGTTGGAAAATTATAAAGGATGGACACTTAGAGAAGGACTTGGAGCAAACCCCCTTAGAACTAGGCAGTTCTACAGTCAACACCCAGGGGAGTATCGGAGTACTCATGTTACCTCACCCAGGGAAGTCGGGAACATAGGTGTCTTTTCGTGTCGGGTTTCGTCATTGCTTTCTATGGCGAGCTGCTGAAAAAGTGCTGCAGGCGACCAAGTGGAAAGTGTCCGGATGGATCCAAGCCTGGATTGGAGTCGGAAGAACCTGAAAGCAGAGGGGACAGAGTTTGGGTCACTGGCCAGTGACCAGGAAGGTGAAGAGAAGATGCCAACCGATGTCGGGTGCTTTCAGGTGAAGAAGGTGATGCTTGACTCTTCAGTCACGAGGACCAGAAGGTGTTGACGATGACCAGGTGCTGGATTCGAGCTGTCCCATAAAGGATGTCAAGTGCTGCATTGTCAGATTCCGGATGAGACCCAACAAGCCTTGGCAACAGCACCCCACACAGAAAGCAGAGATTGGGTTCAGTGCAGACCAGTAAGGTCTGAGGGACTCACCCTTTGGAGAGGAGTCAGGGCACATTTGGAGCAACCAGAAAAGCCCAAGAAACAGCCAATGCACAACTTTGGAAAAGCTTGAGAAGTGGATGCAGTAGCAAATATGCACGGTGTCCAGGAGTTCTGGTCCCACGTCTCTCGTGATAACTGCGGGTCTAAGCTTTGCTGGAATCTTGTGTCGGCCTCTGCGATGTCTGGAAGTCCATGTCCAGAGTCACAAATCTATCGGGATCCAGCAGGGAGCCTTGGAAATGCAGACCGGCAAGATGATTCTTTTTTGCCTGTTTAAACAGGGGAGTTACTCCTTGACCCCAAGGGAGATTCTTCCATCTTCTAGTCAAAATAGAATGTCGAAGTTCCAGGATATATGTTGCAGAGTTTCGTCCAGGTGTAATCTAAAGTCCTAGGGACTGGGTTCCTATACTTATACTAAGTTTAGGGGTTGGACTTACTCTAGGGTCCCACCTATGGGTGGACCAAGGGAGGGGTGGTTACACCCCTTTCCCTTTGTCCAGTTTCACTCCAGAGCAGGGGCAGCACGCCCCTGCAACCGGTTTTGAACTTGGGTATGCACAGGGACACCAAGTGTGCCCCAGCACTGTCTGGAAAGCATTCACTGAATGCACCCACCCAGGCCCAATACACTAAAGCCTGTCTGAGGAGGTGATTACACCTCCCTGTGACCAGAAACCTATTGTCCAGGCCTCCCCTGCCAGAGTTTCGTGCAGCAGCAGGAGGTCAGATGCGTGTATGTTGCTGCAGCATCCATTTTGTGATGCTGGGGCTCTTTTAAACTATTACCGGTCAGGTAAGTGTGTACATGTCTTCTCCCTCTAGAAGGGTAGAATTCTACTCCCGCCGCCAGGAATGGCGGGGGTGTTTTAGGATTCCAAAGTGTTTGACACCAAACCATACTGCCATTCCAAAGTTGCCATTTAGCGCGAGGTTATAATGCACTTAAGAGTATATGGTCTGGCGGCATCACAGAACAGCTGCAGAGAATAGATTCCGAAAGCTGCAGAGGGGTCATGCTCATGCATGGGCACCCTTTCACACAGAACCAAGCACTCTGCCTTCAGGATTGGTACACCTGCCATAGGAGTGACTTAGGTTTATGTGTGTCGGTATTTAAAGGTAGATTTATGTAGCATATATTGTATTAGGAGGTGCATGAACCCCCTTGCCCAGGCTGCAGTAGCAGACCTGTGGTGCCATTTTGGAAGGCTTCCCAAGGGTGGCATAATACATCCTTTAGCCCCTGGTAGGCCTCTGGGGTACCTATTCCCTTGGTACCTAAGGTACCATATACTAGGGACTCACAAGGGTAACCCCGTAACCAATCTGGAGTGTACCTGATGTACATGGAATTAATTTAAAGAGGAAAGCAGATAGGCTGGGGCCCTGATTAGCAGGGTTCCCAGCCAAACTAAGTCAAAAACCATCAAAACACCAGAAAAAAGTGGGGGCAACCATGCAGTAAGATTCCACCTTCCTACAATGCAATTTTAAATATTTAAGTGAAAATAGATTAAAAAAGCACATAGCGCCCCTTGCTGCTATCTGGTCATGTATGGGTGCAAGTCATAATGTCAAGCAGACTGCAGTGGAGAACATGACGAATACAGGGACTAGGGTAGGCTTGCTTAAAGAGTTACCTTCATACTCCAGCTGTACAAGTTCCATTTGCTGTGTAAGAGGCCGCGAGGAGCAGGAAGAGGTCAGAGAAGGGTTGTCGATGTAGCATGAAGAGCAGGCTGGGCATCATGGATGGTCGTCGCTATAGTGTGAAGTTCCCTTCAGCGTTGTGGTCAGTCCTTGCTAGAGTTTCACATTGGCAGCCTCAATAAGCAGTTGATTCTATAGGATGAAGTGCATATATCGCACAGCCAGGTGTAGTTGAAGGTCCCTGTAGTTCGAAGAGTCGGGTTCACTGGAACTTCTCGTTGGCTGGCATCAAGATCTTGGCACAAACTGGCCTGTTCTTGAAAAGCCTAAAAACTTCAGGTGAGCTTAACTGAGGCCTCGCCAAGGGTCCTGGACTTGAGGGGCACCACCTGGGGAGTCAGCAACTCACTCCTGCAGAGGCCAGCAGGGCTCGTACAGGTCCAGTTCTTGGTCCAGGCAGCAGGATTTCTGGGGAGTTACAGGGAGCTTCTAGAGCTTGATATGTGTCTGTAGTTGAGAACAGGAGGTCAGTTGGCTGACTCTTGGAGTCACTTCAGCCCAGGATGATGGGTGCAGGTCCAATCTTCCTATTCAGCAAGCAGCATAGCAGCATTGCAGCAGAGTGCCAGTCCTTCTGGCAGCAAAGTAGCACAGCAGTTCTTCTTCTGTAGTATTCACAGGTCCAGCGGTGTACTGAAGAGTTGATGTTCCTGCCTCCCTTGCCCTGACTCCAGACTAACTATAGGGGGTATGCCATTTTTTGTGTGATGGCAGGACACAGCCTATTCAGGTGTAAGTAGGGCTGTGCCCACCTCATTCCTCCAATCCTGCCATTGATGGGCTATCCAGGCACAACTCTGTTCTCTTTTGTGTGTGGCTGTCTAGGAGGATTACACAAAGACCAACTGCCAACTACACCCAGTTACTTAAAAGTGAAACAGGCTACGAGCATTGAATGGCTACGGAAGGATAATGAAGACTTTCTGAAAGTGGCATTTTCAACAATTGTAATTCAAAATCTGACTGTTAGAAATGGAGGTCTCTAGTTGGAAGATGTAGGTACCTTTGTCCAAATAGGGACCCTCGCTTCTAGTCAGGGTAAGGGTATACACTTGTAAAATAATCTCTGGTCACCCCCTTGGTAGCTTGGCATGAGCAGACAGGCTTATCTCAGAGGCAGTGTGTAAAGCATGTGTTAACACATACAACAATACAGTTAAAACACCACAAATGGACACCACACCAATGTAGTAAAATAAGTAATCTTTATCTAAACAAAAACAGGACCAAATGAAAAAAATCCACAAACAGTACAAAAAATATGATTCTTATAAGGTAGAAACAGTTGAGTTCCAAGAAAATGTGAGGTGCAACAATTTTACACAAAGTACCTTGGATGAGTCAAAAAAGCAAGCAAAAAGAGTTGCATGGGGTGATGCGTCGGTTCCTTACACTCAGGGAAGGTGATGTGTCGGTTCCTTACTTCTGTGCAGGGGAGGTGATGCATCGGTTCCTTACAAGAGAGGAGGTGATGCGTCAGTTTCTTACTGAGTCCCCCAATGATGCGACAGACTTGGCGCTTTGATGCGATGAGTGACGATCCGGTGCAATGCATTGGTTATTCTCGAACCGAGCCTGCATCAGAATTGGTGCGGGGATCTGGGACGTCGGAGATGGGTGCACAGGATCCGTCACACGACAGACACTTCAGCCGCAAGCAGGCGCTCTGTACATTCTTCAGCGGCTGAGATACATCAGACATCTTCTTTTGCACCACTGCGATGCATCAGAAACATGCGATGAGTCAATTTTCACAGTTCTTGCAGTTTCCAGTCCCAAAACAACCTCGTGAGGACCAGAACTCTGGCAGGCACCTCTCAGCAGGTCAGAACTTCCAGCAGAGGAGGTTAGGGGAGTCTGGGATGAAGTCTTTGTGTCCCTGAGACTTCAGAACAGGACGCAAGCTCAATTCAAGCCCTTTGAGATCTTACGCAAGCAGGCAACAAATCAAACAGCAAAGTCCTTTCTCATTTCCTTGGCAGCAAGTAGCCACTGCAGGCCAGCCCGAGAAAAGCAAACACCACAGGGGTAGTATTCCTCTTCATCGTCTCTGGCTTTTCTCCTTGGCAAACGTTCCTCTTGATTCCCAGAAGTGATCTTTGAAGTCTTTTCTAACCCTGACGCTTCCAACAGGAGGCAAGCTTTACTTCAAGCCCTTGGAGAAAACTCTAACAGCAGGATGATGAAAGGACAGTCTAGTTCTTTTCCTACCCAAGACAGAAGCAATCACTACAGGCCA
The DNA here is from genome assembly GCF_964261635.1 of Lissotriton helveticus. NCBI lineage: Eukaryota > Metazoa > Chordata > Amphibia > Caudata > Salamandridae > Lissotriton > Lissotriton helveticus. The sequence goes on along the minus strand of NC_136072.1, from coordinate 747,153,623 downwards.
AGCCCAACAGCACACAGCACAGAGGCAGTACTCCTCCTCCAGCTTTCCTGGTTCTTCTTTCTGACAGGTATCTTAGTTTAGGAGTGATCTAAAAGTCTGGGGTCTAGGCCCCTCTTTTTATACAGCAAAATCATTTGTTCTCTGATGGCAGAAAATCCCTGTGCTCAGGCAAAACCAGTCTGTCCTCTCTGGTGCAGCTTCCTGGCAGGAAGTGGAGACAGCATTGTGGAAGGCAGACCGGGTCTATTCAAGTGAAAGGAAATCTCCTCCTACTACTCTAAATGCAGCCCAGGGGCCTTATTACAGAAGGTGCCTCCGGGGCGCAACTTGCCTTTGAGCCCACTTTGCGCGCCCCGGGCACCTTGGTATTACAGAACGGGGAACTGACGATTGTCTATCCCCTTCTATAATACCGATAGTGCTGGTGTACTTAATGCACCAGCGCTACCTTCAGAGGGTGTTCCCTCATTTGCACAGGGGTGTGCCCTATGCAAATAAGAAAATGCATGTGACTCTGCATCCCCGCCATATTACAGACGTGGGTGCAGCGTCAAAGAACCCCTCAGGAGGCGCACTGACCATGCGCCATTTAAAAGGTGGCGCACTGTCAGTGGGCCTCCTGACAGCAAAGGGGGTAAAGAGGGTCCCATGGACCCCCCAGATATCCCCTTGCAGGCGTGTGCAATCACTGACTGCACCCGCCTGCAAGGGGATCTCGAATCCCCTTTGAAAGTGCAGGCGGGTGCTGCCAGCACTGTGAAAACACGGAGCGGCACCTCCGTGTTTTCACATGAATGCGCTGCCCGGGGGGCCTTTTGAAAAGTGTGCAGGGTGCAAACAATGCCAATGCGTAATATGGCCCCAGGTCTATTCAGCCCAGCCCTGACTCATCCAGACTCTTTGGAGCCAGTGCATCTCCCATCCCCTGTCACCCCAAAGCAAGACAGTCAATACACATCCTAGCAGTGGCACACTGGATTGCAAAGCAAAAAAATAGCTTTTTTCTAAAAGAGGTATATTCAAACACAGAATGTAAAAATCACCCTCACTAAAAGATGCATTTTAACATTCTGAGTCCTGGCATACTAACCTTTATTTTTCTATCTTGTTCCCAGGAGTAGTTATGCTTATAAGATGTTATAAACAAACTCCAAGGTCTATCCTATGGGAACAGATAGCCTTGCAATAGGGAAAAACAAAATTGCCAGTATTTCACAATCAGGACATGCCACACACATCAGGGCATGCCCTATCTTTCATATACACTGCACGCTGCCCACATAGGGTACCTTGAGCCTACCTTAGGGGTGATTAACATGTAAGACAAGGGAAGGTTAGGGCTTGGCAAGTGGATGCACTTGCCAAGTTAACATGGAAGTACTAGGCTACACACAGGCACTGCAATGGCAGGCCTGAGACCTTGTTGCAGGGCTGCTTGTTTAGATGGCACTAGCAGTGCTGGAAGCCTACTAGCAGCATTTGGTTTACAGGCCCTGGGCACACACAGTGCACTGTAATAGGGACTTAACAGTAAACCTATTAAACCAATCATTGAAACACCAATCCATAATCAATAATTTACAAAGGGAGCTCTTTAACTGAACAGCAGTGGCAATGTGTCCAAAGCATCTAGACCAGCAAAATGAAGTCCAACACACAGCAAAACACCGAAGGCAAGCCAAACAATGCAGGGGAAACCCACGCCAATGATGCCAGGTCTAACACTGACTTTACCATAAAAGAGGATTTTTCATTATAATTCCAAAGATGTCAAACATGAATTGTTTACCTATTCCCATTTGGAAGTTACAGCTTATTAAATATATTAAGGTAACTCTTATGTTATCGTATGGGAAAAACATGCCTTGCAGAAGTGAAAAACAAATGTAAGAGTTTTCACTACGAGGACATGTAAAACTGTAAATTACATGTCCTACTTTTTAAATACTTTATACCTGGCCCTGTGGGCTTTTTAGGGCTTACTCTAGGGTAGTCTTACATGCATTAAAAGGTCAGGTTTGAGCCTGGGAAAATATTGGTTTTGACAGGTGGAAGTGGCAGTTGGCAAGTGGGTGTCACAATCAGTGCTGCAGCCCACTAGTAGCATTTAATTGACAGGCTCTGGGCACATGTAAAGCCACTTTACTATGGACTTACAAGTAAATTAAATATGTTATTTGAGTGTAAGCCAATTCTACCATGCTTAGAGGAGCGAGCACAAGCACCACTTTCAACATTATTTGGAGCGTTTCTTAGAGCACCCATGTGTTTCTCACAGCGGCCCCTTCCCACTCTCAATTCCATCAGCTGTTGGATGTGTGTGTTTTCCAGTATTTGACAATGCTTCATTTTGCAGTCAGTGTCCCAAGCCCTACAGTGTCCAAATCCCCCCATATCATCAAGGATATCCAGCAGAACGGTTTTGGGTGAGGCCGCCATTGTGTGTCCTAGTGCCTTCGAAAATGTTTTAAATATTCAGGGACAATAGCGGTAGATGATTGGGCATCCCCAAATCACATGATAAATGTCTCTCATTCCCTCCAGGCATCTAAACAGGTAGGTTCTGCCAGCCTCTGGGCTTTCCAGAGTCACAGGGGTGTAAGATAAATGTAGTGTAAATAATTCAGTTGAATGAGGCCTATACAAGCTGATATTGTCAGGGTGAGAGGTGTCATACATTCCTCTCTTAATTTGAAATCATCCAGAGGGTCCAGCCACCCCTTCCATCGTCCTCTCAGGCTTAAAATCAAGCTTAGGGAACTGTTAGACTTGGCATCTTTGGTGTGGTTTACCCTGACTTTTTACCTCTACCGCCTGTATTTTTGATGATGTGCTGGATTTTGTTTTGGGCACTTTGCAACTGCTGATCAGTGTCACAGTGCAAGTGCTCCCTGTGTAAATTGTTGTTACAAATGGTCCTCCCTGATTGGCATATTTGATTTACTGGTAAGTCCCTTGTAAAGTGCACTGAAGTGTGCCAGGGCCTGTAGATCAAATGCTACTAGTGGGCCTGCAGCATTGATCGTGTAACCCACATGAGTAGCCCTGAAAATGTATTTCTGACCTGCCTCTGCAGTGTCTGTGCACAGTTGTCAACTGCCATGTACACCTGGCATGTGCTCCCAATTGTCAGGCCCTAACCTTCCCTTTTTGTACATGCAAGGCATCCCTATGGTAGGTCCAAGGTACCCCCATGGGCAGGGTGCAGTGCATGTGAATGGTAGGATATGTACTGGTGTGTATGACATGTCCTGATAGTGAAATACTGCCAATTTTGTTTTTCATTATTGAAAGGCTATCCTGCCCCATAGAATGGAATGGGAAATTATTTGTAACATATTAAAAGTATAACTTCACATTGGAACAAGATAGAGGAATTAAGTTTAGGCTCTCTCAACTCAAACTTTAATAACATGTCTTTTGGTGTTGTATAGCATTTTAGCACCATAGTGTAATTTTCCAGATTCATGCCCTTATATAGGTATCAATCACCATATCCTTATATAGGTATAGAAATCATAACCATATTTAGACATAGCTCATGCAGTCCAAATACGGCATGGCTACTTCCACTAGTTCCAAAAATCCACAACGATTTCTTGGAAAACTCGGCTTCAGCAGTTAGGGACTTCCCCTTGCTTGAATATTGATTTGTCCAAGAACTCATGGGGTTTTCAAAGAACTGAGACTCTTTGATGACGTTATTATGTCCAAATTTACGTCAAACTCGGCACCTTCAAGGTATAAATATGCCCACACTCGCCATAGCAAACACACAGTGGTTTGGAGCAGTTTGACTATTTACTTGCCCAACGCATCCTGCTACAGCAAGTGCCGAAGGAAGCCGTCCCTCCAGCAGACGCAATGAAAGAGACGCTGTCTTTTCTCCGGCCGAGAAATCCAGCTCCAGTGTATCCAAGCTCCCCTTGCGGGATGTTGGGAAATCGAGTCCTGAGACAGAGAGATACGAGACCTCCTTCATTCTAAACCAAGGTACGGAGATGATTATACCCTAAGAGGAATCTTGGATAGATTCTTGGCAAAAGAATACTAAACTTATGCTACACCACACTTACTTCTTCCCTCGTACTAGACTTAGGTTAGGTACATCGAGGTAGGCGTATTTTAGAAGCACCAGTTGAGTACTTTTAGTCTTTATTTATTCATGTATGTATTTTATGGCTTAGAAACCATACCATGCTTTTACAATATTATTTTATAATACTCTTCTTGCTGAACGCATTATACTTTACAGCCAGTATTACGATTGTAGCAGTTCATTTCTTCTGCATGAGAAAGAAGACTGTTCAATAAATACTTTTATTGAAAACGCCCGTCTCTCTATTTCTCTGCACCTCTGGTGAAACAAAGCATGAACGAATAACTGAGTAAAATATCTATCTATTGCTTCCACGACTCTGAAGATCAGTTTTATCTTGGGGAAACAAAGTTGTCATGTTTATGCAGTTGTCAAAAACGAATCCCTTCTTGTGAATTCGAGGAAGTTTCTAGTGACCTCTCAGCTAGCTGGCACTCACAATTAAGTCTAATATATTCGATAGAGACCTTGTAGACATAAGTCCTATGTCAAATCTATAGGATATATTATTCCAATGCGCAGAGCCTATTGGGAATATAGGAACTACACTACATGGCGCCCAACGTTTGGTAAGGCACTAATTTAACGCTATATACTAGAGTAACTCAGTCGTGCTTTCCACAGAGACCCCTTTTTCCTGTAAAATACTCCAATAGACGTCTGGAGTGGGTAAAAGGATAAAATATCCGCCATAACTAAGTAGGACGAAAATCCTGTGTATTAGTTCTTGGTTTTGTTCACCGTTGAAGGATAGAGTGTTCCAAATTATTGTGCACCTTATCTTTGTTTCCTTGAAACTTGCTCTGCAAATCTTTCAACAAAAATGTCGGATACCGACGAAGAGAACGGTGGACACGGAGGCAATAATGCCCAACCGGGTGTAGACGTTACAGGTCTCCAATAAAATGACCAGGATACTGTAATCATCCCGGAAAATTTAAGGAAAACAATAGCTATAAAGCTTATAGAAAATGGCCTATCATCAAGAGGTGGTAGAGTTATATTTTTCATGGAGGCACATGAGTATCGGCAGACAGAGGTATTCTATTCATGAATTATCTTCCCAGAAGCAAATCCAACAACACATGTGTTCCACTTCTACAAGATAGAGGAACATCCAGCGGAATACGCTCCTTTCGAGGACGTTGAAATTCCACTAACTTACCAGGAGCATCAGCTCTGGTTTAATGGTGCCCTACAACATCAAAATCACATTACCAGGCTGGGTCCACTAGGTAGACCAGGAGCAACATAGCCGTTACTAGCCAGCTATACACCACATCCTGACATTGAAAGAATGACAGGTCCAGAACTATTAGCTCAGCTAAAACCATTAATTAAAATACATAGACAATTGGTTCAATATGTCATGCGGACTCTAACAGTCCAACCTGCTATAAGAATTCCACAACACACCCCTCATATGGGGAACACAAACAAAATTACACCACAGACTATACAATCAGTCATTGGTAAATTACCCACAAAAAAGGAACAAATTCTATTCAGGTTAGCTAAAATAATTACCACGATCGAGGCAGTATTTCCCGATAGTACACCTCATGAGAAACACAGGATTCTAACAATCTGTTTACCAATGGGGATCGCACCACACCTGGAGGACTGTGACACTTGGGGTACAGTCTTTGCTGCAATCTACACAAAAACACATGGGGGACCGTCTATGGTGGTGATACCAGACGTCCTGAAACAGATTCAAAATTAATTCGGGGCAGAGTCTGCTATAAATCTTGGTATGAAATTACTGAAGAATTTCAAGCAGGTCTGAGCTATAATATTAGCTAATATTAAAGGTGAAGCAGCATCAGTGGCAATCCGCCAAAAACTAAAAGAACTTGATGCAACTAAGCAACCGTTTGAACTTGCCAGAATAATAGAAAAATCCTATGAAGTACTAGGTAGAGATAGTTTGGGAGGGAAACCAGTAAAACCCAAACTAACAGAAAATCCTGAAAAAGTTTTTATTAAAAACACACTCACTACTCCCAAAAAGAAGCAGGAAAATACTAGACAGACACTTCCTAAAGAGAAGCGTTCCCAATCCAGAGGTAGGTCTCCTCAAAAGGAGCACTCTGAAAAAAGACATAACCTCAGAAATAGGGATAATTTGAGAAAACCTGATAGATATCAAAATACTGATACACGTTCCTCTCGTACCTTTCAGACTTCCTCGCAGAAATCCGAAAGAAGAGGACAATCAGAGCACAAGGAAGAATGCATGAAGTCCAAAGACGATCAACACGTTCCCAAAAAACTAGAAAAAACTAAATTCATTAAAAAGAAGGTAGCAGGTCTTAAAATCAGACATGCCGAGGATCTTGAGGACACAACTGAAGAACGGGGAGTAGGCCCAGACAATGCTGGACAGCGCATCAGAAGTTACCATGGCTCGCAGGATCCTGAAGGATCATCTGGAGACAGTGGACCTGAATGAATACATTCAGGTTAAAACTGCCGATACCAGGGTTAGTGTACCCCATAAGTTATTCGAAGTAACACTCTGCATAGAGGGGGACATAACTAGAAAAATAAGAGCACTCTTTTGGGAGAAGCTATCAAAGGGTTATGACATTCTTCTAGATGAAAAAGACTGGCCTGAATTTGTCAGGGAGTGCCCACATGGCGAAGACATCATTATGCCAGCCTTCTCCAATCATATTCCTATTCATAAATAATACACCTATGCTAGAAAATGGGCTGTGGCCCAGGCTCCAGCATTATATAAAAATCATGTGGGATGGGATGAGGACTCTCCTCACCATAAGATCCAGTTTAAAAATTCAACCTACTGCTCGGAGGCAGTATCCAGTTAAGCAAGAAGCTAAAAAACAGGTCAGGGAGATCTTGGATCAACTTGAATACCAAGGGGTGATTGAAACATGCACCTCGTCCATGAACAATCCTTTTTTCCTGTCTCCAAACCAGACAATACCTATTGTCTACTTTTAGACTACAGACATTTAAATTCTTGTTGCAAAACTTTTGTGGTACAAAATGCACACAGTGCAGCACTGATGAACAACATAGTGTGCTAAAAAATATAAAACCACATTAGATATTTTTAACGGTTCCTTCTGTCAAAACATTGCACCAGAAAGCAGGTATTTGACCGCTTTCTCAATCATGGGGACACAACGACACTTCTGTCGTCTCCCCCAGGGATTCAAGAATAGTCCAGGGTTATTTTCAGCCAGAGTAACAGAGTTACTACAAACGTATGATGATGAGGAATTATCTTATGTCGATGACATCTATCTTACAGATGATGATTTTTAGAGGCACTTGAACAGAGTGAACACCATAATACTTGGTTTCGCATCTGAAGGGTACAAATTAAATTTTAAGAAATCATGAGTTGCCCACCTCAACGTCCTATTCTTAGGAGATTAACTTTCAAGTGAAGGCAAAAGCCTGGTAGCAAACTTTTTAGAGAAATGTGTGCTGCTCCAACCTCCAAAAACGCTGAAAAACTTACAGTCGATTCTAGGATTCCTGAATTTCTGAAGAACTTACATTCTAAATTACGCAGAAAGGGTTAAAACTCTCTACGAATTAATCAAATCTGATTTCAAATCAACTAATTGGACTCAAAAACACTCAAAAATGTTGTGTTCAGTGCAAACAGACAGTGACAAAAGCGAGCATTCCGAATGCAAAAGCTTTACATCTGAGATGGATACAATGGGTTAATTCTCTTGCTGCAACTCAAGAATATCTACAATACGAACAAGAATGTCCTCTGCCTACTGAGATTCTGCCTCTAGAACATTACGGATGTATAATTTATACAGACGGATCAGCACAGCCCGCAATTGGGGGTAAACAAGCTTATAGTGCAGCATGCGCGAATATTAAAGGTCGATGGCGCGATGGAAAATTCAGACCTGTGGTCACAAAAACTCAATCTCTCGGAGACAGTACAGCTCAGCGAGCTGAACTACAGGCTTTCAAGATGGCACTTGAAAATACCGGTCGCGAATTCCCCACACTCATATTTTGCGATTCGTATTACTGCGTCCAATCTTACAATGAATATTTGCAGACTTGGGTTCAAAATGGTTTTAAAGACGCAAAAGGTGCACAATCAAGCATAAATTGCTTTGGGAACAAGTCGTTCTATTACAGAAAGAACTACAAAAGACTCACGTGATCCATACACTGAGTCATCGGCGTGATGGCGTTCACGTTGCAGGGAATTCATTGACTGATGAAGCCGCTAAGGCAGCTGTGCAAATGGCTTCCGTAGCGGCAATCACTCGTTCAAATACAAAAATAGATGGTGAAACAATGTTAGCTGTCAATGCCACAAGCAAAGGCAACGGAGCTGAGTTACCTATAAACTATCCACTCGAATATACATACATAATTGATGCCAACTCCGTTCCTTTTGCTCGAATCCCTGGAGTGGGGGATAGGGTAATTCCAAACAGGAATCAGAGAGGTGCTTTGATTCAAGAAGCACATATGAGAGATGGTCTGATGCATCAAGGGATCCCAAAATCTCTACTAGAATTAAAAGAGATATACTGGTGGCCAGGGATGAGCGCCCACATTTACGAATTTGGAATTAATTGCGACGTCTGTTACAGAAATCACAGCTTGGAGCACCGCCAGATACCTGACTACAGTATAGCCAGCCCAGTACAGACACCACTGTTAGACAGCATTAGACTTTCTACATGCAGACGTCACCATGGACGAATGCGGTCCCACAACTATTAGGACAAGATTCATTTGGATGTGGCCTCAGCGCTTGGCAGACGCCCGAACTGTTATAAAAGATTTGCAAGTCTTTTTTGGCACATACGCAATCGGCACGCTACATTCTGACCAGGGTCCTGTGTTTAGCTCTCGAGCTTACAAGGAGGCCATGGCCAGCTTGGGCGTTACATTGCGGATTTTGAGTCCCTTCCATCCTGAGGGAAATTCTGTAGTGGAAAGAAAAAACCGTGACATAAAGCAATCTATAACAACTAGGGTATTAGGCTCGGGTGACGGGTGGGTCAAACATCTAATAAGTGTCCAACGTAGTCTTAACAACCTGCCAAGAAATTCTCTGGGGGGAATCACTTCATATGTAATCCTTTTTGGTACTAGAATGATAGTCGAAGACCTTGATCGTCATACTTCAGTGGAATAACAAAAACCCTTTGATATCAAAGACCGTTTGGCTGTTTTGCAGGACTTCAATGAAACACGAAGAAGTCTAAGCAACACAATACAGAAACAAACGACCACTGAAGAAAAACCACCTGTCCCAACAAGACCTGTCTGGATTCCAATGATTGGGGTTCTTGTCAGAGGAAAAATAGCGGATAAGAAGGAATATGGGCCTTCTTACAGAAAACCAGTACCTGTACTAGCAGTCCACGGATCAAGAACAGTGTTACTGCCGCCCCTTGCTGGAAGAAAGGAGAACCGGTCCGGACCAATTGTCCTGGTAAAACCACATCATGTGGCCGATAATAAGTAGTAGGCCCAGTGGACTCCAAAGATGTAGCAGATGACCAAATCTTGATACTATTCAAGGGGCATATTATCAAGTTCGGGCGATACATTATCGCCGCTTTTATCGGCAGGAAACTGCCGATAAAGCGGCGATAATGGGCTTGATAATATGCTCTATGAATTCCTATCGAAGCCCATGTTAGATGTCTTCACATCTAACATGGGCTTCAATAGGGATTCATAGAGCATATTATCAAGCCCATTATCGCCGCTTTATCGGCAGTTTCCTGCCGATAAAAGCGGCGATAATGTATCGCCCGAACTTGATAATATGCCCCCCAGAGTTTCAAACTGAAAGACTCATCACGTTTGAAGAATCTGCAGTGAGAAAAGAAGGACTATGCAACAAAGCCATGGATCTTGTGCCTCTTGAAACCTAAATAACAGTTCGTCAAGAAACTCCCGTCTACAATGATGTAGCATCTGACTATACTAACATGTCAAGGGAACCAGCAGCTCCAGCGATTTCAAGTAATCCGGATGCAATACCAACATTTGACAGAACTGCCTCTGGCTATTTCATCAATTTTGATAACTTTTCTGAAGAACCCAGTGAGCCCGAAACGACGCCAGCAAATAAAATATTCAAGGAACGAGTAAAAGAACTTTGTCACCAGCTTGCAAATACATATCTAGTTTCACCATGGGTTGAATTTTGGATTGAGTTAGGTGTACTTTTTCTCCTACTATAGCTCATTCTTGTTTTAAGTTTGGGAAAGCTGATATATGGAAAATATAGTAAAATTGAGACAGCAAGTAAGAACATCAACTTTCTCCTGAAGCCACACAAATCATCTCATTGTGAACAAAGAGGTCTGTCATCAGTGAACATCACAGCCGTTCCTCTACCTGGTGGTATAGCATGGGACAGAACTGACTATGACATTTATGGTCCTGTTGAGCTGTTAAAGATTCCACACCAATTTAAGGTTAATTTGAGTGATTTTGTTTCACCCAGCACATTTTCTGATGATTGGGACAGTGAGACTGTTAATAACATGATGACAAACTTAGAAATGTCAGCAAAATTTGCAAAACAGGAATACTTAGAAGGCTCATCAAATTAATAAGAAATGTATTGTTTTAATCATTTTGGTCATCATTATTTGCACAAATCTGCAAGCCCTAGAAATGTATTTACTTATAATCAATGGGAACATTGTCCAACACCACCAAAGGGTAGCTCAAAGACATTTTATGAAAAATGTCCATACCTCCTAGGCTTTAATATCAGAAATCCAGAAACATTTTACTTTAAAAATGTTAATAAGACAGGCATGAAAAGTATGTTGACTAATACTGAGCAAATTTATTCTGCAGCCTTTTTGCTCAATTGTCCACATTAGGGCCTAGATGTAGGTAATTTTATTTTACCACTTCTTAAATACCGAATTTTACCGATTCGGTATTTAAGAAGTGGTAAAATAGAGGGGGGGATGTAGGTATTACAGATTCGGTAAATACCGAATCGTTAAGATTCGGTATTTACAGAATCTGTAAATACCGATTCGGTAATGCCCATTGACTCCTTTGGGCATTGAAGCCCATAGGATTCAATGGGCATTACCGAATCGGTATTTACAGATTCGGTAAATACCGATTCCAGCAAGGGTGCAGGGGGTGTCACTTTGACACCCTCCAGCACCCCAAATACTGGCATGTGTGCCATGTGGCACACAGACATGCCCTAAGGGCATGTCTGTCTGTCACATGGCATAGGTGTGCATACAAACATGTGCAAGCACACCTGGATTCGGTATTTTACCACCCAATTGGATTGGGTGGTAAAATACCGAATCTGAAAGGCCTTTGGGACTCAGAAGAGTCCCACCTACATCTAGAAGTTACTGAATCGGTAAAAAGACAGAATCGGTATTTTACCGATTCGGTAAATTTACCGATTCTGTAATTTTACCGAATCGGTAAAATTGGCCCCCTACATCCCAAAAACCCACTTACCGGTCAGTAACGGCCGAAATCGGCCGTTACCGGCCGGTAAATGGCCACCTACATCTGGCCCTAGGTTTTGACTTTTGGAAAGACAACATTGAGACAAAAACTGTCTGGAGCACAAAAGACTGGCAGGTGCAAGGTTTAGAAGCCTGCATCATCCCAGATGAAGTTATATTTTTAAATGAAACTGTTCAACAGACATCTTGTCTGGGCCTGGCTAAGATAAAAGATTTAAACAAACCGTCCATACCTAAGCCCACACCTGATGGGAATAGAACTACAGATGAGAGGTAGACGTAAACTATATTTTACAACAGAACAGAACTAATCCTCATTGGAAAAAATGGTTAATCTGACCCACAGACACGAATAACTGTCAAGAAAGATTCCTGAACAAGACACAAGGGTTTACAGTAACTAAGCCAGATCCAAGATATGTCCAGAGACAACATCCAGGTATAATAACAACTTACAGTGTAGGAAAACTGTGCCTTGAGTGGCTACAAAAATCTGCACTCCCAGATATAAAACAACACTTAACTTTCCTTAAAGATTGCATTGATTTGAGAGAATTCTTACTAGGACCTCACAAACAACGTCATAAACGTTTCATATATGCCGGTATATACGCTGCTTATAATGAAGCATGGAAAGTCGCGCAAAATGAAACTGCAGAATGAATACGAGAAATTGATTGTATTGATTTATAGAAAGCTCTCTCTGTAGTTGACAATGGTTTAACAACTCTGTCATCCAGAATTTATTCTTTGGACAGCGTTGTATCCTCTACCATAGACATAATGGAACAGGACTTGCTCATGTTACAACATGGACAGTCTCAATTGTGTTCTATAATGCTGCTAGGTTGGACGTTACAAACTCTTCGTCCAGGCTATGTGCCTTGGTGTCTAATCAACACCATGTCATCGATTACTGGATTTAACCTTACAGATAAACACAGAGGGGAGCAGACTATACAATGCTGAGCATAAGAAAACTGGAGAGATTACCATTAACCGTTTCTGAGAAGCCAGCCATTGAATGGATAATCCATGGCCCCATCACAATACCAGTGACGATTTTCCAGTTTCAGTATTGCTTAAAACACATACCAGCAGGCCTGTATGAAAGGTTGGGTAAAGAATACATAAAGTCGACCTGGGATTTACTATACACACACAAATGTTGGAGTGGGGAAAAGGAGATATTCCTTAGTGGTAAAAATTGCAAAACTGTAAAATGGGAGGTGCACAACACTGTTGGTAAATAGTTGAATTCTGAGTTTATGCGTGGATGGGTGCACTCTAGGGAGACGGTCCGGCCGGGCGTCTAGAATTGTAGAACTGAATGGTGTATGCATCAACGTGCAAATACATCCCCTGAGAGGCACTCCGTTAAATGTTCATATAAATGATTACGCAATTAGTTTAGATAATGTGGATTTAATTCATCCGTTTTTTTCAAAAGGTATGGTGAGTCAATGATATTATAATCATAACACTGAAAACCAATTAGCCATTTAGCTTATGCACGTACTCCGATGCATTTCGGGCAGTGAGCCCTTTGTAAAGGAGATCTGTAAGAAGAAAAGATGAGCCCAAATCAGGAAAGGGAATGGGTGATGGGAGCAAAAAGTTACCGTGATGCTAGGGGTGGGTGATGCGATCAAAAAGACTGGGGTGGCGTGAGCTGTACCGGGTGGTGGAAGGGAGTGAAATGGAAACGATTCTGCTGGGGCTATCGGTGCTTAGGAATAGTGAGCGTAATGGGTAGCTATGATGGCGGGGTGATAGGATATGTGTGCTCGCTAAACACAAACGTGTGCTATCATGCCGGGTGAAAGTTAGACTTACGGAGTGCTCGCTAAGCGCAGACGTGTGCTGACATCCCTGGTGAAAGTAAAACTTACAGGATGCTCGCGTGAGGAAACGGGGTGTAAAGTACTTACATCGTGATGGAAAGCCGCGTCGACTACTGGGTTAAACGTCTGGAATCATATGGTGATACCGAGTGCTCTGCGAACGGTGGTGTTTGTGAGGAAATGAAGGTGAAATAGAAGACGGACTGGGTGATCGGATTACCTGGGCGCCATGTTGGAGTGGGTGAATGAGAGTGAAATGTGAAATGTGAGGGCCATGGTAAAGAGGGTAGAAAGGGTAACTGGAGTGGGGTAAGGCAGAATGAAAAATGAAAAATGAAAAATGAAAGATGAGACAAAGGTATAAATGAAACGGTAACTGAATGATGGAAAATTAAACAAAGCAAAAGGTATAATGGTAAACATACAGTTAAGGGAGGTAAACATACAGTGAACACAGAGAGCAATGCTGTTACATATAACTGATTATAGATAGCAACTATATTCTACGCGATCATTCAATCCGTGTGGCTTAAGAGTCTGCAAGCGGTATATCCATTCCAGTTCTTTTTTAAGAAGGAATTTGCGATTGTCAATGCCTTCAGTGCGAACAATAGTGTCCAGTACTGTAAATTGCAATTGTGCGATGGTGTGACGAAATTCAAGAAAGTGCATGGCAACGTTGGATTTTTCTTGTTTGGTACGAATGTTCGATTTGTGTTCGTTGATACGAACTTTAATTTTTCTTTCCGTCTTGCCGACATACAATTTCCCGCATGGGCACTTCAAGGCGTAAATGAGATTCATCGAATCGCATGTGGCATTCACGTGCAATTTAATCACATGACCTTTCATAGGATGTTTAATTTGTTTTCCTCTAATGATACAATTGCAATTGTTGCAGTTGAGGCACGGTCTAGTCCCTTTGTAGATTTGGCTGGTGGGTGGTTGAGTGGAGAGAATCTCTTTAATGTTCTTCCCTCTGGTGTGGGCAAATAGTGGAGGAGTGTCAAAGATCCCCCGAAAATCGGGTTCGAGTTGTAGAATAGGCCAGTGGGTAAGAATGATTTTCTTGTATTTGTGACTTGCGGTGGAAAATTTGGATACAAGAACGATGTGTTCTTGTGTAGGTTTAATGCTCTTAGAGAGACTTTGTTGTCGAGAGATGTTGGCGACTCGTGCTTGAGCTTCATTGAGGATATTATCAGGATAGCCTCTGTCCAGGAAACGTTGGTGCATTTCCTGGATGCGTGAGTGGTAGATCTGTTCATCGGACACAATTCTTTTGACACGAAGCATTTGCGAGAAGGGCAAATGCTTTTTGAGGGAACCTAGATGAAAGCTGTTGAAGTGTAAAGTGTTGTTGCGGTCTGTGCTTTTGCAGTGTAAGTCAGTAGAGATTCCGTTTTGTGTAATTTTAATCAAAACATCAAGGAAAGAAATCTCTTTGTCGCTGATTTGCCATGTGAAACTGATTGGTTCGTCTTTGGAATTGAGTTCTGTCATAGCGTTATGCAGTGACTCTTGTGTGTCAACCCACATGATGAATAGATCGTCTATGTACCTGACGTATAGTTTCATTTTGCCAAATATATTGTGGTTGGAATATATGTGGCTTTTTTCAAAGTTCTCCATATAGATGTTGGCATATGTGGGAGCCGCACAATTTCCCATGGCCATTCCCGATAGCTGTAGGAACCATTTGTCGTTCTCTTGGAAATAGCTGTGGTATAGGGTATATATCATTAGCTCCATGATAAAGGTTTGCATAGATGGGTCGATGTTACTCTCAAGAAGAGCACGTTCTACTGCTTCGATGCCTCCCTGGTGGGGTATGGAGGTATACAGCGAGTTGACATCGGCTGTGCATAATATCAAAGTCTCGTTGGTGTCGATGAAGATGTTAGCCAGTGTATTCAGAAATTCTGTGGTGTCTTTTATATAGCTCTTGGATTGAATCACCAGTGGTTGGAGATATTTGTCAATATATTTCCCCGTGGGTTCGTGTATAGAGCCGTTAGTTGACACGATGGGAAGAAATGGTGGATCGAGAAGATTTTTGTGTATCTTGGGGCTCATTAGAATTCTCGGACTTTTGGGGTTGTCCTTAAGTAGATAGTTCTTAGTGCGATCCTCGATGATGCCCGCTGCATGTGCTTTGTTGACTAAGTCTCGTAGGGTACTCTGAAATTCAGAGGTGGGGTTATTGTCGAGTTGCATGTAAATGTCAGAGTCTTGTATATGTTCGATTAGACGCTGGGTATACATGGTGGTATTGAGGATCACAAGAGCCCCTCCTTTGTCCGCTTTCATGCATCTAATGTCTGGGTTGTTTGCCAGAGATTTGAGGGTGTCTCTGTCTTTTTGTGTCATATTCCGATGTTTGCTGGAGTTTTTTAGATTGAGTTTGGTTAAGTCGTTACGTACTAGGTTTTCAAACAAATCAATGCATTTGTGGCTTGTGGGAGCCTGGTAGGTACTGGCTGGTCGTAAACCCTTGAGTTGGTCACTTTTAACGTTGACGCTGGGAGGTAGAACGTTATCGAAAAAGTGTCGTAGTCTAAGTTTCCTAGTAAATTTGAAAGTGCTCACATCTAGTTCCAAGAGGTTGGTGTTAGTTACAGGAACGAACGATGTGCCTTTTTCAAGGAGATCCAGTTGATATTGGGAGATGTTGCAGTCAGAAATATTGATGACTAAGTTGTTTTTTTGGGTTTGAGATCCTTCTTTGTCACGGTGCTCCGTGTTTGCGGAGGGCTTGTTTCCTGGTTTTTTCTTCTTGCTCCTCCGGAGTCTTCGTTTGTTTCTGGGCCTAATCCTAAAAAATGAACATTGGATGGTTGATCTCGGTTGGTGGTGGATGAAGAGGTTTGATCACTGGTGGCTGCTGCATTTGAAGAGGTGGTGTCGGTGGTCTTCTGTGATGGACGATAAGATGTGTCGCTGCCTGAGGATGATGTGTCAGTTTGTGTGTTGTAGGGTCTATTGCGTCGGCGTTGGGCATATACATCAGCCCATGTATACACTTCATCAAGCTTGTAGTCAAGCGTGTCTCTTCGATATTTTCAGATTTTGCGTTCATTAATTTCTCTTTGATGTTTGTCCAATATAGTCTTTACATCCTCTAAGGTTTTGGTGAGTTCATCATTGGTCAATGCGTCTCGGAGTTCTTTTTGAGTATCTTGGATTTCAAGTTCCAGCTCTTTTAGGATGTTGGCAAGCTCTTCTACAATCAGCAGGATTAAGTCTAAACTGCACTTGTTAAGGATTCCATTCCACTTTTCTTTGAAGGTCTTGGAATTTTTGTATAAGGATGGCTTCAGGGCTATCCGTAGGCCGCGTGGGATTCTGAGGGCTCGATGGTACTTTAGTAGCGTACTCGCATGGAGTTTCTGGTTAATATGGCGTTTGGATAGATACAAAAGTTGTTTAAGGCATTGCTCTTTGTTGCGGGACGGTGAGGTGGGGCTAATGTCTTCTTCTATTAAAGCATAGATACGTTGGCATTCATCTTCGTTGGAAGGATCTCAAACCCAAACCCAAAGAAGGATCTCAAACCCAAAAAACCAACTTAGTCATCAATATTTCTGACTGCAACATCTCCCAATATCAACTGGATCTCCTTGAAAAAGGCACATCGTTTGTTCCTGTAACTAACACCAACCTCTTGGAACTAGACGTGAGCACTTTCAAATTTACTAGGAAACTTAGACTACGACACTTTTTCGATAACGTTCTACCTCCCAGCGTCAACGTTAAAAGTGACCAACTCAAGGGTTTACGACCAGCCAGTACCTACCAGGCTCCCACAAGCCACAAATGCATTGATTTGTTTGAAAACCTAGTACGTAACGACTTAACCAAACTCAATCTAAAAAACTCCAGCAAACATCGGAATATGACACAAAAAGACAGAGACACCCTCAAATCTCTGGCAAACAACCCAGACATTAGATGCATGAAAGCGGACAAAGGAGGGGCTCTTGTGATCCTCAATACCACCATGTATACCCAGCGTCTAATCGAACATATACAAGACTCTGACATTTACATGCAACTCGACAATAACCCCACCTCTGAATTGCAGAGTAACCTACGAGACTTAGTCAACAAAGCACATGCAGCGGGCATCATCGAGGATCGCACTAAGAACTATCTACTTAAGGACAACCCCAAAAGTCCGAGAATTCTAATGAGCCCCAAGATACACAAAAATCTTCTCGATCCACCATTTCGTCCCATCGTGTCAACTAAAGGCTCTATACACGAACCCACGGGGAAATATATTGACAAATATCTCCAACCACTGGTGATTCAATCCAAGAGCTATATAAAAGACACCACAGAATTTCTGAATACACTGGCTAACATCTCCATCGACACCAACGAGACTTTGATATTATGCACAGCCGATGTCAACTCGCTGTATACCTCCATACCCCACCAGGGAGGCATCGAAGAAGTAGAACGTGCTCTTCTTGAGAGTAACATCGACCCATCTATGCAAACCTTTATCATGGAGCTAATGATATATACCCTATACCACAGCTATTTCCAAGAGAACGACAAATGGTTCCTACAGCTATCGGGAATGGCCATGGGAAATTGTGCGGCTCCCACATATGCCAACATCTATATGGAGAACTTTGAAAAAAGCCACATATATTCCAACCACAATATATTTGGCAAAATGAAACTATACGTCAGGTACATAGACAATCTATTTATCATGTGGGTTGACACACAAGAGTCACTGCATAACGCTATGACAGAACTCAATTCCAAAGACGAACGAATCAGTTTCACATGGCAAATCAGCGACAAAGAGATTTCTTTCCTTGATGTTTTGATTAAAATCACACAAAACGGCATCTCTACTGACTTACACCGCAAAAGCACAGACCGCAACAACACTTTACACTTCAACAGCTTTCATCAAGGTTCCCTCAAAAAGCATTTGCCCTTCTCGCAAATGCTTCGTGTCAAAAGAATTGTGTCCGATGAACAGATCTACCACTCACGCATCCAGGAAATGCACCAACGTTTCCTGGACAGAGGCTATCCTGATAATATCCTCAATGAAGCTCAAGCACGAGTCGCCAACATCTCTCGACAACAAAGTCTCTCTAAGAGCATTAAACCTACACAAGAACGCATCGTTCTTGTATCCAAATTTTCCACCGCAAGTCACAAATACAAGAAAATCATTCTTACCCACTGGCCTATTCTACAACTCGAACCCGATTTTCGGGGGATCTTTGACACTCCTTCACTATTTGCCCACACCAGAGGGAAGAACATTAAAGAGATTCTCTCCACTCAACCACCCACCAGCCAAATCTACAAAGGGACTAGACCGTGCCTCAACTGCAACAATTGCAATTGTATCATTAGAGGAAACCAAATTAAACATCCTATGAAAGGTCATGTGCTTAAATTGCACGTGAATGCCACATGCGATTCGATGAATCTCATTTACGCCTTGAAGTGCCCATGCGGGAAATTGTATGTCGGCAAGATGGAAAGAAAAATTAAAGTTCGTATCAACGAACACAAATTGAACATTCGTACCAAACAAGAAAAATCCAACGTTGCCATGCACTTTCTTGAATTTCGTCACACCATCGCACAATTGCAATTTACAGTACTGGAAACTATTGTTCGCACTGAAGGCATTGACAATCGCAAATTCCTTCTTAAAAAAGAACTGGAATGGATATACCGCTTGCAGACTCTTAAGCCACACGGATTGAATGATCGCGTAGAATATAGTTGCTATCTATAATCAGTTATATGTAACAGCATTGCTCTCTGTGTTCACTGTATGTTTACCTCCCTTAACTGTATGTTTACCATTATACCTTTTGCTTTGTTTAATTTTCCATCATTCAGTTACCGTTTCATTTATACCTTTGTCTCATCTTTCATTTTTCATTTTCCATTTTTCATTCTGCCTTACCCCACTCCAGTTACCCTTTCTACCCTCTTTACCATGGCCCTCACATTTCACATTTCACTCTCATTCACCCACTCCAACATGGCGCCCAGGTAATCCGATCACCCAGTCCGTCTTCTATTTCACCTTCATTTCCTCACAAACACCACCGTTCGCAGAGCACTCGGTATCACCATATGATTCCAGACGTTTAACCCAGTAGTCGACGCGGCTTTCCGTCACGATGTAAGTACTTTACACCCCGTTTCCTCACGCGAGCATCCTGTAAGTTTTACTTTCACCCGGGATGTCAGCACACGTCTGCGCTTAGCGAGCACTCCGTAAGTCTAACTTTCACCCGGCATGATAGCACACGTTTGTGTTTAGCGAGCACACATATCCTATCACCCCGCCATCATAGCTACCCATTACGCTCACTATTCCTAAGCACCGATAGCCCCAGCAGAATCGTTTCCATTTCACTCCCTTCCACCACCCGGTACAGCTCACGCCACCCCAGTCTTTTTGATCGCATCACCCACCCCTAGCATCACGGTAACTTTTTGCTCCCATCACCCATTCCCTTTCCTGATTTGGGCTCATCTTTTCTTCTTACAGATCTCCTTGACAAAGGGCTCACTGCCCGAAATGCATCGGAGTACGTGCATAAGCTAAATGGCTAATTGGTTTTCAGTGTTATGATTATAATATCATTGACTCACCATACCTTTTGAAAAAAACGGATGAATAAAATCCACATTATCTAAACTAATTGCGTAATCATTTCGATGAACATTTAACGGAGTGCCTCTCAGGGGATGTATTTGCACGTTGATGCATACACCATTCAGTTCTTCAAAAATTGCAAAACCACACTGACCGGTACACTTATATGTCAGGGCATTAATTTGCATGGAGCCTGCGATGGTTCTTCAAACAACTTATCATGCCACCTGCAGGGTTCCCCGGCAGCAGTGATAGATCCAATTTTTAGGCAGCTTTCCAATGGTAGCTACATAATGTTGAATGATCACAGCTGTTGTGGAATGATGCCAGGAGTAGCCTATCTCATTAGTGTGTCAGCCAGGGTCACTTGCTGTATGCAAGTATTGTTTCCTAAAAGTAAGACAGACGGGGAGTCGCCGCTATGGCCTTCACTGAACATCTCTTCTATACGAATTGATACTTTAAGCAGAATGAAAGCCATTCTTTTACAAAAAACTGTGCCACTGACCTCGTCCAAAGAGACGTATGATCTGCAAGTTGCAAGGTCCTCTGCAGAGATACATGCCCTATTATCAACAAACTGCCCAATACATTTCACAGAAATGTTTGTTAGGTCGTATCTTAAACATGTCTGATACCAGCAGTATTGTACATGTATTTAAGATTATTTTTTCGGGACTGTTAGCACCCTTTGAAGCAGTCCTAGGCATTTTTCCAAACTTCGTGCACTCTGTGTTTGGCGGCCTGCCTCTCATCTTGGGACTCGTAGCAGGGGTACTATTTTTGTTGCTTCTGCTCCGTTATGGCAAGTCAAATCACCAGCGATACCCAGATTACCATAGAGAACAGTCTTTTGGCAATGCAGTACCGTGAACGCAAAACACAGATTCTTGGCTTGGCTCATTTGAGAGATCTGAATACCACGTGGTTCCTATCGTTCAGACCAATCTGGCAAGATTGCATCTTACCTGTTCTACGATGCCTGCTTTGTGGAGAGGAATGCGTGTTGGATATCTGTCTGACACTTCCATCACCACTGCCAACGGATGTTGAGGCTTTGCTTGGTTCGTTAAGACTCATGCATTGTGCTGCCCCCAACGACTTCCAATCCTGATGACGGCATTCATTGAGGTCTCACTGGCAATTCCAGCTAAGGGTGAGATACGTGGACCAAAAGGCACACAGGTACCATCTACTGCGAACATTGCTAATGCGACTGACGCTGACGGGGATGCTTCTCATCTGTGTACGATTGATATACTTAATGAAGTTGTTCAACTTTCACCTACTGTGGTAGACGATTTCTTTGCCAGCTTAGAAGATTTCATGTTTTCTCCTGACACCGAGAATAATTTTTTTAATTAGCCCACAGCGTTCTATGAACTCTGAATTCGACATTCGCTTTTTCAAAACAAAACTTTTAACTTTGGAACTCTATTTTTCTACTATTTGATTTGACTTTTTTCCAAAATTGAATTTTTCTTTTTGGCACAAAGTAATCTGCTTAAAGTAGAACTATTCATAGAGAACAAGAATTCTTTGAATACTTCCTAGAAACAATATTGAACTTATCCACACACCGAAACAGATTATATATTCTGCTATGGGATGGTCTCGACTTTTTTTCTTCTGTAACTAAGAGCCATTTCATAAATGTAATTTCATAATTCATTCTGATAGTATTTCATATGTCATATTATATGCTTACAATGAAATCATTGCCTTTAAATGCGTAGACGATTTCTTTGCCAGCTTAGAAGATTTCATGTTTTCTCCTGACACCGAGAATAATTTTTTTAATTAGCCCACAGCGTTCTATGAACTCTGAATTCGACATTCGCTTTTTCAAAACAAAACTTTTAACTTTGGAACTCTATTTTTCTACTATTTGATTTGACTTTTTTCCAAAATTGAATTTTTCTTTTTGGCACAAAGTAATCTGCTTAAAGTAGAACTATTCATAGAGAACAAGAATTCTTTGAATACTTCCTAGAAACAATATTGAACTTATCCACACACCGAAACAGTTTATATATTCTGCTATGGGATGGTCTCGACTTTTTTCTTCTGTAACTAAGAGCCATTTCATAAATGTAATTTCATAATTCATTCTGATAGCATTTCATATGTCATATTATATGCTTACAATGAAATCATTGCCTTTAAATGCGTACTGTACCAATGCTAATTTTTTGTGTACAACCATTTCAAATGCATTTTATGTATTTTTGGGTGGGAGTGTAAACACAGGTTTTAGATATGTTTTAGTGCTTAATTTTAGTAATGTCGAACATAATAAAGTGGAGTGGGTGTTGTATAGCATTTTAGGACCCTAGTGTAATTTTCCCGATTCATGCCCTTATATAGGTATAAATCACCATATCCTTATATAGGCATAGAAATCATAACCATATTTAGACATAGCTCATGCAGTCCAAATACGGCATGGCTACTTCCACTAGTTCCGAAAATCCACAACAATTTCTTGGAAAACTCGGCTTCAGCAGTTAGGGACTTCCCCTTGCTCGAATATTGATTTGTCTAAGAACTCATGGAGTTTTCAAAGAACTGAGACTCTTTGATGACTGTATTATGTTCAACTTTACGTCAAACTCGGCACGTTCAAGGTATAAATATGCCCACACTCGCCATAGCAAACACACGGTGGTTTGGAGCAGTTTGACTATCTACTTGCCCAACACATCCTGCTACAGCAAGTGCTGAAGGAAGCCGACTCTCCAGCAGACGCACTGAAAGAGACGCTGTCTTTTCTCCTGCCGAGAAATCCAGCTCCAGTGTTTCCAA
Source organism: Lissotriton helveticus (assembly GCF_964261635.1). Classification (NCBI taxonomy): domain Eukaryota; kingdom Metazoa; phylum Chordata; class Amphibia; order Caudata; family Salamandridae; genus Lissotriton; species Lissotriton helveticus. The sequence goes on along the minus strand of NC_136072.1, from coordinate 747,130,718 downwards.
GCTCCCCTTGCGGGGTGTTGGGAAATCGAATCCTGAGACAGAGAGATACCAGACCTTCTTCATTCTAAACCAAGGTATGGAGCTGATTAGACCCTAAGAGGAATCTTGGATAGATTCTTGGCAAAAGAATACTAAAGTTATGCTACACCACATTTACTTCTTCCCTCGTACTAGACTTAGGTTAGGTACATCGGGGTAGGCGTATTTTAGAAGCACCAGTTGAGTACTTTTAGTCTTTATTTATTCATGTATGTATTTTATGGCTTAGAAACCATACCATGCTTTTACAATATTATTTTATAATACTCTTCTTGCTGTACCCATTATACTTTACAGCCAGTATTACGATTGATGCAGTTCATTTCTTCTGCATGAGAAAGAAGACTGTTCAATAAATACTTTTTTTGAAAACGCCGTCTCTCTATTTCTCTGCACCTCTGGTGAAACGAAGCATGCACGAATGACTGAGTAAAATATCCATCTCTTCTTTGCACGACTCTGAAGATCAGTTTTATCTTGGGGAAACAAAGTTGTCATGTTTATGCGGTTGTCAGAAACTAATCCCTTCTTGTGATTTTGAGAAAGTTTCTAATGACCTCTGAGCTAGCTGGCACTTACAATTAAGTCTAATATATTCGATAGAGACCTAGTAGACATAAGTCCTACGTCAAATCGATAGGATATTTCATTCCAATGCGCAGAGCCTATTGGGAATATAGGAACTACACTACATTGGTAATGATGGTTTTTAAATTGTGTGTTTGAAAATGCCACTTTTAGAAAGTAGACATTTTCTTGTTTAACCATTCTGTGTGCCTCTGCCTGCTTGTGTATTGACTGTCTGGTTTTAGAGTGACAGGGACTGGGAATGTGCACTGTAGACAGCCACTGGGGGGATTGAGGTGTGCCTGGCCTTTCCTAGATAACTTGGAGCTGAGCTGAATGGGTCTTGGCTGCATTTAGAGTGGTGGAAGGAGATTTCCTTTCACCCGAATAGGTGTTGTCTCCCTAGCACAATACTGTCTCCACTTCCTGTGGTCATATTGCACCAGTGAGTACAGAACTGGTTTGAGATCAGAGACCCTTGCACAAACAGAACAAAGACATTTTGGGGCATAAGTATTAGACCTAAAAAGCCAGAAGTTTAGATTACTTCTGGACTCAAGCGGTACCTTTGCCAAGGAGAAAAGCTGAAGAGCTGTGAGGAGGAGTAATGCTGCTTTTCTGTGTGCCATATAGTGGTTGGCCTGCAGCTGCCATTTCTGCCACGGAGAGAACAAAGACTGGAACTTTGCTTTGAACCTGCTTGAAGATGATCTCCAAAGGCCTGAAGTGTGTTGGCCTCCTGTTCTGAAGTCTCAGGGACAAAAAGACTTCACCCGAGCTCCCCTGAACCTTCTTGCTGAGAGTTCTGACCTGCCAGTAGGTGCCTATTCCAGGTTTGGGCCTCTGGAGGTTATTCCTGCTGTTGGGAGCTGAAAGAATCCCAAAAGTAGCAAGAAAACCTATTTCCGATGCCGTCAGCTAAACCGTTTTGACGCCTAAATCTGCACCGAGGCCCGGGGCACCGCTTGTGAAGTGAACGACGCACCGCTGCTCCGATGCCATTCGACGCCCGCCGACGCCTGCAGTTACCGGCTGTGCCCAACACCAGTGTTTGCACTGACTCCATCATCGTCAGCACCTGCATCCTGTTATCACGGTGCCAATAACCGCCGAGAGTGACTCCATGAGCTCGCTGACTTTGCATCGTCACAGGAACCTACTCCTCACAGCTGACGCAACTGTCTTCCCCTGTCCTGAATTTGACACGTTGCCTCCTTGCGGACACAATGCTTTTCCTCCCCCATGGCACCCAGGAAGCTGGCCTTGACCTTGGCACTGATGTTTCACCTCCATTGTGCATCGTCATTGACTTTGTTTCCAAGGGGGGGCCGTGTGACTCCTTGTCCAACTTTGCGCTCCTTGCGGTCAGTGCCGTACTTTGGATTTATTGCTTGCACAACGTCGCAAAAGCCCCAGGTGGAGCTATTGGCTTTCTACAAGCTTATTCCTTTGCAATGACTGTTATAAAGTCATATCTTATTACATGTATGTTGGAATTTTGTCATTTTGGTCTTGTTGAGTTTCGATAAAGATACTTTCTTTTTCTAAACTGGTATTGTGTCTATTTGTGGTGTTATCACTGTTTTACTGTGTGTTTTGAGTACAAATACTTTACATATTACCTTTGGGATAAGTCTGTCTGCTCGTGCCCAGGGGGTGAGAAGGGGTTCTCTAAAGTGTGTATTCCCCTTAGCCTGACTAAAAGAAAGGGTCCCTATTTGGACAAAGGTACCTACCTCTGCCAACTAGAGACCCCCATTTCTAACAGGAATGAATAACCAGCCCTATAGATTAGAGAAATTCCTCCTTTTTCAGCGGGACCGATGAACAGTCACATCTCCAGTGGGTTTTATTTGGGGATCCTAAACAGTTTGTCCTGGTAGACCAATAGGGCACATCTGAGCTGAAGATAACTGTAAAATTAGGATTTGTGTGTTGAGAATTCAGTCTGGAAAGCCTGGAAAGATTTCATAGGATGTACAGGAGCTACCCTCCTGCACGTCTTCCAACCACAATTTTCCTATCCAGTCCAATCTACAGGAGCCCTCCAAATTCTGCAACCTGGTCCACCCATCTATTTTGCCAGAGAGAAATTTCAAGCATCACCCAGTGGTCACACCTGGTCTATTGCAGTGCTGCCCCTAAGGTTTGGATCAACACTCTGGTGAGTTCATGGAGTACCTGGGAAATATGTGTCCACATAGGATACCCAAAACATTATCATGGCCAATCAACAACACCTCCATCCTGAAGGCGGGAACGTTCCAGCCACCTTATAGCCATTTATTCACTACCAGAGTGTGTGCCGCTCAGCGATGAAGACATATGTCAGCTGTGGTGAACCTGCCGTCCTATTTTGACATTACACATTTGCCAAATGCTGCTCTGGGAGGCTTGGTAGCCCATGTAAACTTGAGTGAGTGGTCGGAGATTCAGGCTCCAGACCAGCACGTTCTCCCCTGTCATATGAATCCCTAGGCATTGAAAGCTCTGACGACAAACAGACAGGTTCTGTTGCTAGGTTTTATCCCCTCTATATCATTTCAGGGGATCCAGGAGGGACTTAGACCAGTTCACTCACAGGCAAATGCTCCTAATACATGGATCAAGTAGGTTCCCCTCACATCTGGGTGGGCAATGAATGGGAGGACATTGTCATCATAGAGGGACATCCTGTCCAATTGAACACCAAGACTTGGGGGTCACAACACACCCAGGTTGCCAGAGGCTCCACTGCCAATCAAAGAGGAGGGAGAAACTGGGCACCCCAGCCAGGTTCCCTGCCAGAATTTGAGTCTAGAGCAGAGTACCCCATTCACCTGCACTTGGGTCTGTGGCATTGCATATAGGATACATATGTAGAATTGAAACCGAGAAACCAAATTCCAATTTAATTAGCACTTCATTTAGGAAGGCCCAATCTAAGAAATCAAATGATTTTTAAAGGCCAGTAGTGTAGGTACAGTGGAAAATTACATGAGTTTAATATCGGGCCCTCACTTAGTGAACCCTATGGATACCTTGGTGCATCCTATGGTGCAAAAATATTTACGGCCAGATTTTTGATCACCCGAACGACTGGGCTATAGCTAAGGGGGAAATTCCTATGGTCTATGCAGGCTTTTGTCAAAATCACTCCGTGATTGATAATATCGCTATCCTGCAAACTATTATCAATAAATATATAGTTAGTAGAGCTCAGGTAGTCTATAGTTTATTTGTGGATTTATCTATGGCTTTTGACAGGTGTATGGGCCTTCCCTATGGAGGAAACTACTGAAGTTAGGTGTTCCAATAATTTTGGTAAGAATAATAGTAGCGCTTCATACAACCACATAGTGTAAGATACAAATGAGAGGAGATAAGGGCTTAACTCAAGAGATTTCCACGCAAAACGGCCTCAAGCAGGGATGATTACTTGCCCCCTCCTCTTTTCACTATTACTTAGTGATTTACCGGACTGTTTCGAGGAGGTGAATAATTTCCCACCTCAAGTAGTCACAATAAATCCATCTTTTAATGTATGCTCATGATGTGGTTTCATTTGATTTAACCCCAATTGGGCTGCAGCGTAATATGGAGGCTCTTTTTAATTGCACTGAGGATTTTTTTTAAAGAATAAATATTTCAAAAACAAAAGAAGTACAATTTAGGGGCAGGAAAAAAGCTATACATTTTACCTGGAAGCTAGGAGGAACTACAGTAGAAATAGCATCCACTTACATTTATTTAGGGAGAGTTTTCTCTCAGTCCACTGGTACTGCTTCGCATTTTTAACGGACTGCATTAAAAACAGTATCCTACGCTACTGCTATGAAAATGTTTTATTGATCTACTGGGAGGCGACATTTTCAGCCCTCCTGAAAGTTTATCGAACAAAGATTACCCCTATCTTAACATATGGTTTAGAATATATTCCTATACATTAATGGGGTTTTTGAAATCTCAAGGAGAGAAAACTCTTAGTTGCAGACTATTTCAGAGAAAGTTTTTGCTTTCATTCCAGCACCTGTGGTAATACAAGGCACTACTTTGGATTCTATTTCTTTAGTTAGTAGTCAGGTAGTTGTGGAGCTTACTCACTTTGTTGCCCTATTATTATGCCCATCTGGCCGAGGCCTCCCAACACCACCATTCCTAATCCAGGCACAGTTGGTGCAAGGAGGCCCTGTTTACCACTAGGTAGCAGGTCTTTTGTTTGGTTAGAATCAATGTCCTGGTTACGTTTGTTTAATTTAAAATGTTTGTCTTCAGTTTTGCATTGTGGGCATATGTCTTGTGGGACCTGCCTCTGATATAGGATTGGGCTAGTTCTCTCATGGTGGCCTTAGGGTCCTGGGTGGGTCAATTGTCCCATGGTTGGTTTCTGAGAAAGCCTTGAATTGATTAGATGGGATGAGGGTGAATTGTGCATTTGAGAGTAAACAAGTGTTCAGATGCCACATTTGTTTCTCCCCCACCCTCCAATCCCCGATGTCAACTATGATAGGAGCGTTGACTGCGATGTCGCATATTAGGAAATTGAAAAAAAGATATGCAGTTCAGGAGCTGGGAGTACAAAAAGTCAATGTGGTGTATTGACTTGTGGGCAGACGATGCATGCGTACACCCTCTGGTGCCAGGATTCTAGACCCTCCAGGCATCTCACAAACCCAGACCCAGGACATACGGCCATATTTCCAAAGCTCTGTGTTTGCAATTACCTAATAGCAAATTCTTGCAATTCTCTATTCGGTAATCACAAACAGCTCTGTACAAATGTGTGTTCCACATATTTAGTAATTCCCATTGGGGCTGAAATCTAAAAGGCCCACTTTCAGTCCCTTTATTTGGCCAGAGTGCTCCTGGACCCTTTACAGAACTGGATGGAGGAATTCTCCATTCTTAGTCCCTATCAGGCCGGTTTTAGAGTAAAAATGTCCACAATCGGCCAAGTTTTCAGGTTGCAATTATTGCACTGGAAAACAGTGATCTTGGAGGGTGGCAGCCTCTACATGATCTTTGTGGACTTAAAATTGGCATTCGATTTAGTTCCCAGGGAGAAATTATGGGCTATCCTATTAGATCTGGGAGCCCCTCTGTATTTATGTTACATTCTGAAAAGACTACATGAACACAACTTTGCCCAAATCAGCTATGGGAAGAACGGGGAGCTTACTGACCGCATACCTATAGAGAGAGATATGTGACAAGGGTGTGATCCCAAATGCAAAAATCGCAAATTAAGAAATCGCAAAATTGCGATTACTTGCATTTAAGGAATCTCAAATTGAGATTCCTTAAATGCAATGCATTAAAGTTGAAAAAAATAGCGATTTCGCTAATAGGTCTCGCAAATTACCATGAAGTTGAACTTCACGGTAATTTGCAAAAACTTTGAAAAATGCACTAAAGTGCATTTTTCAAAGTTTCATGTTGCGCACACACATGCCATAAGGGCATGTGTGTGTGCAACATATGTGCACAGATCAATTTCAGGGGTGCCCACGGCTTCTGGTCACCATGGATCCTTACGGAGCAATTTTTGTGACACTTGGAAGCATGAGTGGCTGCTTCTTGATTCACTACTCAAGAAGCCGCTAAGTCAAATAGAAAATACATTTTGTGAGTGAATATTCTACTCAAACGGACTATTCAGGTTATTTTTTAGTGCGAAAAGCATCTTTTTAAATGGCCCCTGCTAGTGCTTTATCCATCTCCTGGTCACTGTTCATTCGGATTTGAAGGTGAAAGAATCACTCTCTTTGTCTGTAATTCCTGCTGCATATATATATATATATATATATATATATATATTCAAGACAAAACGATCCTTCCATGCATGAGAGCGCTCCGCAGTGTGTGCTCGGCCCAAGGGCTGGATCAAAGCCCCAATTCAATTTTGGAGTACAAGAAAGGCGGCACAACCGGATACTTATTAGAAGTTATTTATTACACCAACACTGGTGTAATAAATAACCAGTGTTGGTGTAATAAATAACTTCTAATAAGTATCCGGTTGTGCCGCCTTTCTTGTACTCCAAAAATATATATATATATATATATATATATATATATATATATATATATATATATATATATATATATATATATATATATATATATATATATATATATATATATATATATATATATATATACTATTGGATTTCAAGGACATCACAAATAAGCTCAAACACCTTTGTATAAGGGTGTTGTTTCTTTGATAGAGGGCATGCACCAGTATTTATTTGTTCTTTTATTCAATGTTTTTATTTGATTGTGGTATGTGGCTTGGAGTTGCAGTAGGGAAAGGGTAATTTATTTGCATTTAATATTTATCTTCTGTAAGGGAAAAACGTTACTCAGTTCAGTACATTTTCAAAATGTTTGTTAAATTTGCACTGTTCATTTATTTTACCATGTGGCCTAGTCTGCTTTGGGCCGGCTCTTCTAGCCAGTACTAGTCATTGATACAACTGTTTCTGTGGTATATGTTGTTTTAATACTTAATTTAGGCCAGGGATTGCATTGTTGTTTTGTAGTTCACATTTTCTTTATATAAAAAGTGTATTTTAGTGGTGTAATGTTTGATACCTTGAGAGGATGTGTGTTGTTGTAAACTTTTTATAGTTCACTTATTTTTTGTTTCCGGCATTGCTGAATGAAGAGTTGTGTTTTCTTCATTGTTTACCATGGCTGCTTTGTCTAGCCAGGTTGTGAATGTGTTTGCCATAGGCCACCATTCTGTCGTTGTTCTCCATGCTGTCTGGCTGGCAGCCATATTGTGTAACCTGTGTCCATAGGCCTGCATGTGTTCTTTGTCGTCTACACCTCCTTGCTTATTGTTGTTATTTTACCATGTGGCCATGGTCATTTTATTTAGCCAGTCAGTGTGCTTTTGCCATAGGACTGCATGTGTTCTTTGTTGTCCATGCCTCTTTGCTTGTTGTTATTGTTTGACCATGTGGCCAGTGGTCATTTGTGTTGCCAGTCAGTGTGCTTTGCCATAGGCCTGCATGTGTTCTGTGGTGTGACCATGCCTCCTTGTGTGTTGTTGTTTGACCATGTAGCTGGCTGCCATTTTGTGGAGCCAGCCAGTTAGTGTGATTTTGCCATAGGCCTGCATGTGTTCATTTTTCCAAGCCTGCTTGCTTGTTTTGCTGCACAATAGGATACATTTTTTAAGGATTATACCATTTTCCCTGCAGCCCCTGCCCGCTGTAGTTACACACCAGCATTCCTTTTTAAAGGATTATTACATTTTCCCTGCACCCCTCTGCCTGCCACAGGTATCTTCCCTTATATGCACATTAAGTAAACAACAACAACTGTACATTGGTAATATTATATGCATTTTTAGAATTTTTCTCATGCATCCTAATGGATTTCCAATAGTCTCTAGTACACCAACAAGTACCTTTTTTTAACATTTTCCCTCCATCTCCTGCCTGCCATAAAAACCTGGCACAGCCACACTCAAGCATTCATTTTTTAAAGGATTATGTCATTAATTTTTCCTTGCGCCCCTCCTGCCTGCCACAGGTGTTTCCTTTAAAGCAAAGAGTTACACCTGCATGTTGTTATCCTGATATTATGTTATGGGCGGGTTTGGAATTATATTGTCTGTACTATGAATAATTCAAACTTCAAAAATGCCACGTTTCACTAAATGCTTTTCTTGCTTGTTACTTTTAGGTGCACAAGAGACATCATCCACAGTACTGCCAGACAGAATGCATCACAAAGTGAAGTGACCACAACATGTGAGTCCTCTTCTGCTTCCACTTGTGAAGCTAAGTGGCAACTGACAGAGCTTGAAGAAGGCCCCAAAGAAAGGTGCTGCCAAGAAAGTGGCCAGCGGGGAGTAGAAAAAGAAGCAGATTGCCACCACTGGCTTGCCACCATCCTCATTTCTCAGGAAACTTTGTGTGCCTGCCACACCATCCTCAGGTCAGCAAGATGGGAGCAGCACTACTGCATCAACCACAGCGCCACCCCAACCTAAGCCCAAAACCTTTTCTCTAAGGTAAGCAGCCACAGCAATCATGGTAACCAGTAATGATTCTGAACTGGATATGTCTCAGCCGCGAACTAGTACCTAATCATCTTAGGAAACTGAGCAAAGTTGACAACAGGAGCTGCAGCCAGCAATTTATCTTCCTGAAGCAGAAACAGTAGATACCACTATCAGATCTCGCTCAGCCTGAAGTTCATAGTTACTCGGGACACTCTCTCAGCACTTATCTGTCATATAAGGTTTAACTCCTGCATACCCAGTTAGAACCACTTCTGATTAACCATTGACCTTCTAGGGAACACTCTCCCTGTTCTGATGCATGTTCACTCATTTGCATGCACTTTATCACCATACGTGAGGACCATTTTCCTCATCTCTGTAATCATGATAATTATGGGGCTTCGTTTTGACCACTATTTACACCATAGCATCAGTTTTTCTTCACATGTTCTGCAAACTGGAAGTGAGAATTCTTTCTCTTCCAGGTCTCTAATATTCTCCCTTTTCTCTCTGTACCAGTTTAATGACCTTGCAATCTTATTCACACCCACTAATTGTGTTCATGGAATTTCATATGTGGTAAACAAAGATGATCTTGTATACTGTCTATGGACCCCCTACAATGTTTAGTGTGTTAACAATATTCACTAGATTATGCTTCCATGAAGTCTTTGGACACTATGATGTAAATGCACATTTTTCACTTCGGGTTCTCTTTCTCCTTTTTTGATAAGTTGGTATATGGTCACATATCATTCTGTGCTGTGTCAGGATACATTATGTCCTATTGTACAGTTTTTCAGCCCTGAAGAAGTCATGGGATACTTCCCCAGACGAACCACGTGTTGGCTGGGCAACCTTTGGGGATTACAGAAGGCATTACAATTACGACCACATTGCTCTTGAATGTTATTTGTATGATAAATATGCGCTGTATCTCTACAAAGATTGTAAATTATATTTAAACAAGTACTGTATACTGTAGAGTGTGCACAGGCTAGCCATAATCCTATGCTGACCTTTGGATCTCATTTTTAGTGAGCTTAAGGGTTCTCCCTCACCTGTTGCACAGCTTTCCTGACTTATGACATACTTTTTGCACACTTAAACAGTGCCATTTCCTAACACAGCTAAGAAACCCTCCACTCTCTTGTGTCCACATCAGATCTGATAACAATGAGAGGTGATGAGGAAGAAGAAGGTGATAGCTTAAAAAAAGCAGCCTTGTCCCTGGCAGTGCACCAGCATCACCCACATCAGCAACCTCGAAATGGCACAATACTCAGATGGATAAACCACAGCATACAGCGACTCCCCAAGATGCATATTGAGTCTACTACCTCCTTGCTTTCTCTGGAAGTTGTCTCTGTCAGTGGGCCCGCAAAAGAAAAAAAGTCCAAGCTACTATTATGGTCTTATTTAGGCAGGGGGGACCCTTTCAATTCAACCACCGATCTGCACATTTGTAAAACTGGAAGATGGCTAAAATGTTAACGCTGGACAACCTCCCTTTTTTGTCAAAGGAGTGGATTTTTTTTGAATTGGTGGAGTCCATCTGCCTGAAATGGAAGGATTCCAGCTGGACCTATTTTACCAGAGTTGCTGTTCCTGGACTCCATCACAAGCTTAGTTGGACAAGCTTTGCAGCAGAGTGTTGTTAACATTATTCATCTGACGTTACTGTTTTACAATCCACAGGCCTTCTCTTCTCCTTCATGAAAAGCAAAAGCTTCATAACACTCCTGCTTACCTTACTGGACAGGTTCAGCCAGGGACCTAAGACAGAAATTTTTAGAAGAATGTATATTCACTGCCCAATTTGGCATTTACACACAGTATCATTGTTCTTTTAACAATCATAATTTTTAGAACTGTGTGGGTTCAATCCTCTATATTTTGTATTTTTCAATCCTAGATAACAGAACATTTCGATATAAAATAACTTGGATCTCGGGGGCTGAGACTGTGTGCAATGCATTTCAATCAATCAATCAATCATATAATTTGTAGAGTGCACTACTTACCCGCGAGGGTCTCAAGGCGCTGGGGGTGGGGAGTGCTGCTACTGCTCAATAAGCCAGGTCTTGAGGAGTCTTCTGAAGGTCAGCAGGTCTTGGGTCTGCCGTAGGTGGGTGGGGAGGCTGTTCCAGGACTTGGCGGTGAGGTGGGTGAAGGATCTGCAGCTGGAGGTCACTCTTCGAATTGTGGGGGACTGTGGCGAGGTCGAGGCTGGTGGAGCGGAGCTGGCGGATGGGGGTGTAGAAGCTGAGTCGACTTGAGGTACGCTGGTCCTGTGTTGTGGAGCGCATAGTGTGAGTGGGTGAGGAGCTTGAAGGTTATCCTCTTGTTGCGGGGAGCCAGTGCAGGTCTCTCAGGTGGGGTGTGATGTGGCTGTGGCGAGGGATGTCAAGGATCAGGTGTGCAGAGGCGTTCTGGATGCGTTGCAGCCGTCTCAGGAGCTTGGCCGAGGCTCCTGCATAGAGGGCGTTTCTGTAGTCAAGCCTGCTGCTGACAAGGACCTGGGTGACCGTTCTTCTCGTTTCGGTAGGGATCCACTTGTAAATCCTGCGGAGCATGCGGAGGGTGTTGAAGCAGAAGGAAGAGATGGCGTTGACCTGCATAGTAATGGAGAGGGTGGAGTCGAGTATGACCCCTAGGTTGTGTGCGTGGTCGGTGGGTGTTGGAGCTGTTCCCAGTGCGGTCGGCCACCAGGAGTCGTCCCAGGCAGAGGGGGTGGATCCGAGGATAAGGACCTCTGGCTTGTCTGAGTTAAGCTTCAGTGGGCTGTTTCTCATCCATTCGGAGATGGCCTTCATTCCTTCATGGAGGTTAGTTTTGGCGGTGTGGGGGTCTTTGGTAAGGGAGAGGATCAGCTGGGTGCCATCGGCATAGGAGATGATGTTGAGGTTGTGCAGTCGGGCGACATGGGTGAGAGGTGCCATGTAGATGTTAAACAGCATTGGGCTGAGAGATGAGCCCTGGGGTACACCGCAGATGATCTCGGTGGCTTCGGAGCAGAAGGGGGGAGGCGGACGCTCTGTGTTCTGCCGGAGATGAAGGAGGTGATCCAGTCCAGGGCCTTATCTTGGATCCCGGCATCATGGAGGCGCGTTTGAAGTGTGCGGTGGCAGACCGCGTCGAAGGCGGCTGACAGGTCCAGGAGGATGAGGGCCGCTGTTTCTCCATTGTCTAGCAGGGTCTTGATGTCATCGGTGGCGGTGATGAGGGCAGTTTCGCTGCTGTGTTTGCTGCGGAACCCGGACTGGGAAGGGTCCAGGATGCTGTTCTCCTCGAGGTAGCGGGTCAATTGTTTGTTGACAGTCCTCTCGATGACCTTCGCCGGGAACGGGAGCAGCGAGATGGGTCGGAAGTTCTTGAGGTCTTTGGGGTCCGTCTTGGGTTTCTTGAGTACGGCGTTGATCTTGGCGTGCTTCCAGCTCTCCGGGAAGGTTGCTGTCTCAAAGGAGATGTTGATGACTTCCTCTAGATGGGGTGCGATGGTTGTGCTGGCTTTGTTGAAGATGTGGTGTAGGCATGTGTTGACGGAGATCCGGAGTGGATGGTGTTCCTTTAATTGAACTGTCATTTCTTCATTTACTTCCACAACAGATTTGATGATGATGATGATGTGGTGCTCATCGACCTGATGAATTGTGTTGTTGTGTAGTGTTTGTCCTTGTCACACCTTTCCCCAACTACGTGCTCCGATCCAATTATCAAACCCCTGACCCACTTCCCCCAGGTTGTGTGACATATTGAGGTGTGATTCATGAATTTACATCACAGATTGATCACACACTTGGTGGGGCCGATATTGTGAAATTGACACCAACTCAGTGTGAGATGTTCTCTTACCTGAGAAATACCCCACGCCAAACCCACTTAGCCATTTACGCATATAAGGGATACATATATAACATCATTCGTTAACATCATCATTCAGGAATTGTGTTGCTTAAATGCTTAACCCCTCCGCTGCACTGAACGTTCCGTTCTGGTGTGGAACGTTCTATTGCGTGGGCGGGGCCGGAATGTTCAACGGACGTGCCCAGCACTACCGAGGTAGTGCACGCGACGTCCGCTGAACGTGGCTAGGACTGAAGGGGTTAACCTTCTCCTATCCTCAGTCCAATCCTCCTGAATCGAGGCTTTTGTAGGTTTAGTTTTAATTATTTTAATAAATTAATTAAATACTAGTCCCTCATTGCTGAGAAGTTACTACTGCTAGTTGCTGTAAGAATATCAGATCTTTGTGCTGAAAGAGCGTAAACATTTGCTATGGAATTAAGCATTATTAATGGCAAACCTGCCTTGGGCTTCAGACATAAAACTGCATTTAAAAAGTGACATCCAGACAGTTGGTGCTGCAAAATGAAAAAGGAGGCTTTGATTCACAGGCTTTAGTCATGTTAACCATTGCACAATTAATTCATAGTTTGCAAGCTGTAAGGAATTTATAATATGCTCTGTACTAACTTTATTTTTCTATTAGCAATCATGTAACCTGATGGATACCTGACTAGTGAATGAAGAGAAAGAGAATTTTAAAATGTAATTAGAAAATAAATCCCAAAATACTCAAAACTCTCATTATTGACAAAAATGTGTATTTGCATTTGATTATTTGCCCATGTTAATATAGGAGCAAATGTTGTCAAAATATGGTGGCAAAGATTCCTCACCTTGAGTGGAAAAGAAGGTAATGGTAATTAAAGGTAATGGTACCAAATTTTCAAAATTTTCTAAAGAGAGATTACTGTGGGATTTCCACGTTGTCATTGTCATGGTCATAGTCTTGTCTCAGTTTTTGATAAGTTGATACACATAACCCACTAACTCTGTGTTTTTTTTTCAATTTATTTGCCTGTGATGGATGATCCTTCTGAAAGATGCTACAGTGTGAGTTTACCTAGGTGAGAGTGAGACCTTGCTTGTGATGTCTTCCCTGTTACCTGATTAGCCTGCTACTTCTACCACCACCATTAAGAAGGCACAGTGAGAAACTCTGCAATAAGGTTTTGGAAGTTTGAGAGAGGAAGCAGCCGCTGATTTATCTATTCAGGTAAGAGAACTACGAAGTGAACTAGTGAACTAGTTTAGTTGATAACTTCTACTCAAGATTACTTTTGTAGATGTTGTAGTCAATAGACATACTCCATATTGGTCAATATAGTAACAGAGGTTGTAGGATAAGGATACAGCTAACGCGTATACACTTTGATAAGTGGCTGGGTGCTGCAAAAGTTAACATCCTCAAGCAATAAGCCTGTGTTGTTCCCACTCAAGAAGCTGGGTATTTTTGGGGAATAAGTAAAGTAAGTAACCTATCAAATAATTATATGGCGCAGGACTTTACAATCAGCTAGGGAAAGTCTAGGGGGAGAAGTCGATATACAGTATGTGACTAATCAGATCGCAGCTTTTGGTCAATTAGAAAAGAAAAACAGGCAGTGCAAAAAGCAGTGCAAAGGCGAAGGACAAGTTTCCTGTCAGGTGATTACACAAACTTCACATTTATTTTTGTTGTAAATAAAACCCACCATCCCTACCCACACAGGCCCATCCATAATCCCAATTAAATAAATAAATCACCCCAGTGTCCAAAGTAACTAGTCCAAAGTCCTAATCACAGGGCAATGTTTTCCCCACACATGTATTACATACATAATAGCACTGACTGCAAGGAATTAAGCCAGAATACCACCAGAAAAAACTTTTTTTTGTTTAAAGAATTTAATAGTAAAAACTATACAGACTCTTTGTGTTTAAAAAATAAAATCACCTCTCACTGACAAGTAAGGTAATATATACAGTACAATGAATAGTATTCTTGTTGTGCAACAAAAATAGAGGTATGCCAGTGTCACGTTTGCTAATCTCTGCAGTCTGCTGCATATTGTAATGGACAATTTATGAATTTACTTTAATTCCAATGGCCCTGCTCTTCTCCGACTGCCTATCAACTCTACCCTGCCTCCAAAGAGGCAGATGAATAATAATAATACTGCATCACACGTCACATATACCATGGATATCCTGCCTACCATAAGTAGACAGTGGAAAAAAATAAAACAATGCACTGCAGTACAGAGAAGGGAACGGGATATAAATTTTATTCGAACGTTCGTCACATAGTATCCCATCTGCACACTAAATCAGACACTAAGTCCCACTTTACTCCCTAGCGTCACCCTCCCCACAAAATATTTTCAACAAATATCTTCACTTGGCAGTAAGGACTGTCACTCTACTGTAAGGTAAGTTAGAGGGATTAAGCTAGGTAGAGGTTTTGCAATAGAATAGTGGGGCAACACTGATCATAATGTGCTAAGCTTTTGCTTAGTCAGTCACTGTAGTTGACGAATGACGAAAGGGAAAAATTTGAACAGGAATAAATCCATCATGGAGGCCATGAAATGTATATATTCATAAATCACTTGCCCAGAAAAATGTGGCACATGGCAAGAATAGATTTTTCAAATTTTTGATAGGCTGGGACAGAACTTAGGTAAGAATAATGGAGTGAAGTACTTGTAGGAGGTAACTGACTGAGTGGGCATTGGTAAACACACTTATTTGCAGTTTTTATTGCAATGGAAACTTCATAATGCTGCATTAACTGAAGCAGACGTACATTGCACAGCCAAAACTGCAGTGCCCACTGCCAAATTGAACCATGCTACAGTTAGGTCATGGGTGGCAAAATGGCATGAGCAGGGAGGTGATGATGATGGGTGGGATATCTCCTTTGCTTAACAAATGCAGTATACTAAAAATGTTCAATAAGTAAACAATGTGACTTACCACCACTCGTTCCTGTCACCACTGGGACATCTCTCCCTCCAACCTCCTCTGCCTCCTCCGTTTCACTGGCTCTGCTGCTGGCTAAGGCACTGCTGGTCTATGGGACTATAAAAAAAATTAAAAAAAAGTAGATGCCAGATTTGCCTCCCAAGTATTTAATATTATTTTGAAGACAGTACAATAGCAACAACTCATAACAGTTCGGTTAGCAGTATTTTATCCTGTCATGAAACTGTCACTTGGGGAGGTTTGTTGGTTGACATGTTAGAAAAGCCAGGCAGTCAAGCCAACTAAAAACTCTTTTTTCTCGTAATGGAGGGACAGGGCTATGTTGAGTCATTGAAGTCCTGAAGGGGTGGAATGGTCAA
This sequence comes from Lissotriton helveticus, assembly GCF_964261635.1. Classification (NCBI taxonomy): domain Eukaryota; kingdom Metazoa; phylum Chordata; class Amphibia; order Caudata; family Salamandridae; genus Lissotriton; species Lissotriton helveticus. The sequence goes on along the minus strand of NC_136072.1, from coordinate 747,114,941 downwards.
TGAAAGATATATGGTATTGGTTGAGAAATTCAATGAGATCTCATAATTTCCTGCCATGCTGAACTGCTGGCATAATGTATAAATGAATGAAAGCACAACATTAGGGCTCCATGACCTTGACCACTGTCTCATTTTGACTTTTTGAGAATGAGCAAGAGAGCCTTCTCCACAAACATGTGTGGTGAATAGTAGCTTACTTGAGCCTGCAATCTTCACAGCACCAAAAATATGTTCTCTTAGTCTTACAGTACCGCAAGACATATAGGGGGAGAGGGACTGTCTACTAAAGACGTAAAAGAAAGCTACAGACAGGAGGAAGTCAGCTACTGAAACAGGAAATTTAGAAACGTAGGATAATGCAGGAAGAACAAGAATTTACCAACATTAGAGGAGTTGAAAAAAGGAGACAATATAAAAATACAGAAAGCAATATTATTTTACTAGTGGGGACAGGTAAAAGGTAGGGAAATAAAAGTAAAAGGAATTACAGGGGCCAACAGAACTGTCTGCCATGGCAGCGGTGCTGGTTTTGGTGGTGGGTCTGCCTTCCACAGCGCTGGTGGTGGAAGCCCCTTCGCCCTGCTCCTCTGAGCCCTTTTGCCCTTGGGAGCTGATATAAGAAATAAAGAACAAAAAGAATTAGTGGCGCAGTTAATCTCTAAAACAATATTTTGACAGGCAGATGGAATAGCATGGGCCTTTTCTAATACACCTACACTATTGTCTGTTCCTAATTTCCTAAACCTAAATTACATTTTGAACTACGAATGCATTGCAACAAATGATCTTTCCTCCTCTGCCCCCTTTGATGGGTCAACTCAGTCTCCCTTTTTAATGCATACTATAAATCACTTGGAGATTGGGACTGTATGAGCTGCATAAAGAAAGGCACAGAGAATGCTAACTACCTGAAATGCTAATATCTTAGTGAACAGACAGAGGAGTCTGCACACTTCTTAAATAATCAGCCAGAGCGAGCTCTGAGTATGGTAGGGCCGAGCACCTGAGTAGCTTAAGCTGGATTGGGTATTATTCGTAACAAAAATTTAACTTACCTCTGAGTGTGAGCAGCAAGCGATTTGAGAAAAAATAATAGAATTTGTAGACATCATAAAATAATTATTAGTTGGTCACTGAGCCCATCAACATTACAACCCAGCAAGTAGAGCAGGTCCTTTTCCCGATTAACAATGTCTGCCCAGAGGTGCTTCAGCTGCTGTGGGGTGCGCTGCAACCCTGTGCTGTGGCACATTTACCGATGCATTCTCCCCCACAGCAGTCAATGCTCCCTTTCCCAGGCATTCTGCCAGCATGAGAGGGTGGTGGTGCTAGATAAAAAAACAGCACTGCCACCTCCACCTCAGTAAAAGTAGGGCGGGCTGCACCCCTGCACGGAGATGGCACAGTCAGGGTGCGCGTGTGCCACTAATGCCGCCACTGATGCCTGCTTCTGCTATGGGGCTGTGTGATAAAAATAAGTACAACACAATACAAAAGCAGACAGGAAGGAATGAAGGAAGTGGAACATAAGGAAAGGGAATAAAAAAAAGTTTAAAAAGTCATGAAAAAGTAAAAAAAAATAGTTACTGTGCAACACTCGAAGTAAACGGGCCAATAGCCTTGGAAGGATACAAATGATGACATGGTCATCATGAAGAGGGACTAACAAGCCCAAAATCAATCGGAAGCCAGCATTTAGGACATAAGCCAATGGAAAAGGTGAGCGGAGCTTCCACGAAGCTTCCACACTATACTGAATACTGCATGCCTCGCAAAGAGAGCAGCACATGCGCTGCAATGCTAGGCTCAACCTAAAAAGACATGAAATGCACACACATAAAGACACACACTGATAAAAGTGCATGAGGGGTAGACAAGTGGGATAAGGAGAGGATTGGCACCCATTCAAAAATAGGCCCAGCAGCATGCACAGAAAACAGAAAGCAGGTAAAAAAAATGCTAAACCCATGCGCACAGCGTTGTGCCGTTCACACTGAGTTTTAGTGCAAAATGTGCCATGTGCATGAAAAAACAGAACGAAGAGCTGGACGAAAATTTTTCCATCTGTTCATGGAGTTCATTGGAGTCTCAGAGAATTTGTTCATAACTCTGCGGAATTCTACGGAGCAAAACTCAATGAGTTCCGCACAGGTCTAGTTTCATTTTGCATCACTATCTTTGGGGCATGAAGGTGTAGGAAATGCATAACTGACCCGCGTTTGATGCAATACAAGAAACCCTGAACATTCATGTAATAATTGTGAAAGAGCACATAGGGACTTAGGTAGGATGTTGGTCTATAGTGTAAAAGGAGTCATATGGACTCCCCATGTTCCATAGAGTGCCAATCAGGTAATCTTGACAGCGTTCTAGGTGGGCCAGGGCATTGGAAGGGCAGAAGGTCTAATGGCCTGATTCACAAAGGGCCTCCGCATCATGGTGGGATCCTGGCACTCGTGGTGTGACCACCGCATTCCAGGTTCTCATTGCAGAATCAAGTGTTTCTGTGTGATGTGTTGAGTAAAAAGAACCAAACTAATGTAATAACCCTAAAGATTCCCCCTCCCCCAACTCCCTCGCTTTAAAATTTCTCCCTTGTACAAGCATCTGTCACCCCCAACTCCTAAACTAGGTGCTTTCAATAACCTTCCACCAACCCTTCCCCTGGTCTACACCGGCATCAAAGAGCTGCATAAATTGGTGCTGGTGGGCTACAGGTAACAAAGTCAAACAGATCATATCCTCCTTGTACAGTCAGGGCTCTGTGTCTCTGGGAGTGCACTCATTACCAAAACTCTGTGTTCTGCTTGGTCACTAGGTCCCTTGTCCTCTTTTTCTAAGTCCCATAAAGGTGGGACCACCTTGCATTCCTGCAGCCCATCTGTTATTTTCTCCACCATCTGAGATCCGTGGGCCCTCCCCCTTAAACCCATCCCCCCTTGGCCCGGAAGGCTAAGGCCGTGGCAGTAGTTGGTTCATCTGAAGCCGCTGTTGCTCTGTAAGTCACTTTCAAGCTGCTCCCAGAGTCTCAAAGAAGTGTGATCTGCCCACGTGAAACACCCTGAGCTTCACTGGGAACAGGAGCATATATTGCATATCCTGACTCTGAGTTTTTGCTTTGCGTTTGTATGATTTTCACTGTTGTTGTAGGTGGCAGGTGAAGTTCAGGAAAATCACAATGCTTCTGGATTGAAGCAAGAATTATCCTCTGCCCTTTTCCCCCAGTAGAATGGCATCTCTATCCTGGTAATTCAGCACTTTAGTGATGAGGGGATAGGGTGAAGACCCTGGTGGCGACTTCTGTGACAGCAATCTGTGCACTCGTACAATGATAAAGGATGGGAACAGTCGATCAGCATATATCCATGACTTGATCCACCACACTAGAAACACTTTGGGTGCCGATCCTTCTGTCCCTTCAGGGAACCCAACAAAGCTAAGGTTGCTTCTACAGGCTCTATTTTCTTCATCTTCTGCCTGTCAATAAGAGTCTTATATGTAGCAGTCACAGGATGCCTCCGCTTTAAGGTCTCGTACTTTGTGTTCAGCTCAGAGATACTCCCCTCCTCCTTGGAGACTGTGGTCATCATGTTAAGGAGGCCCTGCCACAACAGGGCCACATCAAACTGTACCACCTACAGCTTGGATTTGAGAGCTGATTGCAAGTTTTGTGTAGCTTGCAGAATTACTGAGGAGTAACCTCCTCCCTTCGGGTTTTTCTCCGGTGGCCCCCCTTGTAGTGTGTTTATCTAGGTACCTATATTGATACTCCTATTTCTGACCCTTGTCCGGATATTAATTCACTAGTGTCCATACAACGGCACAGAAACCCGTTTTCAGATTAAGTCATAGTGCATGCTGTCACATTAAGCAAGCACTATTCCTCCAGCCCCCTAGAAAGCACACCGAGTTCTCAAAACAAACCAAACCTCCAGCAGACCTGGGAAATCCCCCCAGCTATTGTTTTGATTTCGCTCGAGAACTCCTGAAAAGAATGTAAGAACGACCAGTGCTTATGACACTCTTACTGACGTCTTATGTCCATCCTTACGTCAAACTCGGCACCTTTTAGGTATAAATATACCGACGCTGCCCTAAGCAAAGACACGGTGGTGATGAGCTTGGAGCAGCGCTACTTGCCGGAGAGCCCAGCTGATGCAGGAAGCCCACGGACGCTGCCCCTCCCTTTTGACGCGCTGAGAGAGACGCTGTCTTTTCTCCTGCCGAGAAATCCAGCCTCCGGCGTTTCCGGCTTACCTTCGCGGGTAACTGGGATACCGAGTCCTGAGAAAGAGATACCAGCCCTCCTGCCTTCTAAATCCCAGGTACTGAACTGACTAACCCCTTACAGAGAATTCTTGAGTCAGATTCTTGGCAAAGCAAACTTAACTTAAACTGCTACTTATTTACTCCCGCCCACGTATTAGGCTTAGGTCAGGTACACCGGGGTAGGCGTAGTTAGAAGCACCAGTTGAGTACGATTAGTCAATGTATATATGTATGTATAACTTTTATCCATTTTAAAGTATCATACGGCTAAGAAACCATATCAATGCTTTTACAGTATTATTTTATAATCCTGCTTTTACTGTATGCACTTTACTTAACTATAAGTTTTGCAATAATAGCGATTCATTTCTCTTGTATGAGAAAAGAGACTGATCAATAAATAACACCTTTTTATTGAACACGCCCGTCTCTTCCTTTCTCTACAAACTGGTGGAACTAAGAATGCACGTACTGACTGAGTAAAATGATTGTCTTTTGTAGTTGAGCTTATATAGCGCACAGCTACCCGCAGTGGGTTTCCCGGCGCTTGCTTAGGGAACCCTTCCTGGTATTCCCCTGTGAGATAGCAGGGTATCCACAAGGTGAAAGTCAGGCATCCCGCCGCGAGGGGCCGTTGTGGAGATTAAGCAAGCTATTGCCCAGAGTCGCAGAGTGTGACCCCGTGAGTCGAGGAGGCACCGGGGCGAGAATTATCGAGTCTGTGGAATTTTTAGCCCAAGACTTGCCGAGGCGGGGAATTGAACCCTGGTCCAGGACCGATCTCAGCTTCCGGGTCTGCTGCCTCTAACCCCTGAGCCACACTTCTCCACACAACTCTAGAGATATACTCTTGATTAGGGAGAGCAAAGTTGTCATGTTCTATGGTTGTCAGAAACTAAATCCCTTCTTGTCTATCCAGGGAGGTTAAACTCCTCCTTGCCTATTCAAAAAAGTTTCTAGTGAACTCTGAGCTAGCTGGCACACACAAAACTTTAAGTCTAATATCGACAGTAGAAGACCTAGTTAACCTCTGTCCTACGTCTATACTATTGAAGATATTATTCCAATGCGCAGAGCCTATTGGGATAATAGGAACTAAACTACATGGCGCCCAACGTTTGGTAAGTCGATAAATCTAACGCAAGGCATTAGAGTAACTCAGTCGTGCTTTTCCACACAGACCCTTTGTCCCATAAATACTCCAAAAACGTCTGGAGTGGGTAAAAGGTTAAATCCGCCAAACTTAGTAGGAGGAGACTCCTGTGTACGTTTTTTGGTTTATTCAACGTTGAAGGATACACTGTTCCAAAATATTGTGCACCTAATCTTTGTTTCCGTAGAAACCTGATCTGCAACAAAAACAAAAAAAACCTTGCTGTCAGTAAAATGTCAGACAGCGAGGGAGAAAGGGAGGCGGCTAGAATAGCGGCTCAACTCCTAAAAGAAGACACAAGTCTCCTGCAAACTGACCCAGGTGCAATAATCATCCCAGTCAGCATAAGAAAAACTATAACTTTAAAACTTATAGAAAATGGACTGACATCAAGAGGTGGTACAGTCATATTCGTAATTGAGGCACATGAATATCGGCAGACAGAGGTATTCTATTCATGGATAAACTTTCCAGCAGCAAACGCTGTAACAAAGGAATTCCACTATTACAAGATAGAGGAACCTCCGGATGAGTACACCCCTTTCGAGGAGGTGGAAATACCACTAAAATACCAAGAGCACCTGCTCTGGTTTAATGGCGCCCTAAAACATAATGATCACATCACCAGGCTCGGTCCACTAGGTAGACCAGGAGCAACGTGGCCGATTCTAGCCAGCTACACACCACATCCAGACATTGAAAAAATTTCAAAACCAGAACTTTTAACACAGTTAAAACAACTTATTAAAATACACAGACAATTAGTCCAATATGTAATGCGGACTTCAACAGTCCAACCAGCTATTAAAATTCCACAGCTGACCCCTCATCAGGGGAACACAAATAAAATCACACCACAGAACATACAGTCCCGTCTAGGTAAGGTACCTATTAAACGGGAACAAATTCCATTCTGGTTAGCACAAAAAATCACTCAAATAGAGGCGGTATTTCCGGATACTACCCCTATTGAGAAACACAGAATTCTGACTATCTGTCTTCCAATGGGGATCGCACCACATGTGGAGGACTGTGACACTTGGGGTACAGTCTTTGCTTCCATTTACACAAAAACACATGGTGTTCCGTCCATGGCGGTAATACCAGAAGTGCTAAAACAAATTCAAAATGAATACGGTCCAGAACCTGCTTTAACTCTGGGTATGAAATTACTGAAAGACTTCAAGCAGGTCTCGGCGATATTACTAGCCAACATAAAGGGGGAAGCAGCAAATGTGGCGATCCGCCAAAGGTTGAAAGAGACAGATATAGCAGACCAACCATTTGAACTTGCCAGAATCACAGAAAAATCCTATGAAGAACTAGGAAGAGATAGTTTGGGTGGGAAACCAGTGAAACCCCAACTAATTGAAAATCCTGAAAAGGTATTTATTAGGAATAATCTAAACACTTCAAAAAAGAGCTGGGATGGAAATAAACAATCCACTTCCAAAGAAAAAATATTCCAAACCAGAGGAAGGTCTCCTCGGCGGAGAGAAAGATCTCCGGATCAAGGACACAAGTCTCCCCAGAGGCAGCCCTCTGAGAAAAAATACAACCTTAGAAATAGGGATAATTTGAAGAAACCTGATAGATATCAAGATATTGATACACGTCTATCTCGATCTTTTCAGACTTCCTCGCAGAAATCGGAAAGAAGAGGACGGTCAGAACACAGGGAAGAGCACGTCAAGTCCAAAGACAAAGAACCTGCTCATCAAAATAAAAAGTTACAATTTCCAAAGAAAAAGGTAGCCAGCATCAAAGTAATCAAACCTGCCGAGGATCCTGAGGACTCAGCTGAAAAACGGAGAGTGGGCTCAGACAATGCTAGACAACGCAGCAGAAGTGAGCACAGCTCGCAAGATCCTGATGAATCATCTGGAGACAGTGGACACAAATGAATACATTCAGGTGGAAACTGCAGATACCAGAGTTAGCAAACCTCATAAAATATATGAAATAACATTACGTATAGAGGGAGATAAGACTAGGAAAATAAGGGGTCTATTTTGGGATAATCTCTCCAAGGGTTATGACATCCTTCTAGCTGAAAAAGACTGGCCACCGGAGTTTGTCAGGGAGTGCCCGCATGGCGAAGAAATGATTATGCCTGCCTTCTCAAATCAAATTCCAATACATAAGAAATATACACTTGCAAGAAAGTGGGCAGTAGCCCAGGCTCCTGCATTATACAAAAACCATGTAGGATGGGATGAGGACTCACCTCCTCACAAAATTCAGTTAAAATCTCAACCAGCCCATCTCATCCAGCCCAGACATCGACTTCAGCCATGCCACAGAGCTTCAATGGACGGACCACAGCTGCGTCCACTTCACCTTCAAGAGAATGACGACCCACCACCACCACCAGCAACAGACCGCCCGCAGAAGCTGGAACAAGATCACAGCAGACCAGCTCGCCACCTCCCTGAGCCAGCACCCTCCTGCCAGCTCAGCGAACCCCAGCCAGGCTGCCGACAACCTCACGAAGTGGATCAGCATCTGCGCGGACGAGCTCGCCCCGCTAAGGACCCCGCCCAGCAGACCCGGCAGCAAGAAAGCCCCGTGGTTCACCGACGAACTCAAGAGCTCCAAGAAGAACTGCCGAGCCCTCGAGAAAGTCTGGAGAAGGGAACCTACACTGGACAACAGGACCACCCTCAAGCTGGCCACCCAGAAGCACCACCAGCTGATCCGCGCCGCCAAGAAAACCGCATTTAAGGACCGGTTGGACAACAACGCACACAACTGCAAGGAACTCTTCAACATCGTGAAAGAGCTATCCAACCCCAGCGCAGGAAACAATGACATCACCCCATCGCAAGACCTCTGCAACTCCCTCGCTACATACTTCCACAACAAGATCGCAGACATACACAACAGCTTCAACAACCAACCAACGCACACCAGGACCGAACAACCCCCCCCCACCACCACCCTCCACGCCTGGACCCCGATCAGCACCGAAGACACCATCCAAACGATGAACTCCATCCACTCCGGATCTCCGACAGACCCCTGCCCTCACTACGTCTTCAATAAGGCCGACGCTGTCATCGCACCCCACCTGCGAGACATCATCAACACATCCTTCGACACCGCCACCTTCCCTGAGTGCTGGAAGCACGCCGAACTCAGCGCTCTACTCAAGAAACCCACAGCGGACCCCACCGAACTCAAGAATTACCGCCCCATCTCGCTCCTCCCATTTCCAGCCAAAGTCATCGAGAAGACCGTCAACAAGCAGATGGCCGCCTTCCTCGAGACGAATGGATCCCTCGACCCCTCACAGACCGGCTTCCGAGCCAATCACAGCACCGAGACCGCCCTCATCGCCGCCACCGATGACATCCGAACCCTGATGGACAACGGAGAAACAGCGGCCCTCATACTCCTAGACCTCTCCGCGGCATTCGACACTGTCTGCCACCGCACCCTAGTACAGCGCCTCAGCAACGTCGGAATCCAGGACAAGGCGCTGGAATGGATCATCTCCTTCCTCGACGGAAGAACACAGAGAGTCCGCCTCCCACCGTACAAGTCAGAGGCATCCGAAGTCATCTGCGGCGTCCCTCAAGGATCCTCTCTGAGCCCCACCCTCTTCAACGTCTACATGAGCCCACTCGCGGCCATCGCACGCCAACACAACCTCAGCATAATCTCCTATGCCGCGACACCCAGCTGATCCTCTCCCTGACCAACGACCCAGCCGCCGCCAGAGCCGACCTGCACGAAGGGATGAAAGAGGTAGCCGAGTGGATGACGACCAGCCGCCTGAAACTGAACTCCGACAAGACGGAGGTCCTCATCCTGGGCTCTTCACCCTCCGCCTGGGACGACTCCTGGTGGCCTCCCGCCCTGGGCACCGCACCCAAACCGACAGACCATGCACGCAACCTGGGCTTCATCCTGGACTCCTCCCTCTCCATGACCAGGCAAGTCAACAACGTCTCCTCGGCGTGCTTCAACATCCTACGCATGCTACGGAAGATCTTCTGGTGGATCCCCACCGAGACCAGGAAAACCGTCACCCAGGCCCTCGTCACTAGCCGACTGGACTACGGCAACGCCCTCTACGCCGGTACCACCGCCAAACTCCAGAAAAGACTCCAGCGGATCCAGAACGCCTCTGCCAGACTCATCCTCGACATCCCACGAACCAGCCACATCTCCGGACACCTGAGAGACCTTCACTGGCTCCCCGTCAACAAAAGAATCACCTTCCGCCTCCTCACCCACGCACACAAAGCCCTACACGGCCAAGGCCCGAGCTACCTCAACAGCCGAATCAACTTCTACGCTCCCAAACGCCACCTCCGATCAGCCAACCACGCCCTCGCCGCCGTCCCCCGCATCCGAAGAGCGACTACAGGAGGAAGGTCCTTCTCCTACCTGGCCGCCAAGACCTGGAACTCCCTCCCAACCGACCTGCGCCTGACCCAAGACCACCTCTCCTTCAGGAAGAAGCTGAAGACCTGGCTGTTCGAGCAGTAGCGGCACCCCCCCTCCCCCAGCGCCTTGAGACCCTACCGGTATGTAGTGCGCTCTATAAATGTCATTGATTGATTGATTGAACCAACTGCACAGAGGCAGTACCCAATTAAGCAAGAAGCTAAAAAACAGGTCAGGGAGATCTTAGATCAACTTGAATACCAGGGGGTGATTGAAACTTGCACCTCACAAATGAACAATCCTTTGTTTCCTGTCTCCAAGCCAAATGATTCATATCGTCTTGTTTTGGACTACAGACACTTAACTCATGTTGCAAGACCTTTGCAGTACAAAACTCACACAGTGCAGCACTAATGAATAGCATAGTGCGCAAAAAATACAAAACAACATTAGACATTTCTAATGGATTCTTTTGTCAAAATATAGCACCTGAAAGCAGATATTTGACCGCTTTCTCAATAAACGGCTCGCAGAAAATTTCTGTCGTTTGCCACAGGGGTTTAAGAACAGCCCTGGATTATTCTCAGCGAGAGTAACAGAGTTACTACAAATATATGATGATGAGGCATTATCTTATGTCGATGACATCTATCTAACAGATGATGACTTGGATACTCACTTGAAAAGAGTGAACACCATAATACTTGGGTTCGCAGCAGAGGGTTACAAATTCAACTTCAAAAAGTCAAGAATTGCCCATCCAACTGTCCTATTTTTAGGATATGAACTATCAAGTGAAGGCAAAAGCCTGGCAGACAATTTCCTAGAGAAATGTGCTGTAATCCAAGCACCAAGAACGCTGAAAAACTTACAATCAATTCTAGGTTTCCAGAATTTCGGAAGAACTTACATTATAAATTACGCGGAGAGGGTTAAACCTCTCTATGACCTAATAAAACCAGATTTTATCAGAATCAATTGGACTCAAAAACACACAGAAATTTTGAGATCTTTACAAACAGACATGTTAGTTAAAACAAAATTGCAAACACGCGATAACACACGCAACCTTGTGATTCGAGTCATCCCAGGAAGATGCGGATTCACATACCTAACCTCTAATGAGGGAGAAACGGTACCAATAGCATATACATCTCATTTGTACACAGAAGCTGAAAAAACATTCAGCATTAAGGAAAACATTGTTCATGCGGTTCAAACAGCTGTAGCAAGAGAAAAAGACCAAGCTGACGGCAGACGGATTACTTTTGTAACAGCAGAATCAGCTTTTGAGGCATTAACAAGCCCATGTAATTTACCTAATATGGCATTAAATCCTAAATGGTTAAAATGGAAAAATTCCCTTGATAGAGACAAATGAAAAAATGAAAATATCTTGAATATGAAAGAGAATACCCTCTGCCAATCGACATTCTGCCCATACGACAGTACGCCTGTGTAATATATACAGACGGACATGCTCAACCCTCGGTTTGGGGAGAGCAAGCATACAACGCCACATGCGAGATTGTAAAAAACGTGTGGCGCGGAGGTAAATTGAGACCTCTGGTGACAAAATCACACTCGGTAGAAAATAATTCTGAACAACAAACTGAAATAATAGCGTTAAGAATGGCGTTAGATAATGCCGATCGTGAATTCCCGACACTAATAGTGTGCGATTCGTATTACTGCGTCAAATCATACAATAACGATTTACAGAAATGGATTCAACACGATTACAAAGATGACACAGGTGCCACAATAAAGCAAAAATCGCTTTGGGAACAAGTAGTTCTTTTACAGAAAGAACTACCAAAGACTCACGTGATACACTCACTGAGTCATCAGCGTGATGGCGTTCACGCTGCAGGGAATTCATTGGCTGAGACAGCCACAGCGGAAGCAACTAAATCGGCTTCCGTAGCTACAAAAAAGCGTTCGGTAAAATACATTGATGGGGAAACAATGCTGGCGGTGAAAACATCATCAAAAGGCGACTGCTCAGCGCTACCCATCACATATCCACTCAATTATACATACATAATCGATGCAAACTCTGTTCCTTTTGCTCAAATCCCTGGAGTGGGGGATAGAGTAATTCCAAACACGAACAGGAGAGGCTTGTTAATAGCAGACGCACATATGGGTGAGGGTCTTAGACACCTCAAGCTTAAAGATTCTCTAGAAGAATTACAATCCACATACTGGTGGCCAGGAATGAGTCTGCAACATCACATATTTGCAAAAAACTGTCCAAACTGCAACAGAGATCGCAGTGGCGACCGAGACGGTGTTTTACCATGGCGTTTCGCTCAAGATGGGATTGAACAATAAATATATTAAACCCAGTATGATTAATGCGTCAAATTAACATATAGAGACTATCAACATTTAAAATGTAGACCCCAGCTCTCGGCTGACGTCTGAACTGTTATATAAAGATTTGCGAGTCTAAAATGGCATATACGCATGGAGCATGCTACATTCTGACCAATGTCCTGCTTTTAGCTCTCGAGCTTATGGGGGGGCATGGACATGCATGGGCACTGCATTGCGGGACTCTTGTCACTTCCTTCCTGAGGGAAATGGGATGGTGTAAAGAAAAAACCAAGGCATAAAGCAATCTATAACGGCAAAGGTATTAGGTTCGGGAGCTGGGTGGGTCGAACATTTAATAAGTGTCCAACGTAGTCTTAATAATCTGCCAAGAAATTCTCTGAGAGGTCTCAGTCCGTACGAACTATTGTTTGGGACTAGAATGTTAATCCAGGGCCTCGATAGTCAAACTTCAGTGGTTAAAGAAAAATGCTTTGATATCAAAGATTGTTTGGCTATTTTACAGGACTTAAACGAAAAGAGAAAAGACCTGAGCAACATAAAGTTGAAACAACAGCCAACAACCACTGAAGAGAAACCACCTGTCGCAGCAAGGCCTGTCTGGATTCCAAAAATCGGGGATCTGGTCAGAGAGAAGATCGCGGTGAAGAAGGAATTTGGGCCTTCTTACAGAAAAGCAGTACCTGTCTTGTCTGTCAACGGGACAAGATCAGTATTACCGCCCCTTGCTGGTAAAAAGGAGAACCGAGTTGTATCCATCGACCTGGTTAAACCACAATCATGTGGCCGATAACAAGTAGTAGGCCAAGTGGACTCCCAAGAAGTAGTAGAACACCAAAGTTTGCTACAAATACAGAGGTTCAAACTGAGAGACTAATCACAATTGATAAACCTACAGTGAATCAACAAGGACTATGCAACAAAGCCATGGAACTTAAACCTCTTGAAACCCAAATCAAAATCTTACATCAAGAAACACCAATCTACAATGATTTAACCATTGACTATGCTAATGAAACAAAGCAAATTCCAAAAGCAAAAAGGAATCCAGAAGCCATTGAAACAATTGACAGAACAGCATCAGGCTACTTCATCAACTTCGATGATTCAAGTGAACCTGGGGAACAGCCAACACCAAAAACATTTAAAGACAAAGCACAGGAACTCTTTCACCAACTAAAAGAAACCTATCTGATTTCTCCATGGATTGAACTTTGGGTGGCACTAGGAGTATTCATCCTCATACTTTGGCTCATCATGGTAGTATGCTTGGGACATTTCATTGAGGGAAAATATGTTAGAATGGACACAGCAAGTCAGAATATCAACTTGGTCCTGAAACCACACAAATCTTCACACATCGAGAAAAGAGAACTTTCTTCAGTGAACTTCACAGCCAATCCTATACCCGGTAGGGTAGCATGGGACAAAACTGATTACGAAATCTATGGTCCGGTTGAGCTCCTGAAGTATCCTCATCAATTCAAGATTTCATTGAGTGACTTTGTAAAACCAAGCACATTCGCTGATGATTGGGACTTTGAAAGTATTAATGATATGATGTCTGATCTAGTGATGTCAGCTAAATTTACAGAACATGATTATTTACAGGGTACATCTAATTATGACCAGATGTATTGTTTTAACCACTATGGTAACCATTATCTGCATAAATCTGCTCAACCTAGAAATGTTTTAAATTATAATCAATGGGAACATTGTGCAACTCCACCAAAAGGCAGTTCGAAAACATTTTATGACAAATATTCATACTTTTCAGGGTTCAACACAAGCAATGCAGAAACATTTTATTTTAAATTATCAAATAAGACAGGAATGAAAACGATGCTTACAAATACGAAATTAATCTATTCAGAGACATTTTTTGAAAATATGAAAACATTCGGTTTTGATTTCTGGAATAAAAATATTGAAACAAAACAATCTGGGGTACAATAGATTGGCAGGTGCAAGGTATAGAATCATTATTTAGAGCCTGCATGATCCCAGAACAAATTATATTCTTGAATGATACAATTCAACAGACAACCTGTCTTGGCCTAGCCAAAATTAAAGATTTAAACAAACCGTCTATTCCAAAGCCAACACCTGACAGTAATAGCACTACAGATGTTGAGATAGACGTATCCCATATTTTAAACCAAAACAGAACACATCCTGAATGGAAAAAATGGTTGATCTGGCCCACAGACACAAATAACTGTCAAGATAGATTCCTGAACAAAATACAGGGGTTCACATTAACCAGGCCAGACCCTAGATACTCCCAAAGACAACATCCAGGGATAGTAACTACTTACAGTGTAGGCAAACTCTGCCTTGAATGGCTACATACATCCACACTGGTTGAAATTAAGCAACACTTGACTTTACTTAAAGAAGGTGCTGACTTGCGTGATTTCATTTTGGGACCACGCAAACAGCGTCAAAAACGTTTCATAGCGGCCTCTATATATGCAGCTTACAACGAAGCTTGGAAAGTAACTCAAATTGAAACAGCAGAGAAAATACGGGAAATTGACCGTGGTAATTTGGAAAAATCACTTTCTGTTGTGGACAATGGGTTAATGACTCTGTCTTCCAGAATATATTCACTGGACAGTATTGTATCTTCTGCAATCGATATAATAGAGCAAGACTTACTGATGTTACACAACGGTCAGTCCCAATTACGTTCTATTGTACAGCTTGGCTGGACTTTACAAAATCTGCGTTCAGGCTATGTGCCTTGGCGTTTAATCAACACAAAGTCATTATTCAGTATCTTTAACCTTACTGATACACAAATCAGCTTGGCACAAAAGGGTGCTGATTATACAATTCTGAGCATTGAAAAACTTGAGAGATTGCCATTGACAATGTCAGAACGACCTGTCATTGAATGGATAATACACGGAATCATAACTATTCCAATAAAGACTTTCCAGTTTCGGTACTGCCAAAAATATATACAGGCAGGCCAGTATGAAAGGTTGGGTAAAGGATACATTAAGTCAACATGGAACTTACCTTATACACACACATGTTATAGTAATGAAGGACAGAATGTATTTCTTAGTGATAATAATTGTGAGACATCACTAAGTGGTATACTTCTGTGTAAAGGTATAAGTTTGCATGGGGCCTGTGAAGGAACTTCAAATAACCTTTCATGTCACCAGCTCGGCACACCTGCAACACAAATAGAACCATTCTTTGAAAGACTTTCTAACGGGAGTTACATTCTAATTGTAGATCACAGATGTTGTGGCTTGCTGCCAGGAAAACCTTATCTGGTGAGCGTGACTTCCATGGTCATTTGCTGTGAGCGAGTATTGTTCCCGAATGACACCCCAGACAGGGAGGGAAGGTTATGGCCCAGTTTGAAAATCTCTTCTATTCGAATTGATACTTTAAGCAGAATGAAGACTGTGCTCCTACAGACGCCAACCCATTTGACGTCATCAAAAGAAGCGTATGATCTCCAAGTTGCAAGGACAACGGGAGAGATACATGCATTGTTATCAACAAATTGCCCCCTACACTTCGCAGAAATGCTAAACGAAATCTTAAACATTTCTGATACAAGTGGTATCGCGAGTGTATTTAAGACAGTTTTTTCGGGACTGTTAACCACATTCAAAGCAGTCCGGGGTATTTTTCCAAATTTCGTCCATTCCATCTTTGGCGGACTTCCACTCCTGTTGGGACTCGTAGCAGGCATTTTATTTTTGCTACTCTTGCTTCGTTATGGCAAGTCGTGTCACAGACAAGACTCCAGCAACAATGGAAGAAAGGATCCTAGCTATACGCTACCGGGACCGCATAACTAAAGTCCTTGGATTAGCCCGGCTAAGAGATCTAAATATGACCTGGTTTCTATCGTTCAGACCCATATGGCAGAATTGTGTTATGCCTGAACTGAGATGCATGCTATGCGGCGAGGAATGCGTGTTGGACATCTGTCTTACACTACAATCAGAAGTACCATTGGATGCAGATACTTTGTTGGGTCCAGTAAAGGCTCATGCATTGTGCTGTCCCCAGCGGCTACCTATCCTGATGACGGCATTCGTGGAGACTTCACCACTACGATTGAAGGGTAGTGAAGTACAAGATGAAAGCAGCATCAAACAGGTACGACCTTCTGTAAGCAGTGCTGATCTAAACATCACTGAAAGCGAACATGCGCATGACTGCATGGTAGCGACATTTTCCAACCTAGTCGAACTTTCAGCAGAAGCTGTAGACTGTTTTTTCGAGAGTCTGTCTGAAATGATGTTTTCACCAGAACAGAGAGAATAACTTCAAACAAGATTGCACACAGCGTTCCCTGAACTCTGCATTTGGCCTTCAGCTTTTTGAAAACAAAGTGACTGTGAACTATTTTTTCTATTTCTCCCCCGAAAAGCGAAAACTTTTTCCAAATACAAAATATTTACCTTTTTGGCACTTATCTTCTGCTTGAAGTAAAACTATTCCTAGAGAACAGAACTTCTATTCTTAGGGACTCTAGAAACATTACATTACCTCAAACTCTAGCTTATATGCAAATAATTGTATTTATATGTGATGAGATGGTCTCGCAATTTTTTCTTCTGTATTAAGAGCCACTTCATGTGTAATTTCGCAAATCATTCATGCTGATATAAAATGTGCATCTCCTTTTTGAATGATTACACTGCTTAAATGCATACAGTACCTATACTCATTTCGTGTATTTCGCATACGCCGTTTTTAAAATACAAAAATTTATTTTGGGGTGGTTCGGTATACACATGCACTGTTAGTTATGTTTACTATTGCTTAGGTTAGTAAATATGTACATAAAATCGTGGAGTGGGTGTAGTGTGTTTATCTAGGTACCTATATTGATACTCCTATTTCTGACCCTTGTCCGGATATTAATTCACTAGTGTCCATACAACGGCACAGAAACCCGTTTTCAGATTAAGTCATAGCGCATGCTGTCACATTAAGCAAGCACTATTCCTCCAGCCCCCTAGAAAGCACACCGAGTTCTCAAAACAAACCAAACCTCCAGCAGACCTGGGAAATCCCCCGCAGCTATTGTTTTGATTTCGCTCGAGAACTCCTGAAAAGAATGTAAGAACGACCAGTCCTTATGACACTCTTACTGACGTCTTATGTCCATCCTTACGTCAAACTCGGCACCTTTCAGGTATAAATATACCGACGCTGCCCTAAGCAAAAACACAGTGGTGATGAGCTTGGAGCAGCGCTACTTGCCGGAGAGCCCAGCTGATGCAGGAAGCCCACGGACGCTGCCCCTCCCTTTTGATGCGCTGAGAGAGACGCTGTCTTTTCTCCTGCCGAGAAATCCAGCCTCCGGCGTTTCCGGCTTACCTTCGCGGGTAACTGGGATACCGAGTCCTGAGAAAGAGATACCAGCCCTCTGGCTTTCTAAATCCCAGGTACTGAACTGACTAACCCCTTACAGAGAATTCTTGAGTCAGATTCTTGGCAAAGCAAACTTAACTTAA
The DNA here is from genome assembly GCF_964261635.1 of Lissotriton helveticus. Classification (NCBI taxonomy): domain Eukaryota; kingdom Metazoa; phylum Chordata; class Amphibia; order Caudata; family Salamandridae; genus Lissotriton; species Lissotriton helveticus. Next base: position 747,097,280 of record NC_136072.1, on the reverse strand, counting down.
ACTGCTACTTATTTACTCCCGCCCACGTATTAGGCTTAGGTCAGGTACACCGGGGTAGGCGTAGTTAGAAGCACCAGTTGAGCACGATTAGTCAATGTATATATGTATGTATAACTTTTATCCATTTTAAAGTATCATATGGCTAAGAAACCATATCAATGCTTTTACAGTATTATTTTATAATCCTGCTTTTACTGTATGCACTTTACTTAACTATAAGTATTGCAATAATAGCGATTCATTTCTCTTGTATGAGAAAAGAGACTGATCAATAAATAACACCTTTTTATTGAACACGCCCGTCTCTACCTTTCTCTACAAACTGGTGGAACTAAGAATGCACATACTAACTGAGTAAAATGATTGTCTTTTGTTTTCACACGACTCTAGAGATATACTCTTGATTAGGGAGAGCAAAGTTGTCATGTTCTATGGTTGTCAGAAACTAAATACCTTCTTGTCTATCCAGGGAGGTTAAACTCCTCCTTGCCTATTCGAGAAAGTTTCTAGTGAACTCTGAGCTAGCTGGCACACACAAAACTTTAAGTCTAATATCGACAGTAGAAGACCTAGTTAACCTCTGTCCTACGTCTATACTATTGAAGATATTATTCCAATGCGCAGAGCCTATTGGGATAATAGGAACTTTGTTGCTGACCAAAGGCTGGGGCTTGTCGATCTAAGTTTAGTCTTGAGATGCTGGTGCTTTATCACATCCTATATTCTGCCTCTGGAGCTCAGGGGACACCTCCCCTTAAGCTGTCAACAGATCTGGAAACTCCAGCTCTTGTCTCAAACTATGGAGGACACGACTCACCACCACAGGGATGAACCAACTACGGGTAGCATGTGCTGTTGGACCCCTCTGATGGCAGAACCTGCCCAAGGGTACACCTGGGTCTTCCAAGTCAGGGCCCTTAAGAAAGGTGTCCCCCAAGGCAGTCAATCAGGATATCATTCCTCTCATACCTGTGCATCAGTTCAAGTCTGTATACACACTTAAGGGTCAGTGATGCATGGGGGAGGGAAGAAAGGGGGCCCCCACCACAGCAATCGCATTGCCAGTGGCATTGTCACTACCCCAGGACTGAGAGGTGGAGGAGAGGAGAAAAGCAGAGTCTGTTTGTAGGAGGCAAGAGAATGAATATGTCGGGTGCGGCAGTCCACCCCCAGGTCTCACTAAGGGGGCACCGCGATTTCTCTTTGTACAAGCCCTGAGGGCTTTGCAGAAGGGCTGCCTCTTGTTCTCACCCTCTTAGGCCTTGCCCAGGCCCATCAGGCTGGACTGCCGATCTAATAGCTGGGAGCTGGAGATAGCAAAGGGTGGGGGCTGTCCCATGCCCGTCTGTACGTGACACCTACCACCTCCAACTGTTCCTGTAACAGCAGGATGCAACTCTGCCTCTGTGCAGCCGGGAGTGAGCACACAGCCTCTGGCTGCACTCTAAGGCCACTCATTGCCCGCGTGACATCCGATTGGCCATAAGTGACACCTGTTCCATGCCTGGGATGTGTTGATGTGTGAGTGCCGCCCAAAGGAACCGGGGCATGGTACAGCATCATGTGGATGAGCCACACTATCCCCAGCTCTGGGCAGAAGCTCAGAAATGAGCGTTCCCCATCTTGGCTGTCCTGGCTCCATCCCCAAAATAGCTCAATAGATTTAATTTCATCCCACAATTCCTTTTCATGTGCACCAAACAACATATCATAAAGGACATTGGTCATTAATGTGATCAAGTCAGGTACATTAATCTGATGAAAAAATATAGTTAATGTAGATATAGTAAAAAATATAGATAATTAAAACATAGAAAAGTAAATATTGTTGTTGTTTATCAGAATACTCTGTCAAAAACTATGTTGTTCACATACGTGGTCACTTTCACACTACTCTACACACTTTGGAAAATGTGTTCATCTGCTAAACTTCACCAAACAAATGAATGTGTGATGAGTGGGGGCAATATGATGTTGCAGTCCAGTGGCTAAGCAACTGATTTAGGCCATGGAAGATGAAATAAAATCGCCCTGACGGAGTCTAGGGATGTCTCCTGGCGTAGTGGAAATCTCTTAAGTTGTCAGGAAGTGCAGCCACAGTGGTACCTGTCAATGTATTAAGAGTTTCATGGACAGCCCCATCAACATGATTGTACCATCCATCACAATTTTAACCTGTCTTCTTATTTTCAAAAACCAAAATCCCAAAGCAGCATTTTGCTTTTGAAAGTCGAAAAACTAATGAACTTGTATCCCATGGAACAGTTTTTACTGCCCCTTAACGACAGGTTTATACTGTCGTGACAGACAATAAAACTGGCGGATTGACCACCCACTCTAAATTCGGTGGGCATTTAAATAACCTTATCTCCGACAGCCCTAACTCCATTGAAGAGTATGTGAGTGGCAAGACAGAGTAGTGTCTGTAACTGACATACTGCATTGCTGGCTATAATCTGGCGCTGTTGGGAAGGAGTACCCCTGAGCCAAACTCTCATTCAGTGCCGAAGTTAAAACCTTTGAAAGCCAAAGTCTTTAAAAGAAGATTTGCTAATTAAGAAGATTTCTTATGAATTAACAGCCTGTCAGGGCATTGCAGGCGGAAGATAGGGGAGCATGTGCAACAAGGAACTCAGTAGGACACATTAGTGATTGGTTTCCAGTTTTGACTAAATGCTACGCTTTTGATTTGCCCTAAGATAATATTGAGGTTTGCAGTGAAGACATAGTTGTAGGCTACATTCTTTTTTTGTCACAAGCACTATGATATGAAACAGCCTAGAGGGAGCTTTAAAGCAGAGCAATAATTATGGGGCGTATTCATAAAACATTTTTGAGTACATAAATTAGTAATCCTACTTGCAAATGCTATTCACAAGTCTCCAGTTTGAGATCTCTGCCTACCCCTGCCCCTTTTCCTAAGTATGGAGTTCTCCACCATAATTGTGGAAATTTTTGCCTAAGGACCTGTACATTTTTGGTATGAATGTGGGTGTCAAGGGTAGTGGTTGGAAAATGCGGAATAGGTATGATAAAAACAGTGGGGTAAAGGAATAATAAGGAAGGAATTAGAGAGGCATATTCAAACACTAGAACATGTCCACAAAGTTAAAGGTAATTGTAATTCACAAACATGGCATTTCAATCTACTACAGTAGTACTACGACAATTCAGGCTCCAATCTATCTAGCCAAACCTTGAAGTAAATCAGCTACTACAAATGGCCATTCACTGGCGCAGCAATGAATTATCCTGGAAATCCATGGAGGCAGGGGAAAAGACTAATAAAACATAGGGAAAACAGAAAAATATTTTAAATGTTCAATATTTTTTCTTTTTATAATATTAGGTTTAACTACAAATAGTACGAAACACAATGGAGGCAGGAACACCACTCATAAAATATAGGGAAAAACAGGAAAAGAAAAATATTTGAAATGTTCAATAGTTTTCATTTTTTTAATATTAAGTTTAGCTACAAATCGTATACAACGTTAAATAATAGCAACACGCTTACTGCCACAAGCAGAGAATTAAGTGAACATAACATCAACCAATTATGCACAGGCTGCCCACATAAGAAACAAAGATACAGGCACATTTTTTCACCATGTGTGTGAACTATTTTTGAATTTACTCTCCTTTTGAGGCTCAATTGTGTGAGGAGGCAAGATGATTTACAGGTCATCCAAAGGAGCAGTCATAGCTAGATACCACTTCTTATCAGATTTAATCCTTGACATGGATGCTGACTGGGAGAAGGAACCTATTTCACCTCCAGTCCATTCTAAGGTCGTCACTCCCAATGTCAAACTACTGGTTGCACTCCAGTTGCTCGCCCCTGAGTCTCTCCATAGGCTCATTGAAGATTCCATGGATATTTAACAGGTTGCCAATCATGCCGCGTGTGACTGGTATTGAGATACATCACCAGCCAAGTACACTAATTTATCACAAGGCGACAGTCACTGGTGAAAAGGCAACAGGTTACCATGGGATTGTATTTCATTGCCCACTTCCTTCCTAGGTATTCGATGAACACAACTGCGCACAAATGACGTTTCATTTACTCTGACAAAGAGAACACCATTGTCAAAATAGACACTGCTGGAACTTCAGCATTGTGCATGCTGTTTTCGATGCTAAGGGCTGCTTTCCTTCACCAATGCACATGCTGTCCATACGTTCTGTGGCACTTGACTACTAGGTAAGATTAAACCACTTGGACTGGGAGTGCATGTATATTTAGCGATGGGCATCCTCAATATAGTTACTCATAACTTAACCCCATCACAGTGCACACTCCTGTGATTAACGTTGTACGCATGCATGTATGGCTTGTCTTCAGATATTCTAATTAAAAATATATATTTTTTAAAGTATCACACATCTTTGTTGCAGATGATTCATATGTCCCTTCTCCTTGCCTCCTTCTGATGTTTAAGCACACAGCTGCAAAGGAGGTACAACAGGGCACACACGGGTATGCAAGATATCATGGAGCACACTTCTTGGGTATGCAAGTTGCACTTCAGATTTATGGAATATACAAGTACAGGTCAAAGTGGGTGTGACCAACAAGGAACTAAGGGGCATAATATCAAGAAACAGTGTTAAAATTATCGCCGTTATAGCGGCAGAAAACTGCAGCTAAATCAGCGATAATGGGCTTGATAATATGCCGTAGAGAATTCCAATAGAAGCCCATGTTGACTCCAGAACATGGACTTCTATTGGAATTCTCAAGGGCATATTATTAAGCCCATTATCGCCGCTGTTTCTTGATACTATGCCCCTACTTTCCCAAGCTTTTTTTTGTTTCCATAACAGTGCCCCTACATTTTGTTCATATAGATCTTAAGTTGACTTAGACTGAAAGAGAAAGAGGGGCTTTCTGTACTGAGAAGAAAGAGGATGGCTAGACGACTAAAGTAGAAATACATTTTGTCTTGAAGGTTTCTACTTTGTGAAACAAATGTAAATGCTCATAATTGGTTAATCAGCAAATCTAGATGCTGCTTGGGAGCCAGTGTGGGCTTCAATTGAGGGCATCATTTTAAACTTAATGGTGACAATGAGTTATTCTTTGGAAACATACTGTACGGTTATACCAGTTATGGAATGCATTTTATTACCAGAAACCTATAAGAGAAAGAGCACATTTTGATTGCTAATATTAATATATACAATTTGACGGCATTTCAACACTGAATCTTTTTGCATGGTGTGTGACAGCATATCTTATACATTCCGACCTTTTCTTGTATTGTGTCTAATTCATTTTTAATCTATGGCGGTCTATCTTATATTGTGCATAATGCAGTTTTTAAAATACTTTTTATGTTGTACTTTTTATTTGTAACTATTAACTCACATATTTGCTGCCCTTTCTGTCATAGGCTGGAATATCATGGCACTATACATATACATTTACCTATTCCCCAGTGCACCCACCAAGACACAAATCAATGTTTCTCTGATTAGACACTCACACATATGAAGTGATCACATTAACTAACTGAGCTTTCATACCAGATCAATTAATTTCCCACAGATTAGTTTAACTAATGCATGTACGTTTTATATAAGGAGTCCTCCAGTACATCCCACAAGTCATGAGCAAGATTATAATGGGATGTTGCATACTGCACAACATTGCAGGCAACAGGGTTTATGTATTGATCTCATCCCTAAACTGTAGAACTATCAAGGTTTCCAGGGTAGGACACAAAACAGAGTTTGCGTCTTCAGGTGTTTGACAAACTAGTGGCCTGGCCTAATTTTTCAGCTGAGTTTCTAGTTTTGCTGTAAAATCACAGTAATTTAAATACAGGGGACTACTACACCATCCAAATGTATCATCCTGAAACAGTAATTATTAAACAATATGACGTCATAATGAAGCATGCAAGTTTCATTGTAATATGCATCAACTGATAAATCACTCCCTCAGTCTTTCATTCATACATTGCATGCTATGACCATATACGGTATTCACATAAAATAATGTTTTCTTAATGCAGTCTTAATTAAAATTATATTTACAAGCAGACATCTTGCTTTACATATTTACCTATCAATGTACATCTAAATATATGTACATAATTTGGTTTAATTGTTTATTCTTCAACAAATAATAGTGTGTTTTGATGTGTACAAATATGAATTTCTCATGGGTGCAAGAAGCAGGCAATTCCTGAGTCATTCATTGACCATAACACAATCATCTTCCATTACCCTAAACGTAAATGTTTTTAGGGCAGGAGGGAAGTAGCTAAAAGTGGTAACTACCCATGAGGCAACAATCATTAATTATTTATAGATTTAAAAAGGGAACAGAGAGGACCCATAGTGCTACTACGCCTTACCAGATTTGCTAATTAAGGTTGGTGGGTAGATATTGCTGGCAAGGCTAAACAACTGAGTGGAAGATCATGTATGTTTTTTTCAATGCTTGGATACTCTCATAGGTGATTAGCCATGCACTCAAAATCCTGTTTGATCTATTGAGTGAGATGTTTAGTATGGGTTCTGGAAAATAGTATGTACCATTGGACAATGCCTAAATGTAAGTGTTTTATAAGCATACACAAGTTTATTTTTTTGCAGAGTTTTATATGGCGCAAACTAGACCCGAACCGAATCAGGTATCAGAGCGCTTTACATATTTTCCAGTTACGTTACATGAGGACACACTTTAAGTCTGCTATCTATTAAATGGGGAGTGTTCAAGTTAGCAGAGGCATGAGGCAGGGTTGAATCGTTGTCCCATTTCTTTTTACATTATGCATAAATTATTTTGAATGGTTTTTCGCTAATATATGACGTAACAACGCATGCAATTACAACTCATGCTTTTACAACACTGTCTTTACATCGCAACTACCATAACATTGCATAATTTTTAACAATGCATGTCATTACAATGCATTTTTAAAAACTACCATTAAAAAGCATTCCATTACCATGCATACCATTACATACCATTACAATGCATAATACTTTTAGGGCAACTGTAGAGTAAGTGTTGGATGGTGTAGGTGTAAAAATTACTATTCACACTCCAGTGAGTGCAACAGTAGGGTAAGTGTTGGATAGCGTAGGGGTAAAAATGACTATTCCCACTCCAGTGAGTGCAACAGTAGGGAAAGTGTTGGATAGTGTAGGGGTAAAAATTACTATTCCCATGTAGCCCCAACACCCATAATCACCCTGATACAAAAGAAATCTCCATTACTTACCCTATAATACATTGTAATGGCATGCGTTGTAATGGTATGCACTATAATGGCATGTGTTGTAGTGACATGCGTTGTAATGGCATGCATTTTAATGGCATGCGATGTAAAGGCAGTTGCTTTGTGACAGTTGCTTTGTAAAGGTAGGTCGTAGTAATGACTGCGTTGTAATTGATTTTTCCCGTTTTAGCAGATAATGGTACAGTGTATCAGATTGGCCCAAACCCTATTCCAGTTTTGCTGAATGTGGCTGACCCTGTGTTGACGGTGTGTACAGGCAATGGTCTACAGAAATTATTGGATAATTTTGCTGTTTTTATAGATGCATTTATACCTTAAAATTAATCTTAGTGAGAATGTTACTAAGGTTTGTTGTCATGGAACAGCTAGATCTTGTGTACATATGGCAAATGGTGCAAAAATAAGTAAAGTGGATATATTTGTATACCGGGGTTTGCATTTTGCGTCCCAGGGGAATTGGGGAAATTAGCTGAACATTAGGAAGCCACAATGTGACACATCTATTGTGACTGGTTTCAATTTTGCTACATAGGGGCTGATTTAGAGTTTGGCGGAGAGGGTTACACCATCACAACGGCGACAGAGTACTTTCGCCTCTAAATTAAAGGTCCAACCGCCTGATATACCCCATCTCGGTTTCTGACATACTCTTCTAACGCCCAGGTGGAGTAAGAGCAGTTGGAGGATTGGCCATTTGACTGCACGCCCAATTTAGAGTGAATAGTCAATTGGCCAGTTTTCACTGTCCATCACCGCCAGGTAATACCTATTGGTGAGGGGCAGTGAAAACTGCAAAATAACCCCCTCTCCGTGGGAGACACCTGCCATGGTGTGGGGTCATTACATTTTGCATTTTCAAAACCAAAATTCGGTTTTGGGTTAAAAAAAAATTACAAACGCATGTTAAATGTTTGATGGATGGTACCATCATGTTGACAGATTTGTCATTCAAACTTATAATATATTGACAAGACTGCCATGACTGCGGTTTCTCCCAATGTTAAGGATACTGGGCCAGCTAACATCTCTAAACTTGAAAGGTGGTGGACCCTTGGTAAAGTGGAAGTAAAGTACTGCTTCACACCAATGATTTTACCTCTGTTTGCCAAACACTATATCAGGCCCTAAATGTCTAAGGTAGATGGGCAAGTTGTACTGGAGTAAATGTGTTTCAGTAGCTACATGTAGAGCAGGTATCGGGTGAATTTCAATGTAGGCACAGAACAAAGGTGTGAACATGTTTGTCTTAGAAAGATGATGATTGTACCAAAGAGTTGTTTGATTCTCAGTTCTCATATGAACTGGGTATGCCATATCTGGAAGATCTTATCAAACTCTATCCACATGGCATTTAATTTGGTCTAAACTAGATGCATTCTTTAATACAGTGATTGTATCAGGCTGTCTACCTTTGGATTTTGATCTCTACGCTCCCTGGCTAAGTCATATCTAGAAATTGTGTGACAGTCTTAGAATACCTGAATTTTAATAGGCCCCTGAATCTATGAAGGAAATGTCCAGAGAGGGCCAGATTTTATGTAGAAAGAAGAGATATAAAGAAGGGTCTGAAATTAGCTACTCATCCCCTTTTATGAATCATGGACAGTATTCAACTGTATACTGACAAGCTGATGAATGTGCAGCACAGGTTTGTGTTGACTCAGTTTTGACCTGATATGGTCCATTTTCTGGTTGCAGTATGTCCAAACCTTCTTCCCAGATATCTTTGTGATCGGTATTCCGCTCAGTGAAATGCTCAGTGAAAAGTACATTTTATATTTTTTGTAAATAATATATGTAAGAAATTGGATTATTGTTTCAATGGGGTGAGAAACCACTTCAAATAAGAATCACAGTACTTGTCACTGTGAACCACAAATGTCACTAAATAAACCTGTGCTTAACGTGGCACAAAAGCAGTCAGGCTTAACTTAGCGTCAAGTCTTTCTCCATCACTCCAACTGAAAAACGATAAAAAACCAACACTAGGCAAATCCCAAACCTGTTCAGAAAAATAGAGTAAATGTTAAAAAGTAAAATGACACCCAAAAGATAAAATGCAATTAGTAGAAATGGAGTTATGAGTTTTTAAGTTTTTGGTAAAAAATAGTCCCAAAATGTGCAAAACATCATCTTCAAGTTCAGTTCAACTAGGATGGAGAGTGAGCCAAATACAGGACCAGGTTCATCCCGCTAGCAGTTTTACCTTCTGAATTTGATGTCAGGATGGTGTGGCATGGCTCTGTGGTGCTCTGTGTTGCTCTGGTCAAGATTGGTGAAGCCTATGGTCAGGAGTTGCATGGTGTGGCCCTGTGGGTCTATGCATCGCTCAGCGTCAGCACTGGCAAAGCCTTCACTTAGGAGCTGCACTGCTCTCTGGGACGGTACATCAGATCTGGTAAAACTTTCAGTTAGCCAGAAAGAAATGCACTCTGACACCATCCATGAATCCATGACCTTGAAGTCAGCACTTAGGGGCCATGACTCACTCTCACAGAGGCCACCATGGCGAATCAGGTCCGGTCTAGTTGGGTCCTGTCAACAGGGAAGCAGGAAAGGCCCCTGGAACTTCTTGTATCATACAGGAGGTCAGTCAGCTGACCCTTCGAGTCACCTCTGGGTAATCTGATTTCTAAACAGGAAGGTCAGTCTTCCTTTGGGCTGCAGACAGCAGGGTAGCCCTTCTTTTGAGTTTTCAAAGGTCCAGGAATGTTCCTATTTCAGGCTCTGGGATGCCACTTTTATGCCCAGTGTCAGCCCGTGGCTAAGGGACCCTTTGTTTAACTCTAAAACTGGATGTGGTCAATTATTACCTTTTCCTTGGGTTCGACTCTAGCCTGCCTAGTGAAACAAAAGGCAAGCAGGCAGGAAGAGGTCAGAGGTGCATCTGTCAGCTATTCATTAAAGGGAGTTATAATGTGAACCAATGCTTTTTTATGAGAAAGACAGCCTTGCTACACTGAAAAACGAATTTGGAAGGTTCTCACTGCCAGAACTTATTAAAGTTAAGTGAACATGTCCTTCATTCTAAATACCATGCGCCCTACTGTATGAGCATTTAGGGCATATCCCAGTGGTGACTTTTAAGTATAAAGAAGGAAGGGTTAGACCTGTGAAAAGTTTATTTTGTCAAGTCAACATGACTGTTTAAAACTGCACTACAAGCTGCAATGGCAGGCCTAAGCATGTTTTCAGCTCTACTTTAGTGGGTTGCACAATCAGTGCTGCAGCCCACTAGTAGCATTTAAATTACTCGGTGTAAGTACCTAAAACACCATATACTTGGGACTTATAAGTAAATTACCTGTGCCAATTAGGTAGATGCCGTTTTAATCATGTTTAAAAGGGAGAGCACTAGTAGTGTACCACTGTTAAGAAGGAGTAAAGTGCGCAGAGTAATATGGCCAACAAAACGGGTTCAGCAAAAATATTGTAGTGAAGGCACAAAATCTGCCAGAATACCGTGCAAAAGATAGTAATTTCCAACAATATAGGGTTTTGAAAGCCTGTTATATTAAGCCATATTATGCCACTTCTTATAAATGTACATTTTACATAGTGTGGACCAGCCTTTATCTTTTTATAGCAGCTACGTACTTTTGTAGGCTGTCTAGCTGTTGCCAGTTATATTTAGCAGGCCAAGAAAATTAGAAAGACTATGGTACAACATTGATTAGCTGTATGTTTTAGGATATTATGTAGTTTATTCTTATTTATCACCGATTGATGAAATATTAATAATGTATCTGTTTTTTAGGGTTTTAGTTAATGTAATGCATTGCATTGTTTCTATATGTAGACTTGATGATGTCTTTTATGGTTTTAATTTAAACCGAATAAACCTTAAATTGATTCATTGATTGATTGACAGAGTACGCCTGTTCCTCTCACACTGCCCCCTTCTGAGGGTGTATGAAGGCTAGCCATATAGTTCCTTGAGATGATCTAAAACAAAGTAAGCCATAAAGTATAGCTTCTTGAGTGTGGTGGTCTGCATTATAGAGGCTCAATCTGAATCCTAGTGACTGCAAGGTCATGTAGCCGAAGGGAGGAAGGCAGATCCCAGGGTATGGACTGAATGTATGGGTTTATCTTGTTCATGTGAGTCAGGTTTATGTGATTGTGGTCTCATTTCCTCATACTTTCCATTCAGAGCTTTCCATAGGACAGGCAGACATTTCTGCCTCTGCTCAGGAGATCTCAGCCTGTAGACAGAGAACACAAATCTGACTGAATGAAATTGTAACTTTACAGTTGCTAATTTGTTTGTAAGAATCTCTTTCTCACAAGTAGAGTTTGAGACTCTTAAATCCTGCTTGGACGAGATTTCTACCCACATTGGTTGATACCATCCAGATGAAAATCTCTGCTTATGAGCAGGTGGAAATCCATGTATGTAGAGATTTACACAGGTAGATTTACGTTTGTGAATCAGGCCTTAAACCGTTCATTGTGAAATGTTTACAGTTAGACAATGCTGTCTAAGCAGGGACTGGATATTATAATGTACTCAAAGGTGTTACTGTTGAGTTGGCCAACTTATCAAACACACAGAGCACAGTCTCAGGAATATCACCATAACATTTGGCAGCCTGGATCTGGCTAGGAGTCTGTAATCCTGAATCCTATGACTGAAAGCTCTGTGTGCACTCCCTATCACAGTGCCAAGCAGCATGTTCTCAAAGCTATCTTCTGGCACCTCCCACCTTTGATGCCTCTTTGCTGTCTCCATGTCACATTCACTGAGGAATGTTCCTTCTGCTTCTCTTGTTTTGAATTTTGCCCATGGATTTTTAGGTTTCTCCCTGCATGCCTCACACTCCCCTCTTTCTTCGTGGCTGCTTATTCCCCTCTACCTACATGTATGCCATCCCACCTCTCGGTATGCTGTTCTTTTTCTGTCTTCCCTCTTTCCTCTATCACTGTATATTAGACTTCTTCAAGTGCATCTCTTCTCTCCCCTCTCACTTGCAGGCCTTCTCTCTCTCCTATCAACTGCATCCTAACCTTCAACCTACAAGCTACTCTTTCACCTCTCTCCTCTCTCAGTCTGTCTCAATCTACAAGATATTCTTTCAACTCTCCCTGCCTGACCTGGAAGGAATGAATGCTATTTGTGAATGAGTTATATGGCAAAACATTAAAAAAAGATTTTTGTGCCAGGAAACAAGAGAAACTGCGTTCACTTGTAGTCTTTAGCTAGCAGGCTACATATCTGATATCATATCATAACCAATTACTTAGAGTGATTAGAAATGTTAAAATGGTGGTAGTAAACACTATATACAATTCATATTATTATTATCAGTATTATTATTACTATTATTATTATGATGATTATTATCAATATTTGTATTATAATTGGCAGTAGCAGTGGTTAGAGAAGCAGCAGTAATAGTAGTGACAAAAGTACTCTTATTGATACTACTGTTAATATCACTACTATTACTATTACTACTAGTAGTAATATTGCAACTATTAAAACTATTAGTACTAGTACTACTGCTGCTTCTAATACTATTACTACTACTACTACCTCCTACTACTACTAATATTAGATATTACATGGGCATGCCAAAAATTCATACTGCATTTCATTATATTGCCAAATTGCTCAACAGTCCCAGGAATATAATTGCTAATGGCATCATTAACGGTCATAAAATGTCTAATTCTCTTATGTTTCAGGCAGTTAGCATCTTCAATTTTCTTTTTTACAGATAGCAAGGTGGGATGCTGAATTCACAAAGTTTATTCAAAGTACTGTGTGTTAAATCGTCTATTGTTATGTTGGTATTACTAAATATCTGTCAAATCTAACCATTCAAAACTACACTTTTAACACACACTGTCAGTGCAGCAGTGATAAGGCTACGTTTAGAGTTTTAGTGGAAAGAGCTCTCTGCCATAAATTGCAGGTACTCTCATATTGCCAAACTCATGGTGCCCCCACATTAGCTTTGAGAACAGCACAGGTGGTAGAGTCTCAGCTGATTGCAGCATCTGAAACACTTTCCTTGTCAACCCATCCACCACAGGGCCACCAGATTACAATGATGGCAGTTATGACCTGTTTAGTGTGGAGTTATTACTTCTTGTTTCCCTTGTCTAGGTTGACCATGTGAGTAACATAGTGGACACAGGGTGACAAAATAAACAAATTGCCCTCATTTGCCGAAAGAAAACTCTCTGCTTAAGAGGACTATTGATTTGTTTCCAAATTAAACTCCTGCTTTAGGTGATTCTAATACATCCCCTGCACCAGTACATAGTCTGAAGTCACAGACCCTTCCATGCCCCAAATGGTTGGGTAGCTTTTAATATGGCAGTCAAACCTATGCCAGGACCTGAACGCCACTGCCCTGGCAAACTGGCAACCCACACAACAAGCATTAAATGAGTAACAACATTTCAAATTCGAAGCAGGTATCATATAAATCTATCCAAATGTAAATCTAACCTGAAGCCCATTAAGGCCAAACTTCTGGTTTGTTTTTCAAAAAAGCAGTGTACAGGATTCACTCCCAATAACTACAATATCCATCCATACAAACTATAATCTGTGCAGGTAACCATTTATTTGGTAAAATGTAATCCAAATACCTTATAGCCTCATAGATGTATCAAAAGCAAGGCCATACTCCTCTAGGAATTGAGAAGGCTGGTCCCATAAGTTCAAGACCTATTCTAGAGGCACTATCCAATGATTCTTTTTTGCAGTATGAATGTGTAAAGGGGAGAAAAGTTGTTAAGCAATCAGTCAATTAATTGATAATCATCTTGGGCACATAGTAACTACAGACAACTAAGTAAGGTTAGTTGATTTATTTCAAAGCCAACAATAACTGAACATAAAATGAGCATAAAGACACCTGAGAACAAGGGTATAGAAATACATTTGAATTAGCATGAAGCCAAACCTGCATATTCAATTTAGGCGATGCAACAAAAGTAATACAATTAATTCAAGAAGTAGGATGCAAAAGATCGGGAAGCATGAGTCCAAGCTTCCCTGCATCAAGCATTGGTGAGTGAAAAGCATTAATTCTATCCCTACTCTAATGCTAAAGGGACATCATTACTTAAGCATCTTTTGGAAAGGGAAAAGAAGGTGTCAGCATGTGGAGTCTTGCTACGAAGTCTCGCCACAATCAATGGGTCATGTAGCATAAAGCTACTGAGATATAGCTTTGGTCTAAGATGCTCTCTCTCTGAAGGCAAAAGAGAAGAAGTGAGCTTTCTCCCTACTCTCAACAACATATTATTCGTCGGAGACATTCCCAGAATCCATTTCAAGTTACGCGATCTGCTCTGGGTATAATCCTGAAGGTGTGTTTTTCACAGGACAGCGGTGTTCTCTCCGTGTTACAATTTGTCCTTTGTTCTCAAGCCTTCTCCTGTGTGAAGCACAATGACCTTCCTTTTTAATCTAAAGCCACACAATTGTAACTTCTTCTATTGTAACTTCTTCTCTCCTTGCCTGACTAGTAAAACAAAGACATTAGTCTAGCAAACAAGAATGCTTCTTTCCCCTGCATCACAAAGCGTCCAAAAGAACTATTTTACGGCAAACATGAAATTTAAGTATTAATTCTAAAGTAGGATGTTTCCAGGGAACTACATTTCAGGCCTACAAAATTCAGCTAGCATAAGGAAACATTGTGTGAGATTTACTCATTTTTATGCAATATAAGATGCTTTCAATTATCATTTTTACCTACATATAAAGCACCGCAATTAATAACCACATTTAGTACATGAATAATTGTCCATTGCACAAACAAGTTCTTTATGTTAATGTATTCTGCTAGTTACATTTATTTTGTATGTTGATTTTTTTTTCGATTGCCTAAAATATATCACATTCCTTTTTAGCACGCTTCACAATCCCACTCTCTCTATTAATACAACAAAGTATTATATGCGGGTGCGATCTATTCGTGATTATAATGCAGCCCTAGGAATAAAATGTGTTTCCGATACATTAGAATCATGTAGCTACATCTTTGTGTACAGGATATTTTCCTCTGAAATTAGAGGAATTCCTCACTTGTCCTTACTTTTTAGCTTTGTAGAGCATAGGTGCCAGGTTCTCTTCTGTAATGATACCCATCCTGGTAGCCTGTGGGGAAATAAGCAGTGAGTATGGCTGCCATCCTGAGTACCTTATTGAACTATACTTTTCCCCTCCTATGTCCCAGACCTGCAATTCTTCCCATTCCTTCCAAAGCCCAAATATCTGCTGGGAAAATGAATTGGATAGAGCTGGAAAAAAAACAATGTGAAGCTTTGGATAGACTGTGGAGAAAGCACTACGTGCCAGAGGCTAAAGCCACTTATCTGGAGGCACAAAAAAAAATACCATGCTCAAAATTGTCAGAAAACCCTATTTAAAGTTGTGTTGGAACTTTCTGAATCTAATACATTTTTGCCTTCCCCTTCCCTTTCACTACAACATTGTAATGAACTTGTGCAGTTCTTTCACAATAAAGTTGTGTCCATTCATCGAGAGCTTGAATTGGATTCCTCTTCTCTTGACAACTTTATCCATCCCACTACTCAACTCTCTGACTTGGTTCCGACTGTTCCCCTTGATTTTGCAATGGATGAATCCTGTCAAGTTACGGCCTGGCTCCCAATTAATTTAATTTCTTTATGAAATCTCCTTGGAAACATCATGTCCGGCTCCCCACTTGAACCTCTCCCTCCTTCCAAGCTTAGATGCCTGGATGAGCCTGCCCTTAAGGTGATTATGCAACTTCTCAATTCCTCCCTAAATCTGGGCCATCTACCGCGCAGTTGGAAGCATGCTCTGGTGCTTCAAGTGTTGAAAAAGACTGGTTTAGATACCCTCTGGTCTAATTACAGGCCTAAATCTCTTCTCTCCACCATTTCCAAAATATTGGAAAAGCTAATTCATTTTCAACTTTCTGTACATGTGACAAAATATAACCTCTTTCATCCCTCTCAGTCTGGCTTTCGTCCCGGTCACAGTACCGAATCAGCTCTGCTGGGGGTTACTGTGTGGAGGCACAGCAGCACTCATTGTTTTGGATTTGAGCGCTGCTTTTGATATGGTCTGCCATTCTATTTTGGTGGTGCGTCTTATGAGCTCTGGCATTGCAAGTGTTGCCTTGCAGTGGCTGATCTCTTTCTTGGAGGACCGCTCCTTTCAGGTCTTCTCCCATCCCGCGAAATCAAACCCCGTTGCCTTGACATATGGTGTTAAGCAGGGTTCGATCTTGAGTCCTCTGCTCTTTTACCTTTACGTTCGCTCTTTGGCAGACATTGCTGAAATATCCAGGTTGACTATTTTCTCATACGCGGATGATACGCAGATTATATTTTCTTTATCATCTGCTCAACACCTTGATCCTTCCGTACTGTTGGCCGCGGCCGCAATTTCACGGCAGTGCAGCACTTCCTCAAAAACGGGCGGGGCCGCGTCGGCCATTGGACGTGTGCAGCACTACGAATGTAGTGCTCGCGACGTACGACAGCCGACAGCAGCACTTAAGGGGTTAAACATGCCTTGCGTCTTGTGGATGTTCAGCAAAGGTTTAAGGTTGAATGGCTCTAAAACGGAGATGTTCATTCTGGGGAACAATCTGGAACCCTGGGGAGACAACCACTGGCCTGTATCTCTGGGACCTTTAACCCCCATGGTTCCTATGGTCTAGAACCTGGGATTTTCCATCGATAACAAGCTTTCTTTTGCTGCTCAGGTCTCTGGAATCACATCGGTCTGCTTTGCATTCCTCAAGTGGTTAAAGAAAATTCTCTTCCTAATTCCACCAGCTGCTCAGAAGACTGTCCTGCAGGCTTTGGTGATCTCCAGACTCGATTACGGTAACGTATTGTATCCTGGTGCGGATAAGACCTTTGGTCGTCGTCTCGAGCTCATCCAGAACGCAGTTGCCCGTCTGCTTTTTTAGGTTGCCTCGCCATTCCTCTGTCTCCCCTTTGCTTTTTCAACTCCATTGGCTTAGGGTTGGCAAGCGTATCGAATTTAAGGCTCTCTGCTACATGTTCAGAGCTTTGCACGCCTGGCCCCTGCATATATACTCAATCTTGTCAAGCCCTATCGACCTTCTCGCAATCTTCGATCTGCCAATCTTTCCCTTTTCTCAGTTCCTAGAGTACGACTGGCCCGTATGGGTGGCCGGTGATTTTCCTTTCTGGGACCTAAATTGTGGAACTCTCTCCTGCTAGAACTCAGGAACTGTCAATCCCTCTTGGCCTTCCGCAAAAAGCTCAAGACATTTCTTTTCAACCAAGTCTAAAGCCAATTGAATCTCTCCTTGCTTGTTCCACTGTCAGCGCCGGAAAACCCTGTTGGGTAGCTGCGCATTTAATAAATCTTCTAAATAAATAAAATAAATAAATAAATTGGATACAGGCTGACATCCTAAATACCTTCTGCAATCTGCCCTGGGGAAGGAGTTTGGGCCTTAAGTAAGAGACACGCAGCCCAACTGTTCCCTGGCTGGACTTTAGGCAACACCTCATTGGGTAAAGGAAGATCCAATGCACCCCATCAGTGATGTGATCATACATGATCGGTAACTAACCAGAAAAAACACAATTTAAGGTCGCAACGCTTCCCATGGCATAGTTTTCTTCTGAGTCACTGCTGTAAGGCTGCAGGTTTGGAGCGAGGAGGCATGAATCTGAATGTAGAGACCACAAAAAGGAACAGGTGGAAACCGTCTCTCTGCGCATGGATTGTGGAGAAAAAACTGTGCTCTAGTGTCCTTATCACCAAACGGTAAAAGGTAACCTACTTACTACAGAGCTTGCTTGATACCCCATAGGGGATAACACCTTACTCAAGTAGCGTAGCGGTAGCCCACAGCGGGACAAATAGCTCGCCACAGCTGCACACGACGGGGTCACACAAACATATGTGGCGATGTCCATTTGTTCCCAAAACAAAAGTGCACATAAGCAAAAAGTTTTAAAGTTCTGAAACAGGTGCTTTAGCAGCCTCTTTTGTTAATCTCAGCCCTTTCTATATTGTTCAAAGTATTTGAATGAACCCCGTTGCTTGTCCAAATGCCAACAACATTTATCAGAAGAACATAAATATACTTGTATTTGGCTCAAATAACGCTTTTTATTTTTTTATTTACAGGCAGTAATCAGTTTGTAAATTACACGTCGCTTAATCTCTGACGAGAAGCTAGATACACGAATAAGCACACCATAAATATCCTCCCGCCTGAACTAGGGTTGAAAATTAGCTATTTGTAAAAAGGTATGCAAATATCAAAAATCTTACTGGAATGATAGTTTTGCCTTGTTCATATTTCATTTTATATTTAAAATTATATTTGATGCTAAATATAACGTTTTCAGCAACCGTATTACTTTTCAACGCTTTAGTAGGAGGGCGTGTTTTTAAAGCATACTGCCTGAGTGTAATATACGAGATGGCAAATGAACGTTTGTTTTATGATTCACTAAAAGACTTAAATTAATTTCTCCTGCATTAGGTTTCAAGAACTGATATAAAGCAGATTACGTCATTTTTACAAATCCCGTTTTAAACTAAAATTTGATGACATTCCCACAGGCTTCAAAATGTTATATGATTATGTATTTATTTTGACAGTTACTTTTGGATTCAGTCCGACATCATTGCTGATGAAATTGTTTGTTTTCTTTTATTTATGGGTTACTTCCAACCTCAGTGTGTCTAGCTAACTGCTACTGTTGTCAGGTTACCTAAAGTCTGTTAAACTTCATTCAAACACATCACTTGTACTAGCAGAACTTGACTTTTGCACTTGTCAGCACATTTGTTGGTGGGTGACCTCTTTATGGGAAACCATTCACATGCCTCTCCTAGTGACAGTATTTTGTCAAGCTAGGATGCCCCTTCAGAGCCTCAGAAGGGTTGACACTTTCAAGGTCTATTCACATATTAATTGTCAAATTATATGCTCCCTTCTCAGATTCGTCTGAGTTCACTACTCAAAATGGACTAAAAATGTCTTTAATAGAATAACCAGACAAAAAGAGACGAAATAGTGGGGCATATTCTCAAGGAACTATCGGCAAGTTATTCACACTTTATCTCAGCCAATGTTGTGATAAATGTATCTCTCCATTCACAAGCTGGTGCTAACAGCCCATATCACGAGATCACTTGCGATAGCAGCCGCAAAAAATATTGCCACAGATGACCCCGTCAACTATCGCTAATGAGATACAGAGTAGGCGTTCCCGTGCAAAAAGCCGCGACAACACGTCACAACATTCTCAATGACCAGCCAGATCGGAGATAAGATCACAAAACAGGCAATAAGGCGCGTTAGCAGCAGGAAATTAACACCTCCTCTGACCTGATGTAAAGTCGAACTACAACCTGCACCAGAAAAGGGAGCCCAGCCCAGAGCCACACCTGAAGAACAACAGGTGCCATGGAGCCACTGAGCATGCAGCGCGGACACCCAAGAGGGCCACAACACCCACTGCCACCACCCCCAGGACCGCCCCCACCCCCGCTCTGGGCCCTACCCCGGGCCCCCCCACCTCCCCCGGACCAAGATATTGCACATCAATGTCACAAAATCATGAACAAAAGCATTGGTCTGATGTCGCACCTTTACAACAATCAACATACATGTGAGAACAGAAAATCTGATACATTCATTCACCATTGAAAGTCCAAACAAAATATCGCAATCACATTTCTCTCCAAACAACTATTTTGAAGAGTCTTGGGGGGGCATCCCTGGACAATCTGTGAGTCACAGCCTGCAAGACAATATCCAAGATAAGAAGGTTTGTTAGGCCCACAGCAAAGGACGGAGAGAGAGAGAGAGAGAAAGAGAGAGAGAGAAAGAAAGAGAGAGAAAGAAAATGAGAGGCTGAATAAGGAGCGCAAGGCCAATCGGGTCCTTGGCTCATTCATGCATGCCAACTGCTGCGTGTGTTTCTGTAGTAATTGACTCCAGGCTGGTTGAGGTATTTCATGAAGATTTATTGTAAGATGTTAAGTATCCTGGAATAAGCCCCACCAGGAGCAGCTAGCAGTCAGCTCAGCCCCATCATAACTGTGCTTGTCTTCAACCAGCACCCAACATTCCGTAGTGCATCACAGTGCAGAGACATTCCACAACAAGGACATTAAGTGGGTTAAGGCATACATGGGAATATGCAATAGGTAGAATACAACAGTTTCGCAATTGGTGCTCCCCAAATCTAAGGCCTGGCATCAAAGTCAGCACAAAGGCCACATCACATTTAACAAATGCAAGCAGTAGTCAGACTAAAATTAGGTATGAAAGCTCCTTTGTCTCAATACACAAGGCGGAAGGACAACCGAACCTCTGACCTTGGTCCTAAATGCGGCTGGCACACGATGCTTGAGATACCATACCAGACTCTGACGACTCCCACACCATGAACTGCGCTAATAAAAGAACGTGTCCACAACCCACACACACTTGTACCTGCTCGGGCCATTCCTGCAAGGGATGCCCTTGACACATTGCAAAAAACAACCCATATGTCTAAACATTGCACAGACATACGACTCATTGCCCAGAGCTGTGGCATATCGTCCACCGAACAGCCATTGTTCTGAGGATTGCCGGTGCTACGAGACCAACAAACACAATGGCAAGAAATCTTGGGCACATGCACAACCCATGCCACGTGGAACTGTACCGTGCATAAATGCTGCATCTGTTAGGATCATTGCCAATGGCAGTGTTGCGAATCAGTTTCCGTCTGAGTTTAAGTCTTGCCTACGTCTCCTGCATCCAGCCCTGGTTCGACTGTCGATCATGCACATTCAAGTGGCCCATGGAGGTCTGCCTATACAACGCAATGG
Organism: Lissotriton helveticus; assembly: GCF_964261635.1. Classification (NCBI taxonomy): domain Eukaryota; kingdom Metazoa; phylum Chordata; class Amphibia; order Caudata; family Salamandridae; genus Lissotriton; species Lissotriton helveticus. Next base: position 747,076,178 of record NC_136072.1, on the reverse strand, counting down.
TAGCTGAATTGGATTATGACTTGACAGTGCGCCCCCTGTTGGTCCAAGAACAGGAGTGTCACCGGGATACCCGTGCATGGGATGCTTAGATCTTTGGCATATGTGCTGGCAGTTGTGCACAAGAGATTGCACAACTACCCGTGTGCAGTGACCACATTGAGGCACTCCCCTATTGGTCTGTGTTGCGGAATGGTGAAAAGGCGTGGATGGAGCACATCTGCCTGCCCGGACCAGTTAATGGATTGACTCTCCCTGGTGTTCCTTAAACTGGACAACGAAGTACTCTTGGAACAGATTGCCCATGAAGCTGCGCTCGCATTCATGGACGAGTAACTTCGTTCCTGCAGCCACATCTGATTGTCACCCACAGCACAGTTCACTACACTTTGTTGCATCTTGGGGAATGCTCACATATCCCTCCACAACAGTGGACATGTCTGCCTTCGCCTGGACTCACAATGCATGTGCAAGGTAATGCAGTCCCATGGGCGGAGCTGCACAGCTACGTTTGGCAATGTTCCCGAATCGGACATACTGCTGGGGGAGAGTACAACAACAAAAGTATAGGAGGACCCCTATTCTACGGTCTGGGACCAGGGGAAGAAAGTTTAAGAAAGTTACAATGTCCCTGAAGTTGAGAGATCAAAAAAACCTTCATGATGGACCCTAGGATTTAGTAATCTCTGCGTTTCGTTTGAGTATAAGGCACAACCGCCCAGTGTTCAAATACAATAATTAGGCAATATACCTCCAAGACTGAAACATAGCATGCAGATGTATCAATTTATCAAGTACAGTTTTTGTGACAAATTAAACCAATCCAACGAAAAAAGCTTAAAAATTTGAACATATATTTATTACACTGTTGTGAAGGTAGGAAAAAAATTATTTTGTACATTTAACAAATACATCATATTCACCAAAATATTACACAATACACAAAAATGTTACACAATACTTTAAAAATGTTTGTGAGAGCACAAATCATTACACAATGCTTAAAAATTTGTTCAGGAGAACACAAGTCGACGCGGCGTTTCGGTTAAAAACCTTCTTCAGGACAGTTTCTACAAAGAAACACACAATTACTGAATTGTAATCACATTACCACACAGTTTTTTTAAACCAATTTCAATGCATCTAATTGTCACAAAAAACTAATTGTCACAAAAAGCTAAAAAGTACTTCTTAGTCACCTGGCATATACCGTCTGTGTTCTGTTGATCCTATATGTTATTCTACACATTACTAGTATGCATCTTAAATTGAATGTTACAATTCACCAGTTGTAGATTTCCTTTTGTTAACAATATATGCGACAATTCAACAGTTGTAAATATCTTGTACATAACCTTGCTAGTGCATGCTAGAAATTAATATCGACATTGGAGTCTCTATGGCTACTGTCCTATAATGGTGGTTGTGCTCATAATCAAATGTGACTTAAACTAAAATTGAAATAAATGTACCACAAAATGTGGGTACTAGTTATGGTTATGGGGGAGAGTACAGACATGACAATACAGTACGACATGTGACTTTGTAGGACCCTTTCACCTGCTAACTGTCAGCAGAACAGACAGTCGGCGCAGTCCGTTGGTACAGCACTATGCCAATCCCATGGGCTGTGAGTTGCGTCCCCTAAAACGGGGAAATGAGCATACGCCACATATCATATGACTCATCCAGCAAGGCAAGGTGGGCTGAGAGTGTTGCCATCCGTAATGATTTGTGTTCAGTTTTGCCTCCCCATTTCTTGCACCTCGACATGTTCCCATGCTGCGTGTAAGTGTCTTAAGCATTTCTCTGCATGTTGTGGCACTTTCCGTGCCCGTACTGACACGCACATGCTAACAAAGTCTACACAACTTCACAAGTATTCAACTGTGATGAGTGTTTATTAGAATGACAAATTGTGTGCCTCAATGAGCATTGTCCGTACACAGGGAGGAACTGACTGATGCCTGTACAATGGGGGTGGGTCCCTTTTGACAGCTCCACCTCTGTGAGCCAGACACTGTGTTTGAGATAGTTGCTGTGCACTTACGTGTCTTTACCAATGTGAGTATGGTGTCCAACTTCTGGCCATGTAGAGCAATGTTATACATCAAAACAGACTGTTTGTGAGTAGGTATGCGAAGAGACATTCTGTTGTCACTTTTGATCGTGGACACCACTTCTGGCCTGCTACCGATTTTGTAATTTCTACACACAGCCCTATTTAATATATTGACATGTGCCTACGTTGGGGGGTTGCGAGATTGTTGTTCATTTGCAATGAGGCCACAGCTAGTTCACACCCACACAGTCATCTAATTGGCCATGTGGCTCAGGGTCAAACATGCACACTGACGTCATTTACCAGGGTGTACCTTCTTGTGCAATCAATGTTCCTACATCCATCCATAATTTTATACTTGAGTGAACATAGACATGACACATCTGTGTGATTTTTAATGTTTCATTCACATTCTTGTGAATGCCAGAGCTGGATCTGAAGCCCACATTACATGGTAGCCCAGTGGTGTGAGTGTTTGATTGGTTCAGATGCTCCGTCCATCACCACCCCCTTTTGTACTGCTTTGTTCGCCATAAGTTTGGCAGGGTAAGCTCAGACGTGAGTCCCTTGCTCACTTTGCCACTGGATTCAAGCAAGCCTGGCTGAAGATGGCTGTAATGCCAGAAACCGGTCCTAGGAAACTTGAATCCAGTCCAGGGAAGGCATGGCTTGGCAGCTCGGGCTGGACTGTTCCCATGAGGCACAGGGTCAGACTGATTTGCATATGGCCATGTCTGAACTGGGGTGGCAGAGTGGGCTAAAGAATGGTGATGGATTAAACCCAGATCTGTTGACTGGGTGTTAGTGTTTGATTGGTTCAGATGCTCCGTCCATCACCACCCCCTTTTGTACCGCTTTGTTCGACATAAGTTGGCAGGGTATGCTCAGACATGAGTCCCTTTCTCACTTTGCCACTGGATTCAAGGAAGCCTGGCTGAAGATGGCTGAAATGCCAGAAACCGGTCCTAGGAAGCTTGTTTCCGGTCCAGGGAAGGCATGGCTTGGCAGTTCGGGCTGGACTGTTCCCATGAGGCACAGGGTCAGACTGATTTGGATATGGCCATGTCTGAACTGGGGTGGCAGAGTGGGCTAAAGAACGGTGGTGGATTAAACCCAGATCTGTTGACTGGGTGTGGGTGTTTTGGTTCAGATGCTCCGTCCATCACCACCCCCTTTTGTACCACTTTATTCGCCATAAGTTGGCAGGGTATGCTCAGACGTGAGTCCCTTGCTCACTTTGCCACTGGATTCAAGCAAGCCTGGCTGAAGACGGCTGAAATGCCAGAAACCAAACCTAGGAAGCTTGTTTCCGGTCCAGGGAAGGCATGGCTTGGCAGTTCGGGCTGGACTGTTCCCATGAGGCACAGGGTCAGACTGATTTGCATATGGCCATGTCTGAACTGGGGTGGCAGAGTGGGCTAAAGAACGGTGATGGATTAAACCCTGATCTGTTGACTGGGTGTGAGTGTTTGATTGGTTCAGATGCTCCGTCCATCACCACCCCCTTTTGTACCACTTTGTTCGTCATAAGTTGGCGGGGTATGCTCAGACGTGAGTCCCTTGCTCACTTTGCCACTGGATTCAAGCAAGCATGGCTGAAGACGGCTGAAATGCCAGAAACCGTTCCTAGGAAGCTTGTTTCCGGTCCAGGGAAGGTATGGCTTGGCAGTTCGGGCTGGACTATTCCCATGAGGCACAGGGTCAGACTGATTTGCATATGGCCATGTCCGAACTGCGGTGGCAGAGTGGTCTAAAGAACGGTGATGGATTAAACCCAGATCTGTTGACTGGGTGTGAGTGTTTGATTGGTTCAGATGCTCCGTCCATCACCACCCCCTTTTGTACTGCTTTGTACGCCATAAGTTGGCAGGGTATGCTCAGATGTGAGTCCCTTGCTCACTTTGCCACTGGATTCAAGCAAGCCTGGCTGAAGACGGCTGAAATGCCAGAAACCGGTCCTAGGAAGCTTGTTTCCGGTCCAGGGAAGGCATGGCTTGGCAGTTCGGGCTGGACTGTTCCCATGAGGCACAGGGTCAGAATGATTTGCATATGGCCATGTCTGAACTGGGGTGGCAGAGTGGGCTGAAGAACGGTGATGGATTAAACCCAGAAATGTTGATTGGGTGTGAGCGTTTGATTGGTTCAGATGCTCTGTCCATCATCACCCCCTTTTGTACCGCTTTGTTCGACATAAGTTGGCAGGGTATGCTCAGACGTGAGTCCCTTGCACACTTTGCCACTGGATTCAAGCAAGCCTGGCTGAAGACGGCTGAAATGCCAGAAACAGATCCTAGGAAGGTTGTTTCTGGTCCAGGGAAGGCATGGCTTGGCAGTTCGGGCTGGACTGTTCCCATGAGGCACAGGGTCAGACTGATTTGCAAATGGCCATGTCGAACTGGGCTAAAGAACGGTGATGGATTAAACCCAGATCTGTTGACTGGGTGTGAGTGTTTGATTGGTTCAGATGCTCCGTCCATCACCACCCCCCTTTTGTACCGTGAGTTCCTAGCAGGCATAAAACAGGTCGCTTCTACTACTATTAAATTTAGGTTTCCAACCTATTTGACCTTCGTGAGTAGAGATCAATATTCCAATCAAGATGCTAGCAGTGATCATCTCTATCAGGATAGTTGTAATGGGATGAATGATCCATACATTTATATATGCATTTTTGAAAAAGTACATGAAGACTGCAGCAAAAATACAATCCCCAATAGAGACTGAAAATGAGGAACTAAAACAGAACACATGTATGTCCTTTCACATTTAATGATCGGCAGCTGAATTATTATGACCCTGCATGTGGAATTTGTGTTGCTAATTCTTTAGCTCAAATGCATTATTATCTTTTTTTTACCATTAGTTCATATTCTAATTAAGTTTGGATTGTCATTGACTATGACTACTTGTTGGACCTGACATCCTTGTGGTGCCCCCCAACCTTTTGCCTTCCAGCCTCCTGTTTTTGCTGACTTTGTTTGTGCAGGACTTAGGACTCTGCACACTTTAGCACTACTAACCATTGCAGACTGTGTGTGCACTTTTAAACTGCTATTTTGACCATGCAAGATAGACTTCATGCCGGGCCAAAACCTTCCATTTTAATACATATATGTCACCCCTACGGTAGGCTCTGCCCAGCCTGTATGGCAGGATGCAGAGTATTCAAAATGTTGGACATGTATGTTTACGTGTTACATGTCTTGGTAGTGAAGAAAACACTTAATCCATTTTTCACTACTCTGAGGTCTACCTCTCCCATTAGCTAACATTTGGTTGCCTTATTGCATATTTTAAGTGCTTGCCTTTTATTGGGAGCATGTCAATAATTCTTGTTTGTTGTCTGAGAATTTGTACTTAAAAATCCCCTTTGATGGTAAAGTCGGATTTTAAGTTACAATTTTGAAAATGTCATTTTTAGAATGTTGAAATTGTCCTGCTCTAACTATCTGGTGCCTGCAGCCTGTTCCTGGGTCACACGACTACTTGTAGTTGGCAGTTGGACTTTTTTTTATTCCTCTGAGACAGCCACACAATAGAGGAATTAGGTGTTCTTGGATGTTCCATCAACTGGCAGCATGGGCGGACAGAGCTGGGCACAACCCTTCTTACAACTGAATAGGATGGTCTCTGCCTTCACACAAAGGCCTGGTCATCAATGCTTTGTTCATGCAGACAGCTGGGAGCCAGGACAGGAGAGACAGGGAATTTCAGGAACTTCAAAGGGTATTATCTAGAACTTTCTTCTACTTCACCAGATATAAATATTGGATGCTCAGACCCAACTTGTCAGTGCACCTCTGGACCTGTGGAAGACCCAGGAGGGCTGCTGTGCTGCTCTGCAAGAAGGACTGCTTTCCCTGCTGCCGTGCAGCCTGAGTGAAGGAACAATGGGGCCACCAGAGTGACTCCAAGGACTAGCTGGTTGGCCTTCTGATCAGAACCTCAGGGATGGAAAATGCTCCAACTACCTTGAGCCCAGCACCTGGACTGTGCTTGCTGTGAGTCCTACCCCCATGTCGTGCCACCCCAGGCCTGGACCATTGGAAGTGGGCTTGAAGGTGCTCTGACAGCCCAGGTTTGAACCACTGAAGCAGAAACGATGCAGTGTGATGCATCAATTTATTGCCACGTGGGAACCACAGCAGTGGGGTGTTTCCCCAACACGGGACTTTGCAACGCAGCCCCCAGTGTCCTCTGAACTGCCATAGCACGACCATCCTCGACGCATATGTTTGCATCAAAGGCCCTTCGTCAACTGAATCCTCAACAAGGAAGCAAGACTTTGCATCACAGCCCATAGTATCTTCAGAGCACTGATCTGCAAAACGTTATTGGTGCAGGACTTTGCATCACAAGCCCCTCCCCAACCACATCCTCAATGACAACAGAGGACTCTGTATCACCGCCCCCAGCTTCTCAGAACCGCCGCTAAATGACGCATCCTTGACTTAGGATTTCGCAATGCTCTGCAAACCAGGACTCAGAGTACTTTTGTTCAGTGGGCTTCACTTGGCCCCTCTATCAAGCCAGGACTCCACCACGGTTGGTCTGAACTTGTGACTTTCTCCGTTCGGTGCGATCAGATAAGCACATTTGGCGCTTTGTGCTTCTAGGCACTATTTTAACTTGAAATTGAAAAATTGCATCTCTACGGTTCTACTGATCAGATTTATGTCATTTTAGTCTCAAATAATTTATTAAAAATTCATCTATATTCTTTTATGAGTGTGGAATTCTTTTTATGTTGTCTTTTTACTTTATTACAGTTTAAAGTGTTGCACAAATAATTTACACATTGCCTCTAAGTTAAGCCTGACTGCTTCTGTGCCAAGCTACCAAAGGGCTAACCACAAGTTAATTTGAGGCTTAATTGTGTTTCACTCTGACAGGAATTGTGATTTCTGCTCGAGCAGGAGTTCACCCTCTCAACCAGTCACCCAATTTCCAACACCTACCTTCTATTTGAAGAGTAATTTTGTGTTTGGTTGGACTGCTATCAAAAAAAGAAAAATAATATGCTTCTAGTAATCCTTTATTTCATTTATCTGCTTTGGTATAGTACCCACCTGCAAGTTTCCTCATTGTATGTTTCATGTGAAACTATGACTTCCTGCGTTGCATTTGTGAAAAGCTACATTGCTTCAAAGTTAATATCATCTATCACTGTTACCAAATTTTGAGCATTGAGACAAAAGTTATTGTACACTGATTAGACTTTAATATGGGAAATGTAATAGTGTTAAGTCATTTTCTTTGGATTTGTCAAATACTGCTGATTTCCTCTACAGATAAGATAATTACTCAGAATCAGAAGGATATCACTCAATTTTGATGAGAACACAAACATCTGACCATCAGTTGTAAAAAAGTAAAGCACACTGAAAAGCAAATCTGTTCATCTAAACTGTAGAATAGATTTTAAACTGTACTCCCCATTGACTGGGTTATGAATTCAACACAGGAGTGGTATTATCAGATTCTTGTTTCCTACTGTTGGCTAATATATTGCCTCATGGGATAATCCCTTATGATAGAATTATGCCAAGAGATAAATCAGAGTACATAAAATGCTGCATTGAAACACTAGGTGACTTGTGGAAGGAAAGTGTTTTCATAAAATGTGAGAAACCGCAGGAATTATAGTTTCTAATTATGTTGTACTTCTGGCATTGTCTGAGAATTCCAGAGACTAGAGACTTGACTTGTAGCATGTTGGCGACAGATGGTGCACCATTTTTACATTGACATACCCTAAGAGGCCAAATCTGTGCATATTTATTGCATATTTATTTTGAATTGTTTTGAAATAACTTATGAAGGAAATATGATTGGGTGTGTGGTGTATAGGTAATGTGAGGCCTGCTTTGGTGCTACGCCCTTGCTTGAAAATCTCCTTATTTGGCAACTTATGGCATAAAACAGTACAACAAGCAGGTGGATGTTCTGTTGCATTACTGAAGTAGGACACTCTGCATTGAAGTGTAAGAATAAAGTAGAAAATAAGCGTCAACCACCGGAAACCTACTCCTTTCTATTCTTGCTTGATGCACAGTGTAAAGGGCATTTGTATTTCGCTCAGTTTCTCCAGGTAGTGTCCTTGTGCTATACACCTCAAATGTTGACTGGCTAACATACCTAATCATTACTTCTGATTAAACAGCCATGTTTTCCTTTTCTTCCAAAACTGGGAGGTGGCTGAAATGACCAGTAACTCCAGGGGGAGTTTGTTCCATGCCGATGGCCCAAAGAATGGGAAGTACCTGCCACTCATTGTGGACCTCCAGATCCTTGGGACTTTGGCCAGATAAGGCTTAGCTGAGCGAAAGTGCCTAGATGGAGCATAGAAGAAGATCGTTCTTCTAAGGTATCCAACACCAGTCTGATGGAGGGCCCTATGTACTAGTAGCAGGGTCTCAAGAAGAATCCTCTTCCTAATAGGGAGCCAGTGCAACACCTTTAGATGTGGAGACACCTGTGTTCTCAGTGTCAGGCCGAGAATAGTACGGACTGCTGAGTTTTGGACCACCTGCAATTTATTAGCCAGAGAGTCCATAAGGCCCAAGTGCAGTTCATTACAGTATTTAGATGTTATTAAGGCCTGTAATACCTGTTTCCGAGCCGCAAAACAGAGACAGTGCACAAAGCACATACAGCAAACAAAAACAAACTCCACTACTGCATTTACCCGAGGTAGAAAAGAGGGACTGCCATTAAACGTAATGTCGTAACAGGGCTAGCCTGGAGAAATGGAGGAGAAGCATCAGCTAGGCAAAATGACTGTCAATGCACATATGCCTCCACACCAAAGAAGAGTACCTCAGTCTTTTCAGCATTACATTTGAGCTGCTGGTGTGTCAGCCATTGAAAAACTGCTCTCATACAGGTTTTAATCTTTTCACCAGGAAACACTTCATCCATGCCCCAGAAAACAGTAGCTAGGTGTCATCCGCATAGGACATTAATTTTGCTCCCAGAGCCTCAGCCAATAGAGCAATTGGAGTAAGATACATATTAAACAGAGTAGGGATCAAAGTCGAGCCGGCTGGCACTCCCACTTGCAGATCACATGACCAAGATGAAAAAGAAGGACTTCAGACCTCTTGACCTTGTCTCTCTAGAAGCAAAGCCAGCAAACCCCCTAATTCCAATAGCTTGAAGATGGGCTAAGAGTGTGGAGTGGGGTACCACATTGAAGGCCGCTGAGAGACCTAACATAATCAGCGGTGCCCTGCCCCCAACATCTAAAGTACCCCTGATGTAATCTGCCACCTCCACTAGTGCAGTCTCCATACTGAAACTGGGGTGGAAGCCAGACTAGCTTCAATGTAATAAATCATTGCTTTCCAAGATCTGTCTGGAAGCAGTGAAATAGGTCTGTAGTTGGATGGTTCGCAAGGGCCAGTCTAGGATTTCTATCAGCAGAGGCAAAAATGTTGCCTGCTTCCAGGCGTGAGGCACTATTGCTAATGACAGAGATGCATTCAAAGGTTTATTGCCCAAAGGATTAATGATGCCTGCTTTTAATGTCAGCATGCTAGGGGGGCAAGGGTCTGTCGCAGAGACGGACGTAAGGCTGCATATCTCTGAGAGAGATTTATGAGTATCAAATCCTAGGCAATCAAAACAGCAGTAAATGGAACAAGTATGCAGGGCAAAACACTAAGGTCACACACTAATATAAAATTGATATCTTTTTAATGACACAGTGTAATAAAAAATCTTTTAAAGATCATACATCAAATTAAAACACAATACATATAAGAATAAATACACAAATAAAAAACAACTGTTGCTCTTAATAAAGAACAGTAAAAGAAATCAAATTTAATAAAACAATAATGTAACAAAAAGTGGCAATTAATGTAATCTCGACGCGCGTTTCGGCGTATACAGAACGCCTTCTTCATGAGCCACACAATTTTCTGAAATACAGAATGGACAAAAAAAGGAATAATCAAACTACAATATAAAAAATGCACATTCAATAACACGATAAAAAATTCATACTATCTTACATTTCATAATCTCAATTACATAGCCCCATCAGCATAACATTGTCCCTAACTGGCTTGGATACTTATTACATAATGAATAAATAAAACACGAACAGAAATTCAAAAAATATATCTGAGCATTAGTATGCTAAATGAGTTTGTGGTAAAGTAATTCCCATGAAGGTAAAGGGGAAACCTAGTCCTACTTAGAACAAATGATGTTCACGAACTATCTAAGATAAACAAAGGAGAGGTTATGATGTACTCAATGCAAGGATCTGCTTAATAATGCGATACAACCATGCAGAAAGACTAGAGATAAAAAGCTTACTTAAAAGCAGGTTTTCCAAAAACTCTCGTAGACAGTCTCACGATGAAGAAGGATACAATTTGAAGACTTCTTCGTGATAGATATAATTAGTCTTAAAATCAACCATAGGGCGGCCTACATAAGGAACAAAGATGTATCATAACACATACTTGTAATGACTGGAGGTCGAAAATCATGATATGATCACAAATTATACACTCCGCTCACCTCGCTAAAAGCGGGTCGTGCTCTCCTATTTTATAAGTGCTCCAGGTGCAGAAATGGCAAATAACGGCCTGGAAATTTTCTGGAAACAAGCGGATAAACGTGCCGCACAGATAGTATCTATGGAAAGGCAACGCAGAGTGATACATTCTAACCTGCTTTCACTATATTTAATAAAATTCTCGTGTGGTTACATGCATTGACAAGCAAAGCAAAATGAATGCTCACCTACAAACTCGTTTGGGTCCCCGACATACGTATTCAAGTATTCACAATTAAAAATAAGGTAGAATACCCGTCAAATGCAGCTATGGGAAAGGGTAGTTCCGTGCTGCCGATATAGATTCAGGTTGCGGAGACTCAGAGGATGTGAGTCTGAAAATCACAAAGGACAGATAAAAGTATCAAGCTACTCGGATATTCCTGTCATTAATTAAAAAGAATAGACACCCATATGGCTAGATAATAACTCACCGAGATATCGACGGTTTGTAAAGCTGGAGGAGCTCAGACAGAAGATGGCTGCTGGCGTCTCTCGTCCGTTGAAAAAGATGTATCAACAAGCCGAGGTTTGACAGGGTTATAAATACGTGCTGAAGGCGAGTCATGTGATAGACCGCCTGCTAAATTTAAAGGTGTATGGACCGCTATTCCAACCTCAATTGGCACATGATGTAAACAGGCCAACTAGACGTCAAGATACATTTATTTTACGCATATTCAAATTCTTAAATAGTATTGAGTCCGTTCTGCATAATAGCAAAAAGGCTTCATGAGGGGAAAACGATAACAGCCTATGACCACAACAATATTGTTCTTATGGAAAAGGTGATAATATAATCCACAAGGACGCAGGGATGATCATTCAAAAAAATTAAGATCGCAAATATCTCATATAAAGTCCGCCCCTAGTCAACAAACCTAAATATTATTGAACTCCATAATTCTCTATACTAACTGTCAAGACTCATCATGACTGGTATTGCAATTTCATACAGTATAAAGATCTTAGGAAGCCGTGCCACTCTAATTGATTAAAACATCGCGTTTTCCCACGGGATTTCACTATTCAATCCCTTGTTGAAGGTATTAAGAACAAAAATCCAATACACTTCCTTCTTTTTACGAATGCGCAGCCACCCTTACTATCAGGTGTCCTAATTTTCTCTAAAATACGCCATTTAAATTCATCCGGCTTGTGGTTCTGTTCAACAAAGTGTTTAACTAATGGTGCTGCAATCCTGTTTGTTCTAATTGCGGACCTATGTTCTGTTAGGCGAACCTGAATAGATCTTGACGTTTCGCCAACATAACCTTGACCGCAGGGGCATCGAATGAAGTACACAGTGTTGGCTGTCTTGCAGTTCCACAGCTCACAAGCTTTAACAGAAAGGCCATTGTGCGAGAACTGTTCACCCCCTAGAATGCTAGCACATGATTTACACGAGGAACATTTAATTGTACCACGTACTGGAAGGTTATTCAACAATGATTTCTGGCTAGACGTGGAATTTGTCTGTTTTTTGTCAAATCTGGAGTGAACAATAAAATCTTTATTATTCCTATTTCTTTTATGTGCAAAGAGGGGTTTCGCTAATCTGTTCTTTTGAGTAGGATTGCAGTTCAGAATGTGCCAACTAGCATTGATGATCTGTTTAATACGATCATTTAGAGTAGAATGCCTAGTAACACAGACTAATTGGTCATTGATTTTCAATACTTTTGATTTCAAAAGAGCATCACGATCATAAAATCGCGCTCTTTTATAGGAGTCCCTAACTAGTCTGTGGGGATAGCCTCTATCCAGGAATTTTTTCCTCAACACTAAGGCCTGTCTGTCGAAATCACTGAGACTAGTACAGTTCCTACGCACTCTTAGGAATTGGGAAAAAGGGTGCTTTGTCGCTGGCTCCTCTGGTGGAAGCTCTTGAAATGAAGCAACGTATTACGTGCTGTGGGTTTTACAAACAAGTCAACTACCAACTTATTGTTATCATTTGTTATCAGTAAGTCAAGAAACTCCACTTGATCTGTATTGTATTGAGTAGTGAATTTCAGATTCACATCAGTCAAGTTGATCCATTCAAGGAACTCAAGTAAAGAATCTTCCCCATTGGTCCAGATAAAAAAGATATATACCTGGACCAATGGGAAACAGATTTAAAAAAAGGGGCAATTTCATTGTCAATGGATTTGTCTTCAAAGGCTGACATGTAGATGTTTGCTATCGATGGGGCAACCGATGCTCCCATACTTACTCCCCTTATCTGGCGATAAAGTGAGTCTCCAAACTCAAAGATGTTCTCCGTAAGGACAATGAATAGGCAGTCAATAAGGAATTTTTCGGGACAAACTATGTTGTGTTTATCAATAAACCAATCGGTTGCCAGGATTGCTTCCTTTAAAGGAATATTACTATAAAGGGACTCAATTTCCATGGTCACTAATATATCCCTATTTGACACAAAATCTAAATTTTCAACTTTATTGATCATATGACCTGTATCCTTAATACAGGATTTAATATTAGGTACATGAGGTCTTGAATAATGGTCGACAAATTTAGATAAGGGCTCCGTTATGGTTCCTATTGTAGACACAATGGGTCTATAGGGAGGGTTGTTAGAGTGTTTATGTATCTTGGGTAAACCATAGATACACGCTGTCTTGCCTTTATTATAATTTAAAAACTCATGTTCCTTAGCACTAATCTCTCCATTAGAGCGGGCCTCATTTATCAAATGTTGAATCGTTTTGAAAATAGTACTGGAGGGGTTGGAGTTTATTTTCAGGTAAGTAGAGTTATCTTCTAACATAGCAAACATGTTACGCTCATAATTATCTGAGTCAACTACAACAATACCTCTACCCTTACCACATCCCTTGATAACACGTTTTTTGTCATCAGATAATGTTTTAAGGGCTTGTGATTTCTCTTTACTGAGATTATAGAAAAGTTTAGGAATAAATCGTAGCGTCCTTTCAAGTTTTTGTAGAACTACCAATTCAAAAGCAGCCACCTCAGGGCCAACTTGATCCAAAGAGGGGCTGAAAGTGGATGGCAATGATAATTCCCTATGTCTGTTAAGTTCAGTATCTATATCCTCATCAGTTTGGAAAAACTTCTTTAACCGGATTTTCCGGAAGAAAGAAATAATGTCTTGGTGCAATTCAAAGGTCTTTACATGAGCTTGAGGCACATATGAAAGGCCCTTGGAAAGTAAGGTCTCACTATGGACATCCAAAACAGTGGAGGATAGATTAAAGATAGGGATTACATCCCTTGTCCCCAGTATTTCCGGTTGCGGGTCTCTCTGATAAATTGGGGTTCTTGTTGTTGATGTTGATGTTGATGGTGATTCGTTTGAAAGTATCTCTGAGAGAGAGTCTTCCAAGGAGATGGTATCAAACCTTTCAAGAGTCACAAAAGGGAAAGCGCAAAACTAGGCTGCGAATTACCCCCCGCCCCCATAGTCTCATCTAACCGCATAGAAGGGAGAAGACATGCCTGGATATTCACAATCTTAGTCTGGAAGTAGTGAGCCAGTTGTTCTCACCACTTCGCATTGCGTTGATGTTGCCGAACACTAGCTTCCAGGGTCATAAAGGTTTTCACAATTATGAAGATTTACCTAGACCTGTTGCCAGCGCTTGCAATTCTACCTTTCAAGTAGGCTTTTTGCAATTTTTTATCTCTTTGTAATATTTTATTAAGGCATCCATATAACTGTCTTTAGCAGTTGGATTAAATGATTGCCTTCACTGTCTTTTGGGATACTTACACTGTTTCTTCACCTCTTTGAGGGATTCTGTGTACCAGGGACAAGAGGGCTTAGCTCAGCGCAAGAACTTCAGCAGTTCAGGCGCCTGCTCAAAGGTAATGGAACCAATCCAGCTGGCCAGAATACCGGCGTCAGTAACCACGTCAACCGAGAGAGAGGGCAATCTCTTTATAAAAGCACTGATAAAAGTCTCTGACTGATTTTTATGAAGGGCTCTTGGCTCACAAGACATTGATCCACCTTGTGATTGAGTCTTTCCTACAGATGCCCACTTAAATTTAATCAAATGGTGGTCGAACCAAACTTGCAGAATGGGATATCAACTTTCAATGCTACATTGGAGAATATCTGTTCTAATACATGACCAGCTTGGTGCGTGGGATTAAACACAAATTGGGTCAGTGCCAAAAAGATATACTCTCATGTAGGGAGACCACCTTCTTCTCCTCTATATAATCCATATGGAGATCAATGTCTCACAAAAGAATAAAATGGTCGTATCTAAAGAGCAGATGTGTCAGAGATAGATAGATAGATATATGTATTTGCACAACTAATTAAAATCATTGCAATTCATACAAAAAGAACATAAAAGCACTTTCAGCTCCCAATTTAAAATAGTTTTCTTTTTTTAAAGAAAAAGGGGAGAACGTTTAAAGTTGACACAGCAGAGTTACGTGGGTAGTATCTGCTGGTAAAATTGAGTTAATCTTAATCATAAATTTTACAAATCGGGCGGCCATCTGAGCTGAGTCCCCCTTCATACATTTCTGATGTGTCAGAGAATTACCGAAGGTGTTAAGGAAAGGGTCTGCTTGGCCTGCGAATCTATAAACTACAGCTATAGCCAAGGATTCATGTGTTGAAAGGGAGAGGCAAAAGCCAAGTGCCTCCACACCTTCAAGACCCACTATTGGAATTGTTACACAATCAAAATGTTCTCTATAGATCATAACAACCCCCTCCTCTACCACACAAGTGATCCTCTTTAAATATTGTATAGCCCTTTAGAATTGCCGAGTTCCTTGTGGAAAGGAAATGTAAGGTGCATGGTAGGACAAATTGGCTTGTCAATAGATGTAACACACCAAGAGGTAAAGAAAATGTAAGTGAAAGCCTACCCAGCTCACAGGGGATATATCTCATAAACTTAAGACCATGTTTGGAGGGTGAAAACGGATACTGGCATTGTAGGGAAATTAACAATACAAGTAGTGCAACCCTAACAAGTCTCATATCTCCAACATATAAATGGAAGGAATACTGAAAAGTGTGGGGAACAAGGATCACACAATTGTCCTTTGGAACTAATTAGCAAAACCCCTATAAGGTGAAATTCAGTTTACAATGACATTAGACCTACAGAGAAAAACCCTAAAATCGTAAAGCAAACAATGTACCAAGGTTGCTTACAGTCTACTCCAACAGATACATAATACATGCATGCACAATGTATGCACTATCAGAATTCTCAATTGACACAAACTACAATTGAAAAATGTTCAAAGACCTAAGCCCCAATCTACACAAACATTTTTGACAACCTGGCAAGCTCTCCACAACAAGTAGCGACATCGAGTTAGGGCAAGGCCATATTGCCGTTGGAATCACACAAGGTGATAACACCCGGAAGGCCAAACAAACGTGATGTAAAAGATCAACGACTGTGAATATTTTAATTTGTTATCCTCAAAAATGCACAGAACTGGTGTATTCTTTATAACATAAGAACACAATTAAAACTGTAGAGGTTTACTGACAGGCCCTGTATTGTATAATCCTGACTTTGAAAAGTATTAGATTAAGTAATTGATCAAATAAAATAACATGGGGGCATATTATCAAGAACGGTGTTAAAAACTTATCGCTGGTTAGGGGCAGAAAACTGCTGCTAAAGCGGCGATAATGGGCTTGATAATATGCCCTTGTGGATTCCAATAGAAGTCCATGTTCTGGTGTGAACATGGACTTCTAATGGAATTCTACAGGGCATAATATCAAGCCCATTATGGCCGCTTTAGCAGCAGTTTTCTGCCTCTAAACTGGCGAAAATTTTGACGCCGTTCTTGATAGTATGCCCCTTCGTCTTTACTTTGTCCCATGTTGAATACTTTTAAATCTCAGTTATAAAAAGCTACTCTAAAAACCAGAAAGACATTTTAGTAAATAGGTGAAAACAAAAGGGGCTAATTTTGAGTTTGGGAGGGAGAGGGTACTTCTCGAAGGTTGTCTGACAATCACACGAACAACTTCAAATATTGGCAAGAACCCCTGTTATAACAGCTCCTGTCAATGTTGTAAAACTTTGACGGACGGCTCTGTCAAACATGACAGCTGCCCATCAAACATTTAGAATTTTTTTTTTCTTTTTCAAAAAGAAACTCATAAGGCCAGAGTTTCTTTTTGAAAAATTAAAAACTAATGATCCCCACAACATGGGAGTTCCCATTTCTTTTTACTATCCCTCACTGCCAGGTTTTACCTGGCTGTAGCTGATAGCGAAAATGACATGTAATGCCATTCACTCTAAACAGGGCAATTGGTGTTATGTGTGAACCTATGATCCATTGTGCCATTAGAGCAGTATGTTAGCAACACAGCAGGGGTAGGCTCCATTGTCGATATACTGAGGGCCTCCTTTGCCTGCTCCATATTTACGTGGCAGCACTAAGCCACTTGTTTTGGCTTAATGCTGCCTCATAAATATGGCTTCCTTTAACGCAGTTTTGTACATTAACTGGGCGTGCAATGGGTGTTGCTGGAGGTATTCCCAGCAACATCCATGTCTGAGAAATCATAAATCCTAGGCAGCACCAAAAAACGAGGAGGAAAGCCTCTTCTGACTATTTCTGTGACGGAAGGTTTCCCTTCCTTCACACAAATAATCATCCCTGCAATGCAGGCACCATTGCACCATTGAGCAAAGGGGCCTGCGTTGGCACAGGGCAGCCCATAGTGCACCGGCGCCGGGGAAAAAAACAGGAATGCCCCATATCTGATAGATACGGCGCATTCCTGCCCTTTTCTTTTACCATAAGGCCGCACAGCAGGAAGGCCTGCTGCGCTGCCCTTTGGCAGAACCTCTTAAAGAAGGCCCCTAAGGTCTGTCTACCTATAATTAGTTTTTATCTTAACCGAATTTCAACAAAGTATCAATTCAATTCTAAAATAAATGTCGTTTTACCCTGGAGAAACCTAATTCGTGGTCATCCTGCTTATGGCACATTTCTAAGTGGGATCTTGAAACCATTTTTGACAATGGCCCAATGCGTTGTAGGAGATAAAAAAAACTGTTTCGATGTTAACATGATTTTAAGTGGACGCTCATCTAAGGGCCAAAATATCATGTACCATTTTCTTTAGTTTTCCATGGGCCCTATGATATTGATCAGTGCCCAAGATACAAAAAATCAAATTGACCTTCATTCGTAATTACATTTTACAAACATCTGAGTAGAATGAGCTCCTCGTAAAAGCTCCCCCATTGTCTAGATGCTGCTTTGGTGATCTGAAAATGAATCTGTCAAGTAATGACGTAGTCTAAGGCCCTACCAAGCACTTATGCTAATTCAAAACGGTTGGAAATCATTTACATACTTTATTATAGTCTTATTCTCTCAAAAGGAAGAAAACGATCTGAGGATGACTTTGATCGCATGAACAATGTGATCGGTATTCAGAGCATCACAAATAAACAGATTGAGCAACAGTGGTTTTCTGAAGTGGTGTACTTTAGTAGAAACAATTTCACAATCACAGTTTAATTTAGGCCATTTTATTTGAATAAATAATTCAATTTCCCTTTTCTGTGATTTCTGAATTACGCCCCCGACCTACTGTTACTGGGTTGAAACGATTTAGTTATTTTTAAGTTCGTACACAACCTTGAAGTTCTAGTGTTTGCCAGATGTCTTCACCTTACTTTACTCTTTCATCATTTTTATGTCATAGGTCTCCAGAATGCTGCGTTAATCATATAGCCTCATCTTCATTTAGAATACTTGAGGAAAGTGTTATTGTAAAAAAACTAGTATGATCCCATTCAAGACTTTGCATAATGTGTGTAATTGTTAGAAAAATGTGCTAAACTACAGAATTGCTGCACTGCCCTTTTGCGCTATTTTTAGCCTGAAATGAGTCCAGGGACCCTATTACAAATAGGGCGCACTTTTTCTGTTTGCGCCACAGCACATCTTTACGCAGATGCGCCGGGTACAACAGGAAAAGTGCGACCCATCAAGTCGAATGCTCGCCGCCAGGGCAGCAGCGAACTAGCACTGCCCCGAGTGCAGCGCTTTCAAGAGAAATATGGAGCAACTATTTAAAAACGACTCCATGTTTCTCCGAGCAGGCGTCAGTGAATAAATCCTCCCACCTGCAAAAGGATGCCTGGGAGGGCTGCCTTTAAGAGGCGCCCTGAAAATGTGCCACCTCTTAGTGGCACACTTGGAGTGTGCCTCATAAAGGGATGTTTGCCTCTGCGCCGCCGTCCATAATATTGCACAGGTGCAGAGGAAAAGACATTTCCTCCATTTGCATGGGGCCATACTCCTCTGCAAATCAGGAAACTTCTTCTTGAGATAGCGCTACATATGTGTCAGCGATATCTGTATTATAGAAGGGGCAGCACACGTTTTTGCAGCCTCTTCTGTAATACCAAAGTGTCCCGGGGCGCACGGAGTGGGCACCCACACCTGTTGTGCCCCAGTGGCACTTCCGTAACATGGCCCCTGGCATCTTTTCAGGTCTCGCCTACGCAGCGCGCATGCACTGCATAGGAGATACCTAATGCCATCGGCAGAGCTTTTTGAGAAAAAACGTGCATGCGTGCACGTCTGGAGATTTCCTTGTGGGAGCGCGCGGTGCCATTTGGTGGCACCATATGGTCGCACGCTCCGGAAAGGAAATCGCGCCTGCCCCCTCCCCTGCTGCCGAGGCGCACTTGTTTTTGTTTCTTTTTTGCTGGACCGATTTCTTTTATTGGCGAATTTTCATTTCTAGCGCGGGTGCTCCAACGGTTCTTACCCCACATCTGTAGAGCAGACGTTCTCGAGAATTACCTCTTCTCCCACCTTCCTTCCGTTCTCCGCTTGCTTGCTTCCCCTTCCTACCGTCCGTTCCTTTCTTGCGGAGATGGAGTCAGGTCCGAGTCACAGCCCTGGACTGCGTTTAAGTCAATGAAACACCTTCAGCACATGCAGTTCTCCAGAGTGCCCGAATTTCAAGGAAGGAGGCTGGAGCGTCTACTCGGTGTTTACCCTGAAGGGAGAGTGAAAAGATACGGTAAGCGATCGACGGGTTCTAAGGTTTCGGTTTGCCACTATACGAGACCTTTTGGTGAGCCATCAAAGAATATTTATTTAGGATTAGGAAGAGGATGGCGATTATAAAGGGCTGAGCGGCTTTTTGGGGTTTCATTGCATAACTTCCATTTTTAAACCAGGCCCTTTATCTATTTGAAATTATAGGGTTGAAGGGAAATTGAGTTTATTATTCACGATTACCTGTCACACTGTTTTAAAGTTGCAGTCCCTCTTCCTTCTCATGGAGTTAGTTAGCCTATACTGCTTCCTGTCACTAACGTTGTAGGGCCAAATATGCAAAGGAAATAACTAGGTTGTTGAATTGGAATTAAAGTGCATCTCAGCCCTGGGGCACCAGTGCACGCATGGCGTTTCATATATTGACGATAGTTGCACTGTGTGTGATTGATATGTGCAGTATATGTGGTGTGCGGGTTGCAAGAATGTGTATTAAGTGGTCTGAGTGTACCCATATCAATGAGTTTTCTTTCCCACTATCTGTTACATTTATTTGAAGGTGCTTCATTTGAAAACATCGGTCAGTCGGCTTGGTATTTCACTTCAATATTACAGGGCTGCAGTATTTCTTTACAGTCATCTTAGATCACGCAATGGAAACTGTTTTTGTCTCACATCACACAGTGTCTGTGCTATGTTTGTGTGTTTTCTGCCATAATGTCAACAGCTGAGGAAGTTAATTGTGACATCACAAGCACCCTGGCCTGTGAAATGAGGCCACAGAATAGTCACTTATATCTTGCATCGTGGGGGATAGTTGTGAAACGTCCCAGTATATTTCCAAACTAAAGTATCAAAAATAGCCCCGCCCCTCCACCCCCCCTCAGTAAAATGGCATTTGTGCTCGTAAATGAATCACTGACAAAGCAGGGCTGTCGGTTACGTGCACGCAGCTACATTTTACGCAAGTCACAAGTGTTTATTGCATTCGCACACTAAGCGGTCAGTAGTACACGTCTTTTCAGATTCTCAGAGCTGTGCATGACCTTCCTCCTTTGGCAGTTGTGCACACTGGACTTTGCGCATGTACTGTGCGCACGGGAGGGGTGAGTCTACTGTCTCGATGCCAGTCTCCGCAACCATCGTTAACCAACCCAGTTCAGGGAGGCAGGGCCCGCGGATCTTGAAATTGGGGTCTGAGCGCGCGCATTGTGTGCATGCTACTTATAGATAACCAACTCTCTATATATGCCAGCACTTTTCCCCGCTGCACCTATGAAGCCTCACGCTGCTGTCTCCATAGGGGGTTGCAGTGATACAATGAGAGGAGACAACAATGCACCAGCGCGGCATAAGTGAGAATGCCATCAAACACTACCACCTGTTTCTGCTTCGTGTCATTAACGCCCAATGAGACGTCTGCCGAAAGTGTATGCTCTTATTTTAAGCTCAAATTGGTTCACACATTCATTACAAGGTAGCAGAAGCATTAAAGTACAGTTTATTTTTTTACATCTGGAAACACCATAGTGTTATTTGTGGGGCACCCGTTTCGAGCAGGGCCCACGCCTCAAATCATTTTTTATTTCTTTGCAGCTTTTATAAACAGCCACACGCTGCCTTAAGACCACTGCAGAGTGCCAGAGAATCTGAGAACTCTCAGCCGAGGATATTTGTGTTAAGGATCCAACGTAATTCGAATCATACACACCTATGCTGTATACACTGTGTTCTACCTTGGAAGAATCAATGTCTCAAAAGCGGCCAGCCAAATAGTTATGTTTTTGCCAGCGATTCTTCAAGACTATGGTTGAATTCTGTTGGCAGGGTGGGGTTAAAGAGATCTAGAGTCTGGGGCTCTTAATGCCCAATAATCTACCTTCAAGTTTCTGCTGACTGGATGTTTGTTGGTGAATCAGCTACAAGAAGGCTGGCTGTAGGGTTCTATCTAGAGTTTACTGTGTAGGATGACTCCCTCCGACCACTGTCTCCGGTTCTGAAATATTCACAAACAAATTATTGATTTCAGGTGTGTTAACCTAAAATCTATAAAACAAAACAAGCATTTGTGATGCAATTTTAAAAACCAAAAAATAAATAAAAGACATTGTCATTACAATGCCAATAGCTCAAATTTGCGTAAAGGCGAGACCTATTGCATTGCAAAAGCTTGTTTCATGTGCACTCACAAAAGATGTTTCTACCTAAACTACATTATTATTAGCTAACAGCCGCGGGCCGTGGAGGGAGTTACGGTGGGGCAGGGAGGCGGGGAGAGGGAGGGGCAGGGTGGAGAGGGCTAAAAACCGGCACATGGATAATTACAGGTAAGTAAACAATTTAAATAATAAAACGAATTTCCTAGCGCGCACTGCATCGCAAAATGCGATGCAGTGCGCGCTACGAAATTCGTTTTATTAATTAAATTGTTTACTTACCTGTAATTATCCATGTGCCGGTTTTTAGCCCTCTCCACCCCGCCCCTCCCCCTCCCCGCCTCCCTGCCCCACCGTAACACCCTCCACGGCCCGCGGCTGTTAGCTAATATCACATACCTGCGTAATCCTGTTTTTTTTGCATAACAAGCATAATGTGAAATACCAGGAAATACATAAGATTACTCTAGAGTAACTGAAATCTGGGCTTAATACTATTGCTTTTAAATATAGAAACAAATGCATTGTATGGTTAAGTAAAGTCATTACAATATTGGATACAATCACTTAATAAAATTGTTATACAATGTTAAAATAGAGATAGTACAAAAATATAAAAATAAAAAATAAAATGAAAAGGATGTGCAAAGTAGCACAGGAAACACATGGTATTAAAACAGCCTCAGAAAATGTAAAAAAACAGAAGATAGAGCGAGCCCTCATACAGAAATGTGTGTAAGAGCTAAAGGCAGGTTCTGTGCAATTATGTGTGCATCTGTGAGCACTGCACAAGCAAAGCTGTGCCTCTCATACAAAAAAAGTATACATGAGTTAGTCATGGCTATGTGGCAACCTGATTTGTCATCTAACCTAACCAGGTGGAGCTAGCAAATGTAATTTGACTAGTGCTGCCACACTTTCTTTGCATGGCCTGTATAAACCTTACAAAACTCGCCAAGTGTCACTTTTCATTGGAGTGATAACACTTTTCAACAGCCTCCCTACATGTTCTCCCAGTCGGAGGAATGCTGGCTATAAAAGAATTATTTGACTGTTTCATATGGCTGGGCAGAGACAGAGAAAGCGAGACACTTTGTTTGGTTTACTATTGCATAAAATGCATTGGCCATGATTTACCCGATGTTTCACCTCTGATTGGCCTCGGTAAAGCCAAACAAGCTAAATCGCATTCTCAAACAATCAATTTGAATGCACTTTCTTCACAGCAAGTGCAGGATCTAGTTGACTCCCTATTTAAGTATAGCAGCACCCAAACCAGCTATTAAACATGTGGAGTCTGTTGTAAATGTAAAATAAGTCCAGGTAGCCATA
This sequence comes from Lissotriton helveticus, assembly GCF_964261635.1. Classification (NCBI taxonomy): domain Eukaryota; kingdom Metazoa; phylum Chordata; class Amphibia; order Caudata; family Salamandridae; genus Lissotriton; species Lissotriton helveticus. The sequence continues at coordinate 747,053,056 of NC_136072.1, read as the reverse complement.
CAGTAGAATGCAGAAGATGGTTTATTAAGACTTAGTTACAGGTTATCAAGATAGTAAGTTTCAGGTGAGTAGGTAAGTATATAGAAGATAATCCGACCAGGAGCAGCCTCCTTGCTGTTAAGCCTGCACGCTCCAACTGAAGACTCAGCAACTCATCAGACACCCAGGCATTCCATGACATTACCAAGCATTCAGCATTCCACATCAAGCACTCCAGTACTCATACTGGATGAGCAGCAGGGAAGGTGTAACTAAGGAAAGGGTGTATGACAACACCCAAGTCGGAACAAATCACATTTCCATAGAGAAAATGTTGACAGAAATAATATGAAAAGCAAATAGAATACATATAAACCTAAAAGATGAAATATAAGAGATGAAGTTACAAGCTTTCAGATATGATCTAGAGTACTTTTCCATATAAGGGGTTGAAAAATTGCTCAGCCAAATGTCTGGTATCTCATGGTTGTACAGTAACCATTAAACAATGAAGCTAACCATACTATTCAGAAAAATATATCTTTCTTACAAAGCACTGCAGGTAGACCATTTAGATTACGGTACTGTCTAATCTACACTTTTTTATGTATTTTCTAAAATCTCTTCTGTGGTTTCCCAGGCTGTGGATTCATTCAGGGATGCTCAGCAGTGCATGGTTGCTTCTTTAGTGGTAACGTACAGAGATTTACTTTGTTTTTACTATAGATCTATGTGACCATTGCTTTCCATTTCTAATGGCTGAGTTTGATCTAACCTACTAATGTAGTTTCTGAATTTTGTTTTAATCCTTTGAGGGAATTGTTGTATATATTTCAAACCAGCGGCCTCATTTATGAGGCCTTGTGTCAGTTTTGCGCTTCCGATGCGTAATACTGACGCAAGCCCTTTCACGTGGGGCTTTCCCCATGTGAAAGGACGCATTGCTGGAGTTGCGTCACTTTTGTGACACATTCCAGCAATGCGTGACTTTTGCGCTTACAGATACGTCAGAAATACTGACGTATCTGTAACTCCTTGCGCCATGATGCGTCATACTGTAAATATGACGCATCATTGGTCTCGCAAGGAGGGCGCAGTGAAAAGTGACGCATCTCTGTTTTCACGCAGCGATGCGTCACTTTTCATAAATGAGGCCCCATATTTTTATCGTTGGCTTCCTTTTTGTCCTCCATTATTGCTATCTAATAGCAACACTTGAATTTGGTAATGTTGCCACTGAATATCCAGCAAGGAAATACTTCCTTTGTGTCTTTGTTAGTGTCTTCTTTTGCATTTCTTTTCTCTTAAAAACCCACTTAGAAGTTGGTTTAATAAATAAATTATTAATTGACTAGTTGAAGATGCCACCAAAGTTTTCAACTAAATGCCTTGCCATGGAAACCAAACCGTTGCTGGGAGGGTTTTTCACTGTTGATGCCCAAATAGGATAGTAAACCTTTCACTGGTGGTTTTTCCAACCTAGGGCTGTATTACTATGCAGTTTAATTTCCTTGTTTTCGCCAGGCACACCTTTCAAAAGGAGTGCCCTGTGGAAGCAAAGAGAGTGCACTGTATTATATTGAATGCACTGCCCTTAGTGTAGCCGCAAATGTGTGCTGCCCTGGGGGCAGGGCATTCAATTGAAATACGAAGCGACTTTGAAGCAGCCGCTCTATGTTTCACTGTGCAGATGGCAACCCGTGAGAGATCCCCTTGCAGGCGAGTGCAGTAAGTGACTGAACCCACCAGCAAGGGGATGTCTTGGTGGTCTATAGGACCTCCTTCATCCACTTCAGAGGGCTGCCATAAGGGGGCGCACCTTTTAGGTGGCACACTGTCAGTGCACCTCCTGACAGCTTCTTTGCCCCTGTGCCCGCATCTATAATACAGCACAGGCACAGAGACAAAGCGATTCCCTATTTGCATGGGGCCACACCCCCATGCAAACGCCCTCTGATGATAGCGCTGGCACTATATGTGCGCTAGTGTTATCTGTATTACGGAATGGGCCGCACATGGGTCTGCATGCAAAGCAGGTGCAAATGCCTGTTGCACCCCAGGAAACTTTGTATTATACGGCTCTAGTTTTGTATTTTGGACACTGCTTTGTAGTCCATTTAAATCTTTCCAAATGGTGAAGCTGTTTTAGTTCCTCAGCAACTATGCCATAGCTCCAGTCTGGACAAGCACAGCCTGTATGAAGGGGGATCATCTGGCACAACAAGGCCATGGCCAAGAGTTCCAGAACACCGCTAAGCCGAACAATGATTTGCCTGAACAACAACTTTGCATTAACCACGCATGTGCGTGGTTAAGGCAAAGTAGGTCCAGTGTTCAGGATGGGCAGAGAGAGAGGAGCGTCAGAAAGAAAAGGACAGGTAACCGGCTATTTTTTAGGGGTGAAGGATCAAGGTAGTTTTTAGGGGATTGTGGGTAGTTTTTAATGGGGGGGTTCCGGGGAAGGTTTTAGGGGGCTGGGGGTTTGAGTAGTTTTTAGTGGGTGGGAGGAGGTTTGGAGTAGTTTTTAGGGTGCGTGGGGGATTCTGGATTGTTTTTAGAGGGTGGGGGGGGGGGGGGTTCAGGGTAGTTTTTAGAGGGTGGTGGGGTTCAGGATAGTTTTTAGGGGGTGGGGTGTTCGGGTCATTTTAAAGGGGTGGGGGTTCGCTGTAGTTTTTAGGGGGTGGAGGGGTTAGTCATTTTTAGGGAGTATGGGGATTAGGAGTAGGTTTTAGGGAGTGTGGGGTTAGGAGTAGTTTTTAGGGAGTTTGGTGGGTTTGGGTAGTATTTAGGAGCATGGAGGGTGTATTTAGGGCTCACGGGGAGAGGGAGGGGGTGGTACACTTAGTCACAGATAATTGTTTACCATGCATGCCTTTACAAGAAAAAATTGTGGTAAAGGAATGCGTGGTAAAGGAATTTGTGGTTAAGACGCGGTTGTTGTAGAGACTGCGTGGTTAAGGAACTCGTTGTATAGGAACTCGTTGTTCCTACACACAACCATACGAAGGAACTGGGATCACAAATACAATTTAGTTTAGGTTTTAGATCTTTTGTTATTGTTGGTAGAAAAACATGTAGTACAACAATGTCCCACCTACATCTGCTGACTGGTGGTGATTACGCAACTGAGAAACATAAATGTTGCAGTCGGATGACCTTGGTGCCCCATCTAGAAAGATGAACTTTTTTTGCAGCACCCAATGCTAAGGCAATCGCTTTGCATCTACATGATTTCAAGGGATGCGTTATCGGTTTGGGGAGACCCAGTAGCACATAACTGGGCAATCTAGGGATGTCCACATGAAATATGACATTCACTGCTTCCAGAACTCCATCCCAGAAGGATTCCAATTTGGGCCACTGCCATAACAAATAGGTAAGAGTGTCCCACTGCCCACATTGGCGCCGACAACTTCCATCTTTGCTTGGATCTTAATGAGCGATCTTAGCTGAGGTGAAATACCAGTAGTGAGCAATCTTTAAAAACCTCTCTTTACTGGTGGTGTTAAGAGCATTAGTACGGTGCGGTGTAAAATAACTTTCAATTTTTTATCCCTAAAAGGACGCCCATATTCTCCCTCCCACCTATTTTGTTAAATAGATTTCAACAGGGTGCGGGGGTGAGAAGAAAAGTGTATATTTCGGACAGTATCCTCTTGTCAGAGAGGCGTGAAGGAAGCCATTTCTCAAAGGGCTTCGTTACTCGGCTAGCATGGGGACAAATCCAAGGCAGCATCACCCAATGAGAAGCAGCTATTTATTGCCAGAAGGCCATGGTGGAGAGGCCAAACGCTGATTGAAGCATTGGGAAGTCCACAAGACCATTCTCATCAAAAAGGTCTCCCACTCGCTTGCAGTTAGAGTCCTGCCAAACTATAAATGCATCCCCCTTAAGAGCTGCAGGGAAATCTGAATTGCCTTTTATGGGCATTTGTGGGGATTACTGGGTGGAAAGGCCATGTGTTAGTTGTTTCTTATCCCAAACCCCCACCGTAACATGCACCACTAGGGAGATATAAACTCCAGCAAGTCTTTGCAACCAGAGGGACGCCTACCTGTTTCGTTTTATGTTGCCCCTGAGGACTCCTGGACTTCTGAACTTCTCTTGCGCTACGTGTGCGCTGTTGGCTGTTTGTCCCCCCTGCCGCCGCAAACCACCAGCTCAGCGGCCGCAGTGCGGGGGGACTACATTCCCCAGAACACCCAGCGGGACTGCCACGGCCACCCGCCGCATTTCCGCACCCGGTGGCGCTTAAGAATCCTGCCCTCCCTCGGGGGAGCGGGAGACTTTGCAAACAGAGGGACGCCTACCTGTTTCGTTTTATGTTGCCCGTGAGGACTCCTGGACTTCTGAACTTATCTTGCTCTACGTGTGCGCTGTTGGCTGTTTGTCCCCCCCGCCGCCGCAAACCACCAGCTCAGCGGGCGCAGTGCGGGGGGACTACATTCCCCAGAACACCCATCGGGACTGCCACGCCCACCCGCCGCATTTCCGCGCCCAGTGGCGCTTAAGAATCCTGCCCTCCCTCCGCATTGCGTGCGGCACCGGGCTAAGCCCGGGCAAAGGGCGGGCCGTCTGTGGCCGTCCGGGGCCAAACGAGGCCGGGCTGGGCCTGTCCTCTTATCTCTCTTGGCCAGGACTGCTCGAACATTAATCCAGTAAGCTGTCATCTTCCCATAATTGTCATTGTCTTCTGTAAACGCTGTATGAGTATCTAACTGTTTGACACTAATTTAGTGGTTTAAAGTGGTTTAACTAGACTTGTATTATTAATAGCACGCACCATGACCTCGCGTGTGTCTAAAGGAAAATCCTCTTCAATAGGAGGGTTAAACAGAGGAACACTAGGTAATTATATCACCAGGGCCACCTCAGAAATAGAAAGAGAAATCGTATTGGCTGAGCGACGCCTATCTGTTGAGCTTCTTAAACATAAGCGCTCATCTTTGGGTTCAATACAGTTAGTCATCTCACCACACATCAGCAAACAAATAGAAAAAGAGGGGAACGACTTATATAGCAACGATAGTATTCCACTACTCCTGCAAGACAGAACTCCTTCAATTGACATAAACAGTGAACTAAACACAAACGCTTCAGCCTCTTTTTCTAATTCGTTACTAGATGTAGAAGTTCTAGCAGAGACGCTTCCACCCATAGTAGAGATCTCCCAAAAAGAGAATAAACTCCCTAAGAATCATACACGAGTCCAAGGACCACCATCCAAAAAAAGAAGGAAGGGGGGAGCGGACCTCAAAAAAATCACAATAATCAAACCAATCTTGGCAAATTTCCTAAAGGCCTTTCAAATAATGCATCTATGACACCTATCTTAGTTACACCCCAACAACATTTAATAAAAGAAACTCCAAGTACCGATTTAATAGGAAGCATTGAACAATTATTTAGATCCCTTCTATTGCCTCTTATTGAGAGAATAAAAAGAATGGCGCAGAAATTGGAGTCCTTGGAACTAGCAATTAAAAAAAATACAGGGCTAATTGAGGATTTACCAAGGACTACTTCAGTACCCCTGATTGCTATGCCACACTTAAAAACGACTGTACAAAAGGAAGTAAAAATAAATAAGCCAACTAACCCAAAATCGAATAGATCACCATCTCCCAAAATACAGAGGCAAAATGAAAACAACAAAACTAGGACGAAGGAGGCTCAGGTGGGAGGGAAATCCCATGCTCCAGGAAATGCCACGAATTTTCCTGCCCGTGAAAATCTAGATGGGGTAAAAAAGTCTAAGAGGCTACAAGTAGAATTGCCACCAGAAGCGGTCCCGTTTGTGGTGGTTTTCACGGGAGTCCCAGTACTAGAGGATGGGAAAAGAGAAGATTATTATCACCTAAAAAACAAAGTCCTATATTGGCTACGACAGAACCGACCGCTTCCTCCAAACATAAATGGGGAAATTCTACATGTATGGCGACTCCCCTGGCTGGGCCACAGAACAAAAGACACAGTGGGCGATATCATCATCATTAACTTTAGAGATCATAGAGCAGTTAGATACATTACAGAATGGTTCTCAGAAAATGGAAGTAATGGTATTACTCCACGCGATCTGACCTACTTCTATCCCCGACCCTCACTGACAACTATAACGAATTCCAGGGCTCCATCCCGATACTAGGATGAACGATTTAATTTCCCTATTCCTATCTATAACCGCTACGCAGCTTTCTCGGGTATGGAGGGAGCGGAGTGACTTCATTTCCGGAGCGTAGCGAAGGAAACCATGGACAGTACACAAAGAGACTTATCTACGAGTGGAGAGCTTAATTCCTGCCATAACCTTCCTGATTCTCATTCTAAATCTATACAGATTCAGGTCATAGCCATAAACTCGCTGGTTAACTCCATTGGGATAAACCAGGCATACCCTCTCCAGGGGCCACAACAGGACCTAAATACAAAACTAACAAGCAAATCCACAATAGGTATTGCGGGATGCACTGGAAACAAACCCCGTATCCCTGCCTTATTCTGGAATATAGTAGGTCAACGCTCACAGCTAATAAATGATGAATGGAAAGCCTTTATTCACAAGTTCGATATCTTAGCATTTCAGGAGACCTGGTCACTTGACGAGATCCATATAGAAGGGTTCAAAACCTATTTTTCACCTGCCCAACCTTCGACATCGGGCAGATCAAAAGGAGGTTTTACTATTTACATCTTAAACCTCCTTGACACAATTGAAATAATCCCTATTAAACTGGCGGCAAATTTTCTGATTCTTAGTTTAATTTTAAGTAAAAGGGATAATTTCCTTATAGTAAACTTCTATAATAATCTCCCTGATGGAAATGCAGTGACTTTGGTATCCCTGATCCGTTCCTTATTATTATCCAAAATAAGGAAGACAGCTAAAGAGGTGGCAATTATTTTGGGGGGGATTTTAACCTGGGACCATGCCCAGTTAGTAATCGTAACATCTGTGGCATCCTCGATGAGAGAGATAACCCTATCCCACATTTCAGACATTCAACCTTAGGTAGTTTTCTAAATGAAATCTTGTTTGAATTAGCTTTGGTACAAGCAAATAAACTGGACAATGCAGAGATACCAATGGCTCCCACATTTCATGGGTGAGGTCATCAAACCACCATAAATTACATCCTGGTCTCCAATGTAGAGAGGATTATAGATACAGTATTTACCATACATACAATTGCACTAAGTGACCACTACCCACTTAGCATTTCTTTGCCACTTTCCCATAACCCAAAAAGCAGTCTTGGCTCTATTTTGGCACAAAACAACATGACACTGAATAGGTTAAATGGATACGCGTTAAAATGGAGAAAAGTAGATCCTATAGTAATCACAAAGACAGTGATATTAAAGGCCTTCCCCTCCATTATGAAATGTCTAGCTCCAGACACACCAGAATTAGAAGTCATCTCTAATTTTGGTACGATCATTAATGCTATAAATGAAGCTCTCTGGATAGAAATCAAACACAAATCAAAGAAGAGGAAGGGATGGTTCAACCATGAGTGCACGGCCGCCTACTCACATCTAAAAACTGCTCTAAGGTAACCAGTCAGGATCCCTCACGAGATAACAAGCCTAAGGAAAACATACAATACCGCACTAAAGAACAGGAAAGCAGAGGTAAAGAAACAACTTTGGGACCAACTCCATGAAAGCTGCACCCATAAAAACAGTGTCGCTTTCTGGCAAGTGGTCAAGTCCTCTTTTCTAGCTGATAATACCAATTATCCGAAATTAGAGGTGGCAATAGATGAAAAGGATTGGGTCCACCACTTTTCTAGAATCTTCGCGATTGACCCAGAGGCTGTTAACTCACAGGAACCCAACCCTCGAGACCATATAGACACCCCCTATCCCATTGACCTAGAGTTTTCATTGGACCAGGTTGCTCTCGCTTTGAGAGCAAGTAAAAATGGGAAGGCACCGTGTCCAGACGGTGTACCCATTGATCTCTTCAAAGCTCAGATGGACCTCTGGACCCCCCTTCTAACCAGAGTTCTGAATGCATCATGTGCAGCAGGCCTTATGGAATCATGGTCCAAATCCATACTAGTTCCTATTTTTAAAAAAGGGGATCGGGGGTCGGTAACCTGCTATCTTCCAATCTCCCTTTTAGACTCGCTTGGTAAGGTGGCGGGTCGAGTCATTCTTGAGCATATGCAGAATTGGGCGGACGATGGTAGGATTATCTCAGATCTCCAGTACGGGTTCCGGCAGGGACTGGGGACTATTGATCAGGCCTTAAACCTATCACTCTTGATAGACAAGTATGTCCACATCAAAAAAGGAGACCTGTATATGGTTTATGTGGACTTATCGTCTGCGTTCGATTGTGTCTCCCATTCCAAACTTTGGTCTCTATTGTTGGATATGGGGGTACCATCGAACCTGGTCAAGTTTTTGAGGGAACTCTATTCAAACGTGACAGCAAGGGTGCGTTACGGGCTGGGAGGAGAGCTAAAAGCAGAGTTTGCAGTAGAGAAAGGGGTTAGGCAAGGCTGTGTCCTGGCCCCCTTGCTCTTCACATTATATACCAACGGACTGGAAAGAGAGATGATGAAGGGGTGCCAGGACCTTCCAGCAGTGAATAACCGCCCAATTCCCGCGTTACTCTACGCAGACGACACTGTTATACTAGCTCGTACCCCCTTGAACTCCAAAATCGTTTGAATAGATATTCCAAATTTATGACAGGCCTTGACCTTAACATCAATATTAGTAAAACCTTTGTTATGAGGGCAGGCACTGGTCACAAACGTAAAATGAGGGACATCTATCTGAAGCAGGAAAAACTAGCGTCCACACAGAAATACCCGTATCTGGGCATAATGATAGATCACAAACTCTCCTGGAAACCGGCCGTAGAAACTAGGAAACTCCTCTTTATAAGAACCACTACAGCCCTTGTTAATTTTTCCAGGAAGCTGGGTAAGAGAGCTCCCCCCGAAATCATCATGATCTATAAAGCTAAATGCCTTTCCATGGCATGATACGGGGCGGGTCTCTGTGATTTCGTGGCTACGGTTAGTATACAGAGGGTGGAAAACATCTTTGTGAGGTATCTTCTCTCGGTCTCTAAGAGCACGAGTACCTTTGCCTGTCACATGGAGTTGGGACTTTCCCATGTGACGGACTTAGCAAAGGTTGAACCCCTCTTATTATGGCGTTGAATCTGGACATCGGAAAAAGCAACCCTTACACAATCTATACTTTCTGATTGCTTAGCCATGGAGAATGTTCATAAATCTAAGTGGTTGTCGTATGTAAAAAGGTTCTTTCACGATCTAGGCTGGGACACATTTTATTACGACCCCCCCTCAATTCGTGAGGTTCCAAGGAAGGTACTACATGCGAAATGTCTTGCACACCTTGAAGAACTGAGACTGACGAGTGAGGTCACGAAACCATCAGTTGTACACAGCCTGATGATCCAAACGACAGCCGCCATGCAGCCCTACCTCACTTATAACATCACAAGCAATGATCGCTTTCTTCTGGTTAGGTTTAGGATGAACCTTTTCCATTGACTGGTTGCATTCCCAACTCGAAACAACTGGGCCAAAGATCTTCTGCTTTGTCCTTGTGACGACACTTCTACACAGTCCACTCTGCATACTATTCTTTTTTGTACGTTCCATAAGGATTTTTGGAAAAAATGGCTTATTCCACTGCTACAGCAGACAGGTTATAGAAAATGTCGTCCGGCACTCCTTTTTTTGCAGCTCTTGGAGGGAGAACGGTTGGTCTATATAATAGTTAATTTTCTGAAGTGTATTGTTCGTCATCGAATGAACTTAGACTGAATTCGCCCACCTCAGGGTCTGTGCAATTTTAAATATAAAAGGCGTTTTTTCGCCCCATAATGTTATAAACCTGTAAGTTTTAACCTATTTTTTCTGGATGCTGTTAAGCACCTTAATTAAGCGATTGTAAGTTGCAAGTAAAAAGTTTCTATCTCTATTTTTAAAAACAGAAAGTTATTAAAACAATGTTTTTTAATTGTATAATTGATGGTCTAAAGTCTGAAGATATATTTATACAATTCCAGTTCTTCCACAAATGACTTTAGGTTATATAATACATTTTCCTATGGACTGATACCTCTGAGATTGGTCTCATATTTTAAATTGTGAATATTGCATTATTTTTTTATCCCAAAGTATGCTTTTTTACTATATAGAACTGTCTTATTGTATGCTTTTATGATTTTGCAACTTAAAATCGAAATAAAGCTTAATTGACAATTGACAACTCCAGCAAGTCTGTTGGGCTTACGCAGCCAGGGCACTTTCCAAATGGGTATGCTGGAAACTGCTTGATCAATAAAACACCATGGTTTTTCGATACAGGTTCGGGATTACTTCACCATATACATCCGCTGTCTAGCCTGTAAATTGCACCTCAGGTTCAAGACCCCAAGACCAACATCCGACTGGGGAAGGTATGCGCATGTCGTAGCCATCCCTGCCCATTTGTTCTCCTAGATGAAGTCCCAGATAAGATATTGCAGCATATTCAATATTCGTGGGGGAGGTTGTAGATGAAATGCTTGCATTATGTGCAAGATTTTAGGTAGCAGCATCATCTTGACTGCAGCTATGCGTTCCAGCCAAGATAAGACATGGACCCTCCATCCAGTTGGGTCCAATCTCGCATTTTCCAGGAGGCCGCCATAGTTGTGTGCCACTGTGCGTTCGGGTATGGAGTGTATCTGCAAGCCTAAATATGAAAGTCACTGATCTGCCCATCTAAAGGGGAATCAGGAGGCAAGACAAGCTTGTACAGCGGTTATGATGGTTAAGAATGGAAGATTTTTGTAAGTTGGTTTTGAAACTGGATACTGTCCCACAAGCCTCTAGTTCTGTCATTACCACCTCTAGCGAAGGGTGTGGGTCAGTTAATATCGGAAGGACATCGTCCGCATACATCATTTTGATCTCCCTACAATCCATTCAAATACTCGCAATCTGGGGGTGCCACGGATCCACTCTGCCAATGGCTCCATTTATAGAGTGAAGAGCAAGGGCGATAAGGAACAGCACTGCTTCATTCCACAGGCTATGGCAAAGGGGGCAACATCAGCCCATTCACCCTCACCCTAGCCTTAAGGGTATTGTAACAACAATTAACCCACCGGCAAAAATCTAGGCTGAAACCCATTTGTTCAAGGACCAGGCAACGGTAGGGTCAAAGAATGCGATCAAAGGCCTCCTAAGCGTCGATGAACAAAAGGAGAGCTGGCACCTGAGAATGCTGTACTTTATCCAATAGAGGACACACCTGCTTTGTATTAGCACTACATCCCTGCTCTGGGATGAATCCAATTTGATCTGGGACAACCAGCAGTTGAATATAGGGGGCCAACCTTTGTGCCTGGGTGCTTGTGAACATTTTTTGTGTCAAAGTTCAGGAGTGAGATCGGGCAGTAGGCTGCGCAGTGCACAGGGTCCTTGCCTGCCTTAGGGATAGTGATAGCTGCTAGGTACAATGAGTCAGGCAGCACCCCCCAGGTTGCTTTGTCTATTAAAAAGACATGCTAAGATAGGTGCCAGCTCCGCCTCAAAAGCCTTAAAAAACTCAGCATTGTAGCCATACATCCCAGGAGCCTTGCCCAGGCAGTTTCCGAGATCATGGAAAGGGGACATGGCATCCGCCTCACATAGGGTGTCATAAACAATCTCAAAGTCACAAGCTATATCCCCGCCTCACGACCACGTAGACCCTTTTGGTCCCTTCAGTGCAGTGATCCTCTGATCCACTGCCTATGCTCAGAGGCGGTTTGCCAGAATATGACCAGCCTTGTTACCCCAAGCATAATATTTAACACTGAGGAGTGCATATTCGGCCTTGCTCATATCTAGTGCACGCAGTTGAACTAGTACTGAGCCTGACTGAATATGTGAAGGTTCCAGTTCCTTGCTCCCGTTCTCAAGATAAAGCCTCTTCTCGCATCTATCCCTATTACAGCCCATGGCTATCACAATGAAGTGGCCAAGTAGAATTACCTTCAGCGATTCCTATTGGGTAAAGACAGATATTCCCCGAGTGTCAATCTTGGGATCTTGATCCTCCTTCTTAGCAATGAGATCTTTCAGAGAAGAGTCTTTCTGCGTGATTCTTTGAGAGGACATAGTGGATTCAGTGGTAGCCCCTCAGAGAAAACAATGCCACCTCCCAGCACTCACCAGAGCTCACTGCGCTAAAAATATGTATCCTTTGCGTAATATATTCGGGGACTACAACAGGCATCTAGGGAAGGGTCCCAACTGTAGCAGGAAGCGGTTCCAATGCTGCTTCCAGATATGGTACTCGGTCACCCAAGAGTCAGCCGTGATCCCTCACCAGTCAAGCAACATATCCTCACTTGTCACCAAACTGGTGCACACAATGGTGAATAAGGCACCCCTTCTTCTTTCACAGGTCCAAGAGCTACAGTGGGGGGACCAAAGGAGTCACAAATGTCACACACTGATTTGAACATTTATGTGCTTTGGTCCTCCCTCCCACGCTTCGTGTAGTTCATGAACAATGATGCAATGTTGAGGTGAGAGGGTAGGGAAAACGGAGACAGGCCAGCCCAACAATGCGGGCTCCAGAAGGTCTACACGATCAACCCTCGTCTCAGGCCTCTCCCCAGGTAAGGATGCAAGGCGGGTAGGGAAAACAGGGTTAACACCACACCGGTGGGATCACAACTGGCTATGCGGGAAAGCACGAAGCAGGGCCTCTCAAAAGGGATTAAAGTCAAAGAGCGTACCCCAGTGTATCGATCGAGGGCAGAGGGAATCTAGGTAAGTAAAGGCCCAATCCAGAGATTCAAGGGGGTAGAGAGTCTCGGCAGCAAGAAAGGGGAGGCGACAGAATCCCCATGGCCTCGCTACTCACACACAGCACACCTGCAATGCTGCAGATGCAGCAGGCCGCACTACCACTCACCATCTGCCACCAGGCTTCCAGAGAATGTATGCCACCACCAATGGGGCCTTGTGACACTGCTGATGAAAATGGGGTATATAGGAGATGGTAAGCCTACTGCGGTACTCCTCCCAGCACTTTCAGCACCCGGCATCCTCCTACAGCCACACCGCTCTACCAGATCCGTCAGGTTCCCGGGCCACCCAACGACATCCATCAACCTGTGTGGCATAGAGAGGTGCCTTTGTGCCAGGGGTGCAGGATCAGGCTACAGGGCCCCCAAGCTCACCTACTTCTGGCTGCTTAGGAAATGCAGCCGGCTGGGCTCCCAAAGATTCGTCTTATGCATTTGCCATCTTGGACAAGCCCCCTACAATTTAGTGTAAAGGGAAATTTGGTGCCAAAATAGATTATCATTCTAACCAAACATCATGACCCTTTTAAAGTTTTGACCATTGGAATAGAAGAAGCTAGATAAAATGTGAGGTGGGCTATGTCAATGGGCAAAGACTTTGTAAAGAACTGATATCATGATTTTTAACAAACTGTGAGACTACATTGAACAATGTCCGTCTAAGCAAGATCAATCACCAATTTCCTACCCTAGAATAGTCAATCTTCATAGTACATACATGACCTGCATGTGTAGTGTACTTGTGAAATTAATTGGAGTGGGGGGATGAGCCACCACTTGCAGATCTTAGAGTAGACGTCAATTGTCCTTTGGCTAGTGGAATATGGTTTGAATTTCCTAGCACTAAAAAGGTCACATTGCCAGGGACACTCAGGGGGAGATTTACAAAGAGTTTGCGCTGTGTGTGTATCACAAAATGAACTAAATTTGGGCAAAAACTTTTTACTCTTTTTACTTTCCAGCACTAAACCTGTTTAGTACTGGAAATAATGTAAAAGCTATGTACATTACTTTGTGCCATGGGGGCGTACCAAGGGTGGAGCATGGGCATTCCCATGAAACCACCCAAGGTTGCTCATGCTAAACCCAATTGACTAAATAAAGTAGATTGGATTTAACATGAGAAAACTGCGTCCTTTTCAAGTAGGCGCACAGAAGGAGAAATGCATAAATGTTTCCTTCTTTTTCCAACTTTGCATGCGTGCTGCACTGAAAGGCACACAATCAAAGTGGGAAAAACTTTGGATTGTGTCTGGGCGTCGTATTTTGTACAGGAAGGGTAGCCTTCCTATACAAAACCTATGCTAGACTAATACACACAACCTAGCTCTATCACGCTAAGGTGTATGCGTGGCACACAGCAGCTGTAATCAGTGCCGGCACATGGGGAGGAAAGAGCCCTATCTCTGAAGATATGGCGCTTTCCTACTCCCTCCCTGTCACACAACGCAGCACAGCCTCAAGGGTTGCTGCACTGTGCTGGGTGAATATTTTGTAAGTCTCCCCCCAAATCTTTTCGTTGAGATTCCCCACTGTTCAAAAAAGCAACTTTATCCCAGCACTGTGTCTGCCTGTGCAAAACAATGCCATGTAAGAACAATTATTTTGACCATCATTCTGAGGGGGAATAAATTCCTCACTGGGGATTTCACTTGAGCATAAACAGCTAAGGTTCTGGTGGGACTGAAGTATGCAAAGAATGTTCAATCTATTAAGAATGCAAAGAGGCGTACCAATTTAGTATTGATGTTGCATTTAGAGGGACAACTCACGACAGACGGCTCATTATCTTCAGTGAAACATTGATGGAGAGGCTGTGGGAGGGTTTAGGGCCTGTGTCCTGTTGCCCTTTCCATTTATATCCTCCCAGTTGAACAATGGTTGGCCGATTGTGTTAAAACTAACTCCTTCCACTCCTGCTGTAGGGCAAGAAGTACCTGGTCCACATGAGAGCAGGCAACATTAAGCTTATGGGACTTACTATATTCAGATTTCGATACATTTTCAGGGCTAAGGATTGTAGCTGTTCCCTGCCAAGCTAGAAGGAGAGTGAGAAGCAAGCAATATCCTTGCTGATATTACATATTGCACTTTAGATTCAGAGAAAAAGTGGCCACAAAACCCCCATCAATACAACTTTTGCTCAAAGCGAATTTGACAACTTTTGACGTTAACTTAACAGGAGAAATAAGGGACAGCTCTGAATGTCTTTTGGCTTGACAGATGGCGAAGTAAGCTTTCCTTCCCTGGAGACTGTTGGCCTTTCTCCAAAGATTTTTTAACCTCTGAACAAAAACAGGTATAAAGACTGTTTATTCCCAGCTCTGCCAACGGCATTTCCTGGAGAGAGGCTCTAGTATTTTTTTATCGAACTCCCTGAGCGTTTTTTCGATTCCTCGTTATTTCATTAAGAGAAGTGTTCAAGAGTTTTCTGGTATTGGTGTGTTTTTGCAGCTTTCTAAAGATTTCTGTGTGTCTGCTCATGGTTGTGTGACCACATTATTGTAATTCATCGTTTCATTGTCAGTCTTAATGATGTAAGTAGCCAAACTTTGCATTAGGTCAACATAAATTTCCATTTTTTTCGACCAAAACAAAAGAGCTGAAATTAAGGATTTTAGAAGCAAGTCAGTATCAATTCAACTTGTGTAGTTTCTGTTGCAAGAAAGATAAGGAGGGGAAGGGAGAGAAATCCCGGAGTTCATAATAAAGGGAGAGACTGAATGTTCTACAAAGTCAACATCGTTATTTCAGTAGGTAAGATTTTTTTTAGGATTTTCAAAGTCCTTAAATATTGATATCTTTGAGCTAAGTGGGTCAGCAAAATAGTTTCTTGAGGAGAGGCTATTTTGAAGATGTGTGTAACATTACTTATATTGTGCACCTTCATAGGTGGCGTGTTTTCCTTTAAACACTGTCAGGCATATGCATCAAGCAAAAAATGCCTCGCAAAAATTGCGATTGCAAAAAAAGGCCGTTTGCGAACGCAAACCAACACTTTCCAATGCAGGAACCTAATTACCGAATAGAACAACTGTTTCGCAAAACTAAGGAATCGCAAAATTTGCGAGAACTAATAATGTGAATCCTTAATAGCAAGTCTCACAACAGTCGCCACAAATAGCAATTAGCAAGTAAAGATTAGCAATCTAATGCATGTAAACTCGCAATTAGGGATTTTTGGGAAATTCTCAAAATAGCAAGTGCAGAATAAGGGGAATTACAATCAGGTGGTAAAGTAAAAAAAAAATCTGCACAGGTGCTACCAATCAGAAACCCTTTTAAACTGACTCAGAAGGCTCCTGAAGCCTTTCACAATGGCAGCACTCTACGTAATGGCGGGGAGGATGAGGATCCATGCAGCCGCACAGCGCAAAAGGAGAATACAGGGAAGGATTTTCAGAGTGCGCATCACATTGCTGGGACAAACAAAGGATGAAACCTATGATAAGTACAGGCTGAATGGTGCAATGATCATGCACCTAATAGCAGAATTGGAACCCCTAATGTAGCAACAGACCCATAGGACCCATGCTATCCCCATACATGTACAGGTCCTAGGTTGCCTGCATCTACTTGCCTCAGGCAGTTTCCAGGGGGCTAGTAGCTGTAGCTGGAGGGGTATCACAAAGTTCACTTTCACGCTTCTTCAAAACCTTCCTTGACGCCATGATGACAAGGATCCACACCCACATCACCTTCCCCACAACCCCACAAGATTTGAATAAGACAAAACTGGCCATCTACCAGGTAGCACAATTCTCTCATGTGATCGGCAGGATAGACTGTAAGCATGCCCCTATTTGTCCCCCAGCAGTGATTGATTACATCTTCAGGAACAGGAAATCCGATCACTCACTCAATGTGCAAGTAGTGTGCAATGCAAAGCATATCATAATGGACATTGTGGCACAATTCCCTGGAAGCACCCATGACTCCTATATATTCAGACACAGTGGCATCCACACTCATCTTCTGGGTGGTGAATTTTGAGAAGGACATCTATTTGGTACACACATATACCTATTCGCAACATTAAACAAACAAATGTCAATGCATAACTGTGGCTAACCCTTTGCTTTCCACCCTGTAGGTGACAGCGCATATGCTGTGCGGAACTACGTTTTGACACCATACCTCAACCCAGCCACTCCACATGAGCAGAGGTAAAATGCTGCACACATCAGCACACGGAATGTGAGTGAACGCACGTTTGGACTACTGAAAAGTCGTTTTCGCATTCTACACAAAACTGGTAGAGCATTGCAGTACCGTCCAGAGACCTGCTGCCGGATTGTGGCTGCATGTGCCATGTTGCACAATATTGTCACCAGAAGAGGCATACACATCGAGATGTCCGACAGTGAGTCTGATGGGGACAACCAACCACCCGCACAACTCTGACAAGCACATGTGGCAAACTCAGCAGAAGGGCAAAAGAGACGTGCAGACATCACCCAGCATTATTTCTGAGGTAGGCAATAATGAGACATGACACCGAAATAGCGGACATAAAAGTATTTGTTAACATGAGCCCATGTATCAATGTGTAGCCACACAGAGATTTTTGTAAATTATAACTGTGATTGTGTTAGAACTGGGGGTCTCTAGTTGGCAGAGGTAGGTACCACTGTCCAAATAGGGACCCTTGCTTCTAGTCAGGGCAAGGAGATAACCTTCTGAGATAACCCCTGCTCAACCTCTAGGTAGATTGGCACGAGCAGTCTAGGCTAACCAGAGGCAATGCGTAAAGTTTTGTACCAACACTCACAGTAATACAGTGAAAACATCACAAACTGACTCCACAACAGTTTAGAAAAATAAAGGTATTTTTAATCTAAACTGCACAAGACCAAAACGACAAAAATCCAACATACAGAGTTCAAGAATATGGTTTCAAAAGAGTTCTTAAGGTTGCGTTAAAATTCTTCAAGTTGCGGTAAAATAAACCACAGATGCGTGAAAAGTTCACAGTTGCGTCACGTTTACTCACAGTACCTTTTAGTTGCAACAAAGTTCCAAAAGCAGAAGCTGGTGCGGTGGAAAACAAGCGATGTGTTGCTCCTGAGACCCTGGGGAGGCGTTTGCGACAGCCCCGCTGCAGCAGCGGGCGTGTTGCGACGAATCCGGTCTGTATGGGCGATACAAATCAAAAATAACAATAACAATAACAACAATATGGGGAGGAAGGCCACTTGTATGGATTCTGGTGCGTAGGTTCCGTAGGAAGTTTGTTCTCGCAAAGGCACGATGAGACGATCTTGTAGGGGCTGCGACGATCTCCGGGGCGACGATGCGCAGTCCAGCGGTGATCCTCTCTCTCGCAGCTCCTCCATGCGATGATTCTGCGACGATGCTCGCAGCGACGTGATGCGGTCCGCAAGCAAGCGGTGCGGCGATCTCACCCAGCGACGACAGGCTCTGCGACGACACTCGCAGCGATGTTCGACTTTCCCGCACCGGTCTGGTGCGTCCCGCAAACGAAGGATGCGACGGCTCTGGCAGCGGCGTCAGGTGCTGCGACGATCTCGACCTCCGTAGCGGCGGGAAACTTCTCACACTGTCGGGGATGCGCTCCGCAAGCGAGCGATGCAACACTTTTCAAGTTCAAAAGTCTCTCAAGCTTAGTTTCAAGCTTCCCAGCACAGGTACAACTTTCAGAGGCCCCACAACTGGATCAAGCACTCTAGGAAGGACAGAACTCTCTAAGCAGAGTTCAGGGAAGCTGGGGTTGATGTCCTTTTGTTCCTGGGACTTCAAAACAGGGAGCCAGCTCTTCCCAGGCCCTTGGAGATTCCTTCAAGACAGGTGACACAGCACACAGCAAAGTCCTTCCCCTCTCCTTGGCAGCAAAGCAACAGCAGGTCAGTCCAGCAGAGCAACAGCAGGACAGTCTTCCTTCTTCAGAGTCAGCTTTCCCCTTGGCAGAGGTTCCTTCTTGATTCCAGGATGATCTAATTTTCTGTTGTCAGGGGTCCTGTACTTATACCCCTAAAGTCTTTGTTCTCTCTGTGCATGTGGGCCCTGAGCCCGGTCTGAACCAGTTCTGGGCGTTTCTTGAGTACTTTGTTTTGCTGTCTTCTTCTCTCCTTTCAGAGTGAGGGGCAGGGTCGTCAGCCGCCCAGCAAGAGGTGGAGCCAGCATTGTGGAAGGCAGGCACAGCCCTATTCAGGCCCAGGTGCTAACTCCTCCCACCACTCCAGTTGCAAATCCAGTCATTCAGCCTAGGGCTGACTCAGCCAGCCTCCTGGGGAATTCCCCAGCCCCTGTCACTCTCAAACCAGACAGTCAATACACAAACAGGCCAAGGCACCCAGAAGGGTCAGACAAGAGAACAGCAACTTTCTAAAAGTGCTGTTCTCAAACACAGGATTTAAAAACAACCTTTCCTAAAAGATGTGTTATTAAATTCTGAGTTCAGGGATACTAGATACTTATGTCCTATCTTGTTCCTATGGGAAGAAGTGCTGTTAACCACTGTAGCCAGCATCCCCCATGTTAATCTATGGAGCAAGATAGCCTTACAGTAGTGAAAAACGAAAATGGTTGTAATTCACTACCAGAACATGTTACCTGCACTAGTACATGCTCTACCTTTTACATACACTGCACCCTGCCCAGGGGGGTACCTTGAGCCTTCCATAGGGGTGGCTGATGTGCACAAAAAGGGAAGGGTTAGGCATGGTCAGTGGGGACACTGACCAGGAGGACATGGCAGTTCAGGCCTGAGACATCATTTTAGGGCTACTCCTGTGGGTGGCACAATCAGTGCTGCAGGCCAACTAGTAGCATTTGTCATCACCAGCCCTGGCACACCCAGTGTACTTTACTAGGGACTTCGTGGTGATACAAATATGCCAAACATGTATATCCAATCAGAATAACAATTTAAACAGAGAGCATATGCACTTTAGCACTGATCAGCAGTGGTAAAGTGCGCAGAGTCCTATTGCCAACAGCCACGGGTCAGGAAAAATAAGGGAGGAAGAAGCAAAAAGTTTGAGGATGACCCTGTAAGAAGGGCCAATTCCAACAGATTGCATAGAAGAATGACGTAAAAACTTGGCTCACATTAAATTACTGACTGCAATCACTGAATGCCATGCAATGTTGGGGTGTTTTGTTTGCCATTGTTGGGTTGGAATGCCCTCTTGACTGACATGCGTAAAACTCCCATTATGCATTGGGTGTATGAGAGAAAACGTGGACTGGAGTCTGACCGGTACACTGGAGTTGGCCTGGGCGTATGTGCACAATTGAACATTACATAGAAGTGTATGGTTGCATGCATCTTACCCTATGAGGTATTTGCCACAGTGGATGTGTCCAGCTGGGTCACTCCCACCACTGCCTCAAGCTGAATTGTTGCCTCCACCAGGTCCTCCAGGGCTGTGTTGTTGGGTACTGTAGATGGACCCCTCCTGTGCCCCTTGCCTCCTTTTGGCGATATGCTCCTCTGCATGGCTACGCAGGTCGTACCACCTTTTTTTTTTATCATCTATGCCACGGTGTGTGACTCCAACTGCATTTACCTTACTCTTTATGCGCAGCCATGTTCTTCTTTTTTCAGCCTCTGGCACTTTGAGTGACATTTTTCCAAAGAGCTTGTTGTGGCTCTTGGACACCACCTCAAGGAGATTCTCAAGTTCCCTCTCGCTGAATTTCAGCTTCCTCTTTCTGGGCGTGGTAATATCCCCCGAAGTTGACTTTTCCATCCTGGTTCACAGATAGTTCCAGAAAACAGACTTTGGTGTAGTGTCAACTCAGCTCTAGTACTCTGCTTCCTCCTCTGACCTCCTCTGGGCACTGAATGAAGCATGGGATGGCTGACTTCCTGGTTGTGATGTAATCAGCATGCTTCCAAAGCTACACACCTTTTGCGATTTCGCGATTTGCGATGTCGCAAAGTGCGAAATCACAAATGGTAGCTTTTGGATTTTGCGCGTCTCTTTTAGGAACTCGCAATTCTGATTAGCGATTTTTCGTGAATCTGTAAATTAGCGTGAACGGCTTCATGCATTGCGGATAGCGATTTCTAAATTGCAATTCCCTATTTTTCGCAATTCAGGAATCGCTATTTTTGATTTTGATGCATGTACCCGCGTATTCATAGACTGTTAATGGAATTCTAGAACTAAAAGCCTGGTGAGGTAAGGCCGGTCTTTGGCATTATGTGCTGGGATGAGTACTGTGCTGCACCTAATAAAGTTCTCTCTGAACAATTTGCACTGTGGACCTTCCTATGTTACTTAATAAGTAGCGAAGAGCTGAAGAAGCACTTGTAACATTGCGGCACAGGAGCGGTGCATTCTTGATTGAACCCTAAATACGGAGCCTTTCTACAGCAGAAGGAAGACTACTGAACAATTATATAGGATTATACAGGACACGTATACAGGACAAAGGAGCAAGGAACTGTGATGTTAGTAATTGTACAGCAATTACTGCTGGATATTGGATAGTCATACCTAGTGGTAAGACTGAGATATTTGTGACTACAAACTGTTGTCATTTGTGGAACAGAATTTTTTTTTAAAAGAGAACTCTTACCACGCATGCTTGTTTGCTGAGAGAGCATTCAGCATGGAGAATTACCTGTGCCACACCAAAAGGATTGTGAGGATGCACTATGAACATTGAAGGAATCAGTGTTGTACCAGGGGCATCATCATTCTGCTGTGTGTAGCATGGTGAGGATGCTCACATTATGCGTACACGTGCATGCGACACAGGTATTTTGGAAGTGCCTGGAATGTCCCAGTTAGCAACCAGGCATTTCCATTCATTTATTTAATTTACCCTCGATGCAACAGCAAATCTGATGCTGAGATAGCATTGTGGGAGGGCCACATCAATTCCTGCGAAAAAGGAGCCATATTGTAGACATTACTTAAAAAAATATTCATAAAGTTTTACTTGATGTAAAAGCATGCAATCTGAGCCACCAGCTGAGCTTTTAAAGCAAACGTGTGAGCCACCAGTTCCTTGGAGGCATTGGAAGGAAAAATTATTGACATATATGAAGGCAATTCATGGTGATGATATGTTATAAAGAATGAATTTTCCAAAAGGTAAGTTTTTATTCTTCAATGCAGCCCACAACACGGCACATCTTGCCACCTCGGATCCCAACAGCTCAACTGTTTAACGGGACCCAAGCTGTGATTACAAGCCGTGAACATGAGAAAACATTTTTTAAAAAAACAAAGCATTATTGCATGTAAGGCGAGCTGAGCGAGTATGCTCAGCATGAGAATAACATTACAAACATTCCCAAACCATGTGTAGCGCTAATCAATTCATTACAACACCTCACCCCGTTGTATCTGAACAGTACAAAGAAGGTGCAGTCTGACATCAATAACAGACAGTCAACACATTTTTTTGGAACTTTCTTGACACGAGAACCCATCAAACTCATGCAAGTGGTACCTGAAACTTTGCTTGTGACCCTGGGTGTGTTGTTGCGAGTATCAACCTCCTTTTGCATGTCCATGCAAGACCGATGATTATCAAAAAGCCAGAGTGCGCAATCTGTATCTTGTATGTTTCTTCTTTCTTGTGCGTGATAGGACCAAGTTTGACAAGCTGTCTCTTGTTCCACCCCTTTCACAGAATGAGCGCAGTTGCTGACTCTGTTCACTAGCACAGGAGCGGAAAACTTGGAATCACTTTTTTGTCTTAATGGGGCTTGTAATCATCCAATCACCAGTGACTAAATTATCTACTGGTTTACCATATTCACCATCAATCCTCGCTTTCATGTCAGACTGCTGTGCAACAACTCTGGCAGCAATACAATCCTTAGATGGCACTGGTTCAGAATTTCTGAGTTTTTTTTCACTCAACCACACAGTATATAAAAATGTAGGAACATTCTTACCCAATAATGAAAAGGGGGTCATACCAGTGGTGCAGTGAGGAGTATTATAGGTCCACACTTTAGTCTCTATATATTTCATGGCATCCAACCCTGGGGCCAAAGCTGTTTGTACCCCTTCTTTAATAATTATGTTGCCACGCTCAACCAAACTATTAGAAGAGGGTGCATATAGCGCAACTTTGACATGCTTAACATCCGTGCACTGCAAGAAACTTCTCATACATTCTGACACAAAATGGATGCCATTATCCTTGACCAAAAATTTGAGAACACCTTCCAGTATGAAAATACATTCCTAAAACCTTATGACTGTTTCTGTATCCAGAGATTCAGGTAATGCATGGTACATCCACTTAGAGTGATAATCAATAAGTAAAATTGTGTACCTCAAGGTTGCCGGTAAACTGGAGAAAGGACCAGAGAAATCCAATTACAACTTCTCCTATGCCTATTCAGGGAACAGAGTGGGACACAATGGAATACACATTCTAATCCAATGCTTTTCAGATAAGAGACACTAAGGACAGTTGCCATTTATGGATTTCTCTTCTGTATCTAAAAAAGGCCTCAAATAATGTTGTTTTATTTTCATACTCGTTTTAGTGCCACAAAAATGTCCTTCATGAGTCTGAAAGATAATTATATTGCATAGCCTGGAAGGTGGTGCAAAGAGATCGCCCCTGATCACAAATTCACTCATCAGAAATCTGAGCAAAAGTCTTGAATTCACCCTCCAAGGTAGGAAAATAATGTTTAGTGTGCCTGAACCCAGAATGTTAAAATGCATCTTTTAGTGAGGTTAACTTCTACATTCTGTGTTTGAAAATACCACTTTTAGAAAGTAGGTATTTTCTTGCTTAGCCATCCAGTGTGCCTCTGCTAGGATGTGTATTGACTCACTGGCTTTGGAGTGACAGGAGCTAGGGATGTGAGGTGGCTCCAGAGAGTCTGGATGAGTCAGCGCTAGGTTGAACAGGCCTGGTGTGCATTTGGAGTGCTGGGAGAAGTAGCAACTGCACCTGAATAGGGCTGTGCCTGCCTTCCACAGTGATGGCTCTGTTCCCTTGTGGTGTGTCTAGGGCCAGGGCTCACACTGACAATGGAGGTTGCTGTGCACTTGCAAAGTGCCATCCAGAAATGGTTTGGACTGGCTCAGAGCCCTGGGACAGGAGAGAACAAAAAGATTTACTGTATAAAAAGAGGGGCCCAGACTTTGAGATCAGTTCTGGAAATCAAGAGGAACCTTTGCCAAGGAGAAGAGCCGGAGAAGCTGAGGAGGAGTACTGCCCCAGTGCTGTTTGTTGTCTGGGCTTAGACTGCAGTAGCTACTTGCTGCCAAGGAAAGGAGAAAGGACTTGTCTCTTTGCTGTGTCCCCAGCTTGAGGAAGATCTACAAGAGCTTAACATTGAGCTTGCCTCCTGCTCTGAAATCTCATGGTCACAAAGACTTCACCACCAGCTCCCCTGAACTTCCTTGCTTGGAGTTCGACCTGCTAAGAGGTGCCTGCTGTTGTTTTGGACCCCTGGAGGCTGTTTACCGCTGGGAGCTGAGAAAAGTAACACGACTTGAGAAGCACGACGCATCCGCAGCTGCTTCAGATGCATCGCCGAAGAAATCGTCGCAGCGCCTGCCCGCGGCTTGGGAAATCACCACTCGGCACATTGAGTGCACCGTTCACCCAAGTCCGAGATCACCGCACCGATTCTGATATAAGGCATGCTGTGCAGCTGGAAGTACCCGCGCATTGTCATGGATCATCGCATCGCATTGAGGAGCCAAGTCTGTTGCATCGTTGAAGGACGCAGTAAGAAACCGACGCATCACCTCCTCTCCGGTAAGGAACCAACACATCACCTCCCCCGCGCAGCAGTAAGGAACTGCCGCACAACCTCCCCCAAAGCAAGGATCTGACGTATCACCTTCCCTGAGTGTAAGGAACTGACGCATTAACTTCCCTGCAGCCCTTTTTGTTTGTGTGCGCAACGCATCTAAGCTACTATATGTGAAAAGTGTTGCTTCGGCAATTTGCTTTGAACTGAACTATTTTACTATTTGAAAGTATTTTTTATTACTGTATTGTGGATTTTTGTCATTTGGTCTTGTTTGGTTCTCTAAACTGGCGTGATGTCCATTTGTAGTGTTTTCACTGTTTTACTATATGTGTTCACAAATGCTTTACACACTGCCTCTGAGATAAGCCTGCTCGGGCCAAGCTACCAAAGGGGTGAGCAGGGGCTATTTTAGAAGTGTATCCCCCTTACCTTGACTAGAAGCAAGGGTCTCTATTTGGACAAAGGTACCTACCTCTGCCAACTAGAGACCCCCATTTCTAACAAGCACCGAAACTATGATTACTGGCAACCACAGTAATAAAGAATGTGTGACCTCTGCAAAATGCACTCACAGCTGGGGCTGTGACAATGTTTTTTTTAACTTCTCAAAAGCTGTGTTTTGCACATCCGACCACAGCAACATTCGTAGGCAACATTCTGAGGTGCTCAACAGATTGAGCATAATCAGGACCAAAACATGCATAATTTTCTGCTAATCCAAGGAAAGAGCAAAGGGCATCTCTATCCCCAGAGGCTTTGGCATCACTAATGACTCTAGTCAAAGACACTTTGGTTTTAACACCATCACATGAAACAGTATGTCACAATTATTCCAATTCATTAGTGGCAAATTTACTCTTCTCCAACTTCCCTGTCACACATTTTTTGTAGTAAGATGGACAATACTTTCCTAAGACATTTGTTGTGTTCCTCAAGGTCCTTTGTGTATATCAGTATATCATCCTGATGCACCTGCAACCAGCTATGCTCCAAAAACAAATTATCCATATGTTTCTGGATCATGCTGTGGGTAGACACCAACTCAAAAGGAAGCCTATGGTAAACCATACGGGGTAATGAGCGTAGTCAGTTCCTGTGACTCAGAACATATTGCAACCTAATGATACGCTGACCTATGGTCAATGGTGGAAAACCAACATGCCCGCCCTAGACTCAACTGCGGCTCTTCCGATTAGGTGGAGGACGTCGCCCCACTGCACTCTAAGCAGTTGAAAGAGGAAAAATAAAATCATAACAACACAGTATTATTATCATTTTAATTTTTTATACTGCAGTGGCTCAGTTGGTTATGTAAAGGTGGAGCTGGGCTCCATGCCTCCAATGCACTGCAGGGGGAGGAGTGGTGGGCACTCTGTAAGTGTGCATGAATCTTTTGGCCAGCCATCTCGGGCCGCCCAAAGCGTCATGCGCACTTTGCAAATTCCCCACCAATGCTTCATTAAAGCCTGGGTGGAGAACATGCCCCGGCTCCCACTGTCTGTCTGAGCACCAAACCACGGTACTCAGACCAATCACAATTCTGCATTACAGCGTTGTGATTGGCTGTGGGGAGCCTGGGTGCTTTCTGCTGCTGGACTCGAGGAAGCTGAAGACGATCTGGTAGAGGCAGAAGCTGGTGTTATTCCAGTTAAATGTGTTTTTAAACAAACATTATTTTTCATCACACCCCGCCCAATAATATTTTTGTTATGAGTGCGCAATTGGGCTCACAACCTGATGTCACCAATCCTCTTCCACAGTCACTGAGAACAATCTGTGGCTTGTATATCCCCTTGAATTAGCAAATGATTAAGAATGTTCTTCAATTCTTCTCTGGACCTTAACGGAACAGGGCGAACCTTATGGGCAACAGGTTCAGCATTGCGAATCAACCAAATTTCATGCTGTAACCTTACTTACATGTTTAGAAAAGAGTGGTTTAAAATCTGACACAATACCATTAATAGACTCCTGGGGGTCATCACTAATAAATGGTATGGATAAATTGGGCATTTCCATCAGTGCCACTGGATTGGAAGAACCAGGCACAAGTAGTATACCCATCCTGGCCAAATCCTGCCAACCCACAATGTTCTTGTCCTTAATGGAAACATAGCCTTTGGTCAAAGTATCCCTACCAAGACATGAAACTTTTGCTTTGAAATAACCCTGCATATCAATAGATTTTTTTACCAAAAGCCTTTGGGTTATAATCAGTAGGGTAAAGAAAATAGTCAGTACCCCAATATCCATAAAAAGTAGAGGATGGGTATGGTGTGAACCAGAATCAGTTATAAACATTGACTTAATGTGGTCAACTTGACGCTCTCACAATTGACATTTAACAGGTAATTCTTGAGTGCCACAGTCCAAAGTTAAAACAACGTTGTTGAATCAGTGCATGACACAACATCCTTATCAACACTTCCTACTTTTGCTGAAAGTCTAGCACTCCTACAAACTCTATGAACATGTCCAAACATTTTTACAAATTTTGCACTTCTTGCCAATTGCAGGACAGCCTGGAAAATTAATATGGTGTGTTTTGGAGCCACACCTAAAGGAAGTCCTGAACATTTTCTTGCTAGAAGCTTCAAGTTGTTTCCCTTTAGTACTGACGGCAGCCACACCCTCAGTGCACTCCTTCTTAGCCAAAACAGCATTCATGATAGCAGATTCTGGATGAAATATTTTGGAAGAAATAAGGGATCTCTCAATGGTATTCGATCAGCGAAGGATTTGTACAACTTAGAAGTCTTTCTTGTATTTTCCTAGAAGCACAATTAGACAAATTGGGTGCAACTGTAAAAATATAAATTAGGACCAAACTCACAAGTGAACACCAGTACCCTTAGAGCTGATACATATTCTTCAACATTTTCTTCAGGAAATTGCTTAAGTTTGAAAAATCCATCCCGATGTAAAACGGGACGGCTCGCTATAAGGGCAGTGGTCCCGTGGGGGCCGTTAGGATGCACCCGCCACACTGGCGGGCGCATCCCGCATTTTTAACATTGCGGCGAGCGGTGCTGAAAGCACAGCCCGCCGCAATGCTAAAAATGCACGTCGTGCACTTCAATACACAACGTGGCAGGCACCATGCGGTGCCTGCCACATTGTACATTGAAGTGCAGGGGGGTACCATAGGTACCCCCATGTGCGACCCCCCACCTCCTGGAATCCCCGGGGCCCCCCATGCCGTTGCCACCACAGAAAAGCATGTACCCGCTGCCTTCCGAATATGGATGGCGGTGTCTAACAGACACCGCCACCATATAGAACGCTTTTTCGCCCGGTCGACATGTCGACCAGGCAAAAAAGCGCCGGACGGTCTTTCCGTCTGCCACGGTCCCCCCGCCATAGTAATATGGCGGGGGGAAATTAGTGGTGGGTGGGGAAGGATATCGGGCGAATCGCCACCACCTGCATGGCGGTGGTAATTCACCCGACATCCTAATGGGGCCCAATGTTTGGTATATCATCAAGTTGTTTACAAATTCTAAAAATGGCCTCAATATAAATGTTCCACTGGCCATTACCAGAAGTTGCAGATATTATAGGTAAACTGTAAAATAATTTGCTGTGCAGCATGAGCAATACTACCAAACAATAAAGCAAATTTGCTCACAGGGTTATAACCAGTGGCATCACTAGCAACTAGATTATTTTCAAATAATCTGAACCAATGTGTCCATTTAATTGCAGGCTTGCTTGGATGACTTAAAAATGGTAGAGGTTGAGTCATGGTTTAATGAGAGTAAGTCGTAGATGAATTATTATTTGCACTCACACCTGCATTTGAAGTGGTCATTATCACTGTTGGAAATGGCCCTTTTTGCAGGGTTATCCAAAAACCTTTAGCTTCTTTCCTATTTCTCCTTACCTGTTATTGTTGACTTTTGTCCTCTGTGCTCTTTACCACTTCTAAACAGTGCTAAAGTGCTATGCTCGCTGTGTAAATTGTTATCAGGATTGATTATCCTCTATTGGCATATTAGATTACTCGTAAGTCCCTAGTAAAGTGCACTGAGTGTGCCGCGGCCTGTAAATCAAATGCTACTAGTGGGCTTGCAGCACTGATTGTGCCACCCACATGAGTAGCCCTGTAAAGGTATCTCAGATCTGCAACTGAAGTGTCTGCGCGTAGTTTTAAACTGCCGTGTTGACCTGGCAAGTGCACCCACTTGCGAGGACATTTTCTTTACTTATCTTACATGTAAGACACCCCTGAGGTAGGCCCAAGGTACCCTTGTTTGCAGGGTGTAGTGTATGTGAAAGGTATTGACATGTGCTGGTGTGTGTGACATGTCCTGATAGTGAAGTACTGCCAAACTTGTTTTTCACTATTGAAAGTCTATCTCTTTGATAGGATAGCGTGGCAGATACTTTATAACATCTTACAAGTATACCTTCCCATTTGGACAAGAGAGGGGGAATAAAGTTTTGGCTCTCGGATCACAGAATTTAGTAACACATCTCTTGGTGAAGATATTTTTTTAATTGTGTGATTGAAAATGCCACTTTTACAAGTCTGCATTTTCTTGTTCAACCATTCTGTGTGCCTCTGCCTGGTTGTGGATTGACTGCCTGGTTTTGGAGTGACAGGAGCTGGGGATATGCATTCCCTGTAGACAGCCACTGGGAGGTTGAGGAGTACCTGGTCTTTCCTGAATGACTCAGAGCTGCTGAGCCGAAAAGATCTTGGTTGCATTTAGAGTAGTGGGAGGAGTTTTCCTTGCACCTGAAGAGCGCCTGTCTCCCTTGCACAATGCTGTATCCACACCCTGTGGTCATACTGCACTGGTGAGGACAACACTGGTTTGGTCTGGGCTCAAAGACCCTTGCACAAAGTAGAACAAATACAAAAGTGGTTATAGGTAGTGGGCTTTAAACCCCAGAACTTTAGATACATTCTAAACTCAAGATGTATCTTTGCCAAGGAGAAGAGCTGGAGATCTTTGAGGAGGAGTACTGCCCCTTTGCTGTGTGCTATGTGGGGTCAGCCTGCAGTTGCTGCTTTTGCCAAGGAAAGGACAAAGACTGAAACTTTGCTGAGAAACTTGCTTGAAGAAAAATCTACATTGGTTTGTGTGTTCTGGCCTCCTGTTCTGAAGTCTCAGGGACACAAAGACTTTACCCCCAGTTCACCTGAGCTCTATTGCCAAGAGTACTAAACTTCCAGAAGGTGCCTGCTCCAGTTTTGGGCATCTGAAGCTTGCCGCTGCTGTTGGGAGTTGGAATGAACCTAAGAAAAGCAATCTCTGACACTGCCAGTAACGCCGCTATGATGCCTTGAGCTGCACCAAGGCCTGAGATACCGCTCGGGATGTGCATGACACACCGCTCAGCCTGCACCGCAGCTCCAACATCCTTCGACGCCTGCCGAAACCTGCAGTTATCAGCATTCCCAACGCCAGCACTCACACCGACTCCGCCATCACCAGAGCCTGCCTCCTGTTATTGTGGTGAAGATAATCGCAGAGGGTGGCTCAATGAACTTGATGACTTTACATCACCTCACTGGAACCGACAACTCACAGTCGATGCAACTGACTTCCCCTGTCCTGGATTTGACACGTCGCCCTCTCATGGACACAACGCCTCACCTCCTCGGTGGCTGCCAGGAAGGCAGCCTCGACCTCGGCAACAACACTTCACCTCCACGATGCCGTACATTGTCATAGACTTTGCTTTTCAAGTCCTGTTTTTTGGGGGCCGTGTGACTTCGTGTCCGATGCTGCGCACCTTGCCGGTGCTGTACTTTAAATTTATAGCTGTCACAATGTTGTAATAGCCCCAGGTGGAGCTATTTGTTTTCTACAAGCTTTATTTTGTAAATAACTATTTTTAAGTGCTATTTCACTACCAGTATGTTGGATTTTTGTTGTTTTGGTCTTGTTGAGTTTAGATAAAGATACTTTATTTTTCTTAACTGTTGTGGTGTCCATTTGTGGTGTTATCACTGTGTTACTGTGTGTTCTGAGTACAAATACTCTACACATTGCCTTTAGGAGAAGCCTGTCTGCTTGTGCCAAGATACCAAGTGGGTGAGAATGGGTTATCTAAAGTGTGTATCCCCCTTACCCTGACTAGATGCAAGGGTCCCTGCTTGGGCAAAGGTACCTACCTCTGCCAACTAGAGACCCCCAGTTCTAACAATCATGCAAAGCAAATGACGATAGGCAACGAGAAGAAAATGAATAGCAAGTGGGACAAAACAACAACAACAAGCAGTAGTTGAATATCACAAAGGTGTGCCCAACAATGAAAAACAATCTTACAATAGTAGCTTAATATATAAGAATGGTCTGCCTATCACCGAGTGAGTAGACCAAAGAACAATACCTTAATCTTCTGGGTCCAGCACACAGTGGATCTGTCACCAAAAGTTCAGGCGGCGAAGCAAAACCTTTGAGCAACAGCAGTAAATAGCAGTGTGCCTGTCACCTAGGGGCCGACTCCGATTTGTTAAATCCCCTACGAATAGCTGTACGGAGCATATTTCCCGTACGAATTGTACACCTTCAACGTCCCCGTACATACGATGAAGTACGATCCGAACCCAAAGCAGATCTCCAAACGAATCGTACCAAACACCGTTCGTCAAAAAAATACGTGCAAATTGTATCCGGAACACGCATTACGCGACGCCCGTACGTAATCAAGCAGCAGTTTTCCGGCCCAGCAAGTACGATTCGTCTCTGCGACACTCCATACATCCCTTTTTCTATAGGAGTTAAAAACGTCCATAAAAGCAGAGTTCAACCCGAAACGCATCCCCGGTACGCGACATACACGCCATGAACCCCATCGTCCGTGTCATCCCAGTCGTGTACATCTACGACCTGATGTACAGAAACCGATGGCGGCGTATATGGTGAGAACAACTTACCGCAACAACGGAAGTGTACTTGTACTGTGCGTCTTACACGCTCGCGTATAGCACCATTGCAATAGTAATACGAGCTGCACACACACGCCATGAATGTTGGGGTATGGTTCGTTTCACGCGGTTGCGAATGGCACCATTGCAATAGTGATACGATGCCCACACATGCCATGAATGTTGGGGTACGGTGCGTTTTACGTGCTCGCGTATGGCACCATTGCAATAGTGATACTATGTGCACACACACCATGAATGTTGGGGTACTGTGTGTTTCAGGCGCTCGCGTATGGCACCATTGCAATAGTGATATGATGCGCACACAAGCCATGAATGTTGGGGTACGGTGCGTTTCATGCACTCGCGTACGGCAACCTCACAATAGTTATACGAGGCACACACACGCCATCAACCCCATGTGGCCAACAGTATGGGGGTGGGTGGATATGACTCCCAGCAGTGGTCAACAGTATGGGGGAGGCCAGACATATGAGGGGTGGGTGCAGAGGACTCCCAGCAGTGGCCAGACTTATGAGGGGTGGGTGGATATGACTCCCAGCAGTGGCCAACAGTATGTGGCTGGGTCCACAGGACTCCCAGCAGAGGCCAACAGTATGGGGTTGGGCGCAGAGGACTCCCAGCAGAGGCCAGACATATGAGGGGTGGGTGGATATGACTCCCAGCAGTGGCCAACAGTATGGGGGTGGGTGCACATGACTCCCAGCAGAGTCAAACAGTATGGGGGTGTGTGGATATGACTCCCAGCAGAGGCCAGACATATGAGGGGTGGGTGGATATGACTCCCAGCAGTGGCCAACAGTATGGGGGTGGGTGCACAGGACTCCCAGCAGAGGCAAACAGTATAGGGGTGTGTGGATATGACTCCCAGCAGAGGCCAGACATATGAGGGGTGGGTGGATATGACTCGCAGCAGAGGCCAACAGTATGGGGGTGGGTGCACAGGACTCCCAGCAGTGGCCAGACATATGAGGGGTGGGTGGATATGTCTCCGAGCAGTGGCCAACAGTATGGGGGTGGGTGTAGAGTACTCCTAGCAGAGGCCAGACATATGAGGGGTGGGTGGATATGACTCCCAGCAGAGGCCAGACATATGAGGGGTGGGTGGATATTACTCCCAGCAGTGGCCAAACATATGAGGGGTGGGTGGATATGACTCCCAGTAATGGCCAACAGTATGGGGCTGGGTGCAGAGGACTCCCAGCAGAGGCCAGAAATACGAGTTGTGGGTGCAGAGGACTCCCAGCAGTGGCCAGACATATGAGGGGTGAGTGGATATGACTCCTAGCAGTGGGCAGACATATGAGGGTTGGGTAGATATGACTACCAGCAGTGGCCAACAGTATGGGGGTGGGTGCAGAGGACTCCCAGCATAGACGAACAGTATGGGGGTAGGTAGATATGACTCCCAGCAGTGGCCAGAAATATGAGGGGTGGGTGGATATGACTCCCAGCACGTGCAAGACATATGAGGGGTGGGTGCATAGGACTCCCAGCAGTGGCCAACAGTATGGGGGTGGGTGCAGAGGACTCCCAGCAGAGGCCAGACATATGAGGGGTGGGTGGATATGACTCCAGCAGTGGCCAGATATATGAGGGGTGGGTGGATATGACTCACAGCAGTGGCCAACAGTATAGGGGTGGGTGCAGAGGACTCCCAGCAGAGGCCAGACATATGAGGGGTGGATGGATATGACTCTCAGCAGTGGCCAGACATATGAGGGGTGTGTGGATATGAATCCCAGCAGTGGCCAACAGTATGGGGGTGGGTGCAGAGGACTCCCATCAGAGGCCAGACATATGAGGGGTGGGTACAGAGGACTCCCAGCAGTGGCCATACTTATGAGGGGTGGGTGGATATGACTCCCAGCAGTGGCCAACAGTATGGGGGTGGGTCCACAGGACTCCCAGCAGAGGCCAACAGTATGGGGTTGGGTGCAGAGGACTCCCAGCAGAGGCCAGACATATGAGGAGTGGGTGGATATGACTCCCAGCAGTGGCCAACAGTATGGGGTGGGTGCACAGGACTCCCAGCAGGGGCCAGACATATGAGGGGTGGGTGGATATGACTTCCAGCAGTGGCCAACAGTATGGGCGTAGGTGCAGAGGACTCCCAGCAGAGGCCATACATATGAGGGGTGGGTACAGAGGACTCCCAGCAGAGGCCAGACATATGAGGGGTGGGTGGATATGACTCCCAGTAGTGGCCAACATTATGGGGGTGGGTGCAGAGGACTCCCAGCAGAGGCCAGACATATGAGGGGTGGGTGCAGAGGACTCCCAGCAGGGGCCAGACATATGAGGGGTGGGTGGATATGACTCCCAGCAGTGCTCATATATAGGGGGTACATCATCCTCAGTATACCACAACTACATGGGGGTATGTGCACATCCCTAACTTGTGACTATAATGATAGTGCCATAGCAACACATCACTTACAGCAGTATCCCACTCCCTGGAGGATGGATTACTTTCACACACTGCGTGACTCACCACATGTGGTTGTGATGTCAAATTCCACATGCATACCCACCCATGGAGGCTGCAGGTGAAACACACAACCTACCATCATGACACAATAGTGTATAGTGATGTAACAGCCTACTAAACAAAGAAAGCGAAGGGGAACACACACTGTCACGCACAACCCAGGACTGATCTGAATGTCCAGGTGGTGGTCAAACCACCAAGATGTAGTCTATCATGGAAGGAATAGGGTTGAAACCCCTTAGATACAATGCACAAAATTGTGAGTCATGTCCCCAAATACCCTGCATAACAATCCCCAACATATGGGGTAGGCTGTGATTACACACATGCATAGTGGTGAAAAGGGTGAATGTGTCCATGAAGGCATTTGTACATACTCAAAACAAAAAGTACAGTGATGTGCAAGCATGGCACAGACGAATGAGCTGTAGACATCTGTGAGCAGGCATGGCCATTGTTGAAGGGAACCGTCACCAAAAAAGGAAATGTGCACACGTCAGCACAACAATTGTGCAACTGTCTGCAGTGAAGATGTCAGGTGCCACAGAGGAAGGAACACTCCTTGGGACAATGTCTGTAGCCAAACTGAACATACACAACCAATGATTAATTGCAGAGACATTGTGATGGCCCACAAATACCATGGTCCACCTCATGACCATCAACAGAAAACATCTTTCAGAACCCCAAAACATTACCATGACACCAACTCCAGGCCCCTCATCACCAAAATCAAGTACCTGAAATGCAATAGTGTTGAACATAAAATAAAAGGCTTTATTCAGCAGGAAAAAATAAGATGTGCAAAAATGAATCTGTGCTCAAATAAGGCCAATGGCAAGTCCACACAAATTTCCTTGTAGTGGGACCTTGGGTAGGCCGTCTACTCCGAACTTACCTGCACATGGAGTAGCTAATGGGATGTTGACCCTTGGGGGGCATCATCGGGGGCAGGACCAGGCACCGCAGGGACAGGAATGGGAAGGGTAGGTGTGATGGGTGCAGGGGTGGATGTATCCTCCTCAGTGGTTTGTGCAGCACCGAAGGTGGACTCATACTCTGCGCTGCACACGCAGCCAGTTCGGCCAGCCCAGCCCCTGCAACCAAGGACACTATTGGAGTGGACGGAGAGGGCTGTGAGGGTTGCACACTGTGACTCTGGCTGCCTGTATGTGGTCTAAGCCCAGTCCCTGTGGGTGTGCCTTCAGCCCCCTGAGTGTGCATGCCAGAAGGTGTGCGCTTCGCCATATGTGGGGGTGTGCTTCCTGTGTCTGTTGGGGTGCATGATGGTGTCTTCCTGCGTGTGCGTGAGACAGGTATGGGAGAGGGGAGTGTGGATGGGTCCGAAGGAGGGGGGTACGCACCGCTGCAGGAGGGAAACTGCTGCAGTCAGTGATGAGTCCATGGACTGCATAAGCCGACGTTGGTCAGACATCGTTGCTGACATGCCCTCCATGAAAGACAACAACTGTTTCAGTATTTGAGTGTGAGCATGGAGGACATTCAGCATGGATGTCTGACCAACCTGTATCTGGTGGAGTAAGTCCACAGACTCCGCACTGAGAGCAGCAGGGATGACAGGGACAGGGGCTGCGGTGCCGGGGCTGAAGGAGACATGGGGGTCTGCACAGACAGGAGGGACGGGAGCAACTGGGAGGGTGGAGATGGTGCTGGAGGGGACGGGTACAGACTCGGTGCTGCTACCCGGTGTTGCTGCATATTCCCCCTCTTCCAGGGAGCCAGAATCGGATCCATCGGTGTGGTAAGATGTGTTGCCTTCCAGCAGGTCCGCAGACTGGCTCCCCTCACCGTCCGTGCCACTGGCTCCCTCAGACCCCTCCACACTAGTGGCACTGTCGCTGGGTCCCGCCTCTTGGTCCTTGCAGCTGTCTCCTCCTGTTTCAGGTGATGATGCTGTGGGCAAGGAGAAGCAACAGAAAAGCATCAGTCACCTGTACACATCTGACACATGAGCACAAAATTAGTAGCTTACACTGCAAATCATGTGATGCACCATGAGTAACAGCCAGATAACTCTGCACATATTTGAGCCTTGTACTGCCCAGTTGGTATAGACACAATGATCCAAAGAACACACCAGGCCACAAATTGAATGAGAAATACACAGAGAAGCTAGTGTTTGTTTACAGGAGAGCAGATCACTACAAAGAAGTGATGCCACCTCAAGTTCACAAAGAAAGAAACAGTAGTGGTGCCCCTCAGGGCAAACTAACCCACCTCACTCCCCAAGGTGACACCACACTCTTAATTAAATGTAAATAAATGTTGGTTTCTTGGGACTCACAATCGACATGTATTGAATGTGGTAATTCGCCATCTTGCACGTATGTGCCTGCATGAAAGATGTCTCACAAGGAAATGCACACTAAAAAACATTTACACATTCATTGAAAAAGCTGGCACCCTTTAAGATAAAACACTGTTAGAAACAAATGGCGTTGCAGATTGTCCATATAGATGGTCCAACGGAGGTGTTGATGTCTTGACACTCATTAGTTTGTATAATTGACAACAAAGGAGTTTCAAGACCTCAAGACCACTGTGGGGAAATGTATATAGAGATCAAGGCACACCATTAATTGCTAACACTGGCCTCTTTCGTAAGGTGCCAGCTTCTTTCAAGAAAGTGGAAATGTCATTTTGTGTGCACTACCTTGTGAGACATCTATCATGCAGGCACATAAGTGACATTTACACAATTTGTCATATTAACACATTATAAACATGAACAACTTTTAACAAGTGGTGTGAGTGCCAAGGTACAATCATTTATGTGACACAACTTGAAATATGTCAGTCCTCACATGGGCATCCATCCCCTGATGACACAGTTGCTTGCACATAAAACCTACTGGCTGTCATGTGGAGTGACACACATGTCCCAACTCTGGACAATGCTTAAGCTATTGGGCCAGCAATTGTGATGAACAAAATCATTGCTGCATTGTGGACAAACCGTTAGCCCCAGGCAAAATGTCAACACAGAAGTGTGCACACTAAGACAAAACAGTGTGGCATCTGAACTACATACATGTGGCAAAAATGTCTGAGCCTGAATCACGTCTGGAACCAAATGGCATTTGCTGCCAAGTCCCAAATGAAATCACTGGCCACCATCAGAGGGGCAGTGCATGGTGAATCATTGTTCAGCCAATTCTCACCCACAGGTCAGACCTGGCAAGGCTAAATCAGGCAGGCCCATGTAGACCTCTCCCGCACAACACACCCATACCTCAGTCAATGTGATTGATACAGCTCAAGAAGTGAGACCTCTGACTCGGGGTAACAAAAACTTTGCAGCAACATTTCCAAAAGTAACCCAAGCTTACTTCGTGGGGCTGGCAATACATATTTGTGACAAACAACCATCAGCAGATTGTTGTGAATAGGCACACAGGCACTGCCCAGTGTGAGTACGCACAAGCCAAATGCTGTTTCCCTGTCCAGTGGACACATGTAGCAGACACAGGAAAAATACACACTATGCCAGGGACCAATGCCACAGAGGCAGACCCATGCTGAACCCACATAGAATGGGGACAGTGTTAGATGACACACATGATTAGGAGGCCAGGGTGTCTCAGGGGACTGTAGTGGACACAGTGATCCGTGGGTCTGGAATGAGCTGACTGTACCATGAGCAACCGTCATGGCACTATGCATATCTCCCACTGATGTATATCATGTCTGAGGACACAACATAGGTCATGCATGCTGCAAGGGTGTGCAGTTGAAACCTCACACTCCTATGTTGAGACTCATCATCAGTACCAACAAATATGAAGCCCAAACACAGTGCACAGGTCATGGCACAGGCAAGGTCCCAACACATGTCACAGACTACCCTCCCACATGATGCGGAAATCAATGTGCAGTCTTATTTTCTTGTACCCTAGATGAACATGTGCAAATGTGATTACATACAGATCAGGGGACACATTTTAAGGAGGGGAAGGGATGAAAATGAGCACCAGGTGACTATGGGGAACCAAAAAGGCACTGCACATATAACCTGTCTGAGCAGACACCCCAACTGTGGGAGTGTAGCCAGGCTCAGAGCACTTCAAAAAGCAGTTGACACAGAACACAACAAACAGCCATGTACCTACCCCCTCCTTGCTGCTGTCTCTCCTGCAACTGCCCATCGAGGTCTGGGAACACCACCGCCAGGATATGGAGCATGTGGGGGTCAGGCAAGGTCGTCCACCATGCCGGCGTGGAGGTGCCAGCTTCAGCTGGACCCGGGCGATACGCTGGGTCCAGCACCGGATGTCCTGCCACCTCTTCTGCATGTTTCGTAGGTGCCGGCGAGGGCCCCCCACAGACCTCACGGCCCTGACGATGTCCCGCCAGATTTCCCCCTTCTCGGATGGTGTTACCTGTCAGGAAGACACAGTGAGACAACATCACTACACCTGCTCCATGTCCCAGAGACACACACTTGCACATCTTTGATAATGTGAACAGGGCATAGGATGCTGACAGGACTTGCATCATTGCCCATGGGAATTTGGTCTGTGTGCAAGCCACAATGCACTACATGGCATTGAAGGCCAACAGATGGCATAAGGGGTGCAACACACTCACTGATCATGGCACACACTGGGCAGCACATGCAACTGCAGGGTGTGTGACAGCATGTGCCAAGCAGTCACATATCCCACTCCGCTGAAGAACCCTCAGCAGACCACACAGACAAACCCTGGCACAGATCACTCACCTGTCACTGACAACAGCGGATGCAACGCTCACTTTGCACATGTGCCTCTTGCTTGTGGGGTGTCACAGGTGTCGTGCTAGCTTTGCAAGTCGTACAAAAGTGGGTGGTGATGGACGGAGCATCTGAATCAATCAAACACTCACACCAATCAAAAGATCTGGGTTTAATCCATCACCGTTCTTTAGCCCACTCTGCCACCCCAGTTCAGACATGACTATATGCAAATCAGTCTGACCCTGTGCCCCATGGGAACAGTCCAGCCCGAACTGCCAAGCCATGTCTTCCCTGGACTGGAAACAAGCTTCCGAGGACCGGTTTCTGGCATTCCAGCCGTCTTCAGCCCAGCTTGCTTGAATCCAGTGGCAAAGTGAGCAAGGGACTCACGTCTGAGCATACCCTGCCACATTTATGGCGGCCAAAAGCGGTACAAAAGGGGGTGGTGATGGACGGAGCATCTGAATCAATCAGACACTCCCAACCAGTCAAAAGATCTGGGTTTAATCCATCACCGTTCTTTAGCCCATTCTGCCACCCCAGTTCAGACATGGCTATATGTAAATCAGTCTGACCCTGTGCCCCATGGGAACAGTCCAGCCCGAACTGCCAAGCCATGTCTTCCCTGGACCGGAAACAAGCTTCCGAGGACCGGTTTCTGGCATTCCAGCCGTCTTCAGCCCGGCTTGCTTGAATCCAGTGGCAAAGTGAGCAAGGGACTCACATCTGAGCATACCCTGCCACACTTATGGCAGCCAAAAGCGGTACAAAAGGGGGTGGTGATGGACGGAGCATCTGAATCAATCAAACACTCACACCCAGTCAAAAGATCTGGGTTTAATCCATCACCGTTCTTTAGCTCACTCTGCCACCCCAGTTCAGACATGGCTATATGCAAATCAGTCTGACCCCGTGCCCCATGGGAACAGTCCAGCCCGAACTGCCCAGCCATGTCTTCCCTGGACCAGAAACAAGCTTCCGAGGACCGGTTTCTGGCATTCCAGCCGTCTTCAGCCCGGCTTGCTTGAATCCAGTGGCAAATTGAGTAAGGGACTCACGTCTGAGCATATCCTGCCACACTTATGGAGGCCAAAAGCGGTACAAAAGGGGGTGGTGATGGACGGAGCATCTGAATCAATCAAACACTCACACCCAGTCAAAAGATCTGGGTTTAATCCATCACCGTTCTTTAGCCCACTCTGCCACCCCAGTTCAGACATGGCTATATGCAAATCAGTCTGACCCTGTGCCCCATGGGAACAATCCAGCCCAAACTGCCAAGCCATGTCTTCCCTGGACCGGAAACAAGCTTCCGAGGACCGGTTTCTGGCATTCCAGCCGTCTTCAGCCCGGCTTGCTTGAATCCAGTGGCAAATTGAGCAAGGGACTCACGTCTGGGCATACCCTGCCACACTTATGGCGGCCAAAAGCGGTACAAAAGGGGGTAGTGATGGACAGAGCATCTGAATCAATCAAACACTCACACCCAGTCAAAAGATCTGGGTTTAATCCATCATCGTTCTTAGCCCACTCTGCCACCCCACTTCAGACATGGCTATATGCAAATCAGTCTGACCCTGTGCCCCATGGGAACAGTCCAGCCCGAACTGCCAAGCCATGTCTTCCCTGGACTGGAAACAAGCTTCCGAGGACCGGTTTCTGGCATTCCAGCCGTCTTCAGCCCAGCTTGCTTGAATCCAGTGGCAAAGTGAGCAAGGGACTCACGTCTGAGCATACCCTGCCACATTTATGGCGGCCAAAAGCGGTACAAAAGGGGGTGGTGATGGACGGAGCATCTGAATCAATCAGACACTCCCAACCAGTCAAAAGATCTGGGTTTAATCCATCACCGTTCTTTAGCCCATTCTGCCACCCCAGTTCAGACATGGCTATATGTAAATCAGTCTGACCCTGTGCCCCATGGGAACAGTCCAGCCCGAACTGCCAAGCCATGTCTTCCCTGGACCGGAAACAAGCTTCCGAGGACCGGTTTCTGGGATTCCAGCCGTCTTCAGCCCGGCTTGCTTGAATCCAGTGGCAAAGTGAGCAAGGGACTCATGTCTGAGCATACCCTGGCACACTTATGGCAGCCAAAAGCGGTACAAAAGGGGATGGTGATGGACGGAGCATCTGAATCAATCAAACACTCACACCCAGTCAAAAGATCTGGGTTTAATCCATCACCATTCTTTAGCCCACTCTGCCACCCCAGTTCAGACATGGCTATATGCAAATCAGTCTGACCCTGTGCCCCATGGGAACAGTCCAGCCCGAACTGCCAAGCCATGTCTTCCCTGGACCGGAAACAAGCTTCCGAGGACCGGTTTCTGGCATTCCAGCCGTCTTCAGCCCGGCTTGCTTGAATCCAGTGGCAAAGTGAGCAAGGGACTCATGTCTGAGCATACCCTGTCACACTTATGGCAGCCAAAAGCGGTACAAAAGGGGATGGTGATGGACGGAGCATCTGAATCAATCAAACACTCACACCCAGTCAAAAGATCTGGGTTTAATCCATCACCATTCTTTAGCCCACTCTGCCACCCCAGTTCAGACATGGCTTTATGCAAATCAGTCTGACCCTGTGCCCCATGGGAACAGTCCAGCCCGAACTGCCAAGCCATGTCTTCCCTGGACCGGAAACAAGCTTCCGAGGACCGGTTTCTGGCATTCCAGCCGTCTTCAGCCCGGCTTGCTTGAATCCAGTGGCAAAGTGAGCAAGGGACTCACGTCTGAGCATACCCTGCCACACTTATGACGGCCAAAAGCGGTACAAAAGGGGGTGGTGATGGACGGAGCATCTGAATCAATCAAACACTCACACCCAGTCAAAAGATCTGGGTTTAATCCATCACCGTTCTTTAGCCCACTCTGCCACCCCAGTTCAGACATGGCTATATGCAAATCAGTCTGACCCTGTGCCCCATGGGAACAGTCCAGCCCGAACTGCCAAGCCATGTCTTCCCTGGACCGGAAACATGCTTCCGAGGACCGGTTTCTGGCATTCCAGCCGTCTTCAGCCCGGCTTGCTTGAATCCAGTGGCAAAGTGAGCAAGGGACTCACGTTTGAGCATACCCTGCCACACTTATGGCGGCCAAAAGCGGTACAAAAGGGGGTGGTGATGGACAGAGCATCTGAATCCCCTTTTGTATAGCTTTGCAAGTCAGGCACACAGCACTGCTTACTTTTCAAATCAGATGGGGAGAGCGGCTGAATACACCATGCAGCAGTGGTGCAACACATCACATACACACTCACCCACATGAAAAAGCACATTCACACACACCAATGTCCATGAGGTTGTACACATAATTTGTACAATCTCACCACAGGTCCACTCAACTCAGGAACATCTGTGAATACAGTCAGCTGTCACTCTGGGGGGACCACTGTTCCACCTCAGGACATTTGGAAATAAAGACACCAAGGTCTGGCACGGCTGAATGTGTCATTCACTATGCAGTGAATGTCACAGTAAGCACAATGCAAGTGACGAGTGAACACACATGAAATACATTATGCCCTGCATGCGAGACATCACCATGTACACCCCCTGGTACTCACTCCAAACCACATTGCATGTCTGTCCCACCTGGACACAATGACTGTTGTGACACTCACACACCAGGTGCACAGTCTAAGGTAGTGGAGTCAGCACTCACCTGCTCCTCTGGTCTCCCATACAGCTTGCTGTACTGTAATAAGAGGCTGTCCAGCAGGGCATGGTTCTCCTCCTCTGTGAAGGCTGGGGCACTCTCCACAGTACGTGCCATTGTAGCCAGAGGATGCAGAGACAGCAGCAGTGTGGTCCACTCCAATGTTGTGCAGGCAAGTGCCCTCTCAGGGGTTTTTGCTGCCTTAAATCAGTTCTGCTGAGGGGCATTCAGTTCAAGGAGTACATAGTGATAGGTCAGATTTGTTCGCATCGTACGTTTCCTACAATTCCTTTAAACATACGGCTCTGACAGCATTTGCATCATTCAAAATTTGAGATTCAGCTCAACAACCATTTTGCAACATTATATTTTTTGGGCCAACTGACTTTTGTAGGTCACCTGTTGGACACATAGCTGCTCAAAAATCAGTATCCATGACACCAAGGATGCAGTCAGGGCCTAATACTAGTCCCCTTATTAATTTTGAAATCCACACACGTGTACGGTGCGTTTCACACACTCACGTATGGCAGCATTGCAATAGTGATACGATGAACACACACGCCCAGAAAGTATGGGTACGGTGCGTTTCACACAGTGCGGTTCACACGCTGATGTGGATGCAGGGGTACGGTGCGTTTCACACAGTGCGTTTCACATGCTGATGTGAATGCAGGGGTACAGTGCATTTCACAAGGTGCATTTCACACGCTGATGTGAATGCAGGGGTACGGTGCATTTCACTCGCTGATGCGAATGCAGGGGTACGGTGCATTTCACATGGTGTGTTTCACACGCTGATGTGAATGCAGGGGTACGGTGCGTTTCACACGGTGCGTTTCACATGCTGATGTGAATGCAGTTGTACGGTGCGGTTAACACACTCACGTATGGCACCATTACAATAGTGATATGAGGCGCACACACGGCAGGAATGTAGGGTTACGGTTCGCACAAGGATGTCTATCAAATACTTGTCATTGCATACTTTCATGTGCAGGCCCTAGGTATCGCAGCCAGTGATATAGCACAGGGCATCTAATCTTGTTGTACAATCGATGTGTGATGACCTGTGGACACATGTCATGTGTGATGGGGCACTATTGGCACACATCACCTTGACACTTGTCCCATGTGTATCATTAGGCAGATTTTGTCATGCATAGCAACACTGGGATGGCACAGTCATCACTACCGGCACCTGTGTCCTGATGCCAGGGAGTGGGGCACTTTGTCAACTGACATGTCACGCTCAGCATGACCCTATGTGACTATGTCAGGTGTGTGTCATGTGTTACATTGAGCTTGCTGTTTGTGTTCCGTAAACTGCATCTGCTGTTGGTGCATCTAACATGGGTCTGTGTTGAGTTGGGAATGGTTTCACATCTACGCACACCATGCCACATGTGCATTCCCATGGCTGTTAGATCTGATGGCATCAGACATCATATTTCCCCAGGCATACATGTCTGCGTCGTGACAATGGCTGTGTTGTTTTGTTGTCACATGTACACCTTAATCGCAATGTGTTTGATATGTACATTTGACATTCCGTGTGACCTGTGCATGTGCCTTGCAGTCATCTGTCTGGAAGGGATGACAACCTTCCACTGCAGGTATGGTGACGTGTGATATCTCGGGCTGTTCACTCAGACTGGCCAAAGCAGCTCATTTCAGGGCATGTCATGTATATTTGTCAATCAACAGGTTTATCTGGCTTTTCATAGGAGTGCCAGCAAGCTGGCA
The DNA here is from genome assembly GCF_964261635.1 of Lissotriton helveticus. Classification (NCBI taxonomy): domain Eukaryota; kingdom Metazoa; phylum Chordata; class Amphibia; order Caudata; family Salamandridae; genus Lissotriton; species Lissotriton helveticus. The sequence continues at coordinate 747,008,989 of NC_136072.1, read as the reverse complement.
TATGTGTCCTGGATGTATTGCACACGCCAGACTCCATAGTGACCTGATGTCTAGTAGCAGTGTTGCATGTGCTATGTACATTGCCATTGATGTTGGCTGACTGTTAATGTCCATTAATCCCAAATACGTCCTGCAGGGTACCGCCTCTACCAAGGCCATTCCATGACTTGGCTACCGTGAGGGAACGTGCCTGCATCCAACGTTACAGATTCACTCAACAGTTGATTTAGGAGTTGACGAACAAGCTGGCACCACATCTCCAACCGCAACACAGGTATCCTACTGAGCTGACCCCCAAGATAAAGGTGATGGCAGCCCTCCATTTTTTTGCTACAGGTACGTTTCAATTAACCATAGCTGATGTGGGTGGAATGTCACAGACGATGTTCAGCCGTGTCCTGCGTGATGTTTTGGCAGCCATGTTGGAGCATATTGATGAATTTATCACATTTCCTACTCCTGAAGAGTTGAGAGATGTCAAGGCTGATTTCTATGCCCTGGGAGGGATGCCACATGTCATTGGGTCCATTGATGGGACACATGTGGCTTTGGTGCCACCACAGGCACAGGAGCAGGCTTACCGCAACCGTAAACATTATCATTCAATAAATGCCTTTGTGGTGTGTCCTGCTAAAATGCTGATTTCCCACGTTTGTGCACGTTTTCCAGGATCGGCACACAATGCATTTATCATGAGGCGTACCAGGGTGCCACAAATGATGCTGCAGCTGCGCAACGAGCCGGCATGTCTTGTTGGTGGGTAAACTCTTTTTGTCCTGTGTGTTTCAGTATCTTTTGCTCTGACTGGATCTCCTGACCCACATATTTACATGATGTATCTATGTAGGGGACTCGGGATATCCCAACATGCCATGGCTAATGACACCTCTCCGCAACCCAAGAACAGCTGCAGATCAGCGGTACAATAATGCACACGGGCAGGTGAGTGATTGAGAGGACGTTTGGCCTCCTGAAGAGCCGATTCCGGTGCCTCGATAAGACAGGCGGATCTCCCATATGCACCGGACAAGGTCTGTAAGATCTTCACCGTGTGCTGCATTCTGCACAACATGGCAGTTGAGAAGGCAGTGCCTCTCATCCTGGATCCTGAGGAGCAGGAACAGCCACCCGTTGATAATCAAGGGCTTGGTCACGATGCAAGTGATGAGGAAGATGAGGATGATATCCGGAGTCAGCTCTTACGCAACTTCTTCTCATAATTGTGAGTCACTGGGAATGAGTGAGCAAGCTTGTAGCATTGAGTGGCATGTGTTGCAATGTGTGTGTCCAGCTGACTGTATGCAAAGTGACTTTGATGTGTGTTCTGATGTGTCACGCAAGTGCTGATGTCATGCCACACAGTAATGTGCAATGACTTTCCTTGAAATTTGCATGTGTCCTGCATTGTTCCTGTTTCGTAACTGCCCATGTCTTTTGCTAAGATTTCTATCGGTGGGCTCTTGTGTGCCTGTCATTCCCAGGTTGCTGTGGCTGTTGTCTGTTCGTGTCATCTTAGTCCTCCTGCTATTCCACATGATGATTGCAACGTGGGCTGAATCAGCGTTCCATGCACGGATATGTGTAAATGTCAGTTCGGGTAAGAGATCCAAACAGGTTTTTTGGTGTTGGTATGGTGTGGGAATGTGTGGGAACTGTTTCTGTCCATGTTGTAGTACCATGCATAAATGTCTCATCACCATGGATCAAATTACATGTTGCACCACTCCCATGACATGACAGTCACCCTTCTTGACAGTCATCTGTAGTGGAGTGTGGACTCTGGTGAAGGCATCAATGTGTGTTAACCTTGCCCCTGACACATTGCGGATACCACGGGTTGATATTGTGTGGGACATCACAACAACAGGCTCTATGGGGAATTGCAGCCTCGCTGTGTGCAGCAGGATGTGTTTGGCTCATCCACTTAACCTTGTGTGCCAACACATTTTGATTTCCAACAACCATGTGGTGAAGGTGTGGGCTAGCTTATGTCCCATATGTTCTGTCAACTGTCCTGTGAGTCTGTTCATATTGATGCATTGCCCTTTGTGCCAGTATGTCATGCTACTGTCATGTCGCTTCCTCAAGGCGAGCGGAGAACACTGCTTTGCAAGCCTTCTCGGTAAGATGATGATAAATTTCTATTCCCATGAAGCCAAGAACGTTGTGCTGATGACGTCACAACGTTGCGCTGTAGCAAATATAAACACTTCCGTGGCACCAGTCGGGTGCCGTTAATTCCAGGATTGTCTTGTGGCGTGCTGCATATCCTGGTCACCGTAGGGGTGCTTTTGTGCCATCGCTCCTCATTACTCTCTGTTGAGTTCCGGCCCAGCAGCTTGTTCTGTTTGGCATTTCAAAGCCCAGTTGGATGAGCCGATGACTGGCTCTTGCGGGGCTTCCTTGTGTTTACCTAATTCCCTCCCTCGTTGGACAAGCTTCTTAAGGCTCTTGCGAGGGATGTGTAATTTCCCTTCTTGACCCTCACTAATTCCCTGGGGTAACTACAGATAGTTGGCTTGGTGTGAGTTGCGCTGCAGCCCATTTGAATTTCTGTTTATTGGACCTTATTCATACACTGTGATTTTCAAGATTACCGCATGGCTTTAATTGCCTTGAAGCAGCCTGCAGACCTTTATACCCTCTTCATATTGCTGCAATACTCTGCTACCTGTTATGTGTCTTCTGTGATCCCTGTGCTAATTGCACAATCCTTGGAACAGGATCATAATATTGGCCATTTCTTTTGCAACTCGTACAACATAATCTTGGGTGTGTTATGGTGTTTCATCACCTTTCTATGTGCGATGAATCATTGTGGATTGTTCATCTCTGTTTTCACAGCAGGAGCTTGTAGAGCTCATCCTGAAGTAAGCTCACATTTCCCAGTTACGTGGCTGTTAAGACTTTTTTGGGTATGTTGATAAGTGCTGGATAAATACATGTAAACGTATGGAACAGCCTTCTTTGTAAGTGTGTAGTAATGTCCTTGTTCGATCCTCAGATCTAGTACCACTTTCATTACTGTGATCCCAACTAGGATACAGTGGCTGTTGTTTTCCTTAACAGGTGTAACTGTTACAGTATAGGCCCTGAGGTATTCTGTGATTCAGTGACAAGTGTTGAATCCTTATGCTTGTTTACCTTTGTTTCAGATCTCCCTACCTGCTGTTCCCTTTCTTTCCTTCCCTCGCCTGATCACCCTTTTGAGTCTGTCATTTCTACTCAGACCAAGGGGCTATTGGGAGATGGACCACTTTGAGCATCACACGTTTCTGAGGATTCAAGGCCCTGCCAGTCACAGGCAGTCCTGTGCACATTGGTTCACCAGCAGTACAGGTAAACTCATTACATGACTGTTATTTTCTTCAGAGCAATGGCACTGGCACTGGCCATGGACATTGGCTCATGCAGCATGGCATCAACACATACTTGATCCATTTGTGTAGTAAATATGTTCACCACAGTACAATGTGCCTCATCACTGTCACCGCAGATCTCTTGCCACTTTGCATGCGTCATCTATGGCATAATCGACAAATTCTTTTGCATGACCCACGTAACACAACAGACACATGCTCCAGCCACCCTCCAAACAATGAACAGCAGACAATCAACTACCTGCTATCAGGCAACCCCTAAGCGCACACACGACAGCTTCACATGCTGTGTGTGCAGCTGCTACTGCATACACCGTGCTGCCCCGCCTAACAGACCATGTCCGTACAACCAGGTCATGTGCCTCCTACTGCATACCCGTTCCATCCACCAGCACGCCATTGGACTCTGTTACCTCCTCAACACAACAGCCCCACACACCGCCTTCATTACAGTAACCTGGTTGAACGCATCCTCAGCACACAACTTCAACATTGCCATCACAGACAGATACAAGATCACCCGCAGGGACCGCACCAACAATCCAGGAGGATAAATAGCAATTCATTCAGAAGTACACCCTCAGAGTCATATACAACAACAAGGACACACTCAGCATTGTCAAGCACCTGCACTTCAGGTTTCACACCGACCCCCTGACCACCCTCAGTCTAACACTCATCTACAGAACTCCAGGTCTACAACCACAATTTCGCAAAGCCATCAACAACTACATCAGCACGCAGGCCCTCACCTACACAGACTACATGTGGCAGGGGGACAGCAACTTCTGGCTGGAGGACAACCACACCACCATCCTTCATTGGTACATCAACCTTTGCATCCAGTTCTCCAACAAGCAACACACTGCCCAACACTGCACTAGTGATCCCCAAAAGATGCATTGACCTAAGTCACCACAGACGAGCTATGTGGCACCCTCTCCCAGGACACTCCAACCAATGCCACCGCCACACCCTGCAACCTCACACACTGGATCAGCGACTGATCCAACACTCTTGCCACATTGGCGGACTTTCCTGTGAAGCACTACAACAGTTAAGCCACCTGGGACAAGGCAGACCTACTGGACTCATACAGGTCTAGTCGGACTGTCTTGCAAACCGTGCAAAACAAACAACCATCAGTTACCTTTCAGCCCTGAAACCCACCAAACACAGACATCACCATATCATCAGCACAGACAAGAGGACATCCTTCAGGTAGGGCATTGGCACCGACACACACAACATCAAGGAGGTTATCGTCATCGTGAGTGAACTATCTAACCCCAGCTCTCCATCCAAAAGACATCACAACCTTTGCAAGGTCAAGAGGATCCCTTGCAACATTTTACCACTGCAAGCTTGTTGACGTACACGACAGCCTCGCCACACAGAGGCAGACAGCGCTTTTATCCACAGGGCATACCCCCCTCAGGTTCTGGACTCCCGTCAGCAGCAAAGACACCACCCGGCTCATGTACACCATCCACTCCGGCTCTCCATCAGAACCCTTCCCACACAACATCTCAATCACAGCATACCCCATCCTTGAAGCCCACCTCCGGCACGTCATGAATGTCTCCTTTGAGTATGCCACTTTCCATGGAAGCTGGAGGCATACAGAGACCCAGGCCCTTCTTTAACAGTGGATGGCAGTACCGCAGGATCGCCTGGAACATCACCCTGCTTCCCTACCTGTCAAATGTCCTCAAGAAGACAGTCAACGAGCAACTGACCATCTCCGTCCAATCAAACACCTCCAGGCAACCCGCTCCAGTCCATCTTCCACTGTAATCACTCCACTGCAACAGCCTTCATTACCACCACCAACGACATCTTGGACCCTGCTCAACAATGGTGAGACCACCACCCACACCCCCTCGACCTCTCAACGGCATTCTACACCATGTGCTACCACACTGTCAGATCACACATCTCCAACACTGGGATCCAGAGGAGGGCCCAGGATGAAATCGGCAAGTACCTCACCAGCAAGGCCCAGGGATTCCGCCTCCCCCTTCAGCACGTAGTACACTGGGGTCATCGAACCCATGCCCCAGGGATCATCTCTCAGCGTGACAATCTTCAATGTCTCCATGACCCCCCTCTCCACCATCACATGCGCACAAAACCTCATCATCATGTCCTATGCCATTGACACCCAGCTGCTCCTCACCCTCACCAAAGCCCCAGCAACTCCCAGATCCAACCTTCAAGAAGGCATGAGGTCCATTGACAAATGGATGAACATCAGCCACCTGAGGCTGGACTTGGACAAGACTGAGGTCATAATCTGAGGATTGTCCCATTACGGCTATGACAACTCCTTGTGTCACACCGCCCTGGGCAGCGCACTAGCACACAGTGGCCACGCACACAAGCAGGTGTTCATCGTACACTCCTCGCTCACAATAACCATGCAACTCAACACCATCTCTACCTCATGCTGCAACACCCTCCGCATGCTGCAAATGATCTTCAGATAGATCCACTCCTGGGCAAGACAGACAGTCACCCAAGCCCACGACACCAGCCGGCTCAACTATGGCAACACCCTCTACGCAGGAACAACAGCCAGACTCCAGGAGGACTTGTGCACATCCAGGGTGCATCCGCACACCTCATCCTCAACATCCCCTGCCACAGCCACATGACTGTCCACCTGAGATACTTACAATTGGCTCACTATCAACTGCAGGATCACCTTCAGACTCCTAAGCATGACTCAGGAGGCACTCCACAACCCCAGCTCCAAAGATGAATATGGACGTCTCCCAGCCAACACCCCATTGCCCCAACTCCGTCCAGCCAACCTTGCCCTGGGCCCCATTCGTCACATCCACAGTACAACTGCATGTGAGAGATAGTTCTCCCACCTCACCAAATAGACCTGCTACTCCCTCCCTGGGCACCTCCACATGACCCATGACCTCTATGCCTTCATAAAACTCTTCCAAACCTGTCTGTCCGAGCAGTATATCAAGCAGCTTGAAACCATCATGGGTGAGTAATGCGCTCCATGTATGTATTTGATGATACATTGTGACCTATGTGTGTCCTCGACCATACTCAGATCCCAGTGTATGGATGGCTTGAGTTTGTTCCATACTCTGGCATACTTTGACATATCCCCACAAGTATGTTGTTGACTCATGCTAAATGACTGCAACATCAATTTTACTTGTGATTTTTAGTTTATTCATCTGTCTTGTGCGTGAATCGTGAGTAAGTGATAGGTGCTGTACAAAAATGCCGGGAATCCAAAGTTCACAGAGGGAGATGGGTATGCAACGTTTACAATGACATTTTTACAACGCACTACCATTACAACGCAGGTATTACCATGCATACCATTACAACGCATTGCGCTGGGGGGCGCTCTAGGGTAAGTAATAAGTTTAATTTTCTATCCAACACCTTCCCTAGTGTCCACGGGGACTGGAGTTGGAATAGAAAATTATACTTACCACTATCCAGCACCTCTAAGCGCTATGCGTTGTAACGGTATTTGTTGTAAATACCGCGTTGTAAAGGTATGCGTGGTAAAAGTATGCGTTGTAACGTTATACATCCAGGGAGATGTGATGCCTTGCAGTTTGAATCAACAGAGTCTGGACCACAGTAATTGGCATCATTGTTCAGACTGCAACCAGCAAGTCCATGTGGCAGAGTAGGACAGTCAATGAGGTGATGCTGTTGCACACAAAGTCAAGGTGCGAGACCAGGTGACCTGGGAGATGCGCATGGCCCACTGCCTCTCACTGTCTTTTCCGTGGATGACCCACCTTCCTTGGGGACCCTCATATGCAGGCCTTGATGATGCATGGGATGCTCTGTCGGACGATTCCTCCTCCTCCTCCCTCCCTGTGCCTGTTGGCGGTCTTCGCCTAGAAGTGTCTTGCCTGGTGACAGAGGGAGGGTGCTCCATGTTGTCTGTGATCCGACGGAGTGAATGGCTTATGTCCCTTTGCACCGCCAGGAGCTCAGCCAGTCTTGCCTCCATCCGTCCTTGGTGTTCTTGTTGACTAGCATGTTGCTCGGCCTGCAGGATTTTGATCTCTGTGAGGGTCCCCACTACCTTTGCTGAACTCCCCAGTGTCCCGCCGGTATGCCTCCATGATGTTGCGTAGTTCAGACATACCGGGCCCTACAGCTGGCTGGTCAGGTTCTCGCCTCCACCTGCCGCCACTCGCACCACCCCTGCCCACATGACCCTGGCCTGCCGTTGTGTGCACATCGGGTCGACGGGATCCCTGAGGGATGGCAGTGGTGGTGTTGTCTGCCACCTCCTGGGTGCCCGGCAAACCTTGTCCTCATTGTCAGACTGGCTCAGTTGTTGACTGTGGGCAGGACTCTGAGATGTCTGCTGGGATGTGGCAGGAATGGTGGTGGTGGTTGGCGCAGATGTTCCTAATCCAGGTGCTGCACGGGTTTGGGCACCAGAGGTGCCAGTTTGGCTGGGGTCATCCGTGGAGTGGTGAGAGGCATTGCTGTCGGTGGGATCAGAGTCCTGTGGAGCCTGGGACTGTGATTCATCTCCCCTATTGTTGGGGGTAGATTCCGCATGTTGCCCTGTGGGTGTGAGAGACAGACAATGTTAATGTCATTTAATGCAACATCCATTTTTCATACACATTGTAGTTGGCACTGTTCCACCTGATAGTTGTCTATGCTTTGGATTGTCCTCAATGTTCACTTGTGGATAGGTATGTTGTGGGGTCAGATTGATCTGTGCTCAGGAGTCATTGACATGTGGGAGCATATTTACAATAACTGGCACAGCCCTGCATATCAGCAGGGATTCACCAGTCTTTGTGCACCACAGCTATGCCAGCATGGATGCAACACATTTACAATGCGGAGCACCATGGAGGAAAAACGGCATAGCTGTGTCACGCATCTGTGCCATAGAAGAGGCGCATTGCTGGAGTTGCGTCACCAGCGCAACGCAGCTCCAGCAATGTGGGGCCCTATCTGCATAATGCTGCATTAATCCTTATGCCTGCTTCCAGAATGCGCTGGGTTTTGACGCAGCATGTGCTTAAAAGTGACTGAGTGGAATCTTGTAGATTTCACTCAGCCACTTTTGAGAGGCGTTGCTGCGCCGTGAAATGGGCCTCCCTCGTGGTGTGGCTGTCCCCTCATGGAGCATGCTGCCATGACAGTGGTTGTGAGTTCCTGTCAAAGATATCTGACCTTGTTGTCCTGGTGTTTGTGTTTGACTGGTCACAGGGGGCCTTGTGCTGCCTACACCAGGGCCCAGTGTCAGCTATCTTGTCAGTACTTTCTCACTCCCTGTGCATTGAGCATGGTGCATGGGTGTGTCCTGTGCCATATGGGATGAGGGCAATTGGGCATGGGCATCCACAGAAATGTTTGGTGGGCAAATTTTAAACTTCATCACCATCCCCCTTGTGGAGTGGTGTGGCTCACTGGTTAGAGGTGGCAGACCCGGAAGCAGAGAACGGCCCGGGACCAGGGTTCAATTCCCAGCGCGGCAGGGTCGTGGACCAGGGTCAGCGGACTTGATAATTCTCGCCTCGGTGCCTACTCTAACCAGAGATCACACTCGGCAACTCTGGGCATTAAGCTTGCCTCATCTCTACAACGGCCCCCACAGACGCCGGGGATGCCTGGTTTCACCTTGGAGATACCCAGAAGGGACCATCTCACAGGGAAAGCCAGGACGGGTTCCCCAGCGGTCTTCAGCGCCAGGACGCTTACGGGCAGCAGTGCCCTTTACAAGTCCCACACATTCACATTCACCCTTCTCCCCACTGCCTTGCACCCTTCTCCCCTCTGCCTTGCACCATTCTTTCCCTTCCTCAATCGACCCTTCTTGCCCTCCCCCTTGCACCCTTCTCCCCTCCCCCTTGTACCCTGCTCCACCTCTGCCTTGCACCCTTTTCTACCTTGCACCCTTCTCCCCTCTGCCTTGCACCCTTCTCGCCCTCTGCATTGCACCTTTCTCACCCTCCCCCTTGCACTCTTCTCCCCCTCCCCCTTGTACCCTGCTCCACCTCCACCTTGCACCCTTTTGTACGTGGCACCCTTCTCCCCTCTGCCTTGCACCCTTCTCACCCTCCCCCTTGCACCCTTCTCGCCCTCCCCCTTGTACCCTTCTCCCCTCCCCCCTTGTACCCTGCTCCACCTCCGCCTTGCACCCTTTTCTACCTTGCACCCTTCTCCCATCTGCCTTGCAACCTTCTCCCCTCTGCCTTGTACCCTTCTCCCCTCTGCCTTGCACCCTTCTTGCCCTCCACCTTGCACCCTCCTCCCCTTCCCCCTTGTGCCCTGCTACACCTCTGCCTTGCACCCTTTTCTACCTTGCACCCTTCTCCCCTCTGCCTTGCACCCTTCTCCCTCTCAGCCTTGCACCCTTCTCCCTCTCCGCCTTGCACCCTTCTCCCCATCTACCTTGTACCCTTCTCCATCTTGTACCCTTCTCCCTCTCCGCCTTGCACTCTTATCCCTCTCCGCCTTGCACCCTTCTCTACCTTGCACCCTTCTCCCCTCCGCCTTGGTCCCTACTCACCCTCTGCCTTACACACTTCTCGACCACCCCCTCGCACCCTTCCCATCCAATGGAGGGGGCTGCCATCTGGAACAATGGCACCATTTCAAATGCATGATGGACTAGGGCCGGCCCTGACTGGGCCCACACCAGACGCACTGGCGATCCAGGGGGGCCAAGAGCCCCCCTTCCCACATCCGGCGGACGCCCATGCAATTGGGTCTGATTTGGAGTCCCACAATGCATTTTGTAACACCCACCCTCCCAGCATACCGGACGTCCATTTTTGGGTCTGTGCTTCCTGTAGCATGGGACATAGCATGGCCTTGCTTGCTCAATGGGGCTTACACATGCTAGTGCCATTAACGTTGTTTTTGGATGTAGTTGTGGGCGGTGGGCGCTTGGGGGTTGGTGCGGGCATTTTTTGTACTTGGGGTGTGGATGCCATTACCCCCAAGTTACATGAGTTGTTTGTGTACTCACCAGGCTCTATGACTCCTTCAATTCCATGTACTCCCACCGGTGGTAGCAGGGCCATCACCTTCTCCTCCCAGGGATGGTACTGTACTGGTATGCGGGAACCATCACCTCCAGTGTGCAGGCTCTGTGTGTACTCGTCATCCATTTTCCGCTTTATCATCCTCCGCAGATCGTACCACTTGGCCTGGCACTCCTTCCTTGTGTGTCTGATGGGTGCAACAGCATTCACCCTATTGACTATCCTCTCCCACAGACGTGTTTTCTCAGCTATGCTGGTCCGTCTGACCAATGCGTCAAACAGCTGTGGCTCGACTCTGATTACTTCATCTACAAGGATCTCCTTCTCCTCCTTTGTGAACTTTGGATTCTTCTGTGCGGACATGGTGTGGGGTGACGGTGTGTATGGATGTGGGTGTGTGGGTCTGAATGTGAATGGGGTGTGGGTCTGAATATGAATGGGGGTGTGGGTCTGAATGCGATTGGGGGTATGTGTGAAGGTGGATGTGTGCAGTTGTTGGTGTGTTATCAGTGTGTCTTGCAAATTGGGACTGTTGCAAAGGATCATGGTTTGTGTGTGTGGGCCCTTTTTACTGGTCCATTTGTGGGTGGGACTTAGTTTGAATTTTTGATGGGTGTGTTATAAGGGGTGGTTCTGAGTTAGCTCCTCTGTTTGCCTGTTTGGATCTGGCCAGGACATTAATTTCCATGGTTTGTACACTGGAGACTTGTTTTGTGGTGTTGTGTGAGTCGTTTTCACCCTCCTTGTGCTGTTTTACTATGTCTCCGTGGTTCAGTACGGCTCATTTACTTGTATTTGCATCTGTTTATTTGTGTGTGCAACATCGATGTTCACGCAGTACGAGTCGTTTTCTACCTCCTTGTGCTGTTTTTAGGGGTTCGCATACGCTTCGTTAAGGGGTGGTTCGTCTCGTATTTGATTTTGTGGCTCGCTCAAACGCGATGTTTTTACGGAGTTCGCGAGCGCTTCATTCAGGGGGGTTCGTCTCGTATTTGATTTTGTGGCTCGCTCATACGCGACGTTTTTATGGGGTTCGCGTGCGTTTCGTTCAGTGTGGGTTTGTCTCGTATTTGGTTTAGTAGCTTGCTCATACACGAAGATTTCTGTACAAATCACAGCTCATACGCGACGTTTTCCCATATGAATCGCATTCTGATTCCCCGGTCTGGATCGTACTGGTCGGGTCGTACAGCATGTTTACGATTCGTACAGTTCAATTTCAGGGTCCGTATCGTACGGATTTTCCCTTGATTTTCGTACGGTTCGCAAAGATTCAGACGTATTTTTTACCTACGGATCGTACTACGCAATTCGGACGGATTTGTACGATTCGAATAAGAATCATCGTATGGATTACTTTCCTGAATCGGAATCGACCCCTTAATGTGCAAGCAAACGGCTTAAATGACTGAGCCAAATAGGGCTGGGTGTGCCTGTCTCCGAATGAACAGGGAAACCGCAGGCCACCAACGACATGGGAGTGCTGATAATGTTGGCATGATGAGGATCAACTTCACGTTGCAGCAAAGATGGCCGCAAACCACATTGGCATGATGACGTGGTCAAGGTCAGGCTTCCCTGGCCTTGTTGTCACGCATCGTGCTATCTGTACGTCACTGGATCTCAAGCAGGATTGTCCCACAGATGATATGGACGAACAAGGAAAATTTGAGTAGCAACTTTCTGGCTAAAGTATCCCTCGTCAAAAGTATACATCGAAGGATAGGAAGTCTGGAGGCTTTTTGGTACCCTTTCTCTTAGTATTTTTTTTTTCTGAAGAAATCAAGAAAAAATGAAAAAAAAGGTATCCTAGATGTCGGGGGCTAGTAATCATCATCAACTCGTCGCCAATATGTAAAGGATGATTACAACACAATGAATTTTTCAAAAGGTACTTTTTTATTCTTAAATGCAGCCCATGATGCGGCACAATCCCGACAGCTCAACTCTTTAATGGGACCCAGGCTGGCATTCCGAGTCACAAACATGAAAATAAATGTAAACATAAAAAAGCATTATTGCACGTAAGGCATGCTGAGCGAGTATGCTTAGCACGAGGATAACATTACAAACATTCCCAACACACGTGTACCGCTATTTAATTCATTACATATGCCTCAGTAGCAAACATCTGAGAAAGGTTCGAGAGGTATATAATCCAATATCCTGGCACTCAGTTATAACAATTTAGTTCCTTATTTGTTAAAGAATAAGACTTGTTCTGTGCGTAGATCCTAAACATTCATCCACAAGTAACAATTTTGGTTCTTATAGGTAAGAGGATTTTATTAACACACGTTGGTGAGCACAATCAGAATAATTTATAAATCAGACAAAGGATAATACAAATGTTACTGATGAAAGACTGGCCAGGAGAGGATGGTAAACAAAGTATACAGGACAATTGGTATTTGTATGTCCTCCTCTTCCTGATCCACAAGAAACAACAGCCGACACGTGTTTCGTCACATCATGTGACTTCTTCAAGGCTGCAAAGATAATAATTTATTATATTTAAAATTCTTATAAATACAAGTCATATAAAACTCTGTTTCACAAGTGGACACTTCTGTCCTTGGCTGCAGGAAGATAACAAATAAGAACGGAATGGAAGAGAAAGAGCTCTCAAGAAGAGTCAGAAATGATTACACCCTATATGTGACAAGAACGTTGAGGATACCTATTTGTTTATTTGTGAAAAGAAGTGCAAGTAACCGTCACCCAGATTATAGTTGGAAAAGGGGCTAACCTTCTGAATATGTATAGGACGAGGTTAGGTATCTGTATCTGTGTTCTTCTCGATGATTTCCAAGATTTCAGAATTCATTTAACGGCTGACCTATGTAGTGAATATACGAGAGACACATGGTTTTACTATTTCATTCTACCATTAATATGTCATACTATGATATTCTGAAATTATAACACTCACTTTGTCCAAGTGTTTTTGATGCTCCTATTTACTGTAGTTCATATGTCCGGCCCATAATCTACGTATTATTAGTCTCAAAGACACAAATCCAAAGTGACGCAAAAGTTCTGTGATACAGGGAAATTTGTTGATAGTGAGTATTCCATAATGATAAAACTGATTGAGACTGTATCTTATAGTCTTGTATAGTATATCTATCAAAGCGCGTCAAAAGACCACCGTAAAGTATGGGAAACTTGAGTCAAAGTTCGCAAGTTATATTTACCCTTCTGAGTTCGTTATCCTGAAAAAATAGGGATAGACAATATAATCATGCTGGAAACACATGTCTATAGTGTGACCAATATTGACAATATATTAAAAGTGGCAAAGCCTTACCCTTAAAAAACTCTAATATTTATTTAAATTTGTCCTTGGTTTCTCTTTTCTTTGGTACATAGGATGACGACCTCGAACTCGTTTTTCAGGGTATGGGCGTGTATATTCCTTAGAAACTAATTGCTCTAAGAGAAATACGTGACAATATGTAAATTGCTGATGGTTACGTTTTCCCAAAACCTATTCTATTATTAGCATAGTAAAAAGAAGAACATTTTCGATTGTAGGGCATGGGTAGTGGGCTCTGATAAGCCTATCGTGAAGAAATAAAATAAAAATAAAACAAGTAAAAGTAGAGCGTTCATTTGCGCATTCTCTTTGCCCGTTAGTATATATGTTCTGCTAAATGAGCAGAGCACATCCGCATAAATTTATGACTTGGCTGCCCCAATAAACAGGATATTTTTTGCCTAAATTAATCAAAAAAGAAAGGGTGCTATAGGCATTTGTCGTGTACTTAACCCCCCGGCGATGCAAAACAACTCTACGTGTAACGATCGGAAATTGACCATTCTGTGTCCTACATCTCTGGAGACTATATAAACAAGCAAAATTGTTTAAAAAGGAATCACTAAAACATTCAATTGTTAGTGTTCCCATGGTACCTAACCTCACGTTATCAAGTCGTGGAACAAACAGCCAGGTATTTAACAGCTCAGTTTTTACTAAAACAAACAAAAGTCTAAGCTCCCGGTCAGATTTTACCCTGAAACGGCGATGTGTGGCTTACCGCGTACGTGAACGTCCTCTCTGCAAAGGCTACCAGGTCCGCAAGTTGCCAATTCATACTGATTTGTTTATATGTGTAATTCCCCTGGAACCAACGCCCGGAGAACCGGAAGTAATCTAAGAGTTTCAATGGCCGGATGTCAAAACATCCATAGATAGTTGATCCAACAATCATTGAATAGGGCATCAATCTTGGAAGTACTTTAATGCGGTGTTAAAAATGGTTCTAAATATTTATAGCGTACAGTATGCGCGTTGTTTGAAAAATACACCATTAAAGTGTCGTAGCCCATCATTTGTTCGTCCCATTAATTAAATATGAGTGCCCGTACTATTTATTTATCTGCCGCCATGTTAAACGAGGTGTTATCTAAAAGTCCATGTTCTTAATAATATTGTTCATTTAGCCTATTTATTTGCTTGCTAATAGGGTTAGCAAATTGGGAAATTACAGAAAGACAGGACGTTTTGTTCTAAAGACCGTAGAAAAAAGGTCTCAACCTATTCGTTTTTCAGCCACCATGTTGAAGTAGATGATGTCTAAATATCAGTATTTTTTTCGTAATAATGTATATTGTACCTACTTAGTGTTTACATATAAGAAACACAAGTTTAGATATTGAAAACGGGAACAAACCATATCGGTCTTCGGAAAATGGTCGAAAGTTTACTCCTGTATCTAGATGGTAAAGTTCAGAAATAGAGCAATCATGTGTGAAATGATACAATCGTAGATTCGGTCTTACCGAGCTGCAGATAAAGATCTCTGTAATTGTTCCATAACGGATATCAGGTATAGTGAAACATCAAGAGAGTAAGAGAAGGAGAGGAGAGAGGGATTGGACAAATGATGTATATCATGTCACACATGTACATTTCAGTATCAAGGGCCAGATGTAGGTAAATGTAATTTACCGATTCTTAAATACCGAGTCATACCGAATCGGTATTTCAGAATCGGAAAATGAGATGTAGATAAAAAAATCTGTAAAAATTACCGATTCGGAATCACTCGGTATCTGAATTCGGTATTTACCGAATTGATATATACCGACTCGGTAAAATCTGAATCGGTAAAACCCATATATTCCAACGGGCCCATGGCCCATCGGAATGAATGGGTTTTACTGAATCGGTAAATACCGAATCGGTAAATACCGAGTCGGAAATTTGAAACTGACAAATATGTGAGCCTGTGAACCAATTAGGAACCCCAACCACACCCAATCCCAAAGGTACTGGTGAATCAACCAATCATAATCAAGCACCCCTCCCCAGTACCTGGGACTGGCCACGCCCATGCAGGTGCAGAAACCAACAGTCAGGAGAGCAGGAGGACAGACTGAGGAGCAGGCTTCCCTGAGCTAATCTGTACAGCACCATGGAGAGTCAGGATGCACAGAGGGATGCTGCTGAGCGCAAAAGGAAGATGAAGTTCAGCCCTGAGGAACTGCAGGTGCTTGTTGCTGAGGTCGTCAGACATTACAGCAAGATCTTTGGCAAACAATCACTGCATGTAGCTGAGTCCATCAAGCGCACCACCTGGATCGACATACAAGGCAAGGTAAATGCCATTGGTGTCACCCACCGTGAAATTGACGATTTGAAAAAACGGTGGTATGATCTCCGCATCATCACCAAGAGGAAACTGGCTGCCCACTGCAAGGAATGTGCTGCAACAGGGGGAGGAAGAAACCGAGCCCCACGACTCACCGACATAGAGGAGCTGGTGGAATCCACCCTTGAGCCTGAATCCATCCACAGCATCGGGGACGCTGACAGCTCTGCAAGAGCTGCAAAGAAACAAGGTAAGATGCAAGTACATTGTCATTAACCCATTTAGCTATTCCCCTCACACACTCTGTGTGCCTAAATCATACTCCAGAACAGGTTTTACCTATGTCCTGCAATGCATCATGGGAAATGTAGGCATGGGTAGATTTCTCTGAACAGTCAGCATGCCATGGAGCTAGGGAAGCAACAGGCTACTAGCATAGGCAAATGAGAGACAGGCAAATGTGCTATACTAGTGTGTTTAATCATGAGACACAGGTGAACCACTCCACTGACACAATGTCCATGTCTGTCCACAGGAGAGTCAATGCGCAGCACAGCAAAGGATAGGCAGAAGAGGAGGGAAGAAGCTGGACCCAGCACTTTACACGGAGGGAAGGAGAAAGAGCAGGCAGCCAAGTCACCTGAGGAGCCTACACCACCACAGCCACAGTCCCC
Source organism: Lissotriton helveticus (assembly GCF_964261635.1). Lineage (NCBI taxonomy): Eukaryota > Metazoa > Chordata > Amphibia > Caudata > Salamandridae > Lissotriton > Lissotriton helveticus. The sequence goes on along the minus strand of NC_136072.1, from coordinate 746,992,322 downwards.
TCTGTTATTTGGGAGTTAGGAGACAGGGGCGGCTGCACAGTCCCCCACCCCCACAACACCATCCCCAGTGCTGGAAAGGTCAAGGCGCCTTGATGTGCCCCCTCCCCGCATTTTTGAAACATCAGAGGAGGAGGAGGAGGAGGGTGACATGTCCATCAACTCACAGGATTCAGCCGACGCTGAGCAGCTGCCCACTCCCAGAGCTGTGCGGGCCAGTGTCCGAGGACAAAGGCCACGGGAGGCTGATGATGAGCATGACGATCAGGGGGTCTTCTGCAGACTGGATGCCACCATGGTCAAGGTACAGCACCTGCAGGCAAGAGCAATGGTTGGGGTTCAGAGGCAGGCACGCACAACCAACAACAAGCTTGATGAAATAGGCAAGGGCATTGGAGACATATCCGAGAGCATGCAGTCAATGGCATCTGGCATTTCCGACATCACACAGTGCATGACTGTCCTGTGCGACAAGTTGGACAGGGACCATTTGGAGAGACGCAAGGCTTGTGTCAATGTGCGGCAGCAGATAAAAGCCCTGAACAGATTCGCTACTGCAACCACCATGCTGTGCAGACGGTCAGTGGCGATGCAGGATGCCATTGTGCAGTGCTGCAACAATTTATCAGTGGGAATGGCCAGAGTGACCTCTGCAATGGAGCTCATGCTCGCACAACAGACTGCCACTCGAGGCGACACATGTGTGGGGGAAAGTGAGGAGTCCACCAGCAGGAGTGGCGCAAGCACTCCTGTACAAGAAGTACGTAGGAGCAGGCGTCATGCAACTGAGACAGGCCACACCGAGAACATTGACTCACAGCCACACCAGTCCCACCCTGTGGTCCGTGGCCGCAAACATTGACTATGCCCTCCACCCAAGAAACAGGTCACAGTGGTGTTAACCGTTTCAACACAGTCATGGACATTTATGTATCGTTTAACCAATGTGTGCTATTTTGCACTTGCGTAGTGAAAATTAAACTGCAAATGTCATGAACTCTGCCTGTCTGTGTCTCATTACTCACTCAGAAATATTGCTGTGTGACCTCTGCCCGTCTCAGTCTTCCATCTGTAGCTGCTGCTGCTACTGTACCATGGGGCTCTGCCAGTTCTGTGTCATCATCAATGTCCTCATGATGTGTGATCTCCACCTCTGTGCCTTCGTTTGTGGCGAGATTGTGTAACATTGCACAGGTTGCAAGGATTTTGCAGCACAGGATTGGGGTGTACTGGCGTGCCCCTCCACTCTTGTGGAGGCAGCGAAACCTGCTCTTTCGGAGTCCAAATGTGCGCTCCACAACGTTTCGTGTAGATCTGTGAGCCGCATTGTATCGCCTTTCACTCCTGGTGGATGGGTTGAGGTAGGGGGTGAGAAAAAGGACCGCAGGGCATATGCACGGTCGCCTAGGGGGGAGAAAGAATGACATTAATGTGTTATGTGGCTGCAGGTGGACAGAGTGGTACGTAGGTGCCATCAATGCAGCCTATCACGTGAGGGAAGTGTGCCAGTTGGTAGAAATCAGTCTTGGTTTTTGCAAGTTCCGCTGGTGTATCAGGGAATGAAATGTAATGCTCCATCCTCTGCATCATGGCGTCAAGGAACCTCCTGAAGAAGCGGGACAGGCAGCTCTGGGACACACCACCCACTGCAGCTATCACACTCTGGTAGCTCCCAGAGGCAAGCAGGTGTAAGCTACACAGCACCTGCACATGGGGTGGGATGGCGTGGGCCCTGGGTATTGGGTGCTCCAGGAGTGGGTGCAGGTCCCTGATCAAGTCCTGGATGGTTTGGGGATGTAGCCTGTACCTCTGGAGTATTTCAGGCTCTGTCAGTTGGAACAGTGTTATCCTCTGTCTGTACACTTGTTCCTCCCTTTGCCATTCTCTCTCTTCTGCTGCCTGTAGTCTTTGCCGCCTTGCAATGACGTAGAAAGTCGCCATTATGGTTCCACAGGTGCATTTTGGGACTCTTTTTATGGCCCTCACCTGGTTACCACCTGCATTCAATCCATGGTAAATACCGACTCATAAATACCGAATTTCCGAGAATTCGGTATTTTTGGGCTTTCCTACATCTCCATGGCCATTTTTTACCGTTTCATATTTACCGATTCGGAAAATAAGAATTCGGTAAATATGTAATCTGTATTTTCGGCCTCGGTAAAAATACCGACTCATATTTAACGAGTCGGAATTATACCGACTCATGTTTTCCAAATCGGTAAATAATTTGCTCCTACATCTCATTTCATGGGTACCGGTCGGTAACGGCCGAAATTACCAATTTTCGGCCGTTACCGACCGGTATTGGGCTACCTACATCTGGCCCTAAATCTGTTACAATTTTTCAATATGATCTATACTCACTAAGAGTTAACAATCCTATCACATTTGGAAACATTGGTATTACAGTATTATATCTGTTACAGTGTTTCATTTTGATCTATACTCACTGAGAGTTAACAGATCCTATAACATTTCGAAAACATTGGGGTGCAATTGCATGGCCGTATATCAGGATTATGTCAAAACCATGCATCCAATCAAATTTGCATTACCTCATGTATCCACGTCTCAGCATTACGTGATGTTTACAGTGAGATCATAAAACCGGTCATTGAGAGACTGACATATCAATAAAGAACAGACATTTTTATAAGGCTTTCAGAAACACATGCATCTCTTTATCAAAATTAATTCCCATCTCAACCGCCCTGAGTTTGACGATCCACTGTGTTTCTGTCCGTCTCAGTATCAACACTCTGTCCCCACCCCTGGGTCCGCAGTTAACATGTGCAATACCGTGATATCTAATGCCTCTTAGTTGTTCCAGCGTGTGTGTTTGATTAAAATGTACCGCTAAAGGGTAACTGCCATAGTGGTTACGTATCGCTCTTATATGCTCTTGAATCCTGTCTTTTAGTGAGCGGATGGTACTGCCTATATAGATTAGGCCACAGCAACAGATAATGCAGTATACAACATAGTTAGTGTTGCAATTAATGAACTGCTTGATGTTATGTTTTACTCCCGTATTGTACATAAAATGGTTCGAGAGGTACTAAAAAAGAAAGGGTTAACACTAAAGGAGAATTCTTTTTTTTTGCAAATCAGTGGAGTATCAAGGACACATTGTGGGGCCAATTCCGATCCGGTAAAATTGCCCACGATTCGCTGTACGGAGCGTTTTTCCCGTACGATTCGTACACCTACAACGTCCCCGTACGTACAATGAAGAACGATCCTAACCCAAAGCATATCTACATACGAATCGTACCAAACACCATACGACACAAAAATATATACGATTCATATCCGGGTCACGCTGTATGCGCCATCCATACGTAAACAGCCAGCAGTTTCCGGACCAGCAAATACGATCCTGTTGACGACACTCCGTACGACCCTTCTGCTACGGGAGTTGAAAACAGCCGTAAAAGCAGAGTCCGGCCCGAACCGCACCCCGGGACGCGACAGACACGCCATGAACCCCCTCTGCCGTGTCATCCCAGTCCTGTACGCCTACGACCTGGTGCATAGAAACTGACGACGGCGCATACGGTGAGTACAATGTACCTCAACAACAGAAGTGTTCTTGTACGGTGCGTCACACGCTCGCGTACAGCATCATTGCAGTAGTGATAAGAGCCGCACAGACGTCATTAATGTTGGGGTACGGTGTGTCACACACTCGCGCGCAGCATCATTGCTTTAGTGATAAGAGCCGCACAGATGTCATTAATGTTGGGGTACGATGCGTCACACACTCGCGTGCAGCATCATTGCTTTAGTGATAAGAGCCGCACAGACGTCAATATTGTTGGGGTACGGTGCGTAACATCTGAGTTTGTGGTGGATATGACTCCCAGCAGTACCCAGACATAAGAGGGGTGGGTGTAGAGGTCTCCCAGCAGTGCCCATACATAGGAGGGGTGGGTGTAGAGGACTCCCAGCAGTGCCCAGACATTGGAGGGGTGGGTGTAGAGGACTCCCAGAAGTGCCCAGACATAGGAGGGGTGGGTGGATATGACTCCCAGCAGTTCCCAGACATAGGAAGGGTGGGTGGATATGACTCCCAGCAGTGCCCAGACATAAGAAGGGTGGTAGCAGAGGACTCCCAGCAGTGCCCAGACATAGGAGGGGTGGGTGGATATGACTCCCAGCTGTGCCCAGACATAAGAGGGGTGGGTGCAGAGGACTCCCAGCAGTGCCCAGACATAAGAGGGGTAGGTGCACAGGACTCCCAGCAGTGCCCAGATATAGGAGGGGTGGGTACAGAGGACTCGCAGCAGTGCCCAGACATAGGGCGGTGTGGTTGCAGATGACTCCCAGGGGTGTCTAGACATAAGAGGGGTGGGTGGATTTGACTCCCAGCAGTGCCCAGACATAGCAGGGGTGGGTGTAGAGGACTCCCAGCAGTGCTCAGACATTAGAGGGGTGGGTGCAGAGGACTCCCAGCAGTGCCCAGACATAAGAGGGGTGGGTGCACAGGACTCCCTGCAGTGCCCAGACATAAGAGGGGTGGGTGCACTAGACTCCCAGCAGTGCCCAGACATAAGAGGGGTGGGTGGATATGACTCCCAGCAGTGCCCAGACATAGGAGGAGTGGGTAGATATGACTCCCAGAAGTGTCCAGACATAAGAGGGGTGGGTGAATATGACTCCCAGCAGTGCCCAGACATAAGAGGGGTGGGTGGATATGACTCCCAGCAGTGCCCAGACATAGGAGGGGTTGGTGGATATGACTCCCAGCAGTGCCCAGACATAGGAGGGATGGGTGGATATGACTCCCAGCAATGCCCAGACATAGGAGGGGTGGGTGGATATGACTCCCAGCAGTGTCCAGACATAAGAGGGGTGGGTGCAGAGCACTCCCAGTAGCGCCCAAACATAGGAGGGGTGGGTGGATATGACTCCCAGCAGTGTCCAGACATAAGAGGGGTGGGTGGATATGACTCCCAGCAGTGCCCAGACATAGGAGGGGTGGGTGTAGAAGACTCCCGGCAGTGCCCAGACATAAGAGGGGTGGGTGCAGAGGACTCCCTGCAGTGCCCAGACATAAGAGGGGTGGGTGCACAGGACTCCCAGCAGTGCCCAGACATAAGAGGGGTGGGTGGATTTGACTCCCAGCAGTGCCCAGGCATAGGAAGGTTGGGTGGATATGACTCCCAGCAGTGCCCAGACATAGGAGGGGTGGGTGTAGAGGACTCCCAGCAGTGCCCAGACATAAGAGGGGTGGGTGTAGATGACTCCCAGAAGGGCACAGTTATAGGGGGGCATTGTCATCATCATACCACAACCACATTGGGGTATGTTTATGACCCTAACCTGTGAGAGTCTTGATAGAGCCATTGCAACACATCACTTACAGCAGTGTCACACAACACGGATGACGGATTTCTGTCACACACAGCGTGACACACCACATGTGGGTGTGATGTCAGATCCCACATGCATATCCACCCATGGAGGTTGCAGGCAACCTACACACCCTACCATCATGACACAATAGTGTATAGTCATGTAACAGCCGCCCAACAAACAAAGACAGCAAAAGGTAACACACACTGTCATGTACATCCCTGGGCTGATATGGATGTCTAGGTGCTGGTCAGACCACCAACATGTACTTGCTCATGGAATGAATACGGTTGAAAGACCTTAGATACAATGCACAACATTGTGATTCATGTGCACAACCATTACAAACATTAGGGTAAGGCTGTGATTATACATCTGCATATTGGGAAAAAGTGTGAATGTGTCCCTGAATGCATTTCTACATACTCTAAATACAAGTACAGCGAGTAGCATGGATGGCACACAATCATGATCAGTAGTCATCTCTGAGCAGGCATGGCCATTGTCGAAGGAACGTTCAACAACATAGGGAATATGCACACATGTCAGCACAACCATTGTGCAACTGTCTGTAGTGAACTTCTCATTGTATAACTGAGGAATGGACACTAAGCATGGGCGGATTTTGCGGATCCACGATTCGCGGATTCAGCGGATTCACGGATCGTGGATCCGCAAAATCCGCGGATTCAGCGGATTTGCGGATTTGGGGGCGGGGCTTCCTCGAGCGTGTGGGCGGGGCCAAACGGACGGGGCTTCCACGCGAGCGCACATGCCTCTTGTGTGTCTAAAAGGTCAGAGACCGATCAGAGCAGCAGATTAAGAGACAGAAGCCCCTGGTCACAGGAACAGCACGGGGGTTGCGCTCGTAAAAGTCAAAGATGCCCAGCCTCCCAACGCTCACGTTTTTTTTTGGGCTGCTGAATGAGTCACTGCATTTGCGCTTCAACTAGTTCCAGCGACCAAGTGTGTGTCACTATGCAATCGCGCCGAAGTGCGCAGGGGTCCCTTGAGTGAAATGTCCATCATAGTGGGTAAATGGCGGGAAGACGGTGCACACCTCGAGTGTGTGGGCGGGGCCAAACGGACGGGGCGTCCATGCGAGCATGCCTCTTGTGTGTATAAAAGGTCAGAGACCGATCAGAGCAGCAGATTAATTTTTGGGCTGATGAATGAGTCACTGAATTTAAGCTTCAACTAGGGCACATGCTTTATTGATATTTGCAAGTGTTTCCTGTTGAGGTTTATTTTTTTGTGCCAGGACCGTCGTGCCCGAATGAACCCTGCCCTTCATATTTATTCAAGAAGACACCACTGTTGAAATAATTTACGATGGCGCCGGCAAGCTGCCAGCGCCATCCTGCAAAAGTTACTTAATTAGCTTCAACAGGAAGCTCCAACTGCTAAAATAAAGCAGGCGCTCGAGCCCCTGCTGTATCTTATCTGTTAGAGCTTCCTGTTGAAGCTAATTAAGTAACTATTGCAGGATGGCGCTGGCAGCTTGCCGGCGCCATCGTTAATTAGGCGCGCTTGAACTTTTGACCGCAAAATCCGCTCCGATCGCGGATTGCGGATTTTCGGCAAATCCGCGAGAGTTCGCGGATCGCGGATTTGCCGAAAATCCGCAAAATCCGCGATCGGAGCGGATTTTGCGCTCATGCTTAATGGACACTCCTTGGGACAATGTCTGTAGGCAAACTGAACACACACAACCAAAGATTAATTGCTGCAACTTTCTGATGGCACATAGATACTATGGTCCACCTCATTAACATCATAAAATATACATATTTCACAATCTGAAAACATTACCATGCCATCAACTGCTAGGCACACAGCACGTACCTGAAATGCAATAGTTTTGAATGAAAAATAAAATGCTTTATTCAGCTCCAAAGTAAAAGTAATGTAAAAATTAGTCCTGTCTCAAACAAGGCCAATGGCCAGTCCATTTTCAAGTCTGTTTGGGGGACGTTGTGGAGGTTGTCAACCCCAAATTTGCATGCACATTCTGGAGCTAAAGGCAGGTTGACCCGCGGGGGCATCATCTGGGTCAGGGCCTGGCACCCCAGGGACAGTTGAGGGAAGGGTAGGTGTTGTGGGTGTGGGGGGGGGGAATCCTCCTCAGTGACTTGTGCAGCGCCAAAGGTAGAAATTAATTCAGTGCTGCACACTGCTGCCAGTTCCGCCAGACCACCACTTGCACCCGGGGACACAATGGGAGTGGAGATAGAGGGCTGTGAGTCAGGCGTACTGTCTCTGTGGCTGCGTGTCTGCCGTATGACCCCTGGCCTTGTGGGTGTGCCTGCAACCCTCTGAGATTGTGTGCCAGGAGATCTGCACTTACACTTAGGTGGTGGTGGTGTGCTGGTTGTGGGTGTTGGCATGTGTGATCTTGTGCGTCGGCGTGTGCTTGGGACAGGTATGGGAGAGGGGGGTGTGGATGGATCAGAAGGAGTGGGGACTGACCGCTCAGGAGTGAAACTGCTGCCCTCAGTGAGAAGTCCATGGATGCTAGCATCCGACGTTGGTCAGACATCGCAGCTGACATGCCCTCCATGATTGACAACAAGTGTGTCAGAATAGCAGTGTGGCCATGGGGGACAGTCAGCATTGATGTCTGACCAACATGAATCTGCCGGAGTAGGTCCACAGACTCGGCACTGAGGGCAGCAGGGGAGACAGGGGCAGGGGCTGCTGTGCCAGGGACGAAGGAGACAATGGGGGCAGCACGGACAGAAGGGACCGGAGCAACTGGGAGGGTGGAGATGGGTCTGGAGGATGTGGGGCAGACACAGTGATGGTAGATGCTGTTGCCGCGTACTCCCTCTCCTCCTGGGAGTCAGAAGCCGGGCCGTCCGGATGGTAAGAAGTGTCCCATTGCAAAAGTCCAGCCGTCTGACTCCCCTCACCGTCCGTGCCACTAGCTCCCTCCAACTCCACTGTGCTGGTGGCACTGCAGCTGGGTCCCTCTTCCTGGTCCGTGCTGATGTCTCCTCCTGTGTCAGTTGATGATGCTGTGGGCAAGGAGAAGAAATAAAAATGCACCAGTCACCTGTACACATCCGACACATGAGCACAAATTCAGTAGGTCACACTGCAAATCATGACAGGCATCATGAGTAATAGCCAGATAGCTCAGCACAGAAATGATACTAGTACTGCCCAGTTGGTATAGACAATTCTACTTGGACACAAGGATCCAAAGAACAGACCAGGCCACAACTTAAATGAGAGTCACACTGAGCAGAGCAGCTTCTGTTTGTTTACAGGAGAGCAGATCTATACAATGAAGTGATGCCACCTCAAGTTCACAAAGAAATAAACAGTTGTGTTGCCCCTCAGGGCAAACTAACACACCTCACTCACCAAGGTGGCACCACACTCTGCGCCCTGTAAGTACATTTTGGTGAAAACTAATGTCACAAATTGTTGGCATCTTGGGACTCACCATACTTCACACATTCAACATGCATTGCACAAGTAAATTTGCCATCTTGTGAACATAACACGTAGGTGCCTGCATGAAGGATCTCTCACAAGGAAACGCACACCAAAAACATAGACACATTCATTGAAACAGCTGACACACTTTTCAATGAAACAGTCACAAACAAATGGCGTGGACCATGTACCATATACATGCTACAACGGAGGTCTTGATGGCTTGACACGCATTAGTCTGTGCAATTGACAACAAAGGACTCTCAAGCACTCCAGAACACTGTGTGGACATGTCTATGGAGATCAAGGCACTCCATTAATCACAAACACGGGCCTCCTCCAAAAGCTGCCTGCTAATTCAAAACATTGCAAATTTTGTTTGTTGTGCACTACCTTGTGAAACAACTATAACACAGACACATAAGTGTTACCTACACAATTTGCCATATGAACACATTCAAAACATGAACAACTCTTAACAAGTGTTGGGAGTGCCAAGGTACATACCCCAATGTGAGACAACTTCAAATGTGTCAGTCCACACAGGGGCATCTATCACCAGATCATACAGTTGCTAGCACATAAGACCCACTGGATGTCATGTGAAGTGGCCCACATGTCCTGAATCAGGACAATACGTAAGCTAATGTGCCTGCAATTGTGTAGTCCAAAACCATTGCTGCATCGTGGACACACCCTTATCCACATGCTAAATGTCAACACCGTAGTGTGCACACCAAGACAAAACAGCGTTGCACCAGAAATACATACATGTGGCTAAAAATATTGAGGCACAATCATCTCTGGAAGCAAATGACATAGTCTGTAAAGCCCCTAATGAGAGCACAGTTCACCATCACAGGGGAAGTGCCTAGATAAAAAATCCTATAGTAACAGAATAGGGCAACCCAATATTCCCACGGAACTGGGTATAATCAATAGCATAAACAAAAGTTCCTGAAGGAATTATTTTAAATTATTTATCGACCTGTAGAGATGTCATAGAAATGAACATAATTCAATAAACAACCGGAGATTGTATTTATATGATCAGTGAATTTATATAATGACATAAGATATATACACAAATATATCTTATTCAATCAGCATAGGTAAACATCCATATGACAGTTCATGATTGGCAACATAAACAAAAGACTGCTACTTAAATTCTTCGTATGATCAGTAATGATTGACACTTTTGCAAGTTATATGGACAATATATACAATTTATGCCATATATACATTATTTACCAACTATATATATTTATACAATACATAGTCTGATGGTGTTCGCAAAATAGTGTCAATTCGTTGACGTTTCGGTCTCACACTTCACAATTAAACGAGACCATCATCAGGACAAACGTTGCACCATGAATCTACAGTAAAACAACATATTATAAAATCAGTAATCTCCTTATTGTGTGCTATGTACCGTCTGCCCCACCGAATATGGTGCCAAAAAAGTGAAAAACTAAGTGGACTATATACAGTGTCTATATACATATCTACAACTATACACTTAGACTACAGCCACTCACGATCTATTCCAAGTGGTCGGGGAGAGTGCAATTGACCTATATCTTTACCAAGTGAACACATCTAATGACAATGTTTGTCTAATATGGGAGGGCACTACCATACAATTGCAGGAGTTCCATGAGTGGCTCAATAGACAAGAATGTAATCTTCAGTCCACCATGGAACATGACAAAGAATGTATCAACTTTTTAGATTTGAAAATTTGGTACAATGAGGGGCGTCTAGCTACCAGTCTATACACAAAAACCACAGCACGTAACACATTACTGAAATATACAAGTCACCAACCACGGAACCTACGGGACAACCTCCATTTTGGCCAGTTTTTACGTCTACGATGAAACTATTTCAAAGAGGCAAAAATCTTACAAACAAAACTTTCAATGAGGAATTACCCGTATCGTCTGGTTAAACGTTCAATGAAACGTGCCTGGTACTATGACAGGCAAGCTCTACTGGAACCAAAAAAGATAAAAAGTGTGGTTGATAACCCGATTACATGTGTCACCACATTCGGGACTGAATCCAACTTAATTAAGAAGATAGTGACAAAGAACTGGCACTTGATACATAAAATTGAACCACAACTCCCAATTCCTCGATTTGCTTTTAAAAGAGCACGCAACCTGAGGGATTACTTGGTAAAGGCTTACAAAGAACCAGTTACAAATTCAATCCAGTGTATGTGGGGAATGCCGCCAGTGATGGGCCACTATCCTTGTGGTTCCTGTGGTGCTTCTGAGACTACACTAACTATAAAAAACTGCTGTATTAATGGGAAGAATTGGACACTAAGACAACATACCAACTGTTTGACTAGAAATGTCATCTACTGCATAGAATGTCCGTGCTCTCTTTATTACATAGGTAAAACCACTCAAGAAATTAAAAAGCGCATCATGCAACACCAGTCCAGGATACGTTGTAAGGTTGAAACAGCACCATTAGTTGAGCATTACTTAGCAAAACAACATTCTCCTCACGATATGAAGTGGTTTGTCCTGGAGGCAGGTAAAAACTCTAAAAGAAGGTGTGATGTGAACCGTCTGTTAACTCAAAAAGAGAACTGATGGATATGGTCAGCCAAAACTGTGGAAAGAGGACTTAACTCCTTTGTGGAATGGCAGGCATTACCAACCTTGAGATAGACTTTGGTTTCTACGTTCTGATTTTTGTCTGTGTTGGGCAATCTCGTTTAATCTGTGACTAATTAAGTTTCAGATATTGTTATCTGGGTTGACCACTCTGACCTAAATATATAGATACATCTTTAGATATACTTTCGTTGTTGGCACAATACTGTTATCCCTGGTTCTTAATTTCGAACTGATCGGGATTACAATCTGCCGTATTGACAGAACAGTAATGTGCCTGACCTGTATCATAAATGCATTAGATAGTCAGGCAACTTTTGTAAGACATAAAACATGGCCGCCACGTTGCACGTAACATCACGTGATTGCCGTGGTAGTAGTCATAGAGTTCCAGGAAGACGCCATTCGGCACTCGACTTGTACAGCGAGCGGTGGATTTTGGTGGTGTTTAATTCCCAAACAAGTAAGTGACGCTGGCTTTCTTGGTAGGCGTGTAGGGGCTATGAGAGTTCAGACTTTTAATGTTACTGATTAGGCTTATGTGTTGAATAGGTATTAAGGGATACCTGTTGTTGTTGTTTCAACGATACATAGATCCCGTGTAGGCATTCTAAACATGCCAGAAGATTACGAATCATAGTGTGGACCTGCCTCTCCCTAATACAAGATTCAGGAGGTAAGCGCTAGGTTCCGTTGGAGCATGTGAGCTCTAGTTTGTCTCAGTTTGGTACGGGTGACTGGTCATAACGTAACAGGTATTTTGGTTTATTTATTTTTGTATAGGACAGGACTATTGTGACTCTTCCCCTATGAGTATTGTTGTAAAACGAGAAGTTTTATTTTATTAGATGTGTTCACTTGGTAAAGATATAGGTGAATTGCACTCTCCCCGACCACTTGGAATAGATCGTGAGTGGCTGTAGTCTAAGTGTATAGTTGTAGATATGTATATAGACACTGTATATAGTCCACTTAGTTTTTCACTTTTTTGGCACCATATTCGGTGGGGGCAGACCGTACATTGCGCACAATAAGGAGATTACTGATTTTATAATATGTTGTTTTACTGTAGATTCATGGTGCAACGTTTGTCCTGATGATGGTCTCGTTTAATTGTGAAGTGTGAGACTGAAACGTCGACGAATTGACACTATTTTGCGAACACCATCAGACTATGTATTGTATAAATGTATATAGTTGGTAAATAATGTATATATGGCATAAATTGTATATATTGTCCAAATAACTTGCAAAAGTGTCAATCATTACTGCTCATACGAAGAATTTAAGTAGCAGTCTTTTGTTTATGTTGCCAATCATGCACTATGGATGTTTACCTATGCTGATTGAATAGGATATATTTGTGTATATATCTTATGTCATTATATAAATTCACTGATCATATAAATACAATCTCCGGTTGTTTATTGAATTATGTTCATTTCTATGACATCTCTACAAGTCGATAAATAATTTGAAATAATTCCTTCAGGAACTTTTGTTTATGCTATAGATAAAAATTCCAACACACAATTTACATCCACAGGTCCAACCTGCCAAGGGCCAAACAGGCAGGCCCATTACACCACTCCAGCACAACACCCACATCACTCAGTCAATGTGATTAATACAGCCCAAGAAGTGAGAACTCAGAATCAGGGTAACATAAACAGTGCAGCAACTTCACAAAAGTACACCAAGGTCACCTCGTGGGGCTGGCAATACATATAAGTCACATATAAACAACAACAGATTGTTCTGAATAGGCACACAGGCACTGGACAGTTTGAGCATGCCCAAACCAAATCGTGTATCCATGGCCAGTGTGCACATGTAGCAGACACATGATAAATACAAACTATGCAAGGCACCAATCCCACATACGCTGACCCATCCTGAACACACATAGAATAGGCACAGTGTTGGATGACACACATGATTTGGATACCAGGGTGTCTCAGGGGACTGTAGTGGGCACACAGATCCATGGGTCTAGAAATTGCCGACTGCCTCAGGATTACCCGTCATGACAATGTGCATATCTCACAAATGATGTCTGAGAATGCAACATGGGTCATACATGCTGCAAGTGTGTGCATTTTAAACCGCACACTCCTATGTTGAGACTCATCATCAGTGCAAACACATGTGAAGGCCAAACACAGTGCACAGGTCATGGCACAAGCAAGGTACCAACACATGCCACAGACGTCCCTCACACATGATGCGCTAATCAATGTGCAGTCTAATTACCTTGCACCTTACAGGAACATGTGAAAATGTGAAAACACACACACCAGGGGACACCTGTAGACGAGGGTAAGGGATGAAAAAGAGCACCAGCTGAATATGGCAAATTGAAAATACAATGCACAAATTGCCTGTCTGACCAGACACCCCAACTGTGGGAGTGATCCCAGGATTTAGAGCACCTCAAGTAGCAGCCGACACACAACACTACAAACAGACATATACCTACCCCCTCCTTGCTGCTGTCCCTCCTGCAACTGCCTATGGAGGTCTGGAAAGGCAACTGCCAGGACCCGGAGCATCTGGGGGGTGAGGTGGAGGCTTCCACCATGCCGGCGTGGGCCCTCCATCTTCAGCTGGACCCGAGCGATATGCCGGGTCCCGCACCGGAAGTCTTGCCACCTCTTCCTGATGTTCCTCAGCCGCCGGCGATGGCCCCCCACACTCCTGACAGCCCTGACGATCTCCATCCATATCTCTCCCTTCTTATAGGCAGATATCTGTCAGGAAGACCAAGTGAAACAACATTAGTACACCTGTTCCATGTCCCAGAGACACACACTTGCACAGCATTGATAATGTGAATAGGGCATAGGATGCTGACAGGACTTGTATTATTGTCCATGTGAATTAGGCATATGGGCAAACCCCAACACACCACGTGCCTTTGAAAGGCAACATGTGACATAAGCGGTGCAACACACTCACTGATCATGGCACACACTGTACAACACTTGACAACCTGTCACATATCCTAATCCACTCAAGAACCCTCAGCATACCAGACAGACACACCCTGGCACAGATCACTCGCCTGTCAGTGTCAACAGTGCATAAAACCTTCATTTTGCACACGTCCCACTTGACAAAGAGGTGCACAGGTGTTGTGCTAACTGTGCAAGTCAGGCACACAACATAGCATGCTTGTCATATCAGATGGCTACAGCTGCTGCATACGCCATGCAGTTGTGGTGCAAAACATCACATACACACTCAGCCAGGTGACAAGGAACACTCACACTCTTCAATGTCCATGAGTTCAAACACAGCATTTGTACAACATCATGACAGGTCCCCAAAAAACATAAACATCAGTGAGTACATTCAGCTTTCACTCTGGGGTGAACACTATTACAGCTCAGTAAATTATGGCTAAAAAACCTGCAAGGTGTGGCACAGTAGAATGTGTAAATCAGTATGCATTGAATGTCACGGTTAGCATAATGCAAGTAAGGAGGAAACACACTTTAACTACAACATGCTCTGCATGGGAGACAGTACAATGTACACACATTGCATGTCTGTTCCACAAATACACAATGGCCGTACTAACACTCACACAACAGGTGCACAGTCAAAGCAAGTGCAGTCATCACTCACCTGCTCCCCTGGTCTCCAATACAGCTTGCTGTAGTTTGGTAGAAGGGCATCCAGCAGTCAGGGCCTGGTTCTCCTCCTCACTGAATGCAGGTGCCCTCTCCATGGCCAGCAAATTCAGAGTCCAGGGAATGCAGAGACAGCAGCAGTGTGGTCCACTCCAATGTTGTGCAGGCAAGTGCTCTCTCACAGACATATGCAGCCTTAAATCTGTGCTGCTGAGGGGCTTTCTGTTTCTGGAGTACAGTGTGATAGGCCAGAATACTTTGCATCCTATGTTTCATCCAATCCCTTCAAACATAAGGCCGTGACTCACATTTGCATGGTTTAAAATTTGTGTTTCAGCTCCAAATACTAATTGCAACATTGTATATTTCTGCCCAACTGACTTTTGCAGGACACCTGTAGAACACACTCAAATCTCAGTATCCATGACAACCAGGCTGCATTCAGAGCCCATTATTTGCCCCACAGGTGTACCCTAGCTAGTTTCTGAGATCAACACACGTCTACGGTGCTTTCAACGTTGTGTATGGCACCATTGTAGTAGTGAAATGAGGCGCACACATGCACGTTATGTCGGGGTACGGTTCGCTCGCGTATGGCACCATTGTAGTAGTGAAACGAGGTGCACACACGCATGTTATGTCGGGGTACGGTTCGCTCGCGTATGGCACGATGACAATAGGGAAACGAGGCGCACACACGCACGTTATGTCGGGGTACAGTTCGCTCGCATATGGCGCGATGACAATAGTGAAATGAGGCGCACAAACGCACGTCATGTCGGGGTACGATTCGCTCGCGTATGGCACGATAACAATAGTGAAATGAGGCGCACAAACGCACGCCATGTCGGGGTACTGTATGTTACACCCGCTGTAGTGAAGGCAGGGGTACGGTGCGTTGCACACGCTCACGTACTGCAACATTACAATAGTGATATGAGGCGCACACATGGTACGAATGTTTGGGTATGGTTCAAACCAGGATGTATATCAGGTTCTTGTCATTGCATACTTACATGAGCAGTGCCTAGGTGTAGCAGGCTGTGACATAGCACAGGGCACCTGACCCTTTCCTCAATCAATTGCGACGACCTGTTGATACCTGTCATGAGTGATGGGGCAGTAAGTGTAACACATCACCTTAATACTTGTCCCCTATGTATCATTATGCGAATTTACTCATGCACATCAACACTGGGATGGCACAGTCATCGCTACGGGCAGCTGTCTCATTATGCCAGTGACCGGGGCACCCTCTCATTTTACATTTTGACGCTCAGCATGACACTATCTGACAATGTCATGTGTGTGTCATGGTAAGAGTTGCAATAGCTGTTTGTGTTGCGTTAACTGCATATGCTGTTGGTGCATCTCTCATGCGTCTGTGTTGTGATTGACATGGTTGTCCATGTACGCACACCATGCCACATGTGCTTTTCAAAAGATTTTGTGTCTGATGGCATCATACATCATTTATCCCCAGGCATACATGTCTGCATCGTGACAATGGCTGTGGTCTTGCATTCACACATGCACACCTCATTTGCAATTTGTCCGATATGAAATGTTGGAGTGCCAGCAAGCTGCCATATGTGTCCTGGATGTCTTGCACTCGCTAGACCCCATAGTGACTTGATGTGAAGTTGCAGTGTTGCATGTGCTATGTACATTGGTATAGTTGTTGGCTGGCAGTTGTGCTCAATTCTTACCAAATATGTCCTGCAGGGCACCGCCTCTACCAAGGCCTTTTCCTGACTTGGAGGCCATGAGGGAACGTGTTTGCATCCGACGTTACCGATTCACTCGAGAGTTGATTCAGAGCTTGACGGTCAGGCTGGAACCACATCTCCAACCGCAACACAGGTATCCGACTGTACTGACACCCAAGCTAAAGGTGATGGTAGCACTACATTTCTTTGCTACAGGTACGTTTCAATTTACCATAGCTGATGTTGGGGGAATGTCCCAAACCATGATCAGCCATGTTCTACGTGATGTGTTAGCTGCTATGTTGCAGCACATTGATGAGTTCATAAAGTTTCCAACTGCACAAGAGTTGACAGATGTCAAGGGTGACTTCTATGCCCTGGGAGGGATGCCACATGTCATTGGGTCCATTGATGGAACACATGTGGCTTTGGTGCTACCACAGGCTTAGGAGCAGGCCTTCCGCAACAGGAAACATTACCAATCAATAAATGCCCTGGTTGTGTGTCTTGCTAACATGCTGATTTCCCATGTTTGTGTACGTTTTCCAGGATCGTGCCATGATGCATTCATCATGAGACGTAGCAGGGTACCACTGATGATGCTGCAGCTGCACAACGAGCGGGCATGTCTTGTTGGTGGCTAAACTCTGTTTGTACTGTATGTCTCATTTATGTTTTATGTATGACGGCATCTCATTACACACTTTTTTGCATGATGTTTACTTGTAGGAGACGCGGGATATCCCAACATGCCGTGGCTTATGACACCGCTCCGCAATTCTGGAACAGCTGCAGACCAGCGGTACAATAATGCACACAGGCAGACCAGGCGAGTGATAGAGCGGACTTTTGGACTCCTGAAGAGTCGATTCCGGTGCCTTGATAAGAGCGGTGGATCCCTCCCATACGCCCGACAAAAGGTGTGTAACATCTTCATCGTGTACTGTATGCTGCACAACATGGCAATTGAGGAGGCTGTGCCACTCATCCTGGATCCTGACGAGCTGGAACATCCACCCGTTGAGGGTGCTGGCCTTGGCCACGATGAAAGTGATGAGGAGGAGGAGGATGATATCCGGAGTCAGCTCATACGCAACTTCTTCTCTTAATGGTGAGTCACTGTGAATTTTTGTGCAAGCTTGTAGCATAGAGTGGCATGTGTTGCAAACTGTGTGTCCAGCCGACTGTATGGAAAGTCACTTTGATGTATGTTGTGATGTGTCACACAAGTGCTAATGTTCTGCCAGATACATATGCACAATGAGTGATCGTGAAATGTACATGTGTACTACATTGTTGTGTATTTTACATGACCATGCCTGTAGGATATTGATTCTCAATGTAAAGCCTGTGTGCCTGTTATTTGCAGGTTGCTCTGCCTGTTGTCTGTTCATGTCATCATAGTCCTCCTGCTATTCCCCATGATGATTGCAATGTGTGCCGAATCAGCGTGCCATGCACAGACATGTGGAAATGTCAGTTCTGGTAAGAAATCCAAACAGGCTGTATTGGGTTGGTATGGTTTTCGAATGTGTGTGAACTATTTCTGTGCATGTTGTTGAACCATACCTACATGTCCCATTCCCATTGATCAAATTGCAGGTTGCACCACTCCAATAACAGAACAGTCACCCTTCTTGACAGTCATCTGTTGTGGACTTTTGACTCTGGTGAATGCATCAATGTGTGTATACCTTGCCCCAGACACATTGTGGCTGATACCGGTTGACATAGCGTGGGTCATCTCAACAACAGGCTCTGTGTGGAATTGCAGGCTCACTGTGTGCAGCAGGATGTGTCTGGCTCATCCCCTTTATTCTGTGTGCCAGTAAAGTTTGATCTGCAAACAACGATGTTGTGAAGTTGTGGGACAGTGTATGTCCCACATGGTCTGTCAACTGTCGTGTGAGTCTGTTCGTAGGGATGCATTGCCCCTTGTGCCTGTATGTCATGTCACAGTCATGTCGCTACCCCTGGGCCGGTGGAGAACACTGCTTTGCAAGCCTTCTCTGTAAGTTGATGTTAACTTTCTATTCCCATAATGGCAGGTATGTAGCACTGATGATGTCACAACGTTGTGCTGTGGCTAATGTTTACCCTTCCGTGGCTCCAGTCGGGTGACGTCAATCCCAGGATTCTTTTGTGCTGTGCTGCATATCCTGGTCACGGAAGGGGCGGTTTCTTGGATTTGTTAATCATTTCTCTCTTTGTAGTTTGTTGCGACCTGCTTGTCATGTTAGGCATCGTAAGGCACAGTTGGACGAGCCTATTACAGGCTCTTGCGGGGCTACCTTGTGTTTAGATAATTCCCTTCCCCGTTGGTTGAGCTTCTTAGGGCTCTAGCGGGTGATGTGTCATTTGCCTTCATGACCGTCACTGATTCCCCGGGATGACTACAGATTGTGGGCTTTGTGTGAGTAGCACTACCACACATTATATTCACTGTAAGTTTGAGCCTCATTCATACACTGTGAATCAATAGATGAGCCCATGGATCTTATTGCATTGATGCTGTCCTGGTGAGCGTTACACCCCTTTCATTTAGGTGACAAACTCTGCTATCTTTTATGTGTCCGTGTTCAATGTTCTGATCTTGTATCATTTCGAAATATGTGATCCCAATTAGGATACAGTGGCTGTGATCATACTTCACATGTGTAAATGTTACAGTATAGGTCCTGAGGTATTCTGTTAATCTGTGACAAGAAGTGTGGAATGCTTATGCTTCTTTAGCTTTGTTTCAGATCTCACTCCCTGCTGTTCCCATCCTCCCCTTCCCTCTATCCCTTTTGTGTCTGTCATTTAGACCAAGGGGCTATTGGGAGATGGACCCCTTTCAGGATCCCACAACTCTGAGGGCCAAAGGATACCGACAGTCCCTGGCAGTCATGTGGCTATTGGTTTAACAGCATTACAGGTAACATCATTGCATGTCTGTTATCTTCATCAGAGCAATGCCACTGACCATGTACATTGTGTAAAGCAGCATGGCCTCATAGCAAACGTGATGTTTTTGTGTAGTGAATGTGTTACCCACAGTACGTTGTGCATCATTACTGTCACTGCAGATCTTCAGCCAGTTTCTATGCGTCCTCTATGTTTTTATTTACAATGTTTGTACATATGTGGTTATGTGTATTGTGGCAACATGCATGCTGTTTTTTAAATGGCTAATGGTCCATATAGTGCATGACGTACATGGTTGGGTATGTCTTGTTTAGCTGGCTACCCACAACGGGAAGGCAACACCAGATGACGCTATGTGTCCTGTGCCCCCCTTGTCCTTTTGGTGCCTGATCCTGTGTCCATCAACATTTGTGAGTGTTCAACAAGTTTCGTGCAGTGACCCATTAGTAACCACACACTCCTTCCTTTGCATACACATGTTACAGGGTGCCTTGCAATAATCCTTCTCTTTGTGTACTAGTTTTTTTATGGTGTTTCAACCCTTCTGCCATCATGTGTTCAGTCATTCATGCTGCTGCCTCACCAGCAACACCACAACACCGAGTACCCTGATTCTGCAACACACGCGCCTCCAAGATGTCCCTCCAGCCATCCATTCTTAACGCATTCCACAACTTGTCTATGCCACTGTTGCACCAACTACGTGCAAAAGGCATGACCATCAGCGCATGCAACGTGCACAATGCAAGACCCTCTGTGCCATCCATGACGCAGGTAACACAACAGACTCATGCACAAGCCACCCTCCACACAGTGTAGGCCAGACATTGATCCACCTGTGATCAGGCAACCCCTAGGTGCACACATGACACATTTGCAGGCTGTGTGTGTGACTCATACTGCCAACACCACGCTGCACCACATAACAGTGCATGTCCGTACAACAAGGTCATGTGCCTCATACTGCACACACGCTAATTCCACCACCAGCCCATTGTTATCTGTCAACTCATCAACACAACAGCCCCACACATCGCCTTCATTCATGTGATCTGTTTGTCCACAACCACAGCACACTACTTCAACATTGCCATCACAGCCAGAAAGTGGAACACCCACAGGGACCATAACAAGATTCCAGGAGTATGATTTATAAGACTCTACGAAGTACACCCTCTGAGTCACATACACCACCAAGGACACACTCCGCATTGTCAAACTTCTGCACTTCACCTTTCACACCAACACCCGGCCCACCCTCAGTGTAACTATCATCAACAGCTCTCCAAGCCTACACCCACATATCTGCTAAGCCATCTAGTATCATATTAAAGGCCATTAATTGGGCGCACATTTAACCCGATAGGCTGTTCTAGCCTTTACACAAGATGGGCAGGAGTAACAGGTGTCTGCAGGCATCCGGACTAGTGGCCAATCTGAGGTACTGGTTACAAATGGGGTACAAATGGTGTTTGGGAATCTTAGCAAGGATGTTGTTTTGCTTTGCGGGCATGGGGTCCATAGGGGAACTGGATTGACACATCTGCTAATCGAGTAGAGAGGCTTCACCATTAATTGTGTCAAAATCTGAGACAACTGAGCTTGGAATCGACCCAACTGATTGCTCCTCAGACATTGGAGTACTACATCAGCACACAGGTCCGCACCTACACAGACTACATGGGTCAGAGGTAGAGCAAGTCCTGGCTGGATGAGATGCACATCAACATCCAGCATTGGTACGTCAACGTTTGCATTCCAATTCCCCAAGGTAACACTATCACTACCTCATGCTGCAATTCCCTCCACATGCAGGAAATGATCTTCAGATAGAGCCACTCCTAGTCAAGACAGACAGCCACCCAGGTCCACGACACCAGGCAGCTTTACTACGCAACAACATCTATGCAGGAACAAGAGCCATACTCCAGCAGTACTTGTGCACATACATTGTGCATGCGCACACATCATCCTTAACTTCCACTGCCACAGCCACATGACAGTCCGCTTTCGATACGTACAACAGTCCCATAGTCAACTGCAGGAACACCTTCATACTCCTCTGCCACACTCAGTAGGCACTCCACAAACCAAAACAATAGTAGCTGAAATATTTACATCTGCCAACCTACACCCCGTTGCCCAAAGTCCGTCCAGCCACCGTTGCCCTGGGGACCATTCATCACATCCATAATACAACTACATTTGGGTGATAGTTCTCCCACCTAAACAAACAGACCTGGTACTCCCTCCCTGGACACCTACACATTACACATGACCTCTACACATTCATGGGACTGGTCCGTAACTGTCTGTCATAGCAGTATGGCAAGCCACCCCCCCTCAGCAGATAGTAACCATCACAGGTGACTATTGCCCTCCATATATGTAGTTGATGATACATTGTGACCTATGTGTGTCCTCAAGCGGACTCAGACTCCACTGTATGGATGGATTTAGTTTGTTCTACACTATGGCATACTTTGACATATCCCCACACGTAGGTTGTTGAGTCTGGGAAAAATAATTTGTACATCAATACGTATAGTGGTTGTCAAATTTATGTGACCATCTTGTGCGTGAAATGTGAGTAGGTGATAGGTGCTGTACAAAAATGTTGGGTATCCAAAGTTCACAAAGGGAGATGTGATGCCTTGCAGTTTGAGTCAACAGAGTCCAGCACACTGCTAATCGAGCAGAGAGGCTTCACCATTAATTGTGTCAAAATCTGAGACAACTGAGCTTGGAATCGACCCAACTGATTGCTCCTCAGACATTGGAGTACTACATCAGCACACAGGTCCGCACCTACACAGACTACATGGGTCAGAGGTAGAGCAAGTCCTGGCTGGATGAGATGCACACCAACATCCAGCATTGGTACGCCAACGTTTGCATCCAATTCCCCAAGGCAACACCATCACTACCTCATGCTGCAATTCCCTCCACATGCAGGAAATGATCTTCAGATAGATCCACTCCTAGTCAAGACAGACAGCCACCCAGGTCCACGACACCAGGCAGCTGTACTACGGCAACAACATCTATGCAGAAACAAGAGCCACACTCCAGCAGTACTTGTGCACATACATTGTGCATGCGCCCACATCATCCTTAACTTCCACTGCCACAGCCACATGACCGCCCACCTTCGATACGTACAACAGTCCCACAGTCAACTGTAGGAACACCTTCATACTCCTCTGCCACACTCAGTAGGCACTCCACAAACCAAAACAATAGTAGCTGAAATATTTACGTCTGCCAACCTACACCCCGTTGCCCAAAGTCCGTCCAGCCACCGTTGCCCTAGGGACCATTCATCACATCCACAATACAACTACATGTGGGTGATAGTTCTCCCACCTAAACAAACAGACCTGGTACTCCCTCCCTGGACACCTACACATTACACATGACCTCTACACATTCATGGGACTGGTCCGTAACTGTCTGTCATAGCAGTATGGCAAGCCACCCCCCCCCCTCAGCAGATAGTAACCATCACAGGTGACTATTGCCCTCCATAAATGTAGTTGATGATACATTGTGACCTATGTGTGTCCTCAACCAGACTCAGACTCCACTGTATGGATGGCTTTAGTTTGTTCTACACTATGGCATACTTTGACATATCCCCACACGTAGGTTGTTGAGTCTGGGAAAAATAATTAGTACATCAATACGTATAGTGGTTGTCAAATTTATGTGACCATCTTGTGCGTGAAATGTGAGTAGGTGATAGGTGCTGCACAAAAATGTTGGGTATCGAAAGTTGACAAAGTGAGATGTGATGCCTTGCAGTTTGAGTCAACAGAGTCCAGCACACTGCTAATCGAGCAGAGAGGCTTCCCCATTAATTGTGTCAAAATCTGAGACAACTGAGCTTGGAATCGACCCAACTGATTGCTCCTCAGACATTGGAGTACTACATCAGCACACAGGTCCGCACCTACACAGACTACATGGGTCAGAGGTAGAGCAAGTCCTGGCTTGATGAGATGCACACCAACATCCAGCATTGGTACGTCAACGTTTGCATCCATTTCCCCAAGGCAACATTATCACTACCTCATGCTGCAATTCCCTCCACATGCAGAAAATGATCTTCAGATTGATCCACTCCTAGTCAAGTCAGACAGCCACCCAGGTCCACGACACCAGGCAGTTGTATTACGGCAAGAACATCTATGCAGGAACAAGAGCCATACTCCAGCAGTACTTGTGCACATACATTGTGCATGCGCACACATCATCCTTAACTTCCACTGCCACAGCCACATGACCGTCCACCTTCGATACGTACAACAGTCCCACAGTCAACTGTAGGAACACCTTCATACTCCTCTGCCACACTCAGTAGGCACTCCACAAACCAAAACAATAGTAGCTGAAATATTTACGTCCGCCAATCTACACCCCGTTGCCCAAAGTCCGTCCAGCCACCGTTGCCCTGGGGACCATTCATCACATCCACAATACAACTACATGTGGGTGATAGTTCTCCCACCAAAACAAACAGACCTGGTACTCCCTCCCTGGACACCTACACATTACATATGACCTCTACACATTCATGGGACTGGTCCGTAACTGTCTGTCATAGCAGTATGGCAAGCCAACCCCCCTCAGCAGATAGTAGCCATCACAGGTGACTATTGCCCTCCATATATGTAGTTGATGATACATTGTGACCTATGTGTGTCCTCAACCGGACTCAGACTCCACTGTATGGATGGCTTTAGTTTGTTCTACACTATGGCATACTTTGACATATCCCCACACGTAGGTTGTTGAGTCTGGGAAAAATAATTAGTACATCAATACTTATAGTGGTTGTCAGATTTATGTGACCATCTTGTGCGTGAAATGTGAGTAGGTGAAAGGTGCTGTACAAAAATGTTGGGTATCCAAAGTTCACAAAGGGAGATGTGATGCCTTTCAGTTTGAGTCAACAGAGTCCAGCACACATTGCTTGGTATCATTGGTCACACTGCGACCAGCAAAGCCATGTGGGAGAGTTGGAAAGTCAATGAGGTGATGCTGTTGCACAGAAAGGCAAGATGCCAGACCAGGTGACCTGGGAACTGCGCATGGCCCTCTGCCTCTTAACGTCTTCTCCGTGGACGACCCATCTTCCTGGGGGGACCCTCATATGCAGGCCTTGACGATGCCTGGGACGCTCCGCCGGATGAGTCCGCCTCCTCCTCCCTCCCTGTGCCTGTTGTCAGTCTTTGCCTTGATGTTTCTGGCCTGGAGACACAGGGAGGGTGCTGCATGTTGTCAGCAATCCAACAGAGTGAGTGGCTTATGTTCCTCTGCACCGCCAAGAGCTCAGCCAGTTTTGCCTCCATCCGTCCTTGGTGTGGTCGTTGACTGGCATATGGCTCGGCCTGCTGGTTTTTTAATTCGATGAGAGCCCCCACTCCCTGACTGAAGTCCCTGGTGTTCCGCTGGTATACCTCCATGATGTTTCTCAGTTCAGATATACCGGGACCTGTAGCTTGCTGGTCAGGTTCTCGCCTCCGCCTTGTGCCACTCCCACCACCTCTGCCACATGAGCCTGGCCTGCTGTAGTGGGCACATCGGGTCACCGGGACCCCAGAGGGTTGACAGTGGTGGTGCTGTCTGCCACCTCCTGGGTGTCCGGCGAACCTTGTCCCTCATTGTCAGTTGTGGATTGTGGGCAGGGCTCCGAGCTGTCTGCTGGGATGTGGCAGGAATGGGTGTGGTGGTTGCCATAGATGGCCCTGATCCAGCTGCTGCACGGGTTTGGGAACCAGAGGTGCCAGGTTGGTCTGTGTCATCCGTGGAGTGGTGAGAGGCGTCGCTGTTGGTGGCATCAGGACCCTGCGGAGCCTTGGACAGTGATCCATCTCCCCCCTGGTTGGTGGTAGATACGGCACGTTACCCTGTGGGTGTGATAGACAGCAGATGTTAATGCCAGGTAATGCAACATCAAATTTCCATATACATTGTCGTTGTCACTGTGCCACCTGCTTTAGTTTTTTCATATTGATCACTTGTGGATGTGTATTATTGTTTTATGCACCACAGCTATGCCAGCATGGATGTAACACATTAACACTGTGGATCACCATGGTGGAAAAACTGAATAACTGCGTCACGCATCTGTGCCATGGAAGTGGCACGTTGCTGTAATTGTGTAGCTGGCACAAGGCAGATCCTGTTATGCTCTGTGTAGACCTATCTGCACAATGCTGTGTCAATCTTTATGTCTGCTTCAAGCATGCACAGGGTTTTGTGGTAGCATATGCATAGAAGTGACTAAGTGAAATCTTTAAGATTACAGTCAGCCACTTTTAGGAGGTGTTGCTGCGCCATGACAGGCAACCACCGCACACCACAACACACCCAGTACACCGACTTCTGGCACTGGGCTTTAGTACATGGCATATCTCCAAGATGAATCACCTTGACATTACCCAGCACCAGGGCACGATTTTTTGCATCCACTGCCTCACTGAGGTGAAGCTATGATATTGTGGTATCAGCGCAAGGAACTTGTGCATCAGCACCGTGATTGTTTTACTTGGATGCTTCATCAGATTTGTATTTGTTGTGTTACATGACGATTGTGACAGTGGGGTACTCCATTGCCTGTCCTAGGTGGCTATGTATATGGGGAAACAACCTTTACAATGCAACTTTTACAACGCACTACCATTACAGCGAAACTTTTACAACGCAACATCCATTACATCGCATGCCATTACAGCGCAACCATTACAACGCATGACACTACAACGCATACCACTACAACGCATGTCATTAAAAAGCATACCATTACAACGCATAACATTACAACGCATAGTACCCTTACACTATCCAACACTTACCCTACTGGTGCACCCCCCTGGAGTTAGAATAGTCATTTTTACCCCTACACTAACCAACACTTACCCTACTGTTGCACCCCCCTGGAGTTAGAATAGTAATTTATACCCCTACACTATCCAACACTTACCCTACTGTTGCACCCCCCTGGAGTTAGAATAGTAATTTTTACCCCTACACTATCCAATACTTACCATACATGCAATGTAATATTATGCGTTGTAATGGTATGCATTGTAATGGAATGCATTGTAATGGATGTTGCATTGTAAAAAATGCGTTGTAAAGGTATGCGTTGTAAAAGTATGCGTTGTAGCGTCATACATCCTGTATATGTAAGGGGTGTGAGTGACAGGCTGTGCTGGTAGTTTGTGTCAGGTTTGTAACTGGGCGTCCCTCGTGGTGTGGCTGTTCCCCCATAGGGCATGCTGTCATGACAGTGGTTATGAGTTCCTGTTCAAGATATCTGACCTTGTTGTCCTGGTGTTGGTATTTGCAGTGGTCACAGGAGGGCCTTGTGCTGCCTACACCAGGGCCCAGTGTCAGCTATGTTGTCAGTACTTTCACACTCCCTGTACATTGAGCATGAGGCATTGGTGTGTACCTGGGCCATATGGGATGAGTGCAATAGTGCATGGATGTACACAGTATTGTTGATAGGGTGACCAACTTTATAGATTATTCACAATCCCCCTTGAGCAAGACCTACACTCCCACTTGCACCCGTTTCAGTTTCCCCCGTGCAGCATTCAGGCCCTGCCCCTTGCACCCACCCCCATACTGTTGGCCACTGCTGGGAGTCATATACACCCACCCCTCTTATGTCTGGGCACTGCTGGGAGTCATACCCACCCACCCCTCCTATGTCTGGGCACTGCTGGGAGTCATATCCACCCACCCCTTATATGTCTGGGCACTGCTGGGAGTCATAGCCACCCACCCCTCTTATGTCTGGGCACTGCTGGGAGTCATAACCATCCGCCCCCATACTGTTGGGCAGTGCTGGGAGTCATATCCACCCAGCCCCATACTGTTGGCCACTGCTGGGAGTCATATCCACCCACCCCCATAATGTTAGGCACTGTTGGGAGTCAAATCCACCCACCCCATACTTTTAGGCACTGCTGGGTGTCTTATCCACCCACCCCCATACTGTTGGCCACTGCTGGGTGTCATATCCACCCGCCCCTCATATGTGTGGCCAATGCTGGGAGTCCCCCCATGTTACATGAGTTGTTGGTATACTCACCAGGTTTCATGACTCCTTCAAGTCCATGTACCCCCACCGGTGGTAGCAGGGCCATGACCATCTTCTCCCAGGGATGGTAATGTACTGGTCTGCGAGGACCACCACCTCCAGTGTACTGGCTCTGGGAGTAGTCCTCGTCCATCTTGCACTTCACCATCCTCCGCAGATCGTACCACCTGGCCTGGCAAACTGGCCTGGTGCGCCTGATGGGTGCAATAGCATTGACCCTATTGACAATCCTCTCCCATAGGTGTGTTTTGTCAGCTATGCTGGTCTGTCTGACCAATGCGCCAAACAGCTGTGGCTCGACTCTGATGACCTCATCTACAAGGATCTCCATCTCCTGGTTTGTGAACTTTGGATTCTTTGGCTTTGGTGCAGACATATTGTGGGGTGATTGTGATTGGGGGGTGATGGTGTGTATGGATGGGGGTGTGTGGGTCTCAATATGATTGGTGGTATGTGTGAAGTTGTTGGCGTGTTGTCAGTCCCTGTTGTAAAATGTGTATGTTGCAAAGGATGCTGGTTTGTGTGTGTGGGCTCTTTTTATTGGTCCATTTGTGGGTGTGGCTTATTTTGAATTTTTGGGGGGTGTGTTATATGGGGTGGGTTTGAGTTGGGCCCTCTGTTTGGCAGTTTTGATCTGGACAGGACATTGTTTTGCAATGGTTAGTACTTATGAGACATGTTTTGGAGTGTTGTGCCACTACTTTGCACCTTCCTTGTGCTGTTTTTGGGGTACGTGTGCGCTTTGTTTGGGGGGGTTCGTTTCGTGATTTACTGTGTAGCTCTCTCAAATGTGACGTTTTTACGGGGTACGCGTGCGCTTGGTTGGGGGGGTTCGTTTCGTGATTTACTGTTGTTTTGTGATTTACTGTGAAGCTCTCTCAAACGCAACGTTTTTGCGGGGTACGCGTGTGCTTGGTTGGGGGGTTCGTTTCGTGATTTACTGTGGAGCTCTCTCAAATGCGATGTTTTTGCAGGTACGCATGCACTTGGTTGGGGGGGTTCATTTCGTGAATTCCTGGTAGCTCTCTCAAACGTGACGTTTGTACGGGGTACGTGTGCGCTTCGTTGTGGGGGTTGTTCATTTTGTATTTGATAGTGTGGTTCACTCATACGCGTTGTTTTCCGTACAAATCACAGTTCATATGCGACATTGTTTTCCCATACGTATAGCGTTCTGGGTCCCCGGTCCGGATCATACTTTGCGGGTCGTACGGCATGTTTACAAATCGTACGGTTCAATTCCCGAGTCAGTATCATACGGAGCTTCGCTCGTTTTTCGTACGGTTTGAAGTCATTCGGATGTATTTTTCGGAAACGGATCATATTAAGCGATTCGGACGGATTTGTACGATTCATACGGAAACGGCTACGAATACGATTCGTCTGACGTTTTTTTTTCCCGAATCGGAATCGATCCCTGTGTGTAGGTAAGAGAGAGTAGTACTAACAAAATCATTAGTAGATGCAATTATTAAAGCTCCTGATAACAGGGGAAACGTTGGCATCATTTGCAGGGCTCTGTGAATCTTTTAGCAAATTTATAAATAATTGTGCTAAAAAAATAAAGCCTTTCAGAGGGCTTACATGGAAGAGTGTGTAAGGACTGAAATGCAACAAACTGCCTTTGACCTGATCAAAACTAGAATCAACAAGGCACCCACATTAAAAACTTTGGCAATTGTGTGAAATGTATTGTAACTATAGATGCTAGCATGTATGGCATTGGAGTGGTGTGGAAAAGAGACGTGTAATGTGACTTTTGCTTCTCGTATGTTCACTGAAACTGACTGAGTTATTAGCGTGTATATGGGGAGTTGAGAACTTTCGCAATAACATTCATGGTTCATGCATTTGTACTTAGAATGGACCATAATTCCACGGTTGGGATTCTCATCTCTGGTGGTGGTTGGAATGCTAATGCACGTATTGAAAAATTGTTATCAAGGTGACAAGAGAACTGTTTCACAGTTGAGTATGTGCCGGGCAAAATCAATATTATAGCTGACTGTTTGTCACGGTTGCCTCATGAAGTACCCAAGGACGAACTTGAAGGATTTGGTGTTGATGTTCATATCATGTCAGAATTTGCTGCAGACAAGTTCAGAAGTATTGAGGAGAAATGGAATCTGAGTGAGAAATGTGATGAGTTTTTGCAAACCGTAAGAAGATATGTTATGAAAGGGTGGACTAGCAAAAAGACATGTGAGCAGAGTTCATGTCATTCTGGAGATGGGCTGAAGAATTGGAGGTGAAAGGAAAAGTAATTTAAAAATAATTTTAATGTTTTCCACCTAAAGGTATGCATGATGTAATCTTGTTGTTGGCTGATGAAGGGCAGCCGGGAATGTCCTCTGTGAAGAGACTTATTTGCTCAGGTTTTTGGTGGCCAAGTCTTGACCGCATGGTGAACAGGGTGGTGAGAGAGTGTCAAAATAATGTTGAAACCTGCTCTTGCCCCCTTCAACCAGTACCTTGGCCAGATATGTCATGGCAGAAGGTTGGTTTTAATGTTTCAGAATATTATGCGCTACCTTGTGATGCTTTCTTTGCACTACTTCTTGTGGACTATCATTCGAAATGGGCGGATTAGAAATTGGTATCCCATTCCACTACTAGTGCCATTGTTGAGTTTTTCAAAGAGGTCTTTGTGAGGGAAGGCTACCCAGAAGTGTTAATATCCGACAATGGGATTAAGTTAAAATCTAATGAAATGTAGAGTTTTCTCAAGCACAGTAATATTCATGGCTGTATGATCCCCAGGACAATGGACAGGCTGAGAGGTTCAACCATGTGTTAAAGGGGAATATTTGGCGGGCATGTGGTTTTGATGAAAACTGGAGGGACAGATTTAGGGGGAAAATGTGAAGGTATTGCATTACCCCTCGGAGAACCACTGAGGCTAGCCCTTCTAGACTGTTGAGGGAAAGATATACTGTGTCAAAATCGTGTCGATAGTGGTTAAAAAAGAAACAAGGAAAAGGTTAAGAGTGTAAAAGAAATCGGTGAGAGAGTAAGGCGGAAGCTTATGACGCCAAGTGGAGTGTCAAGGCCCGTTCTATTATAGCCTGGGTTTGTAACCAAGGGTTCACCCTAGTTTGGAAAAGTCATGAAAGTGATAAAGGTATACAACAAGAGTGTAGTTACTCAGGGCGTTAAGGTCTGGAATGTGAGAAGACTAGCCAAATGCAGTAATGGGGTGAAGAGAACGAATCACTGACAAAATATCGATGGACAAAATATCGACCTACAGAAAAATCAATGCTGGAATATGGAAGGCAAGAATATCGACATCCTATGTACAACATGGTGAGTACAAAGATATCGATGTTAAAAATATCATAATTAAAAATATCGTTTTGTTTTTTTAAATAAAAAAAGTATAAAATAAAGTAAATGATACTTATAAACCAAATAAACATAGTTAAAAATATTTAATAATGTTTAAACTTAATAAATAATACATATAAAATAATATCCCATTAATTAAACATATACATGAAATATATATTATATACTTAATATGTTTTAATAATTATTTTAATAACTTATCAATTATTAAAACATAGTATAACTTACAAATACATCTAAACATAAAACAATAACATAAATACAAAGTAAATAATTATATTTAATACATTAAAAAAATTAAATATACTTTCAATATTTTTAAATTTATTAATATACTACATTATCAAAAATAATAATAAAATTATTAAATAGCTAAATAAATAAAAGTACTATTCAAAGTCCAAAAAAACTACAGTAATTAGAACATTGGATAGCTTAACACTTAAAGTTACTATTCCAACTTCAGAAAATGCTACAGTAGGGAAAGCATTGGATAGCGTAGGGCTAAAAATTACTATTTAAACTCCAGAGGGGGCAACAGTAGAGAAACTGTTGGATAGCGTAGGGGTAAAAATTACAATTCCAACTCCAGGGAGTGAAACAGTAGGGAAAAACGTTGGATAGCATAGAATTTAAATATAACATACTTATAAATAATTTTTGTATTTAAAACAATAAATAATTTAACTTTAAAATAAGTCTACATAATTTACAAACAAATAATAATTATTTCAAACATAATTACGATTGAATTATTAACTAACAATAAATAACAATAAATATTAATTAATACATATTAGTCACCAAATAAGAAATATTAAACAATAACATATTTTTCATTACAAAACATATTAATTATTGAAAATTAATTCACAGTTAAAAATTATTAAACAATAACATTATTTTTCATACCAAGTAATACTTGTTATGAAACATTGATTACCAATTAATAAAAAAGAATTTCCATTGAATAAAAAATAATTACCAAAGAAAAATATTAATTGCCAATTAACAAAATGAATTACCAATTAAAAACATTAATTAACAATGAAAACAATTAGTTATCAATTAAAATAATTAATTGCCAATTAATAATGAATTATAAATAGAATAATTATCCATACCAAGAAATAAATATCAATCATTAATTAATTACAATTAAATTACTTCCCACCCATTCCTCTATAACCCCACAACCTGCTACATAAATAAAGACAAGAATTAAATAAAATTAATTTATAATTCCTAAAAATTAATCATTAATTTTGTATATTTAAATTACTTCCCACCCTATTTCCCCATAAACCCACAACCCGCTCCGGTACTAAACATAACATTTACTTACAAATAACATTATTAATATATAAAAATAGTACACATATAATTTAAAACAATTAAAATACTTAACAAAAAACATATTACACATACATAATAAAATCCATAACAATAATACAAATATCGATATTACTAACATCAAGATTAGTTACATCGATATATATGCTATTGATATTGCTAAGTTCGATATTACTTACATCAATATAAAAAAAATCGATATTACTTACCTTAGGGTCGATATTCTGTCCAACGACATTCATGACCACGATATTCTATACCTTCGATATTTCCAACTTGATATTTTTGTAGGTCGATATTTAAAACTCAATATTTAGACTGTGCACCGAAGAGAACACCAACCAAAAACAGGAAGGACATTTAATGAGAATAGTGAGAGGTCCTTTATGCACGCTTGTCACAATATGCCCATCCCAATGAATCTCAGAGCTGCACCCAGGTATGGAAAATATGAATGGAAAATGATTGAGGACAGTGACCCCATAGTGTCTAAGAATGATGATTCAATAGGTACAAGAGTACAATTTGACCGTCATGGGATAAGCCCTCCTACTCAGTTTGGGGATTTAGTTTAGGCTTCCAGACTGTTTTGGTGGTATATGAGTTCTTTTAAGTTTATTAACTTTATTTATCTATTATTTGTTTGTTTTTTGATTCTGTTCTTCTTTGATTTTGTTTTACCGGAGGAGAATGTATTCCTTTACTTAAATTGTTCACCTTCATATTTTGCATGTTTTGTTTTAAACACTGTATTCATAGACCGTGAACTGAATTCTAGAACTGAGAGCATGGCAATATTAGCCTGGTCCTGGGCATTTTCTGCTGGGAAAAATACTGTGCTGTACCTAATAAAGCTCTCTCCAAGCTTTTTGAGCTGTAGATTTTCCTGAGTTATTAACAATATCCTCCACATTTTCACACCCAACACAAAAGATGACTTTTTGCTATGCATGATCCTGCAGTATGGTCAAATAAATGTATCTTCCAGCAGCCCCTCCTATCAAATGGGAATCAAAATATTAAGATATCCTTCTTTGACAGGTTATTTTCTAATTGGAGTTTAGACTATTACCGGCATTGTTGTAATCAGCTGCACCACTGTCACTGGCAAATACACAAACTTCATGGAGCACCTCATGTTCAAGCTACTTATCACAGCATACTATAGCCTGCACGGAACCTGCATTTACTGATCACCAGGATCTTGCATCAACTTCACCAGCAACAGCAGGGACTATGTCACAGCTCTCATCATCAATGCTATCACTTTTGGCCGCACGGGACACCTTAACATCTCCCGAGTAGATAGCACTGACCGACACTCGACTGCCCTCCTAATAAACCACAAAACCATGGCCTCATCCAGCACATCACTGGATCCACCTTCCAATGCTGCGAGACAACCCTAGAACCAATTTGCACATTGTTCAACAATTTCACAGTAGACAAGCCATCACCTATCACCTTGATAGACCATGTGTTTGTCAGTTTCCACAAACATATCCCGTAAAACTACAGGCCCACCTCTTCCAACCTGTGTACCACAGATAGCAAAACATCCCAGAGGAGGGTTGGGTGTCTTCTCTTTTTGCACACCAGCAACAACTAGGAAGACATGAAGAGTTTCCACAGCTGAATCTCCGCATGTGCCTCCACCCTGGCTACCTTCAAATGCCATACGTTGAAAAGAGACCTACCACAAGTCATCTGGTACAGAGGAACTCAGTATGACAATATGACACAGACAGAGACATCCCCAAATCCATCTTCAGACACTACCACCAACAGATCAGGAACACCAAGCACACAGCACTTACAGAAAACATCGACATCAGCACCTGCAGCAGCAAGGACATTTCACTATCAGTAAGGAGTTCACTGCGCCTGCAGCTGCCTCCAGCAACATCACACTCTCACAAGAACTCTGCAACAAACTCTTGTAAGTCTTCTTCAAGAAGATATGGCAAATTTGACCCTGAACCAAACCACATTTTCCTCACAACTCAACTTCCAACCACACCTGAAAAACAGACCCTGGGTTTGTGCCCACTATCACTACGAATGGAACAGTTGCTGCCATAAAATCCATTCAGTTGAGAGCCCCTAATCCCAGGAAAGCAAATATTTCTGATGTCCACATCTAAAAAAAAATCCGGGTCATTAGTCTTGTTTGCAGTTCAGCCAACACATCAAGACCATCTTGCCTGCCTTTATCAAAGATTAAAGTGTCATTTCTACACTAAAATAAATCAAATGCCACATTAAACTTTATCAAATCTGATCTTTAGGTTTCTGGCCAACTGCTTTCTAAGTCACCCACCAGATATGCCTCTTCCCTCACCCTTACCTTAAACTGCCATCCCTTCTTATACCAGTTATTTTTCATCTCATTATATTTCTTAATGCAGTGCTCAGATGCAGCCTTTATTTGTGTCGCTAATTCTGTAACGTTCAAGTGAATACATATGCGTGGTGAGGAGTAGGATACAAACTATACTGCTTACATAGTTTGGAGAGCAAGGCCGTATAGTAGGTTCAGAAGGGCAGTTTGGAGAAAGTACCATAACTTTTTCATTAAAGGAAATTTAGAGCCGTTCATTAAAAGCAAAACACTTTGTTCTGGTTTCTTATTACAGTTCAATATAATAGTTTAACCCCTCTTAATGTACCTGTTTCTTTCATTTTATGAAATAGAACATAAGCTTCCAGCTGCACAATGAAGGCATTTAAGAGAAGTTCAAACAAATAATAGTAGTTATTCTGAGCACTGAAAATTGAAGTCGTTTGAGCTCTAATAGTGTCAAAGAATTCACATTAGTCTTTACGTTTTTCTATAAATGCAGAGATTTTACTAAGTACCAGTTTCAATCAGGTTAAAATTGTTTTTTTCCATCTGTGATGTAGCTCAGAAGTTATGAAGTTTCCTTTCTCACAAACTTCGGATAATTCTCACAAATTAAAAAACAATCCATTGAGATAGAGAGCAACCATGTGAGCTGGCAACTCCTGTAAAACTGGGTCATTTGCAAGTATTTTGTAAGTATGTGTATAACACATTGCATAACTGTAGGAAAAGAAAAGCAGGGTATTGTATTGTAATTGTTTTTCAATAGTGCTCACTATTGTTGATGAGGTGTTGAAGTACTTTATGCTAGGCAGCACCCTGCTCCAGAACACAAGAATAGTGGTTTTATTTGGTGGTTATTTTTGGTTATTGGGAAGAGTCTTGCACTCTTCTAGAGAACATGCCATGCATTTACTCCAATTTTTTTCAATGGTGTAGGTTACATTAATTGGATTTAGGTGTGCTTTTTGTGGGTGGGGAGAAACTGGATTGACACAAATAGTTGGCAGTGTTATTAGATGTGCTACAGGAGATTACGCATTGTTAGATTGCAGGTGTCTGACTTTGAAAGGTGAGATTATGATCTTTGAAATGAGGTGTGGACAATTTGCAGAAATACAGTAATAGGGATTAGGGTAAACGTGTATGATTTGCTCAGTGAGTGGAGACATGCAGAGGATGGAAGTAGGAAGATGTTTATTTGAAAGAAAAAGAGTGGCAGCAATTGAAAGTATTAATCAAAGATCAATTTTCATGGGGCTAGAGAGGAAGCTTCTCTGGGATTGCATGCAATCTATGGATGCAAAACTGTATATCGAAACTACATTATTTGCATCTAGGTGCTCATGGACAAAATAATATCAGAGTATGGACACAACACAGTTTCAAATTACTTATAAGAGAAAAATATGCAGTATCTTACAATATGGTCATTGATATATCCAACAATAGCAAGACACTGGCAAGATGAGCCAATGAATGTGGGTGTCTAGGCTAGGAGAAAATGAATTGTTTCTGTAGACTGGGGTGAGGTCTGCAATTGGGATCGCTGTGTGTCCACGACCACTCAATAAAACATTGTACTCTCCAAACAGTAGTATAATGCTTTGAATATTTAATTGCATGTTGGAGCTGTGTGACATTAAGTTGTTAATTTAAGCTGAAGTGAGTACCTGAGGATGTGATAAAACAAGGAAGGACATTGGTGTAAGAAAAGATGAATACAAAACCAAAAATCTTGTCAGGAGATGGGCAAACAAGACCTGAATATGAAAGACTTCCGGCCAGATGAACAATTAATATCCTTCACCTCTTGCATTTTAAGGCAAGCAGTGACAAAATCTGAGACTGATTCCTAAAACGTCATGCATAGAATATTTTTTCTCACAAGCAGACACAGAGTCTTCCATTTGAAGACTATCAATTCGAAGTTAACCATGAATGGTGCCTTGTACATTTCATATGAGTTACAGAAGCACGCTTTTAAAATTTTGCGATACAACCACCGTAACTAAGAAGTAAAAGCATCCCTATACTCTTTAAAGTTATTATTTTATTTTCTCACTGCAGATTTGAGCTATACATTATTGATTTTTTTCTGACTTATTAGGATATGTATGCCCTCCCTCATTTTGAAATTGCTTCTGATAAATGCATGTTCATTTGACATTGCCTTCTCATTTCGCCTTGCTTTTTTCCTTATTTAAAATATATATATATATATAATTGCTATTGCCTCAATACTTTGCCCCGCGCAAAAACCTGCCCATGACCAATCCAGTATTCCTGTGGTTTCCAGCATAATTGCTAGCCGTTTAGCTTAGTGCCCCTCCATAGTTTTGGAAAGTGTGATGGGGTTGTAAATGTCTGTTTGCCTTCATGTTTACAGGTAAAATGCTATCTACAGTCCCTTTCACTACATACTGTCAAGGTGACTAACTTCTTACCTTGTGCTTACTCCCGAAACTGCACCCTAAAGTGGTTCAGATACTACTAGCAAGCAACAAATAAAATGCCCACCTACAAGCTCCCTTCTTCACCACCTCTCCTAAGTACTTTAGCTCAAGAGGTCAAAGGAGAATCGTGCTGCTAGAGGTATTCAGCTGATATGCCCAAGAATGCCTAATGCTGATTTTCATTCCTATCCTTGCCTTTGTGTAGCTTCTGTTTCTCTCGACAGCTGCTTAGTTAAGGTGAAAAGAGTTGTGAGACTAGTGCAAGGTGTGCATTAGATGTAAGGTCACAGAAAGCCAAAGGTGTAGATGCCTCATCTGAAATTCGGGAGAAAATATGTAATGCTACCTACATAGCAGATCCACTTTATGCAATTAAAGGGAGAAAGTTTCCCACCATACATTATAAGGCTATGGCAAGTTACAGAGAAGTTCCTTAACCATATAGGGGAATGTGGTCGAAGATTGAGTGGCATATTTTCAAGAGCTGCGATAAAATTATTGCCGCTTTATCTGCAGGAAACTGCTGCTAAAACAGCGATAATGGGCTTGATAATATGTACTTGTGAATTCCCATAGTAGCCCAAGTTCTGGTGTTAACCTGGGCTGCTATGGGAATTCACAAGGGCATATTATCAAGCCCATTATCGCCGTTTTAGCGGCAGTTTCCTGCAGCTAAAGCAGCAATAATTTTATCGCAGTTCTTGATAATATGCCCCTGAGTTCCTTTATAAGGTTATGGAACTCAAAGATGACTTGCAATATACTTATCATGTACACCAGGACCTACTTTATCCCATATAATCCATGGTCACACCATCACGTGTCCCACAAATCACTTGAGACCGTGCTACATAGCTCAGCTCTTTCACATAGAAGCCTTTTTGCAAACATTAAAGAAAAATAATAACTCTAGTGCAAAATTAAACACATGAAAATCCTGTTAGTTATTTGT
This sequence comes from Lissotriton helveticus, assembly GCF_964261635.1. Lineage (NCBI taxonomy): Eukaryota > Metazoa > Chordata > Amphibia > Caudata > Salamandridae > Lissotriton > Lissotriton helveticus. Next base: position 746,954,061 of record NC_136072.1, on the reverse strand, counting down.
TTCAAATATATATTAGAAACATTTCAATAGAAGTCATTTAAAACAATATATATATATATTTACACTAGCTGGAAATGTGGAGAATGTAGAAACATGCAGGAAGAATCTAACTTTCCTCTAACTGTTTAAGGTGTGCAAAACATGAACATATTCTCTATGCTTGTCATTGTAAGTTAAAATATAGAGCAGAAGAAAGAAAAGCAACGGCTCCATTATTTGTTTTGTTTTAAACAGCTGCTTCAATTATGATGTGACGTGACCCACCTTTCACCTTGGCTGCTGGCTCTGGCAGAAGGAATTGTGACATCAGAATTAAAATGTAATAACTTATTTATACAAATCTAAAAGTACCGAAAGTATTTGCTATAGTGAAGTGCCTAGACGTTTTATAATTAGTTTTGAAAGCACTTTCATAGCAGGAGTTACAAAACTGATGTTTCAAATAATACATTTTACAACTAAATATACTCTGCAGCAGCACAGACAAAAACAAACACTGTCTAAAAGTATGGTAAAGTTTTTCCCCTATTTCTACCTCTCAGCCACCCTCAAACACAGACATGACAGACACAACAGGTTAGGAATTGTGACTGTCGTCCTTTTCAACAGTAGTGGTTCGTCTGCTAAGGCAGAGGAGCGTTGCCCACTGCTACTTGATCAGTGAAAAATAAATATAAAATGATAATAACAAGAAGTTATTTTCATTTTAATTTCCTTTGCGACTCTGGGTGTGGGGGGGCTGCCTTGCTTCAGAGGCAGCAGGAGTGGTTTGCACTCCCTCACTCTATGCACATGACACTTTGACCAGCCTGCTAATCCCAGGCCAAACAGTCATTCATAGTTAGCATGTTTTCCATTGCGCTGTGTTGCACAGCCCCGTGGAGAACATGCCCAGCCTACCAGGCACTGCCTGAGCAGCCAAAAAGGAAGCTCAGACCAATCACGCTGGCAGAAGCACAAGTGCTTCCTGTGCAGGCTACAGGCAGCAGCTGGGAAAGAAGACGAGAAGACGAGAAGTTTATTTTAATTGTTTTCATCTGTTCATCCCTCCCCCACGCCACTGTCCCCGTTCAGAGGCAGCCGCCACTGCTTTTAAACAGATTAACACAAACAGGTACCTCTGAAACCATAGATTAGACTTTACTTAAGCCACAATAGTTCTTTTTATTAACTATAGACTCCAATTACTTTGTTTCATTTTTGTATTTTTTAAAGGTTCATCTCACCAAATATCTTTGGACATTCCCTCAGTGTTATTTCAGAAATTAGTAGCACAATCAATTAACAGTATTTACAACACATACATATACTGCATCACTAATATCACAGACAAATATTTGCACATAAACATATATATCAACATCTGACACAATTGTAATGATACATTCAATTCACATTAGACTATACTTTTCATCTAGACTTTTTAAGTCCTACTCCTTTTATATTGGGAAGTTTTTATTTTTATCCTCAATATTGTCTACTCTCACGGTTCTAGCTCAAGACGCCTAATAGTTGGCGTGTTATTGTCTTTGTTTGCTCTGGACCTCTTAATGTTAAGAGCCAACGCGTTTCGACCTTCTTTAATTCTCATTTACACAGGCAATAGAAGTCCTATCGGAATACAGCACTGCCCTGATTAAGACCTTCCCATAAATACGGCTTCCTGGTCCCCCCTTAAAGATGGTCCAAACACGTTGGCTCTTAACATTACGAGGTCCAGGAGGGTAAAGAAAGCTGGCAGAAATGGGTTAACCAGAGCATTGCCAATTACAAGAATATGGCACAAATCCCCAAAAGAGGGGGAATGAAAACTAGCACTAGTTATGCACAAATAGAAAAGGGGCATAAGAGCTATTATTGCATGGATAGAGGACAGAGATTTTTCATGGAAATTATCCAGGAGAGGAACAAGAACAAACATGGACAAGAACTGTAGAAGTTCAGAAAAACGTGTGTGAAGCTTTCCATTCCAGGAAAGAACAACAGAGAGATCTGTTCCTTTTCAGAGTCAAGGGAACGCCTGCCTAACTAGCTAAGGGTCCACCAATTAAATATAACAGTAGCTTCAAAACATGCATATTTTTCACTCACCATCAACAACCAAGTAGGTTGTTAAATGTGAGGGAAGTCAACATATTCCCTAAATTCCCATCTCCTTGAAATTAAGAATGCAGCAGACTACCTTTTGTATCTTATCCAAAAGGTACACAGTAACCAGAAGGACACCTTTGACCATTATTTCTCCGAGTTTGTTGCCAAACTCTCCATGCAGGCCTCCCTATCAGGCATCTAATACAAACAATAACTCTTTCTCTTACTAACGACAAACATGATAACGCTCCTGCAGAGGGAAAAATTAACACACTGGAAATTTAAAGAAAGCTATTTAACTGAAGTCTCATATCAAGTTAGACTCTTTCAAACTCAAAGTGGATGCTTGTTACAAGATTCAATATATGTAAAATGTGAACAATAATTAACGTTAGATGTAATATGTGAATATGAATAACATGGTTACAGCAATCAGTTAATCAACTTAATAACTTAATCATATACACATATATATACATATTTATCTTTAGTGTTTTCAATGAATATACTATATTGATTCAGTTAAATGTAACACTCGTTAATTAAGTTTAAGTCGTGCATTGAATATGAATGATGTACATGAGTATATAAATATATATTCATGAAGAAAAGAGGGTGGGGCCTAAGTTATGCAATGGCAAACAAAACCGTTGCTAGCAGGGTTTTTCAATTTAGTGCCCAAATGGAATAGTAAATCCTTTACTGGAGGTTTTTTCAACCAGTTTTGCATCTTGGGGATTGCTTTGTAGCCCATTTAAATCTTTCCAACTTGGTGAAGCTGTTTTAGTTCCCCAGCAACTGTGCCTTTGAGGCTCAGAACCTATTGTGCACATGTTGCAAGTTTGGAGAAAATGATTGCTTTGAAGTCTCAAAAGTATCTCATAGTTGCTCATGACAAGGACCAAATCAGTGGAGGTAAACGTAACATTAAGGATATGCATACTTTTTCCACAACCAATTGTTATCCGTGTAGGGTGCCCCAAGGAAAATTGGCACTTCAATGCTCAGAGACCTAATGCATGAACAGAGTTTAAAGAATGCAATACAGCTCTTCGTTGCTTAAGGGTGGGTATACCTAGACTGGAATGCCCCCAAAACTGCCCCCTGAAAAATAAATTCAAGCTGAAATCACCTATTACCAGTAAAAATCTCCAAAGGAAATAAGATTTTTAGGTCTTGTAGCACATCAAGTATTTCACATAATACTGTATTTTCTGTAGTGATGCCAGTTAATGTAAATATTTACGACTGAGAAACCTACTGAATTGGCCTTAATTGTTCATGTCTAAACAAGCACAGCCTGTACGAAGGAACTGGGAACTCATATACATTTTAGTGTGAAGGGAAATTTGACGACATCATAGATTACCAACCCAACCACACATCTTCACTGATTTAACAACTGGAATAGAAAAAGCTAGATACAAAGTGGTGTGGTATGAGGGGATATCCTTGCCGATATTAAATATTGCACCTTAGATTTAGAGAATAAGTGCCCGCAATGTCCCTCATCATAGAGCTTTTCATCAACGTGAATTTGACCACTTTTCAGAATAACTTAACTGGAGAGCATGAGAAAGCGAAGAGAGACTTTTGCGCTTGGCAGATGGAGAAGTAAGAATTTCTACCACCACAGAGGCTGTTTGTTGGGCCTTCTGTAAGGATTTTTCAACTCTGAAGAAAAACAGGCATAAGGACTGTTTACTCCCAGAACTATCAAGCTGCATTTCCGTCCTTCAAAGCCCGGTGTGATAGTGCTATCGTACCGGACTTTGAATTTATTAGATATATAGATCAATGTCTCAGATGTGTTCTTTTGTGAATATTCTTTAAACAGTATGAGAGTTTGTGTGTTTGAGAGGAATGAATGGTGAGATAGGTTGAATGAAGGAATGTTTCTTGATTTCACTTTTGTTTTTTGTGGGGATCATCAATTGATGAATAGAAAAATAACAGAAAGTGTTTTCTCGATTTTATCTTTGAATGTTATTGTAAATAATCTCATGCTTTGATTTATCTGAAAAAAATATTTTTATATATAAAAAAGAAAAAAAAACTTTTTGCTGAATAAAATATATTCTAAATGAAAGACAAGATTGATCTCTTTCTCATATATCTGTGCTGTATACTAAAATACTACAAATAGAGTTATGACCAATACGTAAATTAGATAGGTCTGACAAGAGGTTGCTTTAGTTGAATTATCCAAGATACACAGACAGAATTATTTTTAAATCCACCCATTTAGACACTACAGCAACAGATCAGGAACACCAAACTCACAGCACTCACAGACAACATTAGTGTAGCAAAGTAGAATCTGCTTCCATGGTTGCCCCACTTTTTGCTGGTGTTCAACTGTTTTCTGACTAGTCTGACTGGGATTGTCCTAATCAGGACCCCAGTCACTGTGCTTCCTCCCGCAATTGGTTATGGTGAGTACCTTGCTACATTCCTATTTGGTTACAGGGGCACCTTGGTAAGTCTGTAGTATATGGTACTAAGGTACCCATGGCATGGATACCCCAGGGGTCCCCTATGGGCTGTAGAATGTATTATACCACCCATGAGGGACCCTACAAACTACCACTACAGGCCTGCCATTGCAGCCTTTGTGAGTTGGTGCATGCACCAATCATGAGTTCCCTTATATCTCAACCTCACTGCAATGGAGAACTATAAGTCACTCCTCTAGCAGACCTTCTAGTCCTGAAGTCAAGGGTGCTCAGTTCCAAATGTGAGGGTGACCCTCCATAAGCAGACCACCTCTACAAACTCCAGAGACAATTCTCCAGACGTTGAAAGTGAATCAGCCATTGCAACATAGAGAGGCCATGTGTCATTACGCGAGGACCATCTCAAAACTGGCTGGAACAAACCTGGGCATGTTTGGAATCAAACATGTTGAAATCATACCCCAACATCGTTTCCAGTGTCTCCGTCCAAGGTAGGCCCCCTCCTGGAGGTCCTCCATGCTCCCAGGACTGATCTAATAGAGCCTGACAGCAAATTAGGGCTGCTGCCGACCCCCAGACATGGTTCGTTCCTCCTGCTGCTGGGCCAAGCCCGAGCAGGGGAAGGTAGCACAATAGGTTTCCTGTCACAGGGAGATGTGATCACCTCCCAGACAGGACTTAGTGTATTGGGCTGGGGCGGGTGCTGGACAGCACCACATAGTCTGCTAGAAGGGCACATTTGGTGCCCTCCTTGCATACTCTAGTTCAAACCAGATCAGGGAGCTGTTGGCTCCCAGCTCTGGAGAAGTATCCTCCCCATTGTACCATCCCTCCTCTGGGTGGGACCCCTGAATCATCCCAACCTTCACCTTAGTATTCTTAAGGGCTTACCTGTGGGTGGGTCCCTAGATGCGTCATGGGATTTGATTCATATCCAACTCCACTTCTTCTTTGACCATCTGGACATCCAGGCTGAGTCATTCTGATGTGCCGAACTGATCGCATCGTCCTTTGCTTTGGGACCAAGACAATAACGGGGAAGACTCTGTCGACTCCTGACCTTGTCATCCTGCAAGTCTGCTACACCATCAGTGTCTGTGTTCCGTCCTGCGCCTGTGGACCTCTAAAGACATTCAAAGGAATCTCCCTTGGAGTGATGGAGTCACTCCCCTGCATCCGTAGACACAAACAACAAGATCAACTGTTTTGCAGAACCTGGGCTCCCACGGACTCCACAAGGCACTGCAACACAGTTTGTGGTTTAGTGCCTCCTCAAGACCTGCGATGTCCTCTCGTCGAGTTGAGGCTAGCATCCTTTGTAGAACGCCATATAACCAAACCCCTGTGTACTGTGTTGCTGCATCACTTCAATCGCCTGGTGACCGTAACGGTTACCGCGACCGACTTGTGCCAACAGAGTTGGACGCATCGAGAGGCTCTGTTGACAATTCTGTCCCCGCTATAACTGACCCATGTCAACACGGTTGGTTGGACGGACTGACTCTGTTGTCTTCAGCATCCCAGTGGCTCGGGCAGAGCTACTGCTCCAGTGTACCCAAGCTTGAAGCCTCTTCACCTAACTTGTTTCCTTGAACTCAAGTGGCCTTCATCTACCATGCCTCCCTTACGTCCGGGTGTGGCATAGACTCTGTCCCCTCTGCTTTCAGGTACTCTGTGACTCAAACTCACTTCTGGGTTCCAACAGCCTCTTTTATCCTTCTGTGGTAAGACGGCAACCGCGACGTACCCTCTTATCAGTTTTGAGTGCACAGTTGAGTATTCCTTCTCACCTGACCATTGGGGGTTCTCCACCTCTCACCTGGGGTGGATCCTTGGGTCCTCGACTCTTCTATGTCTCCTAAGTCCAGTCTCAACTTAGGTCGTTGTTTGCTTCCATTAATTTAATATATGGTCTGCCTCCCCTCTGGGGGCCACTGTCTATTGGTGCTAACTGCTACCCTATGTCCAAAGTATTGTGTGCATTGTGAATAACTCTGGGTAGGAGATACTGAACTGTCATGTGTTAGTGAGTGATTGTAATAAATATCTATGTTTTTATAAGTGCACTGTGTGGTTCTTTTTTGTTTAGCCTAAGCTAGAGGATTAGATACTGGTAAACCAAACTGCTTAGCTCTCCTCCTATATTAAGCCTCAAGGCTGCTCTCCACAGCTGGCACTTACAGAGCTTTGTATGGTTATCAAAAAACCCTAAAATCTTCATAAGGGTAGCCCGGTTTAGTGCAGGGTGCAATAAGTGAGTACCATATACTGACCCAGCTTCTCACAATTAGCACATACAGAAAAAAGGAATTTTCGCTATCATTAAAGACTTCACCCAGCCCTCAGCTGATTCCAACAACATCATCCCTCACAAGATCTCTGCCACAAACTATTGTAAGTATTCTGTGACAAGATATTGCAACTTTGACTCTGAACAGAAACACATTTCCCACACAACTCAACTTCCCATCACACCTGAAGAACAAACCCTAACCTCATAGCCCACTATCACTACGAATGAGACAACTGCTGCTATGAAAACCATTCACTTGAGAGGCCCTAGTACCATGAAGGAAAATATTTAAATGTTCCTGATTTCCAGTGTTAGACCTGTAATCCTTGCCATTGTTTTCTCTGACTTTTTTGCCCTCTGACCTCCTGTTTTGCTGACTTCATTTCTGTTGGCTTTAGGACTCCGGGCACCTTACCACTGCTAACCAGTGCTAAAGTGCACGTGCTCTGTACTTAATACATGGTAACAGTGGCTTATTCACAATAGGCATATTTAATGTACTTATGAGTTCTGAGTAAAGAGCAGTACATGTGCAGCAGGCCTACAAATTAAACAGTACTGGTAGGCCTGCAGCACTGATTGTGCCACCCACTTTAGTCGCTCTTTAAACCTGTCTCAAGCCTGCCTCTGCAGAGGCTATAAATGCAGTTCTAAACTGCCATGTCGACCTGACAAGTGAACCCTCTTGCCAAGCCCAAACCTTCCTTTAAAAAACATGTAAGTCACCCTTAAGGTAGGCCCTGGACAGCCCCAAGGGCAGGGTGCAGTACATTTAGGGCCAGATGTACCATGCTTGCATTTAGCGTGTAGCAAATTGCGTCAAATTGCGGCTCGCAATTTACGACTCGCTAAATGCAATGTACAACAGTGTCTCAGACAGTGTTTGGGATTCCCAAAGGGGTCGCAAATTTCATGCCTCATCAATATTCACGAGGCAAGTGCAATTTGCGACCCCATTGGGAATGGCCTGCACTCACAGGGATGGTGGCCGGCTGGGGTTAGCAGACCATCATGTCTGTGACTGCTTTTTCAATAAAGCAGCTTTTCTTTTATAAATGCAGCCTGTTTTCCTTAAAGGAAAACAGGAAGCATTTAAAAAAGAAAAATTTAACTTTTTCAAATTCTTTCTCCACTGCTGAAAGACCAATCTCTCCCATAGATACACATTGGGATTACCTTTTTAGACCTTATCATTGTAATTTCCAATGTTCCAATTGGGAAGTGATGGGATTGCCAAGTTTGGTGTCTCTTGAAATACAATTTAAAACCCTAACTAAGGGTTGTTAGAAACGGGACCTCCGGCTGGCCAAGGCTTGCGCCAAGGTCAGTCAGAGACCACCATTTCCAAGGTCAGGGCAAGGGAGTCACACACCAAGATAACCCCCGCTCACCCTCTAGGTAACGTGGCGCGAGCAGCAAGGCTAATCTCAGAGGCGATGTGTAAAGCGTTTGCGCGCGCACCCCAGTGACAACAACCAAAGGCCCACCACAAAGGAAACTCCACACAAGGTTATATAAAAATAGCCTTTGTATTATAGTAAAAACACATTAGATAACACACACACTTTACAATGTGCCAACAGGCACGGGCAAGATTTACAAGGGATTATGTACAGGACAGGGCCACCTGGACCACTGTCAGGGGTATGCACTTGTTAGAAATAATACTTGTAGGTATAACACTTTAGCACATCAACATACAATGACTGTAACACAGAAATAGTGAATATAGCATACAACCAGTAACTACTGGTTGAGGGAAAATACCTCCTACGCCACCCTAAACACTGTAGGGAAATCACGCAGGGAACTAGGACCTTATCATCAGGACCTATGGAAGGAAAACCTATCCTCTAAGCAGGTCACTTTTAGCAAAGGGAAGGAAACCTAAAATAATCGCCTAGGCAAGTAACTTTTAGCAAAGGCAATAAAACATCAACATTCCTCTAAGCAGGTCACATTTAGCAAAGGGGAATAAAAGAACAAAGAATCATCTAAGCAGGTCACTTTTAGCAAGGCGATAAAACAAACAATTGCACATGAAACATTAAAACACATTCAGAGGTGCAGGTAGAACATTTGCGCAGGAATCTAATTAGCAGTAAATCATAAATTGCGCAGGGTGCACATGGTACGACACTAGAACGGTCCCCCAGGCCAACTGGCCTCGAAAGGGCTGGAATGCCCTGAGTCTCAAAGTCAGGGGGTCTGCGCAGGCAGCACAGAACACAAAGCCTAAACGTAGCAACTGTCCACTAAGTGCTGGACAGTTGTGAAACGGGACTGGGCAAACGTTGGAGCCAGGTGGGCTCAAGAACACTGGTGGGGAGGAGACACTGTGTGGGAGCCTCGGGGCTACTGACCACACTCGTGTCCCAAGAGCCTCTCTGGCTCGCAAAACAAATGTGGGCTGGGATCAAGACCTTCAGCGCTCTAAATCATGAAAATGGCCCCCAGAGCCTCTCTCAGGACTCTAAAACAAATGGGGCACCTTGAGCCTTCTCTGGGCTCGTAAACCAAATGGGCCGACACCAGGGGGAGCGACCCGCTGCCACGTGGGGCCGCCCTATCACCCCTTGTGCCCTTCACAACGATGGAGTCCCTCACGGGGGACTCTAAAATCAAATGTGCCCTTCAGAGCCTCTCTAGGCTCAAAATACGGTATGCGGCCGTGGGCGTCGTTGGAGTCCCTCACGGGGGACTCAGAACAAAGGAATGCCCCCAGAGCCGCGTGGCTCTACATCGAAAGAATGCCCCTGACAGAGACGCAACCCGGGGCACGCCCGCACTCACCAGGTAACTCGGGAGGCGGCGTCTCCTCGCGGCGTCGGCTCTTCTTGGCTGGGCTTCTCCTCTGGCAGTGCAGGGCTCTCCACTCCTCACGGGAGCCCCGCGAGCACCAGCAGCCTCTCTCCTCTCCCCGCGCCGCAGTGCCGAGGGCGGGACTTCCGGGTCTCGCGGTCAGGCCGCGCAGGGATTGGCAGGCCCACCAATCACTTCCGGGTCGCACTAGGCAGCGGCCCGGCAACGGTTATCGATGCTCCTGGGCTGCGGCGGTGATGTCGCGATTCACAATTCCTCGGGGGCAATGCCGGGTGGGCACCGGCCTCTAAATAAAAGATAGAAAGCGAGGTAGGCACTCGCTCGGCCTGGAAAAGCGCTCCAAAGCGCTAGAATCAAAATAAAGCGCACCCAGCGCTTAGGGGGAAAATAAAGCGCTCTTAAGCGCTTAGGGCATGAAATAAAGCGCTCTCAGCGCTAAAAGCAAAACGAAGCGCTCCCAGCGCTGGGGACAAGGGAGAGCGCTCCCCAAGCACAGCAAAGCTCCAGCAAGGTCTGGAGGCAGACAGGGGGGCAGGGCAGGGCCAGAGCCAGCACACTGGGTCTCCAGGCAGGGAGACAAGCCAAGTGGCAGTCCTCCTGGCCCCAGCAACAGCAACAGCCCCCTCTGGCAAGGATCCAAAAGTAGAACAACTTCTGTGGGGACACAGCCCCATTTTTATATCATGAATTCCTTTGTTAGGAGGTGCAGGGTGGGGGGAAACCAGTTGCAGCTGGCTTGGGAGTACCCTTGATGGCCCAACCACCCCTTTCATTCACTGGGGAGGCTAGGGTCATTAGACAAACCACAGGGGGGCGGAGCCAGCATTGTGTGGGGAAAAACCCAGCCCATCCAGGACACAGATCTACTCCTCCCACACATCACTCATGCTGATCTCACACTCACCACCGGGCAGACCCATCCAGACTTCCTGGAGCCTGGCATGCCAGCCAGCTCCAGCCAATCACGCTCCACTATCCTCACTGCACACATACATCAATGTCCAGAAGTAGCACTTCCCTTCTAGACACATACAAGCCGCACATACCATTGCGCAGCATTCATTCTCACGAGTTCATACATACTAAACTCGAGCCTGCACTCCCCACACATCAGGAACTACCAGGGCACACACATTCCCCATGCATTCCTATGGGAGGGCAGGCCAGCCATACTACACGCACGCACTTTCACTCTGGGACACAGGGAAAAAGTGCGCCAAGACCCAAAAATCACTACACAGGGTCACAAATAAAGGCAAAAAGATTAGGGGTGAACCTGCCCTAAGGCCCAAGTCTAACACGACCCCCTTCCAGCCAAAACGCAGGGCAGACCGATCACCACCGTGATGGGCTTCCCTGCTTGGGGCGATAAAACAAGGACGCGGGCCCACAACTGCAGGGACACCCTCCTGTTTTACGCCACGGTGAACCCCTAGGGTTCCTTCTAAAACTACTGTAGGGACTAACTGGGGTACCCCACTGATACTCTCCAGCTGCCCTCGGCCAGGACCAGGCCCTAGGCCACCCAGGTACCACTGGATCCTGCCTACTCACAAAGTGGGGGGTAGTAACCCCTGGCACATAACAGCCATTTTCCACTCTTCCTGTCTGCAAGACAGGGCTAGACTGCCACTGGTTCTCCAGCCTAGGGTCTACAACCTTAGGTGGACCAGGAGTCTCAGGGAAGGCTCTCCTCCCCTTACCTCTTCTCCTAGGGTTCCTCCTCCTCCTGCGAGGGGTCCCCTCTAAACAACATTCTCCCAACCTAGGGTTTAACCCCTCAGGTGGTAACGGGGTCAGAGGTGGGCTTTCCCACCCTCTGCACCCCCTTCCAGAGTCCTGCTCCCTCCCAACCGGGGCGGTACCTCTGGAGAAAGAACTGGTTAGGACACTGTTTACAGTATTCCCACCCTTCAGGTCAGGCGAATCCTGAACCTGGACCTCCAACCTCCGGTCTTGAACCTTTGGTGGAATCACTGCCTGGCACTCCAGGACTTCTGGGGATTCACACACCATCCCCCTGAGGCTAGCAAATGACACATATGTTGGGTGACTGTCTGCCTGGCGCAGATCTCCCGCCTCCTGTCCACCTGACAGTGCGCAAAGGTCCCCCAGCACAGAAGTGGTGTCACCATGGTCACTACACGGGATCCTAGCCCCACTGGGTAGTCCCTGACCCACTGGTTCTTCCACTGGGGAACTCCCCCAATCACTCCTCACGCTGGACTCCGGTACTCTCCCTACTGGAGCAGTACTGCCAGACTCTATAACCATGGAAGCTCCGCTTACAGATGCTCCAGGTTCTCTACCCACTAGGAGATCTCCCTCAAGTGAACTAACAGGCAAGTCTAGGTTCCCTTCCTGGTGTTCCCTAAAGGAACCATCCAGGCTCTGTGACAAGGCTTCGGGCGTCTGGGGACTCTCGGTCACACACTCACTCCCGCTCCACTGAGACAGGCAGTCAGCCCCTACACCCTCCTCACTAACCAAGGACCTAGCTGGGCTACTCTCACCCTCCTCCACCACACTGTGCTGGAAGACACCTGACCCACTATTGTTGGAATCACTCACTAGTGACTCTAAAGAACCTCTCGCACTGTCCCAGCGTTCTGCTTCCTCTGCGAGGGTGTCTGGATCAGTCAACCCATATTCCAACAGGTGTTGGCGCAACCCTGGCAAACAACTATTGAGCACCTGCTCTCTTAGAACCAGATCAAAAAGCTTGGTAAACTCAGTTCCCATGTGAACCTCTAGCCAATCAGACAGTGCATCTTGACATTCATCCACAAACTCTTCCCAAGACTGGTGAGACAGTTTCCTAAGGTTCCTGAACCTCAACCTATTCTCCTCCTCTGGGGAAACAGGAACCATACTCGGGGAACTGGGAGTGGGACTGTCTACACTGACATTTAAAAAGCTGCCACCCCTGGACTCCACCCTCTCTGGGGAATCCAGACAATTACAACTGTGCGCAGGGAAGAGTCTATCCTCTAGGGCTGCTCTCTCACGGATGATGGCCCTTCTCTCCACCTCTATCCTCTCCTGCGCTAAGAGTCTTTCGATCTCTAGCTGCGCCATAGCCTGGGCATGCTCTAACATGAGCTGTTCCATCGCTAACTGGTGCTCCCTTTCTTTCTCCCTATCTTCCCACTCTTCTGGGGACAGGACAAGGGATGGGGCGCTGGTACTGACACTGGGCCCAGCAAGGGACTCCCTACCTATGGGGTCCTCACTATCTGCTGGTACCCTCCCACTGTCATCATCTTCTTCATCAGAATCTTCAGGGCTCCCCACAGACTCACCACCGTCCTGGCGTGAGGCCCGGGCCCTATCTCTCTCACTGTGCTCAAGATCCCTTTGATCCTTATACCATTGGACCAGGTGGTTCCTAAGTTGGTTCTCAGTATCTGACTCATCCACCCCTATGTCTCTCTCTCTACAGAACCTTTCCAACTCCTGCATACTGTACCAAACTAGATCACTGAGATCAAAAACAGGCTCCATTTTGGCAGACGTTCTAGAGACGAGATCACACAGGGAACCTGGGGGTCTGAGCTAAACAGGAGTATACAATCAACAAAATTCAGCAAGATTCCTATCTCGGAACTTGCACTCCACTGTCCAGCGTAACACACACTCATTCACACACAACCCTCCCCTCGGATTGGTAAGGCAGTTTCTACCACCCCTGATTATCTCAACCTGACCACTAGTGACACAGGTACCAAACTCTGGAAGCAGGGCGGGGAACAAGGTACTGGACAAAATACAAATGACACCTTTCAGGAGAAGCAAAACTGAACTTCCCTAAAAAACAATAATCCCCAAAATGTGGTTATCTAAAACTGCAGAGCTTTGAAGTGTGGCCTGTCGCCACTGTGGTACAACGCAAACGCAAGTCCAATCCGCACCGCTAGCCACCAATGTTAGAAACGGGACCTCCGGCTGGCCAAGGCTGCGCCAAGGTCAGTCAGAGACCACCATTTCCAAGGTCAGGGCAAGGGAGTCACACACCAAGATAACCCCCGCTCACCCTCTAGGTAACGTGGCGCTAGCAGCAAGGCTAATCTCAGAGGCGATGTGTAAAGCGTTTGCGCGCGCACCCCAGTGACAACAACCAAAGGCCCACCACAAAGGAAACTCCACACAAGGTTATATAAAAATAGCCTTTGTATTATAGTAAAAACACATTAGATAACACACACACTTTACAATGTGCCAACAGGCACGGGCAAGATTTACAAGGGATTATGTACAGGACAGGGCCACCTGGACCACTGTCAGGGGTATGCACTTGTTAGAAATAATACTTGTAGGTATAACACTTTAGCACATCAACATACAATGACTGTAACACAGAAATAGTGAATATAGCATACAACCAGTAACTACTGGTTGAGGGAAAATACCTCCTACGCCACCCTAAACACTGTAGGGAAATCACGCAGGGAACTAGGACCTTATCATCAGGACCTATGGAAGGAAAACCTATCCTCTAAGCAGGTCACTTTTAGCAAGGCGATAAAACAAACAATTGCACATGAAACATTAAAACACATTCAGAGGTGCAGGTAGAACATTTGCGCAGGAATCTAATTAGCAGTAAATCATAAATTGCGCAGGGTGCACATGGTACGACACTAGAACGGTCCCCCAGGCCAACTGGCCTCGAAAGGGCTGGAATGCCCTGAGTCTCAAAGTCAGGGGGTCTGCGCAGGCAGCACAGAACACAAAGCCTAAACGTAGCAACTGTCCACTAAGTGCTGGACAGTTGTGAAACGGGACTGGGCAAACGTTGGAGCCAGGTGGGCTCAAGAACACTGGTGGGGAGGAGACACTGTGTGGGAGCCTCGGGGCTACTGACCACACTCGTGTCCCAAGAGCCTCTCTGGCTCGCAAAACAAATGTGGGCTGGGATCAAGACCTTCAGCGCTCTAAATCATGAAAATGGCCCCCAGAGCCTCTCTCAGGACTCTAAAACAAATGGGGCACCTTGAGCCTTCTCTGGGCTCGTAAACCAAATGGGCCGACACCAGGAGGAGCGACCCGCTGCCACGTGGGGCCGCCCTATCACCCCTTGTGCCGTTCACAACGATGGAGTCCCTCACGGGGGACTCTAAAATCAAATGTGCCCTTCAGAGCCTCTCTAGTCTCAAAATACGGTATGCGGCCGTGGGCGTCGTTGGAGTCCCTCACGGGGGACTCAGAACAAAGGAATGCCCCCAGAGCCGCGTGGCTCTACATCGAAAGAATGCCCCTGACAGAGACGCGACCCGGGGCACGCCCGCACTCACCAGGTAACTCGGGAGGCGGCGTCTCCTCGCGGCGTCGGCTCTTCTTGGCTGGGCTTCTCCTCTGGCAGTGCGGGGCTCTCCACTCCTCACGGGAGCCCCGCGAGCACCGGCAGCCTCTCTCCTCTCCCCGCGCCGCAGTGCCGAGGGCGGGACTTCCGGGTCTCGCGGTCAGGCCGCGCAGGGATTGGCCGGCCCACCAATCACTTCCGGGTCGCACTAGGCAGCGGCCCGGCAACGGTTATCGATGCTCCTGGGCTGCGGCGGTGATGTTGCGATTCACAATTCCTCGGGGGCAATGCCGGGTGGGCACCGGCCTCTAAATAAAAGATAGAAAGCGAGGTAGGCACTCGCTCGGCCTGGAAAAGCGCTCCAAAGCGCTAGAATCAAAATAAAGCGCACCCAGCGCTTAGGGGGAAAATAAAGCGCTCTTAAGCGCTTAGGGCATGAAATAAAGCGCTCTCAGCGCTAAAAGCAAAACGAAGCGCTCCCAGCGCTGGGGACAAGGGAGAGCGCTCCCCAAGCACAGCAAAGCTCCAGCAAGGTCTGGAGGCAGACAGGGGGGCAGAGCAGGGCCAGAGCCAGCACACTGGGTCTCCAGGCAGGGAGACAAGCCAAGTGGCGGTCCTCCTGGCCCCAGCAACAGCAACAGCCCCCTCTGGCAAGGATCCAAAAGTAGAACAACTTCTGTGGGGACACAGCCCCATTTTTATATCATGAATTCCTTTGTTAGGAGGTGCAGGGTGGGGGGAAACCAGTTGCAGCTGGCTTGGGAGTACCCTTGATGGCCCAACCACCCCTTTCATTCACTGGGGAGGCTAGGGTCATTAGACAAACCACAGGGGGGCGGAGCCAGCATTGTGTGGGGAAAAACCCAGCCCATCCAGGACACAGATCTACTCCTCCCACACATCACTCATGCTGATCTCACACTCACCACCGGGCAGACCCATCCAGACTTCCTGGAGCCTGGCATGCCAGCCAGCTCCAGCCAATCACGCTCCACTATCCTCACTGCACACATACATCAATGTCCAGAAGTAGCACTTCCCTTCTAGACACATACAAGCCGCACATACCATTGCGCAGCATTCATTCTCACGAGTTCATACATACTAAACTCGAGCCTGCACTCCCCACACATCAGGAACTACCAGGGCACACACATTCCCCATGCATTCCTATGGGAGGGCAGGCCAGCCATACTACACGCACGCACTTTCACTCTGGGACACAGGGAAAAAGTGCGCCAAGACCCAAAAATCACTACACAGGGTCACAAATAAAGGCAAAAAGATTAGGGGTGAACCTGCCCTAAGCCCCAAGTCTAACAAGGGTTAAGTTAGATTTTAAATTGTAATTCTGAAAATGCCACTTTCGAGAAAGTTGGCATTTTCTTTAGCCATTTGGTGTGTTTTGCGTGCCTCCGAAAACATCTCTGGTGTGGGTGACAGCTGGGCTTTAGGCATTCCCTCCAGACATCCACACAAAGGGAACTTAGATGTGTCTGGGCAGGATGGGAAGGAGGAGCTGCCACTTACACCTGAATGGGCTGGGGTCTGTCCCCACGCAAACGGCTGCATACCCAACTTAGCAGGGTTGGCAGGTTTTCTGTTCACTCCAAATGCCTCTGTTTGATGTCTCCCCCACTTCAAAGACACAACTTGGTATAAGTACTGAGTGTCTGACGCCACTATTGGACCTGTAAAGAATCTCTGCCAGCAGGAAGGACTGCTGTGCTGCTGAATGTACTGTCAATCTGCTGAACAGTGCTGGGCTCCTGCTCTGCTGACCTGCTGACTTTTGCCCTCTTTCTTAGGAGTAAGAAGGACTGGACCTGCATCTCTCCACCACTTGAACCTAGTGTAGCCCAAAGGGCTTGTTTGCTTTCCTCCTGTTGGAAGTCTTAGGGGAATAAAAGACTTCACTACACTCTTCAACAACATCTGGTCTCTGCCATATGAGTGTCTTGCCCTGCCAAGTGGTGGTAATCCATTCCTTGACTATTGGAAGTGGGTTTAAAGTGCTTCAACTGCAAAACCCCACACATTGCCATCATTCACTGCTCGGAACCGGTGCATCTCCTTTGATGCTGACTCATCACTGCTGCTGCATAGGATCGAGGACATCTAATCATCGGTTATGCAGCTCGATGAAGACGTATCGCATATATCAGTGGGATTCAATGACAAAGCATCTCTGATTTGCATGGCTGTGCCCTGACGCATCACCTACATCTCCAGGATTGACACCGACGCGTTGACTCCCTGTAGCGGGGCAAGAGGACACCACAGCAAGATAGGGTTTATGAGGTTTATTTGGGATATGAATAACCAAAATAAAGGCACTCTCGCCTGAGTCGGGAAGGGGAATCAGCTCTTCTCCTCACGTCGGGTCGCGTTGCTGCTGTCACGGACTCACCGGAGGGGATGCATAAAAGGGAAACACAAAAGAAAGAACAGCCTTACTGTCAGGCTCTGACCCTCAGGTTTAGGAAAGGGAGTGAGGGAGCACCATCTCATACGGGCCGTGTAACGGGAAGAACACCAACACCAGGGTAGCGGGGTTGACCCGTAGTCCTTAAAGGCCACCCGGGGAGACACTTCCCGCCCTGGATCCCGACCCACGGAATCTGGCACGCACCTGTTCTAGCCACGAACTCCGGTGTTCGTGGCTGGGCGCAGCGTGATGTTGGCCTCCTGGCTCCGGACCCGTCGACGCGGCTTGAGACTCTGCTCCTGTCCGGCTCATCCGGTCCTCGGGTCTTCCGGCTTCGTCTCCCGTCTTTGCTTCCCAGGCGTCCGCCTCGATGTTCTCCTCTTCCTGGTGGAAGTCTGTCCCCTTATAGGCTGACTAATCCCTCCGGCCGCTGCTGTTGGGGGCGTGACAGCTCTGTGAGTCGTCTTCAGTGTTAAAGGGCCAGAAGCCCGGGACCTCAAAACCGTCAGTTTCCTTCTCCGGTAGCTGTAAATAAGCAGAGGGGTTTATCGAGGGTGGGATATCCCCGGAACCCCGAAGGTCAGGAGGAGGGGACTCCTGACACTCCCTTGCACCTCGCATCTCGTTCTCGACGTTTATCCAGCCTTGAAGCAAGGCTGATCCCTGCATCTGACCTGCACTCCATCATGGTCAGACTAAGCTTTTGGATTTGACCCGATCTAGTGCAACCAGACAGCCCCAGTAGGGCTTTCTGCTTTTAAGCACTATATGTCCAGATATTCTTTAAAAATCCATACCTCCAGTTCTACTTATTGGATTTAGTCATTTTGGGCTTGTTTTGTTTAATAAATTAAGCTTTATTTTTCTAACTAGGTGTGGTATCTTTTTGTGCGGTGCTTTCACTATTTAACTGATTTAAGTGTTCTACAACTACATTACACATTGCCTCTTAGGTTAAGCCTAACTGCTTTGTGCCAAACTAGCAGAGGGTGTGCAACAGTTAAGTTAGGGTGTGTATCTGACTTACCCTGACTGGGGTTGTGATTCCTGCTCGGACAGGGTGCATACTCCTGCCAACCAGAAACCCAATTTCTAACAACCAAATTTAAAACAACCTGCACATCAGGGATATTAGTTTTGTTTGTTGTTCAGCAAACTCAGCTTTCCCTTATTGCCTGCCTTTCATCAAAGATTCACATTTCATATTTGCAATAAATTAAATAAACCAAATGTTACATTAAACTTGATCAAATCCAATCGCTATGTTTTCTGTCCAGACATATTTTACCTATGTGCCAACCGATTTCTAAGTCACCCATTGAATATGCCCCTTTCCTTGCACTGCCATGGTTCCTTATTACTGGTACTCTTCATTACATTATATGTCTTTAATGCAGTCCTCAGATGAAGCCTGACAAACTTGGTTTATGATGCAGATACTGTGACAATCAACTGAATGTATAAACATTGTGATGAGTAGTATACAAACTACATGAAAATAACAGTGGTTCTGCCACAACACTCTTCTAAAAGCTAAATTAATAATACATTTCTATCCCTTACTCAGTTAGGATAACAATACATGTTTATACAAAGCAATCCAAACACATATTCAAAGCACGAACTGATTGTGGTATTCCGAAATTTATTTTAAGCAAGAGGATTTGTATCTCCATGCAACAGGTCAAACACACATTTCTGGTGCAAAAGGGTGAGACAAGGTGAAGAAAGGTGTACAGTATACATAAATCATAACAAATGTATTAGTTACGTACATAAGTAACATAAACATTAAGGTGCGGAGTTACACCATATATATTCTCACAATGACCTAAGAATAAATCTCATCAGTTTTTGGTGGTCAAAATGGAATGTGATGCTCCTAATTATTCGTTTCATGCTATTGTCCACAGGTTCTGCACTATACTGGATATACCCATTGATAAATATTAACTAGTATACAAACTATGCTGCTAACACGGGGCCCAATTAGGGTGCCAGTAGGACCACCACTGACAGCCCGTTGGTGGTGGTCCCACCTCCATCGGACCCATCATATCCGGCTGCCATTTTTCAATGCTGGCGGACTGGTGGCGGTCGGAAAGTCTGACTGCCACACATGCGATGGGCTCCCTGAGCCCGCTGGTGTGGCAGAGGGGGTCGTATTCCCTACAATGATGGTGGTGCCTACCAGGCATGGCCATAGGGATTACGAGGTCCCTTTCCGCCTGCCTGTTTATGGTGGTTAACCCGACGTGAACAGGCAGGCAGGAAAGGGACTTTTGGGGCACTTAGTGGAGCCCCTTACCCATAGTCCTCCAATCCCCTATATATCCCTGAACCATGTGGCAGGCACTGCATGGTGCCTGCCACGTAGTGACGGGGATATGCACAGGGAGCATTTTTGGCATTGCGGTGGGTGCTCCAGCCAGCGCCACCTGCTGCAATGCAAAGAATGCACAATGCGACTGCCTGGCAGGCAGTCACATCATAATTCCCATGGCGGGACCGCCAACGGCTAGTCGGTCTGTCCTGTTTCCAATAGGTTCTGTCTGCCCGCTATCCTAATCGAGCCCTAAATTAGGACAGCAGGCAGTATAGTTGGTTCAGAAGAGCAGTTTTGAGAAAGTAACATAACTTTTACAGTAAAGGGAATTAAAAGCTGTTCATTAAAAGCACACGTTGTGCTCTGTTTTTTTTATTATAGTTCAATATAATAGTTTAACCCCCTCTTGCTATACCTGTTTCATTCATTTTATGAAATAAAACATATTCTTTTAGCTGTGCATTACTGCACTTAAAAAAAGTTCAACAGATAATAGTAGTTATTCTGAGCATTGAAAATTTAAATCGCTTAAGCTCTAACAATGTCAAAGACCTCACATTAGTCTTTATTTTTTCTAGGAATTCATGGATTTCACCAAGTATCAACTTCAATCAATTTTATCTTTTCTGCAATTTGTTTGATTCATCTATGCTGTAGCTGGGAAGTTATGAAGTTTCTTTTCTCACAAACATTGGCTATTTCTCACAACAACAAAAAATCCGTTAAGATAGAGAAGAGCCAAGTGGGCTGGCATTTCCTGTAAAAACTGGGTCATTTGCAAGTATTTTGTAAGTCTATGCATATTTCTCTACATAACTGGAGGAAAAGATAAGCAGTGTACTGTACTAAATTGTATCTGTATTTATATATAATGCTTACCTCTGTTGACGAGGTGTTGACCTGTTTTATGCTTGGCAGCACGCTGCCCCAGAATGCAAGGTTAGTGGTTTTATTTGGTGTTTATTGTTGGTTATTGGGATTCGTCTGTTAAGCTTATAAGGAACATTCCATGCATTTAAATTAATCAGTTTCAATGTGATCGATTATTTTGATAGGAATTAGGTGTGAGGAGGAAATAAATTGACACAAATGGTTGGCAGTGTTATTAGATGTGCTACAGGAGATTACGCATTGCTAGGTTGCATCTGTAAATAGAATCTACATCATTTGCATCTAAGTGCTCAGGTACAAAATGATGTCAGAGTGTTGGTGCAACACACTTTCAGAGTACTTACAGGAGAAAAATAGGCATTAGCTTACAAAACGGTTGTTGACTGGAGGGTGGCCTATAATGGGACCTCTGTGTGTCCATGATCGTTCAATATAAAGTTTGTACACTCCAATCACTAGTATTATGTTGTGTATCTTTCATTGCATGTTCAACACATGTGCTATTAAGCTAATATTTTAAAATGTTGTGAGTACATGAGGATGTGATAGAACAAAGAGGTAAATTCTTGTAAGAAAAGATTAAAGTAATACAGAAAATCTTGCCAGGAGATCTGCAAGTAGGACCATAATAAGGCAGTCTTCCGGCCACATCAACAGTAAATATTCATCGTCTTTTTCATTTGATGGCACACAGTGGCAAATTCTGAGACTGATTCTAAAATAAGGAATATTTTTACTCTCAAGCAGAGATAGAGTCCACTGTTTGAAGGCGATCAATTTGAAATTAATCATCAATGGTGCATTACCTTGTACATTGCATGTGAGTCACAGATGAACACTAGGGGGCCTATTACAATGTCGGGCAGACCATCTCAGAAATGGGACGGACCGCCTCATTATGATGCGACCCCACATGGTGAGGTAGCATTCCGACATTTCCCTATGGGAGCTAAGACCATAACACATGCTCCCACAGAGAAAAGTGAGGTTATGTTAATCCCTGCATCCTGTGGCAGGCACCTCAGGGTGTCTGCCATGGGATTAACAGGGAGGCAGCATAGCCTCATCCTCCAACCAGAGGCCACTGAGGAAAGGGTGCCCTGCTAGGGCCCCCCAAACATGCTTTCTGACAAGGTTTCCATGTTGGAATAGCCGGCTTGGAAACTGCATTCATTTTGATTATAGGCAGTTTATGACTGGCCGACGGGCTCCTTCAGCCCATTGGAATCCCGCCAGAATGACTGGCTTGTTTCAATTTCAACAGGCTGAACCAAAATCATCCAGTCGGAATTGAAACTTACGATGTTGGTCGTAAGGCCTCTGACCAAAGGTCGAAGGCTTTACGACCGACATAGTATTAGGCCCCTTGATGTTCAAGCTTTTAAACTTTCATTGTACAACCTTAATTAACCCCTTCCAGGCTGATGACGAGCTCAGCTCGTCATGAGCGTAACCTGCCGTGCGCTCATGATGAGCTGAGCTCGTCATGTAACGCGGGTTTTTTAAAATCACCGCGCACAGCGGGAAAAGCCGCCGCAGCGATGCGGTTAAGAAACAAAAGCTTCCCTCAATCCTGTTCAAGTTATAGTTTAATTTTCTCAGTAGAGATTTGAGCTATATATTATTGAAGTGTTTTTCTGACATATTAGCATATGTAATCCCTCACTCATTTGGGAATAGTTTCAGAAAAATGTTTACTTTTTAGAGCAATTATGGTGAGCATATTAATTAGACATTTACACAGCCTTCCCATTTCTCTATCTTTTTTCCTTATTTAAAATATATATGTATACAACTACTTCTACCTCAGCACTGCTCCCTGTGCCAAAACCTGCCTATGACGAGTTCCTTTTTAAGGTTATGAAACTCTGAAATGACTTGCAATATCCTTATCATGTATGTAGGAGGCTGGCTCAGTATATAGTGTCCACCTATGGTTTGGCACTGTGCACTGAGTCCAGGCAACCCTTAGTGATAGTGTTTACATCCCCGAAAACCAAAGCTCTCAAGGGGTAGCTGTGGAGAGCAGGTAAGGCTTATCCAGGAGGGTTCTAAAGCAGTTGCTTGTACCAATATAATCAGTCAGTTTGCTTTTCACACAAGAAAGAACCACACCAGGTGAGTAAAAAAATAATGTATATTTATTACTAAACACTAGACACTAACTTGTAATATCTCCTACCCGGAGATATCAATTGCACACAAATAATACTTAGCAAAGAGGTACGTAGCATAGGAAAACTCATAGGGCCCCGCGGGGGGGGGGGGAGGTGCAAATCCATATACTAAAATAGCGGAATGGTTACCAAAACGGGACTAGTACCCAAGGTTGGAGGACCCCAGGAGAAGCAAGGAACAACCCAAAGTGAGTAGCCAGAGACCTCAAGGAACCCGGGTGCAGAATGGTTACACCAGATCTGACGTCCATAGGACAACATAGGGTAAGTCTTGATTGGACAGTTAGATTCTAGGACCCTTTCCAAAGAACCCCAAAGGAACCACTTGGATCAAGAAAGGTTGGAGGTTCACTACACCTCTAAATACCCAGAAATTATGGATAGCTACACCAGGGAGCCTGGGTGCCTTATTTATTTATTTATTATTTATTATGCATCTTGTAACGCGCAAACTAAAACCCGAAGGTGTCAAGGCGCCTAACAAAAAAGATCAAAAAGCGGGCACTCATGCGCTTAATTCATACGCTTGAACAAAGAGGTGTGTTTTGAGGGCAGCTCTGAAGGTTTGAAGGGAGGGGAGGGACCTGAGCTCTAATGGAAGGTCGTTCCACCATTTGGGAGCCAAGAGGGAAAAAGCCCTCCCACCCCATCTGGCTTTCCGAATGCGAGGGATGTGGAGAAGAAAATGATTGGAGGAGCGGAGGTTCCTGCCTGGGTTGTAATAGGTCAAGATGGATCGAATGCCTGTAGGGCTGCTTTTTGCCAAGGCCTTATAGACCATACACATGGACTTAAAGACAATCCGCTCCTTTATCGGAAGCCAGTGAAGCTGCTTCCTGGCCAGTGTGGCCAAAGAGCGTCGGGGAAGATCAAGGACAAATCTGGCTGCCGCATTCTGGACTACCTGCAAGCGCTGCAGCTGACTTTTATTCAGTCAAGCATACAGCGCATTGCAGTAGTCCAGACGAGACCCCAAAAGGGCGACAGCAAGTTGCCTTCTTGCTTGCAGGGAGAGGTAATTCCTGATTTTCCTGAGAACGTGGATAATACCCCAACAGGTAGATACCGTCCTGTTGACCTGTTGGCGCATGTCAAGAGTAGGGTCAATCATCACCCCGAGATTTCTAGCCGAGGAGGTAGGCTTAGGGCAGGGGCCGAACAAGTCAGGCCACCACTCCATGGACCAAATATCTTCCCTTCCGCCGAACACCATCACCTCGGTCTTCTCCCCATTCAATTTCAGTGAGTTGTAAATCATCCACTGGCCGACGGCCTCCTTGCAAGATCTAAATCTGGAGGCCGTCAGCTCACTTGACTGGGAGAGAGACACGAGGATCTGGGTGTCATCCGCATAGGAGACTACCTCCATCCCAAAAGATCTAATAAGTCTGGCAAGGGGGGTCACATAGATGTTAAAAAGGGTGGGACTAAGCGCCGACCCTTGAGGGACCCCACAATGCACAGACAGGGATGGAGATAAAAATGTTCCCAGCATTACCCTCTGCTCCCTTTGATCGAGAAAGGAAGAGAGCAAACCCAGGGCTGCCCCCCGGACCCCAATCTCACCCAGTCGAGATGTTAAGACGCGGGGAGATAGGGTATCGAAGGCAGCTGTAAGGTCCAGAAGGATCAGGAGGGATGTCCGACCCTCGTCCACACTCATACGGATGGAGTCAAGGACCAGGGTGAGGGTGGACTCGGTGCTATGTTCCCTCCTGAAACCGTGCTGGGAGGGGTCCAAGCAGCCCGACTTCTCCACAAAGGCAGCTAGATGCCCATTTAAATGGGACTCAAGCATCTTTGCAGGGGCCGGAAGCAGTGAGATGGGGTGGAAGTTTTTTAATACCCCGGGATCTAGGGAGGGTTTCTTAAGAAGAGGTTTTACCACAGCATTTTTCCACTGCTGTGGAAAGACACCCTCCCTCATTACCCCATTCAAGATCTCAAGTAAGGGGGGTAAAAGAGATCCTCTACACTGCTTCATGATCTTAAGAGGGCAAGCATCTAGCGGAGACCCTGACTTGGTTTTCTCCAGCAACAGGTCAATATCTTGTAGGGAGAGCGTAGGAAAAGATTCCAAATAGCCAGCCAAGGGAGGCTCCGCCGAGGAAACATCCGGGGCCGCAATAGCCGGAGGCTCAACCATTGAGAGCCTCTGTGACTCCAGAGAAGTGTAAATGTCAGATATTTTGGACTGGAAGAAAAGAGCTATGTCATTACAGAGCTCCTGGGATGGAATAACAGGATCGGGGACCTGGAGAGATGTAAGAGAGTCCACGATCCTGAAGAGCTCTTTGGGAGATGAAAGGGAGGAAGTCAGGGTCACAAAGTAGTCTTGTTTGGTCCCAATGACTTCCGACTTATATCTCTTGAGCAGGGTTTTATGAGCTTCCCTGTCTTTGAGATCCCAACTTGCATGCCATCGACGCTCCTGTCTCCTTACTTCCTGCCTCAGGAGTCTAAGTTGTTCAGAGAACCAGGGGGCTGATGGTCTTTGCCTGGCTGAATGACAGGACCGAGCCGGCGCCAGTTCGTCCAAGGCCTCTGTAAGAATGTTATCATTATGCGGCACCGCCGAAGAGGGATCCAACTCCCGAATAGAAGACAAACTAGGAATCCATGGGTCAAAAGAGTGTTCCCCGATGTTTTTAAGATTCCTACGTACTTCAAAGGTACTCGGAACTTTCCTGGGAATTTCCTGGCTAGGGAAGGACACGTTAAAAGGAACGGCCAGGTGGTCTGACCAGGAGAGGGAGAAAGGATCCGTAACTAAGAGTCTCTGATCGTTAGAGAAAATCCCATCGAGCGTGTGACCCGCTCGGTGGGTGGGTCCTTTCACCAGTTGGGTGAGTCCACATGCTGTCAGTGCTTCCAGCAACGCGGAAGTGTCATGAGATTCCAATAACTCTAAGTGAAAATTAAAATCACCCAGAATCGTTAGATTCTCCCGACCAAAGTAGGGCTCCAGGAACTGAAGCAGTTTTAAGCTAAAGTCTACTCTTGGAAATGGTGGACGATAGACCAGGATCCCATTAAATGGAGAGATATGGGCGTCGTGTAATGAAAAATACAACACCTGGATAGCATCCTTGGGGTCAGATAGAGGCATAGTATGACATTGAAAGCTGTCCCTATGCAGGATGGCTAATCCACCACCGACCGGACCTACTCTGTCATGCCTAGGGGTGAAATGGTGTTGGAAACCTCCATAGATGCCAATGGAGGGTTGTGGGACTTCAGCAGCTACAGTGTGTCGAGGACCTGGCCGGTGAAACCAGGACAAAGACTGCAGATGAGAAGAACCTTTAAGCAGAGTGGACAAAGTCCAAAACACCCAGAGGTGACCAGGAGGCACAGGAACACATTACCAGCCCTGGTTGAATGTTCTTGCTGTAGCACGATGAAGAAGAAACAGCAGCTGTGGAGACCAGGCAATGTTGCAGAAGCCCAGGATCCTTTCTCGAGCTATCCCACTCTGGTAGGTGAGTACAGGAAGGTCAGTGACAGGCAGGACCACCAAGAAGCCTTTGGCAAAGGCAACCAATGGTTTGTAGTTGAAGTTGCTTGGGTGCAGACCAGCAAAGTCCAACCCACAGCTTGCAGGAAAGCCAGGAGGAAACGATAGAGCCCTCTACAAGATCCTCTGCTAGCAGGCACAGGAAGTTGCAAGAAAGTCCGAGCAGCACACAGGAAACAAAGGCCCACGAGGCAGAGGATGCAGACAGGATGACGTCCATGGAGCTTTGCAGTGCAGGAGGCAGCGGCTACATGGAGCTTGAAAAACATCAGTGAAAGAAGCTAACAGGCCTTGGCAACACCAAACAGACGTTTTGCACGGGGCGGCCGTCTTCTTCGGCTGGAGAGGGATTACAGTCTCTCAACTTGCAGGGAGGACTGGTAATGCCACTAGAGAACCAACAAATCACCACATGTGTTGCAGTGCTGGGGGATGTCCGTTGGACAACAGGATCAGCAAACCGTTCATCGACGTTGATGCAGGGAAGTGACTCCTTCATTTCAAGGGAGATTCCTACAGGCTAGGATGTAGGCTAAGTCCCTAGCCATGGAGTTGCAGATCTTTGGAGAAGCATCGGGATGAAGATGCAGCAGGATTCTTCCTACCGGGAGCAGTCTGGTTGTGGGTCCTGGAGTAAAGAACAGCAGAGTCCCAGCATCTACCATCAGAAGAGTTTTTGAACATTCTTCAGCAACAGGCAGTCATTTCCAGAAGTTGTTGATAAAATTAATCTAAGGACCCACCCTCAGGGGAGCCCGTAAGCAACCCCATACAGGGGAATGACATCTTCTCTGGTGAACCAACTATCAGAGGGGGTCAGGGATGCTACTCAGATGTCCTAGCCAGTCAGATGCTTCCAGGGAGAAAGATTTAACATGGCAGAATCAAGTGGTCACCTGGAGGGAGCTCTGGGGCACACCCCTAGGGAGGAGCTGGACAGGGGGATGGTCTCTCCCCTGTGCTTTTTGTAGTTTCACGCCAGAGCAGGAGCCATCAGCTCCTGAACTGGTCAAAACTGATTTATGCATGGAGAACACCAAATATGCCCTTCAATGTAGTCTGGTGGTGCTCAAAAGTGCTCCAACCTGCCTAATTTTAAAGGAGAGGTTTGCAGGAAATCCTTTCTTTGGCTTCCCCTGCCTGAGTGAAACGCATTAGCTGCGGGGCAGAACACTGTCTAGGGTCGACAGCAGTGCTGGCTGTCAGTCAGACCCTGTAAAGCTACACAGGAAGATATTGGGATCCCCCAGTACACGGTTTATTGCAACTAATACTGGAATCGGTGTAGTTGCATGATTTTAATATGTTTGATACCCAACATCACTAGATTTGGGGCAGCCATTATGTAGTTAGACATCCTCGCCCAGGACCCACCCACGACCCCACCAACCCAGACGACGCAGCCCGCAACCTCAGACAGTGAATAGATGACTGCGCCAACACCCTCGCCCCACTCAAGAAACCGTCCAACACCTACACCAGCAAGAGAGCCACCTTGGTTACCGACGAGCTGCAGACCTCCAAACGCGCCTGGCGGAAACTGGAGAAGATATGGCTCCAAGAACGCACTTCGGACAACCGTGCAGCCCACAAGGATGCCACTCGCAGACACCACCACCTCATCAGAATAGCCAAGAGATCCTCCTTCAAAGACCTCCTGGATAACAACGCACACTAAAGCAAAGAGCTCTTCAGCATCGTAAAAGAACTCTCCAACCCCAGCGCCAACGCCAACGACATACCGCCCTCACAAGAACTGTGCAACTCACTAGCCATCTTCTTCCACCGCAAGATCGCTGACATCCATGACAGCTTCAACACCATGACCGCCCCGACTACGCCTGACCCCACCCCACCTGTGAACACCACCAGCGCCAACCGCCTGACCTCCTCGTCCAACGTCAACGACGACGAGACAAGCAAGGTCATGAACTCCATCCACTCAAGGTCTCTGTCAGACCCGTGCCCACACCACGTATTCAACAAAGCAGACGCTGCCATCGCACCCCAACTACGGAAGGTCATAAACATCTCCTTCGAAACAGCAACATTCCCGTAAAGCTGGAAACACGCCGAAATCAACGCCCTCCTCAACAAGCCCAAGGCAGACCACAAGGACCTCAAGAACTTCCGGCCCATCTCCCTGCTCCCGTTCCCGGCGAAGGTCACCGAGAAAATCATCAACATGCAACTGGCCCGCCACCTGGAAGACATCTTGGACCCGTCCCAGACCGGGTTCAGACGAAACCACCGCACCAAGACAGCCCTCATCACCGCCACAGATGACATCAGGCGCCAACTAGACAATGGCGAAACACCAGCCCTCATCCTCCTGGACCTGTCAGCCGCCTTCGACATGGTCTGCCATCGCACTCTAAAGACACGCCTCCTAGAAGCCGGAATCCAAGAGAAGGCCCTTGACTGGACCATGCCCTTCCTCTCTGGCAGAACCCAGAGCGTCTACCTCCCGCCCTTCCGATCCGAGGCCACCGACATCATCTGCGGCGTCCCCCAGGGCTCATCCCTCAGCCCGACGCTGTTCAACGTCTACATGGCCCCCCTCGCACAAAGTGGCCCGCCAACACGACCTCATCATCTCCTATGCCGACGACACCCAGCTCATCCTCTCCCTCACAAAGGACCCACACACTGCCAAAACCAACCTCCACGGTGGAATGAAGGCCGTCGCCGACTGGATGCAGAACAGCCGTCTGAAGCTGAACTCGGACAAGATGGAGGTACTCATCCTCGGACCCACCCCCTCAGCCTGGGACGACTCCTGGTGGCCGACCACACTGGGAACAGCACTGACACTCACCGACCATGCACGCAACCTAGTATTCATCCTCGACTCCTCCCTCTCCATGTCTAAACAGGTCAACGCCGTCTCCTCCTCCTGCTACAATACCCTCCAAATGCTCCACAGGATCTACAAGTGGATCCCAACTGAAACAAGAAGAACGGTGACACAGGCCCGCGTCAGCAGCAGACTGGACTACGGCAACGCACTCTATACAGAAATCCCAGCCAAACACCTACGACGACTACAACACATTCAAAACGCCTCCGCCCGACTGAATGTCAACGTCCCCCGCCAAAGCCACATCACCCCCCCCACCTGAGAGACCAACACTGGCTCCCTGTCGACAAGAGGATCGCCTTCAAGCTCCTCACCCACGCACACAAAGTACTCCACAACGCCGGACCAGCCTATCTGAACAGTAGACGCAACTTCTACACCCCGACCCGCCAGCTCCGGTCCGCCAGCCTCGCCCTCGCCGATGTCCCCCGCATCCAACAAACAACCTCCGGCGGCAGATCCTTCTCCTACCTCGCCGCAAAGACCTGGAACACACTCCCTACCCACCTATTGCAGACCCAAGACCTACTCGCCTTCAGAAGACTCCTCAAGTCCTGGCTCTTCGAGCAGTAGCGGCACCCCCTCCCCTCAGCCCCTTGAGACCCTCACGGGTAAGTAGCGCGCTTTACAAGTATTCTGATTGATTGATTGATTGATTGATCTCAACTTGCAAGTATCCATTTCATAGCTGATAATGGCTGTCCTGCACATTCAATGCCGAGAAAATGGAGTCTGGGGTTTGCAGGGCATCTCTGCTTATTCTGGAGTACCCGCACACTTACCATGCATCCTGCCATTAGTCTGAAGGGCCTACCTTAGGGGTAACTTATAGGTTTTGAGTGCAGTGACCAAGGTATAAGGGAATTATCATATCTGATGTGAAGGGTGGACACAGTTTGCATGGGTGGCAATTGATGGCACAATACATGCTGCTGCCCATAGGAGAGCCTTGGAGTACAAATGCCGTGGGTCCCTCAGTACCTTAAACTAGGGACTGATAATTGTACCCCAGTATGCCAATTGTGGAGTGTAGAAAGTACTTACCAGGAAATTTAGAGGAGAGAGCACTGTCACGAGGATCCTGGATGGCAGGATCCCAGTGAACTACAGTCAGCACACACTGACACCAGGCACAAAGTGGGGGTATATATGTCAGAATTATCATACTTTCCTAAATGTACACTAGGGGGTACTTTACCCCATATAACACCTGGTCACACCATAACCTTCCCACAACCCACTTCAGACCTTGCTATGTTGCTCAGCTTTTTTATAAGAAACAGCAAGCATGTTTGCAGACACGCAGAAGAAAGAATAAACCTCTAGTGCAAAATTAAACAGATCAATAACCTGTCAGTTATTTGTTGTAAACAACTAGTAGAAACAGATCAATAACCTCTCAGTTATTTGTTGTAAACAACTATTAGAAACATTTCAATAAAAATCAGTTTAAAAAAATACTGCACTGGCTTTGAGTGTGCAAAATGTAGAAATGAAGAAAGATTCTAGCTTTTCGCTAACTATCTAATGAGTGCAAAATATAAAACATATTCTCTGTGCTTGACATTGTAAGCTAAACTATAGAGCAGAATAAAGAAAAGCAACTGTCTGTTTTGGTTGCTTTACACAGCTGCTTTAATTGTGCTCTGTGACACAACCTTCCTTTCACCTCAGCTGATGGACTTAATTCAGTGAAACTAAGTAATGGGAAGGTATGGAATTTGAATAAAATTGCTAAATGTAATCCTAATAGATCCAGTACTAAATGGAAACCTGAGGATTTAGATGTAGAAAATCTTTGTTCAACTAACCCAAGTGATGAAGGTTTACATGTTAACCAAAGTGAGGAGGTAATTTCTTCTAATGCAAACCAAGTTGAGAATGATGATTCACAGAACATTGTCTCAAAAGAATTTATTATATCTAGGTCTCAGAGTGAAGATCCTGTTTTTTGTCATCACTCTTCAAGGAAGAGGGTGGTGCCTACTTGGTTAACCCCTCTCCTGCGCTGAACGTTCCACGCTGGTGCGGAACGTTCTATTGCGTGGGCGGGGCCCCCTCAGAAGCGTCTCATGTGCAACAGAAAGCTCAGATCTAACTTCCCAAGATGGTCTGTGCTCATCACTCAACAATTCCTTCTTAACAGGCCAACCATTAACAGTATAAGAAATTACTTTTTGCAAGACATTATCCATAGAATACTCATTGTCCCATTCCTCTCTACTAAAAGCTGAAAATCCTTCATCATGCACAAAGGCAATTTGTAATTCATTCCACTCATTACTTTCACATTCTTCCAACATGCAGGCATCCTAGACAAAACAATCGGCAATCACGTTACTTTTACCTGGAACATAAATAATTTTGTAAATAAAATTTTGCATCCTCATAGAAATTCTTGCCATTCTTGCTGACTCAGTAATCACCCCTTCTGTTGTTAAAATCTTCACTAACGGCTTATGATCACTACGTACAGTACACATTTTTCCCCAAATGAAAGATTTAAAATGCTCTAATGCCCAAGCACAAGCTAAGGCTTCCCTTTGTATTATTGGGTATTTCCCTTCACAAGGAGACAAAGACCTTGAAGCGTAAGCAATAGCCTTATATTGCCCATTTCTATCAATCTGTGATAGCTCCGAGGCCCTTGTTACTTGCGTCAGTAGTAAGCACACTATCAAGTGATGGGTTAAAACTATGAAGTGCAGTGGCTTTGGCAATAGCTTCCTTGATGTTTTTAAAATCCAAGTTACAAGAATTAGACCATTCGAATTTAACATTCTTTTTCATGAGTTGACGAATATTATGGGTTATATTAGCAAAATTAGGTACATATTTTGAGCAAAATTCCGCCATGCCTAAAAATGATCTAATGTCATCCTTACATGTGGGTACAGGAGCATCAGATATGGAAGAGACCAAAGAAGGTTTAGGTCTGGCACCTTCTTCGTCAATGACATGACCAAGGTATGTTACACTTTTTTTGCGCAAATTTGCACTTTGAATGCTCAACCGTAAGGCCCTTGCTTTCAAGAATACTTAAGACCTTTTTTAATCTCAACAAATGTTCTTTTTCATCACTTCCGAATACCAGGATGTCATCTTGAAAAAATCTAACTCCCTTTTCATCTTTAAAAAGCTGATACATCAAACGCTGACAAAAAGGCGGCCGCCGAAGCTAAACCGAAAGGCATTCGTTTATATTGGAAACAACCAAATGGTGTAACAAAAGATGTACATTTCATTGACTCAGGGCACAAAGAAATCTGGTGATATGCAGACAATAAGTCTATCGTCGAAAACCACCTCGCATTGTTTAAACTGGACACCATTTCGTTAATTTTAGGAAGTGTAAATTTGTCCACCACAATGTTGTTATTAAGGTACCTTAGATCCACACATAGTTGCATTTTACCATTTTTCCGTCTTGCTACGACAATCAGAGAAACCCACTCACTAGCTTCAATTGGCTCAATAATATTGCTAGAAACCAATTTGTCTAATTCTTTACTCACTTCATCTCTCACCAAAATAGGAACATTCCTACATTTGTGTACCTTAGGACAAGCATTTTGTTTAATGATAATTTTGTGTTCAAAACCCACTAAATTACCTAAGTCTTTACTGAAAACCTTTGGAAATTCTTCTAAAATCTCCTTTGTGATAGCAGTACTATCATCCACCACTAAGACCCGTTCACGGCTATTAGGGTATAGGATAATGTGCAATTATTTTTGATCAAACCATCCCAGGA
Organism: Lissotriton helveticus; assembly: GCF_964261635.1. Lineage (NCBI taxonomy): Eukaryota > Metazoa > Chordata > Amphibia > Caudata > Salamandridae > Lissotriton > Lissotriton helveticus. Next base: position 746,921,143 of record NC_136072.1, on the reverse strand, counting down.
CTGGTGGTCCTTTCTTTGCAATGTATAACTTCCCCCTACAATCTCTTCCTTTGAATTTGAAAACAAACCAACGGTAACTAATAAGATCTATGGGTTCACCCCCATAACCTTCAGGATGAATATCAGGAATCAATAATTTGTCACCTACTCTTTGAACAAAAGAAGACTTTCACATTTCCTCGTTAATAATTGTATAAGGCAAACCAGAGTCAGCATAAATCTTAACTTCTACTCCACCAATATCCATTAAACAAATTGGTTTGTTAATAACATCTTCATCACAAATTTTTAAAACCAGTTTATCATGACCAAACTATTATCTTCATCATTATCATTGTCTTCTTCTATATCATTTAAAAATGTGACTTTATTCTTCTTCCTATTGCATGCTTGTGCAAAATGGCCTTCTAAGCCGCAATTCGTACATTTAAATTTTAAAGCTGGACAACCCTTGTAATCCGCTAGATGTTCCAGACTATTACACCTAAAACATTTGGGTTTGGAATTTGTGGAAGACTGTGAATTTTTCGCATAAAAAGGTCTTGCGCTAGCGCTAAAGTTATTTCTGGAATTAGAAGTACATTTCTTTCTTTCAGCAACATTCACTTTACTTACAACCTCATTGGCAGTAGAAATATTATCCTGTTTAAGAACATTTGCACACCTACCAGACATTTCAGCCTTACGCACAATAGCTAGGATGCCATCTAATGGAGAATCCCCATTAATCCATAATCTATCCTGTATGGACGAATTGTAAGCATGCATAACGATTTGGTCCCTTATAAATTCTTCTTGTAAAACACCAAATTTACAATCAAGAGCTAACTTTTTGAGATCAGCAAGGTAATGATCAATAATGAAATCGAAGAGCTCAACAGCATGCATCCAGCTAGTTCGGCATCCAAGGAAAAACTGCCCTTTACAAAAGATGCACAGCACATTGCCCTCATAACATTCTAACATTCCAACAATGACATCAGCCTACAACTTAACAGAGCAATAAAAGAATGTTCATGAATACATTCAAAGAATGCAAACACAACACACCGTCTCTCAGTGAAGAGTGCTATAACAAGGTGAGAACCAGGAGAGCTGGGGGCCCTTCAATTATGTTGGTTTCATCCGTATGTTAAGGCTCTGCACATAAAATGTCCATTACACGTTCTCAAAACACCCCAGGAAATTGGCATCAGCATCACTAAGATTTTGGTGGGGAGGAAGGGAACAGAAGTGCCTGTCAGTTCTGGGCAGGAAGCCCCACCTTCTCCAAGGCCACAACCAGCATCTCACAATGTTTAAATAAAATGTAAAGTTGGCAGGCCTGAATAACCATGGCCTGAATTAAGTGCCACCACCTAAAATTTGGAATCCAACTAGCGTCTAGTTTGTCAGTTTCAAAGCTCATATTATTTACCCCCATTTTCTACATGATTTAGTATAAAGTTATATTTCTGCGACCAGCTATCCATAAGAGAAGTCGAAGCAGAGCTCACCCACAGGAGACTAAAAAATGTAAAACTGAATTTCTCGGTATGTTTTCCATGTCCTCATGCTTCTTGGCCACTGAGTCTGTAATCAAGCAGTTCCAGAGTATTGTGTCCTGCGAAATTTGAATTGCATAAGGGTTCTATTCTGGAATCATGATGCTGCAGTTGAAGTTTGGCTGCCTCCGGTTGGAGTGAAATAAATGAAGCTCCTACCTTTGTTAAACAAAATGTTGTGTGTCCCTCACCTTCATGATATTTCATTGGCAACATGTTGATGAGCCCTTCATGACCGTGAGGAGTGCTGCAAGTGGATTCTTGGACGGCATGTGAGGAGCACATTCGGGCCATCACGTTTCTTATGTTTTAGGAAATGGTAGCGGAGGACTTTGAAAGTTTAATGCAGCAGCTGACCTCTCTAGTGAAGAGAAGCGGTAAGCAACGGACTTTAAGAAATTTAGCAGCTCTTTTGGGATCTTTTTCTTTTCCAGGCTGTTCGGCCAGAAGCCATTCTTGTTGTTCCTTGATGGTGAATGGTTGAGAATAATGGTGGATTCTGGAACCCAACATAGCCTTATTGATGAGGAGTATTTGGGCAAATTACCCAGCCATTTTATGAATCCACCAGTTAAAGGTTTGGTGGTGTATGGTAATAAGTCCATAGATTTGTTTTAATTTCAAAGTTGTCCTTTCTAAAGTCTATTTTGCCAAAGGTGGATCAGGCCTATTAGGGTGCACACAACAAAAGTGTCTGCACATAAAATTTGATCTCAATAATCCTGATCAGGTTCTAGGTGTGCAGACCAGTGTATATGTAGTGGGAACTTCATTGTTAGAAGATGAGTATCTGTTGGTGTTCAGGAATTAATTGTCAGTACTAAAAGCATTCATGCATAAAATCATACTGAAAGAGGTTGCAATTCCTAAGGCTTAAAAGCCTCGTAATAGTGCCCTTATCATGAGACTGCCTTTACAGGAGAGTTGCGAAGATTGTATAATGAGGGGATCATTTTGAAGAAAGTGGTATTGTAATGGCTAGCCCCAGTAGTGATTGCTAAGAAGAGCAATGGGGATATACACATGCGTATTACGTGTGATCTGAATGCTGCATATGGGTTGACAGGCATTCTTTGCCCAACATCGGGGAGATGTTGTCCACTCTCAAGGGAGCTAAAGTGTTTTCTACCCTGGATCTATTATCAGCATACTCTCAATTTGTGTTACATCCAGATTCCTGCCCTCAGACATCATTTGTTACTCTGTAGGAGGTTTGCAGATACAAGCGGATGGAGTTTGGATAGGCATCTGCCTCTACAGTGTTCTAAAGGGACATGCATCCTCTGTTAAGGGGTTTAACCCTAGTTAAAAAATGTCAGGAAGAAATATTGGTGTTTGGCATGGATGTTGAGGAATATGATCAGGCTTGGAGGACCGTGTTGAAAATTTTGCAAAAGCGTGGGTTAACGATAAAGAAGGAAAAGTGCAAAATAAGAGTGAAGTGGAGTATCTTGGGCATTGTATCAATGAAAAAGGAATTTCTCCCAAACTGAATTTTGTTTAGGCCCTAGAAGATGCTCCTCCTCCACTAAAGAAGGACCAATTAAGATCATTCTTGGGCTTAGTGGTCTACTATTCGAGATTTATTTCCATATTTGCAGACAAACAACGTTTACCAGGAAGCTCCTGCTTAAAAATTAAAAGTTTATGTGGTGTGATTACTGTCAGCAGGAGTTTAATGAACTGAAAGCAAAGAATGCATCTTCACCCATGCTTAAACCATTTGACACCACCGACGTGTCCATTATAAATACTGATGCTAGCAGGGTGAGGTTGGGTGCAGTATTGTTGCAAAGCAGGAACTGTAGAGTTGTTCCTATTGTATATGCATCAAAACCACTGAGGGATGCTGATAAGAAGTATTCTGTGATTGAAAGAGAGGTGTTAGCTTGCTGGTGGGAAGTAAATCATTTCAGATAGTATGTGTGGGGGACTGAGTTTGTGATCCATACTGATCATCGTCTTCTAATTGATGTCTTTTCAACAAAGGGTGCTAATAGAACATCTTCGGGATTGCTCATTGGTTAATGAATATGATGGAATATAATCACAAAATGGAATATACTCTGAGAAAGAAAACTGTTTTGGCAGATTGTTTGTCTAGGTTGCGGGTAACTTAGTATCTGGACATGGAGAATAGTTTTTATGTAAATATAGTCACGGAAGGCAGAATATCCCATGAGGATTGGGTATGTGTTATGGAGAAAGATGTGGTGTTGCAAGAGGAGATGAAGTGCCTTTTGGAAAGATGGCCAGTGAGGGGTAGAATTTCTGTAAATGTGGAAAATATTTGGCAGCTGAGTGTGGAATTGTCTGTGGTGGGGGTGTGTTATTGAGAAGGGAGTTTTTGGCTATGCCTAAAGAGTTGAGGGATAGTGTTGTGAAATTGGCACATGAGGGTCACATTTGGATGAGTGCAACTAAGAGGTGCATCTGAGAAAAATAATAGTGGTCTTTGGTAGACCGTGATGGGGAGCATTATGTTAGAGAATATTTGCTTTGCATTTGGAGTGACAAATCGCAGACAATCATAAGTTATGCCCCTGTGGTTTTGAAGAAGTCAGATGGTCCACGGAAGAAGCTTGCTATTGACGCCATTGTCCGTTGGTTGCTTTGGGTATGTGTCCTTATTATTCCATTGTAGCTTTAGATTATTTTTCACGATGGCCTGAGAAAAAATTCATGGAGCATGTCACATCCAGGATTGTGATTGAATTGTTAAGTGATTTGTCTAATAGGGGAGGAGTGAGTGAGGTCAAGGTTTCTAACAATGGTGTTCAGTTTGTTTCCGAAGAAATTAAGAACTTTCAGATGAAATTCGGGATTGAGCATGTCCGATCAACAGTATATTACCCTCAAAGGAATGGACTGGTCGAAAAATAGAACAGAAAACTCAAAAAGGGTTTGCAATTGGCATTGACAAGTGGGGTGGAATTGAGGAGAACTGTGAGAAAGTTGGTCTGGTCTTATTTCACCACACCTCACAGTGTGACTGGTAAGTCTCCTTTTGAGGTGCTGAGAGGTCACATATCACGTGCATTGCTGTCTAAAGAGACGGAGTAGAAGAAGGTTGAGTTTGAGGGTGTGATGACTGTATATAATGGAGTCTGAGTGCTGATAGGGCGTAAAGTCAACATGTGTGAATCCAAATTATTGTGTCCTCTTCAAGCGAGAAAGGTGAATAAGTATATGTTTTTGCTCAGTGATGGAAATGACTGGAATCACATGAAATAGAAGGAGGTCCCAGAATGGCTTGAATGGGAGAAGCCGTGTCCAGATTTCGGTGCAAAGCGTTTGGTCCTGTAAGATGTTGAATTAAGAAGGAACATTGATTCTATGGTTCTTAATAATTTCATGAAGCTGAGTGTTCCTAGAAAATGTAAAGATTTAACCTTGTCTTAATGTGAAGTCATCATTGTCAGAATCATTTCAGTCTTTCTTTCATATATGATGGTAACATCATCTGTAGTGATAGATGACATTATTACCTTTGTTTTACCTGTATGCTATTTGCATTGTTTAAGTGTCAAGGGGGGTAGAAGTGTTGTATTTAGCAAAGGCTGGAATGTGTATGGGTTCTATTCTTGAACCCTGGTGCTGAATGTTGGAGTTTGGCTCCCTCTTAGTCGGAGAAAAATAAAGAAATGCTCCTACCTGTTTTAACCAAAAAGTCATGTGTCCACGTACCTTCATGACTTATCACAGTGCTTTGCCAGAATCCCGAGCTGCACTTGGAGCTGGAATGTCTTCAGGACATCGAGTGCTTTTCCATTATGACAGCTAATAGACCATTACTGATGCAAAAAGGCAGAGAATCGTCAGCAAAAACATAGGGCCATATTCTCAAAGAAGTGACAGAGAGAGGTGCTAGCCTTCTTGGTTTAACGCCTCTCTCTGCCACTTCGGAAACACGAGGCTGCACCCTATTCTCAAGGATATGGTGCAGGCCCGCATTTCTCCCTGCAATGGCGCTAAGTTTCACAACTTAGCGCCAAAGCAGGCACCCTTGCTCCAGAGTTCAAAGGTGTCTGCAAGCAGGGAGGTTTGTTTATGTACAGGAGGTGTCCCTTCCTGCACATAAACAAAACTTAAATGCCAGTTTGTAACGTACATGTGTGCTGCTTCATGTAGCACATATGTAAGTTACAAAACTGCATTTAAAAAAAAGGTTTGTTTATGTACAGGAAGGGACACCTTCCTGTACATAAACAAACCATGGCAGTTTGCTTTTTCCATGTGTGCTGCACAAGGCAGCACACGTGGAAAAAGCAAAAACGAGGAGAAATAAAGCATTTCTCTTCGTTTTGCCACCTTAAGACCAGATTTTTCCCGGTCTTAAGTTTGGCACTACCTCCTATTTACGCTGCCCTTGTGAATAGGAGGTAGCATCAAACTTAATGGGTGTTGCGGTGGAACGCCCATCGCAACACCCACTGCACGCCCCTTTCACGCTAAAAACAGCGTGAAAGGGGCCCTTTCACAAGGCAGTGTTAAACCACGTTAAGCCACTTAACGTGGCTTAACGCTGCCTTGTGAATAGGGCTAAGCCCCTATCGACACAACAGCGTCACTTGAGGTGGCGATGGGGGCTTGAGAATATGCCCCATAGTCTTCATCTCTCAGCTCTAGGCTCTACTCAGCAAGCACACAACCCAGCACAAGTACTTTGTGTAACAAGTACAAATTAAAAGCTTGATGAGTAATAAAATATAAATCTTCTTATGTCGACATGTAACGTTTATTAAAATACAAGACTACATTATAATTTAAAATAGCATTGCTTGCTTACTTAAACCTAATTCCATTTTAGCTTATCAAAGTAAGATCCTCGCCAGCTACATTTAATTAAAACAGCTATCAGTCATATGATTTAATTCGACTACAGGAGAAAAAGTTGAAAACAGCGGCATGTGATTTAACAGAAAAAAAGTAATACAATGAAATGAATAACAATCCAAACGCTGAGAAACGTTTTGATAAAAAAAATAGTTTTTTGAGCATGATCATGACTCAGAAAAGGATAGAAAAAATACAGAATGCCAACAAATAACGAGTTTGCAAGATACAATTTTGTAAAAATACAAAAAACTTTCATCAATTCCTAAATAGAGTTAACTGGACCACTGTTGAATTTAGTTAGTATTTAACGAACAAACATGAGGATGTATGGTTCTTACAGTCAATTGTAGGTCTTCGCTAGACAGCGCATGCTAAAAAATTAGAGGGAAATACATAGATGACAGAAAACAACAAGAGGTAATAACATTAAGAAATAGGGAACAGGGATACAGGGCAGACAGAAGGGAGGAGGTGACAATCCAAGACAAGCGAATCAAGTCCTATATAGCGAAAAAATAAGGAGCAGATTAGAAAAGATTCAGAGAGGCAGAAGGAGGGGGAAAAACAATGGAGAAAATTATGAATGCTTGGTTAGTGTATGGAGAGAATTGTTTAAAGGGCCACCCAAGAAAACCAAGACAAAAAATGGCAACAGTATGGAAGGAAGTTGAAGGTGGGAGGAGTAAAAGATGAAGGGAAAAATAAATGATGAGGGAAGTACTTTGAGTTATCTGCCATCTCTCAATGGAGGGCAGGATAAAACAGAATATTGTTGCAGTGAGTGAGGGATGGACGTAGAAAAGTATTGGAAACAAAAAGATGAATTTGAGTAGGAACACCTCAGTTGATGGTTGGCTTCTCTCTTGGATGGCTCCTCCTGAACAGAATGGGACCTAGGGAGAGGCCAACAAAAATATGAAAAGGGGCAGAGACAGAGAGAATGAATAAAGACAGAATGAAGGCTTCCATTTGGTTTTAAACAGGATGTCATTGGATGCCAGGATGAGAGGAGATGGAAAGCGTGTTCAGAAAGGAAGGAGGGACCAGAAGAAGATGGCAGAGCAGAGAGTGAGGCAATGGAGGAGCACACCATGAGGAGGCTTTGCCGACACCTAGCAGAAGCCTGGAAGGCTCAAATGTGGCGAGTCAGGAGGAGAAACCAGACTTGGGGAAAGGCAAAATTCTTCCACTGAGTGTTTCCCATTCTGCAACTAGACCCACACCCAAATCTCTAAACTTTCCTGGTGGGATGGTGCATGCACAGGTGGGTACCCTATTAAGGGGCTGGTCTCTCAGGCAGCGGCAGCTCCTCCGGTAAGGTGGAAGAGCGTCACCCCACTGCAAATCAGCAGTGAAACAAAGGAAGCATACAATGATAATAACTCAATAGTATAATAATTTAATTTTTTCCTGCTGCAGCAGCTTTTGGGGCAAAGTGGGGCCGGGCTACTCACACAGGAGCAGGGGGATGAGTGGTTTGCCCACTCCAAATGGGCATGAATATTTGACCAACAGTCTCGGGTTGGCCAAACATTCATGCAAACTTTGCATGCTCTCCACCCAGGCTGCATTGCAGCCTGGATGGAGAACATGCCCAGGCTCTCATTGCCTGTCTGAGCGCCGAACTACAGTACTCAGACCAATCACAGTGCTGCATTGCAGTGTTGTGATTGGCTATGGGGAGCCTGGTGCTTCTTGCTTCCTGCTCTGGCCAGGAGCAAAGATGAGGGATGACGGAGGAGAGAAGCGGCAATCAGGTAAGCTTTTTTTTTTTACAGGAACCCTGAAAAGAGGGGTATGGAAACAAGCAATAGTTTTGCACAAATATAAAAGGGGCACACGTATCATTATTGCGTGTAAATAGGACAGGACATTTGCATGAAAATTACTCAGGAGAGGAAAAACCCAAAAAAGGACTAGACAGGAAGAGAAAGGAAAAATTGGCCATTCAGGTGTCTAAATGGAGGTGATGAAAATAACTAGAGAAAATGAAGTGGAAGCTGTGTGGACTAAATTGACAGTGGGGTAGAGAAAGTAGAGTCAGGAGAGGAGGAGACTCACTTACTAGTCACTTTCATTCTTCACCCTGAGTTTAGCTGCTGGTACTGGAACACCTTGGAGAAAAAAAAGAGATGAAACCATTTGATTTGAACTTACGGGATTGTGAGGAAGAGAGAAAAGACAGCCGTGAAAAGGGAGAAGAAAGAGAAGGGTAATTCAGATGTAGAACATTTTATCTATTATAGAACTAAAAATAGATTCTTAAGTAATAAATGTGGTCTGGAATTACCATAATCCTGTCTCCTAGCAGAGTATATATAGGTGATCCTTTGAGAAAATCAAACTTCAGGAATTCAATTTTAAGATAAGATGAAGAGTATTCACAGAATCAGGTTCTAACATTTGGCCAAAGCCGTTTGTTTTGTACATTTTGAGGACCTTATAATGTGAAATTGAGTCTAATATTGAGATTGTACAAGTCTACTTATCTCAGAAAACCCACAGAACTGCAGAAAACAAGATTAACTCTTGATCATGACAAGACCATCATAGTGATCTTATATCACTAGAATCACTTTATATCCTAGATCTACTAATTGTGTTTAGTATGAAATATATCTCACTAAAGTTTGTTTTCTGGCCTAAAATAGGGTTTCATTGTGTATGCATGTGGCTAAATGGCAAGCGGCAATATGGACCCACTCAGAGCTTCTGTCCATCACCTCCTGTTAGAAATGGGGTTTCTGGTAGGCTTACGTATGCACCTATGCCAGTCAGAACCCACCACTCTAGTCAGGGCAAGTATATTACACACCAAAGACTACCTGTGCTCACCCTCTGGTACTTTGGTGCAGAGCAGGCATGCTTATCATCAGAGGCAATGTGCAAAGCATTTACGCAACACACTTACACAGAAACACAGTTAATAAACTACAAAAGAGACTACATACAGGATTATATAAAATATAGTATATTGTACATAACAGAGACCAACACAGCATGAATCATAAATACGTGCATAATATGCAAATCCTGAGATAGTGCTCATTATCCTGACAATGCAAGATTTCAAACGACATACATCATAACATCAGTGCATGTATTGCCAGTTAGATTAAGAGAAGCACATGAATCACATTGTATCACCATAAGCACATAGGGCACAGCACATCCACTCCCCTATTAAACATTATACGTTAACAGTCTCAAAACGGAGACAAAGAACAACCTGGCTGCGTATTATACATGTTACTGTAATCTGGCATGGGAATGTAAAGATAATCCTTGTTATACAAAATACACACAGTTAAAACATCACCATAAATGCTGGTAAGGCACATGAATAAAAAAACTGGGCATGATGCTCCGGAGCACCTGTGCACCTATTCTGTTCATATGGCAATTAGGATAAGTTCCTAAATAAAGTAAAAAAGACCTTCCCGTGGCAAACGGGCCTCCACTGTGGATCCGTTCCGCAATTCTGAGGCACTGATTAAGTGCCCCCAGACATGTCCAATTGTGTAGGGGGCACACATACTGTTGGATTCAGAGGGGAGACCTAGCTGGGTCACCCATGGCTGAGAAGTCAAGGGCAGCTGCCACCAAGCATGCAGTGCAGCTGCCGGTAACAAAAGGCACTCACTGCACCTGGGGACCTGATCATGGTGACAAGAACTGGTGCGATGCTTCGGGATCCACGAAGATGGGCAGCTGCCCAGCAGAGCAGGCAGTATAGTGTTGGCTTCAAAGAAGGGCCAGCAGTATATTTGTTGGGCTGTCAGGCCTAGCCCAACAAATGACAGCAGCTGGGTTTCATTGCTCCACTCTCAACCTGCGAATGTAAAGTATGCACTCACACCTAAAGAGAGGACTGGGCCTCACAGTGTTGGTATAGTGCCAATCAGGAGGGATACACAGGTCCCTGGAGGGTAATACGAAAGTGGTCACACAAGCTGGGGGTAAGCGAAGAGCAATCCCAGTCACACACTGACTGAAAAGAAAACTGCTCCCCTCACGCTGGGCCTGGTGTAGTAAGCACAGGACCCACGTCTGGGCAAACCCTTCCAACTTAGGGCGACATGCAAAAGAAACAATTGATGGACGGAATGCTGGACAATGCAAGCATTCACCCCCAGTCAGAAGGATCTGGGTTAAATCCATCATTCTTTTGCTCACCACACCACCCCACCCCAGTTTGGACCCAGCCATAAGCAAATCAGTCTTGACCCTGTTCCTTGTGGGAACAGTCCAGCCTGAACTGCCAAGCCAGGTCCTCCCTGGACTGGAAACAAACATCCTCGGACCGGTTTCAGGGCATCACCCTTCATCAGCCAGGCTAGTTTGAATCCAATGGTGTAGTGAGTACGGGACCCATATCTGGGCATACCCTTTCCACTTAGGGCAACATATGCAAAAGAAACAACTGATGGACGGAATGCTGGACAATGCAAGCATTCACCCCCAGTCACAAGGATCTAGGTTAAATCCATCATTCTTTTGCTCACCACACCACCCCAGTTTGGACCCAGCCATTTTCAAGTCAGTCTTGACCCTGTTCCTTGTGGGAACAGTCCAGCCCGAACTTTCAAGCCAGGTCCTCCCTGGACAGGAAACAGGCATCCTGAGACCGGTTTCAGGGATGCACCCTTCACCAGCCAGGCTAGCTTGAATCCAGTGGTGTAGTGAGCACGGGACCCACTTCTGGGCATACCCTTCCCACTTAGGGTGACACATGCAAAAGAAACAATGATGGACGGAATGCTGGACAATGGAAGCATTCACCCCCAGTCTTTCCATGCCACTGAGGTCAAGCTACCCTGGCTGATGAGGGCCGGTCCGAGAATGCTTTTTTCCAGTCCAGGGAGGACCTGGCCTGGCAGTTCGGGCTGGAATGTTCCCATTGGACACAGGGTCAGGACTGATTTGCATGTGGCTGGGTCCAAACTGGAATGCCATGGTGAGTAAAAAAAAATGGATTTAGGTCCTGATCTCTGTACTGGGGTGAATGTATGACATTGTTGCACATTCTGTCCATCGATTGTTCTTTTTGCATTTGTTTCCCCAAATGGAACAGGTATGCCCAGATGTGGGTCCTGTGCTCTCCATGCCACTGGAGTCAAGCTATCCTGGTTGATGAGGGCTGAAAGCCTGATACCGGTCCTAGGATGCTTGTTTCCTGTCCAGGGAGGACCTGGCCTGGCAGTTCGGGCTGGACTGTTCCCATTTGGCACAGGGATAAGACTGATTTGCATATGGCTGGGTCCAAACTAGAATGGCATGGTGAACAACAAAAGGATAGATTTAGGCCCAAATCTCTTTACTGGGGTTAATGTATAACATTGTTCTGCATTCTGATAACTAGGGATCTGGTGAGAGTCAGATCTTGTACATACTCAATGATAAATACAGGCTCAGTGCACTACCCGTAGGACTGTTAAAACCACTTAATTTTATTCATACAATTTTTAAGTTTCAACTGTGACATTCATAGTGACAAAACAATGGCATCACAATGAATATAACAATACATGTGGAAAATACTTTTACATTACTAAAACCAATAACTCAACACCATATACAACAAACAACAAACATTCATGGTAAGATGGTAAAGACCAAAGTGGCAAAGCTTTGTAGATATAGATAGTATTCTCTAACCACGTTTCGGTGTGACATACGCCTTCTTCAGGAGAAGCCACTTGAATCTCTAGGTACCAAGTAAATACCGGGCACTGGTCAAAAATATATGTAAAGACTGGTAAGACTGTCGAGTGTCCTCCGAGTACCTAATCAATGATGTATGACAAGGTAGCATGAAAATATTTTTTCCGAAGGAAACTCTGAAAAATAGATATGTGGAACTTATAAAGTTGAAAATAGATTTCCTTAAAAGGAGGCTTGAGCCCAAGGCATCAGATTGACTGCACTTTAGAGTGAGTAGGGATATCAAAGACCCTGTTCACATATATCCACGTCTCAACAATGAAACCCACACATGGTAGCACCGGATGGCAGAGATGTATGATGCTGTTGAAGGTCAATGAGTGTGCGCAGGGCGTATATGTGGCGGAGCAAGAATGGAGCTGCCCCCAGCATCCATAAGTAAGTGTGGCACACAGAGTTGCCTAGGAATGTTACTATTATAAGAATTGTTTCCTGTCCTAGGAACTTCTAGTAGTTTCTATTTAGTCAATTGTTCTGCATTTTGTCCATCAATTGTTCTTTTCTACTTTCTATATGTGGCATTTCTAAAATAGTAATGTAAAATCCAACTAGACCAGTAAGCAGGATTAATCACCACCATTCTAAACATAACAAACATGGCAATGCCACTCTTTTCAGATCAGGAATTACCACTTAAAACATATATGGGAATTCCCAATTGTAGCCTATGAGAGGAGTAGGCCTCCCAGCAGTTAGAAATAAAATGTTACTACTTGGACATGTCACACATAAGGGCACATGTACTATGTTTTACTTACACAGCACCCTGCTAATAGGGCTACCTTGAGTCTGCCTTACTAGTGACCTATGTGTCATAAAAGGATTACTTAAAGCTTGAAAAGTAGTTTTAAAAGGTAAGTTAAAGTGTCAGTAAACTGTGCATGCAGGCCCTGCAGTGGTTTGGGAGGCTACTTCTGTGGGTGGCACGAGCAGTGCTGCAGGCCCACTAGTAGCATTTAGTGTATAGGTCCTGGGAATTTGGTATCTCACTTTACAATGGAATTACAAGTAATTCAAATATGCAGATGTAAAACCAATCATACCTTGCTTAGAAGAGAGAGCATTGTGAAAACGTGCCCCCTTTTGACATGGTCACACCCACTTTTTGCCTGGTATTTGATGTTATTCTGACTGAAAGTGCACTTTAGCCTTCCTACTCCCACAAAATAGTCCTACTGCCCTCCAGGAGGCCAGATGTTTTCCCAGGCTAACTGGTTTAAATCTACAATGCTCTCAGGCAACAAAAATAAACATTTTATATTAATCACAAATCTTCTTCCACTAATAAATTATATTTTCAACAAGAAGCGAAAAGATACTGCGAAATAACACTCTACAACTTTCCCCTGCTGAGTGAAGGAAATCATTTTTATTCACCTTCAGACCTGCTTGCGGAAAACTGTGTTTTGCTATACAGTGGCAAACTGCTTTCGGCAACTGTTTAATGTGGTGACATACTTATCATTAACTTTAGAATTACACAGTTTTATAAATAAAGAACACAGCCCTGTGGGTCTAATAAACAAAGTAAGGGGTGTCCTAAATAATGCATAAAATTAGGATTTTTACATGGCAAAATACTTTTCATTGGTATAAGTGTCACAGCAGCGCTTTAAAACTGCTACCAGTCATAACACAATGGTATTCTACAGAGCCATACACCAAAGTCATATGTGTGTGGCATGAAAACACACTGCATCCCAAAGATTATATTTAACTTCTAAACTTCGTATGCATATCCTATGTCAAAATGCCATGGTCTTATTGGAAAGTAAAAAAAAAACAATATGGAGTATCCAATTTGAAAGTACATGTTTAAGGACAAAGTTCACGCACTGTGTTACTGAATAGCCACGGTCCAGTGCATAAAAGCATAAAGAAATCAAAAATAAAGTGAGAAACATGAAATATCTAGGGAGTACAGGAATTCAAGACTAAGGGGCATATTGTCAATAGAATGGGGATGCGTGGCATTCAGCAAACATTGCTAATGCCACACTTCTCCAGTCTGAAAACGCAGCGATGCGTCATATTCACCCCTGCATTTCCCCAAGCGCTGGCATTGAGTTCAGCTGCCTTGCGCCAACACAGGCACCCTTGCGTCATAGTGCAAGGGTGTCTGCTTCGGGGGTAATGATTTTGTAAGTTGCAAAACATCATTTTTGGGGGATTGTTTATGTGCAGGAAGGGTCACCTTCCTGTACATACACAATCAATGGCAATTTGCTGTTTCTAAGTGTGCGGGACAAGGCAGGACACATTGAAATAGCAAGAACTAGGAGAAATAAAGCCTTTCTCCTCGTTGTGCCAGGTTTTCCCTGGTCTTAATTTTGGAGCTGCCTCCTATTTACGCCACCCTTGTAAATGGGGGGCAGCGTCAAAATCGATGGGTGGCGTAGTACAATGCCCATCGCAACACCCATTGCCCTCCACTTTCCCGCTGAGTACAGATTGAAAGGGTGCCTTATTTACACAGCAGCGTTAGCGGCTTAACACTGCCTTGTAAATAGGGCGAAGCCCCTATCGACACCACAATGTCACTTTCAGTGGCAGCAACAGATGATATCTAGCCAATCATGGACAGAGGGGAAACCACGCTCTCATCCTGCTCAACCTCTCAACAGCATTTGACACCATCTCCCACACCAACCTCATCACCTTGACTTCAGAAATCAGAAATCCAAGGTCCATCCCTTAATTGGATTGCCTCCTTCCTCTCCAACAGGACACAAGTTTCCAATTTCACCCAAAACACAAGAAGCTCATCTACAGAGTCCCTCAAAACTCCTCCCTCATTCCAACACTGTTCAATGTCTACATGGCACCTCTCTCTCACATCCTAAGAACCCACAACATCAACATCTGCTGCCACATTCCCAGAATGCTTTGCAAGGTCTTCAAATGGCTGTCCATGCACACAAGATGCACGGTCTGCCAGGCCCTCATCACCAGCAGACTCGACTACAGCAGCATACTCTATGTCAGCACTTTCAACCAAATCACACAAAGACTACAAACCATCCAAAACAGTGCTGCCACACTTATCTTAGACATCCCCAGAAACAACTACATCACTCCCTGTCTCATCAAATTACATTGGCTACCCATCCAGAAACGTTGCAAATTCAAGCTGCTCATCAATGTCTAAAACGCCCTCCACAACACAGGACCAACCATCCTCAATGATCAACTGCAAATCTACCAATCCTCAAGACAGCTGTGCTCCACCTTTATCTCCCTCGCATGAATCCATTGCATCCCCGGACGCAAGACAGGAGGGCACCATCTTCTACTTCTTCACCACCAAAAACTGAAACAAACTTCCTCTACATATCAGGACTGCCACTCCACTCCTCAACTTCCTCAAGAAGCTGAAGACCTGCCTCTTTAAGAAGGAGCACAACTGGACCGTTGCTCCTTCTCCAGTGAGTGAATATACTCAGGGGTGATAAGCTGTGCTATATAAATCTATATAACATAACATAACACAACACAACACATAACAGGGCTGAGCTCGACCAGCATTGACATTTGTACTAGGGAAGACTCGATGATAAAACATGGGGCACAAATATATGTGGATGAGGGGCTGTAAATAAAAGGGAGTATCTCCCTCCCTTGTTTTGAGAATAGAGGGATACGTGGGAGGCATCCTCTTTATTATCTAGTAACTTTCTGACAATTTCCAGGGTGGGATTGATTTATATCAAAGTCTGTGAAAGCCTGCAAAAGTACAAGAGGTATAAATGAGGTGCCTTTACAAACATATATTTCTGGTGCTAAAGCAACTCTTCCAGCAGAGCCCATCAGTTCCATATGGTAAACTGCCAAATCCTCGACCCTAAATAAACATCTCCTATTAAAAGTTTGACCAGTATTTATTCTATAAATCCTGTCAAATTAACTTCTCACATACTTAAAGATTGAGTTAATGTACTATTCGAACCCCAACCCTGCCACATATGAATACAAGCGCTGAACAGTGGGTTTAGGTGCACGTTGAAGTCATAGTGAGGAGGATACATCTATAAGGATAATTGTTTTTGCTTTGCAGCCTCAGGGGCATAGCTATAACTGTTGTAGCAGGTGCAGTGATACCGGAGACCTGTGGTATTAGAGGCCCATTGCACTTCAGTTATAGATGTCTTTTACATACTCACCAGTGATTAAGATGGGTACTTTCCTCTTTTACTTAGGGCCCATGTCACCTTTGCAATGCCACGCCATTGTGAGATCTATGTTATAGCAAAAGATGTTTTTGCAGTTTTAGTTTTTCCAAACTACCATAAAATGTACTAACCACTCTCTTGCATCTACTTTGGCCATACATTATCAATTGAGAGCACAAGAGTAAAGAATATTCTCACATGCTCATGCTTAGAAATTCGTACTCAGCATGCATCAGGCGGATAGGGCTAACACATGAAACAGATGATAAGAAACTTTCCAATTGTTTTCTTTTTTTATCACCTGGATAGATGTAATATGCTCACACTCCTGCCATAGCGTTCTTTCCAAGATGACCCGCGCAGACACATTGGAGTCAACTACTCAGTCAGTCATTGGCTTTCTCCTGCACTTCCTCACTCACACCTAGATCTTTCAGAGTAAATATCAGCCTGAGTCATTCTCACAGGTATCTCGTTTAAAACACCAGTGTGTATTTCAATAATTTTTTCTGCCTCTTGCTAACATAAGAAAGCAAATGTAGTACACTCCAGGCTGGCAAAGAGGATTGGTTTATGCAGAGAATCTTCACACGTGTTTGAGAACGTCCGTTGGCTCCTAAAATGCTTTAGTCATCCCCATAACTTCTTTATTATGAAAGATAAACCAGTGTTCAGGGTTTGGAAATCATATAGTTTATGGACTGGACTATCCTAATCAAGTACTGTCCTTTGGTTTTCTGATCCAGCGGCCTATAGGAAATATGCCATAAACAACGCTACCCAACTCTATAACCTACAAAATAAATTTATACTCTAACTCATGGACCCATTTACTAACATGACATATTTGGGCCTACTGAATCAGGTGGTCAGATTAAACCTAAATATACTTTATTTACAAATTATATACATCTATATACATTCTGCAGTAACAATATCATTTGAATAAATCATAACTATTTAATTGACCACCATTGGCGATGGCATCTAGCTAATAGCAACCTGCACTTCTGAATAATCAAGACCAGCTTGTTTGTCAAAAGTAAGATTTTATTAACTAATTTATGATATTTCAATTTATAATTTTATAAATGCAATTTTATTAGCATTAAAGTAAGCAAGTTTGAAAAGATTCATGAGAAGAAAACAATTTTAAGTAAGAGAATCATAGTTTAAGTAAAATTTAGAAGTTTAACATTTCTAAAACCTAAGTCCCTAGCTAAGCTAAATAAAAGGAAAATATAGTAAAGTTCTTTGAGAATTCTTACGTGCTCCACGCAAAGTCCAGCAGCACTTCACCCTCATCGGAAAGTCAGAAAGCAGCAGCCAGCCCATCCCTAAGGGCATGACTTTTTATACCTTTCTATGCTAGCTAATCTAAGTAAAGGAAAGTTTTCTGAAAACCACGACGTCCCATTGGCTAAGAGTGACAAGTGACATGTCACCCACATTTCAAAACTTCCATTAAGTCACATTTCTTTAGGACCATTGTCTTTTCCAAACGTGATCTGGAGCTTCCTTGATTTGCAACAATTGTAAATCAATGTTCTCGCTGCGTCCATTACACTTCCGCGGGTGCCAAGTTAGAGCTGACAAATTGTTCTTTTCTACCGGTTTCTGACCTTGGCCACGTCCGACAAAATGATGACAGCACGTCAGATTTGCTCAGTGAATGCAGCTTTAGTGAACACTTTTTTCCAAAATGGGCATCTCGTGATTCTCGTGGTAGTAAAATTCAGCTTTTAGCAAACTCGAGCAAACTAGGCCCAAAAGCAGGCAACTTAGTTTTCTAGTATAAAACAAACACAAGAAAAGTATTAAAGTAAGAAATAATATTGATTCTGTAACCACCTTTCGTTTTCTAAATGATTAACCCTCCCAATTAGTCTAATGTTACCTAGCAATAGCAAACAAATAAAGCAGCATTTTATATCTACCAGTCTTCATGAAATCCATGAAACCTTATGTGCACCTAGAATAGTAGATATGACACCACATAAACAAGGAAAGCAAAATTAAGCACATGCCTCTTTTAGGTTTGCTGCAGTTAGTAATGACAAAAAAACGAAAACAACAAATTATTTTATTATTTTGCACGAACAAAAGATGCAACACTTATGCACGTTTATGAGCACACATGTTAGTCCCCCCATGTGTAAAGTGTAATCTAGATTGAATTAGCACAACACATCACAAATCATTAATTTTATTATTCATGTTATGGAAAATGTGACTTTGCGAGTTTAAACAGAATTCTGTTTTCTATCCCGCTCCATCAACTCCCTCATCTGGTGATTAACAAATCACCACACCACCACCCAAAATTTTGTAATTTAAACTTCCGAGAAAATGATTCAAATTCATTTGAGTCAGTAAATCCTAAAAACCTGTGTCTGCAAAATCTTCGGAATTGGCATAGCGTTCTCTGTGCAACTCCTGTAATTCAATCTCCCTTTCTTCTTCCTTTTTGAGTTTATAAATCCTTCTCTTTTCTTTCATTTGCTTCTTTCTTTTATGCAGCAAACAACCAATTTTTGTCAAAATAAAAATGAATATTATTATAATCAAAGGTGCCAAAATCTTGCCAAGAATTGAACTTCCAATGTCATGAAACCAATTTTTAATTGCTTGGAATCTTTTTGAAAGTTTATCTGTAAAATCATCTTCTTCTAAGGGAATTATCTCTGAATGCATCTGTGTAATGTTCTTAATGTACATCTCAATGTTCTTACTTTCATCAGGTATATATGTGCAACAATGTTGCACATGCAAAATGCCACAGACTCCTCCCTCTTTTGCTAGGAGTATGTCTAAAGCAAGGCGATCTTGAATCACCATGGATCTGATTGCAATTACCTCAACATTCACTAATTGGAATCCATCAGCTGTGTCTGTTGATAATCTGTCAACAATTGTGGACAATTTTCTAATTCTCCCTGCATTTAGGGTTATACCAACAAAAGGTATTACTGCTTGAAAAATATCTCCCAGAACTTCTGTGAAAGTTTCTCTTTTGACTCTATTTACATAATTATGAATTTTGAACAATCCCTCTGAATCTCTGTTAACATGAAACACTTTAGGAAAAACAATTCCCACATAACAAGTTCCATACCATGGTCTGGAAGGTTGTAGTAGGCCTTGTCACCACAAACAAAATAAATCCCAGGAAAGATTGGATCCTTTCCACCTTTGAATCCCCAACCTCCCAAAATTTGGTAAGTATCTTCACAGTTACTTGCACCTACAAAGTAATTATCAAAAAGTGTATTATCTCTTCTAATGCAAAGCTTTCCACTAACTGGTTTGTCTATGTGAATTGCAACATTTTCAAGCATTTTGCCATTTAACTTCTCATCTTCTTTCTGCCAGAACCTGGACTTAGTCTGCTTGACTAATTCATTTCTTTTATAAATTGCTCTCCTTTCCTCAACCAGGTTCAAACATTTTTTTCCCTCAGCACTTAATTTGCAAGTTAGATTATTCTTATAAGCATATTCATAAGTGAGTTCATTAGTAACAAGGAAAAATTCCCTCATCTGTTTAGCTTTCTTATGCTTATTTAAAGCACCCTCAATTTTTATATTCGCAAAAATCTCGTCAAAATCTGAATAATAATATTCTAAGCGTCCAGTTTGATAAAATAAGCTAGTTAACACACTGCATGTTACACCATATGTAAGAGGAAGCATGTTGTATGTCACTCCCTCAGAAACAGAAGCAGGTAACTTTACGCACACATAACAATCCTTTGCGTCCATTACCTTGACATATTCACTCAAAAGCTTTGTGAAAGTATTACTGGAAAAATCACTAATAGATTTATCTTGATGAATGCTAGGTTGATGATTAATAACTTTTGCAGATGCACTATGTTTAATTTGACTAACTGAAGCTTTACTTGTCATGTTAACTTTGTGTAATTCTCTGTTCATCTCCAAGGGGATAATCACAGCTAAAACCAACCAGAGCAGAATTAAAATGAGCAGACACACCAGAGTCATCTTACAGCATCTTTTGAAAACAGAACACCTTGAAGTGCTCTCCTTAACATAAGGCATTTTTGGTTAGTTTTGCTTCTAAAGAAAAACAAAAATTTTTATTTTAAAATTAAAAAAAAAACTAATTATTTATTTATACCCCCCTTTTAAAATGATTTTTTTTTTTTTTTTTTTTAAACCCTAAACAAGATTTCTTCGACCTTATGTCACAAATAAGTTCTTTTTCAACTAAACAGTTTTTCTTCGACCTTGTGTCAGCTAACAAGATTTCTTCAGCCTTTTGCCAAATTAACAATTATGTACTTTAATCATTGTCACTAATTTCTTCTATTTCGTCTTCTTCCTGACTACTATCATAAATGTCAATGACAGGTGGAATCACTAAATAAGTCCACTCAGGAGATTTGTATTTTTGGTTTGGTCTTATTATCCTTTTTCCTTTTCTCGACACTACTTCAATTTTCCTTCCAACTCCAACTTCTTTTCCAGGACTCTTTTGACTACTGATTTCTTCAACTTGCTCTTTTGGCTTCTTTATCAACCTGACTCTCAATCTTCCACCAGGCCAGTAGTCTGTTTTTCTCACAAATTTCTTTCTTGGTTCAGAAGCATTTGATTCTGACTTCCAAGCCCTTTTCCTTTTGCTTTCACTTTCACCATCCACGTCACTTTCTTCAGTTTCGTAGTCTGAAATTTCAATCGACTCAGGAACTTCTCTATTCGGCAGTTTCACTCCTTCAGGAACATCTCTTTGTTTTCCAATACTGGTACTTGGTAATTCGTCTTCTTCTTCTTCTTCAATTACCTCCAACTTCCCAGACTTTGGATTTCCGTTCCTTACTTCAGAGCTTGATTTCTGCTTTTCGATACTCTCCTGGTCTGAAACTTCTTTCTGTTCCGCTTCTCTGTTTTCAACAGAATTAACTGAATCCTCAGTTATCTTTCCTTTTAACAGATTCTCTTCACCTTCAGAATCTATTTCAATAATTTCCAAGTCTTTTCTTGTCAGTTTTCCATTCACAGGTACAGGTTCCAGATGTCGACCTTCCTGTCGATCTTCAGAATCTGGATTTGTTTCACCTTCTACTTCAGAATCAGAATCGTCTGTAGTATCACTTTCAACATCAGAACTTTCAGGAGTTGGTACTGGAATAGTATGACTAGGATGAATCCAACGTTTCAATCCCTTGCATTTCACTGCATTAGTAGTGATCAGAATTATTTGCCTAGGCTTCTGCCACCTAGGAGCCAGACAATTTCTTCTCCGATGTACTTTTGTTCTAACCCAATCACCAGGTCTCAGATCATGTGTCAAAACTTTTTCATTTGATTGTGCTTCAGTTCCCACCTGATTAGATACAGAAGTCACTATATCAGATAACCTTTTACAGTAATCCAAAATAGCACTGTCATTTATGCTTAACAGTTTGCCTACAGGTACAAAAGCTTGCCTCATAACTCTTCCCATCAAAATTTCATGAGGACTCAAACCTGTCTTTTTATCTGGTGTACTTCTCAATGACATTAGAACAAGTGGAAGAGCATCTGTCCACTTTACACCTGTTTCAAGACACATTTTTCCAATTCTGTTTTTAATTGTTCCATTAATCTGTTCTACTACTCCAGATGCCTCTGTTCTGTATGCACAGTGTATCTTCTGCTCAATGCTCAAAGCTTCACATATTAGTTTCATCAATTTATTATCAAAATGGCTTCCTCCATCACTCTCAATAGTGACTGGAAAACCGTACCTTGGGATAATTTCTCTGAGTAGCAGTTTTGCTACTGTAATTGAATCACAATGTCGTGTAGGAAATGCTTCTACCCATCTTGAAAATAAACAAACAATCACAAGAACATATTTTAAGCAATTGTGTAAGGGCATTTCAATGAAATCCATTTGTAATCTGGTAAAAGGACCACCCTCTCGACCAATTATTCCTGTCCCCACCACTGATTTTCTGTTTGGATTCATTTGTTGGCATGATAAACACCTTTGACAAAAAGATTCAGCTATCGTTCTAAATTTAGTATTGAACCAAGTCTCTCGGAAAAGTCTAATCATAGAATCTCTTCCAAGATGAGCCGGACCATGATATAATCTGGCCATGTCAGCAATCAAGCAATTTGGTAAAACTACTCTGCCATCTTTGTAAACCCACACTCCATCTTCATCACGTGGTCTACA